>NC_084664.1:97567388-98767388 GCF_028389875.1 Rhea pennata | reverse complement strand
GAGTACCTGCTCTCATTCAATGAGTTTTATGACAGTGCGATGGCAAAATAGGTGCCTTTCTAACCACCATAGATTGGATAATACCTCAATAACATTGGTGCAATACTGTGTCTGTATCAAGCCATCAGATATAGGACAGGGTCAGGATCTTTGCCTGACATCAGGGTATGTCATTTACAAAAGAGGGGGTAAAAGCTGATGGATTTAGGATAGCAGGCTAGTAGAAATACAGACATAATGAAAAAACAGGTTATTTTTTTAAGCAGAGACTAATTAGGAAAGACTTGCATCTCTCTGTTCTTTGCTTATATGTAGTAAGTGGTCAAAACCACACAAATATCAGGGAATTTTAAAATCTTAAGTAGCTGGGGGAATGCACTAATAACTAAAATGTAATACTTATTTTTCCTTTCTCACTCCCCTCCTCCTTGATTCTGTATCATTCCCCTGCTTCCTTAAATCCATTAATTCATTCTTAACTCTTGTGCCTTTGGTCTTCTCTTTCTTTCATCATTTCTACTATTAACTGGACTTCCTCCTCTCCAAAAGCAGCAGATGTGAATTACTTCTGAAGTCTCTTTCCAAAATGAACTTCCAGCATGAAGCAGGCACACACAAGCTCACTCTAGCCTATGAGAGGTGCTGGACAATAAAGAAGAGCCCAGGAAGTCTCTACTGTGCATCTTCTAATGCCGCCTTCTTTCTCTTTGTATTTTTGGTATGACAAAACCACTACGAAGGATGCACTGAAAAATTGCATCTTACTACTACTTTCCTCTAATTCCACATATTGCCATTCAAAACTACCACTTTGCTTATGAATTTCAAGACAGATTTTATTCCAAATTCTTTAATAGGTGTTATTTTCTATAAAATACTTGTAATATTTCTGAGGCAGCAATATATAGTTGCATAAAGCCTCAGTGTATTTTATTAAACTTCATTCTTACTTCCTTAATATTCTCCTTGCAGAAACTACAATCTAGCAAACTGCTGATGGACTGAATCTTTAAATTCTGTACTACTTCAAATACCAGCTCAGGAAAGATTTAAAAAAAATCATAAGTAAAAGCCTCAGGAGATTAGACAGACCGCTATTCTAATCTGTTACAGAAAAAAAGATTCAGGACAGATTCCTGCTTCTGGCAGCACAAAATCCACAACTCTAGAACATCCTTCTTTATTTTTTTTCACAGAATAAGATGCATAATGTCAACATGTAAAAGCATTGTAAAAAATGCATAACTAAAGGCACGTAGGGTGACTTGAGGTTTAACCGCTGTATTAAACTGGGCTTAGAAAGCAATTTGCATTTTTAAATCTTCCATCATGTGAATATAATTAACTAGTTTCAATCTTTATAAGCATAAAAGGAACAGTTCTACAGTGTACCTCTGGATATGCATTAATCATTGTTCTAAAAGATCATTTAATTACAGCAAGAATTAAATACCATAATGTTTTCCCCAAATTGTTCTGCATTCTCCCCAGAATTTTGTGCCATGTTCTATCTTTGTATGAGATCCCTTGCTCCCTACTAATACTAATGGAAGCTCTGCTTGCAAAAATAGATATGAACACAGACTTAACTTTGCTATGCAGATGGCCTGATACTCATCCACTCTGGCTACTTCTCCTCCTTAACTTCTGAAAAGTGATCTTCAGGAGAAAATGCTGCAAATACGAGAATATGCAACTACTTGCATACGGAAGATGTTGAAGATTCCTCCCATTTCCTTCTTCTGTATGTTCAGTTCATCATCTTATAACTCAGCATTAAGATATAACTGGGCCGCTCTCAACTATAACACTATTTTGCAAACATTATAGTTTCCCCTCGAAGTTTAAACAGTCAGTGATCCCACAGGCCTGAGAGGATGATGATGTAAACAACTTCTTTCACCTATAAAGGATTAAAACGGCTGTAGACACAAAAGGCAGGTTTTGGCAATAAATTTTCAGGAGATTAAAAGTAAAAAAAATCAATTGCAACATGTGTTCTATTTATTCCCACTGTTTACCTATGTAGCTGGGTAAGACAATATCCTGCCCTGTCTTTCCTGTTGCTTAATCAAAAAAAAAAAAAAAAAAGGCAGAAACCACTTACAAAAAAATGCAAAAAGTGAAAATGAATTAGAAGGGCAACTATAAACTCACACTTTAATAACGTCATTTTGTAGTAACTGAATTGTTTTCCCAGCGTGAGCTCACTTTAGCACCAAACTTCCATTGTTTTTTTTTAATTTTCAGTCTAATATTTTTGCTAGAGTCAGGATAACATCAGCTAATAAAACGTAATCAATCTCACGCTGAGGTAATGAAATGTTAGTCAAGTTCTTATCAGTCAGCTTTTCTTTGCACTAACTTCATTTTAGCAGTAAAGTTACAACCTCAAAAATGAAAAAAGCCCTCTCTATATATTGGCACATTTTTAACACATTAAAAAAAAAAAAAAAAAAAAAAAAAAAAATAGATGACCACTGGATACTCTCCTTATTAGAACATGTGCAATCCCAGGCAATAAATATCTATGGATTTCTCTCTTTACATAACAGTCATATTAAAGTAATTTTCTGTCATGTTGAAAAAAAAATGTAGTAAGTAGGAGTTAATATTACACACATTGTCCAGTAACTAGTAGATTGAGTCTTTCTTTTAGGCTACTCTTCTGATTTATTTCCTCCATCCTCAGGAGGATGTTTTTAAACTCAAAGCACGAAGCAGTCATATAATGATGATTGACAGAGTGCTCTTAAACAAGCAGTTTTATTTGTTCAAGGTGTTTTGGTTGTGTTGTTCAGCTGTACTGATCCACTTCTAACGTTATTGTTCTTAAAAACTATAGTTTGCTGCCACAGGAACACTGCTATGCCAACATGATTACCATTAGGGTGAAGAATTCTTATTTAATTCACATTCAGAAACAATCACAGGCTTCAGTGCAGTTCCCATTCAAGTTTAAAGCATATTTTATTTTTGCCTGGAGAAACCTTTTAGTGCAACTGCCAAGAGTTGCATTACAGCTCTCCCTCTTGCCTCATCCCTCAATGGGCATTTTTTCAGATATCATTAAGTGTCAATGCAACTCTACCACAGAAGGTAAAGCTGACTTAAAATCAGCGTGTGTGGACACACTGCAGTATGATGCATTCAGATTTTGTTTGTTGTGAGAGAATGGGCTAGACTAGGCGGTTTTATTGAAAACCACTGTTTATTTTCAGCCACACTCCCTAGAGCAGAAGTAAAAGGCCCCGTCATTATTACTATTACTACATGTGGAGGACAGAGGAGAGTCTCTCAGCTAAACTGAGACCTAAAAGCAATGTGTGTAGGCCTAGCAATTTGCACACTGAAACACAAAGGTTCTTGCAGTACTACAAAAAAACCCACCACCACCACCACCAACAAAAAAAACCTCACTGACCCACAATAACCAACTGAAAGAAGACAAATGATTGTGTGAAAAAAGTGACCCTACTTCTACTAGGGCCACTGAGAACATAAGGGCAGTGGGGGAATATACTATAATAGCACCATTTGTGCTTTAAGAACTTTAAATAGCTTACACACCTATTAAGAAGTTGGTTATCCACCAGTTAATACCTCAGCCTTGCCAATGGCTTTCATTGATGCCAGCTATCAGCAATGGACAACAGGTTGGCAGAGGAACACACAGCTCTCCACACCGGTCAAAGCACGCTCTATCCAAAAGGGCACGCGATGGTCTTTGCATCAGTAGCCACACCTGCATGTGCAGACATGGCCTATGTGACAGTCATGCCACAGGGGATAAGGTAATGCACACATCACATTTCTCCCATAGAAGCGTTGCCACAAAGTCTGCAAACATTCGTCAGGAATCGCTGGAAGAACTATAGTTCTTCCATGTTATTTTCTGGCTCTTCCTTATTTTACATAAAGCAGCTTTCTGAAGGGATGCGTAGAACTAGCTAAGCATTCTTGTGCAATAGAGCAAACATACTTCTGCATAAAGACTTAGAATATTTGCAGTAGGATAAAAAAAGAAAGACTCAAAGTGGCCTTTCAGGACATTGCCTAATGTGAAAGAGGCACCCTCCACACTCAGTTTTTAGAAAACAAAACCAGTGGTGAGTATGCTCTGCATGTGGTAAGAATGACATTCATTCTTCTCCATGTTCTCCCCTATTTATTTTGTAGTAAGACTTTCTTATCCACCTTAGCCTTTAGCTTCTTCCAGAGTGACAAACAGCGAACTGTGGGGAAAGGAGTTTTCTGTTACACTGAGCAAGTCAACTAGCTTCCCTCTCCCTGGCCGCCTGTTTGCTGCCACTCCTTATGTTACTCAGTTTTGAGCAAGCACAAAGTACCTGCAGAACGCTGTTGATTCACCATTTTTCACCTGCTGGCATGCCCACTTCAAACAGTAGCAGGTCACCACAAGATATGTGGCAGGGGAGCAACGAACTCCTGTCGTAACTTTTGCTCTTTTATCCTCGGCTTAGGACTTTTATTTAAACAAAATACTAAAAAGTCTAAAGCTCTTTCCCTCTCCTCCAGGAAAGGGCATTCAAATCATATGCAGTGTGACAACTCCCATGACTCAACTATAATGTTCTCACATAATCCTTTTCTAACTGAAATGTTATTGATACCACACACTTCAAGACCAAGCCTAAGGATCAAGAGGCATTTTTCTACACCACTGAGGAAAATGCAGTCAAGATTAAAAAGAAAAGCAATGAGATCCTGAAGCCTTTTCCGGAGCTGAGCACTGGCAAAACACTGCAACTATAACAGACATTGATCTTCCACCTAAATAAATACCAGGTTGTAAAAGTATGAATGATGATTGATGCCTTCTCACTAGGGGCCCAGCTTACAAGATTCTGGAGTTGGGATGCAATTACAGGTTTCTATTACTGAACAAGTAAGAGTGACATTAACTGCTTGCAGTCCCCCTGGCAAAGAGAGAGGAGACACAGCCAGATGCTGCACGTTCCGAAAGCAGGCGTGGGAGTATGACCAGTACTGAACACATGGGAATTTATTCTGTCCTGTCTTCCTTCCCACCATAAGAATCCATCTTCTGCTCTTCCACATGTATCTAGAGCTGCAGGGGATTCAGGGAATTGAATGAAACTGGAGAAACAGTGACCACTATTCCTGCTGCAGAGATTTTTTGCCACCCAGAGTATAACGTAGTTGAATTCCTGTATAGCGCAGATCCTAAATGTTTGCTGGAAATTCAGACCAGAATTACACTGAAGGATAAAGAGATAGCTTACCACTTTTAATATATATTGTCATTACAATTATCAGTATAGTATTTAATGTTAAATACCTTTAACCTTATTATTTAATCTTAAATAAAGTTAAAATGGAGAAAATGCTTAAGTGGAAACAGAAGATCTAAACAAGCAAACAAGAAAGTGAAAACAAGCAAGGCACTAGAAGCTAAAATATGGAACAATAATTATTTATCATATGTATCCCAGATGTTAAGCTTCTACTCTTTCATATTCTGAGTTTAGGGGGAAAAGAGTATTTTTAAAAATATAAATACCTGAGAAGTGTGTTGATACGGCTGTTTCTGAAATACCAAAACCCAACCTCATTACAAACCATTTGTGCACAGTATTTTACTAATTCTTTTATGGCCATATTGCGAAACAAGTCACTTCACAAAATATCTGAAAATAGTATTCACACATTGTGGGAGATGTGTGATACTTGGCTTTTTGAATAAACTTTAAGAGATGTAAAATGATTTCTGTTGCATCTACTCAAAAATCATTTTCTTTGATATTTATTTTTTAAAAACAGAAATAACACAACACTTCATAAAGCTAACATTTATTTTCTTAATTAAGCACATGAAGTAATTGGAAACTCTAGTCCTTTCAAGAAATGACTGGTTTCACAATATAATTGGAACATATGCTACAGGTTCTCAGAGGACTGGAGGAATGAGCGTAGGCAGTGAATCTGCTTATGGACACCACATCTCTACAAACACCAAACACTGATATGGAATCTTTTCCTTTTCAAGAACTTGTCCCACACCTGTTGCACAGTGGGCAACCCGGAGAAGTACTTCACTTTAGCTCACACAGAAGGGAGATCTTGGACTTTTCAGGCACTCAGCAAATGTAGCATGAGTCTGCTAAATGTGGCATCACCTACACACAGCTCTGTGATGCTGCAGAGGTTTGATTCCTGCAGTTGCTGGATGGAGGAACCAGCAGGTTCCATGTGTGCTTCCGGCACACTCAGCCCTGTGCTGGTTTCCAAGGGGAAGGGAAAGGCGCTACTGTAGGCTAAAAGTCACAAAGCCAAGGAGGGGTGTCTGGAAAATGACCACATTTTGAGCACTGACAAAGAAGTGGTCTGTGAAACATCTATGAAACAAAAGACAGGAACAAACTGCTGTAGCTCTAAGAGGGCAGATGCATATTTTGTGGTGCCATAGGTTGCCCCAATGGGAATACCAGTAGGACCGACTCTGGCAGAAACATGAAGTACTCTCGTTCTGTCTCCTGGGGGGAATGAGAAAGTCATTTGGCACTAGTCAGACAGCAACAAGGGAGAGAACAGCGCTGACAGATGGAAGAAGGGAACTGGCCCAAAAATGTTTGACAGACCTACTCATAAGGGTGGAAGTGAGCCAGAGGAGTGTCAAGACCTCTGGTCGTTGAACTTCCTTATTAGAACTGACTCAGCTTGGGTAAGGCCTCACAAGGCAACTTACAGGGCACTCAAGTCTCAAAGCAAGGGCCAGATGGAAAAAAATACTCTTCTTTGGATCAATCTCATCAGATCAAGGCTCACTCTAGCACAGGAAGATACAAAGTGCCTCTGGAAGGGAGTGACATTTGGAGCAGAGACCCAATGTCGACTACGTGGCAGAAGTGGGGAGGAGAGAATTGTTGCTTGACTTGAACAAGCTGAAAGAAATGTCTGAAAAAGAATACAAATGGAAAGATCTACACAAAAAAATTGAACCAGAATGGAAAACTGGAACCCCTCTGCCTCAAACTCTAGCTCAAACCTAGGGCACTTGAGACCAACTGAGGATGACTGTGCTTTTAATAGTGCATGCAACAGAATACCCAGAATGACAATTTTTATAATGACTATAAGACATGTTTTATTTTAGATGTAATAGTTGAAGAGTAAAAAATAGTGGTTTAAAATGCCTGTAATTCTGCTAACACTCTCCTGCTAATACCCACACATCACAGACAATATACGAGCAAGAAAGGTGCAGGCTTGTAATGAAAGAACTTTGACAGTAGAAAATAAATAGCAAAATATCTTTTATTGCTTTTTTTCCCACTGCTTAAGATATACCCTTTGTTTAGGCATTCAAATTTTGTTTAATTTCTTATGCAGGGTATTGGAATTTTTTTGAGTGTTTTAGTGTGCATGAGAGTGTGAACACGTGGCAAAATTCAATAGCTGCACCAAAACAAATTAATAGTACTTCTAAACTACTGAACTATTCTTCAGCTTCCATTGTTTCAATTTCTTATGCCCTAAAACTCAAAAATAAACCATTAAGCAATTCCAAACCTTCATTAAACAATATTTGACTGATGATCATAAGAACTACTCCTCAGAAGCCTCTTGTAGTGAAATACATATTTCATCCTACTGGAAAAAATATTGTTTTAATGAGAATGCTACTTTCTAGTAATGGCATACTGCTAGAGTGGAAATTTTAGGAAGCTGTAAGTGCATTTGTGACTTTCATGACGGCTCCACAGATCTGCTGTTTTTTTTTTTTTTTTATCTCCCCCAAGTGGTCAAATGAGTTTGTAAATCTGTTTTAGCAGCAATGTTCTCACCAGAGCAACTGCTCTAGCATCAGATTAGAAGGCTGGTGGACTAGAATAACCATAAAGCTAATCAAAAATCATTAAGAGGGTATAAAGCACAGGAAATGCTCAGTCTCAGAAGTAACTCAGTTACTTCTCACATATAACCTCTAAATTTAATTCCTGATCTCCTTTCCAGTTCATGAGTGACTAACCTACAACTTAAAGCAGCACCCATGTTTGACAGTTTACAAGTGGGTTTAATCACCTTGGTACAGATTTACTCATAATTTATAATCCATTTTGTCCTTGAAATAACTAATATTTCAAGCACCTGACATAGGAACTATCTGAACTAGTACAATCTCACCGCAATTAATAGTCTCAACTGCAATCTATCACTGCTTCTCAAACACCCCTGATTACTACAATTTACAGGAGACATTAAAGAAAAATGAAAAGTAATTGTATGTAGGCAAATATCCTTCACTCTTCCAACTATTTGTTTAAAAAGCGGTTAAAAGGGTATGGAGAAAAAGGAGGAAATCCTTGCTGTTATTTTAGCGATATTCTAAATCTATTATTCACAAACATTAATGTGGCTGTAGGCCGGTTTAGATAGGATATAAGCTAGTATCCTCCAGTTTGCTCTTTTATTCTGTCATTAAAGTTTACTTAATATTCATGAAAAGCATTTTACATGCCTGGAAGCTAAGAGCCTCTCTTTATTCACAGAACAATTACACCTCTGGCTGTATCATAAATTATCTACATTGTCTGAGCAATATACTTATAAATTCAATCTGGAGGACCAATCCTATATATGAGAGAAGAAATTTGTTTTTATGCCCAATAATTAGTAAAAATGCTTTGCTTTTAGAATGCTTTTCTTTATTTATGGTTGTCAAATATTACTAGGGTCAATAGGAAATCTTTCAAAGTCAGTGAAAAACCTGAAATAGGGAATTTCTACTGGTGTTTGTTCCTATTGCTCACACACACTGAATCTCCCAAGAGATAAATATGCAATCTTGTGATTGATTTTCCTCAAGAAAGGTCTAGCTGGAGGCAGCTGGCTTGGGATGGGAAAACACAGCCACCAAACAGGCATCTCTCTCATTGTGATAGGCAAGGGTAGCATTGAAAGCAATATTAAAATACTTTCCTTGCCTTGTCAAAGCTTTTCCTGCAACCAGGATGAAACACGCACAGCTTCCAACAAACTGAAGGTTCAAAAGTACATCTTAACTTCTATTTTCACTGGAAAAAAATAGCCGGGTTTTGTAGAAATGGGTTATGAATTATAACTTCTTTGGCTTGAGCTGTAACCTGATGTTACACTGCAGTTTTATATGCAAAACTTGATTTTCGACTTCTTATAGCACGTGCTTGGTTCTGCAATTGTTAAGAGGAGTGGTTTTAGACAGATTCCCATTGTCATCCTACAAAATCTTTCAGAAATATTTATCACATTGACTGAATTTTTCTGGAGTTTATCTATTCCCAAAAGGCTATCTTCTCCCAGGAAGTAGGAGCAAGATCCTTCCTAGAGCTATTCCCAGATCCAGTACAGAATATAGTAAAAAAGATCCATTAACAAAAGCATTCTTTCTGTTTAAAAATAGTTTAAATATTTTGACCTTGTTTGCTCACAGCCTCAGTAACAGCTGCCCTTTATGCTTGTCCTTCTATGTATAAGACACTTTTTACTAGAAAGACCTAATTCTTCACCAGCTACGTGCCCCAGTATGTATTACACATGGGGACCACCATGAGTACTAGGTCACGGAGCTAAATTCACAAATAGTAAGTTGGATAAGTGGCTTTTTAATATTATTATATTGCGCATTTTTGCTAAATGAGTTTGAAAATATATCTGTATACTGACTGAGTATAATATAACTTAAACGTTGTGCAATATAATAAAGAAAAATGCCACTTACCTGACTTTCCATAACTTGATCTACAAGAGTTCAGAGAGGACTGTTTATCACTAGCATGCTAAATACTGGGATGTCATAGTAGAACAGAGTCAGTCTTTGACAACGAAGAATGTCATGTAGCCTAAAAGAAATTACAAATGGTTTTTGCTTCTCTAAAGGAAAAACAGACTGACAAGTTGATGGAACATGCATTACATGTGATCAACTAAAATGAGACAGAACTTCTGTAAAGTTTTTCAGCTGTATTCATTTTTCTTTTAGGTAAATACTCTATTTAAGTATTTCTTTCAGTGAAACAAAAAGAGAGATGTTTCAGCCACTCTGCAAATCACTTCTATGTTCTGCCAAAAAAGCTCCACTTATGAACTGTATTTTTCCTAAATATGATTTGTTTGTTGATAAAGATACCTCCTATATATATATATATATATATATATATCACTTTTAAAATCTACTTATACCAAGTTTGGTAGCAGGAACAAGGGTAACAAAGTTGGAGAAATTTCACAGCCAGCTACAGAAAACTTGTCCATTACCAAAATAATTGTTTTTAAAATTACAGCTTATTGCAACCTTAGAACACTGTGTAAGTGTTCCATCATGCTCATATAGTAAGAATAAAAAATAACTGTATTTACAAAAAGCACCAGACTTGTAGATGTATTGATATGGCACAGGAAATAAAACCTATTAATGAAAACATGTACTACACTGCTAAATGGCAGGATAAGGGGAGGACAAAAAAATCAACCAAACAAACCAAAAAACTCTACCAAACCCCAGAAAAATGAATTGCAGTAGTGTGCCATAAAAAAAAAAAAAAAAAAAAAGGAGATTACTCACCCTCTACACACACACACACAGAATACAAACATATTTCCTGAAAAACTTATCTATCAAAACAACAGTGAGTACCCTAGGTTCCCCTTGGTGTAATGAAAGCTGAAGTGCTGGGTAAAGCCAGTTCAATTTTCTGCAGAGGTATGACATGCTTTAACTGTATCCAATAATCAGGCTAGACAGACACCCAATGCCCAAGTCTATGGCATCATTTGATAAGACGTAAAAAAACCCTTTGCTATAGAACATTTTATGGAGGTAAAATTTAGTCACGTTCTAACTGAGGTCAAGGAAAAGCCAGTTTTACATAAGATCAATATGAAGATGTCTAATATTTCCAGACTGACACCATCTGTGCAGTGATGATCGTAAGATATTGTTGACTCTTCCAAGATAATAGTATGATTTACAATGCGTTGTCTTCCTTCTTATTCCCAACATCTCTTTTCAAATAAACACACCTCTACCTTGCAAAAACTGATTTAGTTGCTTTCCAGAGTTGACTATGCTAATCTATTTTTTCTGTGACATTACGCAGCATTCCAGTTTGTGCTTCTCCATGCTTGTGTGAAGCATTTTTTATTTTGCAAAGATATGTGCCAGCAAAATAACAAAGACTGGATTAGATTCATTTGCAATTCTACACTAATCCTCATCAGAATTAAGAATGAAATATTACTCAGTATTAAACAACCAGATAAACCCAACAGGTCTCTGTAATACCCAGCCAAAATTTTTTTGTATTTGATGCTTTCAAATGGCAACCAGGAAATGCATTACCAATGCTCACGGGTTCTTTTAGAACGATTTGCTACACCTTAAAGCCGAACACAGTATCCATCCCCAGAAACTAACTGGGAGCAGAACTCAAAACTGAGTTTCTTCACCTATTACACAGAAATTAAAATGACCTGTTTAGGACTGTTGAGAACAAATTCAAAACTTATATGAGTGCTAAATTCAAATCAGCTTAAGCCCTCTACAGCAAAGCTGAAAATCTGAAAGATGTTTCTTGAAAGAAAAATATGTTCACAGTACCCAACACCAAAAAGTGCCTTCACATTACACGAGCCTTAAAATATATTTGTCATATATGCAAATGAAATGTTACCTATTTTAAAAAGGGATAATCCATGACAATAGCTAAAGATAAAAAGGATGAATAATATACTATGTTACTGAAGTTTGTGGCATATCCAAAATTAAAAGGTATTTTACAGTAAAACTAAACAATTGACTATCTCATAGCCTTTTCGAGTGTCAGAGATATCCAAAAAAGAACATGAATAAATGTATACCACTCTCCCACCCATCTGTAGGGCAAAGGGTAAAACACTAGTTTGACACTTGCAAAATTTCATCAGTACTATTTAAATGTTTTCTCCCATCTCAGGAGAAATCTTTCCAGTGTCATGCTCTTCACAGTCATTCCTTAGCCATGCCACTGTTCACTATGTTTTTGGTGATTACCATTTAGTACAGGTTGACTGTAGAACAGGGGAAAGCTGTGTCATACCAGCGTGGTCCTTACACATGGGTTACATTCTTTCAAAAAGAAAAACTATGTCTGCACATAGTGGTTCCACAGGGGGAAAATCTGAAATTGTTTTTTAAGAGACATGTTATATGAAACCATCCATTTCCAAAAATTCAACTGCTTTGGCAACTTGCTGTTACCTCACAGTAAGCTCAAAGAAAACTTTGAAAGAAATAGGTTCCCATGAGAAAAGGCTACATAGCAAAAGCGTAACTCTGCGTTACAATGCCTTTGAAAATTCTCTGGAGAATAATGTGTTACATGCCTTAGCCATTGTCTTCCAAAAGACTTCTGATGACAAGAAAGTTTCACTGTACCTAATAATTAAAATAACAACAATAACAACAAATTAGTAATTAGAATTCATAAAGATCTCATAAAAAGTATAAAATAGTGATTACAAACAAAAAAAATTCACATTTAACCATATAATATTTTGATAGTCTTTTCTATCACTAGAAAAAAAAAATCAACTGAATCTTCCACAGTAATACTACCAAAAAATCTATCATGAAACCACTAAGCACAGCAGTACTAGTACATCTTTTGGACACGTGGTTCTAGGTTGCAAGGAGACTGAGGCTGGAGGAGTCAGGAGTGGGAATTTTTTAACTCCCTATCCTCGGAAGTGGGAACTGCAGGAACCAGAAGGTCACTCCATGGGGGTTCGGAAAGGAGGAGTCCATCAGCAAAACACAAGGTGGTACTGGCAACCCCTGTGTCCTTCCCATCTCCGGGGGGGGGGGGGGGGGGGGGAGGGGGGGCAGGACTTGTGTGTCCTGACCTCCAGCCCTTGGGGATCACTATACAGATCCTCATCGATCCTATCCTCAATGTGCCGTGATGCTGGCGGTGGCAGGGGACCAGCTGGTGGGCACAGGCTGCTGCAGGACAGGAAAGCAGAGGGATTGTAGAGCTGGGCTGAACTGTGTAGAATCAATGCTGAATAACTTTGGTACTGCTCAGTACTACATAAACTTGGAATTGATTTATTGTCCATCTTAGTATTCTTACTTTCTGCTACATAACTGTAGACCTCTTGCCTTTACTTCAGTCAGTAACAAGTGATAGAAACAAGCCAAAATATTTGTGTATTGTTGCACAAGGCACAGAAAGACAGTATGCTAACTATAACAGAATAAGTTTTCTTGAAAACAAAAAATTTTGGGCATTTTGTAATTAATACACTCACAGTGAAATGCTTATTTCTAAAAATATCATAGAATCACAATCCACACAAATCTTTGAAAACTGATTTTTCCATCTCTACCATCCCAAAATCTCATGATTCTAATCATGACAAATAGACGACTATAATGAATTTAGACACAGATCAATATCCCAAACCTGAATCTCAGTTCAAAGTTGTATGGAAAAATTTTGCAATAAATATGTTTCTAAAAATGATTGACATGCTAATGCAGATTTTTACTACGATCATGAATTTTTCTCAATAGGATACTGGAAACCTCATTTCAGCATCTTTTTAATCACGCCTCCTGAATGTGAATAGAAATATTAGTGTAAAACACATCATCAACTCCATCTCTTCTCTGGTTTTCAGGCACCCCAAGTGTGTTGTTGCCTTACTTGATCAAAAAACAATACAAAAGTGACCTGGAGACACAACCTGGCATAAGTCAATTGGATCATGGCAGATACAGCTTTGTATTTCAAGACTTGCAGCTCTCTGCCTCTTATAGAAACTTCCTTTTGACCACAAGATCTTCTTCTACCTCTTTTTACTGTTTCTTTCTTTATTCTTTCTTTCTTTTTTCTTACTTTTTTTTTTAATTGACCAGAAGAATAGTTAAGATTGAGGTTTAAAATCATTTGGATCATTTTGAGGTGGATGAGCACATGCACAGCAGCTAAAAGAAAGGCAAGCACAGCCCCTAAAGAGAAAACAGAGTCACCTATGATAGAAAAAGAACTGCAAGAATAACTCCAGGAGAGGCATGACCTCTGTATGCACAATCTCTACCTGCCTTCTTCATGACCAGTGCACTAAAAGCATAGGAAGCGCTCACAGATCCATTTGCTTTTTACTTTTAGATTGATTCCGGGATGAACAAACATTCCATGAAACCAAAGATACAAGTCCAGTTGGTTTCTATGCTACCAGGCATCGAGAGTCTTCCACATGGGCCCCAAAACCTAGCATATTTCAGCATCAGGAACATCTGAATTCGAATCTTTTAATTACAGCATTATTTCCAGGACAGCTACTGCTTAAACGGATGCAGTTATGTACAATAATTGCCCCCCTCAGTGTGGTTTCTACCAACAGGCCTGCTAGTTCTAGGAAAACCAAACAAACAGAAATCTGGAATGCCCTCCTTATTAATCTGAAGATGTGGCACTGAAAGATACATCCTATGTGTTAAATCAGGGGATTGAGCTCTCGGATTTTCCAAAAAATTTAGATGGGACTAGGAAATAATTTATGGGGTTTTTTTAACTGCAAAAGTATTCTGATCTCCAATCAGTAGTTAGTAGTTCAACAGTGTTCTTAAAAGATAAAGAGTATTAAAGATAGGAAAACTTACGAATATGTGTAACACCACCACAGATTGGGAGATCTCTGATCTCTTTGCAGGATGATTCTTAGATGCCATAGACTACACCATTAAAATGATAGGCTGAAACACTAAATCTTCCTTATATCATACCCAAATCTACTCAAACCTTCCTTTCCATGCAATGAATGCAGATGAAACTTTCTATCACTTACCATAGTGAGGGATATTCAGACTTGAAGTTAAAATCAAATTCTGTCTCTGCTTTCCAAACAACCAGATGTTAAATTCAGTGAGCTGGTTTAACTATTGCACTCATATCCCAAGTTACTCAGTTTGACGTGTAGTTATAAAATATGGAGTAAAATTGTTATGTGGAATTGAAGTATGTTGCAAGAGTTTTAAAATTATTCTATCTAGGGTCACAAGTGCTAAGCAGATGCTACGTGGCAGATCTGAAAGCAGGTTGTTTCACAAGTGTTACAATTTGTAAAGCACTTTAGAAACTTGAGACTAACAGCAATTTATACATGTACAATTGCCATAATCAAGAATGATAGGTTTTATTTTTGCTTGTTCACCAAACTGCTTTCCAGAAACTCACCAAACCGCCTGTCTCTGAGATCTGCAGGAGGACTAAGAGGAAGGTCATCTTAACCACAGGACCTTTCCTCTACATAGCTCCAGTCAGATAATTTAATTGGAAAAAAAAAATCACACTATACAAAGGACTGATTAGTCACTTACATTTCTACAGTTAATACACAGACTATTATAAAGATTTTGGATTTTGAAAGGCTTATTTTTCCAATGATAGAAAGTCAAGTTTGGAAAATAAGTTCTAAATCCTAACATTGTGTGATCTAAATTCTGATCTTTTTAAAGCACAGCCTAAGTGCTTTAGTTCCTGCTTAGTTAAAGCAGGAACTCTTACACAGAAATGATTCATTATTTAATTTATAAAGCAACAACTTGATCACATGTCACAATGGTTCAGAGTAAAGTCAACATACCTCAGAAACTGCAGGCTCAAACCATAGCAGGATTCTGAATTAAGCTTCTTGAAGTGTTTCACAGGTCAGTAACATCATTTCATTTCAGGAACATTCTGCTTTAAAGTGTTGCATCTCTGCTGCCAGAAACTAGTTTCTTCAGGCAGCAGTAGGAAATACAAATTAAAATGTGTGTATTATAAATAAAAAGCAATGAGCAGTTACTGATCAGGAGTGACCTCCAAATGCCTGCATTCTGCCTTGGAAAAAAGAGGAAGCTGCATCTAGAAATTTATGTATAGCTAATGCAGTTCATATAGAGGAGATACTGAAGTTTCACTGATTGACTCCAAGTGTCTCATAGTTGCCCAGAATATTACATGGAGAACCATGATCCTAGAATTCTGTATTTACATTTATTTACTTACTAAATACTTCCCATGTAATAGTCACAAATCTACCAGTAGCACACTAAGTGTAAATTTGCCTTTCATAACAGAAATATCAGATTAACAATGCTGTTCTGAAAATCAGGTTGCAAAAGAAGATCTCTTATTGATCTACAAAATATGTCTCACTGTGATAAGCTATAATTCCTCGGTTATTTATGAAACATATAGTGGGAATTCAGCATCTCTCACCATTTGCATAAGAGAAATGCCTTATCTGTTCATATACTCCATAACTCTAAAAGCATGAAGCCAAAATGAACCAAGTATTTTGTGTTTACAAGTATTAAAGTTAAGAACTAAGGGCTGAATCTGATACATAAAGCTTGGGCTAGAATTAGGGAAAGGACATACAAGTCTCCAACTATTCTGCATAAGTCAGGCTATGCTTTTATTGCCTTTGTAGGGGGAAAAGATTCAGGAAAGCATTATTATAAAAGCATTTTAAAATGAGAAGCAAATGACATTTAAAATGACTTCATTTCCTACTTAGGGTGGACTTGAGAGTGAGAGGAGCAAGCATGTAGGAAGGAGAGTGCTTGAAGAAAGAAATAAAAGCACAGTAACTGCACTTCTCTGCAATAATATTATCAGCCTGCTGAGAGCAATTACAATAGCACAGACAGAAGTTGCTTTATTGTGACCTTATTGAATTAAATCTGAGGAAAAAAACTCTGAGATACAGCAGGGAATTTATTAGAAAATTTTAATGCCAACTTAAATGTGATCCAAAGGCCTCAATATTAAAGGTCATACCCATTACTATACGGTGGGAAACCTCTGCTCCTATGTTCCACCCTTTCTTAGCTTTGTTTCCTTTTGTAAGAGTAGGTCAGAATTCTCTTTCTCGCAGCTTTACAGCACTCTGTTAAAGCTAGGAGATGGCTATTTACATTTTTAAAAGAAATTAGCCAGCAACTTAAACAAATAGAACATCCATTTTACTTCAAATGAAAAGTTGAAACAAAGGTAAAAATCAAGAAGCAATTAAGAAATTAATGTGCTATTTACCACCTTATGTGGATATACTAAACATGTAACCTCATCTTCAATGAATTGTCTGCTACAGAACTCCAATATCAACTATCGTTATGTCATGTGAGTCAAATTCAAATTGACTACTGACTTCTTCAGAAAGGTAGGAACTGTCTAGTGATTTTAAAAATCAAATTCTTAGCTCTTGATCATGATAAACCTTTGAAGATGGGAGTATCTGCACTAAAGTCTGATGAGCTGAGCCTCCAAAGGGTCCCCTGTTCATGAATTACCTTCTGGAGAAACTATTCCCCACAGATCTGTAAGGTATCTACATGAAATTACTGCTATTTAGCTGGAGATTTAAGAGAAAAAAATGGAAATAAAGATGGTCTGTACCTTCTCAAAAGATGAAAAAGATCAAAACATACACATTTACACTATATTCATTTTTTTTCAAATATGAAAACCACGGTGGCACACTACATAAATACAGATGTTTCATCATTAAGGTAGAAAATATGGAGTCTTACATGTTACAGAAGAAAGTTCATTCATGTTCACTAGAACACTTAAATAATTTTGGAGCTTACCTTTTATTGGCTTTCATTACAACGTGATCTCCTAACCACTCACAACTACACAGTGTAAATGTGTGAAGACAGGTTCTGGATCCTTGCTATGGATCTACTCTGGCATCCTCTAAACAGAAGAGCCACCCTCCCCTTCAGCCTATGAGAAGGGTTATTACAGATGTTCACTACAGTTATTACTTTCCCAATAGCTTCAGTATTCATTCCATGCAGGGTATTAAAGGTCAAAAGATGAATTTCTTATATGATGCTCACTTAGGTCTCAAATACATCCCAGCTGATGACCTGATAGTAGCAATTTTAGTCTTCCTCAAACATACCGGAAAATCCGGCAGCTGAACTAGTTTTACATAGTTCAGACTGTTGTTATTAAATGTATTTTTTGGAGGACAGTGCACAAAAATTGTCCTTTCTGAGCTTAGTTTACAAAAATTTTGCATTCTTCATGGCAATAGCCAAACTTAATTTAGTTTTATGTAAGTTTTAGGTAACTTAGCAGGTTTTAAGCCAAAAATGCAAATATAGTTTGAATACTATAGAAAGGTCACCACTTCTTAAAAGACATACTCTCACATTACTACATTGATCTAAGCTTACCCATCTACTTTGGATGAAAACTAACTTTATTTTAGATGTTACATAGTTATTTAGCAGTGCCTCGGGTAACATGCCATGAGATTAGCTGTATCTTTGAAACTAAATCTAACTTATTTGCATAATTACCCTACCACAAAGCTCTCTATACACAACAAGAATATACTTAATCCACCACAATAAAGAAAGCATCAATGGTTTTGTTTTCTGAATTGCTTTACCCTTCACAAAGAGATTGATTAAACATCCTTGCTTTAATGTGATTTGACTTGGTAACCACTGTAATTTAGTTCCTTGGACAGCTGTGTCTTATCAGTATTATCTCATTCAAAAAGGGAGGGAGAAGCCTAATCCACTACTGTGAACATTTGCAAGCATGGCACTGGGTAGGATGGCATTAGGCTTCACAGTTATGTTTAAATCATCTTTTGGGCAAACATTTTTCTTTTATACGTGTTCAAACTAGTGATAAAAAATACAAATCTATCAACAATAATATTCAAATAACAGCATCTTATTTGAAATCCAGCAAAATACACTGTTTTTGAATACAAAGCTACTAGCATAACCAAGTTACACTTCGTACTGTGTGAGGGACCTTGAAACAAGGCAGGAGGAAAGGGGCCAATGACCTGGCTGACTTGAATGAACAAAAATTTTGCCACCAAGATCCGGGTGTTTAAATTCGTTAATTTGTTAAATTCGTTCTTTTGTTCCCTAGGACTGAGATCCTGGTGAATTTTTTACTCACCTCTGTCTCACCATAAAGCTTTTCCTCCATCCTGAGAAGTGTTCTAACTGTTCAAAGATGTTGGTCATATTCCTTATCTGCTTTTTGAACTCATTACCTGCTGTTCTTTTCTAAAACAATTGCATGTATTTTTCTAATCTAATTTTCAACTTCAGCAAGTGGAACATCTCTCCGACTCTATTTAAAATACCCCTTAATTGTATAGCATTTCAATATGATTGATAAATAACAATAAATTTAGTCAACAGTTCCTTCTACAGGACTAGTTGCAACGTAAAATTAGGCCCTATCCAGTAAGCTATGAAAAAATTAGTTTTATATAATACTTAAATCTAACAACATTAATGACTTTTATCTTCATTTCTGTATGTACGTTTACTTGAAAAGCTCAACAATTTGCTTTCAAGAGCTAAATTAAGAAAAGAAGATGTAAAAGTGAAACTCTTCCCCCTCCCCCCAACCCCCTCCCCCAGCTGGCTTCTTCCCTACTTCTTCTTTTCCTTTTCTGATGTTCAGTCACACTGGCTCTGCTTAGCAAGAAAACTGCTACCTCAAATTTTAAGTATTGCTTTATTGCTTATTAGACAGGGTTTTCAATTCTCAAATTGTCTTCAGTGCAGCCACTAAAATGCCATATGACAGACACAAACAGTGTGGTCAGCTTTCCCTCTAAGCAGATTTTCTTCTACAGCTTACTGTTATTTGGGTCTAGTGGGGACAGAGGACAGAGCGAGCTATGTGATACAGGAAGATTGGGATAGACGGTACTGGAAGACTTCAGCTCCTGCAGCAATCATACTTTGGGAGCATATACAAATAATTTAGGTCTCAATGCAAAGTCCCTAAATACATGCTTAACTTTAAACAGAAGTAGTCTCATTCTTTTCCACACCTTTGTCTTAAGGACAGGCACGTGCTCAAATGTACAGCTAAAACCAGGGTGTTTTCATCCTTGAATGCTCAATCTTACTTCTGTAAAATAGTGGTAGTAATACTAATTCTCTCTGCCCTTTGCCTTGCTTATAGAGTGGAAAGCAGGAAAATAATTCTAACCTTGACAAGTCTAATGGGATGGCACAGCAAATGTACATGTACTACCATACTCACAAATTTATTAGTAATAATGTTAGCAAAAACAGCACTTTGAAAAAACTTGCTTCCTTTTTTCCTTGTAACACATGCCATACATGTGGTAAAGGTATTTTATTGTCATTTCAATGGATTAGTTCTTTAGTATACTCTACAGTGCATGACTTTTTATACCAATATTTTTTTCCTCTTCCCCCATAAGCACACATACAAATAATTTAAAAGCAATTTACAACATGTCAAAGTGTTTAAGGAGACTCTTAAATTTCTAATACATGAAGCTAACCATTGGCATGATTTATTGTTGAAGTTCCACTGTTATAGCTTGACAATTAAGAAATATTGATAAATGTAAACATATTATTGAAGTCAATTAAAAAGCACAAGATTGATTAACCTCCCAGAGGTACACTGGCACAAGCAGTTAGAGAGTAATCACCCTCAGTAAGCATTCACTACTGACAAATGAGCACAGAAATTAGACTGCTGTAAGAAAAAAAGTGCTTTCAATTAAAATTAAGATCATTTAAACACCAACCAAAGCACTGGGTCAACAATAAAACCAACAGAAATAAAAAAAAAAAATCTGTATTAATAGAAGAGGCTAAGTGATCAGGTCACGTAGCACTTTCATCAACCATACAGTCTCATGAAAAATGGTTAAAAATTGCCAAAGCAACTGTCAGCATGTGAATTATGCTCAAGGGAGAAAGTCTCTGAGCACACTTAGCCATATTGTAACATTCATAAAAGCTCTGGTGAAGGACAGGGCCTTGCTTACAGGATAAACAGTAGGTCTCTGTTTCAAAGTATATATTCCTATACATTCCACAGGTGACCAAATCATAACAGCAAGCTTGAAAACTAGACCTACCAGCTCACTTTCTGCAAACTGAATAGTCTAGGGAGGATGTTCAGCCAGTCTATACCTTGGAGGAAAAGAAAAAAAAAAAAAAAAAGGAAAGAAACGCATGTATTCTCACCCCAAAGAGAATATGAATCAGGGATCAGTCAATTTATGATTTAAATACAACTAGATAAGTTTGGGCTCTTTTAATTCTTACTGGTTTTGTTTCCTTTCAGAACTAATGTCTGGGATAATGCTTGTCACCAAGATGAAGGGCACTGCAGCTACAGCTTTTAATGACCAAAAAAAAAAAAAAAAAAAGGCTCACCTCAGAAAGCACAGAGCTAAAGACAGCAGCAATGCAGCAGTACCAAGGAGACTGCGTAAACACTAATTAAACTTCTCACTACACTCTTATCTAGCAAAAAAAAAGTCTTTCTTCCTTAAACTTCCAGTGGCCTGGATCAGATATACTGATACTGACTGAAGTCTAGCAAGTATGAGCAGCTTAATACAGAGAAATTAGAAACTAAGTTACTGTAAAAATAATAAAATTGAAAGATAACCTGTGAATGATAAAGGTCTTTCAAACAAGTAAGCCTTATGTGAAGAGATTGCCAAAATAAAGCTAGACGACTGTGAATCTACCTTGCCATGTGAAAGGCCAGGAACGAAGGCAAGTTGCTCACACATGAGCTAAAATATTCTCTCTTCCCTTGGTTAACTGAAAAAAGAAAAAACGTATTTCTAACTTGCTGGAAGATTAATGACTGAGCATGAGGGGGAAAAAATGTCATTAAAAGGACAATAGCGTACCAAGCCTACAAGACAAGGTGACTGGTAGTATAGTGAGGGTGTCAACACCAACATCATCGTCCTGAATTACAGGGTGAACTTCAAGGGCAGCAGGAGGCAGAGGCACCAGACAAGCGTGCCAAAGCACCACCTGCAGGAAGCACGTCCCCGCAGCCAGGACGTCGCGGAACCTGCCACCCTTTCCTCTCAGTACCCAGCACAAAACCAGAGGAAAACAGCAAATCCCATTTTTTCTCAGCAAGGAAGGAAAAATAACAAATTAAAAAGCAGCTAACTATGGAAGGACACAACAGAGTTTGCCACTGTCACAAGAGCACTGTTCTCTCTCTCATTCTTTTCAGAAGTCCCCAAAATAGGATCATTTTGTCAAGACTGAGCCATACTTAAAACTGGTTAACTCCATGATACCACCACTAGAAAGTGACAATCAGGAGAGATTTATATTCTGATAGGGACATGAGTTACAAAACACATGCAAGATCTTCATGAGGGGATATGTTTCATAAATAATACTCAAAACACTGCTGCACTTCTCTTTTTTTCTGTTTGGTAAAACCCAGATCCTCCACAAGCATTCAGCTCTACAGCAGAGTGGTATCTCCAGGATACCACACAGCAATAAATAAATAAGTACATTAAACAAAGCTGCTACATGCTGAGTAGATGAATATACTTCAATATTAGAAACTCTATTCCAAATTTTCCCTCAAATGGCACCATGACAACTGGCAGACATCAACTCCAGATCATGCAGTCAGATAATAAGCACAGCAAAAGGTGCCTGTGCTTTGATCAAAAAGATTTGCACTTACTTCTACCTTCCCTCCCTTGGCAATGTTTTAGGTTTACATTAAGACACCCAGGCACTTGCTACTACCCACCTCATTCGGAAGAGGTCTACTTGAAATTTTGTTATAACCATCCCTGTGGCCTGTATTCTTTTACACACTCGGTGGAAGCCCTTGGGACTGAAGACTAAATAAGAAGTCTACAAATGGTAGATGAGCTGATCTTCTGAAATGAGAATTTCCCTTGTTTCTGGGGCTTTCTTCTGCAAAGACTGGCTCAGTCAGCACTGCTGACTCTTTCTGGAAGTTTCTGATCAAACAAGCTGCTGAAACTTACTTTTTTCTGAGTGGAAGTTTAAATCCAATATTGATTTGATGAAGTGTTACAAGCTGCCAATTGCTCACCAGAAAATAAGTCCTTCTCTTGCCCTTCAGATCGCCCTCCGCTATGCATAACATCAGATGCTCACAGCTCTGGATGCGTTATGTAACCACTGCTTACTTGTGGCAGGGCCCTAACCTCACTGGATTAACCACTACGTACATGTAACAAAAATAATGAGATCTTTTATGGCAGATAATTAAACTATTTTAAAAACAGCCGCCAACGCTCAACAGTCTTCATTTTTTTTAAGAAAGGTTACTGCGTATGTCAAATGCTGTTTTAAACTGAGCATTTCCAGTATGGCTCTTATGCAAGAAAGACAAAGTTTCAAACTAACTCTGAATTACCTTTGCTCATAGCCTAAAGGTTACTTCCAAAGCAGGGTCGGCTTCTGTATTTAATAATTTCTGCTCGTAAAGCAGAAACTGCCGCTTGTAATTAGTCAGGAGTGCAAACAACAGCAAATCATTTGTGAAAGTACAATCTTGTTCTGCATCCGGAGGGTCAGAGGGAAGTCTAAAGATTAACACTGCTCTGGAGACTCAAACAAGGGTAAGCTCGAGAGCAAACCCCCCTGCAAAGCGGTAAAACCTCTGTTACACTTCCTGCACATTCAGATGTTTGAAATTAAGCTGATATGACAGCTCTGGGCTTTTGGCATCTGTTACAATACTGCGTATCTCCAAAACTATCCCATATGCCAAGAAAAAAAAACTATCTGAAAAAGCTGGTAGGAGATCTTACCTTGTTTGCAATGCCCTGGTAAGGGCCAAGCTCTGATTCACCTGGGTTTCAATTCAATTGTACCAAAGCTTTTTCAAAGTGACTCCTACTTTAAATTTCTCCTTGTTTTTCTTCCTCTTTGCCCTTCACCACTCCCTCTAAAAGCTTATGGTCAGTCAGCAGACATAAAATACATTCACTCTCATATTGTAATACAAGAATAGTATAGCTCTGAATTTGATGCCTCTTCATTTCAACTTTGATTTCAGACATTCTTTCTTTTATTAAAAAAAACCCAAACAACTCCTCCCCCTGCAGATGTCATCCATCCTATCCTCTATTTTCCCTGTCCTAACTACATTTGTAACATCTGCATCTCTTCCCAAGCAAAGGACACTGAAACTTAACATAGATTGAGGATTTCAGTTCTTTCTTTCATTGCATTATTCTGTCTAGGTTACTGTTACAAAACAAAAAACATATAGATTTGTATTTTTTGAGTTCTGGTTTCATGTAAGCTAGAATGAAAGAAAGGACATACATCACTTCAAGGAAAAAAAATCTAAAATAAAAGCCTCTCAAAGCCACTCAAAAGAACTTTGAGATTAAAAAAAGCACACACAAAATATCCCCAAATCCCTTCTACTCCCATTGTGCAGTGATTCAATTTCAGTGTCTGGCTTTGCCAGCATAATTTTGGTAAAGGCGCTTAGAGGACTGATCAGATGAGAACTCATGATCTGCTAATGCAGTTAAAAACTGACTACCAGTATTTCAGCAGACTAGGGACAAGAAAAGTGGAAGAGAATCACGCTAACCACTTTCAGTATAGCTAACTTCTACATAGCACTGCCATTATTTAGAAAAATATAGATGCTCTAATACTTCTAAAAAAAGATACTGTGCAATGACTTGATTAAACTCTTAATGGGATTGTGAGAAATCATCTCATCATTCTGTTCATCTCCTGCTCTTCTGATGTAAAACAGCATTTGACACTCCTACTTTTAAACCTGTTTTAACAAACAAAATGCTTGGGAGGTAAGGATAGTCTCTACGCATAATGTAGGGTCTATCCTGGTGGGAAGCTGTAGCTACAACTGCAAAAGATACAAATACATGACACTAGTAAAAAAGCAGTGAGCTTCCAAGGACATTCCTCTTAGATAAGAGCTGTTAAGTCTATTAATTTGTAAAGAAAAATAGATCCTTGCCACTGAGATATGAAGCTGAAAATTGTAAAAAAAACTATTCAAGATACTTGTTAAGAAACATAATAAATGAATCTGTGATTTTAAAATTCCCCTCCAGTGACAAACGTGACCCACAGAAGCCATCTTAGTGCACCAATGTAACTTGTTGCTCATAGGAAAACTTAAGTGATGCATTTCTGAACAGCACTACTCTGCACTGAGCCCCCGTACTCAAAGTTCTTCCAACTATTCTTTCCTCTCTGCTTCAGAATGGCTGTAGTGGAGACATTATATAATATTTTGCAACTTTCATGAATAATCAATCAGAAACACTAAACAGCAATATGACTTGTGGCTTACAACTAAAACTGGTATTAAGAATTTTCATAACACTCCCTCTCCTGCTAAGGGTATCCAGCCTGGAGTGCTCTGCAGCATAGACACAGGTACTGTCAGGTGTACAATGTCTCTCTTGAGGGTTGAGAAGTTTTTCAAGACAGTCAATCCTGATGTCACTCCCCAACTGTGTCGGCTGGTATTGGTCCTCTGAATGCTCAACCTATATGCTTTCAATCCAGAAATATATCCACTTTAGCAATTGCTAATTTACCTGCTATTGTTGCAAATTTATCACAGAATTATGACAACTGGACTATGGAAAAAAAATGGGAGTATTTGCTGGTAAATCATCCACAAAAGACAGGTAATAAAATCCAAAGCAGGTGATGTACACTAAGGTACTTTCACTTTTTGTTTCTTAGAGTAATTATATTTGAAATTGTTTGCCTTGGTAATAGTCTTTAAACATGCTTTAATATTCATATTATTCTGAATTACAGAAATAGGCTTCCTTACGCCATAGATACATTTTTACCAATTCATAGTAATATGAGCTGCTGTATTAGTACATCCATTCGATATCATCTCCACTTCCATTCAATTATTATTTGAATCTACAATATTGCTAAGATGATACACAGCCAATGGATGCCTCAGGAAGGTGCAGTACTTTGGCTATGTATTGCTGCACTGGCGATGTAGCTTAAAAAATTTTTAAACCAAAAGAACTGTTCTAACTTCACTATTTTTTTTAAAGGTCATACTAACCATATTTAATAGAAATGGTAAATACGGATAAACACAGGAATACAAGCCTGAATTCTCATACTAGGTCTGACACTTTTTTTTTTTTTTTTTAATTAAATCATGTTCTTTAAGGACCTCAAAGACTGCCTCAAAATCTTTTAAACTTTCTATTTCAAACTTCCTTGTGACAATGCAATTCTCCCAATGCCTTTCTTAGAGGAAAAATGCAACATATTGTGCTGTTTATATAGCAAACACAAAAAAGTCTCCAGAAATTGTGATGAGAAAAGAATTTGAGCTGTTCCCTCCTTTAGCCAACCCATTTCTAAATCATGACCAGTAACAAGCAGAGGAGGACTGAGGTGGAGATTAATTTTCCTCCATGCTTTTCAGCTTTATAAAGTTACTTTTATAACATTCAAGCAAATTGTACAGTGACTGACATGAATAAAATGACAGTAATCTGTCACAATTTCATATTTCCCACCAGGCTGATTCAAATAGTTATTTATGAACCTTACACTTCAGTGGTCACTTTGATGACTAAACCATAAATTAGAATGTAAAGTGAATATAAATTTGATTTCAAAGTAACACCACATTGTCAGCAAAGCGGGATATTATTTAATTTCTATCGACATGCTATGAAAAAGTCAGCAGTACTTAGATGTGCTACATCATAATAAACCCCAAACTTAGTAAAAAAAATGCACACTATATCTCACGTTTGCTTCAGTGCTTCTGCATTTAAAAATAAAAACACTTTATAGAATGCTTGGTTAGTTTTAAATATAAACTCTTAATAATGTCAGATGACTTAGATCATTCAATTAGTGAGCAAGAATGATTTTTTTTCCATGGAACTTGATTAAATTTGACAGCCAAAAATATTAATATGAATTGAGACTCTAAGGTTTCTAATAGTTCTGATGAAAAGCAGGCATACTTTATGATAAAGAGGTTCCTATTTTTTCAATATTTATCTCTTCCTTTACAGTCAAAATGGAGATGACACTGAAACATAATAGACACTGTGGAAAGAACAACAGTTCTCACTTTAAGTAAAATTTGTTTTGGGGTGGGATGGAACTCAGCAAAAGAAATCTTAAAGTTACCCAAGCATCAACAAGTAATCCAGGAACATAAATCTCAAAAATTACCTTGCTAAATTATTTTTATTTTATGTAGCACGATGTAGCAGTGTAAAAAGGGGGAAGTTGCGTCAAAATCTCTCTTCAATATGACTGATTTTTCCTGAAATTCTTTCAGGACGTTTTCCTGAATTCCTTATGTGGAATTATGCCAAAATGCGATCAAATTGAAAACTACTTTAGCAGACTGCATACGGGATAACCTCTTAAATAGTTGAGATTTGAAAAAATAGCTAAACAAAAATGTGAAACTTTAGTAATATTGCACTCTACTGCTATGTCCTAGTGACAAAAATACTGCTCAATAAACAAATGCATAACAGATAGACATTTAAAGCAGTCTGCTTGACAAACTGCTTGTTTATAATACATTTAAGATAACTGTATTAAATATTGTAATTTGATAATGTTAGTAAAATTTAAACATACATGGGAGATTTTAATATTTGAAAATTCATATGGAGCTATTAATGAGAACTGGAAATCCACATGCCCTATTTCCCTCTGAACTTCTTCTTAGTTGAAAAATTCATACCTATTTATAAAACCTTTTAAAGTAACAATTACGTACCAAATGGTAGGCCAAAATGCATCTCAAAATTTTTTTTCAATCTGTAGTCAATAAAAAGTTCTTATCAAATGAATTATTATATATATAAATTATTTGCCATTATTATAAAACAGCAAAATTGAAAAATTAGCAGATTAAAATGGTTCTGCTGGTGTAATGAAAAAAGCAGAATCCTTACTATGAGAAAATAGTAAGTGTTGTCTTATTTTTTTATTGCCATTATATTCTTGAACAAAGTATTAAATATACAAGATTTTTTATTAGTGCAAAATAGAGGCTCGTGTATAATACAGTTATTTATAGTTCATGTACAGGCTCATTAGACATATCTGTGTATGGATATGCACATGTATGTGTTTATATGTGATCAAGATGTTCATTAGCACTAGAGGCAATGAACACAGGAAGTCCTTAAAGCCAACTTACTCCTTCAGAAAGGACAGTGAATGGGTACATTGGTCAGACATTAATCAAACTAATACGCCTGCCTGTTATTCTTGTTTTTCCCAACACAACTGAAAGACTTATCTGACATTAACTGATAGTCCAAAAGGTTAAAAAAAAAAAAATTCTAAAAGGTGAAAGACAAGACCCACACCTTAGAGAGGAAAAAGGCCCCTAGCCAATACTCGCTTTTAGACAAGTGGTATCCTATTTCAGTGTCTACACTAACAAGGTAATCTATGTTCTCATGACTCAGTCAGAAGAGATGAGTTTAAAATAAAAGTCTATCCCAGATCTATTACAACACTCAGATGAGTCAGCAGAATCCCATTTTCTCAAAGAAAAGCTGGAAAGCTTTTGTTTTAGCAAGACTTATCCAGCATCTGACTTAGAACTGCCTTTTTTTATTTGGGCTCATAGAACCAGTAAGAGACAAATCCTACCCATATCAAGTTGACATACACTGAACATTAAGGTATTAGAAATCTAGTCCCTCATTTCAGCATCCCAGTTACATATCTGTAAAGCGAAAACAGTACTTCACACCAGTTTCTAGTGCTTTGATATCTTGATATTGAAACTTTTATAATCACAAATACTTTCCCTTTCTGAAAAAGAGCTGTGCCAAGTAGGTCTCAGTCAGGATTTTTTTTAAATAAAGAAATTTAATACCACTTAAGTCATTCATTTTACACAAAATAGTGTGGTAGACTTACTAGCGTCTCTCTGATTTATTAGACAAAGATATAACAAGTATTATTACTCACAACAATCACAGAGCAATTTTCTCACATACTGACAAGAATTTATTTCAGCTACAATCCAGAAAAGATTTTTCTCTAATATTTCACTATGGGATATCCCCTGTCCATAACTGCTACTTCTCTGATACTGATTTCTGCAAGTGGCAGAATTTGACTCCACACTCTCTTATGTTTTGCATCCCCCTTGTTCATCATCTGCTCCAGCCCCCAATGCGTCTTTGCAGATAAGATCTGTATAAATTGGATATCAGAGCTCTCCAAGATAAACCCTCAGAAAGAAGAACTGAAAGTGCTACTTATTTTATACAGGTATGGGGAAAAAAACGACATTTGAATATACTTGCACTGAATCCATCCAATCAGAATTATATCCTATAGAAACCTTTTTTAAAATACAAAAATAGGACTTTTGGGGTTAAAAAATACAACAAATCGACAGGAACACAAATTCTAAAGTATCTGTAATCACAAACAAGTAGAAATCTTAGCATGCTTTCTATAGTTTACTACTTTCATACTCCTAAAACACTTGCTCCTGTGAGAAGAAAGTCCAAAGAACTAATGTAACTTGCAGTAAAACTTTCATACTTGATTGCCAAAACAAAAGACCTAATTTCCTACTGACATAAGAATCTAGCTAACTGACCTGCTGGTTGTAAAAACCATGTTACACTAGACCATGGAGGACCAAGTGCTTAAGAAAGATCTGGATTCTTGAAAGCCAGGAGAGAGATGGCTAACATTTAAAAGTACTACTGAACTCTCACCAGCATCAGAAAGTGCAGTCGTTGCAAGGAGAGACAGTTCAGAGATTGAAAACGCCCTCAGAGAGTTCAGGCAAAGTAGTTTTCTTTGTCAAAATTTCCAGTGGTCCTTGCAAATAGAATTTGTTTGAAAAGTAACCAAGTATCTAAAGTTTACTGAAGTATATATCATATCTAATTGATACGGTACTCAGTGGAAGGACTAGAGATGTTACAAATGCTACACAAACCAAGTCAGAGAAATATATTGGCAGTGACTCAGCTTCTTCACAGGAAAACCCACCACCCTGCTTGGATACATTTAGTGAGCATTTGCTTAATTAACCTTAGGATTTTCTTGTTCTGCTATTGTTCCAACACCGTATCTGGAGTTGGGGAAAAACAAACACCAAACGCAAACCTATTCAGAGTGGGGGTCACATACACTCTTCTAAGCCTATTATGGAAGGAGGGAAAAATGAGGAAAGGAAGTGTAATGTATGTGAGCTAGAGGAAATACATAAAAGGGAATATTAATGCAGAACAGAAGAACAAAGTAAAGAGGCAGTAAAACTAATAGTAGAGAAGGTAAGGAAAGTGCACATAAACTTTTGACAGCAAGGTCTGTTCAGGCTAACAGAACAAGAATCACTAAATTCAGCAGCCATCAAGGAGAACCAGATGCTTCCCACGCCCTCAAACTCAGAAATACAAAACACTGTGCATCCAAGGATATGTTGGGTAAGAATCTGTTTTTCCCATCTGTAATGACTAATTGGTGAACAACTCTTTGCTAAAAAGAAAGAAATAAAGTAAATCTACCTGTCGATGAATAATCTCTAGGTTTGCTTTTGCTTTATTCACTAGTTCTTCTATTTTTTCAGCATCTTTTACATTCTTGTTTTCTCTGAAGGCGTCTCTTATCCTTCTGATGGCATATGTTCTAAACATAAACAAGAAAACATGTATTTGTAAATGTGCTATAGTGATGACATTTCAACATTCTTTAAAACACGTTGATAATTTTTTCCAAATATAAATATATAAATAAAACGAATACACACACACACATACTATTTACCCAGACTTTACAGACATCTCTTCTTATTTAAGGACATGTGTTGTCTGAGTTCAAGCAATGACCAGACTTTTTAGTTTAAAAAAGTGGTTTTACTGGCACTTACTGTAGAAAAGTTTCATACTTCATGTATTTAGACCAGTCATTATAGCTGTGCTTGTTACTGCCAAAAAGAGGCACCTGTGCTTGCCAATATTAAGAAGCTTCTTGAAGCTGCATATAGGACTACTGCTGTTGGATACGCAATCTAGATACTAAAAGGAAAAAGCTCAAGGACATAAAAAAGCCCCAAAACATAAAAAAACCCCAAATCATCCTCAAAATAATTATGAATCAGTGCAATTATTCTTACTCCTAGTATTCTAAAGGTCATTGGTGACAATGCTAACTACTAAATAAATTACAGGTTTTACAAGTTCTGACTTTGTAACCTGGCAGTCACCAAAGGCAGTGACAGATCAATTATGCCAAAAACTGATCCTTTCTCCTCCCTCCTTTCTTCTCCTGAAAAAGCACATTTCACCTTTCAGTCCAACCTCCTCATTCCTCTTCAACTGCTAAGTAGGAACAGGATATGGTCTCTGCAAGTAGAAAGAGATTATAATCTCTGCTTCCAGAGAGGAAGGTCCAAAGCTGCAGTCATCTGCAGTCTACTGGCTTTATTAAAGCCAATAAAGAACCTTTGTGCAGTCTGCAGTGCACCGCTCAACAAAAAAGCAGGGCCAATTTCAATATTAAAATACAGTTTTCAGATTCAGCAGTAGAAACTTTCATTACATACTTGCTTGGGAGGAGGGGGGGGGAGGTGGCAAATTTATCCTGCTCAGCTGTCCTGCTTCCATTTTTCCACTGCATCACATACAGAAAGCAAAATCCTATGTTTGGCATTGAAAGGAAAAAGAAGGTTGCTGTAAACAGCACAAACATTAGACTACTTCAACTGTTGCTTTTCAGTCTTGTGTAAAAGTGAAACACAAGGCACAAGATTTTCTGGAACATGATCATAAAACCCCACATACACAATGTTAAAAAATTAAAATATTGACGGGGGGTAGGGGAGAAGTAGGGAGGAAAAGAGTATGAAAGATTAACAGTCAAAGTCACTCTATACCATTAGATGGTGCTATCCAGCTCTTAATGCAGGTTCCATGAGCCAAGTGGCGTATTTTCTGTGCAAGCTCATAAATAATACATTTCAATCACAGGAACCAGGACGGTTACGGAGTGCCACCCTGCTGCCATACACCAGCAGATGGTGTGTGCTTTTAATTAGGGCCTGTTCACCTATAATGTGACACTGGGGTGTATGAGTGAGTGCGTGCATGTTTGTATGTGTGAAGTTAATAGAATGTATTAAATATGGAAGCTCATTCTCATCTGCAGCTGGTGTCCTAGCAAGACTTTAAGGGGAAGCTGCTTATTTCCAGAAAAGAAACAACCTCAAATCACTGATATACTGCTGCTTGATAATGCATGAATTTGAAATCACCCCGCATATACATAGGGTTAAGCTGTGCATAAACATACCATGCTTTCTACACGAAAGGAATGGTTGCCAAAAGACACAGAATCCTAATATCAATTTTTCTTAGCTTAAAAACAAACAAAAGAATAACAAAAACAACACGAATCCATTGCTGGGTACACTTCTTCCAAAATGTAATACAAATGAGTAACGTTATCTACATAAGAAAGATCAATGGGACTGAACATTTCTTGTTCAGTGTAACATCCATGGTCTGGTTTTCGTACAGATGGTGCACTAATTGATCCATTTCCTCCCTCTTTTGTTCATTATACCCCAAAGTTGTTGAGAAAGAAAGGCAATATACTTAAAAAGTGGTCTGATGATGCTTTCTGTCCATCTGTAGTTAAAAAGCACCCTGTACTGTTTTTCCTCTTTATAATTTTTTTAAACTTTAAGCTATGAATGTTAACACTCAAATTGAGTTAGTTTACATAGGCTTAAGTACTACAGGTACAGCATTACATCTCCAATATTTTCTAAACACATATCAAAGAATAACTCTCTATCCTGATACTCTTTATTAAAGTTACACTGAGATTAGAAATATCACTTACAATAAGGAAGAAAGGAAGAGCTGAGCTCAAAGCTGAAACCCAACGCTGTATTTTACTGTCAAACATCCCTTTTCCCCATTGAGAGATGTCAGGGGAGCAATGCCAACTTTCAAACAGCCAAATTCTTTCAAAATTATGTAGAAAGTGTTAAGTCAAGATACAAACACATTGGACATTTTTTTAACAACAGCTTTTTATATGCAACAGCTGTTGCTAGCAGCAGAATTGCAATGCTCTCCGTACTTCCAGAGTTTCCAAACCGTGTATATAACAAAATCTAGTAGCAATATTAGGACTGCAATATTGCTGCAAGTCTATGAACAACTGAGTTCTTTTGAAAATATACTAATGGGTGTGTAGCTACAAGCAGTAATGATATATGAGGATATATTTCCATGAGCCAGCAATGTGTTCCTGCGCCAAGAAGGCCAATGGTGTCCTGGGGTGCATTAGCAAGTGTTGCCAGTAGGTTGAGGGAGGTGATCCTGCCCCTCTACTCCGCCCTGGTGAGGCTGAGTCTGGAATACTGCATCCAGTTCTGGGCTCCCCAGGACAAGAGAGAGATGGAGCTACTACAGTACGGCACAGGGCTACAGAGATGATTAGAGGACTGGAGCATCTTTCTTGTAAGGAAAGGCTACAAGAGCTGGGACTCTTCAGCCTGAAGAAGAGAAGACTGAGAGGGAAGCTTATCAACGTCTACAAAAATACCTTAAGGGAGGAGGTCAAGAGGATGGTGCCAGACTCTCTTCAGTGGTGCCATGTGACAGGACAAGAGGCAACTGGCACAGGCTGAGACACAGGAAGTTCTGTCTGAACATGAGGAAAAACTTCTTTATTACAAGAGTGACAGAGCACTGGAACAGGTTGCCCAGGGAGGTTGTGGAGTCTCCTTCTCTGAAGATATTCAAAGCCCACCTGGATGTGATCCTGTCTAACATGCTCTAGGTGATCTTGCTTGAGCAGGGAGGTTGGACTAGATGATCTCCAGAGGTCCCTTCCAACCTCAACCATTCTGTAATTAGGTATGAAGAGAACCCCTTCATTTAGACATGTATCTGTTTTTCTAAGATAACTCCAAAGGTGGTCTTGTTGATAAACAGAGACTGGTCAGCTGATTAGCTATCACTACAGTATTTACTTTCAGTTAAGTAAGCATAACACACCCAAAATGATCACGTACCATTTGAAGGCGCAGCTCAAAATGCCAGTGCATGGCTAGCTTCATAAAAAACATATGACATTAACCTAAAAGAAGCACTACCTGACGACATAGAAAGAGACAGAGAAGAGATGAAAAGCACGCTGGCACCTCTTCCTCCTTTCCGTTAAATGTTTTTTGTAATTTATGGAAGGTTATTTATCTGAACATACCACCTGATACAAGTAATTAAGGATATACAGCTCTATAACATCTTAATCCAATGTGAATTAGGCAACTGCTGCAATTTTGCCACCCCTGGCTACATGGAAACTGCCTCCCTCTGCCATCTCCTCAGACCAGTGCTGTCCACCTGGCTACTCGAACCCATTAGACAGTCCAGCTTAGCAAACTGACAGAAGACTAATGCACCAAAAAAGTGATTTTTTTTTTTTTAGTGAGCTGAACTGGCTCTTCATGGGGTTGGATGAGCACTAGTGCTGAGGAGCAGAGAATAGAGTGGTACAGATACACACCAAAGTGGTTTGCGATAGATCCCGCTCAGAGAGGCAGAGCAAGTCACATAAATAAACAGGGCTCTGCAATGAGAATATAAGGAACAAGCTCTGTGGAGAAACCCAGTGACATAGCAAATTTGTCTAGCCCCACACCCAAGCAGTCTCTGGGAAAGTTCCTAGGAACATAAGAGTGAGTGTTCATTAATGGACATCATTACAAATGAAAACTCAGTTTACATTTCATAATCTACTGTTTTTCTCACCACTCTTTGGGAAAAGATACTGAAAAATTGCCTGAAAATGCACTGAAGTGTTTTTTTCCTTTTTTTTTTGTCATCCATGTATTCTGAAATTTTAAAAGAAAACATCTTAGCTTACAGTTAAATACATTCATTTAGCTCTGTCTTACGTATGCATACTCACCAAAACACTTTCTGTGATCCCTACTTATGAGCATCTGTCGCACAACTAAATACCAATTAAATCACAAGTATGTACTTAATGGGTAATAGATTCAGTATAATGGCCTCAGACCAAAGTCACTGCAGGTGAATGACTATGCAAGGTAACAGATGCCCGTAAGAAGAAAATAAAAAGAATGGTTGGGGTTAATCTGAGAACAATGCCAGGGCCAGAGCATTAAGACAGACTCATAAGCAAAGGACACTAACTGTTAATGCTAAAAGACAACAATGAAATAATAGTAAATACTATTATGGTTAGCTGTGGTTAGAAAACACAGTCCTTTTCCTCATACTCAGTCATTTACCTCTAACTTCAAAGAGTCCAACCTTCTTCCTTTCCTTGAAGCACAAATGAAATCCTATCGTATCACATCCTCATAAAAATGAGGTCTACAAGAAATGAAATCTGAAATAATGTCTATCTAAGGAAAAATGAAATCACAACACAGGTATTTCAGAAAATAATTGATGTTTGGGGATTTAGATATTTTTATTTTAAAAATGTTTACTTAAATGATGCCTGACCAGAAAATAAAAATCAGTTTTCTTTTCAAGTCTTCACTGTTATATCTTTGTACTCAGCTAAAATAGAACGTAAGGCAAAAAAAGCTGAAACACTGTACAAAGCGTATTTGCTTTTAACTACACAGTACTACGCCTTCAAAATAAATGTTTCTGAGTAATGTTTCTCTGCACTACTTTGCATTGACCAATACTCATGACACGCTGAAGGTTTAAATCATCTTTCAAAAGCTGCCTTATAAATATGCTGACATTTAATCTCTGTGACTGTGAGCAAAAATAGTGTATTAAAGGAGCACATCACAGTTAAAGGCAACATACTGCTAAACATAACGTCTATTACAAATTGTTAGTCGTTGAGCACTGATAGAAAGACTGAAGAGGAAGACTGTGATACACAGTCTGTGCAAACAAAACAGATCTAAGGGAAGAAACCAGAGTTAGAACACTCAAGACTTCAAAAAAAAAAAAAAAAAAAAAAAAAAAAAAAAAAAAAAGGAAAAATGATTTTTTTCCTTATTAGCTTAAGTTATATTTAATAAATTAATAAATTAAGGTAAGCAAACACTACAGACCCAGTAGGGTTAATACTTTTGAATTTGAAATGAGATATACGATGCTTTTAGTTAAGGGGACAATATGCAAAAGTGAGATATGGATACATATCTCAAGTGAGATGTGAGTACTATAGTAATAGTACAATATCAGGTGAGGGATTCTTTTAAAAATATTCCTTTTCAGTAGAGCTGAATTCCTTTTCCTTACCACCTCTCCCTCCAACTGAGCTCTATTAATTTAATGTAGCGACAACTTGAATTTTCAGAATTTCCCACTATCTTGGCAAAACAAGCACTGGATGAGATTTCTCTCCCTGAACTAATTTTCAGAATTACATATAATTTAATAATGGAAAGTTTCAGAATAAAAAAATCTGCAAAAAAATTCATTTTAGGTTACATTAAACTTTTATTCTTTGGTCAGATATCAATAATGCTTTCATACACAGAGCTACTTCAGAAGGCAGACAGACAGACAGAATTGTTTGAAACTGAGAGGTAAAAAGACTCACTTTGTCACTTCGGGCCAATACAAACAACACATTCCTCTCCAAGTCTTCACACTTCATAGGGAAGAGGTAGTGACTTATTTTGTTAAATTCAGAAATAACATAAGGGTGTGGATGTAATGTTTTATCAGCAAGGTTGTTTCTCAAACTTCATCACTAGACACATTTTCAGCACTACCATCTCAAGTTACAGTACAACAAAGGTGACACCTGCTAATCCTGGAATCAGAATTTGTTTCTGGAGAGCAAATAGGCAAGGGCAGGAAGGGGAAGAAGAGAAGAGTAAAGAAGAAGAAAAATTTGCTTTTGGTTAGAGAGTTACGAAACTTAGTACAAAAAGTGTAATGACAATCTTTCAAGCATGGTCTGTTCATTAATGCAGGATAATTTCTTTGGATTTTCTAATAAATCACAAATCAAATTTCTTTTTTTCCTAGCCAAAGTCCTTTGCAAAACGCTATAGAACAAAATCTACAAGCCACTACGTGGTTTCTCCGCTACTACAGAAAATACTAGGAGTTTCTATGGAAGTATCAAGAAATGTATCAGGAAGAGTACAGCCCAAGACATGCTTTATAAGAGAGGATTACCCCAAAAGAACATAGAACAGGGATAAAAACAAGGAACCTAAGCCCTCTTGGCATAGGGAAAAATAGCATAGTGAGGATGGGGGAGAGGGAATAATAATAATAATGAAAGCTATTGCTTGCTCTTTCTCCCAATAAATAATTAATTTCAGCATTTCAGATACCTATTTTTCAAAGGTTGAGCTAATGAACAGCCTTAGATGATCAGTAAGACATTTGCTAATGAACTCTAGAACATACATTTAAAACCCTTTAAATAATTATTAGTGATCCAGTGTATAGTACGATACACACTGCATGATCAGATACAAGGATCTGCTAACAATTTTATTTCTAAAGCAAATCTTGCTACTTTGCATCCCATATCTCAAAACTTACTCCATTTGCTAATGGAGTAAGTTTTATAAGCTTATCCTTGTAAAAGCAGGCTGTCCTAGATGCGAAAGAGAAAAAAGTAATTTCAACACACATGCCTATTTCAAAACAGTTTGCCTTCATTTGCTTTAACCAATCAAAAACATGAAAACTCCTCCTCATATTTATGTATAGAATCTGTGACTGTTTTTAGTAAAGGAGGACTTTTTTTTTTTTCTTTTTTGACTGTATCCTTTTATCAGTTTGTGTCTGTACTCATTTCAATGAAGAGAACACAACCGTGATTACTGATGAACAGGATCACAAAACCATTTGGGCTGGAAATGACCCTGAGAAGTCTATAGGCCAATCTCAAAGCAGTAGCAGCACTGATTTCAGATCAGATTACTCAGATCTTTGTCCAGTTGGGTCTTGAAACCCTCCAAGGACAGAAACTGTGTAACCTCCCTTGGCAACATGCTCCACTGCTTGACTGTCTTTTTCCTTATAATCAGTTAGACCCTCCCTTTCCATTCATAGAATAACAGAATCATAGAATCAGTAAGGTTGGAAGGGACCTCTGGAGATCATCTAGTCCAACCTCCACGATCAGCAGGGTCACCTAGGGCATGGTAGACAGGGTTGCATCCAGGCGGGCCTTGAAGATCTCCAGAGAAGGAGACTCCACAGCCTCTCTGGGCAACCTGGTCCAGTGCTCCGTCACTCTCACAGGGAAGAAATTCCCACTCACGGTCAGGCGGAACTTCCTGCGATTCAATTTCTGCCCATTGCCTCTTGTCCTGTCACACGGGACAACTGAAAAGAGTTTGTCCCTGTCCCCTTGACACCCTCCCTTCAGGTACTTGTACACACTGATAAGATCCCCCCTCAGTCTTCTCTTCCCCAGGCTAAAGAGGCCCAGCTCTCGCAGCCGTTCCTCATAGGGCAGATGCTCCAGCCCTTGGATCATCCTTGCGCTGGACGCTCTGCAGTAGCTCCGTGTCTCTCTCGTACTGGGGAGCCCAGAACTGGATGCAGTACTCAAGATGCATTTCAACCCACTGTTTCTCATCCTCCTGATGTGCACCTCTGTGGAGAGCCTTACTCTGTCTTCTTGATGACCTCCTCACAGGCATTGGGGGGCTGCTGTTAGGTGTCCCTGAAGCAGTCTCATCTTCTGGCTGGACAAGCATCAGTGTCTCAGCCTCCCCTCACAGGGTAAGCGATCTGGCCCCCAAACATTTCAGAGGGCCTCTGCTGAACTCACATCCCTTAATCAATGTCTTTGCTGTGCTGTGGGCCCAAGATTGGATGAAGTATGCTAGATGCGGTCTAATGAGTGCTGAGCAGAGAGGGACAATTTCTCCCCTAAATCTGCTGTCAATACAGTCCAGGACGTGGGTGCTCTTGGCCTTCCTTGCTGCCAGGACACACTGCTGCTTCATACCCAGATCACTGCCCACCACCATTGCCAGGCCTTTTTCAGCAGATCTGCTCTCTGGCCAGTCAGTCCCTAGCCTGTGTTGTTGCTGGGCCTCTCCCTTCTCAGGTGCACGACTTCATGTTTGTCCTTGCTGAGTTTCATAAGCTTGCTGTTGGCCTATTCCTTCAGCCTGCCTAGGTCCCTCTGGATGACAGCCCTGCTTTGAGGGTATCAACTGTTCCCCTTAACTTGGTATTATCTACAGACTTTATGAGCAAATACTCTATCACCTTCCCCAGGTCATTCATAAAGATGTGAAACAGGACAGGTCTCAGGACAGACTCCTGCACTACCCACTTATTACCAGCCTCCCAGTGATGAGTATGACTCATTAACCACTACCTTCTGAGCCTGAGTCTCCGATCAGTTTTTAACCCTTCTAGTTGTTCACCTATTGAGACAAAGCACTCAGATGCAAAAACACTGTTGGCGCCAGTGTCAAAAGCCTTGCTGAACCTGAGGTAAATGACATCCACCGTTCTCCTCTCATCCACAAATCCAGTCATTTTATCACAGAAGGCAATCAGGTTGGTCAGGCATGATTCACTCTTGGCAAATTGATGCTGACTATCCTCAAACACCTTCTCTGCCTTCACATGCTCAGAATGCTACCACTGTTACTAGTGCATAGTTAACTACTCCTATTTTTGCAATTTTTTTGAAACATACTTTTTTCTTTTATCCCAACATTCTGGAAAGCACTGCCCTCTGCAGAAATTTTTTACACTTAATGTTAATCAATGACTTCTTATTTTAAGTATAGCAACAAAAAGTAATGATATTCTAATGGAAAGGTTTTCTTTAAAAGCTTAATTGGAGTTGTTACTGTAATGTTATATTGCAAAAGAGATTAGAACAGGGTAACCAGTGAGGGACCCAACTGAACAATTTGTTCAGTTAATTAGGCATCAGATAAGGATGTGCTGCAGGAACCAGAAGCAGTATATGCCACAGATAACAAGTGTCCTGACGGCCTAAAATAGTAAATAGCTCTCTGCTAAGCTTTTAATGTCCAAGAACCTGACAAGTGCTGACCAGGACACTGTAGTTGCTTAGCAGTCCAATTATTAGGTACAGAATTCATTGAAACCTCCAGTTCAAATCCTGATGAGACTTATTTCTCTCTTCTTCCTTTTGAGGCGATTAAATATCATTCCATTTGTTGGGCTGGTATTTCAGATGTGCTCTTAAGAAAAAAACCTAGCATGTTGTGAATTGCCATTACAAATTCCATTGCATTTTTCTGGCAAGATTAGAGTTTTAGTCCAATACTGTGGCCAAAATTTCTCTTTCACTGTTGTGCTCTACATTGGCTAGGTATTGTCTTCTATTCTACGAATGGATGTAGCTTAGTACACGTTATGGGTATCCTGAAGACTGCTGACCATGCTGAGGTTTTTGGCAATTGTAAGTGTTCATTTAGAAACCAAATGGGTGCTGAAAAGCCTTGCTGGTTGGAAGTGTTTTCCATTTGCCAGAGGAAAATGATTTGCCTTTGATGAAGTAGTAGTCCTTAGTTTTATTTTTTAAGCAATCAGGCATAAAGCTTTGAGATATTCTAACTTGTTGAACCACAGTGTGTTTAGCCTAGATGACAATGAGATTTTCATAGGACATTTCTGAAGCACAGCATTATTTGTAAAACTAAAGATTTTGATATAATAGATGTTTGGTTACAGTAAATATGTTTGGTCACAGTAACTATATTATTCTTTTAATATGGAAATGATAAACATGCCCATTACTTGAAAGGTTGACCTGAAGAAAAATATGTTGACAGCATACAATTTTAAATGAATGACTGAGATGTCTTGACTTTTGAAGGACCTTGTTTCAGCAACAGTTCTCTGAAGCTTTGAGAGTACAGAACAGACTGCTAACAAAGGTTTACTTCATAAAATTCATCCTTGGATTCTAGTAATAAATTACTATTTATTATTATACTATTTATTATTATACTTATTAATTTCACCTCTTGATTTTTGCTTGAATAAACTTGTGATTTTTAAAAAGAAAAACTTAAGCATGATAGATTCAAAATGAATCTAATAAAAGAAATGACTGAATCCCATCTGATTTGAATGTAATCTCATTAGAAAGACTACAAGAACCATAAATCTCCTTGTAATTAAACAATCTATATCAAGTAACAAACCACCTTTTCTGTCTGCATACAGACAACACACTAAAAGTTACAGGAGTTGGAAGACTGGACTTATTCCTCTGACTATCTTCTCATCCATTTCTATCAGTTTTACAGCTTACCCAAGAATCTTTATTTTTAAAACTCAGTCAGTAGTGACAAACATCCCCCAGTGGACCTCCCATCACCATATGGCTCAGTGACCTTCCTTCATTTACAGCAAAGCATTGCACTTTAGCTTAACACATTTGCAACATCAATTTTGACAACAATGATGGATATTTGAAATTACAATGTAATACTTAGCAGCACAGAAAATTCTAATAAACACAAAGCTCATTACTCAAACCTAAAGCCTAAAAAATCGATTTGGAATACATAACAAAATCACTGTCCTACTTTTTGCCTATAATAGAGTACTGAATATTATTTTTAGATATTAGGGATTGTAAATATAGCACCTTTGAACAATACAAAAAACATCAGGAAGCTCCGATACAGACTACTGTGATTATGTTATCAAAAGCAGAAGCTCATAAAAAACAAACTGAAGATTATTTTTGTATGCTATGAATAATACCTACGTCAATGAGCACAACCAGTCAAGTGAACTAGATTTTTCCCTCTGTATTTTCTTCTATGCGGGCTATGGGAATATTAGCCAATCGTTCATAAATGGTAACACTAGCCTCAAAGAAATGAAAGCTGAAAAGTCCAACCTCAGCCAGGAGTAGAACAGCAACCCAGAGGTAACAACGGGTAAAAGCTCTGAGTGTCATTTCTTCCTCATGTGAAATCAGATTTAGCCTTTTACATGATAAAAGAGCAGGAGGATCCACAGGTTAACAGAGACAAGATTTGAAGAGAGTAGCATAGTTGACCGACTTGTTTACTCATAGACCATGTCATATGGGTAGATTTGAGTCTTAAAACAGGCACAGCTGATCCTCATCCACATGAATTACCTAGTATCTCCAAGCAGCTGGTATATCATGCCAGAACTATCCACCACTGCTTTCTGCACTGTCTGGCTCTCTGCAGCTTGTACTTCCAGGTGCTGTTCACACAAAGAAGCATTAAAAAAATATATAAATAAATCAAGAATCTTTGCACGCTGGTTAGCTATGGTATGTTCACAGCTGTTGATCTTTGGAGCAAAAGAGCATAACGATCATCAGCTAACATGTACCTGAGACCTCTACCAACTCCAGCAAAACAAATTCAGTTTCTTAGGACCTATTATATTTATCTTCTGGAGTTCAGAGGTAACATGTAAATCCAAGTAATACTAAATCCCAAGTGAAGGTAATAGAATGTTCTTGAAAGCTACTTTATACCAAAGGGAAAAAAAAGCTATACCCATTTTCCTATCATTTTTCCTAGAGTTACTCCAAAAAAGTAAAGTAGGATGTAATATCTATCTTCCATTTATGAAGCTGAAAGTGGTTATCGCTAGCAGACAAAAGATTTCTTCTGGGCTAAATACGGCCTCTGCCTCTAAAACTATAGTGCATATGCTCTTACTTCCAGAAACTGGAGATCTCAGCATGCAATTTGATACTTTGATCTGACCAGACAACAAAATACAATTTCTTTTAAAATCAGACAGAAAAATGAGAAGAAATTAAAAACCTTACATGTGCCAATCCAATAAACAGAAGTCATTCGATAAACTTGCAGACAGAGCCTCTGTGCAGTGAAGCAGTTTAATCTTACCACTGTAACAGAAAGGGAGATCAGAAATGTTCAAGAATACAAAGAAATAGATCGATTTTCTTTCTTCAAGAAAAGAAATGAGGACAAAATATTTTCTTTTAATCTACTCAAGCCTAACTACAGAAGTGCAGATGTTAAAATTTAAAGGTCTAAGATAAAGTTTAGGGAAAGGGCAGTAATTTTTAGCGTTTTCCAAATACAAAGACAATCTCCTAACATTCTCTCTTGGAGGCTAAACTATGAAAAAAAATCACCTTGTCCTTTTGAATATGAGTATGTTCAGAATAGAGCATCCAAATATTGTAGAAGGTTCTACATTTCAAGCCAATAATGTGTTGCAGAGAAAACAGATGGTAGAGTCATATGTAAAGAAAGACTAATTCACATGAGCAATGGCAGCACATTTTGTCCTTTTTCTGTGAATAACAAAAAAGCATATAGCAAATACTGACTCCTTTCACTGCTATGGACACATGACTATAAGGTAAGTTGCTCTCACATAACAATTACTCTGAACATGGAATTAACCTCTAGCTTTAAACTCAGTAGCTTGGCATAGTACTGGCTAAGGTTATCATATGAGATATTAGCAGAGGAAAAGATGGATGACGTCTGGCCTATTCATCATAACAATATTTTCAGTACAACATCTTATCAGAACTCCAGGACAGATTACCTTCCATTTTGACATATGACATGACCTTCCATTTTCCAGGATAGCAGAAAGGTTTCCAATCTCAGAACAAATTATCCACAGAAGCTGCAGAAGGACTGGGTCCCTAGTTAATGGCAGCAATAAGCTGCACTGATACAGAATCTGTTCTTCAAGGATTCCAGCAAATTACTGGGAAAAAACCAATCAAGCCTCAAAATCCATATAGGTTAATAAGTACTGCCACTGTTCCATAGACGGAAGAATTGAGGAATAGAACACTTATTTGCCCAACACCGCCTCGCTGTAGCTGGTAAGACTATGTTCATCCTATGTTCCAATTGATGATTGTAGAGACGCCATCATCAATTTGATAAATATTCATGTTCATGTTCAAAATCTGCAAATTACAGGCATTAATTTTTGGTATAAATTATTAACTGAAAATAACATACAAATTTAATAAGAGATGTGCTCAATAGCTCTGGAAATCAGGAAACCCATTTAGAGGTATAATTACAGACCAGATGAAATGCATTTTTTATTATTGTTTTGTAAACAAAACAGTAGAGCATTTATTTTCATGTCATAAGGTAGTCAGGTCAGCGAAAATAGATGTCTACTGTATTGGTAAGACATCCAATTTACTTTGGGTAGTGACAAAAATATTTAAATTAATCAAGAAATGTTCCTCCCTTCAAAGGCAGTTTACACACAAAAATAAATTTGAAAACCTATTTGCTAATTTCTTGGTCTAGAAAAACACTGTGCTATCCTATATGAGTCAGAAAGTTGCAAGGTATTTCCCGGAACTCAGTCAGAAGTTAGCTCCAAGGCAACACAAGAGGTTTCTATTTGACATGCAGAATGTAATTAAAGCTACAATGTTTTTGGACATACTGAGGTTTGTACTATGTCTTGAATGCTTCATTTGAGCTTTACCGACTTAAAAAGTTTTCTTGAGAAGGAAGCAGTCCAATGTTGTTTAAGTAAATAAAAGAATTGATTACTGATTGAGACACATTCTGATGTGTGAATGGAATATTGTCTTGCAAATAATTCCATTCGGATGCAAAGCAAAACTTTACCAACTGCGATGGTTCCTACTAGCCTTCCTTCACCACTAGATCTGCTGTTCTTAACTCTAATTAAATTATGCAAATAAATGATGGCATCTGAAATATCTACTATATTCAACTCTTGCACTGTTCTTTTAACAAGATCTGCAGAAAGGTGTTTTAAGGTAACATTCACAGAATATAGGATAGTCACCCATCCTATCAGATAAACTGATTTTCTCCCTCCTCTTGGTCATCTAAGCAACAAGCTCAAATTATTCTTTCTCCAATAATAATCTAAAACATAGGTACACCAATTAAAAATATATTATCTAGCATTCAACTACCTAAACTGCACCATTCATAAAATATCTGCCAGTTATGCTGATATTCTGAATATTTTATCTAACATAAAGGGCAACAAAGCTGCTAAGCAAATTTAGAGCAGGTAAGGATCTCATAGAAAAATTAACTTTTTTAGGCAGAGATAGGAGTTACAAAGCTAAGAACCAGGCAGGGTCCCACGGAGAAATTCCTGTCTAGTTTCACGTTATCTTGTTCTTTCCCCTCTACTTTCCATGCACTATTCGGATGCAGTCTTCATTGCACAACTTGCTCTCTGCAGTCTCTTTACCTGCACCTTGTTTTGTGTTTAGCACTATTTTTATTTTCTAGTATCCACATTCCTCCAGTAACTACAGAAGTAGCCTGTTATTTCAAGTCAGCATCTCTTTCAAGACTTTAGAGTTAGAAGTTCTCAGCCTAGGATCTGGCTTCTCCTCATACACTAAAAGAAAAAAGCAAGCTTCTTTTACCCCCTATATTATCAACTTAAATCCACACAGACTAGAGCTATAAAATGCACATACTGAAAACACGAAGAAAGTCACTCAGGCACCTAAGTTTCCGATTTCTATACTATGCTAAACAGCAAGCACACACTGACAGAGTATTAATGTTTTTATTTAAATGATTTCAATAGATCTAAGTTAAATTAATGGTCATTAGATCATAGTAATAGAATTATTTGTGGCATTTTCTTCCTGAAAATTATCAGGAAATTTTTACACTAATGTGACAATTATCACACTAGTTATCAAGAAGATTTAAAAAAAAAAAAAAGTACTCCTCATAACTCAGAAAGCATTCTTTCTTTTGCCAGAGTGAGGAAGATAATTTGTTCTGACATTGAAGACACCCTCCATACAGAGCTCTGTGTAAACCCATCATGGACTGGCTGGCCTGAGTATTCACACATGCATGAAAACAACAGAGAAAGTTTGCTTCTCGCATGCAGGTTTCTTGGAAAGGCCAGCAACGAAGGACTGTACTTCCATGGAAAGAGAGCAAATCCAAAAGCCACAGGAAGAACTCTACCAGGGAAGTAGTCAGACAATGTCCTTGCAGATATGAGTTACTGCAGCTGTGGTTCTAAACATCAGCTGATTACCTACAGAAATCCAACCAGTTTCTTTTGTTGCCAAATTACTTCTATTTTATTTTAAATCTAGAACTCTAATCTTATAAGGAATATTTGGAATTACAACTTGAATAAATCTTATGATTACAAGGTCAGTATCTTTTCATCCTGGGCAGTGACATACAGAAGAGCACTATCAGGCACTAAATGTTAAAGCCACATCCAGGAGTATGGAAAGCAGAAGGTGAGTTAGGAGAGCACTTCAATAGTATTACTGCATTACAAAGTGTTTTACACTTACCAGAAATGATATGCACATGTCTATTGATATGAACCATGGCCAGAAATTGTGATTTTTCTATTATTGTCATTGATTCTCAAACAAATGCTACTTAAAATTGAATCTTAGATAAAAACAAAAATGTCCCTCTTCTACTGTGCTGTATAAAGAACGCAAATAATGTTTTCACAGAATCGTTAAGGTTGGAAGGGACCTCTGGAGATCATCTAGTCCAACCCCCCTGCTCAAGCAGGGTCACCTAGAGCATGTTAGATAACAACTTGGATAACAACTGCATCAGATCTCCTTAATTTAGGTGCCCTTAGTAAAATAACAAAGTCAATTAATCAATTATTGGAGGAGGACCCCACTCATGTGTTGTCCAACTATAAAAATTCATATGCTCCAAACTCTCCATCTCAAGTCATTACTGTCTAAAACTCTCTTCTCCCCCCGAAAAGAAAAGAAATAAAATTGCAGCTAAGTGTAGCTATCCTTTACTGTTTAGGAAGGGCATAATTTTACAGGGACAAAGTGAATGTATTTGGAAGATGACAATCACCACTGGCACTTTGAAATCCAAGAAGATAACTCCTAATGAACAAGATCAAGAAAATTTTTGATGGAATGATTTTCAGTTGAGAAATATTACTGTCCAAATCAAAACATTTTGCAAAAATGTTTCCATTTGGCTTAAATTTCATTTCAGAGAAGAATGTTCTTAGAGTATCTAACGGCTTTGTTTTGACATTTTAGGAACAGAATGTTTTAATTGTCTTTCCAAAACATAGTGTATATTGTAGAATAGGGAAGTCAAATAAAAATTCTTCAATATCATCAGACCCAAAGTCTGGCAATTCAAACCCATATTCATTCTTGTGCCTCTGTAGATCTTCCTAAAACGTGCAAGGTTTTTCATGTTTCGTTACAATTCAGAACATAATTATCATTTTCCTTTTCAAGTTCCAACACCACCCAGAGCTCATAAAAGAGATATCACTCAAACCTCGAGCTATATAAGAAAAGAGAGAAAGGATATTCAAAGATGCAATGACTCTGATAAAAACTAGGCAGCATATATGAGAGACCCTAAAATATTGTTGGAACAAAAGATCTGCATGGAAGGTGGTCACTGAAATAATATCCAGAATTTTAACTCCTCAAAGAAATAAATGTTAATAAGGTCAACCTTATGTAGTACATATGAATGTACTACAGAACTGATGTGCAAATACACAGTACCTATCATTCATGACTTCTAGTCATGCAACTGCCAAGTCACAACAGTGGTTTAGAGCCCTGTGAGACAAAACTCCCCAGCACCCCAGGCAGGAATACCATGGCTGCTTGCAGTGTTGACTTACACTTTTTAAGTAGACTACAGAGATATCTAGACACTTATCAAAAAGAAAACCTACAAAAAACCTGAAAGTTTATCACTTGATGCATATATCTAGAGAAGGAAAAATAAGTATCTGCTTTCTTTGCACAGCCAAGGTATAAATCTATGCTATTTCACAGCTGCAGTTCAGCCATCTTTCTCCTACAAAGGAGTTAGACAACTCTAATGGACGAATAGACAATTTTATTTTTTCTGGATTTCTTACTTCAGTTATAGACTATCACTCAGAACACTTACATGCTTTCTCTAACAGAGCATATCTACAATTTTCTTGCTGTTGTTTGGGGGATTTTTTTTTTTTAAGAAGTTCACCCTTTAGTCTTTTTTTCCTCCCTAATACACACAGTATCATGATACTGACAGCTGACTTACCAAGCTGTGATATGTAAAATTCTAATGTAGTTGTTAAATTACCTGGGTGATAAAAGTGAAAGAGAACCAATGACCAGATTCCATAAGCCAGTGACAAAGAACAAAGTAAAATTTTCAATTAAAGTGACTAAATAAGGTATCTTGAAAGGAAGAGAAAGAACCTCATTTGAAAAAAGCATACTTTCTGAATTTTATTTAATATGAATCATGTTGTCACAAGAGTTATTAGTAGAATTTAAAAAGTCTTATGCTTCCTTGAAAAACTGAGATGATGTAAGTACTGCTCAATTTATGCTATACTTGTGCAAAAATCCAACAGCTTTACTGCATACTGCGAACTAAACGTATACGTGTATCTTTCCCACCGTTTGTTCCCTCTCTGGTCCGAGGAATCCTTAAGATAGAGGACATGTGGAAGTGGACAGCCTGGACTGCTAGGGCAGTAACAACCTACTCCTGGACACCACTCTTCCTACTGCTACGGCAATCAAGCATCTTCCTTGTGGATGCTCTCCTTTCCACATGCTCATTTGGCTAGAAGCCTTTGCTGCAATTCAAATGGGTAAAGCCCTCAGTCTGAGCTGTTTGCAGCGTGTAAACTTTTAAACAAACAAACAAACAAACAAACAGACCCCAAAACATTTATCACAAGGAACTACTGAGATTTTTAAAAATGAAGGTTTTTGCATGTTGATTTTATCCACTGTAAAAAAACCATTAAAAAAAATAGTCTTCCTTTTAAATCAAGCCATTCTTAAACCACATCTGAAGCTGTATTTTAAAGCCTCACCTTACGACATTCTATTTTCAAACAAAAATAGCATTCAGGTACCAGATGTGCTGTCAGAGATTTTAAAGTAGTTAAAACACTGCAAATGTAAGGAGCAAACAATCAAAAATCACTTGATGGAAATAAAGTCTGTTGAAGTGCTAAGTACTTTCAGAGAAAATTGAAACCAAAATAAGAGGTTCAACTTGTCCAGATCAACTACTCCATTCAAACCTGGCAAAGCAACTGACACTGAATGCATATGCCTATCTTTCTTAACAGTAGAACTTATTTTGCTTGTTTTTTGTTGTTAGGTTGGCAGTTATCTGCAAAAAGTAGATTTACTAGTTGTAAAATCTTGAAGGACATGGTTCAGATGAAGTTGTCTGCATTTAATTAACTAGTTTTCAATGCAAAACATATTTACAAAAATTTCTTTCCCTGTTTCTCCTGTATTCTGTAGTTTTATTAACTATTCAAATATTGCCTGTTCTAATAAACCCAATTTCCACTACAACATGATTTACGCAGACAGGAAAAAAATCCGTAAATAAAAATGCTTTATATTATACATCATACACATTATAAAATACGTTTATATATATTTTATGTTATTTATATAACATATTTTAATATAAAAATAAAAGCTTCTGCCAGTTAACATAAAGCATAACAGATAACTGAAAACCTTAAACACACACACACACACAAAAACTTGCAGAAGAAGTTCAAACAGAGGGACTTGAAGCTCCTGACGTAGCTCATAACTACAAAAAATTAAAAAGCTTAAAAGGAGACCAGCAAGTAGTGTATAATACGATATTCTCCAGAACTTACTACTTAGTGTTGATACTTATACAGTAGGGATGGTTGCAGATCACAGAATCATAGTAATATTGGTTAGACAGAACCTCTGGAGCTTATCTAATCAAACTTCCCACTTGAAGCAGGACTACCCCCAACCAGGCCAGGCCAGCCATGGCACTGTCTAATCCCATGTCCTGATAACTTTCAGAAGTGGAGATACCACAGCCTCTTTGGGTGAACGTCTTCAGTCCTGCAATAACCTTCTAGAGAAAAAACTTCCACTGTATTCCAAGAGTTTTAACTACTGAGCCTCAGTCACTGCAGAGTTCAGACTATTCTTGTTTGCAACCAATGTTTTAACACTGCAATGGTTTATAAATTCTTTCAATTGTTTTCCATACCAAAAATGGGACATAAAATAAACCTATTATTTAATTCACAAATAACATTTAAAATTATTGCATTAAACAAATTAATTTGGTGGAGACTGTAATTATTATCTCATGTTACAAGGTCTAACAAGATCTTATTTTGTTAATCAAGCAGAAAAAAACCCCAGCATACTTAGAACCACTTTTTTTTTAAGCTCAAAACTTAACATCATCATCCTTTACATATCGATTTTCCTACAGTACAGATCACACCTCCATGTGCAGACCACATGCATATACAATAGGGCAGAGAGGTATGTGTAACAGGGCAGAAAGGCAGACAGGAAATTACTTACTGTCTACTAAATTCTCTCCTGCTGTTAAAACCTGACCTACACATCTGGGCTTCAGAGCACTCCACAATGTTTACTGCAGAACTCTGGAGATGATCCTATATGTTATCATTCTAAAAACTGTTGGAGCTGAACTCAGTGACTTTAAGATATTACCATTATTCTTCACATTTAGAGTACCAAAGTCTCCGTTGAGCTGGTAGAATGAAATTTGTAATAAAAAACCCCATACACAGTATCTTTGAAAAATTACAAAAATAATCGATTCTCAATCAGCATCTGTATGTACTTCTTCAAGAGCAAAATCACAAAAATCAAATAGGGAGACAACAAGGAATAGATCACGCTCCAGACACACACTTACAAACATGTACTGTTTATGCTAATAAAATATTCTTCAATTCTGCCACTGAAATCATGAATCAGTAAGTTTGTACTTTGTTGCCACTTTGTTGTAAGTCAATTCCTTACAAAGTCATTAGGTTTACCATGCCATATTAGATGACCACATTACAGCGGCCCTGGAGACACAGCAGAAGTGCTAATCCCAGCACTTAAGCACAGTGCCCATTTTTGTTAGGGGAGTGGCAGAACTCCCAAGGTGGGAACTGTTGTTGTGGTCCCAACAGATCTTTACATGTAAGAGATGCCAACTGCTTCTTGCTAGAAGCTGCTATTGCTGTTCTGTATCTGTATACTCAACAAGATATTATATAGTTGGTGGTTTTACAGCACCTAAGGACAGGCCCATCAGAAACTGAGACCATTCCTTAAGGAAAGGGAAAGTTTGCACTGCAATATGGTATTGAAAGACTGCAGAAATCCAAGGCATCTTACGATTTCTAGGCTTTAAAATTTGCTAGTATTAAAATGCTAAAAGAAAAAGAATGGAAAGTTTTATATTATGTTAAGCAGAAAACTCATCAGTGCACCTTATAACACTGTTGTATGATTGGTAACCTGATCTTTGAGATTTAACCCAAATTTCCATACTGCTGAAAGCCTCGTTATTTATTTCGGGGAGTGGGGTGAGGAAGTAGGCTTTGGGAATGGCTTACAGAGGAGAGATCAGAACAGTTTCCCACATCACTACACTCCATCAAAATGGGGCTGGGGCAGCGCAGGGGTCCGCAGGAGGCCTGTGAGGCTGCTGCCACTGGCTGGCTTGTTTTCTCCCATGGCTGTGGGCTGAGCTCCTCCATCGATCACCCCCAGCGCAAACCCATCCCTGGAAACATGGCAGAGCCCAGATAAAAGCTACACTCAACTGTCCACCATCCCCACATCCGATGTGCCTGAAGCCACCCTGTTACATACAACCAACTCTGCTATCCGGAGTAACGGCAACTGAGGATACTCAGGACAACGAAGGGCAGAGGGAAGCCTTGACAGCATGCCAACTGGAGAAGGCGCAGGGAGTGAAGCTAACCCCAGTCAGCGAAGGCCTATTAGCTCCAGCTCAGCTCTGGCCTTTCTTCACAGGGCACTTGCTCCCTCACACGCGCAGTTTGGGGAATATTCACCCCCAAGGGGCGCAGAGCTCAGCATGGCTATGCATGTTCAAAGGCTGCTGAGCCCTGCGTGATGCTTCTTGCCACGCTGGAGGTGCTTCTCTACGGACGGCGCTGGCTCGCGGGTCTCCCTGTCTGCGGTCCAAGTAGGCAGCAAGGCCGACCAGGGCGTAACGTAATCTCGCTGGTGCTGCTGGGGAGCAGCCCCCAGCGAACGCAGCAGATACCGAGACAGGGACGGGCCCGGGCCCTTTGCACGGGGGCCCCAATCAACGCGGGCACGCCGCCCGGCCAACGACAGGCGCGTATCTCCCGCCGGCCGCCCGCAGGAGACGCGGAGCGGGGGCCCGCGGGGCACCGCGCCCGCAGGGCCAAACGCCGCCTCGGCGCCGCGGGGGGCGCCCGGGGCTGGGTTGGGCTGGGCTGGGCGCGCCCCGGGGGGCTGCGCGGGGCGCCGAGGGGCGCCGAGGCCGCCACCCGGCCCGCGCCCTGGGCAGCATCCCCGGCGGGCAGGGGCCTTTTCGGCCCGGGGGCGGCCCGCCCCGCATCCCGGTCCGCCGCGGGGAGGGTGGCGGCTCGGAGGCCCGCAGCGCGGTGCTTCCAGCCCGGGCCCGGCCCCGCCGCGCAGCGCCCGCGGGGGCGGCCTGGGGCCGCCGCCAGGCCCCCGGGGCACCGCTCCCCCGCGTCCTCCGCGAAACCCCCCAACAACGGGCGCCCCGGGAAGGCCGAGCCCCCCCCCCCCAGCCCCCCAAGCCTCCGCGCACACGGGGAGCGGCGGGGCCGGGGCCGCCGGGCGCCCCGCGAAGGGGCCGGGGCCAGCAGCGCACCTGTAGTTGTAGCCGCTGAAGCGCTGGCTCTCCCGCAGCAGGGCCCGGTAGAGCCGCAGCACCTGGGCTCGGCTGGACGCTGCCATGTTGCCGGCACAAGGCGGGTCCTGCCGCCGAGGCCCCTTTTCCCCGCCCGCGGCCGCCTCTTTGCGCGCCGCGGCGGCGGCGGCGGCCTCGGCCGGGCGGCGGCGCACGGCGCGGCGGTGAGTGGCGGCGGCCGGGCCGGGCCGGGCCGGGCCGGGCGCTTGGGGCCGGGCCGCGGCGGTGGCGCGGTCACCTTGGCGGCGGAGGGGGCAGGCGCGGCCCGGGGGCCGGCAGCGCCCGCCGCGGGGCGGGGGGGGAGGGCGGGGGCCGCGGCGCTGCCAGGCGAGGCCGGGCCGGGCCGAGCCGGGCCGCGGCGGGCGGGCGGGCGCCGGGGCCCGCGCGGGGTTTTGCTGCGCCTCGCTCAGGCCCCAGTTTGGCAGCGGGGTCCGTGGCGAGCACTGCCGTTTCCACGGTGACGTTCCTGCGTGGGGCTTTGTTTTGTTTATTTTTTTTTTTACCTCTGAAATTTCCTCTGTTCCTAGCAGACCCCAGCTCCGTCGAGGCGAAATAAAAATGTTTAATTGGGGAAAGGAAAAGAGCGCGCAAAAGAACTGGGCGGTGAAGTAGCTTGAGGACGCGGTAGCCGTTCTTGGTTGTACGGGCACGTCCTTGTTTCACTGGCCATGTGCCTGTAGCCTTTTTGAAGGGGTCCGCGGCTGAAGTGTGGAGGAAGTGGGGATTATTAAGGAGGAAAAAAGAAAAGCGGTAGTGGGGAGTCTGTGTGACTGGGCAGTATAAAGGCCAGTTGGTGTAAGGTCAGGGAATGCTTGATAGACACTTAATATTTGGTCAGGGCTTTACTGCGTTGCTTCAGGAGTTAAAAAGTTTCTGTACAAGTGTCTGTGGCAGATTGTCAGTCACAGAAGAGCACCAGCATCTGCAGCACCACCAGCGATGCACAAATCATTTCCTGCTTCGGGACCCACCTGTTAAGCTGAATTCTGTTTTCTAAACCCTCGATGCTGCTGGACCTGTATGGTTGTAGTTCAGGTACTGTTTAAATTAAGCAGTGAGAACCTCTGAGGGAAGTTAATAAGGATTTCCTGCCTCAACTGTTTTATTTTCAACGGGAAAGCTCCCTTTACCGTTTTTCTGGCTTTTCCCACAGCCACGAGATGTGGGCACACCATGTGCGTCAGGGCCCTCCATGAGATCCCACTTCTGTAGAAGTTTTCAGAAAGTGAATTGGTGTGTTGAATTTTGAGTGAGGTAGCCTCGCCCCGCGCGTGTTAGTACTGGCCTGGAAGAAGCAGCACCCAGGCAGGAATCTGTATATGCAGTGCACGTATATTGTGCAGTCCACAGAGCAACAGGTTACCTGAGCAGTTAGAAAGTTCTGCCTGTTTTTTTGGTAAATCTTGGATCGTATTCTCTTCTACTGTAAGGCTGGACCCCTTATTCCACTTAAGCACCTCTTTTATCATTGTTTACACTTGAGATGACCCATTCCTTTTTTTACTGGAGACGGAAAATACTTAACATCTTCCTGTGCTTGCAGAGTAAATTTGACTTTGTAACTTACAGGTTTGTTGTTGCACCTGTAGCTAATACCAGCTGTTAAAATGACCAATACTATGATTTTTTTCCTATTCATTACAAAGTTTATGCTTATATATGGTCTATTTTGTCTCTGCCAAAGTGTTACAATGCTTGTCTCTAACTGAACTGATTTTTTTATTGTACATGCATGCTTGAGTGTTGTTTGTGCCAGTTGTTCATCTGATATAATTTAAAGTATGTTTATAAAGTAGTTCTGTTATTCTGGGTATAGCTAATACAGACAAACATTGAAATATCTTGGATTCATCTTTATGTGTATGCTTGTATGGTTGTTGTATTTTAGCAAGCCTTTTAGGCTTCTGAAAATTGAGATTTTTCCATACGTAGCAAATTTTGTGGATATTTTTCTTATTAAAAACAGACTAGAAATGTTACTGGAAAAGTAGCATTCTTCTACAAAAGTGCAAGCAACTTGGCAAGGGAGGCCATGATAAGCATCATGTTTTTGGGGCCTTCCCTTGTAAGTCACAAAAGAATGTATTTTGAGCTAGCTTTTTGCATTCAGGAAACCCAAACAGATATATTTGAAAGCAGGCATGCTCTTTAGTTGCCTGTGGGACCCTTGTAGTCCCAGCCATATTGTTACCATAGATCATTGTGCAAACAGTGGAGTCTGTCCATGTTCCCAGTTCTCGTCCTTGCCGCACCTTTGCAGCTCTTGGATGTTTAATAGCGTAGCTGGGGTGATTATATGTGTTAAAGCAGAACTGTTGCTTTGGGTCTGCTGGTGTGCTATCTTCCCTAAAAGCAACAGTGGTAATGTTGTATTTTATTTTGATCGTGTGCTTTGGACAACTTGAAAATATGAAGCCCTCATGTACTGAACAAAATCTAGCTCTGAGAGTTTATTGAAGTTAGGTAAGGTCATGTATGGATTACTGCAACAGTTATTCTACCTAGTTTTAGAACAACCCTCTTTATTATTGTGAGAACTGGTATTTTCATACCGAATCTGCAGCTGTAGAACGTGAGAGAATAATTAGGGAGAAAGCAAAACACATTAAGTAAATCTTGTTTACAAGAACACTATTGGTTTAATATTAGTAAAGTAATTATGAATGATTTTAAAATAGCCTCAGATACTAATCCAGTTCCTTAATCTCCCTGACAATTTGTGTGTATGTGTGTGTGTGTGTGTTTAATAACCAGGTTTTTCTCTTTAAAAGAAAGTCTTATGTTGCATGGAGGCCTAATCTGCTTAGAATGAACAACAAGCACACACAGAATAGTTTCCGAAGGAAAGAGTATCTTCTGAAAGAGGAGGAGTTTTCAAGGACAGACTGGCCATTTGAGTACAGTTGGATTGGTGATGTTGACTAGAATGATTAATTATTTTTGTGTTACTTTTTTTTTCTTGAGAGCTATGGATTTTGCTCTCAGAAGATCTACCATTCTGCCGTAAGTGGGCACCACTCTTGCTGTTGCCAAAGTCTGTGATTTTAATAGGACAGTCTGCTATCCTATTTAATAGGACACTGTCTGCTATCCTTCTGCTCAGGTGCTTCACTGCAAACCTGCAGAGAATTTCAAGGACAGACACAACCCAACTGACCACCACTGTGTCCTGTGACACTGGAGCCTCTATACAGGGAAGGAGAAAACACCTTTTTCTTAACATGTCTCCTCATTCTCTAAGGAATTTAGTCTAGACATACCTATGGTCCGATGCCTGAGTTTAGTCTAGACATCAAGCCAGGCCTGACCAAGACATGGGTGGATGATTTCTTTTTCAGAACTTTAGTTTAAAACTTGATGGTGTTTTGTTTTGTTCTTACATTTTAGCACTTAAAAGTGATGGTCAACCAGCTGGGGCTGGGAGTAAAGGTACACTTTGCTTTACTGCAATGATGTGTGTAATTGTTGAAGTGGGTTGGTTAATGTTTATTTGTGCAAAGTCTTTGCTTCTGGCATTTGGCCTGAGAGAAAAAAAAATGAGCTGGACCTTTCCTTTTTGCACTTTTTGTAGTAAACAAGCAATTTGAGAATGAGATACTAATGTCTGGAATACTTAATAATCTTTTAATTTGTAATTGCTTAAAAAAAAGGGAAATTTGGACAAAATACCTGCAGAGACAGTGGACTGGTATGAAAGGAAACAGATGTTATATGTTTCAGTACAGATTTGATGTTTTGTCATACATTGCCTGAATTGTTCCTTGTGGTATACTATTTCAGCTTTGTGACATGGCATTCACTACTTTAAGAGAGCATGTGCTTTCTTGTTATGCTGTTATTCATGTTGATTATTTTTCTTTTGGAGTTGGAATGATAATTGATTATCATAGTAATATCATCTTTTAATTATTATTTTCCAGTTTGTGAAAATTTAATAACTTTTCCCTGCTACTGCAGTGCTGATTCTCTTTATTACTATTAGTTTCTGATGGACAGTGTTGGGCAAAGTGACATTCCACCCAACTTAAGGTAGAACTTTTTGAATAAGGAGTGCAAATTGAGGGACGTTTTGGATCTCAGTCACAAATATAGTAAATTATGAATTAACCATTCGGTATTGTGGGTAAGATTTCCACAATATCAGCAGGATGCTTTGAATAACTCTGCTTTTTAAAAGTTTTTAAATTACAAATACCCTTTTATGTCCTTTTCTATATAGTGACCAAATAAATGTGTAATCAGGAGGATAAACTTTTGTGTTTCAGATTCTGCTACATTCCTAAATTATTTGTGCTTTTTAGAAAATTCAACCTAACAGTTCAGATAGAAGAGTTTTCTGGTTTTTCTTTTGTCTGTAACTTTTTGTGAGTTGTACCATTTTTTTCCGAATTGAATTGTAGTGTATTCTTTTAAAGTAAGACTTCAAGAGTAGCAATAATAAAAAAACAGTGATGGGCTTCTGTTGTTATGCTGGAGGGTATGTAAGGGGAGACCTATTTTACCAGTGGTCCTAAACCTTTGATAGTTCATGATCACTGTTATCGGTGCTTGAAGTATAGGATTGAGGAAATGCTGAATTATGTTATCCTTATTGGCCCCAGTTTTAGTCTTTTAATATTCTGTAACTATGTGCAACATTAGAGGATTTTGTGGACATCATGTTACCTGCTAATTATAGATCATGCTAAGCAGCTAGGTGGTTCAGCAATCGTGCGATAACTTCTGGATTAATGACATGCTATTTTGGTATGTAACATTATTTGAAATTAATGTGCTGATAGTGGACAGGTATCTGTAAAATTATTTGAAATTTCATAATGAAAAATGCTATAGAAGTTCAGAATTAAATGGATAATTTTATGTTACAGCAATAGGCTGGAGCATAAATAAAAGGGGATTAAAATTGCTAGTAATGCTCAAATAACTTAGTATGTAATAGAAGTATTAAAAGTGAAAGGCACTTCTAACCTTCACACTGATGAAATCCAAAGTACTTTCAGACAAGAACCCAACAAGTGAAGGTATTTTCACTGTGGTCATTTGTTATACTGAAATCTTACTGAGAGTTGTAATCGTAAGAAAGAGATTTATTAAGTGCTGTCATCCGTGACCTCATCAGTTCAGACCTGTTTTCTCTGCTGTGCTTTCCAGTGTTTCATCTAATCTGGTCTTAGATAACCTCCCTCTCTGGGGGAAATGCATTCTACTTTAAATTATATCCTGCTGTTATGAAATGTTTTCTGATGCTTAGCCTAATTCTATCTTTCCTAATTCCATCCCAGTTTCTCAGTTATGCCCATTGGAATTCCTCTGTGTAATTCATCTACCCCCTCAGTGATTTGCACTATCATTGTATTTCTCCATTGCTGTCATCCTGCCAAGATAACTTATTTAATTTTTTTGATCTTTCTTTTTTATTTAGTGGATATTGAAATTTTTAGCATAGAAAGAGTTCTGTTGTGCTGGAAAAGAAAGGCTGTTATTTTGTTTAAGAGCAACTGAAAATCTCTCTAAAAACTCACACCTCCGTATCTTTTTGCTGACTTGTGATTTCCAGTTCAACAGGTTGGTTCCAAATAGTATTGCCAGCCCTTTTTATTAAAGGTCGTGATTGCATACAAGAGATCTTGTTAGAGCAAAGTTTGTTCTTCTCTTGAGTTTGTTTGTCATGTGTGACAAATATAGTAGAGGCTAAGGTATTGATCCTCCTCCTCTTCATGTTGCAGCATTGAGAACTGGTGCACACCTAGCACAGTGCTGTGCTTTCCTCTAGTTACCCAGTCCCATGTCCCAGGTGTGGGAAATCAAAGACAGCCTGCAGCTTGGGTAGATTCTGGTTCTTCCCCTACTCACTGCAGTGTGGGCATGGGCTACGCATATGAAAATAAAGTGGAAGCTAGAAAACTTGGATAATATGTTAAAAAAGGTATTCTTGGAAAAAGATGTAACCTATGAGCATGGGACATGTGGAAGATGCTAATATTTTGGATATTTTTAGGAAAAGAAGAGTTTAACGAAACTAATGTTTACCATGGATGTGGAAAGCAGTAAGGATAAAGTGGGTCATAAGTAGGTTGCATGTTGGTTTTCTGACTATGTTTTGAAGGGAAATGTGGCTTTCCATTCTATAATGTGTTTCCATTTTGTACATGTTATACATGTATATGACTCTTTCTGATAGGTTGGACTTTGGTCCAGCAAAAACAGTTTAAACAAAACTGAAGGAAAGAAATCTGGAATGAAACTATGCGACAATGATTTCATGTGCTTTAAATGAGGAAAACAATATAGCATGCTAGTGAATTATAATGATGGTAAAGTTTAAGGTAGTGACTTAATTTTGCGTGATCTTTGGCATTTTTGATCTTTCACTATTCTGTCAATACCAGTTTTATATTCCTAGAACTCTGGCCAGCATTCATGATAGTGCAGTAATGACACCTTTCTAAATATCTCATGCTTCTGATGGATTTCTAAAATAAGATGAATTGGCTATATTTTCTATATGCCATCATAATTCTGGACTGAGCTTTCCTTCATTTGTTTCTTTTTTTTTTTAATATATTAGGGATAACTATGCCAAAATTGATCTTTCAGCTTGTCCCTGAAGAGAGGGAAGGAAGTATTGACTAAAGCTGACAGAAAAAGAAAGCAGGCGTGAGAAAAGAACATCTCTACTTGCTGGTAAGTGTTTACTAATAAATTTCACTTTCTGAACCTTTGACCGTGGTATTGCCAGCTTTTTTGGGTAATAAGAGGTTTTCAGGCTTTCCACATTTTAAATAATAATTGTAAGAAAAAGCCTTCATTTTTGAGTTAGCAACTGCTGAAGACCTTGCTAGATACCTAGATTGGCTTTCAATATAGAATTCACAGGTCTCCTTCCTCCTTATACCAAGACAAAGCAAATAATGAGACTCAAGATAAAGATAGGTACTAATAATATTTTAAAAGGACAAATTCTATCACCTTTATGTTGGAGTATGTCAATTTCTTTTAATATAGTCCTGCTGAAGTCCCAGTTACATAAAAAGTTCTTGTTTGGTGTGAGAACAGGTGGCAGAATTAGGTTTCTGTTACTTTACAAACCATTCACAGTTGATTCAAGTTAAAATTTAGTGTAGGACTGTCTGGTGATTGGGGAGTGAGGAGTTCAGTGAGCTTTGCTGAGAGGCAATAGTTATGGTGTTAAAAATCTACCATGAACTTTCCAATCTGTTTTATGTTCTTACCCCAACAGCAGAATGGGGTGAAGGGAATGTGTGTCTGTGTCACTTTTTAAATTTTTATGCTAAAAATTTAGCTAAAACTATGGATGAGAGTGGATTTAGGTGAAGATGCAGACATATGAAATGGAGCTGCCATTTTTCACAGGATTGGGTTTAACAGCCTGCAGAAAGGTGGGAAAGTAGTAGTTTGAAGTACTGTTCTGCAAGATTTACAACAGTTAGCATCTGGAGTCCTGACTCACAATTCCAGCAATTGTGTGATTATCTTTTAAGGGTATGTTTCATTGCCTAGGATCACTTTTGTCTAAGATCAGTTGTTCTTTTCTGCCTCTGTGCTCACTTTATTATTTTCATTTATTTTACACAAGTGATTGCATAATTGTTTAACTTTTGCCTTATTTGGAAATGCTTCCTTGTGAAGTAGAAATTTCCAATTAAAGTGGGAGGAAAAAGAAGATGTAAAGTGTAAATTATCAAAGTTATTGCAAAGTTTTATTGCCCCTTTTAAAACTTTTTTTGTATGATTTGAAAACTGTTTAGATTGTCAAGATTTTGCCAGTGTTCTTATTTTGGGGAATTTCAGGGATTTCTATGCTGTTCTCATTTGTTTTGGCTTAAGCTTAGCCTTTTTGAAAAATTGGTTTTAATTTTGATTTTATTATGCTAACTCTTCTTAGGGTAAAAATCTGTATAGTGCATTACCACAGTGCTTCTCTTGGAAGTTATTTTCTAAACTGAATAGATTTGGAATTACACCTGTAAAATTACTGGATGCTGAGGAAATAATTAAATATTAGCCTCTCTATAGGCTACTGTTTAACGTAGAAAAATTAGTTGCTTTTTATGTTGACATGCTAGCTTTGACAAAATTTCTGAAAGAAAGATGCTCTAAACAGAGAGAGATGTTGCTTGATAAAGAAAAGACTAAAAAATAGAATTTGTCTCATTCTGAAAATGCCACTCTTTGTTAGGTCTTACTATAGTATTCATTCTACAAATAGATATTCTACTGAATAAACAAAGACTTGAACTAAATATATGGAAATACATACTAGTTCTTTTTTAAAAAAAAAAAAAAAAATTGGATTCCCTCTGTGTGTGGGGGGTGAAGTTTGTTTGTTTTGTTTTGTTTTATGATTCTATACAAATGCCGTTTAAAACCTTGTGGAGTCTGATTTCTTCCTTCCATTCATCCTCTCATTCCTTCTTCTTCTTCTACAAATTCCTGTTTATTCATTTGTTAAGAGTTTGTTTGACCTTAGTCTCCCCTGATTGCTCTTAGTTCAAATCCTCAGTGATAGAGCCTGCTAGGTCTGTGTGAAACTTGATGTTTTAGCATGTTGCTGATTTCAGTTCCACAAATGGTTTTAAAGGCAAGTAAGAGATGATTATTAGCTTTTAATTGAAATTCTTCTAGTGTGTAATGGAAGTGGTGCATTGACTGAAGATAGTTTTGTTATGTGTGACCTTGAACTGTAACAACACCTCATTCTTCATTAATAGTAAAGATTTAATTCTTTGATGTTGTTTTCCTTTTCTCCAAATTCCGTAGCTGCTTCCATCCGGTCTGTGTGTTTTGTCTTGACTGGCAATGGAAGATGGCAGGATGTTGCCTTTGTTTTCTACAGAGTAGGCTGTAAAATACTTCTGTGTACCATAGTTTGAGATTTGTATCCTGAACTTTGTTTTTGCTTTTTTCCACTGAGGCTTGCTTTAGAAGAAAGTTATTTTCAAGTATGTGGTGCCACAAAGGAATTCTCTGAGATAACTAAAATATATGGCTTTCTCAAGGCCTTTCAAGCAAAGATTCTCTTTTGTTCTCTGCTCTGTGTTTTATCTAGAGTTAATATATCAACATTATTAAGCTTTGTAGGATGGTTTACCTGGTAAGTAAGTAGCTGCTTGAGAACCCATCATTCTGAGGTGCTACGAGTCATAGAGCCAAATATATCCTATTTTCTAGCATTAATGACAAAGAAAGAAGTTAGAGTTACTTGTCATGTTCTACTGTAATACTCTCAAATTTTTTTTGTATCCTCTGGTAGCAGAACTGTATGGAGAAACAATTTAAGCCTGCATTTTAAACTATACTTCCCTTACTTTTCTTGCTACTGAGTATCTTGGAACTAGTTCTCCTTTGACACCTTACAGGAAATATCAACATCTTTTGAACACTGTAATGGTAATAGTGTTCACACGTGATCAAGTATAGTATTATAAGGTAGGTGTGCTTGTGCTACAAAGTGCAGTTGTATCAGAAAATTAGAACAGGTTTAAGTTAGTCCATTTTAAAACTTGACCTGCATTTATTTAAGTAGGCAGAACTTTAAACTGAAGGATTTTATTAAAAAAAAATCTAATGAATGTTTCTCAATGGCATTGTGTATAATTCAATATCACTCACTGCACTTAAAATATTTTATTTTAAAAAAGTATTTTTTTACTCTATGCTTTAAGCATAATCTATTTGTTTATCTAAGAATATGGCAAACATTTCATAATATAAGCAGAATATTTGCAAATCTGTTTTTCTGCCTTTTGGTAACCCTTATGCATTTATGATTGTAGAATACATGAAGTAAAATTTTAAAACTTTTTAATGGAAGTCAGCAAGGCAGTAAATATGTGTCTTGAGTATGCTTGTTTTAAAAGAGCAAATTAAGTCTTCCATCTTGTGGGCCAGCAATGTGTAGGAAGACTGATGAGGCTGCACAGAGACTTAAGAAGGTTATGTGGGATCTCGAAGGAATGCATTATCCATCCACTTGCTGTAAATTTTAGGGCTGGGAATAAGAGTAGATTATTTAAAAAAATATATAGAAAATAAATTGTTGAAAGACTAAAGAAATCAAACTGAAAATGTTCAGTAGTGGAGTCTTACTTGGTTTTTATTCTGCCTTCTGAAACTTATGTTGCTGTGAGACCAGCTTTATTGAGACAGATACTATGCGTGTGTGACTCCTGCATCGGAGCTCTTTTTATTGTTTGTGAATCCTACTGTGCGTGTACAACCTGCTTTTTGTATAGATGAAATGGGTTAGAATGAACTGTCATATTGTAAATTTGTGCAGTTTTCTTTTATCATCCAGCCACTCAGTACTGACTATGTCTAGGTTAGTATTTTAGTGGAGGGGATTTCCTTTTTTTTTTTTTTTTTTTTGCCTTACTGGTATCTACCATCCATGTGATTTAGGATGGAATATAAATGATGACATAGAGTCTCTAAGCAGATTCTATCTGCTGTAATGTAGTATGTCTTCATCCAGTGTAATATCTGATGTAAGACTTTGGGTTAATGTTTCTTGTGAAATGAAGGGGTCCTTATGCTTCTAACTCCCATTAGTGCTAATGGGATGCAACTGCCTAGTGCACAGATGGAAGAATAAAAATTCTTGTCATTGTTTTCCAATTTACTCATCAATAGAAAAGGGCTTTGGAAATGGGGAATCATACCAAAACACTAAAGGCTTTTGCATTATGTAAAGAAAAATGTCACAGTAAATAGAATTTACTTCTAGCACAACTTGTAGGACCTCTTTATATGTGTCAGATAATGGGCCTTTATTAAGGAGAGTGAGCCAAGAGCGATGTTTTAAAATGGAGGAGAATCTTACAAATATTGTTCAAGAGCAACATTAGTCTCGGGGTGAATTTATGGGATTTTTTTTTTAATATATATGTAGTATTTTATCTATGATAGTCTGTGTTATTTTGTAGCAATGTCTGGCACTGGATCAGGAATTGAGTATAGAACTGTTTCTTAGAAGTCTGAACCCAGCAAAAAAATTGCCACTGTATTTTTTTAATTGGATACCTGAAGGTATCTCTGTGGAAGTCTTCTCTGGCAAAGCTAAGCAGAAGGAAGATGGTGAGAATTTTAGTCATTGTTTTCTCACACCTTTCTGTTTAGTCTTGGAAAGGGACTGGGGGAGGAGGAAAGTAAATTGGAGATCATTTCACCTTCAAATTTGGGATTTCAGAGCTCCTTGAGGGAAAATTTTGCTCTGCATGGAAACAAAATCCTACTGCTGTGACTCTCTGGTCACAAGGATCCTCCTGCACAGCCTCTGGTCTTAGTATCTCTGGGGCTTCTGAGTAGCTCCAGCAAAGGAGATCAGAGGTGCGGAAAAAAGGCTGTCACTTCCACATACCATTTCCTTTTTAGCTTTTTATGTAGTTCTGCCAGTGTGGAACAGATGGAGTGCCAGGAGCAGTTCTCTCTGACTTTACCTCCAAAACCTTTTAAACTTGAATGTGATGAGTTTGATCAAAGAAAGTGTTCCTTTCATTCAGAAATGCATAGATAAGTTTTATTGAAGCTGTGTCTAAACACTGTTTGCCACTTCAGCTTGTGTAGAGGTCCCTATATAGATGGAATGTGAAATTCTAGGCAGAGACACCATTTCTTCTGTCAAAAGCTGACAGCTTAAATATTCGTATAACTGACTCTTCTTCAGCAGAAAAGAGTAGTTTTTATTATTTGACTTCCTGTGCAATACTGATTGGATGTGAGACACTGTTTGTGTAATGACTAGTAACCGTGGTGCATATATTGAATACCTAGATGAAGATTTTACTACAACTCCTGTCCAGCTCCTATTTAAATCAGTGAGAGCCTTCAGGCTGATTTGAGTGGACATCAGCTCACAGCCTGATCTCAAGGAGACTTAATCATGTGTGTGCAGCATTGGGAGCTGAGTTTTAAGGTGCTGAAACCAACTGATCTCGTCTTTAACTCATAACAATTTAGTGAAAACTGGAATGTGAAAAAGTAGCATTAACAAGATTTGAATCAAACTTTATTCAGGTATTTTTCATAAATATGTTCAATAGTGTATAACTGTCCATCAGATCTAATACATGTTTAAAATCTAATTGCAAATAGGCAGTTATTTGATCTGAACTTTCATGCTATTTTTCCCTTTTTGACTTTAGATTGTCTTTCTGTTAATCTTAGGAAGCGTTTTAAATGTGGTGTACTATTAGCAGTATATCAGACTGTTTATCACTGCTGCAATATATGGCCATATTTGAGCATGGAAAATGTCAGTGCCACATAAATTTACAATGAGGTTAAACCTGTGTATGAAAGAAATAATTGAAATCTTTTAAAGCTATTAATGTAGCCATAATTGTAGTCTGTTTTCTTTCTAAACCTGGAGTGGCATCTAACATAGTTTTATGGAAAAGGTTGCTTAATTATATGTAATTCATTTAAAATTCAGGTCTGAGAGAAGATACAAAGTCTAGAGACTCATACGAAGTCTACTTTTCATACTGTTGGAGTGCTTTTGGTAAAGAAGAGGATGGAATAGCAGCTAGCTACCTGGAACAGATCCATAGCTCCTCAAGTTAAATGGATTTTTTTTTTTTTTCCCGTTGGCCTGCACTGTCCTTGGATTTAATGATAAGCTTGGGAAATGATGATATGTTGACCTTTCTAGTGTCTTACCTGCTGAGATAGTAATTATATAAGCCAACATATTTATATATCTATGATATCGCAAGTGTGGAAATACACACGGTTGGCTTTTGTATTGCTGGGCCTTTATTTAAGAGATGTTTTTACTGCTAAACCCTTTTTACTTTTTTCCTTGTTAATTATATAACATCACATCTGATCATCTTATATTACATACAAAACAGATCTTTTTCTATGTAATTGAAAATATTTTTATGGTAAAAAAGAGCAGATTAATTATGACTTTTTGGATATCTACTTCTTAACTGTACGTAGGGCAATGACATAATCCGTTTTTAATGTTATGGGTTAGAAATAGTACTTCATGATAAATTTTCTTTGCCTGAGAGTAAAAAGGAAGTTCTCTTAATGTCAAATGCATAGTTGTGTGATAATGTATGTTTTTATCATGGATTGTAATTAGAAGATCCCTAGTAATGTTGTCACTTTATTATTTTTTGTCGTTGTTGTTTAAATTGTATAAAGCAGTGTAGCATCATGTTTGGAGGTGTCTTTAAATTTATGTAACTTTGAGGGACAACCAGGGGAAGCTTCTTTGCATAAAGCCAAGTTTATAGCAGGTTTGTAGGCTAGGCTATTATGCAGTCATTGTGCAAAGTAGCCAAATGTTTGTTTTTCTTTACCGTACTCAAATTTCTATCACATTTGTTTGTACTATGTTGCACCTTATTAGGTGAACTATCCCGGTGCTTCGGTTGTGACAGTTTATGAAACAAGATAGGTACTGTTCAGTGTGAGGAAGGGTGATGGGAACTGACTGTGTGTATTTGCCCTGGACACAGAGATTCCATGTAGATGTGTCCTCTATTTGCTTGCAAATATTGGCTGATACTGTTGTGAGCCTGAATAATTTACAATCTAAAGTTTATGAAAGCTACCAGGCTTCTTATGCATTAGCGGCGTAGGTTGGAACAGTAGGTGTAAATACCAAGTTAGGAAGTAGCGTGTTACCTTGTATCCTTTTCAATTTAATAGTTATGTAACTAGCCACAAATCTATTTCTTGGAGTTGTTTATGCATTCAATAGTTTGCACCTAGTTTTCAGGCAAATTGGGATTCTCTAATGTTCTCAGCTGTGTACTTGTCAGTGAAAACTCAACTCAAAAAAATGAGGTCTACATCAGCCAAAGAATATTAGAAGGAACTTCAGATTTTTTTCACAGGGACATTTAAGAACTACTGAGGCAGCGTCAAATATTATACCAGCAAGATGCTGAGGTTTTATATGGCTATTTTGTCTGCTACTTTACCAAAAAAAGAGAAAAATGTTTCTGTAGCAACTGAGCATGACACAGAACATATGCATGTTTGAGGCAGACATTATGTTCTTAAATAAGCACAACATACGTTCAGACCACACTGATGCAAGAATGTTTGTTACTTACAAAGATTCTGGAGGGGCAAATATATCACAAAAATAGCCCTGTATGTATTAGGGAATAATTCAGGCCTGGGGAGAGGAATGGAGTAGGTGACCTAAGTTACTGCTTTTTATTTCTAGCTTCTGATTGATGAGCTCATACTAGATCTACTTCTGCATTTGTAGAATGCAATACTCACTCTAGGTGAGTAACTGTTCAACTTACTAGTAACTTTTCTGGAAGGAAAACTGTTTTTCTGAGGTCTAAGTCTGAGAAACAGGAGAACTGAGAACATTCATTCTACTGTTTTGGTATCCAAAGGGAGTAAAAATGCAGAAAAACATATTATTTAATGTTTATCTGATCTAGCGCATTTCTAGCTATTTATTTCAGGTCTAAAAATAATGTTTCTTTTTGATAATCTCATGCAGTTTAATGTTTTGAATGTTACTAGTTTTCTAACTGATTTGCATCAAGTGGTGTTGTGTGGTGACAGTCATCAGGCTGGTTCTGTGATGAGTGAAATGAGACACACATCTTGCTTGCCTGTCTTGAAACAGCATAGTTAAATGATCAAGGTATTATTGTACAAGTTGGGAAAACTTCTTTTTTGTGTCTGACTCTGTCACAAACCTACTATTAGATCACTGCTACAAGATTTTCAAGGATTAGAGTACATATCTGACCCCTACTGATTAGGGATTGAGATTGGTTTCATATGTTGGAAAATGTCAATTCATCAACTTTTATGGCTCTAATGTAGATTCTTGTTTCCAAGTTGTGTACTGTTTCAAAAATTATGGTCCTTACTGCCATACCTCCCAACACTTGGGCCTTTAAAAAGCAGTAACTCTCATACTTCTGCCCAGGGTCTCCCACAGGGAAATATGAGGTTTGCTTGTTACGCGACTGCTCTGTGTACATATGAGTTGACTCTACAAAGTCTACTCAGTAATGCCTATGCATCCAAAGTGAAGTGCAGTGGGAGCTTGTTGGAGACTTCTGGATGATAATCGATCTTTTCACACACCCATTGGAGACTTCTGGATAATAATCAGTCTCTTCACACTTACACCCATTGTAGCTTAATGACAGCAGTACGTATTCTGGATGAATGATATTCAAAGAAGTGAGATAGATGGTACGTAAGTGTAATTTGTCCCAAGAGTGGCAGATTAGCTGTGCATGCCTTCTCAGTGAGCTTTACCAGTGAGAATAAAGTTTTATCATTTACAAGAACCAAAATGCTTCTTTCACTTAATCTGTTGTTATTTTTTGCAGTAACTTTTTGAAATCACTGTTGAATTGAGCTTAATGTTCTTTTTTTGATTTTTAAAACTGTATTGTAAAGGAAGTGAGGGCTATGAGGTGGTGTATGTATTTGTACATCTACTGTCAGCCCTCCTTTTTCCATTTATTTCTGGTCAAATTTTGTAAGGCAGGTGTAGATCTCAAAGACAGCAGGTTACGTGTGTTGTGTGAGAATAAAGGACTTAATAAAGAAGAAAGACCCAATTAATGCTTCAACTGAAGCACAGGTAACAGGATGAATCTGTTGATTCAGTGATTCAGTGATTCTTTTCACTGAATCTGCAAACAAGCTTTGCCTCCAGACACATAGAAAAAAAAGTTTTGCTGGTTATGCTGCTTTCAGAAAAGTTTTCTCTAAACTGCTTTCAGTCCTGAGAATGAATTATACTTTATTGGCTGACACATCTTAGATAAGTGGGAAAGAGAATAGGGCTATCTGAAATATTTTCAAAGGACCAAGAATGGATGGTTTATGAATAAAAATGCATATGTTGTCTTTCAGGCTATTTTAGAAGAGTAGTGCATGTCTACAAATAGGACTTGAAACAGAAGAGGTTGTTTTTCCCACTTCTGGAGATCATTATCAAATACCATGTTTTTGTAGAAATGGTAACCAACCATAAATATAAGCTGTTATATTGCTACAGGTAGAGAAGGCTTCTTAAACAATAAAACTTACATATCTACTTTTTTTTAATAAAGTATCCCTATGTGTCTTTATCTGAAAAAATGCATCATAGCTTGTCGTATATTTACCAGCTTACCTCCTCAAATTAACATCTGTCAGCATTGCATGAGGTCTTTAATGAATTATCTTTACATGAAAGCTGTTCTCATTTTGCTGTTTTAAATAGCTTGTCAGAACTAGTTTCTGATACAGAAGTAATCTAGGTATTTGGAATATAAATCTAGAATTAAGTCATTCTGCAAATAGAACTCTAAGAAGTTGATTAATCTTTGATTTTTGAGGATTCTAGTTATTCGATTCACTGTAGATCATAATGTATTCTTCCAGCATATTTTCTTCTTTCTCCGTGCTCTGGATAATCAGTTCTCCAGGAGAGTTCTATCCTCTTCATAGCACAGAGTTGCCAAGTCCATCTGTGTGTTGGTAAGTAGACATGGAAGGAAAAGAAAGAGTAAGGCATTCGTAATACATTGTGCATTTTACCTCAGTCAGAGACAAGGAAGATAGAAATGTGTTGATACATCTGCTTCTCAGGTATTAGAAAGCTGGTTTACTATCTATGTGACTTGTTAAGATACCTGTGCACCTTTCAATCTTTGCCAAGTTTTACATGAGTGATATTCTCTGCCTGTTTTCCGTTCTAGAAGAGACGGTTTAGAGAGATATGGCAGAGGTTTGGTTTTTGTATGTTAGTGGGTGAATATAGTGTGCATTCCTCTCCGTATGAGGAACTCATGGAAGAGAGAGTGCATAACTTCTGATTAGATTAGTTAGATTGCCCAGATAGGTTGTGGATCTCAATCCTTGGAAGTGCTCAAGACCCAGGTAGGCAAATCCCTGAGCTACCTGATCTGATTAGACTTAATTTGAACGAGATGTTAAACCAGATGACCTCTGGAGGTCTTTTCCAACATCAATTATTCCATGATTCTGTGAACTACAGAAGTGTGTATTCACTTCTAAAGGAGGCTGCTTCTAGAGTCATCACTATCTTTGGCAGGAATAAGACCAGATAGGCCAAGCTCTGTGGCTGTCCAACTCTTGCTGTCGTTAGACTTTGCTTTCCTTGGGGGCAGTTTTGCTCCCTCAGCGGACTGTAACTCTCATGAGAGATTACGAAGTGGATGTTAGCCCCTCACCATCACTGATGCACTAATTCTGTGGAGAACTTATAATTGAGTTTTTAAACAAAGATGTATATGCTGTAAGCTGCTGGGACAGGAAGGAGAATTCCAGTTGCTATCCCAATTGGCTCATGGTTTTTGGATCATATTTTTGTGGAACTCAGACTTCTTTCTGGAGTGGAGTAAGCTGCACTGGATGAACTCAGAGAGAGAGAGGGGGAGAGGGAGAAAGAGCAAGCGAGCACTCATGAGTGGTATCCTGAAAGCAGAGTTCAACAAATACCCGTTTACTTAGCTCTACAGTTTTGGAAGGGAGTTAGTGTTCCATTTCTCTGATCTTCCAGTTGCACTGAGAAAGCTGTTCCTGCCTGTTACCCATCACCAGTAAAAGGAAGCCACAGGATAAGCAGTAGTTAGTTACTCATTTTGCAAATTGGAGATACTAATTTTTCTTAATTTTTCCCATTCCAGGGTCAATACCCCAATTCAAAAATGTGGAGAAATGTAACTCTTACTCTATTTTCTGTATCTCTTTCCTGTTGCTTCTACTGAAGCTTTTTAGAACATATATGAGGTACCAGAAGATATTACATTACTTTGTGTGTGCATGTGCAAAAGAATGATTTTTTTTTCCCCATCTTCATTCCCCATGTGCAGATGTGCATACATGAACACAAACCTCGCTGTAACAAAACAGTCCGCCTGGTGAAGATTGTGGCTCAGAGGATGGTCTGCCCAGAAACTGCACTGCACTCAGATGTCTATTTTTTTACTGGAAAGATTTGAAGTGATTATATTTAAAAAATTGCTAGTAATTTCAGTTTTGAATCATTTATCATTACTTGAAATGTGAGATGTTGTGTAAAAATAAGACCACAAGCCAGTATTTTAACTGGCTATCCTTCAAGATGCTGTCCTGCCAAGCATATATTGAGTAATATATTTGCATTATGGAGTAATTTTTCACTCAAAATGAATACTTTCTTGTACCTATTGCTTGTAGCTGACAAACTGTACCTGTCCAGAATATCACTGATGATATCTAAAAAGATCTGCTCACCAGATGCGGATACAAAATTTGTAGAAAATCATGGTGATATTGCCTGCTGATTGCTACTAGAGCTGCCTATTTGATGACTTGGCCAGCACTATTTGATATTTATAACCTGTGGTTTGCATTTGAAACAGGGCTCTTCAGCTCTTATCCTCTTAGGAAGCCACTACATTTCCAAGGATAGATGTGGAGCATCCTTTCTCTAGAAAGTTTTTTATGGTCATTCTTGAGGATAGGGGCCTGTGTTCTCTATACTGATCCTGAACAAAAATCCTAGGTACAAATAACCTAAATCCTGGGAAATGTGCTCCAAGCGCTGACAACTGCTATGTAATGCTATGCAATCCTTGTGTCTTTTAGTCATCGCTATGATCTCTTCTTATGAAAGGTAATAAATAATATAAATAACTTTAAAAGCTTGATTCTAAATATCCAGGGGTAATGGCTCTGGATCAATTTGCTGCTAAGCCCACTCTCTGCCACTGGTTAGTAGTAAGATACTGTCTCACAAGTGGTATGAAAACCTTAAAACCCTCCTTTTCTTGGGTTCTCTAGATGCTATAGAAAAGGACATTGTTAGCTTCAGAAGCGAGCACTTACATTTACACCTTTGCTCTCTCTTTGACTATTGCAAGAACAAAATGGACTATTTATTTTCGCAGTGAAATGCCATGTGCTCCAAGATGAAATTAACTCAGCAGAGGAATGAAGAACCACAATGAGCAACTCTACACAGATGACCTATTTGCTGAAAATAATTAAGGATGTCTGGGTAGCTGAAAACTTTCATTTACTGTGTGCTAAAAGGAGCATCTGGTTTGTTTTGCTCATTTGTTTTGCTCATAGAAGGTTCCTCATTTTCTAAGCCAACCAGGAAACTATAAGAATTATTTAAGCAAACCTCTCCCTAGAGTACCAAGATAAGGCCAGATAATTAAATAGATTTGTAAGCTTAGGCTGAAGAGGTTAAAAACAAAAACAACTCCCCAATTCAGCTGGCACACACAGTTTCCTGGTATAGAAGAACAGAGACCTGCTTGATACTACGGTGGTTGAACTCTGCCAGCATTAAGTCTGTTGTCCTGGAAAAACTCATATGTTTCTGAGGTAGAAGTGGAGTTAAAATAATCTAGTGCCAATATGAACAAATATTTCATTCATTTTGTTTGTTCTTCCACTGTGGCTAAAATAATTCAATTTTGGAAGCATCCCCTCTTAGGAAGAAATCTTTTCAAGCAAGTAAATGTTGTACTTTTAAAGCTGTGGTCCAAAAATACCTGTGTTTGTGAGTAGAAATAAGCCAAAATGAGCTTACTGAAAATATTCAGCGATACTTGCAAAAGCTGAGGTTTTTTGTGCTTATTGTGACATTGATTCCCCAAATGTGTAAATTCGGTTTATATAAAAGTTTTTCTTTTTTTTTCCTCCCCCTTCTCTCTTCCAAACTACTGATCCTTCGGGCTCTGTTTCAGTATTTAAATTGGAATGGATCTCTTTGCTGGTTGTAATTAAATAATGAGAGTTTCCAGAAGTATAACTGTTGTGATTGGACTAGTTACTAAGTTCCTTATCTTCAAAGAGGCTGATAGTGACTGATACTGCATCTGGTAACCTGGGATGGGAAGGAAAACTCTTCTTTTGCAGTGCAGTGAGCAGACACTGAATAATTCTGAATAGGTTTAACGAAAAGGTCTGCTGAACAGAGCAGTACTGTTTTATGGTTGCTATGTAAAGTAAAAATTCATCTCAACAGAAATTATAGCAGCACAAAACCTGAATCTGATTCAGCTGAGATAAATAGAAATGTTACTTCCTAGAGAGATGTTCAAAATTCTAGAATGTTGAAATATGTTGAGGTTGGGGTAGAGTAATTCTTAGTAACTAGCTCTGCTCTATTAAATGTGAATGCAAGGCAGATTAAAAAACTAAAATGCAATTTAAAATTAAGACCTAGTGGATTGCATCAGGTTGTGCTGCTGTCATGCACATTTGCTTTCTAAGAAAATACTGTGAGATTTTTTTTTTGAGCAGATTTCTAGCACAGTGAAATGTTTTTGAAGGTTAGGAGTTTATAGTTAGCAGTATATCTACTTAGCTGATTACTTTTTCCTCTTAAATAAATCAAGAATGACATATATAATACAGGTAGGATGCCCTGCTCTGCAGATGAATCTGGTCAGCAAATGGTTGGAGAGAAGGGGAAAAAAGGAAGAAAAAAAACTTGGTAGGCTGTGTAACTATTGATCAATGATATTATATGTAGTTGTACTTTTTTTCCTTTTCACAGTGAGAACAATTTAATGCTTGTAAAATTAGGAAATGTGTGATATGTTTAAATAGTTTTTGGATTAGGCTGTTTCAGAGGTTCAAGGTAAAACCTTCACCAGTGGGTACAATATCCTATCCAAGGCCTTGCTAAATCTATTTGGCTGTGGGCGTTATCTGCCTTTCTTCTTTCCTGCAGTGTGCGCAAAGTGTATCTGCCATGGCAATGTGCCTTACTCATACCGTATTGAAAATAGATGATTTAAAAACAAGATGTAGTAAATTAAGAGGGAAGAGAAAGGGATATTTTGCTACTAACATATTGGATGATTAACATTATAATAACTTTAACTTTTCTCCTGATGCATTTTTATAACAGACATTAAAAATTAAGGATCTCTGTTTCACATGCAAGATTTTAGTGATGCAGGCTTGCTCCAAATGTTTCAGAAAAATATTTATTTAAAAAACAACTGTTTATATTGGATTAGAAACTGGATGTCTTGTGAATAATGCTGTAGTTAAAAATATGTAATATGACCTCAAGAGTTTACTGGCCATGGTGGAAGGCTTTGTTCATTTTTGTTTAAGCAGAATTTTATTTGACATTGTATCTGAGATTTCCCACTCTAAACCCTACACCCACAGTATTTCAAAAAATGTGGTCAAGTTCATGCATGAACCAAATCACATTAGCTTTTTTTTTTTTTTTTTTTTTTTTTTTAACTTTACTGTGCGTTGATGCAGGAAATACAAAACAGTGGAACAGTGGAAATACCTACATGTTTAGTCACCCTCTAATGCAGTGTTACAGTGTTAACTTTTATACTTCAGCTGAAAGGGCTGAGTTTTGCGACTGGCACAGTTAAGGTCTTAGCCTTGAGACTTTAGGAATCATGTGTTTCACTTCAGTCTCAGGAACACTAAACTTGTTAAATTTTGTAGCTCTTGCTGAAATAGAAAATTTTGAGGACAACTAAGTTTAAAGAAATTTCTACAAACAAAATAATCTAATACTTGTTGAAGAAGTGAATATCCTGAGCATTAAATTGAAAAAATAAATACATTTTAAATGATGCATAAATTTTTTTGTATTGCACCCCATGCAGTATCTATTAACTTGGCTAAAATATGGACAATTTTGCAACTGCTGCTTAGAAGCTCTTTAAAATCAAGACCCAGGTGTTATATTAACTTTTAAAAGAATTCTGTCCTTTATAAAAGTGGGCTTTTATGGAACTTGGGCCTGTATAAAAATATGTTTGGTCATATTTTGTGATTCATATTTCCTCAAAAATGGGTTTTGTTTAATTTTCTTATCATACATGTTTAAGCATATTTTATATTTAATTCTTGCTCATTTTTGCCATGTGAGAGGCAGAGTTTAGCACCATACATTTATGTGTAAGTTCTAGTGCAAATAAGCAATGAAACTAAAGTGATATGATGACTTATATATTGCTGAGATGGTTGTGAATATATAAAGGCTTGTCTTATTCTGGAGAACATTATGAGAATCTGGACAGTTCTGTGTGATTGAATTGCTTTTATTGAGGTGGTTGAATGGATGATGTCAAACTAAACTTTTTTTTTCCGCGTGAATTTGTCACATTTGAAAAGGAAATACAGCTCTGAATCAAAAGGTCAGCTTGGAAATCTCAAATTTGGAAAGTTTGACTTTCTGCTCCAAACTCTTATGCCTTCATTCATTGTTCTTGTAAAAACAATGTTTGGCAGCTGGTAAAGGTTAGTGCTAATAAAGAAGCATTTTGCTTTCAGACTTACAAAGGCAAACAAACCTGTATGTTTTCGTTTTCTCTGTCATCTATTTCTTTGTGTAGTGATACTTTGAGAGGCCTGAGTACTTGCCATTCCACCTTCTGCTAGCTGTAATCTGCTTTCTCAGTCTGCATTTAGAATCAGCTGAAGAATGGCCCTTAGTGGCATTGTGGGTGGCCAGCGGAGGAGGTATGGTCAGCCAGCACCATTGCTCACTTCTTGAATGGAGACACTTGCAGCTGTTGTTATCTCCAGAGAGATACTCGGTTCTTGAATTTTGAACGGCCTTCCTGTTTACAGCTTTACTATCAGTCCATTCTGTTGGCCAATCCTTTCTACCTAAAGTTATTTTGGAGGCAGTGATAATTACAGAGGTTTTGATTATTTAAGGCATTGGTGCTTTCTGCTGTCATTATTTTTTACAGTTACTGCCTGGCTGTGTGCTCCCAAGGATGATCTTAAAGCATTGTTGTCTTCAGAGCAAGTAGTTGTAAAGCCTTGTGTGGCCCAAATAAATACTTGAAATAAACAGGTCTTCTGAAGGCATGTGAGTAGTGCTTAGGGTTGTATTTTCTTATATATATATTTTTTCCCAGTGAGGGATATGTATTAGGGTGAGCAGATGGGCACTCATTTTGGCATTCATTGATAAGCCAGCTACCTCTCCAGGTGGCTCTACAAAAATGATAACACTATGGCATTGCTCCCATTTTATTTTTATTCCTTTCAGACTAGTTAGTCACCTGTCTCTGTTCTCCTCATTCAAAGCCATCTGCTGGAATTTTTTCCTTCTGTTTTCGGTTGTTCTCTATTCTAAAGTCACTGAGGGATCTCCAGTAGCGGCCAATACAAAGTTTTTCACGTGTGCTGAATACTAGGCTCAAGCGTATCTTCCCTTTGTCATCTTCTCTGTAGCCTGGTTCTGAGTTTTATTTGCCCTAGACTGCCCTTACAAAATAGTTCATGCTACATTAGTTCATTCTTATGCTTGCTTACTAGACTACTGTACCACCTTTCTTTGTGAATATAGCAGTACACATAGCAGTACACTTACTTTTTATATTGAAATATTGAAAGAATTAGCGGCAGATGAGATATTGGGAAGGATGGATATCCTCTGTTGTATTTTTTCATCACAAGGCAACAGAAAAATAGAGATTTTTTGCACGGAATTGAATAAACTGCGAGCTTTATCTATACAGAAATACATTTCTAAAAGTTTAATCAGTAATGAATTCTTTTCTCTGAAGAGATGAGACAGAGAACATGGTTCTAAAGTAAAAAACATCTTACTATGAGACTGTCTAAACCATGTTAGAGCTAGCTGTGTATGACTGTCGCATACCTTTCTCAGAATCATGAGCAGGCATCTTTGAAGCAGGCCAATAGCTTGCTTTTCCCCACTTCCAATTCCTATTGAAATCTCCTTGTGTGGGTATCTGCATTAGGATAACTGAGCCCCATATTCTTAGCAGGTCTTTGCAATGCATTTTTTTTTCTTTTGTGTATTAGTTTTAAGATTTATCAATTGGTTGGATTTGAGAATGAGATCAACAAAAGGCATATAGCTGATATGAGACCAAGCAGCCTCTCTGGCCAGGTCACTGTTTTGGCACTTTGTTCCCCTGTGCTTTACTCCTCTTTCTTCTTTCTGGCAAACTCGTTCTCCTTCACTTGTCTCGAAGGGCTAGGCCATGTGGATGGAGAGACGGAAGTCCTCTGCACACTGACCTGTAGAACTGGGCTCTCCTACAAAGAGCCGCTCCTATCTCAGCCCTTTCCCAATGGCAAAAAAATAAGTGCTTGATAAGCCCCTTTGAGGAGAACTACACTGGTGTTTGTGCTATGTGATTTTTAGGTAAGACAACTGAAGTGGCTCTACCTTTGATTAAAAAAAAAAAAAAAAAAAAAAAAACTTTCTGTTGAATTTTACCTTAATCCTTCGCAAATCCTACTAAAATCGATGGATCTTCTTATGCATTGAGGAACCAAAGTGTGTGTAAACTGCTCAAATTTGAACCATAAAAATGAACTCACAAGCTGTTCTCCCAAACTACTTCAGAGAGAGCTCAACTTCCCTGTATGCTAGAGGTTTGGAGAGTCGGTAATTTTATATCAGGCCTGGTTCCTAGATTTCCATCTGTGATTGCAAATTTTGTTCTCTAGTATGTTACTAAGACTGATAGGGGCAATTCTAGGAAAAAAATCAATATAGATTAATATATAGCATAACATTAAATGTTTCTAGACATGTTATCTCTTGTCACAAATATAGGAGAATAAGAAATTTGATCATACTGAGCTGAGAGTTAGTTGTTTGTTACTTGCTGGCTGTTAAGGTTATTGTATTGTGCTGCACTTAAGGTTTGGGAACACTAATATAACCTGGTGATAGTACTTTTTAAGAATATACAGTTTGAGTTTCCGTTCTAGTTCCCCTTTCTTGAGGATTTTTACTGGAAACCAATAGAAATACAGATTTTTTTTTTCCTTGCATACTGTCTGGAATGTCTTGTTCTTCCTCTCCCTTCTAGATCTTATATTATTAGTGCATCCTTCTGCAGCTCTGGCTCCTAGATGCTTTTATTGGTTATACACCAGATTATTGGGATGCAGAACATTACCAGATCTTTCTTATCTCATGGCCTGCTTCCAGCCCTTTTTCCCCCATCACGTTAAATGTATGATGCCCCCTTACCTGTACTATGTATTGATCTATGAAGTTTTTGGAAGTTTTTCTTGCCTTCACCCGCCTATTAAAGGAAATGTATGAGTACCTCATTATTCTCATTATAGTTGGTACATTTTTTTCTAACCTATCTTTATGTCTGTTCTTGTTTTGTTGTTTTAATAATAGTGATTGCCAGTGATATAGAAAGCACCAAGATAAATGTCAGATGATAGATTGAAGGAGGTTAGGGAGTGATCAGTTTTTTTGACTGGTTAGTGTGAGGTTTTATTTGGGTTTTGTGTGGGGTGATTCACTCCCCACGCCGGGTGTATAGTGAAATATTTAACTTGAGATTTATATTAACAGTAGAATGTTGTAATCTATCCAGTCTGTAATGGCTTGAACCCACTGAGAACTGATGTGAACTGCAGCAGTTACAGCTACTGGATAATCAAGAGTGAAATTCGTAGATAGTTACATATATTTACATTTTTGCATGTTTTTTACAATTGTTCTGCAGACCAGTTTGCTCTGGTGAATGACATTCTATCCATGACTTTGGACTCTTTGTAACCGATTGTTTCTCTACTCAGTTACTGTTTTTGACCTCATCACATATCTATAAATTGAGCTTTAAACTACAGTAATCAGACTGAAGTAATGATGGTGGTAGTTTATCATTTGTGATGGAGAACCATGTCAATAAGGTTGAATTTAGCTTGATCTCAGTGATTTTTTTCTCTCCTAATGTCAGTACAAAAAATGATCTTTTTCCATGCTTTCTGGAGCAACTTCTGTACAAAAAAGAGTCCTCCTAAGTATCTAGATTCTAACACTGATGCTCTGGACTAGTGAGCAGTGATATACATTCTATCTGTGTCAGATAGAACAGCTTGAGGAGCTAGCTATATATATGTTTCGTCACTGGAGTCCAAATCATTTTTATTTCAGTACTTTAAGGTCCTCCATCTCAGGTATATTGCTTGTATGGAAAAGTGTGTAATTGCATTCTCTGGCTTGCCACTAACCTTCAGAATGAGGCTGCAATGGAATCACAGTATGGATAGGTAAAGAACATTTAGATTTTAATGCAAAGCTGACTGTGGCAGCTGAGGACCATGTGTGTTCCTCATGCTACCGTATTTCTCACAGTTCATTTTCTGTTTCAACTTGAACCTGCAGAGCAATCTGCCTTAGAGATGTAAAATAGGCCCTATTCTGGAAGAAGGTTGAAAATGTAGATCCCAAAGCAGTGATCAGTAACAGGTGCATCCCTGCCTTTTAAAAGTAGAGCACAACTGGTCCAGTATCTAATGCAAGACATACATAATGAATTATTTCCTTGAATCAAGACTGATATGTGTCACTAATGGCACTCAAGCATTTCTACATTCTTTTAATAATTTAGAAATAAAACAATCTTAAGAGAGGAACAAATCAATATGTTACAAAGAGTAGGTATTCACCATAATGCTTTGTGAATGAGCATCTTTGACACTTCTTGTATGAAACTTGCACATGGAGGTAAATTTGAAAGAGTATTTGTCAGTTTTGAATTTCCCTTGCTGCTGTTGCACATCTTTACTTATGTTTAAAAATTTCTCTTTTACTGCTGGTCTTCTGCTTGGTGTTTGTTTAAGGAATTGGGCTAAGTCCTTCTGTCAGTTAAACCAGTGCAGCTACATGAAACATCTGACCCATAGGTCAGTGTACTGTCTTTTACTCTCATGAATGGTTGAGATACTGAGAGTATGGTCTACAGAAGAATTGCTGCATGGTGGAGAGGTGATGGAATGCTAATATGGGAATTTTTTGAGTAAAACTTACATCTTATTTCAGAAGGAGAGGTGACAATAATAAATAATATTAAATGACTACAAAGGCCTGGAACTTGGAACTTCACTCTGCTCTGAAATTCATCTTAAGGAAGGTTATCTAGAGGGAAGGTAAGTAGATGGTGTTGTGCATGACCCTTTGGTAGCTCTGTAGCTCCTTAAAATATACATTTTTTTTCTCCTTCTTATTTTTGTTACTAATATCAAATAGTAAAGCCCAATCATTAGTGATGTGTAGGTAGCATTATATTGTTTAGACTGACAGTATGAGTAGGACAGTCAGGGAAATTTTGTCTATTCTTTCCAGTAACACTCTGTCCTGGACAGAAGTATCTTTCACAAAGACATCCAGTCCCAGTGTGAAGACTTCAGTTAATGGAAACAGTTAAAGGAAACTCTCAGGTAATTTCAAAGAGTTTCAAAAAAAAAAAAAAAAAAAAAAAAAAAAAAAGTTAAAAAAGTTTGGACAGTAATTGGACAAATTCCTCAATCAAGTAGAGAAGAATGTAAGATAATAATGGCTGGTTATCAGTTACATATACATGTATAAAACTTGTATATGTATATAAGTATATAAACAGCACTGACATGAATGACTATCTGCTGCAGCAAATATGTTATCACCTCCTGGGTAGCATCTAGCTACAGTCTGAAATCAATTACTGTAACTGTTAGTAAACTAGGAAACCATTCCATCTTGATCCTTTTCCCTACCCCAACTTTACCAAACTAATGTTTTTCATTTCCAGATGTATCCCTTTACATAGTATCTGTGGCTTGGGCTTTTCTTGCATTTTCCTCCTTCCTCATAGATCACAGAATGGTTGAGGTTGGAAGGACCTCTGGAGATCGAGTCCAACTCCGCTGCTCAAGCAAGGGCCCGTAGAGCACATAGGACAGGATCACATCCAGGTGGGCTTTGAGTATCTCCAGAGAAGGAGACTCCACAGGCTCTCTGGACAACCTGTTCCTGTGCTTTGTCACCCTCACAGTAAAGAAGTTTATGCTTATATTCAGATGGAACTTTCTGGCTTTCAGTTTGTGCTCGTTACCTCTTGTCCTGTTGCTGGGCACCACTGAAAAGAGTCCGGCCTATCTTCTTGACATCCTCCCTTAAGATATTTGTAGACTTTGATAAGATCTTCTTCAGGCTAAACAGGCTCAGCTCTCACAGCCTTTTCCCATAAGGGAGATGCCGCAGCCCTCTGATCATCTTCGTAGCCCTACACTGGACTCTTTCCAGTAGCTCCATCTCCTGATGGAGTCTCTCCTGATGAACCCAGAAGTGGACGCAGCACTCAAGATGAGGCCTCCCCAGGGCTGAGTAGAGGGGCGGGATCACCTCCCTCGACCTGCTGGCAACAGTCTTCCTAATGCGCCCCAGGATACCGTTAGCCTCCTTGTCTGCAAGGGCATGTTGCTGGCTCATGGTTAACTTGTCTACCAACTGTTGATGTTGAAAGTGATCAGAGTGCTCCCATATATTCAAGCCAAACTTACAAACCATACATGCTTCATTTGCAAGAAATGTCAATTAGACTTAATCATACTTCCCACTGTCAGAACTTGTTCTTGAATTTCATATGTGATAAACATAATTAAATTATTCATTGATAGCTTCAAAACATAATTTTGTTTTGTATGTGAAACAAAGTCTTAATGTTGGTGATTGCAGTTGCCATCTGCCTTAGCTTAAGGCAGCTCTTTAACCTTCAGTGCCCTGTTTCATGATAGTATCTCTGTTTTACAAACTTAAAATGTTTGGAAATAACAAGGTTTTTAAAATAATATACTTGGGGACTTTTTGCTTACTTTCTGTTTTTGGACCATTGCAAATTCACATTTCGAAGCTCTTTCTATAAGGAGTATATGCTTATAAAATGAAAATAAAATAAAAGCTGAAGTTCTGTTGTCAGCTGCAATTTTTAAGTAGAACGCCAGGTGATATGAGATGCTCAGTGAAAATGTGACAATGAAAGTACAGGCATTGACAGAAACCTTTATTTTTTTAATTTTGTTTTCTGAATTTGGGAGAAGTGCATTTATTGCCAATCAGTTTTCCTATCTGTGCACCACTGATAGTCTCATAGTCTCAAAAACAGAAAGACAAACTTATCTTTAGATTCTTGACTTATATCTGTTTGTTTGTTTGTTTCTTTTTTTTTTTAAACAGGATCAAGAAAAAAATACCTTCAGCCTTCAAGAAAATACAATTTCCTTCCCTTTTTTCTTTTTCCAAATATCAAAAAGAAACAAGTTTTCCCCCCCAAAACAGATAAACAAAGCAATCAACAACAACAAAAAGTAACTTTTTTTTTTTTAAGGCCATTTTATACAAGTGTACTAGCACCTTTTGTCATTCTAGAATGACATTCTAGAACTTTACAGACTTTCTGAAGTAGTTATTGTGAATTTAGGGGACACATACACAGCTACTTAAACCTATAAACTGTAATGGGAGGCACTTCTATTAAAGCTTACGGTGTGTGTATATATAAAGGCATTAAAGCATTATAGCTATTGTTCCTGCCTTGGGAAGGAATGGTAACGTGCTCATTAGGTATGAGTAGTGTTTAAACAAGAAGGGTTACTCTTTTTCTTCTTTCTTTCTTTCTTTTTTTTTTTTTAATGCCTCTGAAATGAAATTACTGATTACTTGTGGACTTTTGATAGAGTCCTAAATAAAGAAATGAGCAATAATTAAACAGGAGCTGCATGCAGGCTATTGCAGTAAGTAGAGATAAGCATTATGCCAGCAGAAAATAGATGTAGCAAAGAAATATTTATTCTGGTGGGAGATGTATGTTATCTCCATTACAAGTTAATCTGAGGCCAAAAAAGAGAAGAATTAAAACTTTGGATGGTATTGGCCTCACAGGGCACGAACAACGTTTTCCGTTGTATTTTCTGGTATTTCAGTTTCTATTTTTTTTTAAAGTTGGGTTAATATATTATGCAATTCAGATCACTTAAGGCATCTAGGAGATCAGTCTACTCTCCTGTGGCTTCCAATATAGCTGAGAGAGAGAAGATTCTCCAGGGAGTACCTCAAGTGAAAAAAAAGAAATCTTTATTTAGTTGAGAGATGGAAAACTATAGTTCTTCAGGATGTTCAGTATTCTGCTCTGATCTGCTGAAGCACTTAAGGAGATGATTAATTCAAACCATTATGGAACTAACGAAAGGTACAAATGCTCTGCTGGCTTTCAGATCACACAGCAACTTACAGAGGGGGAACTAGTGACTGCTGGAAGATTAGAGAGGAGGGGAAAGGACATTTACTGTAAATAAAGAAATGTGAAAGGTTGTGGCCTTTCAGATCATGAGATTTTTACAAAGAGTAGGAGGAGGCTAAGAAGGAGAACAGTATGCTCAGGCTGTTGCTGTGTGTGTGCTTGTTGCGTTGAAAGGAAAGAAAATAGAGCAGCATACCTTAATCAGATTGAAAGATTGAAAAGAAAAATAAAAAGAGAAATATGTAAAACTACTGTTTTTAGAATATTGGCAAAATGCTCTGGGAAAAGAAAATGTGAGAAAACAAATACGGAGTTAAATAGGACATTGAAAGGATGTATAAAAATACATAACAGACAGAGTAAGTTAAAAAGAAGCAAAACAAAGAGACTTTACATGCTACAGGAATTCTGAGAAGTAAATGAAGACTCTCCATTTCAAATCATGCTGCCTTCATCCTGTCCTATTCACACTTCGCTGCATTGTCTGCTAACACCCTTGTGGTGGTGACACGAACATGCTGAGTTTCTCGTAACCTTGTAAATTAGGGTTGGCTTTTTTTTTCATGTTTTTTTGATAAAACGTTGGCATCATTGTTGGTATTGTGTGAGCCAGCGTACATTTAAACAGTTGAATGAGGGAACTGAATACAATCATGAAGAAAATGGTCTGTTACACAATATATGGCATTCTCTTTAATCTTTACTGTTTTATGGGGACATACTGTTTCTTTGCATCCTGTGGACTACATTAAATATGTTACTGTTGCACAGCCTTCCATTACCTATGTCATTATTTCCTCTAGAAGTTATAGTGCAGTCAGAAGAGGTTGAAACTTGATTACTGCATCAGTATGCCTGCATTTTCATAGGACAGTAAAGAGCTTTAACACTGCATATGCTCCCATTGAGCATATCTTGTGGAATCTCTTGTGGAAAGTAGCATACTGTGCTTATGGAATGGCATGCTACCAGATAAAGTGTGTGATATTGGGGTCTGTTTGGCCACAGCACTGAGCAACTGGATGCTTAAAATTGTTACTTCATGTAAATATTTCCTTTAGAAAAAGGACATCAGAATTTAATGCTTCCAGTCCCCACCAAGCCCTGACAGCAGGTAGCAAAAGCAAACTCAGACCGTCTTTGGACCATTCTATCTCTTGCCACCAGCTGGCTGAGAAGTCCTACAGGATTTAAAGTATGGCTGACTGCAGTTTCCAGATGACTTTCAACAATGCATTTTGTATTTGTCTGTTTCTAACTTTTACACACCATCCTCAGTAAAGGACTGCAAGAAGGGATTATTCAATCTCTCTACTCTATCAAATCTTATCTTTGTTTAGTGGCTATAGGTATATGTACAAAATTATTGAGGTTGGAAGCGACCTCTGGAAATCGGTTTGCACCCCGCCTTGCTCAAAGTAGGAACAGCTAGAGCAAGTTGCCCAAGGCTATGTCTAGTCAGGTTTTGAATATCTCCAAGGCTGGATACTCCACAACCTTTATAGGCAACCTATTCCAGCGTTTGACTACCCTTACTGTAAAAAAAGTTTTTCTTAAGTTTTAGTGGAGCTTCCAGTATTTCAGTTTGTGCCCATTACCTCTTATCTATTCACTAGATACCACTGAGAAGAGTGTAGCTCCATCTTTTGCATGCTTCTATCAGGTATTTATACATATTCAAAAGATCCCCCCAAGGGCCTTCTCTTCTGTAGGCTGAACAATCTCAGCTTTTTCAGCCCGTCCTCATATGAAAGGTGCTCCAGTACCTTAATCATCTTGGGGACTCTTCACTGGACTTGCTCTAGTATATCTGTGTGTCTCTTGTCCTGGGTGGTCAGGACTGGACACAATACTCCAGATCTGACTTCACCATGGCTGAGTAGAGGGGAAGGATCACCTTCCTCTTATCTGCTAGCAGTGCTGTGCCTAATGCAGCCCAGGATGCTCTCTGCATTCTTTGCCTATAGCTAGTTGGTTCCAGCCTGTCCTGGTGCAGGGGGTTATTCCTCCCCAGGGAAAGGACTTTGCATTTCACTTTGTTGAACTTTGTGAGATTCCTCCCTGCCCATTTTTCCCATGTGTCAAGGTCCCTCTGAAAGGCAGCACAACTGGTGAATCAGCCACTCCTCCCAGTTTGTATCATCTGCAAACTTGCTGAGCATTCTTTGTCCTATTGCCTATGTCATTAATGAACAGTACCGGCCCCAATATCAACCCCGGGATACACCACTAGTGACTGGCATCCAGCTGGGCTTTGTGCCATTGATCATAACCCTTAGAGCCCAGCAGTTAAGCCAGTTTTCTGCCCACTTCACTCTGCACTTATCTACGCCATGCTTCATCAGCTTGTTTATGAGCAGACATTGTCAAAAGTGTCATAAAGCCTTACTTAAGATAAACAACATGCATTGCTCTCCCTTCCCCCACCAAGCCAGTCATCTCATTGTACAAGGCTATCATGCTGGCCAGGCATTGTTTATAATGATGCCATAACATCATAAATTCATGCTGACTGCTCCCAGTCACCTTCTTGTCTTTCATATGTTTGGAGATGTTTTCTAGGATTATTTGCTCCATCAACCTCCCATGGACTGAGGTGAAGCTGATGGGCCTCAGTTCTCCAGATTCCCCTCCTTGCCCTTCCTGAAGATGGAAATGACATTTGCATTCTTCCAGCTGTTGGGAACTGCTCTGAATCACCATGGCCTTTCAAAGATAATCAAGAGTGACTTTGCAGTGACATTGTCCAGTCTGCTAAGTACTTGTAGGTGCATCCTGTCAGATCCCATGGACTTGTTTGACCAGTTTGTTTAAATGTTCTTCTTACTAATGAGCTCTTCTTTGCTTTGGATATTTTGCCAGTTATTTGCTTGGTATCTTCACTGCTTGTGCAGCTATCTGGTGTGTATCTCAGAATTTCAGTGACTGATGATGTTATGTGTTATACTGACTTGGAGCTTGCACTGCTTTTTTTTAGAGGAAGCAGAAAAAATTTCACACCAGCGCCCCTACTGGAGGAGTCTTACTGATGCTGTCATTAATATGGCTTCTGGAAATGAAAATCAGAGATTTCCTGCCACCTCTGTCTTCAGCTAAACTTACCTGGAGAAGACCTTTAGATTACAGTTGCCTTTTCTTGATGCAACTTATTTATTGTTTTCCTAAAGTAAACACTGTAAATACAATAATGCAATTCAGTGAATTTAACTTTACCATATATTGATCGAATCTTCACCTTACAGTTTGGGAGTAGGTTAAGATGGGGTACTGAGTATAAATAAGGTTGTATGCTAAAAGTAGTATAACACATCTTGTTTTTTTTTCTCCCTTTCACTTCATTAGCTGGACCTAGTCCAGGTTAATTGAGAGCAGGAATTCTATTCTAGACTACAATCTTTACAGAATAATTAGTTTTTCTTAGAGCACCATGAGGAGATTGTTAGGGAAGGCAATCATAACTGCCTTCCTTGTTTGATGCTCATGAAAAATCATTTATGTGAGCTAGCAGCTCCCTACCCATCATCATGAAATTTAGGCACATTCATTCTGGTCATTAAAGGAGAAGCTTGCGAGTAGGTGGGAGCAGACCAGGACTTCAGCCAGGTTGTATAGATTAAATCGTAATTAAAAATGGGTTATTTAAATAAATAAGCAAGCATTAGTACATTTTACGTTATTTTCTTTGAAAATATTTTATTCTCACTGGCCAGCAAGGATTGAAATAAGATGAGTGGTAAATAGATGCAGTCTTTTTATGTTAAAATTAGCATTAATTTTTCTGTTTTGCTTAACAGAAAACATTTAAGCAACTATACAACCAAACATAAATTTAGTTTCTTAATATTTACACATTCTCATTTTATAAGAGAGTGATTTACACATTTACTATTTACCGATTTATAATTAGTTTTGATTCTGGACATGTTGCAATGTAGATGGAAATTTGAATTCAGTTAAAAATACAGACAGCTGGTGTTATGCTTTGCCTCCCTGCCCAAGCATATTCTCCATTTAAAACTAATAGATAATGTTGAACAAAGGCATTATATGTACTGAATGAAAGAGATTGTTTCTGGATATCATGGTCTTCCAGTTTTAAGAATTAATAGATCTCATCTAGTCCTAGTCATCATCATCTTGAGAGGAAAACATGCAGGTGTTTTTGGTTTGACAAACCCTTTATGCATTTTTTCTGAAAAAGTTATACATGAAATAACTGCATATGTATATGATTTCTAAAGTGGTGAAAAATGTGTTTATATTATCTTCCATGTTTTTTGGAGAGTACCTCTGATCTGCAGTTTATAACAGTAATTACGTATTCCCAGGTATTAGCAGGTGCTTGTTTTACCATACAGAAAGTTAATGTGCTCAAACTTTGTTCTTTATACGACTTAAGAATTGAATGCAGAAAATTTAAGATGGGAAGGAGTTATTCTTTCCTTGTATTCAGACATCACTGAGATACATACTCCATGTAAGGCTGCGGGAGCCCTAGGCCCTCCCCTAGCTCCTGCTCTTTCCCTAGACATACTCATAAACGCACATGAATGCACATACACTCACTCCATGTGCGCTTACAGCTGCTCTTACCCTGCAGTAAGTAGCTCGCTGTGCATTACTTCCAGTAGGGCACTGGACTGAGGAGTCCATGCCGGTGTCGCTTAGCTGCCCTGTTAGCAATGGATGCAGCTGGTACCTGGCCAGTCTCAAACACTGTTGCCAGAGGACGTACCTGGGTCTCTTCAAGTAACTCTGTTGTGGATGAGACTTCCTGAAACAAAGACAGCAGGGCAGGTCTTGCTGGCTTCTTAGCAGTGCTCAAGTAGGAAGGCACATTTTACTATTTACATATGGGATGCCTGGGCTAGCAGGTCTATCCTTTCAGGTCCAAAGGGACTTGTCTCAGTCTGGCCGGACATTTGTCAGGAAAAAGGCTGCAGGATCATCTCTTCCATTGATATCTGGAGAAAATATAGACAGCCTCAGACTTCACATCACCTTAAATTCAGACCAACACAGTAGATCTGTTTCTGGTGAGGCATTGCATGCAGTCAAAACCAAAATGATCTGGCTGTCAAAAGGAATCAGTAATGACTGAAGCAAATGAATGCTAGGACTTGTGCAACATGGCTGCCTTCAGTGCTGTTTTACTGTCTTACACTGATGATGAATTATGCCTAGAATGTATAGCAGCAAATAAAGAATAATGGAATATAGTATAAATATGTGACTCTATAAATTTGCCCCACGATTGTGTCTGAAAGGTTAATATAATATATAATAGTTAAAGTAAGTGCTGTCAGCTCACATACTAAATTGTTTTTTAAGAGTTAGCAGCAAGTGCATTTACGTTGCTAATTGTGACAAAATTAGATTTCTATATTTTTGTGAAATTAATGATGAAGTAAAATTAAGCTCTTTGAGGAGATGTATACTGGCTTGGCATTTAGGTTTTGCTGTGGGAGCTCTGAAGCCTTATGATCAGTTTAATAACAGTATAATGCTATTTGCTAAAACATTGTATATGTTGCATGATTATATTTAGGGAGTCTGGTTCATTAAGGATACCTTAAATTGCAGAGTTCTTCAGCCTTTTTTGCAATGGTGGCAGAAGCAGTATCTTCTGGTTCTGTGCAGGGCTGTTATATGTGTTCAGGTAGAGGTTTTATGTTATTCTGGCAGTATTTGCCTTCTGTTTTGAAGTAGCTTGTCATGGTTTGAAAATCCATAGGAGAAAGGGTTATGCAGTTACTAAGCTTCCATTTCTGTATGAAGACACCTCCTCTATCCAAACCTATACAGTTTACAATTTTTGAAGTGGAGATTTTTGTCAGAGTTACTTTTGTTTGCCAGCAAAAAAAGTGTCGTTCACAAAAATGGAAAAATTTTCTTCCTTTTCAGATTGCTTCTGAATGACCACGCACAAGTTTGTGTGTGTGTTTTTGTGTATGTATGTTTAGGCACACACCTGTTGGCATTCATGTTTGCATGCATTTGAATGATGAAAATCCCAAAGGGAATGAGGACTCACGTCAGGAAGTGATTCTTAAAAGTTTGTTGACAGGCGGCTTGCCACGTTACGTAGGAACTATGCTCATTTTGCTTTCTCTACAATTCCTCTACAATTTTGGCTTTGCTGAATACTTTTATTAAGCCATTATTAGATAGGTTTTAAATCTTCAAGTCTTGTACATGCACATTCAGTACTGATGATAATGCTATAGCCAAATTTGTCATGCAGGAAGAATTGATATAGTTAAACAAACAGATGCCATTCAGATAGTAAAATACTGTTCTAAACTCAGGTCTAGCAGTTCTCAACAAATGCTTGAAAAAGGAAATGGTCATTTTTATTGAATGAGTAGTTCAGGAGTGTTCAGCTCCTGACAGGAGTCCTCTTGTTCTTCTGACAGATATTTGTATAATATGATTAATTTACTTCTACCTGTGAGGTATCGAATTTATTTGAGGTAATTTAAACACCTTAGAGGAATTTGAAATACAGTGGTTACTTGGCTTCCAGGAGTCAAAGATAACTTTAGCCTACATACTCGGTAGAACAAAGATGTTCTGGAAAGATGTACAAGTAGGATTTTTTGAGAACTCAAGCGATACAAAGCGCAGGGAGGTTGGACTTAGATGATCTCCAGAGGTCCCTTCCAACCTTACTGAGTCTGTGATTCTATATAGAAACAGAGAAAAATGTTCTTTAGAAAACCTTCATGAAACAGTTAAAAGGCAAAAACAAATTTTACTTGTATTGCTTGCTTATGAATGATCTCATCTGAAGTTAACCAAATAGCAAATCCACACATTTGATTCAGATCTGCATTTCGGTGGAAAATGGTTGAAAACTATCAAGGGCACTGTCAGTTCTTGTGTTTACTCTCTCACTCAATTTTAAAATATGCTTCTTATATTACTTATTTGGTGCAATTTAAGCCTGTTGAGCAGTAAAAGGTTTAAAAAATAAACAAACAAAAAAAGACCTAGTATAGGAGTTACTCAGAGCAGGGTTAAGCATAGCCTGGGTAACATTCCTTCAATGTAAATACCACCTAACTCCTGGTCAATCTGTGTTTCATTTTGGCTGGCTAGAAGTTTTCAGAGCCTAGCTGGTAGGAACCGCTTTGTACAGAGATGGAAGCGGAGTTTAAACCTGGTGGGACTTCACCTCAGGACTTCAAAGCTACTATTTGTGCTATTGATCAGTAAGAGTGGGAAGAAGTGCAGAAATGATTTTTACTTCCTGTGTTAGGAGAGCAGCAGCAGTGTTTCACCTCACTGACAAGTCTTGGGAAGCAATATATCCCCCATTGTGCTAAGGCTGCAGGTAGGATGCTGTGCAAAATGTCCTTTCCTTTCTTTACAAGAGAGTTGTATCCAGTCTCTTCTAGTGTACTGTCTTGTGGGACTGGATGACACCTGACTTCTAATATCCTTGAGTTGGCTATTACTATTTTCTAGTGCTTCCTGTTTTTTTCCCCAAATAAAGACTCTATACCAATAGGGATTAAATCCATGGTTCATATTCTGGACTGCTCAAAAAATGTCTCTGTAAGAGGCATGTGCTTGAGTCTTACGCTTGTTAGAAGTGGAACTACATTCATTCTTGCTTAAGTAGACTTATAGTTGACAATTGAGAACAATGACTTCAAATGAAAGCTTTTTGGAGAGGAAAATATATTTTTTGTTTGTTTGTTTTATTGCACTTCTTACCAAAGCGTATCTGAAATCTGTCTGATGAAGATGCATGTCCTACTGCTAAGAAAGATAGGATATTATAAGAAACAAGAATATGACCTGGGGAACCTACTTTAGCAGTCAAGAAGGAATCTGTTTGTCAAGTGGCAACTTTTATATTTTTAGAACTTTGGTATTTCTGATAGAGAATTTTCTACTTAATAGGATGGATAGAGGGGAGCAGAGAAAGAGATTATTTTCTATTCTGAAAGTGTTTGCTATGGATGTCTGTTGTCTTGTATTTCTGAAGGAAAGATCAATGGGAAGTCCACGAGGTCAGAGGGGAAGAAAGTGTGCTGGAAAGCATAATAAACAAATGCTTTGGTGGTGTGTTGATTATTTTTTTGTTTCCCACTGACCTGGCTTCGTTCAAGGAAGCGTATGTGTGCTAACATTTATTTTTTTCATCATCAGATCTGCCTTTGGAGCTCTCTTTTTCTCACTGAATGTATCATATAAGTGATACTGCGTGATGGATATCTTAAAATTTCTTCTGCATTTGGTTTGTTTCTTGAAAAAAAACAGTAACTTCAAACTGCTTTGTAAGAGGATCAGTCTGTTGCTTTTCACAGCTAAGTTTTGTTTTCTTACTGTTATGTTTGCTCTATAATTGCTGAGTAGTATAATCCTCTAAGATGCCCTTTGTCAATAGCTATTTACTGATAGCCTACTTTAGACTCATTCAGGCAGCCTGTAAATGTTGCTACCCTTCAGCCTTTTTTTTGTGACAATGCAGATCTACTTGAAAGCAGCCTTTTTCGTGAAGGCAAATGTATGACATCTTATTCTTCCTTTTGTCTTGTACTTGCTGAGCTACTAAACTAGTAGTTGTACCTGTAATAATAATAGCATATAACATAATAATAGCAACAAACACATCAGCAGGTACCATGTATCTGACATCATCTTGCATGACTTTGCCATGGTCATCAGTGTTTCGCAACAAGAGATACCTGTTATTCAGATTATTCAGGTTGTGGGAAAATTAATATGACCAAAGTATATTTTTACAAAATGTAACATGACAGAAAAAGACAGCTACTATGTTCTTTCTTTTTGCCAGTGTTCACCTGCGTTACTTTTCTCTTTTTCTGTGAAATAGGATAGTATTAATAGTGCAGCATACCTTCATGTGCATGTCAGAAGGAGCTGGTTAGGAACCACTGTTGTTCATATTGTACTGTGATGGATGAAAGAGAAAGCTGTGTGAATAAAGTGAAACTCCAAATATGTTTCGTGTGCTTCTGTTCGAACTTGCTTAAGGATGATGAAGTGACGCACAGATTTAAATACCTGTTACTTTAAAGGACTTCAACATAAAATATTTTTCCGTTCTAAACAATAAAGACACAGATGTCTTACAGGTGCGTATTTCACTTAATGTTCAGGTCTAGTGTCCTAGTCAGAAGGTGTCCTAACCACTCCAAGCAAGTGATGAGTCTAAGTGAAGAGATTAACTATAGTTAGTCAAGAATTGAGCCAAGATGGAGTGTCAATAAAGAACAAAAGTATGTTTAGATGTTCTAAGAACCCACAGTGAGAATGTCATTGTATGTTTCAGTGATACCAGTAGAAATTTGGAGTCTTGAATATAGTATTCAATTTCAGTCCCCTGATTCTCAAAAAAAAGAGACATTATAGATAAAACAGCAGAAGTGATGACTTCTGTATGACAAAATACTTTAAAAAAAACCCCAGCAAAATGTCTAACTGCAATTTGAAGAGGGGAGTCACAATATTTTATCAGCCAGATATAATTCCCACTGATGTTCCTGATGGCTTTCCATTAATTTCAATGAGAGTTTGTAACTAGACCACCTAGAAATCTTAAGCATGAGTGGGATGAGATTATGAATGGAGTAGCCTTATCCCAAAGGATTTATCTGCCTATCCTGTGGCACAGAACAAGATCAAGGGACCAGCTGAAAAGTAATCAAAATACATTTTAAATAAATAAAATAATATTGTTGCAGTATGCTATTAGGAGGCAGTGTTCTTCAAATGCAGTTTGCCTGCAGCTGTGTTTCTTTCTATACCAAGACTTGTTAAGCAATTTTGTTGTAATAGGTCGGGAGCATCGTTGTGCTGTGCTCTGTGATGTGCAGATAGTACAACAGGCAACTGTGACTGGCCCTGGGCACTTAAACTGATTGCTGTGAGTATTTGTATACTTGCCAATTAATCTGAGAATAGGAATGCCAGTGAGTGGAATAGAATATGGAAAATAATGCAGAGTTTTATATAGCACCTGTCATGCTCTAGAATGTTAAAGAACTTACTAAATAAATGCTGAGATAGATGAAATATGACAGTGACTATAAGCAAATATATCACCTGCTAAGCTTTTGGTAATATAATTGACATATAGCCATAGGCATCATTAAAATTTCTATTGAAAGAAAGACTTGGCTAGACCTCTAAGTGATTAGTCTCTAATAAACTACCATTATATGTTTCATAAAAAATATGATGATTAGAAGTTATAAAATAGGCCTGGAAAGACCTTGAGATGTTGGCTCATCTGTTCTTTCACCCCCAAAGCAGGATGAATTAGACCAGTGATTTTTAACATGGCTGTTTAAAAGCCAGCCTGAAAGAATAAAACGATGATGAGGCCTGCACATGCACTCTCTGCAAGTATTTCACTCTATTTGTGGAAATGCTTTTCTGGTAACTGATAAATTTTTTTCTAACTTTGTCCTAGCCAGGATACAGTGGAGAACAGATTATTCCATAGCTTATGCAACTTTTCTTCATATTTGATAAAGGTGAAAATACCTCTCATTTTTTTCCTCTTTAGTCTAAATAGCATCAATATAATCAATCTTTCTACTTAAATCATCTTTTTTACACTGGTGATAATTTCTATTACTGTCTTCTGACTCCTTGCAATTTTTTTACGTTTTTTCAAAATGTCACACCAAAAATTTGACTCTGTATTTCTTAAGTGTGCTAAACAGAATAAGTGTGCTTTATGTTTCATGCAACATATACTTCTGTTGTACATCTCAGTGTGATGATTTCTTAAAATGACGTTTTAAACTTTTATTTAGTTTGTGGTCTAATAATTCCTGATTTTCTTCTGGAGAACCTGCCATCTAGCCACATGTTTGTTGTGCTGTAGATATGCAGTTGATGATCTCTGCTGAAGTACAAAATTACTGAATTTAATTTTGTATTTTTCTGACTACTTGTCTAGTTTGACAGAATCATTTTAGATTCCAGTTCTGTTATCCAGCATACCTGCAGCGTCAGATCTTGATGATCTACAGATTTAAGCATGTTCTCTGTTCAGTTATGTAAGTTGTGAAGGAAAATATTGCCCAGAATTAGACAAAGTTCAGGTCTTTGCAAAAATGCACTTGGTACACATTGTCATTTTTGATAGTAAGCTATTAAGAATTAATTCTGGGGCCCTGCAGTAGGCGTATTTTGCTTCTATTCCTTAGTAATGTCAAGTAGACCATATTTGCTTATAAGAATGGATGTGTGAAGGAGTCACCTGTGTTTTCTTTGGTAACACTTTCTTTCACGTTCTTCACTGGTATGTCCTCTGTATCGTTATGGAATCTATTGTTATAATTTAATTGTATTTACAGAAGAAAATAAGTCATGAGCTAAATTATACTTTGTGAAAACATTACCTAACATACTGAGAAATATATAGAATTAAATGTAATTTGTTGTGGAGACAGATGTCTAAATATAATAGTGTGTCTATAGCTAAATGCAATGTCCTTGTTGTCAGCATTTTATTGATGATGGCTTGTTTGTCTGTGAAATTGAAACAAATGCTCATCAAAGTAAATACAAATCTGCTGATAATTACAGCAATTGCTTATAGGGTGCTAGTAACAAGCCTGTGATTTTGAGATGGTAGAAGTTAACATGATGTAAGATGTACTGACAGCATTAAATTTGATACTAGTGGAACTTAGACTGAATAAAGACTGAAGGAGTACCATTAGGATGGAGATTAACATGGCAGTTATTTGAACACTAGAAAATAGGACAGTCATACCAAAATTAAATATTAATGTCCATACCTGGTATGCCAGAGTGTCATGTTCTAAAATTCTGAATAGACTTGAGTTCAGTTGCTAAACTGCAAATTCTTGCTGTGTGAAATATTTTGAGTGCAAGATTCAAATATCACAGTGTACATGATTTTATAGTTATCTTTATATGTTTTACGTGGGGATGAGTTGGTTGCTACCTTTTTGAACAGTGGTGTATATAGACTTAAGAATATATACTTGGAGATGTTTTTCTATTATTTATTTCTCAATTTACAACAAGTTTAGCAAAAGTACAACAAAAAGTACAAGTTAAGAGACCACTGAAACTTAACTCTCCTGTTTCTCTTGTAAAATGATGAAGCATTTTACCTTGTCCATTACTAATAGTGTTAAAATACACATTAGAGCAGAGGAGTCATTTGAAAGTATTAAAGGGAAGTAAGAGTAGAGCACTTTCCATAGTTTGCTAATTTGCTGTGGGAAGAAGCTGACATTAAGAAAAGGGATAAACTTTCTTCTTCTACCAAAAAGGTCTTAAGTGCTTTATAGTTACATTATTTTAAATTAATGTAGTGCTAAAGAAGACTGAAGGCTCACTGCAGGCCCACACTAGCGTGACTGAAAATAATTCAGGAAAACACCTTTTCCTTGCTTTTGTCTTGATTAAGTAACATCAGCCTGGAAGCAACGTGAAGGTTGTTCCTTTTTCTTTGTATCTGCTTGTATATATAATATTTGATCTTTAATTATAAACCAGAGTGCTGATGATAATGTTGTATTCTCTGTGCAGTTTTACAATACTCTATCATTTAAGCTCCCTTCACTGGATATCTTCTTTTTAACTGATACTGAAGTCTTAATATCATCTCTTGATTGCTTTCTTTTCCTTTGAGCTGTTTCTTGGTAACTCAATAGTAAAAAGTAAATGAGAATAGACAGACTTCAGTTTTCATTCTACTTAAATTCTATTTTTTCAGATTTCTTTTGTAAACTTTGCTGTAAACTCACTAAATATTTCATTCAAATAACTCACCTTAAAAAAAGCTCGTTTTTTTTCAATGCATTGCTATTCAGCTTTGTTGAAATAAATTTAGTCAGTCCTATCCAGTCTATTGATCTTTATTTAGCAAGCTTTCTCTCTGTGGGGTCAAAGGATGAACCACATGGTGAAAGCAATCAGCAACTGCTTGAGTCAGTCTAATTATTCTATTCTGCCTTCCAGCAGATGATGGAAAAAGGAATTGGAGAAGGAGAGTTTTCAGCCCAGATGCCAATACATGTATTAGAGTGGCAGAAAATTAAATGCCATAAAGGTCCAGGACAGTGACTTCAGCTCTAAGAATTCCAAAAATTTCACCCTGAGACTTTTCATTCTTGGCTTAATTCCATATATACTTTATGGAAATATTTCCCAGCAAAGTTCAGTTGTCAAAATAAATGTCAAAGGCAGCAATTGAGCATGCTGCATTTGTAGTGGGATGATAGAAAATAATCATTGCTGTTTTAAAAAAAACCCCAAATTATTTAGGCTGAACAGGATTCAGTAATTTAGGGATTGATCTTCAGCTGTTACACTATTCATGGAAATAATTCTTGTAGCTTCAAGTAGATAAGAGTAAATTATCTTGACCACTGTGGGGTGTTCATAGTCTTATGTTGCTGAGAATGGACCCCCAAAATACAGTCCTAGAAACATTTGGACTCAGTTGGTGTGGTGTGCTGCAAGAACAGAGCAGAATCCTGCATGTAAACAACATACAGCTGAGCACCCCTCTCGGTCACCGTGGTTAGCCAGCTGCTAGCCAAGGGGCTGTACTTGGTGGAGTGTGCTAGTGTGAGACCTGTGTTGGTATTAACTTGAAACCAGGTGTGTGAACAAGACATTCTGACTATTGATACCAGTTAAACTGCCATGTAGAGACAGGCTATGCTCCTTGTGGAAACTTGAGTCTGTATTTTCTTGAACATGTATTAAAACCCCCCAATTATTTTAATAGAAATTATTTTTAAGATTTTTTTTTAATGTTAATTTGAAATACTTTTTAAGACAAATTATTATTCCATGAAGTGTTGGAAACCTCAAATCATTAGCCTTACACAAGCACAAAAGAACGCTTTCATTAAAAAAGCTAAAAATACAAATGATCATTTGAGAGTAGATTAGTGACCTGTCTATTTTCACTCTTTCAGGCTCAAGGAAGTGTAAAAAGAGAGCAAACAGCAGGTGTACACAATGGAAAAAGTAAACTAGAGAAATATTTTTAATAATACGAAGGGTTTTTTTTGTATCAACAAACAAGAAAATAGTATGGAGGTGAAGGAGAGGAACATATAAACAACCGCAAATGCTTAATTGGTTACAATAGGTTATTGTGAAGCTACAAATAGGAAATTATTATGTGCAGGTTTATTTTATATCTCTAGAAATTGGATTTTTTAAATTATTAATATAAATCTTTGCAGTTTTCCTTACATATTTTTGAATAAATTGCCAGTCAACATTTTGACTTTCAATAGGTTCACAGATAAATCAGGTTCATGAATATGCTTTTGTCTACTCAACTTCAAAAGTAAAATCCAAGAGGCATATTTTAGTGTTATCTAGAAGATAAGGCTATGTGCCAGGTCAGAAATTATTATATGAAATAGTAACCTGCACAAATTTCCTGTAATTCTTTTGGTACCATGTTTTACTGAAAATCACATGACTTGCAGCTCATGCCTCTTCCTTCAATTAGGATTTAGTTTCAATGCATCCTATCCTACTTTTAAAACCCAATGTGGATTTGCTTTTACTCCACTCCCTCATCACAGTAAAGATTATCACCTAGAATTAGTTTAGCACTGATGTGCAAATACCTCTCATTGCTGACATCACATTTCTTTCTGAAGGTCCAGATGGCTGCCCTACACATTACAGTTTTCCTTTTTAGGTGCCACATTTTTTAATTTCTTAAGTGGTCTGCCTGACTTCAGAAGCTGCCATTTTTTTGAGGGAGAGCAAGTGCAATGTGTAGAAGGAGGCACCTTCTTTGCTATTTCATGACATTGATCAGGTTTAGTTTCTGATTCCTTTACTCGAAAATAATTGTGAGCTTCACATGAGCTCCACTGAGCCCTTCGGCCTCAGTTCTACAAAATAGTGAAGCAAGTGCTAACTACTCTACTGTATCAAGAGGCAAATACTTTGGCCCCTGCAGAACTAAACTGTAAAACTGATAGCATGTTGTTGCTTTTGGTTGCATTTTCAGTGGTCAATAAGGTATGTTCTTACCTTTATTTCTTGCCTTGAATTTTGACATCTATTGCATTTATTTGAATCTCAAATGACTCTGTCAGTTCTTACAATTGATTTAGGAAAGATAAAACAGTCAAACCATTTAGAAGAAATATGGATTCCTTCAATTAGTTGAGTACAAGTTGTCTTAAATGGTTTCACACTGCCTCAGGGGGATGAGGGGAAGGGTGTGCGCCCAAGGAGTAGGTTATAAAAAGCCACTCCCGTGAGCCTGAGGTAGCCTGTCCCTCTATCTCTAAGCAACTAACTGGGACTGGAGGAGAGGAAAAGTGAACATAAGCAGCCCCTCCTGAACAGTTGTTGTGTGTTGATCTCTGGCCTCTTGGTAACTTCAACTCGTGGGGTAAACCTGAGTGCATGGTCTCATGTTATACTGCATGTTGTCTTACTGCAGGCTGCTGCCAAAAGAAGTGATCCCAACACTGTGCACAGCAGCCAAGTGGCAGGAGGGTGACTATGTTAACAAGTTAACCTGATGGCAAAAGAAAATGCCATATAACATGATCTTTTCCCCATCTGGATTGGCAAACCAATGTGATTCTCTCTGATTGCTTAATCTGAGGCAAGAACAGCAGTGGGATTAATTATAGTATCGTAGAATCATAGACTTGGTAAGGTTGGAAGGGACCTCTGGAGATCATCTAGTCCAATCCCCCTGCTCAAGCAGGGTCACCTAGAGCATGTTAGACAGGGTTGCATCCAGGCGGGCCTTGAAGATCTCCAGAGGAGGAGACTCCACAACCTCTCTGGGCAACCTGGTCCAGTGCTCCATCACTCTCACAGGAAAGAAATTCCCCCTCACAGTCAGGCGGAACTTCCTGTGCTTCAATTTCTGCCCATTGCCTCTTGTCCTGTCACATGGGACAACTGAAAAGAGTCCATCCCCTTCAGGTACTTAGATATTGATAAGATCCCCCCTCAGTCTTCTCTTCCCCAGACTAAAGAGGCCCAGCTCTCGCAGCCATTCCTCATAGGGCAGATGCTCCAGCCCTCTGATCATCTTTGTAGCCCTATGCTGGACTCTCTGCAGTAGCTCCATGTCTCTCTTGTCCTGGGGAGCCCAGAACTGAACACAGTACTCGAGATGATGATCTCCAGAGGTCCCTTCCAACCTTACTGATTGTATGATTCTATGAGGCCTCACCAGGGCTGAGTAGAGGAGCAAGATTGCCTCCCTCAACCTGCTGACAACACTCTTCCTAACTGAGCCCAGGATACCATTGGCTTTCTTGGCCACAAGGACACATTGCTGGCTCATGGTCAATTTGTCATCCACCAGCACTCCCACGTCCTTTTCTGCAGAGCTGCTCTCCACAAGGTCAGCCCCCAGCTTGTACTGGTGCCTAGGGTTATTCCACCCTAGGTGCAGGACTCTGCACTTGCCCTTATTCAACCTCATGAGGTTCCTCTCTGCCCAACTCTCCAGCCTGCCTAGGTCTCTCTGAATGGCAGCAGGGCCCTCAGCTGTATCAGCCACTCCTCCCAGCTTGGTATCATCAGCAAACTTGATGAGGAGGCACTCTGTCCCCTCATCCAGGTCATTGATGAAGAAGTTGAACAGGATGGAACCCAGTTCTGAGCCCTGGGGGATGCCAATAGCCACAGGCCTCCAACTAGACTCCACGCCACTGACGACGACCCTCTGAGCTCTGCCTTTCAGCCAGTTCTCAATCCACCTCACTGTCCACTCGTCTAACCCACACTTCCTGACCTTATCCAGGAGGATGTTATGGGAGACAGCGTCAAAAGCCTTGCTGAAGTCAAGGTACACAACGTCCACTGCTCTCCCCTCATCTACCCAGCCAGTCATTCCATCAGAGAAGGCTATCAGATTGGTTAAGCAGGATTTCCCCTCGCTGAATCCACTCTGGCTACTCCTGATCACCTTCTTTTCCTCCATCTGTCTGGAGATGACCTCCAGAATGAGCTGTTCCACCACCTTTCCATGGATGGAGGTGAGGCTGACCAGCCTATAGTTGCCTGGGTCCTCCTCCTTGCCTCCTCCTTCTTTTTGAAGACTGGAGTGACATTGGCTTTCTTGCAGTCCTCAGGCACCTCTCCAGTTCTCCTTGGCTATGAAATCTCCTCAGAAGAAGCCCCTAACAAACATAAGATTTTCTCATTGAGATAAACACTGTCTTAAGTTCTGGTAAACAGGGTGATCTGAGATGGAAACTTGGTTACAAGAAGATGATTTGTGACCTTCATATTAGTTTTCAGGGCAACCTCACTGTGAAGCAGAGAGAACAGCAACAGCCTACTCTCCACCACTTCACCCAGTCCTCCTCCTTTTGTATTGCTTTTTGTCTCAACAAAGCTTTGGTTCCCTTCCAGTCTCCCCATAATGTCTTGTACCTCTCTAGTTGATCTCTGCTGATGGTACTAGAACATAATTATAATTACAGTAGTACTAAGGCTCATGAACTGTTTCAGACACAATACAAACAGAATGGTGACTCAGTATTTCTTGCTCAGGAAATGTAAGTTTGAGGCTTAAAACTGTACGCTTGCGGAACCTAATACTAAGTACTAGATCACACAAAGAGAAGGCTTTTTCAACAGCAGTAGCTCAGTATTTCTGAATTGTTAAGCTTGATTCCTAATAGGTAATTTTGTCAAACTGCTTTAAAAACATTTTAATTTTTGTTCATTATAGCATTATACTTTCTAAATTGTTGATAATATAATATTTCCAAAAAAAAAAAAAAAAAGGACCTGGGAAAAATTATCAATGAAACCACTTGGAAAGAATAAGAGAAAACAACATGTTGAAGTATAGTACTTCTGAATTGGTAGCTACTGCAACTAATGGATATAAATAATACAGTACTTTCCCCATGGGGGTACTGTAAGCATAATTAGTTAATGACTGAAAAGCACTTTCAGATCCTATGTAGAGATATGCTATATCAGAGTGTTTCTTAATAAAAGTCTAAATGCTTCTGTTCTGTATCTGTGTCAGTACATTCAGCTGATTTCAGTGGTGATCAGACTTCTGGATCATATATTGTTGGACCTGTATAAAATTTAGAAAATTGATCAATGTGAATTAGATACGGCTGTATTTTGGTAAATTGGCATACATTGATAATTTACTTTATTTGCTTGTTAGGACTACTTTTTGTATAAAAAGCTTTAGATTTTTTTTTATGGATGATACTTCTTTGCAGGCCTCTTCAGTTTTCTTACACTGAAAATTAGCCATGTTCCTTTTAAAACTAAACTTTCAAATTTTATATGTAAAATGTATTCTATGAAATTTTTATAGTATGCCTGACCATATAAGTGTGTGTGTGTGTACGTATGTATATACATACACACATATATATACACATACATATATATGTGTAAAATTATGTGATTATGAATAAATATAAAATGTGGGAATAAATGACAGGAATGTAATGAAGTCTGATTAAACTAGATTTTTTTTTCTCTTACAAGTTCCCCTTACAGTGAAATAGTATTTGAAAATTGAGCTGACCTAGTTTTTCAGTCTCTTGGGGGCAGGTACGTATTTTAACACCTTGTTTCACATAGATACAATTTTGGCTTTGTATTTCTTCATTATGGTTTATGTGAAAACCTCGGGAAGAGTGTATCTGTCCCTCCTGGGATATTTTTTTTTTTTTGCATGTATTTATGTGAGTTTTCAATTATTGAGCAGATTCTGACATGACAGAGCATCTTTAAGCTCACATGCTAAGTGGTAACCTAATTTATTTGCAAAGACTATTACCAGCAGTCGTTTCTTGCAGGAGACTTGAAAACTTCATTTCTGGATCTTAGAAGAGTGGTAATAGTCCCTTTTAGAAGTTAGTACTAATTCTGAGTTTGATGTTAAAACGTTTAAATTCTCACATTCATTCGTCTCTTGTTTTCTTCCAAAGCTTATGGGTGTAGACTAAGAAGTGAAAGCGATTCCCTCCCCATCTCTCCCCAACAGCTTACGTTGCTGGTATCTAGCTTGGTATCTTATTGCGTGCTTCTTTGTATAGCTGCCAAGCTTTCTTGCATAATTTTCTTGACAAATGGCTTACTCATTAATATTTCAGCCCTGTTCCTACCAACCCTAGCGAAGCAGTATGCCCCAGGCAGGGAAATACAGCTCCTTCCTTAGGAACGTTCTAATCTTTTCTTTAAATGCTTTGTCAGAATTTATGAGAGATAAATGAAGATGGTATAGTTCAAACTAGAGATGGCTCCTTTGTACATGTGCGATCATACATTTACTAACTGGGAGGTATCAGACTGCAGCGGAATCTCTGCTGCAAACATTTACATTTTCTCTTCTTTATCTATACTGAAGTCTGTGAGACTTATTGATTCTGAAGTAAAATCTGTAGAGAAATTTTTCTCTTTCTTTCTTTTTTGGTTGGCTGTTGAAATATACATAGTCCCAGGAAACGCTCTGTCCATTCTCAGACTTTCATTTTTTGCATAATAGAGACGGACCAAGGAGCAATACTGCAGCTGAGTGAGAGCTGAATCTGCAACAGAGGTGAAATCAAGCACACATCACAGGGCTGAGATATGGATCTCTAGTGATACTTTGGCTTGAGATAGTAGCAAATATTTGAAACCGATATATGGACAGTCGGATGTGACAGCAAGGTGGCATAACAGAACTAACTTCCTTCCTCCCCCCCCCCCCCAGTGTTGAGGGATGAGACATAAAAAAGGCTGTTTGATTTAGATGTTGATTACATACATAGCGGAAACGAGAAATAGCTCCCTCCCTGTTTTAAATTGGAATCAGCAGTGAAAACTGTAGCATGATGTCTAAGATATTCTATGGTGAGCCATGGACTTCTGCAGTTCTTCTCAAGAATGGAAGGAGATAGAAAGAATAGAGGACTACTGAGATGTAGCAGGCAAAAACTGAGATAAAGCTGATGATTTTTCTTCTAGTTTGTGGAAGAACTGTGATTCATGCTAGCCTATTTCTCTGGCATGACCCATCTATGTCATTTGATTTTCTTAGCATTGAGTAGGTTGGGTTTGTTTCTTATGTTGACTTTTTTCACTATGACATATAAAATTTGTGTGCTTGGGCATGTTGAATTCTTGGTAGATGAAAGTTAAATGTAGCCCCTTAGGTAGGCCCCTTAGGTAGCCTGTGTTGAATCTGGTCTGTAAGACATTTCTGTATTTCTTTCTACCTTTTCCCTCAAGCAGGTGGGAATCTGTTTTTGATCAGTGAATGATAACCTTGAGGGCATCCTCTTTGTCTACCACAGGCTTCTTCAGAGGTCTGGGCTGCTGCTGCCATTACCATTGCTGGAGAGGTGCAGCTCTTCTCCAGAGAGGAAATTGCTGCTTTCCTGAAGGAAGAAGTAGAAAGGCAGGGATTGGAAACAGCTGGCCCATCAGGAGGATCCAGCGCTTCTGGTGACTGTGGTTAAGCTGTTGTGTCTTAAATTGTAGATAAAAAACGTATACCTATCACTTTGTGCTTTTTTGCACTATATTGCAATGTGAGGTCTTCAACCCATAGACGTCACTTAAATGTGACAATACCCATGTAGGTGACTTACTGTAATGAGAAGCAGTGTTGACGTTCAGGAAGGAGGTTCTGCTGTCTAACAATCATAGAATCATAGAATGGTAAGGTTGGAAGGGACCTCTGGAGATCATCTAGTCCAACCCTCAGCATAGCCTATTTGGGAATTGAACCCGCGACCCTGGCATTAGCAGCACCATGCTCTAACCAACTGAGCTAAACCTGACCCCAGCATTGTCTAACAGTGTCTAACAGTATCTTAACAGCAGGTATGATTCTCCTTAATTTAGCCTGCTATCATTTGTATATATATCAAAGCATTTTTCATATTGATATTTTCTTTCTTCTGACCTTTATATTTCTGTTTTTTCAGCTAGAAATGATATGGTTGGACTACTCACCTTAAAATTATATATTTTGCACATTGCAGGGTTTGGTCTCCTTCTACCCATCTTCTAGAAACCTAAGTCTGAATTTGTATGCCTTAGATCTTTAACTTCTAATGCCACCTGTGTTGCATACTTTTCCCTTTTAAAAAAGTTATGCACCTCTTGAATAATGTAGCGATTTAGTGTACCTGGTTAGCTTGGTGATCATGGATTCCAGTGTGAAGACACTCCATTTCTCAACTGCTTAAGCCAAATCCATTAAAGAATATCTTGAAACCTCATTATGTCAATCTTTGAAACAGTCTTATTGCTGCTAGGCAGCACAATTTACAGGTGTTTTGATCATGGAAATGAATTTTATCTGTCTTGAAATATATCTATTAGAAATATTATCACTTTAATAAGTGTGAAACTTGTGGATAAACCAGAACAATCTTTGAGTGGTATTTTGCGTAAGGGGAAATTTAAAGTTCTGTAGTGACTTCTGGTAGATAGCACGATGTACTGACACATGTTGCAGTATGATATGAAGGTGACATTTGTGATCATTTGCAGTATCTAACCTGAAACTGAATGGTGAGTATACTCAGGGTGATGATTCAAAATATTTTAAAACTGGTGCTTACCCAGTGATGTTTGTGGAAGTGCGTTCCCTTCTCCAAAGATATGCTTGCCATAATGATGATTTTGGCCTGTACTGATGTCCTAAAGGTCAGTGAAGGTGGTGGAAGGTATGCTTCAGAAGTATGGACCACATTTTCTGTGCATGCTTTCAGGTGCCCATGCACGTAAAACAGGGCACTAAATACTGGCATTTGTTAAGACAGGTATCTTTTTGGATCAGTGAAAAAGGTGGATCGTTCTTATTACATTTTGTTTCTTATTTAGGAAGGTCTTACATGTAACATAAGAGACAACATGATCGTGCCTTATCCCAGAAAACATTTTGTATTTTCTCTTCCAATATTGCAAGCCAAAGGCATTATTGTGATTAATGCATCTCTACTAGAGAGCAACAGCAGGCCAGGCTGTGACACATTTTTGCTTCAGTTTAGGAAAAAAAAAGAGTTATCTTATATGTTTTTTATATCTTGCTGGTGGATTATTAAGTAGATGAAGTCTTAGATATGTGAAAAAATGAAGAGACAAATATTCTAAAGCCTCACTGTCTTGCATTCTGCCTGATACTATGTATTGTATGCAGTATTCTGTTCCATTAGGTGTTTAGCTATCATCAATGACCTCTGAAAATTATCAGCACCTGGAAGGTCAGATTCCAAGATGGATTAATTCTAAATTGACTGTAAGGCTATATCAGAGGTCTTTGTGTATAATGTAAATTTAACACACTAAATAAGAGTGAAAGACTGTTCTGATGTGCAACAAGATACCTGCATTTTAAAATGAGTTGAAAATAACCTGAGCTTCTTGTTACTGCAAGTGAAATAATTTTTGTGATGTCCCATGCAAGGTAGGTATGGTCATGGCAATACAATGATATTTGCTGCTGTATGCCTACATAGTTTTCAAAACTAAAATTCAATGCTTAGCTAAATTGCTAAGCAGACTGGTAAATGTCCAATTTTAGCAGCCTAGCATATGTTTATAATTTTTGTTTTAACATATGCTATGTTGGTTGAACTCCCCTCCCCACACATACGGTAGATAAAAGCTGTCACATCACAAAATGGTGGTAGCCCAACTTTTCTAATGTTTTCCATGGCACTTCAGACTCTTGCATTAATTAGCTATTTTTGGATAGGAGACAGACTCTTATCTTTATAGAATTTTGGTTATAGACCTTTCATGTACTTCAGTTTATGCATGCAGCAGCCCGTCTGTATTTCTGCATCCATAAGCAGTAAAAACCACAGGGCATACAGAGAAAGTGGTCAAGCTTAGATGCTCTTTGTTCACAGCTATAAATACCTAGCAAGTGGTCCTGAAACCAGATTTGTTTGGTTCATTGGTTAGCTCTAGTCTGCTCAAACAAGAGTGTTCTCTATCTTCCTCTTCTCTGTGAGGAGAGATGGGTAAATAAAACAATACTGAGTGCACCAGCCTATTTATTTTTATTGCTTCTCTCTCTCTCAATCTCTCTCTCTCAATCTCTCTCAATCTCTCCCTCTTTTTTTTTTTCTCTTTCCCCCTTTTCCAAAGGCAGACATAAGGAAGAATTTTGCTGATGCTGATTCTCTTCTAAAACTGTCTCACTGGAGTTTAGAGGACTTGTGGCAAATACCATTGCATTTGTGATAATGCTGCTTTAATCTTTGCTCTACTATGACGTAGAAACATGAAAAGACATTCCTAACAGCAATATGATCCCTTATCTCACCAAACTGCCTTTGGGTTCACTCCAAGACTGCAGTTGTGGTGTGCTGTTCTGCCATTTCCCTGTTAGGTTCCTCACTGTGATGTATTTCTGCTCTGCAGTCTACTTTGTTCCTGCACAGGAGTGGTGGTTTTCTTCTTTTTTTTTCCTTTTATTTTTCTTTTTTTTTCCTGGGGGATTAAGCAGCCTTGCCAACTTGTCAGTCAACTGATGCAGCTGCCAAAATGGTACAGAGTATGTGGTAGAGGACTAGTGCTTTGGCCAAGTGCAGTCATATTGGTGCCTGGTCTATCCACAGTGCTCGCAGAGCTTCTCTGATGCCCTCGTCCCTGGCTAGCACAGGTTCTACCTCCAGTCCTTTGCTCTGCATTCAGGCTGGGCAAAGGCTCACACCCATGTGCAGGAAGGCATTCAAATGCTTTGTCAAAACATAACGTACAATGTCAACCTTATCAAAAACACTAGTTTCAGTAGCTGAGTCTGGCATCTTGATATAGATGAGATACAGGGACTAGCCCATAGCCATGACCTCTGTCCTCATGCACTAAACAGATGAGCTGATCAGGCTCCCAGGAGCATGGAGGTAGAGACAAGGTGAGGAGCTATGTAACAGGAGATCAGAGGCTTGGTTAGAACGTGTCCTTCTACAGTGCTTCAAGAAGTGCCCCAGGGAGCTGCCAGTAGGGCAGCCTGCTTCCCCAAAGCCATGTCAGCTCTCAACTATCAAGCCCAGAACATGTAACCTCTCAGTAATGCTCATGGAGTACTTTGCAGTCTCTGTATCATAGATGGCAGTGATGGCTTTTCAATGTTTATTTCACTTGTATTTATTTGTTTTCAGCAACAGGACTGCTTTTGTTTAGCTTGCTATGGCTATTAGCTGAGTAACAGTCTTTGCTGTGGAAACAGGGTTTTGTCAGTGTGCACAGAAATTAGTTCTGTGTTACTGCCAAATGAAAAGCATAATGAAAATGAAAAAAGAAAATCAGACATTAATCTATGCTTTTTCAGACCGTTAGCTAGAAGTCTACTAGAAATAAATTGTCTATTGATTGCAATTGAGCATAATTAGTTAGTGTATCTTTAGCATCAACTATATAGTTTTAGCAGAAAGATAAAGATTTTTATTTGTTTTCCAGTATTGCTTTCAATGTTGTTGAACATTTCTTTGATTTGGTTTTTTGTTGTATGGTGCAGAGAGCCTAAACACATTTTTTCCTTCCTTCTTCATATTTGCCTTTTTTTTTTTTTTTTTTTTTTTTAGCTGTTTGAGGTTTATCACCAGTTGAATTGAACCAAGTCCAATACTGTTTTTCTATATTGATCTTGGAACTAGCATGCATGCTGTCTGGTGGGAAAAGGGAGAAGAAGAAAGTGTTGTTGAAGGACTTCAGTGTTTCTAGCGTATCATGTCAGCGATTCCTTCATTGCTTATTTGCTATTATTTGCAGTACTCAGATATCAGATCAGAATGATAGGCACCGGGTATTTTTTTAGGTAATAAGGTAAATTAACTCTTTAAAGCACACTCATCCTAGCAAGATGAGAAGGCTTATATAATTTCATCAATTTTTTTCCATTCAAGTTTGTGAAGAGTATATGACCTGAAAAACTAGCATTCCAGTTCTGTGAGACCCATAGCAGCATTCCTCATTACAGGTATTGAAAATTCATCAGGTAGGCCCTTAAGGATGTAAATACTAAAGAGTCTGCCTTAAAAATCATGAGACTTTTTTAAAAGAAAAAGTCTCCTATTTTTTCTAACACTTGTGGTTCATATTTTTTTTTTTCGTAGAGCTGTAATGATGAGATGAACTGTTTATGTGAAAGCTAAACTTCTTATATGGTCATAAGATTTTCAGAGAACTGGTGTTTAGAAGAGCAGCAAACATCATGAGACTTGCGATGATATGAGAGTTTTTCTTACATGATGGTTATGGATAAGTTTTGAATTGAATTTTTTAGAAAAATAAATGTATGGGCAGATGGTGATATTTACTTAAGGGAAGCTGAATTCATTATCTGACTAGAACTGGTTATTTCAAGCAGCTGTTTGAAAATGAGAACTCAGTTTTTATGAAGGAGAACGTATGTTTGGGGAAAGTGGATCCTCTCTTTGCAAGATGTAAGACTGTCCCTGGTTTCGTCTATGGCAGAGGCTTTTGTGTTATGTCTATGTGTGAATCCATTTATGGAAAAACCTTCTCTGAAATAGCCAAGAGCTAATTTTGTGAAATAATTTTTCAAACTAAAACAAAGTTTCCAAAATAGATGGAAGTTGTAGCTGTTCTTTTTTATTTTTCTTTTCTCTCTCCTTTTTTTTTTCTTTTTTTTTAAGATCTTGGACTGGAAAAAGGGGTGAGTGTTCTTTTTCTATAAAACTTTTTGCTTTTAGACCAAATATTTAGCAATCTTACCCTGCCAAATTCAATTTCTTACTACTCAACTTGTCTTTATTTTGAGTTATTGACATACAGTTACTTCAGAAAATAAACCTCTGGAGAATATTCAATAAAAAGCCAGAGGAAAGGAAACTAAATATGAGCATACCTGTTATGTTTTACAGATCTGATTTTTGGAGGCTGTGTGTTCTAGGCTCACTCATATGTAGTTTTGAAGCTCAAGAGTATGAAAAATGATCTTAGCTTGTTGTTTCTTCACGTTTAACACGTTTCTATTATGTTTCCTTGGAAAGCTTGATAAGATAGGTACTGTTACCCAATTGTAAAAGTAGAAGGCTATCTCTTGAAGATATTAGTTTATTCATTGCTATCTCCTTTCTTTCTGCATTTCTTTAAGAATTTTTTCACATGAAATTCTTTCACTGAGGAAACCTGAGGCCCTGTATTTTTTGAAGATTTCTTTTCTGGTTTTCTTAGAGAAATATGAATCAGTTTATTGGGAGTGGAACCCTATACCCAAGTCACTTTTAATGTCCCTCTGTTCCTATTCCATCATAAGTAATGTGATTTTTAGTTACTTTACTGGAACCTGTGTTAATGTTTTCGAAGCCTTCCTATATGTGTTCAAGCAGCTTTACTTCTCAGAAAGAGCTCACACAGTTAGAGTGACTGAAGGCTTCATAACCCTCAAAACTCCTTCTTGTTTTCAGACTTACCTCTTCAAACACTACAAAGTAATGCAGCTATGTATGTATGAAGCACAAAGAAAATCTGTTTCTAAACAGGATGGATGTATAAAGATGGCTTTTTGGTCAAAAATCTGCTGTTCAGTTTAGAGATTCTGCAGAATCTTACCTTTTCATTCACCTTTGTGAAAATTGTAAAGCCTTCCCACTGTGTAATGGTACAAGCAGTGAGAGTAAGAGGTATTCTTAGAAGATTTCCATGCTCACTCCAAAATGTTAACATCACTTCTCACTTTGTGGAATCTTCATTGAGAATCTCATGCAGTGCTCATATGTGAAATTGATATGTTGGTTTATATATAAATATATTCCTTGTGGTTTGGCCATCTGCTTTTACATAGTGGCATAATTATTTGAAAAGTTAGACTGGTTTTGTTTGACATTAAGTAGGAGATATCAATGGATGCACAGTGTGTGCCACAGGCATTTTGCTTGTGCAATAGGCTGTGAGGTTACTGGAATTCCTTCCATAGGCTTTTTAATGATAAGGAAACAAAAATACAACAATATGTAACTGCCTAGGACTTTATTATAAGCAAGTCCCTGACTGAGGAAGGGTATTGTTAAATCTCTGACTTTCTTGTACATAGTGTTTTTGGATTGCTTAATATTTTAACTGAATGAAAAAGACTATTACAAAGATGTTTTCTCAGCTATGAAGAGTTGCAGTATCTGGAATGGGATTAAGGCTAGGTCTGGCTTTGTTAATACTAGTACTGTGATGCAGAAGATTTGTAATTGAGCAAGATAACCTACCACAAATTCTATTGCAAGATTGCAAGCCTTCTTTCTCTCCTGCCCCCCAGCCAAAAAAAGTTGTTTATAACTGGGACTCTGTCTTGTTCATCAAACAGATACTTGGATTTCACTTATGAGATGCTTGCAATTCCTCCAGCAAGACTTCCGATTATAATTTTTAATTTCTTTTTCTTTCTCTAGATCCTGAGAGAGTTTGCAATGGCAATGCTATGGAAATTCATGAGAGTAGCTAAGTATTCTAAAACAGCTTTATCACAGGAAGTAAAGGTAAGACGAACTCTCACCCATTCAAGGCATTCTTCATCCAGATCTGTACCTTCTGATTTTGCTGCCAACGTACCATCCTCAAAAACTGTGGAACTGCTTGGTAAAGCTTATCCTCGAGATGACTACAGTAATGTCACAAAGAAGATTCTCTCCAAGGTGGGGAAGAACTTGCACAACAAAAAGCATCATCCTTTGTGGCTAATTAAGGAGCAGGTGAAGGACCACTTTTATAAGCAATACATAGGACGTTTTGGAACTCCACTGTTCTCTGTCTATGATGGTCTTTCTCCAGTGGTTACAGTACAGCAGAATTTTGATAGCTTGCTTATCCCACAAGACCATGCCAGCAGAAAGAAAGAAGATAACTATTACTTGAATCGTGATCACATGCTAAGAGCACACACATCAGCTCATCAGTGGGACTTGATACACTCAGGTTTAGATGCCTTTCTGGCTGTGGGAGATGTCTACCGCCGTGATACAATTGACAGCACTCACTACCCAGTCTTTCATCAGATGGAAGGAGTTCGACTCTTCTCCTGTCATGAGGTATGAACTCTCTATAGTTGGGATGAAAGAAATTCTGGGTAAGTTGCATGATCTTGTGTTTGCTCTGAGCAAAGTGCATGCACTTAAACAAGTTATAGTCACATAGATGATATGCAGTATGTTGATAAGGGTCAAGTGAGTGGTCATGTAAGAATACTTATAATTTGAGAAAAATGCAGATGAAAAATGTTGAATTTGAAAAAACTAAAAACATTTCCAGGAAAATGTGTAAAATGGACAATAGTGTTGAAAGCTAGCAAATTAAAACAGTATCTGAAAGGAAACAGCTGGCACAGCTATTGATTTGCATAATTCAATTTAATTCTGTCAGAAGGTCCTTCCAGTGAGGTAATCTTATTGTAAAACTTTGTCATGTTAGCACTGGAAGGACTCACAGATGAGAGTTGCAGCTACAATCCAGAGTACAACTTCTATTCCATTGTCTGTATTCTTCTAATAGCTCCAAACTTCTGTGAATGGATGTCCTTTCTAATGAATTGTCCAATGCTTCATCTCATCCTCAACCTGTGTTGAAGGGGGGATGTGTTACAGGTGATAGTTATGGATATGTAATACATACACAGTAAACTCAGCTGAGAACAGAGACATCAGCTAAAGAGCTCTAGGTAGATGTCCAAGACTCTGGAGTTTATATATTTTGTTGGCACAACTTGTATGCACTGCAGATGCTTGGGTGTCATTAAATATTCTCCTTTATCATTGATTGCCTGTAAATATGAGCCAGACTGTTTTCCAAGTAGTAATTGATTGGTATAATTTGTGTATGCTTGTAGCAATACTGCCAGATTCACGTTTGTAAAACTGAAACGAACCTATACTAATAATACTTAGATGTAGACCATTCTTAACGTGGTTGCAAGTGGATGACAGGAGCTTGGCAGGGAAGCCTGATGCTTGAGGGAGACGTGGGGAAAACTTAGAGCAGTGTTTTCCTAACTGGTGAGTAAGGTTTTATGCCATGTACATACGCATTTTCTCACTACACTGCCACTTCCTTGTCTTTTAAAAATGTATCTGCCTGTGAAGGTGTCCTGCAAGCTATATGGTATCAAATGACAACCACTTTTTTTGTAATGAAGAAATGAAAATCTTGCAGATTTATTGCCTCTTATTTGTTAGCTGCTCTTTTCCACATGCCTGTTCCTGATTGTAACCTGTTTTATAATCTAGCTATAATATGATTATAATATGCAAGAATGAAATGATATAATATTATGAAAATGCCATTTTGTAAAATTTTAAGTTCATGTTGGATTTTTCATCTCAGGAGAGATTCAGGCATTTAGATGTAAAGAAGGCACCATATCTGCCACAAAATTAGAATAGCAACACTGTTTACGGGATGAAATTTCTGAGAACCTGGGAGTGACTAATTTAATTATTTCAATAATTGTTAAAAAATACGTCCCTTAAAATTTTGTCCCCATTGTCAGAATATTCTTTTCTTGTACAAATGAAATAAAGGGTAGGATAATAAGAAGACTGTAATAAATGGGAAGAATCTTACAGAAAATTTCACTGATAACCTTCCAGCTAGAAGTTTGCTGATACACAGTACAATGATCTGATTCATTGCATTATAGGTTGTTTCTTTATTGTTCTCTTCTCTTTTTTTCAAGAGAATGATTGAGATGTTACTGGAGAATGTCAATATCTGATGAATTTGAAGTTGAGCTATGTGCTAAATAAAGTGGCTATTGTGTACTGTCTTGTCTATGAAAAATCCTAAAGGCTCTGTACGAATGAACAGAGGATAGTGGCATAGTACAGAGCATGTTAAGTTTTGTTTATTGGAAACCCGTGTAAGTTTTAGGCATGAGCATGCTCTAAAGCTACCCATTGAAGACTGAACCCTGAGAAAATCTTGTCATGTGCAAAAACGTACAAGTATCATCCAAGAACCTTATGAAAAAATAGAACGTGTAATTCTGCAGTTTTACTGGAGACTCTTTTTGTGTTTTGTGTTCTAGTTGTTTGTTTGAAATCACCCACAAATGTGAGTAATACTAGAAGGAACTGTCTGAGCAGAAAAAAGATTAAATGGAGGTAATACTGTATGAGAAAAATATTTTTATATTCATTTATTTATACTCATGTTTAAATTACAACCCACTGAACAGAAATGTGTGACTGTCAAGGCCTGTTGTCTTCATCTCAGACTTTTCATTCATAACCATTTTGTAAGCTGTGGCCGTGAGGAAATTTGCACAATACTGAGGATAAGCTATTAAACTAAAGGGAAAACTGTTAACTCTTAGTCGCAAGCATTTCAACGCAGTGCTAGGCAGATTTCATTTTATATCCAGTAGAGTCATTTTGTGTGTTGTAGTCTGTTCATTGCTTTATTTTGTTCTTTTGACTTACATATTTAAAATTATTAAATGTTAATATATTAATTATTACTTTTATATTTATATATTTTATTCCACTGAAAGTGACCACGAAATTGGAAAAGAAGAAAAAAACCCCAAAACCTCACGATAATTTTATAGGAACTTGAGTTTATAAGAATTTGAAGTCTCAGTTTGGAAGTGGGGAAAAAAGATAGTTCTGCCTCAGGGGTAATTCCCCCTGCGATAGGATAAGAAAGATGTGGAAGAGTGTCTGTTCCTTACAGATACTAAATTCTGTAGTCAAGACTGGGTTAGAACTTCTGCCCTTTGACTGGAAACTGTAACATAATTTTTACTAGCATCAAAGTTAAAAATCAGTATTTTGGAAAAACGAGCTGGAAGCAGAAATCACAGGAAGCTGTTTGACACTTTCACTGTGTTTTAGTCTGTGAGGTACTGATGAGCTATTTACTGCTTTGGGTAGTGCTATTTTTCATTATGATTGCTTATTTTTGCAAGAGAAAAAAGTAGTCTGTGATTCCAAGATGGGCAATTACCTGATGCTTTTTTTCAGCTTTATATGAATTAAGTTCAAATACTCAAATACTGAAGAAACTCTTTATTTTCTAAACCAGTTCATTGTTAAATGCAAGAATAATTCATTCTGACATTTGTCTTAAACTTTGCTTTAAATGATCTTGGACTGATATCACAGAACATTTGAAGATCTGTTCAAATACATTTTCAGTATATTTAAAATATTTTCCAAAATTATTACATGAATGTAAGATATAGAAGAGTTAGGAACTAGTAAAACAAGCGTAAAATTTACACTTGTAAACCTGCTTTGAAGTCTGGACATAAAATAATTTATTTTCCTTTACAATTACTCCAAAATGGTATAATTTTTGGAATTTCATCCACAAGCAAGCCAGCATGCTTTGTGTCCTGAAGTGTCGATAGATTTTTCTTTCTGCTGTGCAAGACTTTTTGAAACATCCTTTGAATTGGCAGTATTGCTGCTGCTGTAGTCAGATTTGAACTGGCAAATTTTCCTAGATGATAGGTGAAAGAAATGATTTCTCCGCTGTGTGATGGTCTCTGGGTGTAGTTCATTTACTACAGTTAAAACAAACAAACCCACACTAATTTACACTTTTTGCATTTTAGCCACCAGAGGGAGCCAATATAAACCCAATGGCAATCACGTAACATTTTTCAGTTGACAGCAAACCTTGTTTATGTGTTGAAGGGATTCTTCATAAGGTATTTTATAGACTATATTGAATTATACATAAATTTTAAGGGGAATAGATATGAAACCATAGGAACTGCACCTCTAATTCAGTAACCTCCTTCTAATAGAGGCCAATACCAGACTGTTCAGATGGAGGAAATGATACTGTCATCAGGCACACTGATGCTAATATCTGAAAGCTGAGAAAAAGTGGTAGGGATATGTTCTTAATCTCCATTGAAATGGTTTTGGAAGAAAAGGCAGTTTTTTAACTTGGGCACAATGGAGACATGTAAATCTTTCAGTTAAAAGTGAGGATTGGCCCTCCAAAGCAAAGATAGTTGGCATCCATGTATTGCTTCTAATTTTGCAGTTCTATATCATTGGGGGAAAAAGCTGTTACCGTTTCATAGTTTTGTAGTATTTATATCTAGAATTGTAAAGACTCTTGGCCTAGGTAATGTAGGTGTTTGTCTTATTCATATAAATGAGTACTAATTTACTGGTACTGTGCAACTTCTGTGCAACTTGCCCATGTTTTTTATGTCTTGAAAAGAAAAAGTTCATTTTTATCTGTTTTATGTATATTACCTTCTATTTTACTCAAGCGTTTGCCTGTTACCCTTTGGGGTAGTCATGAACATCAGATTAACCTACTCTTTTTTTCCTTTTTTTTTTTTTTTTTGGTGTGTCAATGCATGCTTTACTGGGCTTTTACTTGCAAGACTCTAGTGCTTACTGGAGGTTTGGCTTTTGTGAAATCTGTTACTGCAGCATCGAACGCTGTGCTTCTGCTCCCTCCTGTTTCCAAACCTTTTTTTCTCTTCATATGTGAAGGAATTTGAACAAATATATAGTGTTCCAGGGATCAGCATATTACATACAGTGTTTTGGAGAATTTACAGTCTGTGCTAGAATGTTGATATATTAAAACCTTGTTGTCTGCTAACATAGCTGAGGGTTGTAACATCAACATTTAGTTGGACATCAACAAACAACTATTTATAAAGGCTCAATTGGCCTGGGGAAGTTACTCTTCCTGTACCTTCTACACCCTGTAAACAGAGAGAGGCTCCTCAGGGGAGTGATACGAGGCACTGAAATCAGCCTGGCTATATGTTCTTTTCTTTGTGTTTCTTCTGGTTTGGATGGTGCAATTCAGTGCCTCAGCCCTGGCATTAAGGGTTGTGGAGAATGAGTCAGTGAAGGTCTAGCCAGATGAGACTACCATGGAGAGTCATGGCCTGGGTTACCAGTCCCTTTAATTGAGGGCATTTATCTCTTACAGTGTCTTAGTATTTTTGAATCAGGGGGAATTTGGGCAGACTGGAATCCAGACAGCTTTCTGCTGTAGGTGGAAATGGTGAAACTAATTTTATTTTAGGGTGGACATCTCCCAGACATCTCCTTACAGTGGATCCATGCTTGTGCTGTTACTTGATGATACCACTGCATGCCAACAGTTGCTGGACCAACATCTTATACACATCCAGATATGGCAAGTGGTGCAGAGTGTGTCCATTTGCTCATCAAGCTGAGTATCCCACTGATGTGTTACGCCAGCTTTGGGTGCTGTTGCCTTCAGGATGGAGTTTGAGACGTCAGTTGCAAGTACAGCACTGGTCCCAAACAACCTGAGAGGTAATCCTTTTCCTCATGACCTGCACGAGCTGGATATCTGAACTAGCTCCCCCATATTAAGAAAAAGAATAGCACTATCTTGCTAGAATATTCTTCAAGTTCTGGTATGAGTTTATTCCTGAGGTTGAAATTGGTCTAAGTGATCTGGATAAAAGGTATGGTTAGTTCAGGTGGAACTGCCTTCCCTCATGCTGCGGGCTGCCCAACTAGTGAACTTGGGTTCACCAACATCGGCATTTTCCAAGTTGTGTTGTGCAAATCATGCCCAAATAAGTAGAGCCTCACTCCTCCGAGGAGCCACTTTGTATTTGTGTCCTCTTTACTTGAACGTTTTACAGTAGAGGGGATCAGATGGTCTGTGAGATTTTTCATAGTCGCCCCTGGTCCAAAAAGTTGGAAGCCACTAGTGTGCCTTTTGTTGCAAAGCCTCTATATAAATCAAATGTACAACTTTGTTTTGCACTGTTTTTCATTCAGATAAAAGAAATTCTAACTTTGCATCTCAGAATAAATCAGCTAAATCTGTTCACTGCAATATTTAAATTGAGCAGGAAAAGAAAGAGCAAAATATGTCAATTGGCGTATTTAGAAAGTCTAGGGTGCTTAAAAATAAAGGAATTCCCTTTCCCACATGAACAGAAATCATCATATGTATCTTGTTATAACTGATTCTGTGTACCAATGTTGCTTTTCCTTTACTGTCCAAAGACATCTTAAAATAAAGCGATGATTTAATTTGTGCAGAAACACTTGTTTAGATCAAGAAAGAAAAACCAAAACAAACATCCAAAACAGAAATGAGAGGTCTGAAAACTGAAAGCTCCAGAAATTAAGATGACCACCATGCAAGTGGCCATCTTAAGTGATTTTTGCCATTTTCTCCCAAAACTAAGGCTTACTGATATGCAGTAAAGAGTGTCCTGCTATTCAGCTGATGGCCTGTGTATCTCTTTAGCATGTGAAACTGCCTTGATTGGGGGAAGGTTTAAAAGTTTCATTGTGTTGGAGGCTCATTGGGCCTGGCAGTAAGTTTTCCTTTTGATGAGCCATCTTCAAATAAGCATCATTAGTAATCCATCAGTTAAGTGTTACAGGAAATTTAAAATGTTGTGGAAGTGGTTTTACTATTTGTAAGTGGATTTAGAGTGCAGCTGTTTGTTTATTTATAGGGATATTTGTCAAGGCTAGTGAGTCAAAATGTATTAGGTATGGCAACATTGAGCGTTGGCACATGCAGATCCTCTTGTGGAGCTAGTTTTAGGTGCTGGTTTGTTTTGTGAAGATGAGAATGTGAGCATTAGGTATTCATTATTTTAATACTGGAGTGTGCGTGACTGACAGGAATAATGCACAACTGCATTGTCGAAAGACAAGTGCTTAAATAGATCTTTCTGATCTGAAACTTAATACAAGTGTCAGCATCCTGTTAGGAGAAACTTAAACTTGATCTGAATCCTAAGTGTGTGAATAATGAAGTGATGTGAGTTAAAAAAAAAAAAAGTCTGTCAAATGATTTTAAAGATGTTAGGATCTTTGCTGAAAACACACATGTGACTCCTTCAGTCCATGCCAGGCTGAGAAATACAGTAAAGTGCTTTTGAGGGAGCATTTATTTGTCTAACTAAAAATTAGTATCTTCTGGCTACTATAGGTCACCAAATTTGACTTTATTCTTATTAGGAGCTGCCCTAATGTGACTGGTAAAGGTCATACCAGATGGTAAGGTCACTTTGCTTCCCTTCTCCTTTGTAATGTAGCATCAGACAGATATGCTGTTAAATCCTGGAAATTATTAATAAATCCTCAAAATCATTAATTATTTTTTCTTCTACATGGTGAGGCAATATGCAAATCATTCTTCATTTGAGTGAAACATTTGCTTTCTTGGCTTTGTGTGTATAGAAGGGTTATGGTGTTTCTCACCCAAGGCATCTGCTTAGCACAGTTCAATCATCACAGTGATGAAATTGGTTATATCAGTTTAAAACTGCCTCTACTGACTAAGGAATATTTGTCAGCAGAAAAAAAAGGATAAACAATACAACTACAAGGCACTTTTTTTCTCACTAGAACTGTGTCCACAGTTGTCCTGGACTTAAGAGAGCTATGAAGAAGGTACAAAATGAGCCAGGGGCTGAGAGGTGGCTATTTCATTACTCCTTGCTTTGAGTGACTCCCTGGCGGCTGGGGTTTCGCATCCCGGGTGAGCAGGCACAGCTGGACGCAGGGACAGCTGCCCTGTCCCGTGCGCCCGCCCGACTCCTGGTGCCGCAAGGGAACTGACCCCAGAAAGGAGCTCAACTGGTTTAACTTCTCTCCTTTTCCTCCCTTCTCCTGGGTGGCTTCTCAGGCAGGTCCGTTTCCCTGGCGGCTCGGGGATGCACGTGGCTCCCAAGGAAGGATGAGCACCCTGGCAGATTAGAGGGCTACTTAACTGGTTCTCCTCTAATTTTCCTGTCATAGCTGATACAGGAAAACCTACAGAAGTAGATTTTTGCTTCAGAAAGTAATTGCAATAGCAGCATTTCAGGAATAGAGTACTCTCGTGCAGTTACACAAACGCTGCGTGGATTTGCTGCCCAGACAGCCCCTTCCTTCCAGTGTTGTAAGCAACCTGTCTCGAGCTTGGGGGTGGGGGAAGAGTAAAGTGGAAAAGGAAGAAAGGAGCTTCCTGTCCTAAAATACTGGTAAATGGAGAGAAATTACATGGTCTAATTTATAAACATGGTGTATTCTAGTGCAAAAGGGAAAAACCTCTGTGAGCAGGAGGGTATTTTTGGTTTACAGTAGTCTCCTCAGTCGACAGACACGAAATAGGGACGTGTAGAGGGGCATTTCAGAGCGGGAGCCTAGTTTAGCCGCTGCAGACGGCTGCTGGGTACGGAGCTTGTCCCTCCCTGCGGAGGGAGACTGAGCGGATTAGCCTCGCCAGGCTAAAGCTGGCTCTTGTGAATACCCTCCGGCTTTCAACACCAAATGTTAGGGTGACTGATCTGCCCTGCTGACAGTAAATTAGTTAGCAGGGTGGCTGTCATATGCCTCTTGCAAGCAGTGCGGAAAATGCCAGCAAGAAGGAGGGGCTTTAATCCTTTAGGTGAGCATTTGAATAAAGAATCTATTGTTTAAAAGTGTAAAACCTGGTTTCGTCAAGCTGCTGCCTTTAGATTAGTAGCAGCATTTTTCTTTGACTGATGAATAGTCATTTTATTCTGTATTTTTCTTACTCCTTTTTTTTGTGTTTTTCTGCAGTGCACTAAGGAGATGTAATTAGATGCAATTTCTTTTTTTTAATTCCCTGTGCCCATTCGTTGCTAGTTTGCCTGCTCTGTAAACTCAAGCTCCTTCTACACAGCATTGTATCTGTGAGAAATATAAATTAGTCTAAATTAATTGTGAACAGCTTTGGTAGGTTACCGGAGGTTCGTTTGAATTTTCAAAACCATTTTGTGCTCTAAAGAAGTCAAACTGGAATCAAAGCAACAAATTCTATATGTGTCCAGGAATTACAGTTACACACTATTCATGGCATCTCTTGAATAAGAGTTAGTTATGTTAGGAGACTTCCTGTGAGCAGAATCTGAAAACACAATTTTCTGGTGTCTGTGATTGGTTGAAGGTAGAAAGGTGGAGGAGGAGGATGGGGAAAGTCAGTAGAAACACTTTCCCAGTTAACTCCCCCTGGCCTCCATAATTCGTATTTTGTGTATAGTTGTAAGAATTTCCACCATGAGTCCTCTTCACAGTATAAAACTGTCTATCTCCCCAAGACAGACTCTTTAATGACATAACTTAACAGGAATGGTTTATTTGCATCTTTGAGAGAAATTAGAATTGCCGGTACATACCTATCTGGGATTTCCCGGACAGAAATATATCACCAGGCAACTTTTATTTGCTCAGATGTGATGGAGAGCAGCATCTACAGGCACAGCAAGTTTGTCACATCCCAAACGCAGTGGATCACCTGACCACGTGCTTTGTAATTAATCTGAAAACACCACACCAAGACCGCAAACCCTTAAATTCCACATGGGCAAAATTTGGGTGCACAGAAAGGTGATGTGTCAAAAGAAACTCAGGAAGATGGTAGCCCTTGTAGGAATGTAGCGTACTGCAGATAAATCAGACGTAGACAGTTTGAAGTCCCGTTCTATGGGACCAAGTTCTATGTAAAAATTAATTTGACTGCAGATAAAAATTAGCAAAATACAGATTTTTTTGTATTTCTTTTAGAAAAAACTAAATATTAAAAAACGTCTAAGCAGTGATTAATGCTATTGTGTATTATAGCTTTTGGAATATAGTTTAGATATACTATACAATGTACTTTGTTCTGGCTTTCAGAGTAACAGAATTTCCAAAAAAATCATTTACCCTAAAGAGATTTGTTTCCTTTATAAATTAATACTTCCTTGTAGTTAATCATTAGTATTGAAGTGGTATAGAAATAAAACAAATGTTATTGATTGAATATTTCTGTTCTTTTAATAGTTCATCTTTTGTTTAGTGAACAGAATTTGTGTAAAATCACACTCTTTGCATTTGTATTTTGTGCTGCAGACTTAGCAGATGAGATTGCTACTTAAATCAATAAAACTCCATTTGAGATCTTTGCTGTTTTCATTTTAAGCCATGAATATAGAACACTAGTATTCTTGTGTTTCTGTTCTAGTTGTTCTGCAGTGTTAAAGATGGTGAAGATTTCCAGTTGTTTGAGCAAGGTCATCGCACTGCGCACAAGCAAGAATCTCATACCATGGAGGCAGTGAGGCTGGTGGAGTTCAATCTGAAGCAAGTGCTCATGAAGCTCATGACTCACATCTTTGGTGACGGTAGGTTCTTGCACCTTTTTGCCTGGACTGCTGATGCACAGGTAGGAATCCAGTCCTTTGAGACTGGTGTTGCTGCATAGTAAAACCAAGAAGGTTAGAGGTGATATTGATAGCTGGTGTTACTGAAAGAGCCTTTTTTAAAAAAAGAAAAATGAGTATGGTAGTGTATATAGTAATAGTAATAAAAGTTTCAGTTTTATTTTTGACTGTTACATTTTTGTCATAAGTTTGGTCAAAGAGGTCCATTCAAGTATCTTTTAATGTCAGAGTATCTTGCTATTGATTGACTTTTCAGCTGTAATGTGTTTTTTTTTTTTTTTTTTTAATTGTATTATGTGCACAGTTTTGTAAAATCACTAAGGAGAGCCATTCAGGCAGTACACATTCCTCTTGATTTCCTGAATACTGGTGTATACCACGTTGTGTTGAGTCAGACATTCGTGAAGAGGTTTGATGTCCAGTGTGTCAGGGTAATATGGTGGATGTGCATACAGGTGAGGACATGTGCCAGACCTCACTACAGGCTCACATGTGGCAGAAGACAGGTATTAGAGAAGATGTATTATGTAATGTCAACGTGGGTCTTACAATGAGAGGCAGTTCCAACCACAGCACAAGCCTGTGCGGATGCCCCTCTCCCTTGTCCTTGTGAGCCTCCCTCGTCCCCAGCGGGTATGTTGCCTACCAGGCGCTGCCTGGAGGTAGAGAGGAGCTGTGGTGTGACACCTGGGACTGTCTGAGAGCTGGGCACCGCAGTGGGAGGGCGGCAGGCGATGAACAAATCTCATGCTAGCAGCATGGGACTTGACAGGAGAAGACGTAGCTGCATGCACATACTTTGCTGCATATGTGCACAAAGTGCCACGAGCATTACTCTCACGCAAATATATTAAACCTCTTAGCTGAGGGGAGGCAGTCTTTGCCAAGTTAGCACAAAGCTGAAAAATAATTGTTGTTTGGTATTTAGAGTAAGGAAGGGTAATAGATGTCTGTGTGTAAGAATGAAATATTATTCTCTTCTTAGAAATACCTGCTTTCTGTTTCTGTAACTGAGTTTATAAATGGCCTGAGCTAAAATTGATATGTTAATGCTATGTACTGGCAAGGAGGCTGGTCTTCTGAACTGATTCTTTTTTTTTTTTTTTTTTTTTTGAGGAAATACTGGATAGTATTAGAATGTGTGGGATGTGCAGGCTACTTTCAAAGCTCTTTTAAGATGCCTGCTGAATTTACAGTGGTAGTTTCAAGAGTGGATTGATGATAGTATCAAGTCCTATATATGACTGCTTGAATTTTCTTCTGAAATTCTAATGCTGAATTTACAACAACGAGAACTTTTACCAGTTCTATCCCACTTGGAAGGAAATTTTTTTAACTTCCTGACTTTACTTTTTCTTATGATAGTATTTTACTTACCAGCAGCCTTTTGAAACATACAAAATTGGGATCAAAGTGAGTAATAAGAATAGTGATATTTTTAGATCAGTGCCTCAGATGCTCAGGGTGCTGTTAAAGAGAGTATTTTGAGGGAGTTATTAGTGATATCTGAAGCTGTAGTGACATTCTTCTGTTACTGTTGACAGATGCTGCACTTTAAGCTTCAGTATGTTGCCTATTATTAATTCTTCTACAGTCCATACAATGGCTAGACAGACATTTTTAAAAAAATGATTGTAGACCTGCAAGCTGAAAGTAGGTTCCTTCCTTTTATTGCAGGGCTTTTCTGCTTCTGTTCACATGCTCTTTTTCTGAAACACAGAGATGGGGTAATGATTTGAATATGATTGTATCTTTTTTTTCCCCTCCATTCTTGGAAATGTGAAGCTACCTCTCCTTTGCTATCTTGATCTTTTTTTAAGCTGTCAATAAAAACAGGAATTTAAAGCAGTACCCACAGAAACAAGCTTCACACTGGACAGTAGACATTCAAGATGGGTACAGTGCAAGTGACCTGGGGCATGCATAACTAAATTTCTCTTGACAGCTTTCATCTTTTAATTTTCATTTTACTCTCCATTTTATGGTATGTTTTTAAATTAAAAATCTAAGGGAGCTGAGACATGAAAATTATTAAAGCTAAGAATCTGTTTTACTGCATTTGTTGTTCTTTAGAAAAATTGTGTAATTTTTCTTCTTGTGGATATTCTGTAAGGCCTCATGTTCTATTAAAACCAAAAATTTTATTGTTTTTATACTTCACTGTAGTTGTATTCTTTACAGCCCAAACTGTCCACAGAATATTGCAGTTAAGTCACATGTATTCTAGCTGGATAGCATGTATGTAGCTACAGAAAACTACTGAAATGTTGTGTTTTAATAGAGTCAACTCTGTTACCTGCAGGCAGATTGTTTAGATTGAAGATTGAGTTAGATGCAAATTAGTTACGCATAAAGTAGCTTAGGCCTGAAGTTCTAAACTTGGATCGCTGTGCTTCTGCAGTGTTTTTCTGTGACTTTACCAGTTCAGGTCCATGATAGACTGAGGAACTCTGGAGTTTAACCGTCCATTTCACTGACCTTTTTTTTTTTTTAATTTTATTTTTTTTTCCTTTTTCATTACATACCAAATGTGTGTTGCTTTAAGCTTGGTTTACACAATACTTAATGAGCCACTTTTGCTTTAGCTGACTTACTCTGCACTATCAGGAGTACTGAGGACTTCAGTGTGGACTGTACCTGCCAATAAATAATGTAACAAAATTTGCTTAAAAATCACTAGGTTATGGAAGGTCAAAGACTTCATTAAAAGTTGCATCTGTATATTGTCTTTTTATTTTTTTCCTGGATTTGCCAAAGATCTAGAACATGCAGTCATGTGTCCTAAATTCTTGACAATGTAAGACAGTTCCTTTTCTTACATTTTCTAATGGTGTGTGTTGCCTAATTTTGCATTCTGCAAGTGATGTTCTTTCCATTTCTTTCATGAGATCTTGCTGTCAGGGAGTTATTTCAAATATTCAGCCTAGAGATCACCTTTCTTAATTTTCTTCTATTATCTGCAGATACTGCACACACTTTTAAAATGTAAAAATTAACTTGAACTTTCATCTCTGCATTCAGATCTGGCAATGAAGTAATTGTGTCTCATCTAAGTTAACTTGTAACCAGGCTATTCAAGGTAAACTGTTTTAGTTTTCCTCACACATTAGGTCAGTCTTCCCCAACTCCAGTTTTTCCTCTAAGCCTTCTGTAGTTTGCCCAAAGCTTTCTGTACCCCTAGAGATTTGGAAGTAATCTTGCTAAGGCAAAAGGAAAAGAATTACTTTGTTCTGGTTCTGTGATTTGTTGCTCTACATAAACAGGCCAAAATTCACTCCCCTTCCTTCTGATTGCAGACTTACAATTTACTACCCAATACCGTATTTTTTGCCATGACTTCTTTAGAATTGAGGAAAAGCGTAGGTTAGATGTACTTCTGGAGATCATCTGGTCCAATGTTTGTTGAAATCAGGCCTTAGGTTATCCAGGGCCCTGTCAAACCAGGTCTTGAATATTTCCAGCAAGGAAGATAACAGGCACTTTTCTCAGGAATCTATTCCTATAGTTAATTGCTTTCATGATGAAGCAATTCATGCTTTCTTTTTTTCTTGCATCCAGGCAGATTTTTCCCTGGAGCAACTGGTGCCCATTGTCTCTTGTTGTGTCACCACACCAAGACACTTTGTGAGAAGAGTACCTTCATCTTCTCTATAACTACTTTTTAAGTATTGGAAGACTGTGATTAGTTCCCTCCCTCCTCCCTCCTCCTGCCAAGTTTTCTCTTCTCTAGGCTGAACAAAACAGTTTTTTCTGTCTTCCTTCGTATGTCAAGTTCTCCAATCCTTCAGTCATCTTGGTGGCTCTCCACTGGACCCTCTTCAGCTTTTCAGTGTAGTTTTTTGAATTAAGGGCCCAGAACTGGACACTATTCCAGCTGTGGCCTAACAAGAGCCAAGTAGCATGGAATAATCACATCCTGTAATCTGCAGCCTGTGCTCTTGCTCATGCTGCCCAGGATGTGGCTTGCCTTCACTACTAACTCACACTCAGCTTGCTATCTCCTGGGTCCCTTTTGGCAGGGTTACGTCCTAACCAGTCAGACTCTAGCTTGTACTGCAGTTTGGGATTACACTATCCAAGGTGCAGGACTTGATGTTTATCTTTGTTAAACCTCGTGCAGTTCTTGTTGGCATATTCTTCTAGCCTTTTGAGGTCTCTGTGAATGTTGGCTCTTCCTTCTGGCTTATCTACCTCTCTTTCCAGTTTGGTGTCATCTGTAAACTTGGTGTGCATTTAATTTTGCCATTCAGATCATTTATTGAGGTACTAAATATTATCAGACCTAGCACTGACTACTGAGGAAATCTGCTTGCAACCAGCTGTCTGTTCAACTTGGAGCCATTAACCACCACTCTTGGTAGCGCTGCCAGTTTTCTGCCCACATAGCCAGTTTTGTGGTCCACCTATCCTGTTCATATCTTACCAGCTTGCCAATAAGGATGTTCTGGAAGACTGTCAAATGCATTGCTAAAATCAAGGTAATTGATGTTTACAGCGCTCTTCTCATCCACTAAGCAAGCTGTTTCATCATAGAAGGCAGTCAGGTTGGTTGAGCATGGTTTACCCTTGGTAAGTCCATGTTAGTTTTCCCAAATCCCAAATCTGTGCCTGGGAATAACTTTCATGAGGACTGGTTCTGTAATTTTCCCAGAGACTAACTGTTCTATAGTTTCCCTGTTCTTCTTTATTTGCCTTTTTGTAGGTAGATATAGTATTTGCCCTCTTCTTCACTGGGACTTGCCCTGATCTCCATGATCCTCAGTGATATCAGCCAACTATCTTAGCACCTCAAATGAGTCTCATCAGCTCCCATTGACTCATATATGTCCAGTTTGTATAGCTGGTCCCTAATTCAACTCTCCTCTACTATCAGTGGTTCATCGTTTCTCTGTTTTTGTTTCTTGAAATCAGGACTTGGAGACTAGTTTTACATGTGAAAACTGAAGCAAAAAAGGCATTGAGTGCTTCAGCCTGTTGTGTCATTTGTAACTAGCTTGCCAGCCTCAGTCAGCAGCAGGACCTGCATCTTCCTTGTACTTCTGCTTGCCCCTGACTTCCCTGTGGAAACCTATCTTCTTATTCTTGATGTCTCCTGCCATTTTGAGCTCCAGCTGGGTTTTTACCTTTCTAACTAGCCTGAGTAATGTTTCTGTTTGTCTCTTTAGGAGCCTGTACCCTTTTCCATCTCCTACATTTCTTTTTGCGTTTGAACTCTCTCCATAGCTCACTGTTTAACCAGGCTGGTTTTATGTTTTGCCAGCTGTTTCCTGTTTGAGGGGATAGACTGCTCTTGTGCTTTGAGAAGGCTGTCTCTGAAGGTCTCTCAGCTGCTTTGCCCTGAAAGGCAGGCTCCAGGGAATCTCTCATAACAGTTCCATGAGCAAGTTGAAATCTACTTTTCTGAAGTCCAGGATCTTTGTTTTGTAATTTATCTTCCTCGTACCCCTTAGGATCTTAAACTGTGATCTTACGATCACTGCAGCCAACGTTTCTGTTGACAGTCATGTCTTCAAATAAATCTTTCTTATTTGTAAGCAGTAGGTCCTAGTTCATTTCTTGTTATTAAATAACTTATGTCTTATTCTTTTCCTCAGATATACTACTTTCCAAGGACTGTTTTCAGACAAATTCTCATTTTGCTTTTTGCTGACGCTTCTGAGCCTTGTACCTCTCCTATTATTTCTAGTGTTTGCAGTAAATTCCAAGTGTATTATAATGAACACATATAACTAGCAAGCTGTTGCCCTCATTTCTATCTCATTAGGGAAGTTGTTAAATAAGACAGAGCAAATAGTAACTCAGAAAGCATTGCTTTAGTTGACCTTGACCAACTCACTTATGTCTGTATAGTTTATAGTTCATTTACTTTGCTTAACAGTGCCCTGAGAAATATGTATTGTATTTGGTTTATTCATGACTAGGCTCAGGAAATGAATATAAAGCAAATGAGAAACTTTGACTTTAATGGAATCAATGATTGCTGCAGGAAAAAAGGCTATGAAGATCCAATGATCTTTGTGGAGAGATCCACTGATAGATATAAAATTGGATATAGCTTTGCACAACTTTTATGTCCTTTAAGTGACCAGTTCCTGAAAATGATTTAAACTTCATTTGGGGTGCCCAGCTGTTCCACTGATGCTAGTGTTAAGAGACATGTTTTCTTCACAATTCTTTGCTAAAGGTCCTATTTGTACCTAAGAATGGTTTTGTTTATAAGGGATTCTAAAATCCACTCAACTCCTTTCCCCTCACCCCCAAACCTCTGTCCAGAAATGTACCTGCATTTCTGCTTCTACAATTGCCTAAATGTAAGATTTTGCATGTTGGGATATACAGGAAGAGGAAAACCCGTGAAATGCAGAACAATTTTTGCTGTGAAAGTAGCGCTTGTTTGGATCTTTAGGAATTGGATGCTTGACTCCCAGCAAGCAAGATGTGAAAAAGCACACACTGATTTCCTCCTCATCTCCGAAAGTTCTGCTGGCAAAATGCTGACTGGGAGATAGAAATATCAGTCTCAGGTATTTCAGCCGACAGCAGTCTCAGGCGTGGGCTGCCATCATTCACATGTCACTCATGGCAATAAAAATGCCTCATGTTGGGCAGTGGATTATGGCCTCATTAATGGCCAGGTGGCATATGCTAATTGGCATATTTGGGATGTTTCCAGGTAGTTAATATGCAGTTGCTGAGCTGTTCATCCTTTTCCTCTGGAGAGTACTGCCTTTATGATCAGGTCTCTTATCATCCTGCTAGGAGGAATGAATGAACTAAGCAATGGTTGTTTTGAAAAATAGATAAACTTGTAATGAAGTCAGGTGAAGTGTCAAAGGGCTTTGAGCTCAAAGTTAGTCATAGTGATTTTTGAGTGTGAGTTGAAGACGTTCTACATTTTTTAAATTATGTTTTAATATTTTTATTAGATTCTCTTCAAGAAAGTTTTCTCTTCCCAGTTTACATTTTTTAATTATCTACCAAATTCCTAGACACCTATGAGAGGTGGCAGGAGGATGAATAAAACCACACTTTAACTAATATTACCACTGTTGTTAGTTCTCATAGAATAGCTGTTGAATGTATTTAAAATCAAGCACATTGTTCTCATCTTTCTTCTTTTAACTCTGTTGTGATGACATCTCCTTGGCAGAGTGCTCTGAGATCTATGAGTGTAAGGGGGTTTAAAAAAGAAAAATCTTTTATTGAGGGCATAAGGGTCTGGCTAATAACTTCCGAAAAGCATGAGCTAAAGTAGGTTTATGGTCAGCCAGCTCCCGTCTGCTGTAGTGAGATGAATTAGCTGAAGTAATGAAGTGCAGAATACTTGGGAACTGCCACACTTCTCAAGTGGACAGGTTTTAATACCTTCTGTGCTCAGTAGCTTCCACTTCGCAGTTTTTCCCTTTTCCTCCCATAGAATCCCTCTGTAAAAATAATCCTTACGGGAACAAAGAGAATTTCTGGTTAGTGAAGACCATCTGGGTCCCTGGCTTTGTTGCTTCTCTGCTGTGGCATAGCAATGGGCTGCTTTTAATGGTGTGTGTGTAGGGGGGTTGTTTTGTTTGAGTTTTGCGTGTGTGTATGGTGGGGGCGCCTTTGGTCAAGCCTTTCTCATTATGAGACTCAATTAGACTAGCACTGACAGCTACTAGTTTAGCTTAAAATCTGGTAACACCCTTACTTTTGCGTGCAAGCTACATCCATTTCCTTACCTGGATTCATTACTTAAAAATAACAATAACTAGCCATGTTTTCTTCACTCATTGGTGACACGGTGCTTAGACTGTTACGCTCAATTTATCCACTGAAGGACTCCCCTGGACACTGCGACGCAGTGAACTGAGCTCATGTCCCTCGCTAATATAAATAATCCCTTTGAAATAATGAAGTTAATATATAGCTGATGATCAGACATTTTATTAGATTCCAAATTCTATTAAGTGTCTCTGCTTTAAGTCAGATTTGCATGTCTCAATCTTCCAGAATTTCTAGAAAAAATACTTTTTGCCAGGTTCATGTAGAGGATAGTCTGAGAAGAAGAAAATTAAGCCTAAACAGGTAAATTATGTAGGACTACAGAAGCCCTAATGCTCATAGTCCTTTAAATCTTTTGTGTTTTAATTTGCTGAAAATGAGCAAAGTGCTTTATTCTTTGGGAATATGTTGAGCACCAAGACAATATTTTGTTTCTAAATAATAAATGTACCCATTCGTTCTGTGACAGTCAATAGAATGCTGTTAGAAGGCTTAATCTTGCAGACAGCCGAGCACCCTCTGCTTTGCAGTAAAGTCGTACACAGCCCAAAGTCTTAAAGAACACTTGAATATAAACTACAGAGGTATTTCCCAATTGTCCTGGACCTTGTGTAAATAAAATTATTGTCTCGTATGGACATATTTATTAATTTAGAGAACAAGTGAAGGTCAAATTTGTTTCTTCTTGGTGGATTTGTTTTGTTTTTTATTTGGGTTTTTTGTTTGTTTGCTTATTTGCATTTAAAACAACTATCCTTTAAGAAAAGTACCTACATGTATTAAAAGTCAAAATGAAAAAAGATCTTTAAATGTTTTTTATTAAAATTTATTTTAATTAAGAATGAAAACCATAGAAATCCTTTCTTTTTTTCCCCCAAAACTTCATTTTGAAGTAAACAGAGGATTAAAAAGAAAGCATCATCAGAATGCTGTTATTGAGAATGACATGACTTGAATATTCACTGTCATTCTTGCTGCAGTTGCAAATTTTGCAGACTAAATGAAAACATCTCGTATGTATTTAGCTTTATGGAGAGTGCAAAGTTGTACTTCAGGCCTAGGATTAAACTGCATTTGTGAAAAGATCAGGAAATTAAAAAGTATATTTTTAACATACTGTACTATTGTTGATGCATTTCATCTATGTAATATTTTGTATTGTTACACCCATAAACAAGTAGTGAAGTGATTGCTTTAAGTCACAATACAGTTATGAATGGTCTGACTGCTAATATTTCAGTTTTGTGAATTGTGTGCATGAAAGCTATCAGAACACTACTCTATCATTCATGTAATTTTCTGAAGTTTATTCTTAAGAAAATCTAGAAGTACCAATGTACATGTTTTGAAATCTACGTCTCCATTTGAAAGTTCATAGAGTACATCAAAGTACTTTATAACTGTCAGATCTTTTGTTTTGGCTATCTATACATGCATTTGTTAGAACTTATTGTGTATATTTCTGTAGCCATATTTAATATTTCAGAAATGGTCGCAGAAAATCTAACCCTTCAGGCTACAGAAAATGTTTTAATTTGAGAATCTCTCAATAAAAATGGTGTAATTTTATGTTTAAAGTTTCTCTTCAAAAAAGTCCAGGAAAACAAAACAGAGCGGTTAACAGTTATCATTACCTAAACAATCTTTGCTCCACCCATTATTTTTAAAAGTAGGACTGTCTGATTGTTAATGATCATAAAGCAGATTAGAATTTGATTTAACTGAAGGGAAGAGTGGTCTTGAGGGCTAAGGCCATAATGGCAGTTCAGTTCTCGATTTTTAAGGTTCATGTTTCCAAACCGGAAACTCTTGCAAACCTAATGACTAGAAAAATCTCTTTAGAGAAAGAAAACTTGCGTAAATGATTACAAGAACTAACACCCATCAAATATAATGTGGGTCTTGACAGCACCTCTGTATTTGGCAACACTGTCACTGTAGGCCTTGCCCTCTCCTGGCTCTGCTGCCCTACTCTGTGATGCCAGATGTTGCCTAGCGTTCCTCAGTGGTACTTCAGAGGTGCAAAGAGGAGGGGAGCAGAGCAAGTTATGGACTACCGCTGCTCCCTTGCACTTCGCATCCACAGAGAGTTCCACTCTGCGTCCACCAAGCTCCAGAATAGGATATCGGTCCCCTTTGGGGACTCTGTGTGTGCTTGGGCCTTCAGCATGTATGTGCATGCATTAACAGTTCATTTTAATGTTCCTATCTAAACATATATAGAAGGAATCATTTTGTATTTTAAATAGGTTCTGATGGATGTGTATGAAAAAAAAGGATAAAAAAATAGTAAAAAAAAGTTTTACTGATCATCTGCTTCAATGGTCAGTAAAATACCAACAAAAAACTAAAGATTTTACCTTTCCAGTGAGGAGCAGTTGGTCATTTCAAGAATAAGAGAGTAACAAAATTACCCACCTTCCCATGATCCAGGCTCATTTTCATTCTGTGCCAGGTGGATGCTAGAGTCTGACAAATGATTGATTTGGTTTCAAAGTGTGCTTGAATTGCACAAAGTGTTTTTCATATTAGAAAAGACATAGTCATTTTTTTTCCACAAGTTTTACGATTTATTGCCTTGCACAAGTGTTGTAAATTAGTTTGTTTGCTATTTGTTTTGTCTGGATTGCTGTAATTGGTGTCATTAGCTGAAGAGCAAGTTTTACTGATGATTAGAGGGATGGCCTTTTAAACATGCACCATTTGTATTTATTTATTTATTTTTTAAACACTGCTACAGGACTGCAAGTCAGATGGGTGGACTGCTACTTCCCGTTTACTCATCCTTCCTTTGAGATGGAGATCAACTTCCAAGGAGAATGGCTGGAGGTCCTGGGCTGTGGGGTCATGGAGCAACAGCTAGTTAACTCAGGTACTGAAACCCCTTTCCTTCATTCACATCTCTGTTAGCAAACACTTCTAGTGCAGTCAGTTTCACAGTCTGAAATGCCCCCTACTCCCTGGTGAGTACAGTCATCCCTGTTAGCAGCAGCAGCAACAACAAATAGTCCTCAGATGGAAGGCAGACCTTGCATGTGGTGATTTCAACCTGTCAGCTGAGTGAGTGAGCTGGAGCCGGTGAACAAAAAGTTTGTCTTTTATTTTGTGAGGTGAGGAGACAGATAAATCTCAGCGTTAAAAGATAAGCTAATGAATTGGTGCATCTATTTTTCTGTCTTCCAAGAGAAGTCAAGTGCACTTGTAGTTCAGATTTAAGTGTCATAAACAAATAGCATCCCCTAATATTTGGACTTTCAGAATGTTCCATTATCTAAAGCGTAGAGAGAGGAATGTGACATCTTTCATACTGCTGCTGGGTTGTTGGGTAAATAATAGGTTGCTTTCTGGTTTTGTTTTGGTTTGGTTTTTTTGCTCTTCAAGTAGGTTATTTATGAGTTTGAAACTGCACTAAGAGCAGCATCATTTAATTTAGTTGGAATTATTACTGAGAAATGTCATCTAACATGACTTGCCTTCTAAAACTTGCATGTAAGCAGAAAGGAAAGAGAGAAATTTACATTTCTTTCTGATTATTTTCATACTGAGAGTTTTCTGAGCTTGTTTTTCATTGGTGGAGAACAGGCAATTTGCTTAAGTGCAGTGCAGCTGGTAGGTGCTCAGACCTCTGTCAGTCAGTCTTTCAGTGCTATTTATTAGGAATGGAAGCCTTTTGGAAGTGATCTATTTATTTCTTGCAAGTGCTCTTTCAAGTAGCTGTGTTATCTCAGTTAATTTTGTTGCAGTTGCTTTCCTGAGCTATTGTCTTTTAATGTGCTGTAAATTCTTTCTTTGGAAGTTCAAATCTGCTGACTATAAATAGCTCAATTTTCCAAGTACTTAGGGCTACTTGTTTTCTTCAAAGTTTGCATGTGTTTTAATGTGACCATTTGCCTTTTTAAAATGTAAATCCTCTTACCACCGAGTTCCTCCCCAAAGGGTTAATGGTTTATGCTAAAGATATTTCTAGGGCTATCATGTTCATAGTGTGATAAATACAGATTCTGATCAGCCTCAAAAATGAAAGACTATGTAATAGTATTTTAATCAGATGTAATAGACTAATGACCAAGCTTTCTTGCTGAAAAGGTTTCTCTTCTGTTTAAGTTCCTTTAATGTTTGTTAGAAGAGCTAAACTGTGGTCTCAGAGCAATTAGTGTGTGTGTGTGTGTGTGTGTGTGTGTGTGTCTGTATGTGTGTATATCTGTGAATCAATGTGCATGAAACACCAGCAAAAAGTTTTCTACCACAACCAAACCTTTCAGTTTAATATACCTTCAGCTATTTGTCACATTCTGAGTAATGGTCTTCAAAATTATACCCCTTCTGTACCAAAACTTTTGTCCTAGCTGTTTATTGTAATTCTAATCTTTCAAGAAACGCACAAATCTAGTAATTCAAGTTCAGATTTTGAATGACTTTTAGATTTGCATTGTTAATTAAAAAATATGTTACTGATTTTTAAAAAAGATTCTTTTTATTCCATTAACAAGAGATTTTTAAAGGGCTGAAACTCTTTGTCATGGAAGCACCAATCATTTTCTTACTTTGTTGCTGAGAATTGCACTTTGTGTAGCCATGATTTTGTTTTTCTGCTCCCTCCGGTGGCTATGCAAAAACATTTGGCTACAAAAGCTAAGTCTAATGCCTCTTGATGTGACTTTATTGAAGCATTGGAATCTGCTTGCCACAAATGAGGAAGAAGTATGGTCATAATTTGCATTGGCTAACAATTAGTTACTTTGGTTTAAAACAACAATGATGGCAAGGTAAGTTAATGTTTTCAGTCAAGTAACAAGTCAAATGCCAGTCTTCCTTGCTTGCTGCTGCTCCCAGTATTCTTTTCTTTATTGCTATTTTACAGCGGTTTAAATCGCAGTAGGTTCTTGGAGTGCCAGCTTGGTGAAGCCAGGTTTGCTTCTGCTAACCCATAACTTTGAGTGTTATGGCAACAAGCTACCTTTGTCCGGAGTTGAAATTCCAGGCATCCAAAAAGAAGAGCTTCTGTGAAGAGGGGTGAAGGTGAAATTTTTCTTTCCTAGCTCCTTCAGCTTTTATGTTAGCAGTACTGGAGTGCCTTCCAATGCCATCCTAGATTCAAACAGCAGTGATTTTTTAATAGTTCCTTGTTTTGCACCTTTCTGATATCCCTTGTGCCTCCAGTATCCATGATCACTGCTTTGCTTATTATCTTGGTCCCATGCTCTTAAATCTCTTCAAAGCACCAAAACTTTTAGTTGAGTTACATTACTACAGTATTGGTATCAGAGTACAAGTCCAAAGCATGTTGGTTATGTAGGACTCTTAGGTTAAAATAAAACCTTCACTTTTAAACTGGTGCAGATGAGCAAGGAGTAGGATCTTCATCAGCCCAGGAGAGGAGGCCTGTGACTTCCGAATAGCTTTCTGTTTGTGCCTTGGTTCAGAATACTGTCTGCTAACCTATATGAGAGGCAGCATTATTTTCAGTCAGTGGAGAATCATAGGTGAAAGAAGTTGAGATGGACTGCTCAAAAAAACATACTTAGGAAAAACACTTGTAGTTCTCGTCCCCTCTCTCCATCCCCCGACACTTGCTTACTGGTTACAAAATACCTTAACTACAGATAGGTGTACAATGCCTAACATTAAGCATCTAGCCTCACTACTCTGACCCACAATATGGATGTACCTCCTGTGACTAGGGAGTGAACACTGGTCCTATGCCTAGATGCTCTGAATCTTTCCTTTGTTAGATTGTCTAGAGTAGACACTGGGGAATTGCATGTTCCTACCTCAGTCTCTTCACAGGCTCTACCAGAAACCAGCTCAGTAAGGCTGAATGAAAAAGAAAAGTGATCCTCATTTTTTGGCTGGCTAACCAGGTGCTAAAGGAGTATTTCAGTTGTCTTGCTGTGCCAGTTCACAGGCTGAAAGCAGAAAGATCTTCTTCATGGTATACTATACAGCTTACTGATAAAAATTAGAGAAGAAACTGATGAGTTTGCAGAAATTTTAGGGCAAGCTGCAACAGAATGCACAGAAACTGAATGAAGGCTTCTCTACACTGGATATTTCAAAAATACTTCTTTGAATTGATCTTACTGGAATGTATTGTGCCTGTGCACAATTTGTTCTTTGCTTCAAAGAAGTACGAGCTCCAATAAACTAAATAACTAGCAGAAAGACGTTGGTATTTTCATATGGTCCATAGCATTTCTAGTATCTTGCAGTTTTGGATTTTTGACTTATGGACTTTTTTTTGCTTGTTACTGACTATTAAAATACATATTTATGAAATACAATGTTTGTGGCAAAGCATTTCTTTTTCTTCCATAAGAAAACAGTATTTTCCCAAGGGGAAGGAGGATGACTTTTACCTACAAAAGTCTCAGATCCTTCTGCTTTGTGTGTTACAACTTGAATATGAAACACTAGTTTTAAAGCAATCGGAAACAATCACTCAAAGCGTAAGTTGGATGTGCCTGCTGATCTTTGGCAGTTGTAATTTAAAGAGTCTTTGAGGATGCTTCAGCACAGATGATTTTTATGCAATTTTGTTTCATATATTTATAATATATATGTAGTAACTGAAGAAGCTTAGTGGACATGTTAAAAGACGAGGTCAAAGGGGCTGCATGTTAGGCATTAAGCAGCTGTTTCTTTGTGTTGTCAGATGATTCTATCAAACTGGCAGATCTTGTAATGACAGCTCCCTGCCTGAAATACTTCGCTGTAGCTCCTTGGAGGTCAAACTGTGTATGCAGCAAATTTGGATGGTATTGACAGATCATTTAAGATTTTCAGTCTTGAGTGAAGAGTTCCAGTGTAGCTTTACTACCCTATGGAATTGACATTACATTTGTTAAATTGTTATTTTTCAAAACAGAATAGCCTGTTGAAGTCTTCTGATGCCTTCTTATGTTTAGGAAGAAGCCCTTCTTTGATTTCAGCCTCTTTTAAGTAGAATGTGATACAGTCATTTGGTACATGTAAATAGAAATGTGCTGGTCATAGGTAAAAATCATCACATTTGTTCAAAAATACTAAGAATATTGTTCATCATCTGCCTTTCCATTCTGCTATTTTTTTTCTTCTTTTGATGTCTGTGAAGAGCTTCTGTAGTATTCTTTTTCTTGTGCTTTTTAATCGTTTAGATTTCCAGTTTCTGACATGTGTCTGCACAGCGCAGGTGTGATAAAGAACCCAAATCTGAGCAGTAACAAAACAAAACATCTTTTTTTGTTGAAATTTCTCAAATAGAACACTCATTCCTTTATTGTCGGCAAACTTCACTGGTATTTTATGGCATCCTTAACATTTCACATACTTTAAATGTTAAACCACTTTTGGATTTTGCCGAGAGAGGGGCAACCAGCCTAATTCTTAGTCATTCACTGGGTAGTGGGGCTGATCCAGTTTTGTGAACCATTCAGACTTTCTATGTTAACAGCAAGGAAGGTTCCTGCTGTCTTGATGTGTGAATGAGAAAACGCAAAGTAAGAAGAGCTGTAGGTACCATTTCTATTAAAGCCAATCCAGATGTTGAGTGTTTTTTGAGTTGTTCTGCATTCGGGAAAGTCTTCTGCTTCTAACTACATGGAGAATATGATGTCTGACAGTGATAATAACTGTTTTTAAAAGAAAAAGTAAAACATATATGCTACTGCAGTGTTTTATTTAAATTGTTGAAAAAATATGCTGTATTGCAAGGATATACAGAATTGTAAGGAATGATGTTACATGTTTCCCTATGACCAAAAATGCCAAACTAGAGCAACTGTTCGCTGTGGGATGGATAGAGAAGTTCACTATTATAATTTAATATTCATTAAAAAGTATAAAATCTAACTTAGAATACCATTTAACTTTTCATTGTTATGTGCATTCTGTTTGTCATCTTAAACTGTACTGGAATAGGAATGTTGTATATTAATTTTAATGTAAAGAAAAGTTATTTTTACTCTGGTTAATGCTGGAAAAATATAGAAACTTTTATAGCACAGTTGTAATTACTTTCAGTTTTAGGTCCACGGTGAGGATAGGAGACGCAGTAGTAGAGTAGAACTAATATTAGTTGACATAAGACGTTTTTCTGTGCTTTTAGAGACTTTTTTGAGATTTGCAGAGATTGTGCTCATTGGTAGGTGCTAAAGTTCACAGATCTTTTGGGGCTTATATGATTGCAACCTTGGAATACAGGGTATTTGCTTACTCAGAGACTGTGATCGCATAATGTTGCTTAGTACCTGTGAAATTGGAAGCAGTTAGGGTGTGATCCTTTGCTGATTGAAATCAGTGGCAATATTCCCACTGCTCAGTGTTGCACAATATGTTAGCTGGGGGTGGGGAAGCATGAAAATTGAACTAAAGTTTTCCCCAAACCTAGAGACCAAAAAAAGCCCAGTTATTTAAAAAAGGACATTTTAAAGATAATTCCATATTTTTGGCAACTTTTCCTGCTGTTTTTGAACTTTTGAAGTTGTATATACCAGAAGTATATAACCGAAGGATGGCACACCAGATTGCTGTATCCTATTTCTGATAGTTCCCAAGCAGGTACCTTACAAAGAATATAAGAACACTTCCCTGATGTGCTTTTACAGCTGTTGGTATCCTGAACTGAAAATGATACCTTTGTATTTAATACCTCTTGTAGATTTTTTTCCATTAATTTGTTGAGGTGCTTTTTTGAGTCACAGTAAGTCTTTAGCATCTGCAGAGTCTTGTAGAAGAATTTCTGTAACTTGCATGAGGAATCACCGCCTTGTTGTTTTGACTCTTGTTATCACCTAGTTTCAGTTGCTTCTCCTTATCTCGTAGGAGCAGACACAACGGATGGTTGTTTCTTTTTCCTTTTTTATGCCGCTCATGATTTGTTTAGATCTCAGGCAGTGATTTCCTTCCAGGCTAGAGGGTCCTGGTCGTATGCTAGCTTCCTGTATGGAAGCTGATCCATACATTCTGATAGTCCTCATCTGCGTCTTTCACAAGTTTTTGCTGTAGGAGGACTGCACATAATGTTCAAGCTGTGGGCATACGGTGTTTTTGTACGTTGGCATAAAGACTGTGTTCTCTTTTCCTTTTCTGATGATTCGTAACTCTCATTTTGCTATGTTGACCTTTAATGAGCCTTGAGTTGAAGAATGAAGGAGAACATCGGTGTGATGATTACAAGAGATAATTGCTTCAGATCACTGGACTGGTGATTTGAAATGTTTAGAAAAACAGTCATTCAGCTCTAGTGTGGAATTGGTTTGATACTTTGTTTCCTAAGGTTATGAATCATGAAGGCAGCTGTATTTAAGCTACTGTTAGGAAGAGTTGGTAAGGGTTTCCAGCTGTGTGTAGATTTTCTACCTTCCATCTCAGAAAGTAATGTTAATGTTTACAATATTAAGGAACCTATCTTTTTGCTTCTTGGGTTGAAGCTGAATCTAGTAGGGAATGATGTAGGGGTTTGTAGGAGGAAATGTCAGCTTTCCAGCGTGGATGGGGGGTATTGTTATGGCTTCAGTGAGGAACTGAGCAGATGATGCTGGGCCTGAAGTAAGGTGAAGGGAACTTTTTGTCAAGTTTGCATATGATTATACGTTTAAAAGTTGCTGGGCAGTCTTAGGCTTAGAATTGTATGTGATATCTTGAATTTAGAGCAAAGGTAGCTTTAGTACTTTATTCCGTGTTCGTTTTGTGCGTGTCTCTCATGAGGAATAGTTGCCAGTCTTGTCTGAACACCTTCATAAGTGCCACTGAGCACAAAGAAAGGAGTCTGTAGTAACTTCAACAAAGCATTGCTTTTATTTTAAAAGCTGGAAGCTTATTTGTCTTGAGTGTACTCCTAGATGAAAGCTGATACTTGAAGTACAAGTTTTTCCTATTTGGTAGCCCTTTTACAGCTCAGCTGTAGGACTTAATTCCAGAATTTAAATATTGCTGGGCCCAGTGCTGCCACCTTCAGCCTAGTAGAAGTCTTAACATGTAGAACTTCCTTGGCTGCAATGCTGCAGTAAATAGATCTTTGGTTTTTTTATTGAGGACCATCAAAATTGATGCCTGAAGGGAAGTAATAATTTTGAGTTCTTAACCTGTCCACTCATCATTTTTGCTTTGGGGGGAAAGGATTTTCAGGTTTTGGCAGTTCTTCATAGGCTGCAAATTAGTAGTCAGTAGAAAAATTATATCGATGTTATCTTGCAGACAAAGTTTTTTTTTTTTCTTTTAATTTATGAATATCTTTGCAAATAAAATTTTAGTTATGAGTGAATTGGGTTCATATATCAAGCAGCAGGGTATGTTTTGGGGAAGGGGAAATTTAATATCTTTCATCTAGCAGGTTTTTTGCTGGTAAATTACATTAAAATGTTGGAGCAGATGGTGCATGTGGCGTAAATAGTATGCAGACCCATGTTCTGTCTATGCTAACAGCTCTCAGCAGGGACCTTGAAATAGTTAAAGCTTTATGTGTGTATATTGATATAGCTTATAGGGTAAGTATAATGCATTTAAAACACATTCCTGGAACATTTTAAGGTGATGTTAATGTTACAGAGGCATGTTGGTGCTCTGAGTATGCAGGACCTTCCAAGAACGCTGGTTAAAACTCAGGCAGTGGTCTTGAGTGGAATAGTTCTTCCCACAAAGTAAATCCGAAGTGATTTAAGTCTATAGTTTAAGCTTCACAGCTCCCCATTACAGACGATTTAGTGGTTAAAAACCCCTTTTTTCAGATCACTGTCTGTCTCCTATGTGATCATGGCACCTTGATGCCTCACAGTCTTTCCTATGCTTATTTTCCTGAGACCTTTGCGAGATAGGGAAGTGCCATCATTGCTGTTTTATGGACTGGAACTAAGCTACACAGAAGACTCTCACACGCACACACACATACACATGCATGCACACTGCAGACAAACACTTTAGCTGTCTCAGTTAGCAAGTTAGCTTTCTTATGACCCTTATGTACACAAATGGGAGAGAAGATCTTGCAGAAGGGAGCACCATGATTCAGCCACCTTTTCTGAATCACTGTCAGGCAACCTCTGTCTATGACTAGCTGCAGGGGGAGCCTTGTTTCATAATTTAAACAGGTGTCTGAAGTTAAGTGAATATGCCACGAAGAGATGATGTCCTAGATAAATGAAATTGTGGGAAATTAGGAAGGGTCTGAGTTTGAGTGACTTCTCAGTGGTCTCAGAAGTTGTCTGTGGCAGAAAATGGAGTAGAATCCAAGCTCTAGGTTTATATCCCAACTTCTGAGCCACCTTTGTCTCAAATCATTCTAGCAATTATATTTCCATATGTGCGTGCATATGCATACTTTTATACACACACACACACACGGAAATATAGAGTGAGACAAATTTGGCTTATTTTGATTTTGTGTGAGTTTTTTTCCCAGTGTAAATAGAAAAACTGATAATCACAGCTGCTTAATTTCAGGGACAATTCTTTGAGCTGGCAGCCACTGAAATTTTGTTTTGGCCAGTTAAGCATGGAGCCAGCCTAGAATTGTGAGATTTTGGAGGAAGATGTGATAGAGTTGTCTTTGTGGTCTACAGCATTTCATATAGTTACCCACAAGTGTATGTACGTGGCACATCTTGAGAAGTGTGTGCCTAAGATAGGGCTAAACAGTTTAAAAGGGAAAAATCAATAGAGCAGATGACCTGATTTTCCCTAAAAATCTCTAGTCAACCTGCCTCAATTTGCACAAGAAGAGTGGTTCCAATTTTAGACACCTGGATGATTCTATGATCTGCTTCCAAACCAGCAAAACAGTTATGAACGTGCTCAACTTTTAACCTTTTAGTAGTCCCATATAAAGGCCCAAACATGTAAGCTGAAGCGGGAGGATTAGCTATCCTGGTTGGCTACCACATCTCTCAGATAAAAAGCAATCAGCCATGGCCAGGGTCAGCAGAAATATAAGCCACTTTTCTCATCTTCAGACTAGCAGTTAGTACCAGCCTCCTTCATGACCACAATCCTAAGTCATGGTTTTTGAAGTATCCCAATGTATCAAAGCAAACAGATATCACTGGTACGTAAGTTGGACCTTAGCTTCTACTTTAAGCTTTTGCAGGATTAGATCCAGAATCTCATGACCTTACAGGTTCAAGTTTTTAAAGAGCATTTACTTTCATATTGGGATGACTTTTACCTAGAAAAGCTATTTCTTTTGTCTCCTTCCTTCCCGCTGGAAGAAGAAATTGAGGAGAGTTTATTTCTTCCTCTTGAATGAAGACTGTCTTTTGGGTTTTGATTTCTTTTAAACTGACTGGAAGGAAGTCTTGGTCTTGCCTTGATAAATAAACTAGGATATGGAAAGATGTTGCACGGAGATGATGCTCTGGTCAGTCTAAGGATGCACTGTTTTATTTGTTCTCTTGTTCTCTTATTTATTTTTTTATTCTCGTATTTATTTATTATCTTATTATATTTATTTGTTATCTAACTCTCTTATTACTCAAGGCTACAGCACCAGGCTTAATGCATGTGCATCTTTATAGAGTTATACCTTTCCTCTACTTTTCCCTTTCCTTTGTCAAGATGGTAATTTTCCTGTTGTCTCCTCCTTAATTTACAGATCTATTTTTAAAACTGGTTTCCTTCAAGTTTTTCATCCAGAAGGAACCCATAAAATTTATGAAATATTACTTTCTTTGATTTTATTACCTTTGACAGATTCATTACGTATGTTAGAGTTGGTGTTCTTCAGAAGAATTAATATAAGCTTACTCCCAATCTGTATATGTTTGTGTAGAACGAATTAATATTGTGGTCCATTTTGTGACAATGCAATTACACGTATTTCTTGGAAATGTGTTATTTATTTACAAGGGTATTTTGTGGGGAGGTAAGTATAGGATTGAATTCTCAAGTAAGTAGTTGTTACAGAACTTGGATGACCATTTGAGTCTGCGATTCCATTTGATTTTGCTGGTTGAGTGTTAGAATAGCACTGTCAATGGGTTGAAAGGTAATTTCCCTGTCATGGTACAAGACTTCATTTTTATTTGGAGTTTATGTTCCTTCACAATTTAGGAATATTTTAGCACTGTCTTCGTACTTCATTCTCTTGCCAAAAATCTCTGTGAAAAGTCAACTTTGTCTAACCTTGAAACCAGCAAAGTTAGTTATTTGAGGGACTGGTGCATGGTGGTACTTTCCATCCAGTGAAGGAAACTTCTCCATAGTATGTTAGACTGATTTTTAGTTCACTTGGAATTAACAAAATAAAAAAGAGATAAGAGATGTTATATCCTGTGCATGGGTGTATTGGATCCTTTAATGTTAATACTGTGTTTGAAGCTGTTTGCCCATGTGTATGTATTCCCTCTCTTTCCCTGAATTTTTTTAATCAAAAGTAAATTAAAGGTTTAGTAATTCAGTATGATTTGTCTCCTTGGGATGCAACAGGAGGACTAGAGCACCACACACCAGAGAGGGCTAAATAATGATGGATGTAGTTTATTAAGCAGTTCCCAAGTAAGAGAAAGTGTTATTCTCAAAAACCTTGAAGAGCAACAATTTATAGCACAGGGAAGGTGTTTCCCTTGGCTTTATTTATGCAAATGAAAATACTGCCAAATAATATATTGAATTACCACACTGTTATGTGATGAATGCTCAATGTTTTTAATCAGCCAAAAGCTAGTCCAATGAGCCTAATATAATTCCTCATCAGGCCAGGATACCCTGTGGATTTTTTTGTTGAATTGTAATATTAATTTTTGCTGTTCCCAGGATATTTTTCAGGACTACCCAACTGAAGGTACAGAAGAGATTTCACAGGCATGTGTCTAACTATTCCTTACTCTGCTACGCAAAGCTCAATTGAGATAGTTTTAATTCAGCTGAGATTAAATAAAATGTTTCAGAAAGTATTTCCCTTTGCTAGATGGCAAATACAACCTGGTTTCTCATTTCTGAAGAGGGAGGTTTTGGTTAGAAAGTTCCTATTTTATCCCATTTCCTCCCTTTGAGGTTTCTGTATGGTGCGTTGAATGGGTGAATGCGGTTCTCCTTTGTGATTGCAGAGGCTGAATATACCCTCTCCCCCCTCTGCTTCATTTAAGCACTAAGAAAATAACAAACCAGCAGTAGTGCAAGGGCGATCGGCCTTCCCAACTCTGTGCCATTTGTCAGTGTCTTCATGTAGTTGAGAGCTGCGAGAAACATGTTTTTAAAGGGTAGTGAGTGGGGAAGAGAAAGCTGAGTAGCATACAGTTGAGAGATTACAGTGGCTTTGCAGTGATTGCTCCGGTGTGGTGTGGCAGGAGTCCCGACTGAGCCGTGATACTAGCCTCTGATGGTTCATTTCTGTCTGCAGCTCGGAAGGATGGGTTGCCCAGCTGTTCACCAAAGCATAGTGCTCCACTGCTGACCATGGGTGGAGCAGCGGCTGAGGTCGTTCATTTGAACTGCATCTAAACAAATACAGAACAGCTCCAGAGCCAGATTCTGGCACTATCTCTGTTATTCTGTTGGCAGGGAGTAACCTTTCATATTATTATAAATTCTAGCTTTGTACAAGTACGTAAGTCAGCTCCACTAGTATAGGTTCCATTTTGACTTGTGTAAGTAAAAATAACTTCTCTTGAACTTTGCTTGAGTTTGATCTTCAGATAAGCTTTGTAGTTCAGTATTCATAAACAGGGCAGCCATAGAGTGTAAAATTTATCACACTTAAATAAAAAGATGTTGAGAAGGAAGTGGTTAGGCTGTGAAGGAACATCTGTGCCTTGATACACTTCCAGGAAGAAGAAAGTCTAGACTGGGTTTGGCATCTCAGCTACAGAGAGGAGACAACCAGTTCCAGGCAGTGTACCAACCAGTTATGAGCAAAATTTGCTATTGCACCTGAAATGAATCAGGGAAAAATGCCAGCCTTTATTAACGCTTCTTCCCATGTAAATAACAGTGACAGATTACTAATGGATATTAAAGTGATGTCGCTTTTCTCCTGAACAGAACGGATGCCATAAATTATGTAGTCTGATGACTATGCTGTGAGCATCACTAATAAGTTTGGTCCTAAGTGTTCTGACATAGTCCCAGGAAACTTCCGTATGAAACAACAGATGGAGTGTAAGAGGTAACCACTGCAGTAGTCTGGTACCTGTTTTCTTTTAGGCCAAGTGTGGGCTTTTTGGGAGGGAGCTGAGGGAGAGGGGTTGTTTGTTCGTTTGTAAAGGACTGGCAGTGTTGAATGAGCAACCTAAACTTCAGCACGAGGGGCTTGCTTGCTTTTGAGAGCCATTTGGATTAATTAAAAACTTCAGCTGAACAGTTGAAGATCTTGGCAAGATCTGAAGATCTATTTTCTGGGTCATTAAAATGTTGCCTCTATTAAAAAAAAAAAAAAAAAAAAAAAAAAAACTTCCAGCAAAACCCCATAAGCTGATTGCTATGGCTTTAGGCCCTCTTCAATTCCTTATTCTGCAAGTGAGCAGTAACCTCTGCTTTATCTTAAAATTATGAGAAGAAAGGAAAAAACAATGATTCTTTCAGTTCTGAGAATTGCTGCCCTTTTTATGCTGAAGTTTGAGCTGCTCATCAACACTGCTGGTATTTACACTAGTGACAGAGAATGTCACTGACATTGTAATTCAGAGGTGTTTTCCTGTTAGAAAAAAAAAAGTGAATTTACTGAATTTTCCTTTAGAACATTGATTGATGCAAAATAGCAGTGGAGATTGTAATAGAAGAGAAGTTATGAGAATCCTTTTAAATAAGACAAGAGACTCCAGTTGGAACTTAATCTTTGACTGTATGGGCTGAAAAGTATTTAGCTGATGAATTATTCCAAAAGAACAAGTAGACAGAGGGAAATCCTTTTCTCATATTAATTCAGACTCAGTTAGCATGTTTCACAAGTGACAATCAAAGGTAAACTCTGACTGGAGTTCTTTTTTCATCTCATGGAAATATATTCGTAGTACAATTCTATCGTGTGGCTCACAGCAGAAACGAAAATTACTAAGATATTTCAGCTGCTCTGGTAGAATCTGTTGCCTCACAGCCGAGACAGAAGTAGAGTTGCTTACTTTTACAATTGCTAAATTACTTTCTCCTCTTAATGAATAAAAGCTGATGATCTTTTTAAAAAGGAAGACTGTACTCTGCCTGTATTGGCATTTGCTGCTGCTATTTTTTTTATTTAATAAGAGATGAAAGTTCGTCTTGGGAAAAGGCTATTCTTTCTCAGGTGCTCTGCTCGCTGGGGGCAGATTGTCTTGTGTTTACCCTCTTGTGGTTATTTATTTTTTGGTATTGTAGCCTGGAATCTGAAGTTCTAGCCATTTTCAGAAGAGATTTACTAAATTAGCTGGATTGCCCACTTTAGTTAGCTCTTACCCACTTTATTAGTTCCTATTGTTCATGTGCTTGTGAAGTGCGTTTACTATAGTCACTTCAAAACAAGAAGCTAGAGGTCACTTAACCCCTCTGAAGATGCACTTAAGTCATGCAGCAGTTAGAAAAAGTTATTTTGCCTGTATTTCTTTTGTTGGACTTTTGTTTCCCAGATGAATTAAGAAATTAAGAACAATTCTGTAATGTTATAACTTACTTAACAAAAACTTTAAAAGAGCTAAGAAGAGTTTGTTTTCGTGTCGGCATTGATACTGCTTTCACACATCAATAGTGAAGAGCAGCAGCCTGTGCATAGGCAGTTGCCATGTTCTGCATATGACTGATTGAAGGAGCTGTGAGCAAACATCTGACAGATGTTGTAGCACCCTCTGTAGAGCTTCCTAAGTTATTCTATGGCATGGATATGCTTTTGTTTTTTGATAGTAGCCAGGTGATGAGAGTGATGCACTGGTATCTGGGATTCTTTAAATTTGACTCAATTAATGTTACATTCTTAGAGGTGAGAACGAACAGTTGCAATCATCCAAAAATCCCACAGATTCTTTGCTCACTGGTTTTCAACAGACAGCCTCTCATGTTCTGTGCTTTCCACCGCACCTGCAGGTGTGATACTCTGCAGGAAGAGAAAATCATTAATTCTTTCATTGAAATGCTCAAATTTGAAAAAACCAGTGCTCCCCTACAATGACCTTCTTGCTGCCTTATGATACTCTGCAGGAAGAGAAAATCAGTAATTCTTTCCTTCAAAGACTCAAATTTGAAAAAGCTGGAGTTTCCCTCTACTGACCTTTCTGCTGCCTTATTGCCACCTCCTTTTCATTATCTCTCTTCTCATGGAGCTTGAAGAAAAATGCAAACACCTTAAGTTAGCGAAAAGCTCTGTGACTGCACAATTCACAGGTGGAGTTTAAGGAAGGTGAACTAAGGGGCACTGAATCTATAATTTCTTTTATGTATTCAGCGCGTTTGTGCAATTCAGAGATAGCAGGGCATTCCCAGGCTCCCTGGAGGCACCCAAAAGGCTTCTTAGCAGAAGGGAGTAATTGCAGCAACTATGTTGGCAGCTGGAAGATAACCCCAAGACTGTTTTGAAACCGCAGCTGAGGAAATTGTGTCAAGGAAGTGTGACAGCAGGGGACATACCTGCATGAATTTGAGCTCTATTCTCCACTACCTGTTGAAGTCTTGTATAAGTCTGTGAATTCAATAGGCTGCAGCTTGTCTCAGGCTTTGCCTGTTACTCCAGGTTCCTGATGCATGTTTTGAACAGGAAAGGTGTTTTGACAGATGATGGAATGCCACTATTGAGGGCCTGCAGTTTGGTCCATTGACTTGGATTTTATTGCTTAACTCATAGAGTGTTCTCTTAGAATGACAGTTTTAGTTTGGGTAATCCTACGTACTTGAATTGCTTGCTCTGTTGTCTGCAGAGATGTTAAACTGAAGCTGAGTTGCTCATTGCTTAGGCCTTCCTCTGGGAGGCAGAAAAACATAATGAGGAGTCATGATGAAACTAAGTGAGGGTTTGGAGTGAAATGCTCTACTAGGGGTAGGTATGACAAGCTGAGCACCGGTGAAAATGGGGAATGAAAAAGATGGAGTAACTGTTCCTTACAGCTGAAGTGTAAGATGTGGTAATAGCTGTAACTGGAACAGAGAGAAAACAAGTCTGAGGATTGAACACTATTTTTTAATTTTTTGTTTTCCTCTACATAAAATTAAAGCTATTTTTCCTCTTAAAGATTGAAAAAATGAAGGTAAGATGTAAATAAAGTCTGATGGCTTGAAGGGAGTATGTGGAAGACTGTACATCCCTCTTCTACTATTCTTTAAAGTCTTAACCAGACTGTAAGCTTTCTGAGTGGAGACCTACCATACTAAAAGTTTCCTCACTCATGTTTGGTCTTCATATAAATAAATAATGTTGAGACGTGATGCTTTGGCACCAATCTAGGCTCAGATCATTTCTTGCAGGTGCCATCGTTTTGAGGAAGTAGTAATAAATACATGTGCTAGAACTGTGTCGTCTTCAAAGGCTGAAATAGATCTGCCATCTGAAACTTCTGTATAATGAACCTGTTGGGTTTTTTTTTTCTTACCAAGTATGTGGGGAAAGCGTAATTAAGAGGAGCTTTGCCTCTGGCTCCCCTCAGTGAAAGAAACATGACCAGTCTTTGCTGTTTTGCTTAGATACCGTCTGTTGGATGATAATAAAAATGGTACTGTTATTTAGCATTTTTCATTGGTCTGTCTTAACAATTTTTATAAAGGCTGTGTTGTTAGACCTGTTTTACCAAAAAGGAGGTTGTGGCACAACTCAGTGAAGAGACTTGTGCAACATTACCTTGCCATCTACTTTAATAGAGAGAAATTAATTTACTTTAATAAATAGCCCCTGTGGCTATTTGTAAGGGCAGCTTTACTGCTACCTTGCTACCTTCCACTTAGAATGTAACTCTTGGTTTCACATGTGACTTGTTATCTGTTTTTCCTTTACTGCATCCTTTCCTGAACACTTGCAATTTGAACTCTGGCTCAAAAACTTTGCTAGTGCTGGGTTTTCTTTTGTTTTTGTTTTCACTGGAGAAGATCTGAGCTGCAGGAAGCAAAGCAAGTGCTGAGTGATATTCCAAACTGTGTGTGGAATCCTAGGGATCCACAAGGTTTTTCTTAATAACCACATACTTTATTTTTGCAAAGGTTGTTTTTCTTTCCTGTAACAAGTGGTTGGCTTTGTGCACTTGAGCCAATGTTTTACAAAAGTTTGTGAAAACCCTCCAAAATTACGGGTTAGCAGTTCATCTGGAATTCCATGGTGAGCAAATTCGCAGTGCGAGGTTATACTTAATATGATTAATAATAGATGCTGCCAAACTAGAAAAAAATAAAATGTACATGGGATGTCAGTTCTCATGTGTCAGGATGATCACTGACTACCTGAGGTATGGCTGCTGAAACATTCACTGTAGCCATTTTATCACGCAATTACAGTTTCTGGTTTCTATAGCTGATGAAATACCAGCGTGGATGGCTCCTTAAAGCTGAACCTGTTACAGAAGATTCCTGTATATGTTAAAATGGCTAGCTTTACAACTCAGTTCTCAAAGGAGCTCATTTTTCTTGTACTGTAGTGAGTACTTTCTAAATGTATTTAAAGTCTTGATTCTATCTGCAGAATGATCTGCAATTTAATATAGTAATATGTCATTTTGCCCCTGCCCTGTTGATTAGAGGAGTTATCATGTACGTACAGTATGTGCACTTTTCCTGCGTTGACTAAGATTAGAGTATGGGCATGCTTACTGCTAAAAATTGTTCTATTTGATTTGATGTTTGCTTTCTGTACAAAAGTTTCACAGTTAAGTATTTGGAGGTGCTGGTGTCTATGTTTAAAACTGTTCAATAAGATTTGCATTGACTTCATGTCCTTGTCAAGTTTAGTCTTATCCAACTTACTTACCTACAAAATGAGGATAATAACTTCTCTACTTCTCACTGCTCGATCAGTAGTTGGCAAATGCTGTTACACCTACAGAAGGAAGTCAGTCAGCAAGTACAAGGTAGTCTGGCAGTAAGTGCCCTGGTTAGTAAAACTAGGGTTGCCCAACCTTGGTAATAGTGAGGAGCGAGCAACCCATGGCATGGATGCCAAAGGTGGCTTGTAAGCAGATAGCGAATGGTATGCAGTGGGACTGGCATAACACTGGGAATATGGAGATAAGTATGACCTCTGACTCTCAGGAAATGCAAAACTGAGCAGGACCACATGAGAACAGCTCTCTGATGTAGAAACGAGACACTGATGAAAGAGTGATTGACAGCCTCATGTCTCTTTAAAAGATAGCATCACCTGGGCTCTGTGGAACACCTACCAGCCTGCTTAGCTTCCAAAAGAAAAATGCAAACTGGTGTGCTGCTCTTGTCAGGTCGAGAACCTTGCTTAGTCCAGGTAGCAGTAACAGTTGGTAAAGATTCGCTTTTAGCTAAAAGGCTTAGTAGATGCTGTGCTTCTGGAGAAAGAGCACCTGTGCTGTGAGGCTCTGGGTTTTTGTAGTTAATGCTCTTAATTGCATTAGTGCCAAGGAGCCTAAAAAGGGGATTATTGTGCTTGAGCATATAATGAGCAAAGAAAAAGCATCTCTACTGCAGAGTTCATGAAAACCAGCACTGAGCTGAGGTGTAATGAGCAAAGAAAATAACAAGCGTAGGGGAAACTGATTAGATCTGTAACTTCAGGCTTCCTGACTAAGCTAGTAGCCTTCTGGATACCACTGGTCACAGTACTTTCAGTCAGTCTGCCCAGAATAATGTCCCCGTTTCAATGTCAGCCAACCTCTGTCAGCCATAGCCACACATAAGAGAGTTTTGCTGAGCATTATTTTACTAGTATATTTTTATATTATTATTCTTTTTATTGACTTGAAGATAAAGATATATGCTGACAAGGCTCATGCTGAAGAGTTCTGCCTTAGCTCTCTGATCAAAATTTAGGACTATCGTCTACCATATAAACTCATTTTGAGAAGTGTCCAACTTGAACAGTTCCAGAATCCATTTATCATTGCTGCGTAGAAACATTCAAGGTTTTTGGTACATTTTCAATCACTGCTTGCAGTACTCTGTAATGTTTTCACAGCACTTGGCTTGGTGGCTTTGGTCCTTTGCTGCATAGGTGATTTTTATTCTCCTTAAAACCCTTTCTGCTTGCACCAGCTGTGACTTGTGCCCATCAAGGTAAAAAGATAGCATTTTTATTGCTGCTGCAATCTTTTTGCACCAGGTGCTTTTAAGCACTAGAGATAGAGCAGCCTCCAAACCAGCAACACTAGTTGCAAAGACTCTGTGGGGGCAAAGTGAGACTAATGCCTATTTCCAGCCCCTTCGGTGCGAACTGCTCCAAGCAGAGAAAACCCCCTCTATCCTCCCCAACATGTCAAAATCTGGCAGCTAGCTGCTAATTGCCTTTACAGTGATTCACATGCCATCTGCCATTGCTGGGATCTTTTGTCGTGTATAGCAGGCTCTAGGCAGCTCTGTAAACTTCGTGTGGTTCTTATGTCTGCGACACCGACTCAGTACAGCACAGTAATAATAGTGATATTGCTATATGCAGAAATTGATGAAGGATTTGTGTATTGTCATCCTTTCTTTTGGTTTTGAGAGGACAGCATCCTCCAGGATAAAGGCAAAAAGAAGGCAAGAAAGGTTGTTTCAGTTGTATGCCATTAAGGGTTCCGCCATGCTCACAGAAACCAACTTGTGGATGGTGGGAGAGAACTGTCAAAAATAATAAAAATGCAAAGGTTTATTATGTATATGTATATCACACCTCATCTGTAACCCAAGAATGAGCAGAAGAGAGCATGACATCCCCACGTAGCAGCATAGATGGGGCTCGTGAGGCATTGGGAGCCCTGCTTGCTCCGAGCCACAATAGGGAAAAATCAAGGCGCTGGTCCTGTCACAACTTATATAACAATTACGTAAGAGTGCTGGTGCCATGACTGTCAAGAAGCAGAAAAGATGTTTCCCCCCCCCCCCCCGCTTCCTTATGATTTGAATCAGAAGCTGTCCAAGTCTAACATGCCTTTGTGTACTCCTCCGAGCGGCTGGGGATTCGCTCCTCCGGGAACCGGGGGGCTCTTGCTTTTGTGTAATCCCTCCTTGTCTTGGTGTTAGCTCTCATTTCTCTCTCTCTCTCTCTCTCTCTTTTTCCTTTGCCTACATTTACATTTTGATCTCACTGCTGCTGCTGCCACTGCTGCTCTCAATAATTAAATGTTTTATCAGCATTTTCTGAAGCGCCTAGATGGCTGCTGAAATGCCACCTTGTTTTGAGGTGGTCTCTTCAAAGCAGAGATGCTGCAGAACCTCCTCAGTGTGTTTTGTTCTGTTCAGGCCTTGTTTTGAAGGTGCTGATACGCAGCTTCTATAAGCAGGCGCGTAAGACACCTTAATATGTTAACATAGGAGGAAGTGAGGTGGTGAGGGAGGATGAGAGAGTGTGACCTTGTCCAATCAGTCCGTTCACGGGTGCAAACCAAGCGGTGTTTTTTCCGAGCACACTCACGTACACCATCGGAGGGTGTCATACGCGTCACTTAGTACAGGCTGGCCTGCATGCCAGCAAATAAATTAATGCGGTCACAGAGGTGACTAGGAACGAGGGCCTTCTCATTCCCCAGGCAAGCATCTTGCCAGCTGAGCTGAAGGGTCAGTTCATTTAGTTTGGACCAGCAATGACACTTCTATATAATCCTCACAGTTCCCTCCAAACTGTTGTGGTACTCATCCTTTCTGTTGCTGCAGTGTTGCCGGTGCAGCAATTTGTTTGTTTATTTTATCCGACTTTTAAGCAATAAAAAGCTTTTGCCTCACTTTTTCATTTTTTTCTTCTTCTTTTTTTTTAATGTGTATAATTTGCAGCATCTGAAAAAGCGAGCGGCTTGCATGGTCTCGTGCACACGTAGTGGGAGGTGATTAGAGCAGCGCTTCAACCAGCCGGCAGGTTCCCTGCGGGGCAGCCCTGTGCCCCGGGTGCCCGCAGCGCGCCCCGGTTGACGTGGGGGCGCCGGGAGGGCTGCGCCGCTGCGGCGGCTGCAGGATGGAGCAGCAGCTGAGCACCGGCAGTTGTCATGGAGATGGCTCATGCCGCTAAAACACCAAGAAAGGGCACTTGCTGCGGCTCGCAAACGCAATCGAAAATGAGCGGCGAGGCGGCAGCCCTCGCTTAGCCGGCCCAGACCCACTTCCCATTTCCTTCCTCTTCCCCTGCCCCTTCCCCAGCAGTCATTCCCTAAAGAAAATAATAAGAAGCTCCAGAGTGCCTGATAACCCAGCCCAAGTTTGCCTCTCTCCTCACCTCCCAAAGGCAAGTGACAGCGTATGAGTGGTGGGATAATGGGGAAGGGGGCAGGGCGCCGGGGCAGGAGGCTTTCGGGAAGGAGTGTGCAGCGCTTGCCGCTGGGGTTTTAGTGGGTGTCCTGGGATTTGTTTGCAGCATATGCGATGCTGTTAATGATTGAAAAATTACCACAACAATTAGTCATGGATCGCTGAAGGCAAGGCCCCCAAACACTGTGGACAATATGATTAAATCCATGTATGTGACAATTAACTCTCCAGCAGGTTTATCCACCAAGGAGATGGGAGGAAGATGGACAAAAAAATGACAGGAGAGAATAATGCAGCAGAATGGACCTGATACAGCTGGCACTATCAATTTTAATCTGACACTGAATTAATCACACTTGGATTAATCCCATTCTTATTACACCATTCTGGTTGCCTGTTTATTTATATTCTTTTTCCTTTGTGTGCTACATGCAGGCATGACGGATTTAATTCCTGTCCGTTCCATGTTTTTAAATTTAAAAGGCAAATCCTGCAGTTACGCCATGTTTGAGGTAGTCCGAGGCGCAATTATCTCACAAAAAATGAGCAGAGTCCAGATGCACAATGTCACGAATCCCCTTCTGTATCACAGCTGAGTAATTCTCAATAAATATTTGCTCACCCAATATTCTGCCTAGGTAGATCTAGTAATGTGTACCTCTGCAGCCAGGCGGGCATGCAGGCACACAAGTAATATGTTGGTTGTGCATTTATTTTGCCATTACATAAAAATAGTCTTTTTTTGTTTGTTTTTGTTTTTTTTTTTTTTTATTTTGGGGGGACCAACAGCAACCTTTTTGTAATGTGTTGAGATTGTGTTACTAAGCCGATTTAGACTGGAAATGTAGAAAGGTCCAGTGCAGGAACTGGAGAGGGTAAGTACAGATGAGCTGGCGTAAGACTTTTTTAAAAGGTGAGGATTTTTAAAGGAAAAGAAGCTCTAATGTTTGTCAGGTGCTACTGAAGCCTTGGGAGAAAAACAGTGTATGTCACTTGGGCGATCTCATCCATATTAGCCAGCTGTGGGCCCTTTCTAGTACAGTAAAGAGTTTACTTACTACTGTGTTGCTATGCCTGCTCCCTGACAAGTCTTTTGCTCGAGAAGAGGCATATACAATTTGGTGGATTGGGCTACCCACTGCTTTAATTTCATCTGTAACTATTGCAGATTTTCCTCTTTTTTTTTTCTTTTATATAATCTGCATGCCTTTTTTTACTTTTTTTTTCACTTTTTAGTCTCTAAAGAAGGTATTTTAGCTGTGACTTCGTTATTTCTCCAAGACTTTCATCTATGATCTCTGTAAAGATTTTGTTTTCTTTTGTTGTATTACTAGTATGATTTGCAATGCTTAACATTGTTATTAGTACTCAGATTGCTGTCTTAAGTGTCACACATGTCCTGGCTTTTAAAATCCCTGTGAAGGCAACTGATACCTTTAAGTATGTTCTTAAACTTAGTGACTTAAAGGCATAAGTATGTCCATCTACAGTCAGTAATAAAACCCCCTGCCGGTTTAAAATGTGAAAATTTGTATCCAGAGTCAACCATTTGCCCTGTATGTATGTATCTATCAGTAACTTGAAAACACAAAGTGAAGTACAGCTGATTTTCTTTTAGAGCCATGGTTTTCATGCTCTTGTTGCCAAAGAACTCATTCTCTGACCTTTGGGCATAAGCACAGAGAAATGGGAAAGTCCTGTGAAGTCAGTGGATAATCATATCAACAGCCTTTAGATGTGCAATTCAGTGCCCAAAGGAACCATGTCTTTCTACTGACAATACAGCTTTCAGAAAGTGATTCAAGTGCATAGGCTATGGGCATGAAGTTTGAGGATGTGAATATTGCTGCTTGTGTCTGTTTATATTCAAAGGTAGAGCATTGCAGGCTGGTTAGAGTGGATATTCTATTAATGCATAGAATCGTATCTATCCTAGGTGAAGGTCAAACGTGGAAATGGACCCAGGTATTCTCAGCACATAAGGAAGTTTGCAGTATGTTCTAGTCAGCATTAGATTCTAAGTCTTGTATTCAGTAATACTATTGGAAATCATAGCCCAAATAAAGACAAATCTGAGTCAGAACTGCTGCTATCATTCTTTCTTTTAATCATTTCTCTCACTTCATGTGTTTCTGCATGTCCCACTGGATTTGGTTGCAGTTACACGCTTCTCTTTCTTTCTCTTTTTTTCCCCCCTAGTTGAAAATCTCCAGGGAAATAACAAGCAATAAAAATGTTTTGAATAGAGAGAATAAAGTCCGCATCTCCCCAAATGCTTATGCTGTGTTCTGATAGATGCATAATGGGTTTGGTCTGATCTGGCAATCGTTTGATTCTCCTCTGAAGTGGAAGAAGTTGTAATTTTTATTTCATTTGTCATGTGGTGAGATCAGCTGTAGGTTTTGATCCTCTCACATATCTTCTGGCCATTCAGAAGAGGAGTGGAATGTATTATAACCTTGCAGCAGAGGATTGCTAGCTGTCCTGGACAGCAGGGATAAAATTGACCCTTACATCAGTATCAAAATACTGCCTATACAGGTGACACAAAATACTAACAGTGAAACTGCTGTTTTACTGTTGTGGTAACTACTGCTGTTTGATGAATAGCAAATGTCTGCTGATAATGTAGCTAACTGACAACTATGGAAGTTACTTCTTTATTAAGTGATTTATTAAATGACTAGGAGACAATTTATTTAGATTCTACTAACATAACTCTAAGTTGAACACATTGATAGGAAGATGGGTTGAGATGCATTATTTTAACGAAACTTTGTTAATTCCCCAGAGATTTCAAATCGCAGAGGTGTGATGTATTAACATACATTTTCCCCACTTCCTTTTTTTCCCCCCTCTTGCTGCAAGTTTGTCTTTTCATAAGAGAAAGGTTGGTAGGCAAAAGTCAAAAAATTCTATAGTGTACTTTAGTTTCCCAATTCTCTTTGAACTGCTTCAAACCAGTTTCTCCTTGTTTTTTGAAAGGGATAACTGGACAAGATATATTACTTAGAGGGAAATTGATTCATAAAGGAAAGACTTTAATTTCTAGTATGTGCTTGGTAGTTTATTACCTGGGGCTTCTTACACTAGATGGTCCACTGACCTAGTGCGCATCACATTTTACACCAATTAAAGTTTATTTAAATTTAATTAAGATTCATCAGACTGAAGTGCTGCATCTGCATTACATATAGAGCAAGAGAGTTTGGGTTATATTTGGTTAACAAGGACTGAGCTTAATTTTGCAGTTACAACATCAGTAAGTGCTATTGGCACACTTAAAAGTACAAGTGGATGCTTTGCACATGATAGTGCTTGCTACCCATGTCAAACTTATAAACGAGAGTGTAATTAGTGACTGTGTGTATATGTGTTGGGGTCAAGGGGTGGGATGGAGTGTGTGCATACATTGATTGCTTGGATCAATGTATGAATCAAAATACATTTGCTTGCAGGCAGAAAAGACAAGCTTGAAACAAGGACAAAGTAAAAGGCCGGCTAAAAAGTGAGTAAATGTTTCAACTACATAGGGCTTGAGGGTAATGTTTTGAAATCTGTGGTAGCTAAACTTGAACCACTGAGGTGTTTCTCCTGATCCTTCCAATGAGGATGTTTTCTTTCTAGGCCATGTTCAAGCCATAATTTGCAACAAGGAACAATTTTTTTCTCACTTTGTGTTTTTCATTTCCTTTTGTATGCATAGGACTGGATGGGGACAATACACCCCTCAAATGCTATTGCTCTGAGATTGTTGCTGTGAGAATAAAATTAGTGCAGGTACTTCTGTTTCAAAGAGAGTATGTTAAATCAAAAGCCTTCTGAAACAGTATAAAAGGAGAAAGGCCACTGAGAATATTTGAATTAAAACTGCTGATACAGCATTCATTTTCTAGTTTTTTTCCCCTCGCCTCCTAGTTGAAGTGAAATTTTCCCTTTCTGTTTGTTACCTCTGTGTTTTGCAGCAAAACGTGACCTGTGTCCCTCCCTGAATGTTAAGTAATCTTCTCAGATGGTCAGCTGAAAATAAAACAAGAAGATATTTAAGCACTAGATAGCATGCATGTGAAAATACCATTCTCCTAATGGTGCAGCATTAGTAATTCTTTTATGCAATATCTGCATAAGAATGCAAAAGGCTATTTTGCACCATTAATTTAGCTCTAACGTGGCCATCCTGTGAAGTGTATATTGAGCTAAGTAGGGCTGTCCAAGGTGCTCTTTGCTGTCGTTTGCCAAGGTGTTGCTTACTGGTGCTTCCTGACCAGTCCGCTCCTCTCAAAATACAGGTTACAGTGGGCTTTGCCTCTGATCCGCAGCTCTGCTATATGTCTGCACAGGAGATAAGCATATGCCATATGTAATAGGACAGTTGTGTGTTAGCTTTGGCTACTCACTGGTAGTTGCAGGCCAACTCCAGTCTGGAAGCTATTAAGACATTAGCATTTGGCTGTGCCTCTCCTAGTAAGTTCTGTCTTTCTGGATTTTGATTTGCTGGAGTGTTGTTATTAATTTGAGGAGAGAGCTGGGGATGAAACAGGAGGTGTAGACACACAGTCTCTGTCTTCCAAATTTGTTGCATCAGAAGTATTTTCTACAGAAAAAGTGCAAGTGAAAACTGTGAGTGTTAGTACTGACTTGTCTTAAAAGGCTTATGTGTAATCAGATGAGAAAAGGAGTAATGAGGAAGAGAAATGATTTATTGAAAGCTGTTTGTTTATTTTAACTTACTTTAATGTGCATGACCAGTTAAAGTATTTGATTGAAAAGCCTTGCTAATTTATATGATTTGGTCTTTTCTTATTACAGACAAACTACAATCATTAAATTTCCTAGGAGTATAAAATATCAAAGTCAAGATATACTTTTGCTTATTAATTTGCATATGCTAGCAGGATTTTTAAGGCTGTTAAATAGGATGCAGGTTTTGAGGAGATATGCTGTTCAATAAACATACTCTTTCTGTACTTTTCTGTACACTGATGGTGAACTAACCAAGTTTCTGTTGGTCTGAGTCATTCATTTTAGGGAAAAAAATACACGTGTTTTACTTTTTCATATATAGCCCAATAGAAATCTTAGCAGAAACGGACCTGTCTTTACAGTTTTTCTTGGTAGTAGTAGTGTCATATTGTGTCAGGAAGCACTAGGTAGTTTACCTGAACACTTCTGTACTAGTGGTATATGTCTATAATTATTCCCTAAATTGTCTTTAGAAGACCCAAATATTACAGCCTTAGAAAAGGTGCTATCCATGTCAATTGAAGACATATAAAATTGCAGTTACTAATCTGGTTCAGACATTATTATAGGACCACTACCACTGTGCTTAGTCGATGAGCAGCTTGATAAACTGACTGCGTGCACTTAGTATGTTTTGTCACAGTTCATTATATTGCACATAGGACTATTTAGCTCTCAGTAAATAGAGGTATATGAAAAATACTTCTAACATTTTCTCCTTGCCATACTCAAAACTGGCTTGCAAACATCCGCTCTTTCTAAGCAGAAGTAACTGCTTTGTCCAGTCAATTAGCTAGCAAAAATATCTCTTGGAGATCTTTGCGAGGTCATTAGTGAAGCTTTCTTTTCAGAATGTGAATGTGCCACCTGCCTTTCGTAGCCCAGGGGAGTCTAAAGGCAACGTGCATCTTGGAGCACACCACAGAATAGCATCTGCATAGTGCCAGACTGATCTACTAATAGCCAAAGGAAAGAGAGAATTGATGCCAGGGGTGAAAGGAAATGCTGAAACCTTGCACAGTGTTAAGCAGAGCTCACCTATTTATTAGACTGTTAATGCTGCCTGTAGTGTTACCAGTGGAGTGTAAAAGAAGTGGAGCATGTTGCAGGTTGTTAATTGGACTTAGAGCTGCATGTTATAATTACTAGCTTCCTTTCTTCTCTAAAAAGAAAAAAATGTCCCAGAAGGGTCCTGCGCTGAAACGTTTTTCATCTGCTGAAAATCATGTTACATTTTAGATGTTTCTATTGCTTTTTGTTTAGGAAGAGAAAAATCATTTTGCTATCAGACTGAGGATCTGAAAAAAGGCCCATTGCTGATTTTGACACCTTTAATGATCATCCTCTATGGACAGCAGAGTAAAAATTGGGGTTTTTCTGTACATTTTGAAAACAGTTGTAGGGCGTGCATTTGTCTCTGGAAGAATGAGGGAGATTACTTTAGCAGACTTCAGTTTTGCATTTCATGATGACTTTAGTTGTTTCTGTATACAGAACTATGCTTTGCTTTTGTGTAGGCTTAAAGAGTGTGTAAAATGGTAGAACCATCACTTAGGCAGATTTATTAAGCAGTAAACAAAAGCGTATAATGTGTGCTTAGCTGCGTAGCTTCATCTTTGCCGGTACTATTTACATCATTTACACTATGAGTTGACTGGCAACATTTTTCATCTCTGTGTGCCATATGAGAAGCATCTAGATTTTCTTTTGCTGTCCCCTGTAGAATTTCCCCTCGAGGCTGCATTACTCAGAGAGGTAGCACTTAATCTCCAATCTGTGAAAACTTTCCAAACTGAAATGTCACAGCCTGTCATACCTGACAAGAAGATGCAGGCGTCATTCATCTCCTCCCTCGCCCTGTCTTGCACAAGTCAAATTTTTAAAGGATGTATAAAGGTGTGGAGAAAGATCTTCAGTTGGTGCGGATTGTCGTGAACCCAACTGGCATGTTGCACAGGCTGAACATCAGCCTTTATTAACTCTTCTCTCAGCAATTTTCAAAGTAGAAACATACACGCACCCACTATCCAAAACTACCGTTAGTTAACTGAGCAAGTGAATTATGTTTTTCTGTTATGGTGCAATATGGAGCATGTAATAATACAACTGCTGTTTGTCTCTCATGATGCAAGTGCAAATGGCATTTTGCAAATGTTTTGCAGAGAAGACAAGGTCTGTGTGTGTAATATGATACTATTTTAAAAATACTTCCATGAGGAAATTGTTTAAGTGAACCTGCTGAAAACAGAAGCTAATTAGTTAACTAAATGTCTTGTGATTTTATTGAGGATGGGTAATTTTCAGATAAAAATGACCTTCAAAATCTCAGTCTTCCTGTAGGAATAAACTCTCTTTGTTTTCTCTGAGCACTTCCATTTCATCATTATGTTCTTTCAGTCCTTTTGTCCTCTCTGAGTATCTTGTTTGTGCAAACTCTAGATTCTTTGTCCAGCTCCACTTTCTCAGTTGTGCTTCCACTTCCTATGTGCCTTCCAGGCTAGTGAACAAACAGTTGCAACATTAAATAGGAGATCAAATTGCTTACTGTTTAATTTGACTCCTTATTCTTTGGAAATGTCCTCTCAAATAAATCTATTGGTAGGAGTAAAACCGCGATGGTAGATATATTTGCTGAGATGATCAGTTATTAGATAGCTAACACTATTTCTCCAACTGTTATTTAGTTTATAGATGAGTAGTAGTTTGTTCCCTCTTTCAGGCCTGGCTACATGCTGCTAATTGTAACCAAGTGAACAGACAGTTGTTCTTAAACTAGATTCCTTGATGTTGTCAGGACAGATTTATGGAGAGGGAGCAATAAAAAGAGAATGAGTAGCTCACCTTCATTAGTGCCAGTAAGAGTGGTACATACAAGCCCTGATTTATATTTGCAATGTTTAAAATATGAATCTAGGCTACACCTCTGCTTTTCTGCTCATCCATCCCTGCCCTTCATGTTCCCCTAGCCCACACATGGGCCTCCTCCACCCAACCTAGCTCCACTGTTTCCCCCCTAGTGGAGGTTTACCTCCCATGCCAGCAACTCCTTTGGCTTCTCCTCCAGCTTTGCTGGCATTTAAGGTAGAGATGGGTAGAGCACACTGAAATAAATTTTTTGCTCAGTTTAATGATACCATTACCCTACAGGCCATTTATTATGTGGCCTTATAGCAGCTTCAGTTGGAAAACGTTCTTTACGTTATGCGATTATTTTCTTCTTTTATATCTAGAAATAAATGCAGCTATCTGTCGGAATGAGTTCTTTTCAGTAAGAAAATTTGTCTACAGCTAAGGATTCAAAGAATAAATGCTTCCTTTTGCCTTAAAATAAAGACAGTGCCTGGAAAATAATTTATCTGTAATTTCTTTCCTAGCCTATCTGACAATTTAGCATGGTTGTGCTTGGCTGCTAGAATGTACACTTAACTAAAAGATAGGACAAGCTTCCAACTGTGCATGCAAAAAGCATCTGAATTTGAATTTCAATTAATTCACGTACCGCATAAAATAAATATGTCAAGTTTGGAGGAGGGTTAATGTTGTTTATGCAGTTTTGCTAGAAGACTTGCAGAATAAATGATTGGCTTGTACTACACCATGATATTAGAATAAGAAGTGATTGCATTATTAGCTGACAAGTCATGAATGGTCTGTAGTCTTTAGTTTGCTCCCATGTAAAACTGCTTTGAAGATTACAGGTCTGTCGGTTATGTCTCTCATACTCTTTAACATCATATTTAGGTAGCTGTTACAATGTTACTTGCCCTGTGATAATTCATTGAGTTTTCAGTTACAAATATTTGTTCAGCCTGAGGAGACTAGGCAGGCATAAGAAGAAAAAGGTCAGATCATGAGGGAGAACATTCTGTGGCGTGAATTTTTGAGTAAATTAGTATTTTACTTTTGTTCGTAAAGGAATTACAGTTGGAGCTATATTGATTAGTTAGTGTGTGCGTGCACATGCTCTTGATTACTAAGCAGCCAGACTGCTTTTATTTTTTGAGTTGGCAGAAGAGATGATGCTGGGAGGCCCAAGTACAGGAGAACAGATAGCCCTTGCATGGCTTTGCTGCTGGTAAACATGAGTAGGAATAGCTACAGATTACTGCACACTCAGCTTTCACTAGTGAACATTAGTTGACAGGACAAGGACAGAAGTGGTAACGTCTTTTCTCGTTAAAATATTATATTGTCTTTTGAGGAAGAAAAGCTTTTCTTATTCAAAATTGAAACTTAGAAAAACTCAGTTCATTTCTGAGAAAATTTTCATGAAACATTGTTCCAGAAATGACCTGTTTAATCCCGTTTTGACAGTTTTTGGCACAGAATGTTTTGAGTATTTTCACTGTAAGCCAAATACTTCAAGCAAATTAACTTTTATAATATAAAATTAAAATAGCCAACTTTTTTTTAGTTTTGTTGACCCAAACTACTTTCTAGGTGAAGTCAATGAAATCCATGCTGAAAGGTGAAGTATTATATTTCCTGAATGTTGCTTGTAAAACATGCCCCAAAGGTTTTTAAAACTAACTTCAGTGTAAATTAACTGACAGATTTTATGCTACTGTTTGGAGGAGCAGCCCAAGAGAAACAGTGGGGTGTATGTGAGTGTGCCTGTGTGTGTAAGTATGCATATGGTTGAACTAGATGATATCCTGAGATCTATTCCATCCTGAATAATTTTGTGATCCTGTGACTGTATATAAAGCCAGGGCTTCTTTTCTACTCCTGTGTGTTCTTTATATTTACCGGAACAGTCTCAAGGAGTTGCTGTAAGATGCCGTGATCAGAACCAGAGTATTGTAACGTTATACCGAAGCACCAGACACTTTGACACAGGAGAGCAAACAGAAGAGCTGAGGAGCAAAAGGGAGAGTTCTGTCAAACTGGAACGAGAAAGGGAGAGGATACTCTGAGACCTCAGGTGTATTGTATCTGAATGACTTTGAGAAGATTCACATCCATCTCGTCAAAGACTGAAGTTTCTAGACAAAAGAGACCAGATGCAGGTCTTAAAGAAGATGTAAATCTGCAACTGAGCCTTTCTTAAGATGCAAATGAATTGAAAGAGCAGCACTTCATGTCTTTAAAGACAGAAAAGAGTAGTAGCTTAAAAAAATGGAAAATATGAACTGCTATTTCCAGATGAGTTAACTGATATATAAGTATGGCATTCAGACTTTGCATCTAGCATATACCTATTGGATTAATTTGACTGGGCTGTCCTTGCTTATAAAACATGTTATTGCTGTGCCATATTCTGGTTTGTTTTCCCGTAGACTAGGCCACAGAATAGTGTGTATCAAGGAATTGCCCCAGGATCTTCCCCTGCTCACTGCACTAGCAATGCTTAATTTTGCTTTTTATGTGAGTTTTGAAAAGTCCATTTTGTTTTCACTCATAGATTATACAGTTTAAAGTCCCAGGTGTTCCAAGATGATCAGAGTTTCAGATTAAGTTCTCAAGGAACAAGAAAAGCAGCACTTTGTGTATTGATATGATAGTATTAGTGAAAAATACCCAGTCATTGATCAATGCCCACTATACACTTTCATTTAACTTTGTAAGTCTTCCTCTCTTTGGGTTAGATAATCCCTATCTTTTGTTAGGTTAGATTATTATGATCACTAGTCCAGTTCCTAGCCATGCTGCCTTGCCTTTTAAGAGCTGAATTTAAGTGTGCATCTTTTTTCTTCCTGGAAAAGGAATTTGAGAAGTTTATCTCCAGAGTTTACTTATAGGAGGAAAATCGGTGTATCCTTTCTAGGTTCATCCTTCAGATGTCCTTTTAAGAAGAGCGGATGTTCTAAAATCCATGGACACTGCTGGTAAATGGAAACTTAATAAAACAGATTTAGTGGTTTTAATTGAACTAAATGCATTGTCATATATATAAGATGCTGTTCAAACTTGGAGGAGCAAGATAGTAAATAATGACAGTGATGCATAATGACATATTAATAAATTTATGTTGGCATCCACCCCATGCTAGGTGCTTACCACACAGTCTCAGATGACAGGCAGATTCTCTGAAGACCTTGCGGTATAAAAATAGACAGGTGGATGATCTACTAAAAGGATGTCATCCTCTAAAAAAATCCTAGAAAACGAACCCTCAGTGAATTGCAGGGTGTATTTATATGTGTTGAGAGTGTATATTTAGTTGCTTTTGGAGACGAGGCATGTAAGTCTTCATCACAAAGAAAGCAAGGCAGACATGAACAGTAAATTGAGATGTACCAAATGGCAATAATAAAGCCTTTCCAATCTTTTAGCTGGTTAGGCATGTGGAGGAATGGGAAGGAAATCTTCAAACAATAATACTTGGATAAAAACAGTACTGTAAGTGTTGATGTTAAATGCATTGCCTTTGATTCTGTCACCACAGCTGTCAGTTAGACTGGAGGCCCGTGCTGCCAGGGTAGGGTGGGGATTTATGAAGCATTTGGGGATTTTGGCAATTCTCATACGGCAGGAAAGTCATTTCTTCTGAACTGCTGAAGTTCTGTGTATGTGTCTCAGTTTGACTTTGCACACAGTGTGGTGTAAAACGTGTGCTATTTTATGCATGACCTAAAACCATTCATCAATTCAGAGGGAAGAAAAAGGTTGTAGCTGGAAATGTGGAATTACAATAATGGTATATTTGGCCAAGACTCTGCAGTCTGTAAGGTGCAAAGAGTCTGCTTTCAAGAGCAGCAGCACTGAAAATATTGGGTGAGGATTAAAATGTATCTTCCTAATCTTCAGTTATGTTCCCTGAATAGGCTCATATTCCTTTGAGGCAATGTAATGTAATTCCAATAAATACTGTGTAATCTTCAGGTAGTGTTTTAGTGATTTCTTTGTCCTAAAACCTGTCAATATTTGTAATGAAAAGAGAGAAGGGAGAGGGATCTTCTTATATTGCTAAAAGTCCTCTGTGAGAGGAGGGTCCCACATGCCACCTTGGTACAGAATTGAGATGGTCTCTGCCCCTGAGAGTTTTCAGGGAAATTTGAGCCAAAGCCTAATGTCCTATGTCCCTTCTGAAGCTGAGTTGTGCTAGTGGAAATGCTTCCTGACCTCAGCAGTTTGTTTTCTTTCCAAGGCAGGGTTTTACTTCCCTTTACTTCGAGTCTATTGGCAGAAGTAGTCCTTAGTTCCACCAGCCCCCTGAACCTGGCTGGTACACATGGTCAATATGAATATATTTTGCAAAGTGGATCATCTCGATGGAACATGGTTAAGAGCCAGGCACACCAGCATTGTGCTGGCAGATTGAGGGGGAGCAGCAAGAGGGTAACCGGTGCTTGAGGGATCTGCAGGGGACAGAAAGGCAGCGGTGAACCACTGAGGGGCAGGAACTTGTTCTTCTGCCTTAACCACAGCTAGAGAGCAGAAAGGACACCTGAGTCCAGAAAGGTGAAGTCACTTGGATAGTAATGAGCACATGAAGGCTTCTGCTTTAGGACATGCTGAATTGTTTCATGTTACCTGGGCTACATGTTGGTAGCTGGAAAAGGTCTGGGCACAGAATGGGGGGATCTGGATGGTAATGGTCCTGTGTTCCTGATGAAGTGCTATTACTATGCTCTCATTCCTGAGACTGAAGGTTTGCATGCATGTGCTTTCTTATAGATGATCTTGAGATTAAATGCAATTGAATGATCTTTATTTTTTATTTTTAATAATTATTTTTATTTACAAAAATATTTTGCAGGTTTTGCAATTTTTTGCAAGATTGTCATGCCCTTTTTGCTCTGTGCTGACACATACTGGTATGAAATGACAGTCTTTTCTGCAGCCAGCCTAGTTTCTAGAATTACTTGCCAGAGCTTCTGCTAGTGCTTTATCCCCTGTGTACATCTCTGAAGGCTCTGCTTTCGATTCAGAAATTATCTTAATGCTTTTGCAGTTCTATGTTAACCTTCACTTGAGAAGGGGCATTTAAAAGAGCTTTAATGTCAGGATTTGTAATAGCAGTTCTCTCTCTCCCTCCCTCCGCCCCTCCCTCTCTCTCTTCTTCAGTTCTCTCTCTCTCTCTCTCTCTTCTTCTTCTTTTTTATTTTTTTTTAAAAAGCTTCTGTATTTCACCACACTTAAATGTACAGCTTTGTGCCTCTTTGTTACCACTCTCTGCTTTCCAGAATTGGCCTGTGACTTTGTTCCTCTGTCCTTGATGTGTATGTATATATTTATATATATATTTTATGGCAGTTGTTCCTGATTTTTCTGTATTGGGCAGTTGAGAAGAATGATCTTTTGCAGCACTTTAATGCTTGTCAGCTTTTTCCAATCCTGAGTTTTAATGAACAGTTTAGTTCCTTGCCTTTGCGCTTCTGCCTCTTCTGTTTTGCTGCTGTGCTAGAGCTTTCCCTGTGTGAGCAAGGGAGTGCCTGACAGAAAGGCAAGATTTCTGTCTTTTCTGCCTAAATAATTCTCTCACACTGCATTTATCCAACTCCCTCTTTCTCATTCTCTTTTTGCTTTCCTAAGAAAGCTGAATAGGAATGCCACATCCCTAAGCCCCTTTATACTCGTTTGTGTATCTGTATTACAACAGCAGTGCTTAGTACTTGCATAATCTCACTCCCCTGCATAATCACTGTGATCATTTATGCATCTGTTCTATAACAGGAGTGGGTTGGTTTCGGAGATGGAGCAGAGCGATTCTGACTCTCCGCTGAGTCTGATGCTTGAGCTATCACTCATCCCTGTTTGGTGTTTATTTTAGCTAATGTTTTATGTGTTGAAGCACTGCGTAAGCATTAGGAGCCGGTCTTGCAGATCTGAGAACAACCTCTTGCTCCTTTGATTTTTACAGGGCTGTTCTCAGGACAAAAAGTTGCTCAGCTTTGGGAGAGGTGCTGGTTTATGCTCTCTCTGAGCATGTTAAGAAAGGTGAGCAGGCGATGTTTGAACTTGGCATGAGGAAAGCTGAGACCTAGTGCTGATGTTACCTTCCTGAGCTGCAGATCGTGGGGTGACTTGAGAGCTTGGGAGTTCCTGTCCGTCCTCTGCTCAGCTTTCCAGACTCATGCTGCACTGCAGATAAGCCTGGGAGGCTTAAAGGCCCTCTTGCCTGTCCAGAGAGTTGATAAAACTACTGGTAGAGGGAGCCTTTCCTCACAGTTCTCTATATTAAGTAGCCATTTGTATGCTAGTTGCAGCATGGAAAGATTCTACGGAGCCGGTGTGAACAGTGTCGGGGTTAAAGAGGTCCAAGAGCTGCCTCGTGCGTAGTCATTGCTGTGGCCAGCAGCGCTGCAGGCAGCACCCCGGAGGGGCAGCTTCCAGCATCCAGGGTGCGGAGCTCTCTTCCTCTTTCATTGCTCTATCTTTATCTCAGTGTTGACCTAGTTTATTAGTGTTAATTTTATTAGTGCATCTGCTTCATTTTTGTCATTATTAAACGCTTTGGGGGCTTCAGAATTTGATTATTTCAGTGCCTTTCTTGGTATAATTGAAGCCCGAATGAATGTAGCCTAGAAACATACTTTATTCTAACTTGATAAATCTTATACAGCTAAACCAATTTATGTTAATACGATTTTTTTGCAACCTTGTGCATATGTAATTTGTTTAGTGGTTTTTTTTTTTTTCTTCAGAGTGCCTGAAATGTGACATCTCTCTTGGCTAAGTTTCTTTCCATTTTAAAGTTTTAAACATTTTTGTCTGTAGGGTGTTATATAACATATCTCATCTTTGTAATAGGAAGTTGATAAACAAATTAAATTGTCCCCTCCTTTTATTTGCATTTTCCCCTGCTGTGCTAACTTTTCTTTTGGTACCTTTTTTTTTTTTTTTTGCCCTTTCACATCATTGCTAGTTCACTTCTTGTCAGGTGCTGTCCTCATTCCCTCTCCGTGCCACAACTTTCATTAGCATTTTTGTTTTCTGCTGCATTTTTTTCCTCATCTCTCACTACTGCACTGAACCAGAGTTGCCTCCCCATGGAACTAGGGGAGAATTTTCTGTGCCTGAAAGAAGGAGATTCAAACCGTCTCCCCTCCAAATCCAAACAAAACCTACCAAGAAAAAAAACAGCTACTCTGAACTCCCGAGATACTTTGTGTGCAGGCTATTGTGACTCTGTGCTCAGCTTGTTTGCTCTTAGGTGATCCTGGGAAGCGTGGCCTGATCCTCCCCTTCTGTCTAAAAGGGATCGTATGTGCACCCTCAGTGGAGGGAGAGGCAAGAGGATTGATGCATCAGTTACTTCCTTTGGGGTGCTGGCAATGTGCGGGTGCTGCTCATCTCTTTTCAAGAAGACGGCTTTGATTTCCACTTTCTATGAGCAGGAGGGAAATGAAGCTGAGGTTGGGCTGGCCAGCAGCTCGTCATGGAGATGCAGCATCTCGCCAGAACCTGCTATGACCCCCATGGATCGATACCTCTGGAATTAAAAGGCCTGAAATTGTTTCTGGCTCACCATGAGGCAACCAAAAAGCGCTTCGGGCTTTTTGCTAATGGCTTGCTAAGGATTTAGTTCTAAAAATGTAATTTTGGCTTATTTTCTTAAGCCTGTTCTTTCTATTCCTACATCTCTAGTAATGTCTTTCTGGTAATCTGAACTATCTTGTAATAGGGATGTAGTGTCGTTGGAATAACTTCATTGCCATTCAGACTTAGGTTCCAGCTCAACCGAGGGTCTATTTTGTTATTCTTGGTGGTAGCTTGCAGAGGTCTATTGCACAAAGTCAGAACTCTATATTGTAGATCATTCTAAGATATTCTGTATATCTTGCTGCACCAAGAAATGGGGAAAATATTTGATAGGATAAAAGGCACTCTAGATAGTAACAGTGAAGGGTCGTCGGAGGATTGTTCTGGTAGCTGAGAGAGCTTCCATTGCTGCTTTGGATCCAGTGAAAGGTACCAGTGACCAGTACAACGTTGCAGCTTCCAAGCTTCTGCACTGGGGGTTTTGTCTTTCTGTGTAATCAGATTTGATTATTTTATTTCCTCAGTGTAAATTCAAACACTAGAAAGGTAACAGTGTGTTACAGCATCCAAAGGGCTTGAAACCTTGCCAGCGATTTTCTGTAATTAAAAATGGAGTAGGAAATATCAGCACCTTTTCTGTTTTTTTTCTGCTGGAGCATCTCAATTTTCTAATACGTATCAGGATTATGACAAATAAGGTGCTAGGGGAGTCAGTGGCTCAGGGGATTATTAATTGGATTCAGAGCCTTTCACCTTCAGGTCGCTGGTTTGCACCTGGCCCAGGTTGGTAGTGACCCAAAGTCACTGTCTGATTGCTGCTCAATGACCTGTGCAGAACAGATTTGTATTTTGAGGCTGTGTTATATCACCAGCCCCCTTAGGATAACTGGCAGTGATCAATATCTTTGGTGTTTTCCTCAGAGAGGCCAAAAAGATCAAGCCCCCCTCTCCTTCTGCAGAAGTGCCATAGCAAGAGGAATGTGAAGGCAATTTTCAAGGTGAGGCTGGAAGCTCAGGAACTGCTGTGACTCTCTGATGTATTGGCTCTATGGATACGCAGATCTTGGTTAAGGGAGTTTGTCAGTTGAGTACCTTTTATTAATAGCATTTTATATTTTAAAAAGATGTTCAGAAATGGTCTCTGCTGCAGAACAGTTCAAAAATGTTCCTTAGAAAATTAGAAAAAGCACCAGGCTCCACCTAGCAGGCAACTTCATCATCAAGTCCTTTCTTATTATTGGAAAATGTGAAAATTTTCAAGGAAAGAAAATCAGAAATACTCTAAGCTAATATTAAAAGAGTTATAATGCACAGCTGTAGGGTAGGGTATACAAACATACAATGCACAACCATTTTAAAGTTCACTCCACTGGACCAATATTTCTCATTTTAAGACATGGCTACTGAAATACGGGCTTGAATGGACCTAGATTAGTTCACTCCTGAAGTACTTGCCAAGATCTTTTTGAAATGGAGTAAGTATTTTGCATTTCCACAAATTGTGTGGATAGAGGAAAAAAATGTTTTGTTTTCAGTTAAAGTAAGTGTTTGGCATGCAGCACTTTGAGCATTAACTACATGGTATTTATGCTGAGTTGTGAATATTTACAGAGAGTGGCAAACATTTTTGATCACATGAAGAAAGGAAGCAATTTATAGAGTGGTTTCCCTTTGTGGCAGTAATGTTTCTGATAGTTGGTGAAGATGATTGGTTACAGAAGACTGGAGCATTCTGTCAGTGTTTGCAAAGTAGGCAGTGGTAGTATCTTAAGAGACGATACTCGTGGTTTCACATTTTGCAACAAAATTTATAAGATACTAAGAACACGGCACACAAGAGAATTGGAGACTGGATCCAGCCATGTTATATAGACCAGATTACAAAGATACAGATGTTTTATCTGGTAGGAATTGAACCTTCTTGTTCCAGTGGAGACTGTTAGATTTGTTATTTTGTATATTTCTATATGTTTAGTAAGCCATTGCAATGATATTTCATACTTGTGCAGTGCTTTTGTCCAGAGAGAATGAGAGAAAGAAAAGGCTACTTTGGAATCTATGTTTGTAAAGATCACATGGTAGTTTCTGTTGGAGTTTTCAAGTAGATTTTAACATTTCACAAATGGAGTTGGAATTTTCTTCTGTAAATGGAAGGAGGAGAGAAAAAGGTCCCCCTATAATACAGGATAAAAATATCTGAATTATGAAGACAAGAAAGTGTGGGTTTTTTTCCTTCACAAAGTTAATAACACTGTATTGAAATGTAATTTTATTTCTGCCAGTTGAAATCTTATTAAGCTACTATCATGGTAAATATGTTATTAACATTGAAAATGAATGTCAGTAGTATCACTGAAAATTCTTCAATTCCCTTAATATCTCTTAAATGCTCAGTGTAATGTGCTAATCTGTCTAAGTGTAGGACCTGAGAAGTATATCGTACGTTCTTTCAGGAAAAAAAATACCAGAAAAACAACAACTTTTTTTTTTCTTTTTTTTTTACCATTACATACTGTGTTTCCCAATAATGCAGAATTACCAGACATTTTACTGCAATATATAGAGATCTGTCCACCTAATAATTTATTTCACTTTGCTGCATTTGAAAACAAATTACTTTTCTTCCTTCTCTTACCCTGTTCCCTGCCTTAGTTGGCTCTAATTTAAAAATAATATGACTAATTAGTGTAGCTTAGATTTTTACAAAGCAATTTGCTATTTTGCTGATTTTTGCTAGAGTTATAAGCAGTTAAACTACTATCAAAATGGCATCCAAAAATTGCTGTATATTTGATGAAGTTGGTAGTCACATTTGGTAACAAAGGGATCAAATAAAATCTTGAATGGACTTACTTTGTTTACATGCATGCTAATCAACGGTAATTTTACTGAAGTTTATGGAGTCTAAATCTCAGCTAAAGCAGTTCCAAAGCAAGAAGAAACTGAAATGAAAACACTGAATGTTCCCCTTTTTATCTGACTTGTTTTTATACTATTTATTTTAGAATTGTTATTACCTTTCTACACAAAGAAATCAATGCAAAGCTATGGAAATAATGAAGGAGGTTGTATTTGCATAATCCTTTCGTATCTTAAAAAGCTCTTTTGGTACAAGGGCTTCTTCTTAGATTGCCTGTTTTGGCACAGTGTTGAAGCTATTTAACAGCACATGTCAATGATGGAGAAAAAGTGCAGAATGGTAAAAGAATAAAGAAGAAGTGCAATTTGATTTATGCTCGTCTGACCTTTTTGAAATGCATCATCTTTAATGGATACAAACAGTACTACTTTGATTTGTATCTTATTTAAATATGGTATTTTCAGAACTCTGTATCCCTTCTCAGTGTACTAGACCAACTTTAATATACACAGCAAAGCTGAAAAATACTACCCATGAAGTTGCACAAAAACCATAGAAGCATCATGTTGTGGGTAAAGGAGGTCTTGGATCTGCTATCGGCTTCTTGTGGCTCTCTGTCCAGGTCATTTAGGGCAAGTTCTCCTGACGTATTGGAGTGTTGTGATGCACAGTGCCTAATGGAACTGCTTTCCTCTAACTCTGAGAGATGTTTTGCTCATGTAGAGGAAGGGAAATACGTTTCATAGTTGCTTTGTTTTTTTAAAAAAAAAACAAGGGTGATGAAGCACCAAGAGGTGGATGGTCCAGTGTATTGTCCAGCAGCATGTAGGCCCATAGAGAGGGCCTCCCTGTCTTTGTGGAGTATGTGTTGTAACTCTTTAACTCAGTTATTCCTCTGAAAAATGGGATAAAGAGTGCAGCTTTCCTCTCATCTGTTTAGACTGTAAGCTCCTTGGAGTGCTTAGCATTTGTTTATGTACTGTTCAGGATAAAGTGGTGCCAGTCTCAAACAGGATCTCTCTCTGAACCGTGCCATAAGCCGTAGTAAAGACAATAGAAATTCCTTGCAAATCTGATTTTCTTGAACAGTTCCTCTCGAAGCACTCGTGTTACTTACTTTATATGGTCTGAGTGTGGGAGCAGAAAGAAAAACAATATCTGGGCTTACTTGAGAGTCATTTAGTGTTCTACTGAAACCTGCCTGAAGCAACGAAGTTGCACTGCTGCGTTTGTTTCCCTTCTCTTGAAAAGATACCCTAATGGCAGACCTTTGGAAGAGGCTTGGGACTATATTTCAGCCACTGCGTTGGAGAGATGTCTGTGACATGATCTGGAATTGCTTTGCAGGTGTGTGCATGCGCGTGTGTGTGCATGCTGATGTGTGTGTGTGTGTGCGCGCGCGCCCATTTGTGTGTATTGTTCTTTGCTTTCCTGTCCATTTGCCAAGTATGCAATTTAGCCAGCTGTAATGTTTCCAAAAACTCAGATCAACCTAATGCTACTTCTCTGTTTCAAAACATAAAAAGCTGAATGTGTATTTAATATTAAATTTCATGTAGCTTCCACATTGTTCCTTTTTAATCTATGTCAGATGTTCCTAAATTTGCTCACTCCTGCAAGTAGGTGCCACAAATAGGTGCCAACAATGGAGAAGGAAAGTAATTACTGGTTTGCTTTTAAATTTTTAGTATTTGAAGGAAACTTGGCAATTTAAGCTTAAAGTCTGGGTCATACATCTGCTTCCAGCTCACTGCTATGATTTCACTCACACCACTGGAAGGAATGCTAGTTCTAGCTGAAGATATCCCAAAGGATGCCAAGCGTTAAAAAAATGAGATGCTTAAAAATGATAAGTGTGCATTTTGTTTTCTTTGGTTCTGCTTTTAGCCATATTTTTACACAGCCATAAAAGTTGAAAATACCTTTTTAAACCTATGAAAGCTGAGATTCTCATGATGTCAGTATCTAGGGGAAAAACAAACAAGCAAGTCTCCTAAATATGAAAAGACTTGGTAAAACTGAATGAGTTGGCAGCATGGAAAGCTGGTTGCTTTTTTATGTTTCTTGATTAGAGCTTTGAAACAGTTTAGTCCCTACCCTGCTGAAGTGTTTCTTAGATCTACGCTCTGTGGAGCTTCTTAGAAGCAAAACTCAGATCTGCAGAATAAAAGCCGTGAAGGAGCAAAGCTTAAGCCGTATACATGAAATTACGTGTACGTGCTGCAAGATGAGTTTTAAGAATCCAAAATTGCTATTCTGGGTAATAGTAATTATGGTAATAGTGAAAAGGACAAGGAATACATCTTTAGGAGGACCAAGAACAAGCAGGCCCCTTAGCTTCCCAGGTGAAAAGGGAAGATTGCCAGTTCTAGGTGGGTGGTTTGAGCAATTCAGTTGTGATGAACTGGTTTGCCCACAGAGGAGCTGTTTTATTTGCAATAACTGGAAGTTTCTTTTCAGGGGCTATTCTTGCTTTTTTTCTTCTCATTCTTTTTCTCTCCCCTCCAAAATGAAGGAATTGAGATTTCCTGGTTTTAATCTACCTGGTTTTGTGTTTTATTTTTCCTTTTCTGAAGAGAGCTGAAACTACAAACTGGTGCAGAAAGGGATCCTCTTACCTGTGTAATGACTTAGATTTATTTAACTGCTGAGCAGAGGAGACTGATATTGTGTTCTTGATCTCTCAGTGAAAGAATGCACAGGAGCAGATGCTTGTTTAAATGTTACTGTGCTAGATCAGGTTATATCTGTGTAATAAGTGAAACTGACTGTAGGACTAAAAGATCACTCTTCAGTCTAATTTTTGTAACTCTTACATACAGCTTTTGGTCTCTTTTTAATCCCAAACTCCTACATTTAATAGTTATGCAAAGTTGTAAATTTTCAATGTTGTGATTTTCAGTTTTCTATATAGCATGTTTATAAAGCATTGCCACAACCAAAAGAAGTTACCTTTCTACTGGCAAAGAATTGGAGCTGTAAAAGAACACCTAGACTGAAAAGAGTGTCCCCACACAGTGTTTAGATTTTGCAACTAAATTCAGGAAATGAGTTATATGCATTCTGTAAAAAAAAAAAAAAAAAAAAAAAAAAAAAAAAAACAAGCTGCTGTCCAGCAACCTCTTTCTGAATGTGAGTCAGAACGATACAACTCATTTTTCCTAGTTACTGTTCAGTTGTCTTCTTGAAGAATGCTAAATGAGAAGAAAGGAGGCCTGGAAGAGTAAGCACTTCAGGGTCTTCTGAAATACATCAAAGAGATGTATTTTCAAGCTTAATATAGTCTTACACATGCTGCCATCAGCAAAACCACTATGTTAAGATGTTCCCCAAATTAGCTGGGAATTAAAGGAGACATTCTCTGAAACTCCAAAGACAATCATAAAGAGCTCAAAAATTTCCTTTGATCTTCTATTTGTTTTCCACAGTTCTTTCCATAAAGGCAGAAATCATCATCTGCAACCAGAACAAGGCATGGTTTTCTGGAGTAGTGTTCTATCAGCAGGAACCCTCAGCTTTAGGACTGCGGGAGAAATCTTGCTCTGACATCAAAAAAGGAAGTTGAGTTGTTAGGAGAATTAAATGTATTTTATAGTTTCATTTGCAATTCTACTTCCTCCTAGTCCAATGTTTTTACTTTTACCTAGAGAGTGTAGATTATTCTCTTTATTAGTTTTTTCTCTCTCCTAATTTCTACATGAGTTGACAAAGTCATCACATTCCATTTGTCAGGAAAAATAAGCTCACTCCTTATAATGGAGTGGTAGGCTTTTGCAAAAGCAGTGTGTCCTTGATCCAGCCTGAGTTGGGATGAATTCAAGAATTGGTAAGTATATGTTCCCTGGGGGCAATTTGGGATGTTAATATCTGACGAAATATTTGTGGAGAAAAAGCTCCACCAGCAAACTGTAATCAGGACTTCTTTCTCAAGCTTCGTTTTAGAAGATGACAGCTTCTGATATGGAATATTCATGCTTGTCACAGGCACTGTCAAGTTAGGACTTTCTTCTTTGTATCTGGTCTTGCATTTTCTGTGTTGACTATGTTATGTATTATGGAGAAATAAGTAATCTTAGGAATGCAAGTCTCATGTTACATTCCAGACAACTTACTGAACTTAGGAAATATGTGAAGCACACTTTGACTGAAGAGCCACCACAAATCCATCTAGATCCATCTTTTTGCTGTGCCTTGCTAGTGGCTCAGTCTCATTATACAATGAGTGATCTGCAAAGAGGGCTCCTGGTTGATGGGACCAGAGTGTTTGTACAGGGATATTACAGAGTAGTCTAACTTAGGAAGGAATAAAGAGGGCCATCCACCTCCACATGCAGCAAAATCTACTTGGAGAAAGGCAACATTTTGGTTTACTCGAAATGCTTACAATATCTTTGAGAGAAGGGAGTTAATCAGCTGTAGGAAGGACAGGGAAATATGCAGTTTACATCTCAGAGTGTCAGTTTGTTGTCCAAAAAGTCTTTGTGCTTTCTCTAGAAGGAAAACAGCTAGGGTTAAGAAATTCGTTGACTTCCTGTGTCCCTCTCCTGCTTTCTTTAGAATTTAAACTGAAAAACTGAAGTCACCACAGCTTTGGTGTAATTCTGGCTGATTAATGATCCATGCTTTTTGGAAGAGGCAGTTGAGAAGATACGAGCATTGATTTCAGTGTCTAGAGGCAACAGGATAGTGGCGCTCCAGAGAATGACTCCAACTTAATGCTCTTAGCTTAAGAATTTACTTTATGGACCCAGCATTAGACGCACTGTCCAAGTCTAGAGGCACAGAGTTAAGTGCCTGTTTTTGCATGCCGCGGGCTGACATCTGTCCAAAGAGAGAGTAGGTGAAATGTAGTCACATAAAAGATGACAAACGTGGCCGTAGTAGGGCAATTGGTAAAAAATGGGCTTTAGTAGAAAAATAAATAGCTTATGCTGAAGATGGAGAGTGGATTTTATGAGAAAAGATAGTTAGCAAGTATTAAGCTGAAGTCCTATAACGTGCAGATTTAAGCTTGGAAGGAAATCTGTTAACTGATGATCTTCAGGTGCCAGAGATGCTGTCCCAAAGATATCTTAGAACAGAAAGAGATGGAAATGGAGGTTTTAGTCTTTACAGGAATACCTCTTAACTTTGAAAGGGTTAGCATGAATCTAGTAGCTCCATTATCATCACTGGAGACACCTAGAGTTACATCTGTCAAAACATAAAGGAGGTGTTCAGAACACAGAGGAGAGGAAGTCCTAAGCAAAAGGAACTCAGAAGGGGGAAAAATGGTCTAGCTTTATGGAGAATTGCACAATGGTGAACTGCAGAGCTCTGTGGAGAGCCTTGTAGTAGAAGCAAGGCTCTTAAACGGCTTTTCTGCAGGATTTACTTTCTACAAGAAGTACAGAGTTAGTGGTACCGGGGGCAAGGAATATATCCTTAGCTGGCTGAATATTATTAGAGCTGGAATATTGATACTATGGAATAGAGGGACTAAAGCATAATGTGGCCAGCTGGATCTCTGACTGTAAAAAAAAAGCCTTTTCAGCAAAAATTAAGAAGTTGAAAGAATGCATCTAATTCTGAGAATTGGAATGAGTAAACTGCAGGGCCTCCACTTAAAGATGAATGATGGCATTTATGAGCATTTTTTTGTGTTTTCAGTTCCTTTATTTGAGCTGGTTCAAGAGTCTTGTAGAAACAGCTTTTGATCAATTCAGGAGAGTAAGGAGATGATTTCTGTGAGACCGATAGCTGTTATTGGATAGTATTTCTCAATCAGAACAAAGATAGGAGTTTGCCATTGATTATAATTTCTGTATACTGGCTGGAGTGGTATTTTCCCTGAAGGGGAAGTAATGAGATTTTCAAAGGCTGCTATTAAGTGAATACCTCAAGATCAGGATGTTAGATGTTGGCAGAAGGAAATAAGTGAGCAAATGATGTTAATATGTTAAGGGTTGACTGTGATCCACAACACTCGTAATACAATCAGCAGTCCAGTGCAGAGACCAAGTATGTTCCCTCATCAGTGCAAGAGGTTAACATGATGAGTTTTGTCTGTGAGCTTGGTAGCTGTAGAAGAGCTATGGGGGCTCAGGTTGTTCAAACTGAGCTGACATAGTGAACTAAAGAATATTTAATGATTTGAGTCTTTCAGACGATACAAAATGGGGAGAGGTTGTTGGCACTCAAATTGTAAAGATGTGTTTCTGGAGACAGAGGTGGTTGGTACTAGCAGATAAAAAGGTTGATATTAGCAAGGGGAAAAGCAAGGAAAGACCCATAGAATCATAAGGTTGGAAGGGACTTCTGGAGGTCATCTAGTCCAACATACATGTAGCCCATACAGGGATTGAACCTGTGACCCTGGCATTAGCAGCACCATGCTCTAACCAACTGAGCTAAACCTGTTCCAATCATTACTGCTCCTGAAAAAGTTAGCTTAGTGGAGGCTGGCCCACATTGTGAATGCCTTTAGAATGGCTTTTAAGACTCTTTGAGGTTTTTTTAGAGGGTTGAAGAAGGATAGTTGTTCATAACAATCTACCACTTCAATCACAGTTTTATTTCATGTTATCTACCTATACGAATAAATATGACACTTATAATTTACAATAAATAAGTTAAATTCCAAGGGCTAGCAGTTCTCTTGCTCCTAAATGATAGCTCTTGGGATCAGGAAGATATTTCGCTGTTGTGTACTCAGGAATGCATAGGTAAACTGTTGCCGTGTGTCTAGTGTACATTGCTGATAGAGGAATTAGAGGGAGATAGAAACCACAGGCACTTTCAAATATGATAAGTCTGATCATTTCTGTCCAGGTAACAAGTAATATAAAAAACATTTTGTCAGGACTAGAAGTTAAGAGTTTGGGTAACGTTAACTAATAAAGCAGGGAAGAACATTAGATACGTTGTTCTTTATTTTTTTACAATACAGGTAATTGGTGAAAAGGGGAAGAACATGTTGTGTCTTGATGCTGATCAGTTAATGCTTTTTAAAAACTATTTTTTTCCCCTTCCTGGGCATACTTCAGTATTCAGTGTTGTTTGTTACAAGTTTATGATTATGCATAATTACAAAAACAGTTTCCTATTGATTTTGGAATTGGGGCTTGTCTGCAGGCAGTTTCTTTTAGACGCCGTTAATGGATCAGCTGTACTATTTCTCAGTCAATGCTCAAAATGTAGAATTACTTGTTTTGGGGGTTTTGTTGTTATATAATTCTAATTAAGGCTATTTTTTAGTACTTTCCAAAAATGAAACAGACTACATGAAGTGGGACTAGACTATCTGGGAACTTAAAATCCTTTTAGAATTTCAAAAGCAAAATGGTATCAGGAAAGTCAGCATAAAACAACAAATTATTGGCTGTGCTCTTAGTGCTGAATAGCAGCTTTGTGGAGTAAGGCCAAGAGGCTAAATGTATATTTAAAGAATATATCCTTTTGTATTTTTTCCTACTGAAAAAGGGCTTTGAATTCTCAACAAAGCATTTTATTTTGCAGGCTACTCTCTTCTACAGTCTCTGTTCTGTGCTGCTTGAGGTTTCAGATCATCTTAAGCACTGGCCATGTTTGAAATCTGACCCGACTAACCTTTTTCTGTAAAATGCAGTAGTACTAACCAGTCAGAACAAAAAGAGGTTTGACACAGCTGATTGACAGAATTGATGTTTTATTAACAATTTTATTGGATACTGGAGTAGCAGAATCATTTCCTGAATCCTACCAAAATGGCATTTGTCATTTTTTCAAGCAAATGCTGGCTGAAGTGCATATAATAAATTAGCTACATACCCTCGGGGAGAAAAAAAAACTTGGAAAGTTTCAGAACGTTTTCAATCCTTCTTTAAGGAATTGTTTATGTGCAAAACTTGTGGTGCGTGATTTTATTAAATATGTATGTGCATTTGTGTATTCTCCTTAATGTGCTCGTATTGTTACATGACTGATTTGTATGAATGACCAGTGACTCTGGATACTTCCCAGATATTCCATAGTTTGCCACTTGCTTGCATTTATTGCATGTTAAGCACTTCAGAAACAGAGTAATTGTGATTAACATGTTAACAGAAAGACTAAAAAGTACTGAACTTTATACTCGGCAGGTTGGGCACATTAGTTCTAAGCTCCGTGTTATATGTACAGCCACTGCCAAAAAAAAAGAACATAGATCCTTTCTGTTATTTAATTAAGACAAAATGCATAATTACGCTTTTCAGTGTAGCACAGTTCCTTCCCAGATGAATCAAAATTTAATGGTCTCCTTAGGTGTTTGCTGAGTACTCTGTTCTCCTCTTCTGTTACTTATTCATGCTGTTTCAGAAGCATAATTGTATGCAGTGACACAGTCACACATGACACAAGGGCACTGTACCATAAGCAAAAGTTTTGCTTACAGATATTCCCTATGAAGTAAAAGAGGGCAAACCTCATGATTACTTACTTTAGTTGCTTTTTTTGCTCTGAAAAAGTTCTTAAGGAGAATAAAACAGTACCCAAAACTTTAATATATTTTTTCTATAGTACTTGGGAACTCAGACTCTTGAATGTGTGACTTTTGGGATCAACAAAAGACCATTTGAATGCACAGTACTTCCTTGCCAGGGAGCTTTGCCCTCCTCTGTGGCTGCTGTCCTGAAAGAATCTCGGGGACAGCAGAGGGGTTGTGTTGCAAAGAAGAGAATGAAGGATAGTTATGAGAGCACAGTCCTTGCTCCTCTTTACCCATGGCATCTAGCTCTACAAGAAAGGAGTCAACGAAGAATCCAACTGCATTACTCTGATTTCTGATTCACAGCCCATTATCATTATGGGTTACTAGCGTATTTTCCCTTCTCTCCTTGTGCTTTCAGTTATCTTCTGCCAAATATGTTAGCCTGACTATATCAGAAAATTTCATATTTAGGCAGGTCATCAAATCTGTGCTGTATGTTGTTTCTAATAGTGGGATTAGAAGGGACTGTTGAGGCAGTCATTGGGCAGGTGGTTTGATGAATTAGATGAGAATTCCAGATTCCTAGAGTGGGAGTTCATTAAAGTTGAGATGCTCTAAAGGAAACAAAATAGAGAAATGGTGAATGTGTCAAACTGGTCAGAATTAATTGCCAGCATTCACTTAACACATCAAAAAAAAAAAAAAATCTTTGTCTCCTTTCAGAATATCTTAGTTTGAGATGAAAACTGGGTTTTATAGCATGATCTATCACCAAGTTTGTGCTAAAACTTCCTTTGAACATAAGGTGAAAAGGTGTTGATCTTTTTTTGAAATCAGACCACATATTTCTATATTGTAATAAATATTGAAGCGTGCACTGCTAAGCTTTATGCCTGTTTGTGAACATAACATCAAATGGAGTGATGAAGAAAACTTTGCACATATTTGAAAATCATGGATGTTTGGATAGATGTCATGTTACATCACCCAAAAGAAAATGAGTTAAGCATCCACTCCCAATTTCAATATTATACCTTGTTTTCAAAGAGTAGAGGATCAAGCAAATGCTGAAGTTTTCTGTATGGCTGACATCCTCATGCTTCCAGCACAGGCTGCTAACAGCCACTGCTGCTCTCCAGCCAGCAGTTTTATTTCTAGGTGAGGTGCATCCTGAGAGAAAAAGTGTAGGAGTCAATAGAAAGGCAGGTGGTGAAGTTTTGAAGTGGAAAAGCTGTTCAGAGCATAGCAGGGATTTGTGTGGGAAGAGTTTTCTTTGCCAGAGGGAGTTGTAGTGGTAGAAAAAGAGCTTTCAGCTGTGTGTGGCTAAGGTAGGAAGTTTAGTCGTGTTGAGGAGCTACAGACCGAGGGAAGCCTCTGTGGTATCTGCAGCTGTAGCAGATGTTGAGTGCCTTTGATGTTGGTCACTAGTGATGAGTGCATGCTGTAGGAACATATGCCCCTGCAGCACTGAGGACAAAATGCTGGCATTGCTTTCTTGCTTTGTAGAAGCCTCAATTCTTATCTTAAATTCTTACAGTACAATCGGTTTTGGAATCCTTTTAGGCCACCAAGGGAAGAGAGGAGATGCATCTTGTCTCTTCTCTGTTAGCATTATACTACGGGATGCTCCTTGCAGTTCTTGTCCTGATCTGTTATTTTCTACGATATCTCTGCTAAGCTTTGCCCTCAAGTGAAAAATATGTGTTCCCACAGCACACTTAGTTCTTACTAGCCACTTTGACTGAAAAAACTCTTTTTCTTTTTAACTCTGAAAATTCAAGTTCTGAAAGAGGTGTGTGTTTGTGAGTGTGTGTGTATATATATGTATATCTACATATTTATGAGGATACATATTTATATGTATATGTGCATATATATGTATATATGCATACGTATACAAACACATTACATAAATGTATACAAATATATATACTGTGTGTGTATATATATATATAAAAGAGTGTGTGTAAATGTTCATTGTTGTGTACATGTGATCACTTGCAAATAATCAACAGTCTACTTCGCTAAGCACAGGAGAATATTTTTTCTTTCCCCCCTTTCTCCATCCCCCCTCCCCTTTTTTTAACAGCTGGGCCAGACGTTGGAAAACCTGTGCTTCTACAAAGGAGTTTGTTTTGTGCCTGTTATCCTGATGGTCTTCTCTTAAATTTGAAACACTGATTCCTGATTCAGCATTGTAATGTTGTTGATACAATGCCCCTACCTGTAGACACACATTTGTTAATACAGTATGAATTAACGGTAGTGCACTGCCCTAAGGTGAGGCAGGAACTTGACTTACTTGCAGGTGCTCTTACAATAAGATCCTAAAGGAGAACAAATGACAACCACTAAGACCCATCTATTTAAGTACTGTTTACACTATAAAAATAAATTGACTCTTCTAATTACATTCAGAATTGTAGAAAGCTGTTGCTGCTTTAAACTGCTTGATCTCTCTAGGGAAACTTCCATCAAACATAACAGCTTACATTTTTACTTTGTTAATTATAAATCTATGAACAAGAAAAATGCAAGACAATCTCTACTATTCTTAGTATAATAGTAACTTCCTAAAATATTATTGCCCTTTTGAGTCCCAGTGGAGGATCTTTCTTCAGGGAAAAATGTCCTATTGCATAAATGAAGAAATACCTTACAGATTTATTAAGCAAATAATCAACATACATTTATCAAGAATTTTAAGTGGGATCTTAATCCTTGCACCTAGGTTATCTGCAGGATGATAGTGATATTTTTTTAATGGAAACACAGAATGGCTGAGGTTGAAAGAGACTTCTAGAGATCATGTAGTCCAATTCTCCTGCTCGTGCAGGGTCACCTAGAGCAGGGTGCCCAGGGCCTTGTCCAGAAGGCTTTTGAATATCTCCAAGGATGGAGACTGCACAACCTCTCTGAGCAACGTGGGGCAACCTGTTCCAGTGCTTTTTTTTTTTTTTTCCCTTTTTTTTTAATCACCTCCCCCACCAAAAACAGATAATGATCATTCTTTTGAAACACTAGCTTTTTCATTTTCTGCCATGAAAGATCAGTTGAAAAATATTTTCTTCTTCCATGCTGATATCAAGAACAACTGGGAGTTGTGTAAGGCGGTACTTAGGCTTTTTAGCTGCTAAAAATGAAAATCTGTGTAACATTCCTCCAGTTGGGATATTTATCAATGTTCTTAAGATGGTACAGGCATTTTTATTACTTTAGAGAGTGTTGTCTTAAAGATACAAATCTTAATGTGTCAGACAATGCATGGAGAGGACTGATCGCTTTTCTCCATCTGGAATCCCAAAGAGCTGAAGATCCTAGGAAAGTGTTTGAAGCGTTCCCTAACAGTGTTTGTGTATTGGCTACAGAAGTTAGCTGTAGTCAGTTCAATTGGTGTTTTGGTGTTGATAGGTTCTGTTGTGATCAGTTCTGCTCTTCTGTGTGATAGTTAAATTACGAAGGTCCTTTTATTGCAAGGTCACTGCAGATCTCAGCATCAGTTTTGTAATGCCCGTGTGACTGGACGGTTCTGCTGGCAGGACCATAGCTGAGCTAGTGCCTCCAAGTAAACATTTGCTAAATTTTGAAACCACCATGCATATTATATCAGAGCTTCTGCAATGTGCAGCTGCTTTTTGCTCTGTCTGTGCTCCGCCAGTGCACAGCTGTTAGAAGACACTTTATTGAACAATAAAATCAAATTCACAAAATTAGAAATAGAGTGGCTCTGGGTGGACACCGTTTGCTCTCGTTTGCAGAAGTACCAACCTTGCACCATTTTGTTCAAAATTCACTAGCAGACCGCTGTCACTCGGTTGAGCTTTAGGGCGGAAGGCAGAAGAAAGCTGCTTATGAAATAAAAATTGATTAGTAATGATTTTGTTTATAGATCTTGAGGAGGTGCCTTAGTAACTCAGTCCTTTGAAGCTTGTAAGTGCTTTCGAGATGGTCGCTGAGCACCAGATGGATTTGGCTGCTATTGTTGAAATAATCAGACCTGGCTTTTTTTGACAGGCACCATTTAACAACCTGAGTGATAGCCTTGTGCCTTTATCTCGCCAATGAAACCTATGCTCGTGCTACCTTAACAGACCATTGTAAGTTTGGGGATGCTTTTTAGTCTTTATTGATAATTTTCACTAGCATTGCTTTTTATTAGTGTTTAGATCAAATTTGTAAAAATGTTAAAGAAAATATGTCAACTATGTCAAACATATAAGGTTGTTTATAGCTAGTTTAATAAAGCTGACATAGTGATGAGTTTATCTAGGAGCAGGAGACTGAAGAATAAAACTTCAGTTTTTGAGTCAGTGGAAGACGCAGGAGCATTCTGCAATCTTGGCGAATGAGTAAATCTTTTTGTGCCTCAAGATATGTCTACCTCAAACAGACTAGCTGCAGCAGACCTTGCTGATTTACCTCAGCCAGAAAGAAGTGGAATAAATTATTCTTTCTGGAGTTCCCCATTGCCCTGACTAGACCAGAACCGGCAGCTGACCTGCCTTGTTTGAGAGCGAGCCTGTGCACCCTTAGCCTTTGTGCACGGCACGGATGTCCACTCCATTTTTACACTGGCTACAAAATAGGGAGAGGAAAGAACGATGTTGTTTGTCTGAAAGCACTGTCAAAATGTAAGTATTGGCTAAAGCTATACGTAAGTCCCTCTGTCTGAGAAGGTGCAGGATGGCCAAGCACAGATGTTGGCCCAGACTTGCCTCCATCTCCGATGTTGGAGTGGTCGGGGTGGGGTAGGGGAGTTGGCCCCAGTCTGTTTCAGCTTTCGTTGGTTTGCTGTGTATGTTTACAGCCTTTGAATTTCTTTGACATATGGCTTCTAATAAAAATTAGAACTTGGCAGGAATCCTCGTGGTTTGTCTGCCCCAACTTTCAGGCTCTTTTCTGAAGTCTGAAGTAAGGTGAATTTAATCTGATCTGCAATGTTATTACAGGATGGTGTTGCACAGTCCTAGCAGTTGTGCAGGCATAATCGATGTTTGTGAGCCAATGCGTGGAAACACAATGCTTCTGATTCTTCTCTTACTTATGCTGAGGTAAACCAGAAATAACTGCAGTGAAGCCAATACTATATTTCTGTGTGCATGTGCATGGAAATCAGAATAAGTAAGAATTGGACCTTTTCTAGCTCTGCTGTTCTCTTCTCTTTCATTTCAGTTTTCCTTTTCTTCTTTTTCCTCCATTTGGCTAATGGTAGCTTAGATCTCATCTGGTCTAAATTGGCACAGCTTCACTGATGTTGGAGGAGCTTTTATACTAATTCACAACAGCTGAGCATTTTGTGCAGCCCAGTCTACACAAGTGTGCCTTTTTTCTTTTTACCTCTTGTTCTGTTTTCCATCTTTGTGCTCTTGTGCTTGAAGACCTCTTATTCTGCCTCTCATGTACAAGTTCCAACACAATCCAGCTGACTGCACATAAACTGTAAGCCTGTTTCAGAATAGAGCTTCTCTGTATGAACTTAGAAACCTGTTAATTTCCATTTTGGGTTGCATACATTTGTAGAGGATTTATTTAAAATCTAAAATAAAGATTTGTACTTTTCCATGTTTTTTTTTTCCTATTAAAAAGCACAGAATAATTTTAATTGCTGACTAGATATTTGGCTAGGGAAACTATTTCATTTGATTTTGAGGACTCGCAATGAATACCTACTGAAATCTGCTGACAACAGTGATTCGTTCTAAGAGTTCAGCAGAAAAACTTTTCTTTCTGTTGCGACACCAAAAAATAAGAAAGATTTACATTTATTCAAGCACCAGTGTATCCTAGAGCAGGTTCTGTCTTATCTGACTTGGGGGAATTGCATAAACTCTTTAGAAGGAAAGGTTATGCTAACGTATCTGCAAACTTCTCTTGATAATTATCCAAGGACTCCTTGGTTAATCTGGTTGTATCTTAATGGCTGATGACATTTTAAATTGTTTGGAAAGGCAGGCAACCATGATGAAAACGGTGCTCAAAGCTAAAAATCTCTTGTAATTATATGCAACTGGTGCATAATGCATCCTAGGAACTGAGAAGGAAAATGGAATTGTGATGGTTCTGTTGAGTTTATAATACGTTAATACCAGACCATGCCTGTATAACTATAATGGTTTTATACTGTTTTGTGTTGTGCATTCTAAGAGGTATGTTTATTTAAAAAACACATTAATGAAAAAGAAATGATAAAAGGAAAGTTAGCAAGTTCTGTGTTACATATGAACTCTGGTCCATTTTGCTGTTCTGTCTAATGACTGGTAATATTTGCATCAAAGAAAAATGTGGAAAAAACCTACAATAGACAAGTGTGATAAACAAATATTGTATATATTTGTTCCAGCGTTCTTTCTAAATTTAAATATTTAGCGGTTAGCTGACATAGCAAAGCCTGATGGTGCTTATTATCCCATATACCTAATATACCACTTACTCACAATTGTGTATTTTTATTAAAGGTAACTTGTTCACATATGGCTAATTTTGAGATACAAAGTGAGGAAGTCTTACAGGCTGAGTATCTTTTGATAAAATAGACCTTTAAAGAATTTTAAAAACACATCCTAGATTCTTACTTGTTTTCGATTTGTCATAACAAATTCCTCACAAACAGTATGAGTAGATAATTGATTAGATGAAGTAATTAACACTGTATAATTAAAATCCTGCTGATGCAGCAGCATGGTGTAGAATTTAATATGTTTGGAAGTTCAGAAGCTTCACAAAGTTGGAGCAGAATGCACAGAATTTTGTTAAAGTATACTTCCATGATTCAAACATCAGTTCTAGAAATCAGAAATTCTGAGCTACATCGTACACTTAGCTATTGATTTGGTTGCTTTAAGGATATTAGTTTCATTGTCTCTAAGATAAGGTTTATTGTAGCCTTTCCTCATAGTGCTTCTCTAAAGCTTAATGTTTGCAAGAGAATATAAAGACCCTTGCTATAAAAATGCTTCATAAACACTAGTCTCTCTGGGCCCTGCCTGGTTCTTATCCTGGACTCTGCACTGCTACATCACTGATGGAAAATTATTATCTTTTATTATTTAACTTGCTCTGGGTTTGAGATAAGCCATATGGAAAGATCTCCGTGTAGGGGAGTTTTCTGCTTGACATTATGAATTTTCCAGTCCCACATTAATAATGGAGCAGTTGCAACATCCCCTTTGGTCTAGATGGTTCCACGTATCTGTGCATTGATTTGATGACTTATATTCTTCTTATATTTAACTTCAATGAAAACTCACCATATGGTCCAAGTGGCCTACTTCCATGTAACAAATAGGTATGTGAACATGGCATGCCTAATTAATATGTGGATACCTTCACAGGCTTCTTTTTTTCTTACAGACTGCAATCTTAGAATTGCCAAGCCAATAGCCACAAAAGCATGCATTGTTTTCTCTGTTTAAGTAAGGCATCCTCCAAAGAAATCTGATTTGCTTTTTGATGCATGTTATGACACATGCTTTCATGCCCATTTTCTTTTATAGTGGAAACAGTATAGTTTCCAGTGGCAGTGATGTGAATGTTTCACAACTAGAACATCAGTGAAGTTGTGACATCAGGAAGTCAAGACAGTGGGTGCTGAACAATTGAGGCGGTCTGCAGTTTTTGGTTTTTTACATCAGGATCTATTTGATTTGAGTGAATGATGGTATACATCAAGAATATGATCTGAACTATTGCATTCCTGTGAGAAGTTTCTGTTTTCCAAAATATTAAAGTAAAATCCAAATAATTATCTGTAAAAATATAAGGAAAGAAGGATTAAAATACTGTTTTAACCCCTGAAAATCATGTTACATAGACATCACAAGATATGAACCTCAGCAATTGATCATGTTAGCTAATCCGATGCAAAACTTACTGTTTTGTGTAACTGATATCTTGAGTGGAAACTCTCAAAATCTCATGTTTATTTTCATTTCACTATAAACATCCTACTGCAATATTCCTTAGAGCATGTGTGAGTGCTTGTGTTTGGATGTTTCTATAAAATATTGGCCCTTTTATGTGATGGATTGCACGACCAAAGATTCTTTGAATGTTTTCTTGATTAAAAGCCAGTTTGCATAACCTGTATGGCTGAAGGTTGTTAGATCTTGGAATCTTGCTCTCTGAAGCCCAGGATTTGGCACCCAAAAATCAGTCACTTCTTTTCAGGTGATACATTAGAGCCAAAATCTTTCTCATCTGCAAAATGGTTCTGTAATTGCAAGAGCTGAGTTAAATATTAATTAATTTGTGTACAATGCCTTGAAATGATGAAGTGCTCCATAAATGACAAGTGACATTATGAAAGTGCTCATCGTAGTTTCATGATGAGGGTAAGCGTAAGGTTGGTGCTTAAAACTGGGATTTGGACCTGTTGTCATGCAGAAAATATGCAGTTTATCCACCTGGAATTACAACACTTACCTTTTTCCTAAATAAATAAGTGATAGGGAGCTTACGTATAGATCACCTTAATAGTTTGAATTATGTTAGTTTAAAGTGGAATCTATTGAAAAAGAATACTCTCAGAATGCACTGTTGCGTTTTACCTCCATTTCTTTTGGCAGTGTTATCTTACAGACTTCCAGGAAAATTCTGTTTTTAAAGCCCACTTAAATCCTATGTAATGGCTAAATGTAAAGTTACCTGTTGAGCTTAATATTTTGGGTTTTCTTCTAGCTGAAAATTTCTCCTTGGCAAAAATAGAGCAGTGGCATGATTTTTTACCAGGAATTTCACACATGTGCATATGCTCATGTACGTGCATCCACACCCACACACAAAGCCAATTTCAGAATCCCACAGGTTGGAAAGGACATCCAGAAATCTCTCAGACTAAAGCATGTTCAGGCAAAGTGAGTTGCCCAGGTCTTTGCTCAGGCAAGTTTTAGATTTCTCCAAAAAGCTTGTGTCCATCCAGCACTCCAGTCATGCTGGAGCTGGACCATGTCTGTAATCCCAGTGAACTCATGACCCTGTAATTGTGTGAAGACTTCTCATTCTCCTTTGCTTTTGCTGCTGCATGCTTTTCTGCACAATCTTTTGCTTTCAGCAGTGAGGTAGAATATTGCTGAAGCTGGTGATGCCACCTTTTAAATGGGCTGTGGGCTTATGTTGTCTCTAGTACTGGTAGGACCCGTTGCCCACTGGAAAGAAGTGAGTTCCACGTGATGTCAAGCATATGCTGGTAGAGTGCAGAGCAAGTAATAGGATTTGAGTTGGCTAAATTCTTGTCCATAAGTGTGCTGGTGTAACTTGTATTTACAAACACTGTTGCTGAGTAAATTCAAGAGGGATATATACATAAACTGATCTATGTGTATTCAGATGTCATTTCTTTAAAAGATGCACAAATATGCAACTGCTGAAAGCTGTCCTGTCTGTGTTTTCATTTCTATTGGATTTTCTCTTTTCATTTTCTGGGAGAGGGAGAGGCTAAGGAGGAGAGTGAGCTTCTTAACAGAAAAATCTGATGTTATTTGTTGTAAATATTGAATATGTTAGCTGAGAGGAAAAAAACAGAAAACCTCTATTAAAATAAAGAGCAAAGTGAAAAACAACAATGAAAACCTCTACTGATTGAATCTTAGACATATCCTTTATACCTTAAAAAAATGAAAATGTATGCAACTAATAGTGGAGAAAGAAATTGTAGATATCTGTTTAAAAATAAAAAAAAAAAAGAGAGTGGAGAAAGCTCAGAAGATGCAGTTTCTATTGACTAGTTATATGTTTTTGGAAAGGTCACTGAAAATTTACACTGTGATAAAATAACAACCTAATTATTATCCATCCAATAAAACTAAATGTTAATATTTCTCAGATTCTCCTCTATTGACAAGTGAGACTGTTATTCAAGATGGACTTCTGTAGATGAGTGGAGGGCACAAATCACCACAATTATGAGTTTCTATAGCAATTACTGTCAACTTTAAAACTATAAAGGAAACAAGATGTAATTAAGAACTATCTGTAGGTTTGTTTTTTAAGGAAAATCTTCTTTTAATTATATTTCTTATATAAGAGATGCAATTTGATGATGAGAGTAGATCTTAAAAGCACAGTAGCCCCTTTATCTAGCTCCTAAAGCAATTCCCAGTGGAAAATAGTATTTCATTAATTGTCATTACACAGGAATTATAGAATTAGAGGGTCCAGCATTTCTTTTATGATTCATTTCTTTAAGTGTCAGTGACATTATTTACTCTAAATTAAGTTCAGCGCATAACAACAAATTAATTACGAACTGGGAAAAAGGTTAAAAAGTTAGAGAACTAGTAACTTCTGTTTTTTGAGAAAGGAGCCCTTTTAACAAGGGGTCTGAAAATGCAGTCTTTCAGCTGAGCAAGAGAAATGGTTTCTATTAATATATTCATTCCTCCAGAAAGAAAAGCAGATGAATAGTCTTCTCTGTTAATTCATTTAAATATTTTAGCAATGAAATTCTTCTAAGTGAAGCAGTAATCTTTCACTTACATTGTACGTATATCAGAATATTTCCATTGAAAATAGTCAATGAGGAAGATGTAAAACTGACAGAGTGAAGCTTGATTCTTTTATATTTAGGTACTATAATACACACACTGATTACACACGTCTCTTTTTTCCCCTGCAAGACGGTAGGAACATTCACAGCCTTCTGTGGATTTGCCCTGTGTACTGAACAAGGCATTTCTCGGTGAAGTAGGAGCTTTTCAGTAGATTACTGAAATCTAGGTGGTCTTTTTTCCCATTGTCTTCAGGGGGCTTCAGATTAGCTCTCAAAAATATGTCCTTAGTTTGGAGACAACTTCTAGCAAAGGTAAATTTCTTCTTTAGCCCATTTCATTTGCAGGTTTCACTGCTCACTAAAGGAGGCAGGTGTTTTGGGAAAAACAAACCAAAAAAAGCATAAAGAGGTATGTACCTGGTTTCAGTGAGTAGTACTTTTCTTCTCAGAGATTGTGCCTGTGACTAGGGTAGAGCACTACCTCGGTGGAGGATAGAGCCATGTTCAACCACAGATGTTCATTTAAGTCTAACTTCTTCCACAAAATTGCAGTCTGTGCAGGCTCAGTAGTAACTTAGATTGCTAACAGCTGAGCTCCTCCAGTGCTTGGTCTGAGCTGGGCATGGGCTGAGTTAGGCTCTGCGGTCCAGTTTTCGGCTCTGGTCAGCCATCAGTACCTTCACTGGAAGCAGGATGGCTTGCACCCCCAAATCCTCAAGGCTGCCTTGCTAAGTCCAGGCAAGGGAGAGAAGGACCTTCCTGATTCAAAAACTGGGATTCTGGAGGGAACAGAATCAGTTCAGGAGGCAAAGAACATTGCTAAGTTTGCAAAACTGGTTGTTTTCCATTTGTGAAATGTCAAAACTGAGGTTGCACAAACTCATGTGCTTACTTCCCCTCCACATCATTCAGTGTCCATGATGGCCACTGCTCTGTGAATGAACTAAAACAGCTGAGCAGAAGATGCTGTTCTTGCAAGCATCTGCCTCCCTGAGTCCATAGTTGGAAGGCCCGAAAAGGATACTTTAAATGACAGCAGAAAAGGTCAGCGCTGTGCACTTGAATGCTATTCTGGAGACAACAAGCTTCTCTTCTTTCCTAAGTGACGAAGTTCCAACTTGAGCATAGGGACATCTCCTAACTCAAACGTTTCACGTGTGGCCACCAGCTGTGTGCTCTTTGTTGACTCCATGCGTGGCCTGCGACTCTGGAGTCTGATTTGGAGAAGTGCCGAGCACTCACAGTTGCAGCTGTAGTAATGGGGACACTACTTTGACCATAATAAATGCTATATAATGCTTGGCGCTCAGAAATATGAGATCCTAGGTATTTCAGATTGGGAGCAAAATTAATAGATGCTTTTGATCTTAAAGTCTCTGTGCCCAAGTTGCTAATCTGCAGTACAGGGGATAGTAATACTTCTTTACTACACAGAGACACGTGGAAAAAAAAATCTTAATATTTTTCAAGCATTCAAATACTGTGAGGCTGAACGCTTCTTGTGGAAGTTCATAAAAGAGATAATATGTCTTCAGAGCTCTGTTTAAATAGTGCTCAGTACGTAAGGCACTGGGGTACGTGTTCAGCAATGCAAGAAACATAAGCAGGGATCATTATCTAACCATTGCCTCTTTCCTGCACTGAATAGATCAAGGTCTTGTGGAAAGATTAATACTTGAATGTCTCACTGAAGACAGCATCATAATGTATTTCTAAGAGGAGGGCATTTTAGTGTTCCTCAGCAGCCTTAACTCTAGCATTTCAGAATGTCTAAGTGTTTTCACTGAGACACAAAGTATTGCAATAAGGCCCATTTTTGTGGGCTGTTTGCTTATTTTAAAATGAAAACTGAAAAATATGTATACCCTGTTGTATGTCATCACATTCTTATGGGTCATCAGTGTAATATAAGAGGCTGTGTAGAGTAATTCTGTGTGTATGTGTATACATCTCTAATTATTATGCATACTAAATACTAGATTTCATTGAAGGCTTATAAGAACATTGTGGAAGAATCATAATTTTTCAAGCAACTGTGGAAGTTGAAGTGCTTTTTTGTACAATCTTTACCTTTCTTGACTGTCTTTTCTGAGGAAATTCACTCCTCCTTTAAAGACAAAAAAAGAATGCTACTCTGTTTTGTGCTGCTCTTTCCTCTGTCAAGGACTAAACTGTTCTGCACAATTTGTGTATACTTAGAGAGAGGTTATAACTGCAACATATCCTTTCTCAGGAACTTGTCCTTCATTCCTGGCTTTTAGCAGTATAACTCTGCTCTCCTACTGTAACTGCAGTAATACACAGAGAGGCTGTCTGAGAGATGCTGATAATGTTTGCATAAGCATAAGTGTACAGCACTAGTGGTACATCATCAGTGTATCAGTAATACAGTGTAACACATAAACCCCTGTGTGTGTGTCCAGCCCAGTATTAGAAGAGGTCTGCCAGTATAACTGTACTGTAAATGCACTTCGTCCCAAAAGGACCAACTTTTTGCTGCAGAAGTTGTGCTGACACCAGCCTTTTACTGATGAACAGATACATCATTAGAAAGAATGCCTTCAAGCTTTCCAACCCTGAAAAGTTTTATGAGTTCACTCTGTGGGGATGCATTGCTGTTGTCTAATAAAGCACTATTTTGATTTTAATTTTAGCAAAAGCAAATACTTCCTGGACACCTGTCATCCCTGAGAAAACTATTGTGCAAATAAAAGAGAGCATTTTGCCATTGATAACGTTTGCTAGGAAATGTGATGAAAACAGATAGCATGAAAGGGCTTTTTAAAAGTGTACATTCAAAGACTGCCTATGCAGGTTTTGGTTTTGAAGGTGTAAGAATAGCAGCAAAATCTTGCCCAGATACTAGTCCTGAGAGAAAAACAATTTCTTGTAGGATTCCTTTCCTTTTCTATAGATCTGATGTACCTTAGGGTTGTTGTGTTCATGCTGTTTTGCTAGGAAGAATCACAGAGCATAAGCTACTTCACTTGTATGTTTTACTGCTTCTTTATCTGTTTTCCTCATCATTTATGTGCCCCGTCAGTTACGTGACAGGAGTGGGCAAGAAGCCCGTGCAAAATGTACAGCTGAGATGCTTCCACAAATTATTTGAAGGACTTCAAACAAACTTCTCCTTGTATTTTTTTTCCCAAGCTTTTTTTATACAGTTTATAGTTTATCAACAGAGTACTTTGCAGTGTTACACTGCTTCCAACTGTGATAGCAATTCACTGTAGAAACTGCTAATACTGTATGATGTGAAACTTCTTCAACCACTGTATGCCAAATTATAATACAATTTCTGTCACTTTTAAAGAAAACATTATTTTCCAGAAATAACTATGCTGCTGTCATAATTCAGGAATTTCATACAAATTAGAAATTAGGGGTGAAGAGTTCATTTGAACCTCAAGGCACAACAGTTACTCCCCCTCCAATTCAATTTTTTATTGCCACCTGCTTCATACGGTTCATTTTCAAAATAGTCTATAACTAAATATTCTACTGGTAAGCTAGGCAAGTCTGGCTGTGATCCTGCTGAATGAGATGAGTTGATGAGATGAATTATAATAAAAGGGCTATAGGTGCTTTGTGGAGTGCAAGAAGGGGAAGAAAAAGATGGGAAAGTACTCCAAGCTCTATTCCCACTGTACTGGTGCTTTATAAGTTCCTGAATCATGAAAGAGGTTAATAAAATTATAAAAACAGTGAAATCTGAGAGAGAAATCTCAAAGTGAAATGTATGTACTGTGATTATTCTGAGATTAGGGATTTTTGTTCTGTTCCTGGTAATCATACATGCATGCATGCTTATCTCAGGATAAAAATTCAACATTAAATGGACAAATTCACGGTCAAATTCATCTCACTTGATTTCCCTGACTTAGAGTGTTTTGTCTAAACAAATTCTATTTCTTCTTCCAGGGAAAGATAAGGAATGCACATGGGTGTTTTATCCTACCTGTCTTATGATAGAGAGAATAATTATTCATGAGCGCTTATTTCTCCCCATTCATGGTAGACCAGCTTAGGCTGGACAGCTAGCAGTCTCTAGTAGTAAAGCAGAATTATACTTCTACTGAGCAACTTTTTACAGATACCTCTACTTCCTCTTGGAAGCTTCCCAAAATCCAGAGAAAATAGATTAGCAATCTCATGTTCTACATGACCAGGTATGATTTCAGAAGATGTTTTGGAAGCAAGTAGAAGGGAAAACTCATTTGATTTGAATGTAACCCTTGAGTCCCTGCCACAGAAGAGAAGTGGGCGTTACAGGGTGATTCCATTGTATCGTGAAACATTAAGTAGCATCCACGGTTAGACAGTCACACTCAGAGCTATCGCTGAGAAAAGCCCTTTGAATTGATGGGGTAGCACAGGGCTGGTGGAGTAATTCTGTAGTCAGAAGAGAGGAAATTTGGGAGGGATTAGTGCTTCTGAACTACGATTTTCCAGCCTGTGTTATATGGTGAGACATTTAGGTACATTTGGTTATTTCATTTTTGTGAGCTTGGAAGTAAATTAATTGTGTATACCTGCAACATCATCAGAAATGCTGTGATGTACTGCGGTGGGATTATATGGATTTTGTGATATGTAGAGATGTTCTGACTATTTTGATTTTTGAAGAAGAAGAATACCAAACACATGCTAAATAGCATCTAGTCATATGATACATATAGACGGCTGGGTATGTCTTAATCTCTTGAAGACTCTATGAGATTGTGACAACCTTTTGTGTTCCTGTTCCTTACTCTCTCTGTTGTTCTTGAAGTAAAGATGATGACACAAGACACTAACAATCAACATTTGTACTGGTGAAATTTTGCCAGAAAACTTACCTTTGGGCAGTGGATAAGTAGGGACTGTAATTGTCCAGCTGTGCTTTATATCCCTGAAAAATTAGATTTTTTTAAAAAAACTGTGCTCTAGACTTCATTTTTTCCAACAAATGGCAGCCTCTCATGTATTTCTTTATAATGTATTTTTGCAGATTTATATGGCCACAGTGTCTAGGGAGATTTAACAATATTGAAAGATGTTAAAAGACCCAACAACTCAAAATCCAACTCTAACTGAATGGACAAAACATTGTCAGAGGGAATGGAAGTTGTTTTTACATGCACAGACCAAAAAGAGCAGTCCTCAAACCCTGAGGCAGAGCCAGGGGGAATAGACCGAAGAAGTCAACTCATTTGTGCTCTGTGACATAAATTAGGAAAGCAGGTTGTACTGGCCTCCATGAAGAGTGCCCGCTCTTGAGATATTCAGGGATAAAGAAAAAGAAGCCCGAACCACTGGTTCAGAACTGTAGGTTGAAGTACAGAGAAGAAGGAAGATCATACCATAGCAATATTTGTAAATATTTGTACAATATCTTGTATTGCACTTGGGAGTTAAGTGGACACTTAACTCACATCTTATATCATTAGAGAAGCTGAAAGTTACTGCAGTGTATTTTTGTAAACTTTCAAAAATATCTGAAGTTTTAAGTAAGATTCTGCTTAGTAGTGGTTTTCTCTTTGGTTTTGTTGTGAATGTTTACAAGGACTTGTGGAAATAGGAGGAGCAGAGTTAGGGAAGACAAGGAAAATGGAAAGGAACAGGGCAGAGGGACTGGAGAATTCATAATTTCAGAAAAAAAAAGAAATGGAAGCTAAGAAGTGACTGGCTGAGATGGAAAAAAGAAGGAAAGCTACTTCATGTTGTCGCTTTGGTTTATTCTTTTCTCTTCTTGCTTTTCCAGTTCTCCTGCTCTGCTGCAGTCATCCATTTCTCCCTACCAGAAACCCTTGGCTATTTAGCCTGGTGAAATATTGGTAGAAATGCTATAGTGATGTGAGTTGATTACATATTAGAACAAAGTTAAATCTGGTGGATGGCTTTTCTGAGTAGAAATTTTTTATTCTATTTCTTTGATATGTACCAGGCTATTTTGATTATGGAACAAAAATAAACATAAATATTAAAAACTCAATCAAAGCCTTGAAAACTAAGCAAAAGGACTTTGAGGGAAGCAAACAGAACAGATCAGTCTGACCCAGGAGAGAAAGCTGTGGTCTCAAAGCGTCCATTATTGTTAGAAAATTATTCCACATATGAGATTTAAAAAGATCAGTTCTTTTTCCACAGAATCAGCATAATTGTATGTTTACCTCTTTCCTTGAATTCTTGAGGAGTGGCATATTTAGCATGCATAATCTGAAAGCCAAGTCCTTTTAGGAGGTAATTTCAACTGGATTGCACATGGGAGCATGAATACATCAATATAACAAAATTAGAGAGTAATGTGATGGTTTTGATTTTTCCTTCAGCTGAAGAAAGCAGTTCAGAAAGAAACCTCAGCAAGTTTCTTTTTGCCTCAGTTTATTCCCATTCTGGCCACCTGATCTCACACTTCCATTGAGCTCTTCTGTATTAGATTACTGCCTCAGTATGGGCTTTTCCATGCAAGACCTTTGACTCCCGAACATACTGGAGTTTTACTTGGCTTAAAAAAACATTTTAAATTTTGGATTAGAAAGGCTTATTTCTAACATGGGCTAAATCTAGTTTGCCTCATTGCTGTGTCCCTTGTGCAGAATATGCATTCTTAGTTTGTAGTGATGAGTGAATCTTCTTTATTTTGCAGAACCTATTTTTCAAACCCTTGTTCCTAAGCTGTCTGTTAGTCATGTAGCACTCGAATGTAGAGTAGGTCTTTGTTTCAAGAATTTTTGATGTTTATATCAGCTTGCAATAAAATCTAAATCTCAGGTAGAAAGCTCTTCAGTGATTTGTAGAATTAGATTTTGAGAAGAATTGCCCTGGAACTTCTATACTCCATATGCCCCTGCTACCGATTTACTGTGCTGTTGGGCCTTCTGTGTGAAGGAACCCGGGCAAAAGATTGATGTTGTATTTGGGTAGTATTCTTGTGAGTAGGTCTGGCTTTGGGGAGTGAGTGAACAGAGAATCAGACTCTTAAGAAGGAAACTGAGAACAATGTTTGAATGAGAAGAAGTGGCTTAGGTACCATCCAGGGAGGACTGAGGTAACACTATTTGCATGGGAAGGTACCCTAAAAAGATGTCTGAAAATAGGATGAGAGCATGTGTTTGTGATTGAGGCTTGAGAATCACACTCACCATTTGAGGTGTTGTGCATTGCTAGATAGCAGCTGTGGCCAAGCTTTTTCTGCTTTATTAACTGTAGGATGGCTACATCCTTGAATTTTGGTTTTCCTTGATTTCTGTTTTCCACTGGTGAATAAGAGCAGTGTACCCTAAGGCTATATTTTATTCAGTGTTTCATACAGTGTAGTTGTTGGGCCTATGTTCAGGAGTGTTCGTTGTGTCTGTGAATTACTTTCTACACGGTTTAAAGCATTGATGAGTTTTATAAAATGTAATGGCTAGGCTGTGGTTCCTTGGGAATCTGTCCACCTCTCTGCCCACTGTTTTAGTCTGTGAATTTTCTTGGGTAACTGCCATGATTTGGACCGTAAGCAGGAGAGCAAGTTCGGGTCTTTGCTTCTGGAACTCATCCGACCTGTCAACTGCCTCCACTTTAGATATATTAATTTCTGGGCATTTTGCAAAGAATACCTTGTTTGTAGGCTGTTGTATGTTCTGACTTTGCCTCAATGCAAGATCAAAATTTAATTTCTTTCACTTCTCCGTAACTGCTGAGTATAAGAATTTGAAGACCCAATTTAGACTCTATTGAAAGAAAGATTTCTTTATTGGCAGTTTTACAGGAGTAGAGAAAAATGTTAAATAAAAGGCAACATAGATATAAAAAGTGTGACTGAAGTATATAACAAAAAAGTTTTCTCAACCTGTTCCTAATACTGTGTTGCAAAATACGGCTTAAAAATCTTACACAGTACAAAATGTTCTGCCTTACACACATCTCTTTCCTTGGGAAGTTAAATATTTTCATCTGTGGATATTTCTGAGGATACAGTGAATATAATCCATGAGTTCTGGCAGGTTGTTATATATGTCTCAGTAAGGAATTACAATGCTTTCTATTCTGCCTGAAGTAGTTTAAACTAGTAATAGTATCGTAAGACATGGAAAGCTAGTAAATGGATGGTGCTGGTATGGTAAAGTGCTCTTACAGTTGAAGCCTTATCTTTGACGACTGATATTATATTAGGGAATAACTTTGCTTTAACTTACTTTTATTACTGCGTTTCAGTTGTGAATGAAATATATTTGATCAAACTAAGCTTTCATTTAACGTTTTTTTTGGAGAATGACTTGATTAGTCTATATTTAAGTGTGAACTGATTCATCCAGGCTGAAGAGGAATCGGGACAGATAGACATGACTTCTCAGGGAAGGTAAGGTCTCTTGAGCTTTCCTGTGAGACATGGTGGCAATTGCACAATCTTCTCCTTCAGTCAGATTGGGCTGTATCAGGCCCTACTGAGGGAAACTAGTCAAACTGTTTTATCGCTTTCCTTTCCATCTTTGCAAACTGAGCTTGCAAAGCTTCCAGCAGTTTTCTTCAGTTGGGTTGTCAACTTTTTTACATGAAGCAGCAGGTGCCTGATAATCTGCAAACCTTTGAGAGCAAATTGGGGAAAGGTTGTGTGTCACGGCAGTTTTATCCATTGGGCTGTGTTATTTTAAGCAGTGGTGCTACGATTGCATCACCAAGTCTCTGAAATTTGCCACTTGGGCCAGCTGTGTTCCTCAGAACCTCAGCCTGTTTTCTGCCCAGCTTAAAATTATTGGTATGTTTTCTTTCAAGTTGACCTGCACTCACTTGACTTCTTGCTGTCTTACTAGCCAAAATTCAGTGTATATAAATATACGGGATGTAAAATGCTTTGAAGGGTCCCTCACTCAGCAGAGTGGTTAGCTGTATGCTTAACTTTTAAGCTCTCTGATCATTTTCAGTCAGAAACATGTTTAAGAGTCTTGTTAACTTCCACAAGGTGATTCTTCACATACTTTAAGTTGATCATACCTGTAAAAATTACTTTGATGTGGAGCTATACAAATAGAAAGTTGGAGAAGAGATCAAAGGTAAATGAAGTTGAGGAGAGTGGTGGAGATTTGCCAGTGGTGATTTGGGGAGGAATTTTTATCACTTACATTTTCCTTTTTCTTTTCTTTTTTTCTTCTTTTTTTAGTAAAAATTGCATTCTTCACTTGTGGTATGAGTCTGGTACTTTTGAAATGAATGGGAATTTTACTATTGATGTGGGAGCTGATAATCTAAGGATAAGCTTGAATTTTGGGGAATTTGAGCGATTTTTGGGGAAGCAGTGCCATTGCAGTGAGTTACTTTCTCTTCTTCATAGCCATAAAAAATTATTTTTATATACTGGAACATGGAGAGAAAAGGTACTTTTAGCTTGGAAAAGACACACCTTATGGTTCACACTTAAAATCAAAGCTCAGAGTCTTTGCTAAGCACGGATTTAACAGCACTCTCTGTAGTCACTTTTCTTTCTTTATGAATAACTCAGTTGACAATAGGAAACCATGTGGTTCTTAATGTTGTGTAGCAAGGATTATAGGTTTCCAAGAACAGGCTGGCTAAAAATCTGTTAGTTGGTATAAACATACTAGTTCGAGCAGCTCTGCACCAGGGAGTTCACATATTGTCCTCTATTTCTTAGGACTTCTGTGATTTGGTATTTTAACTGTCTGCTCTCAGAGGTCAGGAAGTGCAAAATCTTGACTATGAGCACACTAGAAAGGACAAGACAGAATATCCAGAGTACTCTGGGGATGATGGTTATAAAGTTGATCAAATTGCTGTGGCAGTTCTCCCTAAAGAGTAGTGCAACGCTGCTGATGTAGCAGATCAGGCTCAGATCTGTTCTGCTGGGGACCTAGAGCTGCAGCTAAATAGGCAGGTTCAGATTAATTAAAAGAATCAAAATGAGGACTGTGTCTCTCTCCCAGCGTTATTATGCCTAATTTATGTAGCGCTCCACTGTTTCCTCTCTGCATTGAATGTGGCAGCATATCTCAGGATAAAAGCCCAAATACTGAGATTACTCCGTTTTCTCTGCTCCAATAATAGATACAGGAATCAGAAAGCAGAGCTCTCCCTCCAGCCTCCCACACAACTGTGGGGAAGTTGCTAAGTTCAAGGTTTTCAAAAAATTAGCATTTGGATTAATGCCTAGAGGCAGGTACAGCCTCAGTCTAACTGGATAGCTGTGAGATGTACAGCAATGTTACATGATTCGGGAGCACACTGTCAGTGCTGATGGGGAGAGGTGAAGTCTCTCTTTAACTCCGCTACACCCTTTCAGTGCAAGTGTGTTTGTTTAGACTTTCATTTAAATTTTAAAAAAACTCTGAGCCTTTGTCAAAGCTGCTGGGCTCTCTACTACCTTATATTAATTCCAGTGATGCCTAAACATGGAGTCTGGTTCCCAGTGTTGAACAAAAATGACTATTTACTGACTCAGTGCTTCTGTCCTGTAAATGAAGAAGATATGAATATTTAGTTTCCAGACTCTTAAGTATCTGTAAAGCTCTTTTATATTAAATATTCTTGTCTTTTTATGTGCAGCACTGCATAAAAAAGACTTGCATATCTGGGAGCAGTGACTTTCCCCAGGCACAGCAGCCCGGGAGGTCCCTGGCTGGAGGTGCGATGCTAATGTGGCGGTGCCTCACATCCCATTGCTCTGTGCACATGATAGCTCTGTTTCTTCTAGATACCTCAAAAGAAGCGTTTTTGATGCTCTCGAACTTTGGCCATGATATTAATGTTGCCTTGGCTTGCGCTGTCAGCCTAAATGAAATATTTTGAATTGGAAATTCATGTCTAAATGTATTGCAAAGTACAGTTGAGTAAGATGTGAAATGCTTGGCACTAAGGACAATAAAGGAAAGTGGTGTGTAATGATATGCAGCATTCTTCAAAATATGTCTGCAACTTTGGACTGAGAGAGCCAAGAGTGCAGCTTTTCTTTGTTGCCACTTTTGGTTCCTTCACTCAGTGATATGCTGAGATTGCTGCTATTTTTGATGGAGGTAGGATCTGTCCTTCAGATCTTTCATTTGGCAATTATTTGCAGGCTTTGCTGTCTTTCCACTTCAGCTTTTTTTCTGGGGAAAGAGGTGAACATTTTATCAGCAGTTTTTCACACTGTGAACTTAAGCTCTTGAATTTTTATTTTGTTTATTTCTTTTTTCTTGCAGCTGGTGCTCAGGATAAAATTGGCTGGGCATTTGGCTTGGGTTTGGAGAGGCTGGCCATGATCCTGTACGACATCCCTGACATCCGACTGTTCTGGAGTGAAGATGAACGCTTCTTGAAGCAGTTTATTGTGCCTCATATTTGCCAAAAAATAAAATTCCAGGTAAAATAGTGTATATATGATGATAATTTTCTGTCAGTAAAAAGCGTATATATCCCTAGAGAATGGAACATATTTAAACTTCTGTACCATTAACAAATGAAGTTTTAAAACAACAGCTTTCCAGCTATCATGATTTTCTGACATACTACAACAAAATTCAGCTTTTGACAATAACATTTTTGAGCCAAGTAATGTGAATTCCTGTTGATTTCCAATGACTATCTCTCTTCTCATTATTAAGTGTATATTTATATGCTGAACATGAAATGTTAAGCATATATTTAACTTTCAAATTTGTCCGGAATAGGGATTGATTTAGGACTGTGCCTGATTTGGGCATGTTCTTGAATTGAGACTGTAAATCTATATTAATACATAAATCTGTTGGATGCTGACTGTTCAAATATTGTAATATATTCCCAAACTTTCCCTTTCTTTTTTTGCTCTACATTCATTGAAGTCAATGTGAGTTGCTCTGTTAGACACTGGGAAAATGCTTTGTGAACATGCTTCAGTGTCTGCAATATAGAGGCTGAAATGTAGCTATGTAGCTAATATACAACGTTTCTATGCCTTGGCACACAGTAGCATCTCTTTCCTCCAAGTGGTAGTGGAGTGGAGGGTGGAGGCTCAACTTCTTTTATACTTCTTTTCTAACTCCTGTATCAAAGCTTCATGTGACTAGTTTCAGCAAATGCTTGTTGCTACTGCCTTTTATTTACTGTTTCCCTTTCTTGACTTGTGAACAGCTTGTTTTAAGTTTTTTAAGAATTAAAAGTGTGGAAGGGGAAATAAAAAATCATAATGCTCAGATGATCATAGAATCATAGAATCAGTAAGGTTGGAAGGGACCTCTGGAGATCGTCTAGTCCAACCTCCACAATCAGCAGGGTCACCTAGAGCATGTTAGGCAGGGTTGCATCCAAGCGGGCCTTGAAGATCTCCAGAGAAGGAGACTCCACAACCTCTCTGGGCAACCTGGTCCAGTGCTCCATCACTCTCACAGGGAAGAAATTCCTCCTCACGGTCAGGCGGAACTTCCTGTGCTTCAGTTTCTGCCCATTGCCTCTTGTCCTGTCACATGGGACAACTGAAAAGAGTTTGTCCCCGTCCCCTTGACACCCTCCCTTCAGGTACTTGTACACATTGATAAGATCCCCCCTCAATCTTCTTTTCCCCAGGCTGAAGAGGCCCAGCTCTCACAGCCATTCCTCATAGGGCAGGAGCTCCAGCCCTCGGATCATCTTTGTAGCCCTACGCTGGACTCTCTGCAGTAGCTTCATGTCTGTCTTGTCCTGGGGAGCCCAGAACTGGACACAGTACTCGAGATGAGGCCTCCCCAGGGCTGAGTAGAGGGGCAGGATCACCTCCCACGACCTGCTGTCAACAGTCTTCCCAATGCACCCCAGGAGACCATTGGCCTTCCTGGCCACAAGGACACATTGCTGGCTCATGGTCAATTTGTCATTTCCCAGCACTCCCAGGTCCTTCTCTGCAGACTGCTCTCCACAAGGTCAGCCCCCCAGCTTGTACTGGTGCCTAGCGTTATTTCTGCCTGGATGCAGGACTCTGCACTTGCCCTTGTATTTGAGCAGTCTTAAACAACAAACCAGTAGCAGCATCCATTCTGGGATTCATGGCATTTCTGGCACATCTTCTCTAATAGAGTCAAAACTGTATTTGGATTTTTTTTCCTCCTTTGCTTTTGTGATACTGGCATTGGGATAGTCAGACTGCAGCTATCACTTATGGGAAGAAGATTGCTTTTTGCCACATTTCCTGAAGGTGGGTCTGTCCATAATTTCCCCTGGTCTCCTACAGAAAGCTTTTCTTTTCCAGAAGGGAGCTCATATCCTCTTCATTTCAATCCTGATTTTTCTTGTTGGCACCATTCCTGGGGAGCATAGGTTGTTGGTTGGTTTATGGACTGCAATCTGATCTTTGATGAAAACAAGATGAGAACACTTGCTTGCTTTGAAACTGTGGACCCAAGCCTCAAACTGGTATTAACAGTAGATTGGATATTTGGGGAAGAGCCCAGATTGTTCAGGATGATATAGTCTGATGTTGAGGGTGAGCCAAACAGAGGATGAGGTCGCTGCCTACTGTAGGCTGTGTTGTTATTGTCATGTTCAGCTTCAGAAAAAGTTAGGCATATAGTTAAGTGATCTGAAGGTGACAGAGGCATGGGTTTGCGTGTCCAGGTTCATGGTAAAGGGCACAGTTTCTAGGAAGCTAAAAGTGAACTAAATCTTTTTAGGGTGTCAGCTGAACAGAGGTCACAAGGAGCACGTGGCTTTGCACTGTTTTGTTGGGTAGCTGTTTGTGCCATCAACAGGAGAATGTCTTAATAGGTCTTTAAGCATTTATTTGTGCTAGGTAGCATTATTTTCACCTGGCCTTGGTACAACAGGAGAAGTTCTGCATGCAAGACCTCTGATAATCTGACATTTTAGAGATAATGATAAAATCGAGGTTTGTTGGCTGAAATGCATTTTAAAGTAATAACATGGATCGGGAAGAAGGATGTAGTAGGTGGGGGCCTTCAAGGAAAAGGAACTGTCAGCTGCCACCGTGCTCTAAGTTGGAATAGAAAGACTGCAGTTTTATTACAAAGCCATTAACTACTACTATATCATGTTAATGTGTTGGCAGTTTATCATAGCCCACTCAGTGAAAGGTAGAGAGATTGTGAGGATAAGGGAGATGGGAGAGGAAGAGCAGAGATGGAAAGATAGGTGAACAATTATTTCAGGTCCTTTCTTTCTCCATTCTAAAGATACAATCTGCTCAATGTTTTAGAAACACTTTTTTGCTCTGATATTAAGACCATTTTATGAAAACTTAAAAAAAAAAAAAAAAAATCTTAGGTGTCCTATCTTCAGTTTTGGTAGAATACTTCTCCCTGTCCCTTAGTTTATGTTTTTCAACTCTATCTCTGAATATAAAAGACTAAAGGCAAGCTAGTTTTTTTGTTTAAGAGAAAGCTTTTATCCAGCTTTCATCTGACATTTTACAATGAGCTTTTGAACCCTGACCATATGTACTGACATTGCTTTTAAAAAGGGTTAATGACTCTTCATATAAGAGTATTGTGAAGAATTCTTCAGTGCTGTCATTAGATTTTGGATTGTGAGAGTTAATAAGCCAGTTTTTCTTCGTGTTTTTTTCCAGCTATGCTGCAAAACCAAGTTAGCAGACCTTCTGCTTCTGTCTACTCTCTAAAGAGTTATAATTAATGAATCACATGGTTTATTCATAACATATTTGAATTAAAAAAAAAAATGCTTTTAGCCTGGTCTTGGAATTGCTTTCCAGTGTTGATCCTGTAAAAAATCTTGATGGATATTAGAAAAGTGCCAGAATTTCTGCATGGAAATATTTTTCAGCTGAACTGAACCAAGACAAACCAGATGTTTTCAGAGCTTTTCATTACACAAATCCAACTCTGCAGCCTTACAAGATCTGGATAAATATCCATCCTTTGCCTGCTTACCTGTGGTAGACCTCTCAACCTTTGGATATTCCCACATGACTTCTTATAATCTGAATATTATGCACCAACATTTATATTTTTCTTTCTGTACATTAAAACGTTCTTCAAATAGACAAGCACTGCACTGAAAAGCAGTAACCTTTAATAATAGCTAGGTTAAATATACTGTTGTTCAAAGATGGAATTTCATTTGAGCATATTCTTAGGACTCAAAGTACATGTTTTGTGCTTTTTAAGAGTCTGGATGTATCAAGCTTTTTTCTGTCTTATCACAGTTGCTCAAGATATGTGTAGAGGCTTTAGTAGGTCAAAAAGCTGCTGGGTGAAGCTGATGGTGCTGGTACCATTGTGGTCACTCAGCACTGCAGTGTTAGAGTGCTTCTCTCCATGGATCAGATTATTGTGCTGGTCTGGATTAGCTAAATTGTTCAAACTATAATTTGACACAAGTCACAGCAGTATGGGTGATCAGAGACTAGTTACTTGCCTTCAATCATTTGTGTGTAGGGCTTCTAGTCACGGTATGAAATGAGGATGACGGAGGATGGACAGGGCAAGAAAGACTAAGCACCTACAAGGCGTGACTTGTAAAATAAATGTCTTGGATCCAATCTAGTATGCTGTGTTATAACTCTGTTCGTCAGAGCTCTGAGCGTACTTGCATGCAGTTGCTTTCTGGTTCATGCTGAGTCAGCGTTCTTGCAAAAAAGACACATCCATGGGCTGACAACACACAAGAAAAGGTACAAAAATGAAATGACATTTAGGGAAGGAAGGCACTCACAGTTCAGATGAAGTGCGACTTGCCTGGAGGTGTTGATTGAGAGGAATGGGCTTTCTAGGTAGGACAGTTCCTGAGATGACCATCATTTTGCTGCCACAGTGAGCAAACGGCATGTCATGTCAATTGACTGCTGATGCATTCTCTCCTCACAAAGTCACTTCCATTTGCTGGTGCCTGTAGTGGCGGCAGCAGCAGCTGCTGCTGCTGCTGTTTAACGTAATTATTTATTTTGATTGCAGATGAGCCTTGTGACCCTGATTGAGGTAAAGCAGCAGCATGTTTATGTTGTTTTAAGGCGAGCATTGGTACAGAGGGGGTCTGAATTGGATTCCTAGCTAATATTCCATAATATTCCACAATATATGCAGTAACCCTAACAGTACGTTCTTTTCAGCACTCCGTTCTGTCATCGCCTGGGACTAGTCCTTCCTTAGATCTGCTGGCACATGCAGTCTCTCCAAACTCCGTCACTTCAAAATGCCTCGTGTTAGCTTCAATACTTGAAACAGTAGATTTTCTAAACAGGATCATTTTGATTAAGCCAAGATAGACAGAGCTTCAACAACAGCTCTGCTGGGAGACTTGAAGGGCTGGTAACCTTTGGCAGTGGGGCAAGAAGAGAGGGAGAGGGTTCATGAGCAGCTAGAAGTGAAGCTCAGTTCACCTGCTGCACAGCTGTAGCCAAAATAAGGTCTGTGGCCATAACATTAGGCGACTGTCTTTACTTTGAAAAATAAGCAGTCAAGGTCAGCAGAAAAGATGAGAAAAAGGAGATCTCTTCCAAAAGATGCGGTTATATGAGAGGAAGTGGTTTATTATACAAGTAAGGAAGTCAAGGCAGCTTCCTCTCAATCCTGCACAGTGCTAGTTAGCAAAAGTTGGACCTCGCACACTCCTGTTTTGGTTTGCCGAGTATGTTGTATAAATTAGATCTCTATTGTAATAGTGAAGGATTTACGCAGTAATACAGTTTGCATCATTTGCTACATATGTTAGACCTCTTGTTCACACAATTACGTGGTACCAATTTCTAACCTCACTGTGCACTCTTCAATTTACTGAGACAGTCATTATCCCTGTGCATCTTTCCTATGCATGTACCTGATTGTTGCTGGGAGACATGTAGCTTGTCCTGCAGCTTTAGGAGATGCCAAAAGTAAAATGCAGTGGCAGATCCAAGGGGAAACTTTTTCAAATTAAATCAGCTTAGCCTGTACCCTTTCTTCCATGCTTCGAAAAGAGAGCATTTAATGATAAGTCAGCTATTTCTACCAATTTGATGTTATTACATTCCCTGCAAAGGGTGGGTCTGGCTGATCTATCATTAGTATGCTATGTTATATAATTTATATTTATCTTCTTAGTCAGTGATTAGCTTTATTTCTCAATAAAAAAGTAAATAGATTCACTGACTGCTACATTTTCAGGTATTTTTCATCAAGATTAGGTAACACCATGCTTAAATGGTTATTCATTTATTATGTTTACTTTCTAATAGCGCATCTATTAAAGGCAAATACGCAACCATTAGTATGTAAATTGAACTTAGATGTCTGAACAAATGAGGTGCCGTCTCAGCTGTGATTTATTGGCTAATTAGTTTTATTGTAATTGAAGATATATGAAGTGCGTGTGTGCGTGTATGTATATGGAGGTCCATACAGAGAATAAATGATGGTTTAGCATAAACATTTTATTGGCATGACTTTGAGAAGGTTGAATTTCTTATGAGTGAGTTATATAGATCATCTTAAATGAATGTCAGTAAAACCTTTACAGTGCCATATATCATTTCAGTTTTGTCTGTACACTCTGCAGAACATTGTGAAACTCCTTTTTTGGTGTTGCATAGCCATTAAAAGCAGTCAAAATACTTCCTTCATTGCAGAGACTCAGTACTAGGCTGCATGGTTGGATTAGAAATGTCTTGATCATCAAGCCTTCTATCATCAGGGTGTTAAATCTTGAATCATTTGTAGCCCATGCTGGTACTGAAGCACTAGGATCCTGAGCCCTTTGGCCCCAGTCAGGCAAGTACTGAAGCACATGCTGAGCTTTAAACTTGCAAGTAGTCCCATTTAAATCAATGGGATTGTCCCTGTGCTCAAAGTCAAACGTATCCTAAGTGCCTAAATGGTTTCAGGTCAGAGATCTCTATACTTCCCAGGATCCAGCTGAGCATGATCAGAACCTTGTAGGGCTGGAGCAAGAAAGCTTTCAAAATGGCTAATAGAAACAGTAAGAGGTTAATATGACAACCCCTAAAATACATAAAAAAAAAATTATTTCTGGGGAAAGAATGTCAACAAACAAACACCTGAAGAATAAACAGGACTTGAATTCTGGTTCTTAACTAAAGACAGTTGGCCAAAAAAGAAGGAAGGAAAGAAGGAAATAATGGTTTAGAAATGGGGGGAGACATGATGGATGGATTGTCACATGAGAAGAAAAAAATGAAACACTTAAGGCAAAGTAAGAGAAAGGCAGAAGAGCAAAGAGATGTACTTCTACTGTCAGAAGCAATTTTGAAACTTTGAAGGTAAATGGGAAGTCTTAAAGAAGATGTGGAGTGGGGGAAAGAGGAGAAAGACAAAGAGTGGGTTTAAACCAAAAAACCTGTTAATGCTGTTGATGGAAATATCTTTTTTTAAATCAATCAAACAATCATCCCAGACTTTTCAGTATAGTTTTCTATGCTTCATCTCCTTTTGAAAAATCAGGATGTATTGGGTGACCACAAAAATTATGACCACAAACCATCAAAGCAAATCTGTGCTTTAAAGTATTATCATCAATTTCAGGGAGGAAAATGTTGAAAGTGAGTAATGTGTTGTCTGACTCAGAGTAGTGACTGAAATATTTATTGTAAATCTCCAAAATTTGGAATTCCTCTAAACAGAAGAGGGATGATGGAAATTGGGATAAACAATGCACTTCGGTTCTGCATTCAAAGATGACCTGTCCTAATATAATTTTGTGGGTATTTTATGCCCAGGACCAAACAATCAGCAGCTTGCATACCAGCAAACCACAAATGAGTAACATACTGGTAACCTACTGTCTTCTTCATCCTATGCTCAGGCATAGGATGCTCAGACAGAAATGCAGTTTCACTGGGTCACAATCATACCTGTGTATCCAGCCTTTTAAGATAATGAATTTTATAAACTTTCTTTCTCTGGCAATTTTTAGGACTTCATTATCCCAGTAAAAATGAGTGAAGATATTTACTACAGCTACAGGTTCTATAGTCTCTCTCTGACTTAGAAGAGAGATTGTGCCTGATACTGAACGGACATGCAGATACAGAGAGATGTTGGAGAGTGTTACCTATATGACTGATTTTTTTCAGTGTGCTGGGAACAGTAGTTTGTGAATTAAAGGAGTGCCCTGTGCCCCGTTGCCTGTCCTCAACTTGGCTTTCATCCAGTTTTGTATTCTTAGGATTATAGGATAATTAGGGTGGAAGGGACCTCAGGAGATCTGTCGCCCCACCTCTTTCTCAAAGCAGAGTCTGCTCTGAGATCGAACCAAGTTGCTGGACAATATCCAGTTGAGTCTTGAAAACCTCCAAGGATGTAGACTGCACAGCCTCCCTGGACAACTTGTCCCACTGCTCAACTGTCCTAGTGAAAAATATTTTTTTTCTTGCATCCATTCTGAACCTCTCTTGTTTTGATTTTTGTCCATTGTCTCTCATTGTCCCACCATGCACAGCTATGAAAAATCTGGCTCAATCTTCTTGATGATTTCCTTGTAGGTGCTAGCAGGCTTCTGTTAGGTCTCTCCAAAGCTATCTTCTGCCTCAGCAAGCCAAGTTCTCTCAGCCTTTCCTCATGGGGCAAGTGCTCCGGCCCCTGACCATCTTAAGGGCTCAACTTACACCAGTTAATCGATGTCCTTGCTGTGCTGGGGGCCCAAGACAGAGCGCATTAAGCTAGATATGGCCTAACAAGTGCTGAGGAGAGGGATATAATCGCTCCCTTAAAGCAGTAGTCTTTGCTGCTGTCAATACAATCCAGAATGCTCTTGGCCTTTCTTGCTGCCAGGGCACATTGCTGCCTCATGCCCAGCTCGCAGACTACTGCCACCCCCAGGCCTTTTTTCAGCAGAGCTGCTCCCTGGCCAGTCAGTCCCCGGTCTGTGCTGTTGCCAGGCCTCTCCCTTCCCAGGGCAGGACTTTGTGTTTGTCCTTGCTGAGTTGCATAAGGTTGCTGTTGGCCTACACCTCCAGCGTCATAGGTCCCTCTGGATGGCAGCCCTGCCCTTGAGTGTATCAGCTTTTCCTCCCAGCTTGGTATCATCTGCAGACTTTATGAGCAAATACTCCATCATCTTCCCCAGGTCATTTGTAAAGATGTGAAACAGGACAGGTCCCAGGATAGACACCTGCAATACTCCACTTACATTCTGCAGGGAGGCTGTTATAAAAAACAAGAATGGCCTATCCATTAATGGCTACTGTCTGAGTCCAACTATACAACCATTTATTTACCCAGTTCCTTGTCCACTCAACCACACCGTAGTGTCATAACTTGGATACAAAAACATTGTGGGAGCCAGTGTCAAAAGGCTTGCTAAAATCAAGGTAAATGACATCCACTGCTTTCTTGTTTACTGAACCAGGCATCTCATCATAGAAAAGCAATAAGATCAGTCAGGCATGATTTACCCTCAGTAAATCAGTGCTGATTGGTTCCCATCACTTTCTTCTCCTTCATGTGCCCAGAAATGTGTTCCAAGAGGACTTGCTCCATGATTTTCCCAAGGACTAAAGTGAGGCTGACCAGCCCTTATGTCTCTGGGTTGTGCCTTTGGGCTTTTTTGAAGTTGGATGCAACTTTTGCCTTTTCACAGTTTTTGAGGATCTCCCTTCATCTCAATGAGCTTTCAAAGATAATACAAAGATGCCTTGCAAGGGCACTGATGCAGCCTTGGTACCAGGGATTTGTATGGATTGAGTTCTCTTAAACAGTTACTGGCTTGATCCACTGCTGGTGGTTCTTCAGTGATAGTCCAGTGCTTGGGTGCCTCTTTTCTGTGGATTGGTGATAATGGCAGTACTTGACATCTGGTAGCTTGGTGGTAATTCCTCAGCCTTCTGGCAGCACTGCCAATGAAGCACTGAGCAGTAAACCACACTAAAAGGCAATTGTAGTGTTCAAAACAGCCTTGATGGGGTTATGAGCTCCAGTGAACCCTCTTTGTTTTCTTGGCAGTATCTCCAGGACGTCATAGTCATACTTCACACCCAGTAAGCTGTAAAGCCGGATGGATCAAAAGTTTGGGTCTAGCATATGGATGTTTACCCAAAAGAGGGAGCGTAGAGGGCCATGCCCATGTTATAAAAAGGGCAGAAAGACAAAATATAATAGAGAAATTAAAATACATGACTGAAAATAACAAGGAAAGAGAAACTAAGAAGAAATAAATTCTAAAAGTCTCACTATCAGTCTCACTTCCTACCATTCTCTGCCTATGCCAGAACTGGAGAGATTTCTTTTTGCTAACACTGCTGCTTGCCATCCTGGCCACCTTGTCAGTCTGTTGATCTGTCCAGTCTCTTTTCACAACATATCTCTAAGATTCAGCTTTTCTATCTAGATTTACAGTTGAACTTCTCATGAAGTTCACATCTTAATTTTTGAAGCAACTATTTCTCAAGCCTGGATAGAAAGCAGTTTTGTCTGCTCAGGCTGCTTTCGTAAAATACTTCTCTTTGCATGTTTTCTTGCTACCTCTTCTGGCTTATGAAGGAGATACTGCTTTTCTTCACTGCAAAGGCAACTGCCTCTTCTCACCTAGCAGTTCTACATCTTTACTGGAAAACTTACCTCTGCCTCAAAATGAACAATGATTTTAACATTTTTTCCCGCTTGTTAGATGTCCAAGTGAGCACTTGGAGTTTCTCTGAAATTGATCCTTGAAGTTGGGAGTTCCCTGTATGTATATCTACTTTCTTGTTCTCTTTCAAGAGAACCTTCAGAAATTCCTTCAGATTTTCCTTCAGAAATCCAGATTTTGTGCAATGCATACAAAGACAACTGGCAGCAGGGGTCTGAGCTGGTCTTGAGCTGTGACAGCTGTCTGTCATTCATTTTGATGAGTTACTGAAATAACCTCCAAGCTGCATCTGTTTGTTGTCATTTGTCACATGCTTAGCCCTTCAGCTTTTAGGGGCAGGAACCATTGTTAGGTTCCATGTTTTGAATCTGAATTTGTTAATACACCTACTGTCCTGGAACCCAGGCTTATGACTAAAGCATTGAGCTGATACTGCTGCAATTACTGGTAATGATAACAAGTGACATGGGATTTGGTTCCCAGCAATCCAGCTGCTAGCCTTGGGGCTGATACTGAAGATGGATGTTCTCATGCATATCCTGTCTCCATCCCTCCACTAGTACTACTGTAATCTAATCTTAACTGAGAGTCTCCCATCGAACCTGGACAAACCAGCAACAGTTTAATTTCTTTCTGCCTTTACTTGGAAAAATGCTAGTGATACTTGCTGCTATGATTAGTTTGTGATATTTGCCTTACATAATATCTCCATTTGCTGTATACTGGAGCACCAAAGGGCTAAGCAAATTCATGTCATCCTTTTGCAGCCACCTTGATAATAGTCAAATGTACAGAGAAACCTATAATATGCATTAAAAACGTACAGCTATTTTCTTCTCCTAATTCTATTTTCATTCCCCAAAAGTACTTGAGTAATTTTGGGTTGTTTTCATAGCCTTAGAGTATTTCAAAGCTCTCATCTTGTTACCACAGGGTAGTAGCAGATTTGATCTCCCTGGAGGGACTTGAAACAAAGTAACTGGTTTGAGCTGTTCTTTTTGGATGCTGTGAGTTCTCTGCTTTGTACACAACTGTCCTAGGTGAAATCTGTTTCGGAGAGGAAGATACATATCTATAACTTTTATATCTATATGTAGATTATATAGATATGTATATACATAGATTGTATTTTGTATCTTACACCCACATGCATATATATATATTTAAAGAGCAAAACATATCATTCTAGCTTTCAGTTTTCTATACTAATATAGAGTTAAATCACAGGACAGCTTTTACAATAAAACTGGTAATTCTAAAAGCTGGATTTAAATCTGTATTTTCTCAGAGTATCAGCTAGAAAAACCTAGAGAATGCCGTAGGGGTTTTGGGAAACTTGCAATGTAAAATGTCTGTCTGCCCTGCTAGAAGTTGTACCCTTTCGACTGCACTTCCAGTCAGGGACAGCTGTTAAAACTCCTCTCCATTTGAAGGAAGTCCTGGTTCCTGGAGCCTTGGTCCTTGCAGTATCAGGATGACAGGTTTTACTTCTTGTTCTTTCCCATGTGCTGTTCTGTTCTTCCAGTTGTACCACAGTAGCTATTTATGTGTCTACACTGTAAAGCGGATCAGGGACCCTTTTTCCTTTGAGGTTTCTTAAAGGCATACCAATTCCCTGATCCACTTCACAGTGTAGTCCCATAGCCTCAAAGCAACTGAGGAGATAGCACGTTTCTTCCGGGAGGCAACAAGGGGCTGGGGGAAGATGAGAGTTCAGTAAGTTTGTTTTGCCACTGAATATTGTGTCATGGTACTGCAGCCTGCGTGCACAAGCAGTGTGAGGGAGAGATTGCAGATCAGTGAGAGAGGTGGAAAGAGAAGCCTTTGCTAGCTAGAAGCTGTCTACCTTTTCTTTCCATATACCCTGGAGATCTGGAACCTCAGTCCCAGAGAAAAGAAGGAATAAATCCAGAAGTAACTAAAAAAAAAAAGACAAGACCTAGGAAGAGAGAAGCTTCGTCCCAGAGTAACTGGGATGAAGATACACAACTGTTCTTCAGCTTTTTTTTTTTTTTTTTTTTTTCTCGCGGCAATGCCAAGGGTGGTATCCCAAGTAAAAGAAATGTGTAAAATGTATGTGATCCACTAGCCACTTAGTCTGTAGATGTGTTCTGTGGATTTCAGTTTGGGCTCTCCATTTCTTCCCAACTCAGGAGTTTGCCATTGTCCTTCCATGCAATTAATGTAAAAGAATAAGTACTTTTGCAGATAGAAAAAAGGGGACATTACTTGTTGAAAAACAAGAGTGAAGATCATGTGTTTTCTGCCTCTCTGTAGTCCTGGAAGTTGGAACTAACTGGCAGAAATCCATCCTCTTAAGTCTTTATGGATAACATCCATAGTATATCCTATGAAGAACTTCAGCACAACCAAAAGAAAAAAAAGAAAACAATACCTCAAGGATATCCTTCTCAAGTGTGGCTGAATTTACAGCATTCTGTTAGTTTAGACGATGCTGAGTGAATACTTGGAGAATGTAATGTATCCAGCAGGTATATAGTCAATACCATTGAAAGAGATTCCCAGCAACTGAGAGCAGACCACTGGGACATCCTTCCAGTTCATTTTTAGGCGAAAAGGAATGACTGTAGGCTTGACTGAATTTTCCACTGAAGCCCTAGAATGACATAACTAAAAAATTAGTTTCCAGTTACTATTGCTGCTGCAGTATACAGAGTTATTGTCAGTAGAGTACTTTTGCTGTTGAGATCTTTTTTTTAGGCAAAAGCCAAAGCAACCTAGTCAAAGTACATCTGATGCTATTTAAATGATTACTTAGCAAAAAGTGAAATAAACTTCAAAAAGCATGTGTTGCTGTGGTTTGCTCTGATCTCCAAACCTCATATATTTGCAGTTTGACTGGTTGAGGCTCTTTAAAACAAATAGCTCACGAATGAGTAATTCTGCCACAGAATTTATCAACCAATCTTTATTGCATCCCAAATGATGGAGTACAATGGTTATACAAAGTGCTTAAGTAAGCCATGGAACAATGTCTAGTAGTGATATGGATGTTAAAACCCATGTTAAATTAGTATTAGCTGAAGGAATAAACCAGGAAACCTAAAATAACGATAGAATTAGGATTGGTTTTGTGCAGCTGTGGAACCCATCCACTGTTGATTTCAGCAGGAATCCACAGATGCTCAGCGCTTTGAGCCTTACTGTCCACAAAAGTGCATTGGTGATAGACTGACCTTTACACTTTTGCCAATACTTTTCTAATACTGGTTTAATTACAGTATAGTGAGTAGAGTTATTTCAGGGAAACTAGCACAGTGACTATCTTGACTTCAGTCTTTGGCTGTGACAAGTGACTCAGTTTCCTTCTCAATAATTCTGTTTTCCCTGCTGTTTACAGTTGTCACAAAATTATCTTGTGTTTCCTGCCTGAGCGTGTTTTTGCCAGTCCTCTCCTAGGTCTGAAAGTTCTTTGGGACGGGGGGTGTTGTTCTGTACTCTGCCTGCCTACTGGGACCTGGATTTCTGACTAGTGGTCCGGGGTAATTATCACAGTGTGAGTATCTGTGTGCCTATAGTAGGCTTGTGTGTATCTTTGTGAGTGGACATTGTGCATTTGATTTAAGAATAAGCTCCTGTGCACATACCTACTCCAACACTGGCTGTGCAAGTGTGTGTCTCAGATACAGATACATATTGGTGTATGTACACTGTACACAATACCAAATAAATGTAAAAAGCAAAAGAAAGAGTTAGAGGTTTTAAAACCAGTAGGAAATGCTCTTTAGCTGCTTTTAACAGTTAAAAGAGGGAGTGGTCAGAAATGAGTTTACTTGATACCTATTTTAACATTTGTTCCAGTATTTTAAATAGAGAGGATACATCCAGTAAAGAACTTTTGATAAACTGATCTCTAAAATCACACACAAAACCCTACAGTTGTCAGCTGCATCATGATTAGCCATATTAGCTATAGCATGTTAGCATAGCTGTAGAGTGTCACAAGAAAAAAAGGGCAGGGGAGAACATGTTTGAGTGCATGTGTGTTTATGCAAGAACAAGAGCACTTTTTGCTGTGTATGGTGTTAATATAAAACTGATTTTCAGCAACTACTTCTCTGATCAGAATATGAATGAAGCTAAAAGAATAGCCAGACAACAGAAGACACAGCTGGAGTGTTGTGAAGAACCATAGTAGTCTCATCACACCTATTCTCAATTACCTTCATCATGCTAGTGTGTGTGACACATGGATTGCAGTAGTGACTGTATAAATTTAAATGTGAAAAGTAACTAATGTTTAGGTGCGCATATGCTACAAAGGATTTTTGTTTTCACAGTTTTTCTAGAAAATAAGAATAGGAAGAAATAACCTCTTCTGGGGATTTCCTACCTCCTCCTCCTACTACAGGCACATTAAATCCAGTTTGAGTAACTATTCCCATATGTAACCTGTTCTCCTAAATCAGCAGTAATGAACTATTTCCTAATTCCTGTAAAGTAAATAAAAATGTTAAAGATATAGCCTTACTGTGCAAGAATTCTGCTTGTAGAAATTTGACTGGATGTGCACTTAACATTTTACATGTCCTTTGTGTTCTGTCACTGCATATTTAAATGTTTAATATACTTTTTGTGCTTTTTTGGCTTTGTTTGTTCTTGGCTGACAGCAGCTCTGTAGTCTTCTGTTTCAAAGTGTTGCTGTTCTTTAACAAGAATGTACCTTTAGGAATGCTCAAGGTCTACCTGAAAGGAAAAAAAAATAAAGGTTTTCACCCCTCTTCTGAGTATTAGGGGAGGAAGTAGAGCCTTTCATTTCAGTTTCTGTGTCTCTAGTTTACCTAATGTTCTTTAGGTTAGATTTTGCTTTTAGCTTGCTGCATTACCTTGGTGTTTTATTATTGTTTTTGCATTTTGGAGGTTGTGATTTGTATGAATTTAATGCTTAGGGTGAAAAAAAATGAGGCTGACTACCCTGGGAACTAAAGTAGTGGATTTAGCCAAAAGTCACTGCAACCTGAGCAGTGTGCAGCAGTGTATTTTCCCTAAGTGAGGAAAGGAATCAGCTTTTTTAGTGGCACTGGAAGCGATCAAGAATATTTCAAACCACCACTAATCTACTCAGATGAATTACTGTGTGTGGCAGTTGAGATTTCTTTATTTCTTAGGGAGCATAGATTTTTTTATGACACCATCTCCCGTAGCATTTCCCAAGTGATGCAGATTAGCTCATAAGTCTGAGAAGTGTAGAAGGATGAGGGCATTTCCGATGCGTTGCGTGAAAGCAATAGCAATATCCAGGGCATTGAGTGAAGTTGCACCTGTCAATGAAATATGAGACATCATTGTCATCGTCCTCTTAGAAAACCTAGTGCCATGGTCATGTGGTCATCCTCTTAGAAATCCCTGTGCTGTTTGGGAGAGAGGAAAAAAAAAAAGTTACAGCTTGCTAGAAAGGATAGAAGGATTTCTTCAGGAGCTACATTTGCCTGTGAGCTTTTGTGCTTTGACACCTGCTTATTTTGGTGCGAGTCATATATGGGTGTTCTGGAGATTTTTCTATTTAGACATCAGCTCTCCAGAATGGAGGATTTTAATGAGCAGGAAAGGAAATATAATCAACAGCACATTATATGAGATTTTTCTTCCAAGTGGAAATAAAATGTTGGGTGCAATTTCTTTCCATTGTTATGTTATGTATTTGAAAGAAATATGTCTTCATATTGCTGCACTCTCTTTCCAAATACTTGCATTTTTTATTTAGGTATAAATCTTTTTTATGAATTGTTGATGCGTGCAATATTTTACGTCACTGAGCTATTTATCTCAGCATTATTATTAAGCATAATGAGAAAACACATACAAACCAGAACAACAGAAATCATGAAACCTGACTTCTGAGTGCGAGAAGCACTGAGTGCTTGCAGCCACCATTGCCTTCTGCAGCAATTGCAGGTGTTCAGCACTGCCTAAGAACAGATTTTTAATATCTGAGGAAAAACTGAGTTTCTGCTGATTTATATCAGCTTATCCCCTCTTCCTTGCAGGTATGGTGGATAGTTCTTAGAAAAATGCAGGGTTAGGACATGCAGTCTTTATTTGTTGCTTTTTTTTCCTCCCTGAGGTCTGAGTCTTCTCTTTTTATCCCTACTACAAAAAAAGGAAAAAAAAAAAAAAAGACATGAGTTATTCTGTCTGTGGGAGTGGGAGAAGTGGGTAGAAAGGACAACTTGTGGAAAACACAACTTCAGATGCTAATTATTAGGTTTGGTGTGGCCTCAGAAGTGCTGGCACAGCACTTGTCACTGGATTCCTATGGTGTGAGCAGAAGAGGTTTCTTCCAGAATTGATTTTTTTAATTGTTCAGAATATACAGTAAAATATCCATATCTGAAATAGGGGTTAGCATTCCAAAGATGTAATATCCCATCCACTAGAATGTTGTAGGACAGGTAAGCAACATGATTTACTGATCAGCAGTTTTCCTTAATCTAAGGAATAGCTCTGTCTGCAGAGTTTCTGGAAATACTTTTGTGCTGTGTATACTGTAACAAACCTGCTTTTCACAGGGTTAAATCAATCCCTTTGTTTTTGTCCTTCCTATACTTTTCAATTCCTTACTATCACATAAAATAGCCTTTGTAGTAGCAATAGAAATGATTAATCCTTTGTAAGAAAGCTGCATAAAAGCCATACATTTTGGCTAAGCTATTTGACCGTAAGGTTTGTTTAAAATATTTGACCGTAAGGTTTGTTTAAAATATATATTTGCACCTAGAGAAGTGCAGTACAGCTTCAAATGTGGAGTACTATCTGTGGCAGGTTTAAATTAACTTATCTTTAAATTTAAATGCTTACTGTTCATAATAACATTATGCCTAAGAACACAGTGTCCCTTTCCATTAGCAGTGTGGAGGCGTATTAAGTAGCAGTGTTTCCGGATGAACTCGTTTAACCAAATGCTTACCACTCACCTGAATTCTGCCACAGCATCAATCTTCTTCTATGTTTTTCATAGTGCTCTTGGGAAAGGTGGAACAGCTTATCCAAAATGTTTAATATTTTCCCTGGCTGTTACCCATCTTAATTTTTCAGTGTCCTACTAGGTACCAGCTTTCCTTTGTCAGGCAGGCTCTATAATAGGCCATAGCTTTTAGTTTGCAGAAAGGTCATATTTGTTCTTGTGCAGGTATATATTTTGTGACAAATCCTTGTGGTTTTTTATATTCAAAGGTAATTCAATAGCATTAGAAAAGATGACAAAATGAGATGATACAAAGAGCTAGCTGATGATTCCTTAGGCAGAATGGAAGTATTCTCTTTCCTGTGTTATACCTTCAGTAAGCCTGTAATATGGCTCAAGAGAGAGCTGTTACCTTCAAAAAGATCTCAGAGGGTTTAGCTGAGGTAGGAAGGGGCAGAACTCCAGTGGCAATGTCCACCGTGCAGCAGAGAGATCCAGTTCAGTTTGAACAACTAGCATGGTGCGAGTAGCAGCTCTGGCAGCTCAAGTCTTCTCACCGCTGCAGGCAAAACTGAATTTACTTGATGGTTTTCCTTACCCAGTCCTTGCACAATGCAGTGTAGAGCCAGCAGCCAGAAAGTATGGAAGGGAGAAGGAAAGATGCCAGCTTTAAGCAACTCGTTTTCCCCTTTGCACACTCCACTGCCCGCTGGGATGGATGGTGGCTCATTCCAGCAGCAAGGCCACCAGGCAGGGTAGGAGCAGGATGCGGGCAGCCCGGCCGGGCCTGCCATCACGGGCAGGCCCGGCCGTGCTGGGAGATAGCTCTGCCACCCCTGGCAGGTGCAAAGCTGCAGCCCTTGCAGCTTTCTTTCCCCTTAAAGGACATGACTTAGCCAGAGAGTCAGCCTGTTCTCTGTGGCATCTCCCAGCTCTGCTTGGATCTAAACCAGGCACTTAACCTTTGACAGCTATTTAATTTGCTGTGTTTCTTGACAATGTTGTTTTCTTTCTAAAATTTTCCACGAGGTACTTCCTATGTTTCCACAATTGTTTTTCCCCAGGGATGGTGGGGGTAAAGGTAAAGAGAGTGTTTGACCAAGACGAGGAACAGCAGTGATTTGTAACCCAAAGCTGTTTAAATCGTGTGGACTGCTGCTGACAAACAAGTTGGCCTTTCTGCCTAAAGTACAATTTTCTTCAAGGTATTGATCTCTGGAGGGGAGTCTGACATCTCTCCCCCTTCATCACCCCTGTGAAGGGATATGAATTGCGCAAAGTGGAGTGGAAACCAGGGTGCTCTGTGATTGATTTGACCTGTGAGTGCATGTTGGCATCGCAGCCAGCAGGCCAGGAGTTGGAAGCAAATGCTGGTTGTGGCAGGTTGGACCTTGCATTTGGGTTCCTGTCTGAAAGAGGGAGCAGAGTCAGGGCCGAGGATGCTAAACACTGCTTAGAAATCAAACATTTCAGTCAACTACTATGAATTAAAGCCTTTGTGAATGAAAAGCTTGCAGTGTTAGAAATGTATAAGAAACATGGCTGATTAGAAAGTAAAAATGGGTAAAAATGGTGTAATGCCCATATAAGTGTATGGGCAACCTTTCCCCTCTTCCTTCCCCCAACCCCAAAGCCTCAAAAAGCCTCTGTAAAACTAGATTGTGTAATACTGCTACCAAGCCTAAGAGGATTTGGTATCTAAGGTTTTTTATCCCCTGTTCTCTTCAGTAGCTCAACTTCCTTACGATGTCCCTCATACTTGCTTTAAGATGAGAAATTACTAAGCTAAAGAAAAAAAAAAAAGGTGTATTTGGTTTGGTAATATTGTAGTTACCAGAGCAAGAAGCAATTTTCTTAAAAAAACGGAAGTCCTGTTATGCTCTGCTCATCCAGCTCATGTACACTGTATCACATAATTGCAAACAGCAAATGCTCGGAGGAGAGTGTAATTGCAGAGCAAGTATGAAAACAGTGTGATCCTTCTCTTACTTTACTGAACCATCTTATAGCAACCAGGCAGTTCCTGAGCCAAAAATGCAGTTGGATCACTGTTCCGAGTTATCAGTAGACGAATCTACCATGAATTTGTTTAGTCCCTTTTTAGATCCTTCCTCCCACACTCAGTGGTACTGTCCTTTTCCAGTGGAATCCATCAGTATGAACTGGCTAGTATTCAAACATCACTTCCTCCAAGCTCAAAAGCGGTGCATCCCTATGAGTAAGAAGTGCAGCATAAGGGTAGGGAGACCTGCATGGGTGAGCAAGGAGCTCTTGGCCAAATTCAGACAGAAGAAGAAAATACACAGAATGTGGAAGAGAGGACAGGCTACTTGGGAGGATTATAGGAATGCAGTCAGAGTATGTAGAGATGCAGCGAGGAAGGCGGAGGCCCAGTTGGAATTGAGTCTGGCAAGGGATGTCAAGGACAACAGGAAGGGCTTCTTCAGATACATCAGCAGCAAGAGGAGGACTAGGGAAAGTGTGGGCCCGCTGCTGACTGGGGCAGGGGCCTTGGTGACAAGGGATACAGAGAAGGCAGAGTTACTGAATGCCGCCTTCGCTTCAGTCTTCACTGCTAAGGGCAGCCCTCAGGAATCCTGCAGCCTGGACGTGAGGGAGAAAGTCCAGAGAAGGGAAGACTTTCCTTTGGTTGAGGAGGATAGGATTAGAGACTTTCTGGGCAGGCTAGACATCCACAAATCCAAGGGACTGGATGGGATGCCCCCACGGGTCCTGAGGGAGCTGGTGGATGTTGTTGCCAGGCCGCTCTCCATCATCTTTGAAAAGTCCTGGAGAACTGGAGAGGTGCCTGAGGACTGGAAGAAAGCCAATGTCACTCCAGTCTTCAAGAAGGGCAAGAAGGAGGACCCAGGCAACTCTAGCCTGGTCAGCCTCACCTCCATCCCTGGAAAGGTGATGGAACAACTCATTCTGGAGGTCATCTCCAGACAGATGGAGGAAAAGAAAGTGATCAGGAGTAGCCAGCATGGATTCAGCAAGGGGAAATCCTGCTTAACCGACCTGATAGCCTTCTCTGATGGCATGACTGGCTGGGTAGATGAGGGGAGAGCAGTGGACGTTATGTACCTTGACTTCAGCAAGGTTTTTGACACTATCTCCCATAACATCCTCCTAGATAAGGTCAGGAAGTGTGGGTTAGACGAGTGGACAGTGAGGTGGATTGAGAACTGGCTGAAAGGCAGAGCTCAGAGGGTCGTCGTCAGTGGCGTGGAGTCTAGTTGGAGGCCTGTGGCTATTGGCATCCCCCAGGGCTCAGTACTGGGTCCTATCCTGTTCAGCTTCTTCATCAATGACCTGGATGAGGGGACAGAGTGCCTCCTCATCAAGTTTGCTGATGATACCAAGCTGGGAGGAGTGGCTGATCCACCTGAGGGCTGTGCTGCCATTCAGAGAGACCTGGACAGGCTGGAGAGTTGGGCAGAGAGGAACCTCATGAGTTTGAACAAGGGCAAGTGCAGAGTCCTGCACCTAGGGAAAAATAACGCTAGGCACCAGTACAAGCTGGGGGCTGACCTTGTGGAGAGCAGCTCTGCAGAGAAAGACCTGGGAGTGCTGGGAAATGACAAATAGACCATGAGCCAGCAATGTGTCCTTGTGGCCAGGAAGGCCAATGGTCTCCTGGGGTGCATTGGGAAGAGTGTTGCCAGCAGGTGGAGGGAGGTGATCCTGCCCCTCTGCTCAGCCATGGGGAGGCCTCATCTCGAGTACTGTGTCCAGTTCTGGGCTCCCCAGGACAAGAGAGACATGAAGCTACTGCAGAGAGTCCAGCGTAGGGCAACGAGGATGATCCGAGGGCTGGAGCTCCTGCCCTATGAGGAATGGCTGCAAGAGCTGGGCCTGTTTAGCCCGGGGAAGAGAAGACTGAGGGGGGATCTTATCAATATGTGTAAGTACCTGAAGGGAGGGTGTCAAGGGGACAGGGACAAACTCTTTTCAGTTGTCCCATGTGACAGGACAAGAGGCAATGGGCAGAAATTGAAGCACAGGAAGTTCCGCCTGACCGTGAGGGGGAATTTCTTCCCTGTGAGAGTGACGGAGCACTGGACCAGGTTGCCCAGAGAGGTTGTGGAGTCTCCTTCTCTGGAGATCTTCAAGGCCCGCCTGGATGCAACCCTAACATGCTCTAGATGACCCTGCTGATTGTGGAGGTTGGACTAGATGATCTCCAGAGGTCCCTTCCAACCTTACCGATTCTGTGATTCTATGATTTTATAATTCACAGTGTGGAAAAAATGCATCCTTTAGTTAATTTGAAACCTGGTGCCTCCCTTACTCTCTTTCCTCTTTTCCCCTTGCTTCTCTGAGAAACAGTGAATTATGTTTCCCTCTCCATGTTGAATGAATTAACGGTTCCATGCTGGTTTAGGCATTGACAGGCTTTTATGTGATCCTCAAGTCAAGGATAGGGCATTTTCACCCATGCCCGAGGAAGATCTCTTCCACCCAGAAAATGGTCCATTTACAAGCAAGGTGTCTGATTTCCAGGGGTAACTTGTAAATACATGGTGTTCCCATTATTTGCAGGTGTGTTTGCAGAGGTGAACAGCTCTGTTGTGGAATGTGAGCTGCCATCCAGTGATCTCACTGAGTGTTCATTGCCCCTCTACATTGGGCATCTTGGAGCACAGCTGGAGACTAATGCTCTTTTGCAGTTTCCTGCAGAGCAGACCAGTGTATCACTGCATTACTGTAATCCCAGAACATACCTGTGTATCTGCCTATTAGATTTTAAAAAGGTTCTCTACTGAAATTTTTCCCTTTCCTCCTTGAGATGTATGTGTGTATTGTTATACATAAATGTGTGTGTAGATACATAGATAGATCTGTGGGTATATATGAAGTGAGTGTGTGTATTTGTGTATACACATATGAATATATAGAACTCCCTGTATATAACTTAGGGGGAAAAAAAAGAAATTTGATTTGGTGAAGGAAAGGGCAGAAAACTTATCATAATGGAAGATTGTGACTGGGAATTTTAAACCATGACAGCCAAGAAATTCAAAATTATGTTTCCTGCAGCAACTGTAATTTGTCTGTGCTGGTCATAAATACAAAAGCATAAATCTAGGAGCATATACTCTAATACAGGATACTTCATTATGTGCAAGGGGTCTAAGTTACAGCTGTAAATTTGTGAATTTGAATGTCATGCCTGTTGCATGTTTAAATTTCCCATGATAACATTGAATTAATGTAGTTTCAGCGTGGAGTGTATTAAGAAAGGTTTCGCTATTACAAGAATGTAGTTTCCATTTCAATGAGCGTATTATCTTACATTAAAGCCCTGTATAGTTTATGTACATATTTGTCTAAAACATAGGCGATGCAGGACTAATAAAGCTTGGCAGCCATAATACTGGTAAGTCTCATATTTTTCAGCCTAGACCAGTAATGGCAGTAAAACATGGCTGGCTTTTTAATAGTTTGGCTGTTGTGGAATTGCTAAGCCAGTTTTTGGTACATGTCATTGATAACCTTGTATTTGTGTCATAGCTGTCAAAATATAACTATGACTTTTTTCCTCCACGAGATTTACAGTTCTTTCATTGTGTCATCAGTACCAGTAGCAGTGAGAAAATTTTATTTTAAGGCCATATCACAGAAATTCTCCTATTTCCTTTTGCATGTTGCACTTCGATTACTGCACCTGGAGAAAACATGAACAAGCATTTCTGAAAACCCCTGTGTTTCTTCCTGTATTTCAGAACTTCAGGCTAAAAACGTTCTGTAGCTTTGTGTTGACTTGATCACTAGCACTGACTGTTCGTTATCGTCATGTTTTTTTCCTCAAGAAATGGTTCTGTTATTTTCTCTCTTGTGTAGCTGTGAGGTACCTGGATGCAGGTTAGCCAGCAATCCTTTGCTGTGTGCGAATGAAGAGAGAAAACTCGGTCAGTGACTTGATTCCATGTGTCAAAAATGTCCCACTGGTGTGGCAACATACTGAGTGTTTGCTATTTTATACCCATAAATGAATTCTGGTGGATCCTACTGCTGCTTAAGACAGCTGTCCACCAGTGCCTCAAGCTGCTGTAGTTCTTGGTCTAGCATATGTTAGCACAAACCACTGTAAAGGGCAATTTTCAGCAGGCTACGCCAAGCGCTGAGCTGCCATGGTGAAGGAACAGGTACGTGTTTTTTCTGTCGACTGCTGCAGAGGTAGTGATCTCCGACAGAAAGCTAGAGCAGAGAGCTGGGAATTGGGAAGGCCTTACGCCACCGTAGCTGTTTGCTGTCACAAACTCGCGCAGACCTGAATCTTCAGTGATGCATTCCTCTGCTATGGCAGCCCGTGACTGCGTGGGCTAGGCAGGCTGGCACAGCGGGATACTATTACAATTTTGGTACCCAGTTACTCTTTTTAAACTAAAATTAGCATCTTGAGAGAGAATAGTTAGCAGTGTCATTAAGTATTTCTTTAATTTATTAACCATGGACAGCCAGAAAAGGATATCATAGAGTCATAGAATCATAGAATCGGTAAGGTTGGAAGGGACCTCAGGAGATCATCTAGTCCAAACTCCCTGCTCAGCAGGGTCACCTAGAGCATGTTAGACAGGGTTGCATCCAGGCGGGCCTTGAAGATCTCCAGAGAAGGAGACTCCACAACCTCTCTGGGCAACCTGGTCCAGTGCTCCATCACTCTCACAGGGAAGAAATTGCCCTGAGTAGAGGGGCAGGATCACCTCCTTCGACCTGCTGGCAACACTCTTCCAAATATATGTGATATATGGCTATGTAGATATATGGATATATATGGATATATATGGATATGTGGCTTATAATGCATCATGGAATGGGGATCATCAAAAAGCTTCTGTATTATTATTAAAAACCCTAGTAATTCAGTACCCCTACATTCTTTCAGCTTGGGTAATTGAAAAATAAAATGTCATTATTTGCAATGTTCCTTTCAACTTGAGCTCAGTGGAATCTTATAGTGTAATTACGGGGAAAGCATTCTTTTGTTTTCTGAAGCTATTGAAGAATGGCTAAGAGAGTGCACTGCAATATTTGAAATGGAAAGTAGACAGAAAATGTAATACAGTGCAGTAGCAACATGCATCTACAAATCACCAAAGAAATGGTGCAGATTGGCTGTGCATCAGCAGCACTCTCTGTGAGGTGCTCTGTGACCAATGCAGACCAGGATTGTGCAGGTGGTATCAATTGTACCTTTTCCTGAACCTTTTTATTTTACTTGCAAATCTTAATAAAAATAAAAACTAACAAGAGATGGTCAGGCTGGGATATCAGAGCTGGCTGGATGGCAGAGGAGGGCAGTGTGCTAGAAGTTGAGGGCCAACATGCGGGATCAGTTAACTGCTGTTAGCTTTGGAGAGCAGAGTGTGCTGGAGCTCTCCAAAACTGTGATGAGAGGTAGCTGGAACTGGTGGCTGGAAATGCCAGCGCAGATGAAAACATGGTGGAATGAGCACATTGCTTTCAAGAGGGGCCTCTGATATGTCTGTAAACTCAGAGGGAGACAGCTTTTGGGGCTGCTGTTTGCTTGAACCTGAAAACAGATCAAAGTCAATAGGCTTTAGGTCACTCCATTATTAGAGGGCGGGTGAGTTTTGAAAAAAGGACGGAGATGGCAATGGGATCTGTTGGAACAGAGCACATGTCTGCTCAGGTGTCTGAATATAATCTTAGTAGCTTCATTTTGACCTGCTAGTTGGAGACTCTTGTCCTACCCTGTTCATGTTTTTTAGATGTAGCTAATAAACAATTATGTAGCTCATGTAGCTCTACAACAAACAGATCAATACATTTCAGAGCTGGGAATTTTATCCATATACTAACTTTAGCATTGATACAAGACTTACTGCAATGATATTGACTGGCCAGGTGGTAAAGTGAGAGAATGATTTGGAATTATTGCCTTGTCTTTTACCATAAATGATTTTTCTGTGTAATAAGTCTCTGTGAAAAGGTTAGCACTTAATACTAAAAAAGTTAGACTTACTATTGTAAGCATTTGTTCTTCCAGTCTACTTTACCCCTTTGGTATACACACACATGCATGCACACACAAAATTGCAATAATTCTGTTTCTTAAGTTAGTAACATACACTTGATAATGCAGAAACAGGGCCAGATCCTACAGATGATTACGTGGGCTTCTTTAGAAGATACTTTCTAAAATAAAATCTTTCTTCTCAGTTGTTTCCAAGGCCAAACTGTGCTTCAAAATAGATTTCAGAAAGCATCCAAAATACATATCCTGTATATTACACAAATTCAAAATAGAGTTGTAGGTATTCCTACCCAGGCCAGCCGTTTATAATAAAGGTATGTATTTTCTTTTTTTTTCAGCCACTCAGCAAATATCCACCTTTAATCAATGATATCTCGTTTTGGCTGCCTACAAAGACATACTCTAAAAATGATTTCTATGATTTGGCCCGAACCATCGGTGGAGACTTGATAGAAAGGGTTGTCCTACTGGATGAATTTACCCATCCAAAGTAAGTAAAATTTATTTTACTTATTTTTCCATATTGTCAGAATATTTTTAGTGCTATATACCAATAAATTCTTGATGTTTATAGTGTTTGTACATTTCATTTTTTTTTGCTCCAAAACATTTTCTTCCACACTCTCAAGAATAAATACTTTTATTTAAAAATATTACTTAAATTTTAGTTTTGTGTTAGTACTGAGCTTACAGTATTCACAGTGCAATCCCAATGTGTTGTACCTAGTTAATCATAGTGCTAGTGAACAACTGCTTTCCTGAAGACATCTGTCAATGCATCATACTCTTATCCAGAGGATGTCTAATATTCTTGTTCTGCTCTTTGACAGGTTTGTGTCTGTGTTCTCTTCCTTTCTTTTTCTGGTCTTCATCCACTAGCAGACCTTGCCTGTAAATATCAGGAGTAATAATGACTGGTTGCAGAAGACTATTGTTAGCATTTGGTGGGGAGAGAAAAACAGTTTTTTTCCTATTTCTGATACATATTTATGCTGCTTAGCAATCTCTCAGACTGCAGAATGCCTTTTTATTGATACAGCAGCATTGATATGACTATTCTGGGTGCAAAGGTTAATTGTCCAACTGATACTATCAGTTGTCTCAAACAGTGACAAATACCAGCTATTGCATATGCACTTTTCCAACTTGCTCATTCCAAATAAAGAAGTAAATATCCTACTGGCTAACCAAAATTGTTTTCTTAATTAATCTGTCCTCCTTGGTTTTTTTTTTTTTTTTTTTTTTTTTTTTTTTTTTTTTTTTTTTTCTGCTCTGAGATACTTTGACACATCCTGAATACATACCAGTATGGCAGTTGATAAGTACGAGGTGTTTTCTTCCTGTACAAAGAATACTCCTCCAGTTCCCTCTGCAGCTTGGACAAATGAATGGGAAGTATGATCTCTCCCTGAGAATTGTCACACTAATTTAGGACTTTGCTAGTGTTGCTCAGTGTTCCCTCCCTAAAGGCATTAAACCCTTTTTCAGCAAAAGTCTGAATGTGCTATAATACTGCATGGAGTAAACACTTCTCACCTTCAGGCCAAAAGGGTTTCAGTGGGTGTTACTGGTGGGTGGTTGGTAAGTGGGATAGTACTCTTAATGTATTCCACTGCAACAACAATAAAAAGAAACCTTCTAAAATGCACCAGTAAAAGACAGTAGTTCAAGCAGATGATCTACCTCATTAAAGAAGAAGAACTATAGATAAAGGCTGACTTTGATGTTAGCCATAAGGGTTGCTCTGCCGTTTCTTCTTAGACCACAGGGTGTGCACATACAAAACTTGCTAAGGTGTTGCAAACTGATGACATAAACAGTGTAAGTTGTTTTTATCTGTTCTGCAAAGCCTTTGTAACTGATTCTTTGAAAAAAAGAGCGTTCTGCTTAGTCTTAATTCCAAGATAATTGTCTTGTTTAATGACTGGTACAGTGGCTTCTTTTATTCAGTATTACAGAAAAGCCTCTGGGCACAGAAATTAACATTAAAAACCCCCCTGTGTTGTTATGGATCTGTATGTTATGGATCTGGATGCTTGTAATCATTATCTTGAATTTGTAGTGATTCTTATGTGGAGGATGGAGAAAAAGTATATAGGATAGGAAAGTCTGCAGTGTTCCTGTCTTGAATGTTAATTACTTATAAGTAAGTCTGACAGTGAAGCAGTTTAATAAGTTCATGCCTGTAGTTGATCACTTCTGGAATTTAAAATTCAGAATTTTTCATCCTTTAAAAATGCCACTTTCATGCAATTAAAAGGAAGAGGAGTTAGCACACTTGGAGGTCTTATTTTCCTTTTTAATCCACCTTTCTTAATTGGAAAGATTGGAAAAGAGAAAATGCCACACAAATAAAGCTAGTTCAGAGCACAGAAAAGAGGTCTTTTAATTCATATACTTTATAAAGGCTGTCTCTGTCATAGTTATCTCTGTGTAGTTATCTACAGACTTTTCTGTGATTCAGAGACCTTTCAAGGTTCTACTAGGAATCAGATTGATAACCATGCTGCAGTTTGTAGCAATTACAGTTTACATTAGCAGTGAAATGTATTCCTATATAGGGAAAAGGAAAAGCAGAAAAACAGCATGAGATAAGTAATTGTTTAAACAGCCATAGCCTTCCCATCTGTAAACAAGGAAGAGATGTCTGTTTGAAAAAAGGAAGAAATGCTGCATTTCTGGGTTATCCACTTTGCAAGTTGATGATGTTGAGCCATTTTCTAGGAAAGCACAGGCAATTAAAGATACAAGGGGAAGTATTCTCACTGCTGAAAGCCAAGATTTAGGGGAATGCCAAGTTACTGTGCTAGGTTAATTAAGAACTGTTCCAGCCCGAATGCACCTAACATAAACTTGACTAAACAAGACACAACATTCAGGTAAAGTGAGTAATGTGAGATATGTGAAGAAGGCTTTCCGGCAAATAACCTTTTTGGTTCAGTTTAGTCTGCCAAAATGTCTTGTTTTTTCCTGACAGCTGAAACTAATTGTAATGGAAACTAATTGCTAGCCTAATGGGGCTAGATCAATTGTAAAATGTGGCAAGCAGGAATTATTTTATAGTCCAGTCGTATCTTAGTCTGAGATGGAAAAAGTAGATGCTCCCTATTGGAGAACAAAGTACTAGCAGTAGTTAGAGTATGTGGACACTTCTATATTTACCTCTTTGAATTCTCTTGTTCCTGTAAAATCCTGTTCTTCAGTGCATCAGGTAGACCTTATGTAGCAAAGAAACCAGTATGCTCCATTCCAAGCAGAGAAATGAGTTTTAGCAACTAAGGCAAGGTAGATACCATTTAGTAAAAGTGAGTCTGAAAACTAGGATAATTATAGAGGTGATCAACAAGAGTCCTGTGATCCACAAGAATTTCATCCTCTCAGTTTCATCCCAACTATTCCAAGTGAGCTCCCCTGCCCCATACTCTCCTTTTGAATAAAGATTTTGAATTAAATGGAGAACATGGATTTTTCCAGTGGCTGTAATCATGACATGTCTGTCTACATTACAGATATGTGTCTGTGTGAGATGTCAGGTGAGAGGAGATGGCCATGAATCTCAGCTGTGGCTGGGTACCTGCAGTTGGAAGATACCTTCTTCCAAGTGCCAAACAGCATCCCTCCCACTCTGTGAAGCTCAGGCACTGGTTGGTGGGTTTATATCTGGCAGCCAGACCAGAAAATCTGGGAACAGAGGAGATCCTTGGGTAGAAAAGAAGCAGCACCTGTGTGAAATGCGGATGTTGTGTTCTAGACATGAGGATGTGGAAGAGAATGAGTAGTACACAGGCCTGAACAGCTCAGAGCCTAATTCTGTCTGTGGTTAATGCCTTCCCTTTGCCCTTATGGCAAAAGGCCATCACAGAGCTTTAGTACAGAACACAAATGGAAATGTAAGGCCTATGATCACTTTATTTTTAGGATATTCTTGGAAACTAGATATTGTATTAGGCTTGTGCTGATGATGCTGTCGGGTGTAACTTCATTCAATATGAATAAAGCACAACATGGCTGCAGTCCTCAGGCATTTAAAGAATACATCGTTGGAGATGGAGGAAAAGCTGTGGTTTTGCTGAAATCCCAAAGCAAGTGAGCGAAATTGTGGAGGTTATAGCAAGAACAGGATTGGAGGACCTGCAAGGCATGTAGAATAACACTGTCCCTTAGCAGTGGACAAAATAATTTCTACAGTTTGCCTTGTGGATTTAAGCTGTCCTTTGCTTGATGCATTGGCCACAAACATTTAGATTTCTATAATTTTGATTAGCAGAACATACTTGTCTGTGCATAGCTTGTAAAATCAGTTCATTGTGATCTACTTTTAGTTGTCAGTTCTTATATATGACTTGAGCTGTGAGACTAGCCACCAGAAGATAGTGGCCTGTTTCTACTACCTGGCTGGATTTTTTCTTTCAAGAAAGAAGGACATTTAAGCATTTTTAAGGATATTTAAGCATTGCTGTGCAAATACATGATGAAAAAGAATTTGTGGCTGATGTTTTTCTCTGTGGAACATTCCAGAGAACAAACATTTGCAAAAACAAAGAGGATATTTTAGACTGTATTGATGCTGAAGGGAGAACAGAAATTAGTGATTTTCTCATTATTTTTTGCAAAGGGTGCTGCACTCTTAAGTTCAGACTTATACTACTCAGCTTGTCTAATCTGCCTAATCAATATGAATGTCTTTCAGAAACTAAATCACAAAAGGGTTCTATTTTCAGTGTCAAGACTTCTCCAGTTTCTGGAGGGGGAAAGGAAGCAGGTTTCAGAGAGATAAAGAAGGTCGGCTGAATGGCATCAAAGGGTAGGAAGATCTGTGCCCATTATGAGTAAACAAATCAAAAATGCTGCCATCGAGAGACTTCCAGTAAGAGCAGTATTTGGCATTTCTGAGAGTTTAAAATTAGTATTGCGACCATGCACAAATGGAATTCCAGCAATGATAATAAAAATGTACATGCCTAAAGTAGCACAGGAAATACTGGCTAATTGTGCAACAACTTGAAATAGAGACCTTGAAGTTGAACATGAAGTCTGTGATATACATACATAGTAGAAAGTAAACTGAATTTCCTAATATAAAGACCAGAAATGATGTAATAACCATTTTAAAACAAATGATTGAATTTTATCTCATGTGGTTACAAGTAAGGATAAGGGCAAGTGGGGAGACTGGAAAGAAGTAATTTGGCTTGTATTAAATGAGGATTGCAACCTGAAAATCAAGTAAAACTGAAATGCCTGAACTCAGGTAATCAGAAAAGGGTTAGAGACCACAATGACGAATAGCTTGTTCACACTACTCAAAGTCGGTAGAGCTAGTGCTGTTGGACACCTGGTTTGGTGAGGATGTCGCAGCCCAAAGCTAGCAGAAACACTTCTGAAGGATTGTGGCTTGGTAAGAGTCCCTAGGTAAAGTGCAGCTGCTTGGCGGGTCCTGCCCCAAAACTAGGGCTGGAGCCAGGGAGAATATCAGCTAAGTGATAGAATATTGTTTTAACTTGAGCTGTGGTAGAGGGGACAGGCTGAAGGTCCAAGAGATAAAGAGACAAAGGAGTCAAGGGTGAGTATCTAGCCCTTGCGATACAGTACCAGGAATAGAATTCAGAAATACTGAGGTTGTTCATCTTTACTTTAACTGACCACTGCAGGCCTTTTCTTCATCTCAGCATATTGTGTCTCTTCCACTAGATACATTACATAGCGCTGTGGGGTATTATGGATTCATCTCCCTGTTCTGAAAAAATATATATTCTGAGTTTTGCAGAGAGATTGTTTTCCTATGGCCATGATTTTTAGAAATTTCCCACTAAGCCTTTATTTCCGTGCAAAGAGAATGGAAGGAGGGATATGCCTCCACAGCTTCCTTTGTAAGGAAGATATTCAAGCAGGCTGAAAGAATTATACAACTGTAATCAAGAAATGCACTGTGTACTCAATGGTACTTAAGAAGTAAATTTTTAATCAGAACAACTAAAAATACTCTGAAAAGGCAATGTGGGAGACAGTAAGGGGGGAGGAGAAATTGATTTGCAGCATTTTGAAGGCAATGTTGTTAAAAATATAAGTGAGGGATGAGTAAGAAGGATTTATTCCTGCCTTTGAATGAACTACTTGCTACTTCTGGAGTGAGTGCTGCACACTTGTAACTACGTGTTAAATGAAGGGGAAGGAAAAGTATTGGCTGCTGCAATGTAGCAAGGTAGGTCAACCATGGCCCTACTTCCAGAGATACTGGGAGTAGAGTTCAGATGACTTGTGTCCTTTCTTTTCCATAAATTAAAGGGACTAGGTCTGTCAGATAAGAGTCAGATCCTATTGACTATTTTGTTTAGTCAAAGCATACCCCTAGCTCCTTACTAGTACGTAGAAAAATGCAATATAATAGACAATCTTATTTTCCTTTTATTGTCAGATGTGCTTATCAAGCTGCAGATCAAATGAAATACTTGCAGGTCTGGTTTATTTATTGAAGATTCTTTTCTGTCTTGGTTTTGTCTGGCTTCTGGAACAGGTGAATTAAAGCGGAATAATTCTGAAAAGCTGCTTGCTGCTGGTATTGTGCAAATTAAAACAATCAGTTCAGTCCCTGAACACCTTGTTGTTCATCAGCCTGAGTACTTTACAATTTGCAGAGGGATTCTTTGAGATTATCTTTAACTGCTGAACCGGCAAAGTCCCAGCAGCAGTTTCTCTGCAAAAACCCAGAAGCTGCTTTTGAGAGTAGCTATCAGATGATAGGTTTCCTGTTAAAGAACTGTGTTCTCCAGCTTTGAAGTTTTTCTCTCATATGGTCAAGCGAATGGAAGACTAGTATTTTTGCAGGAGATGAACAACTTGTTGGTGGCTCCGTGGATGCTAGTTGTCTTCTGACCCTTTTTTCAACTGTAGCAGTGGAGCTGCAGCTAGTACAAGGGCTACAGTAGTACCTCTGTGCCTCTTCTCTTTTCCCACTTTTGTCGAATAACCAGGAAGAGGGCCACCTATTTACTCCCATGGATTAGATCCTTGGACCTTTTTCTTTCTTTTTTTCTTTTTTGTCTTATGGGTTTCAATTTAGGAAACATGCCTGTAATAGAGGCTGTGTGCTTTTAAGTGCATTTTACTCCTATTATGTGTGTGTCAAGCCTTCCCCTGTTCCCCAAACTGACCTTATAGCCAGTGGTGTTTGCTTGGTTCACATTCATAGTGACCCCAAGTTACCCTTCAGCTTCCTTTCATTCCCTGAACTTTCTCCTTTGAAAAAGCAGCTATGTACAAATAGCAGCTCTTTTCTCTTAACAGATCCTGCTTAGAGGTAGTTGGGATTTTTCTGAGCAAATTTGTTTATCTACCTGTGGGCTGGGCAGAGAGAGATGCTTTATGAAGACATTCTGGTTGTGTTCCCCCAGACCCTGGACAGTCTGCTTCCTAAGGGAAGGTGGTGAGGTCTTCTCATCTTCCTAGAAGTTTTAAAGAGCCCAGGCGTGGGCTCCATGTCTGTGAAACACAAGGCAGCCATCTGCTAGTTTTTGGTTTTGAGAGATTGAGTAGAAAAGCTTTTAATTCCTCCTATTTTTCCTTGGTAGTACCTGCTAGGAGAAGTCAGAGATCTGGGATAGCAAAAAAGAGTATGCACTTTAATGGCACAAGCCAGAAGGTATTGTTTGATATGGAAGTAGGCCTTTTCACTATTGTATTTATTATGCATACAGGTGTAGAGTTGGAATATAGTCTGCATGTTTTTATTAAGCATCCTCTTAAAGATCTGTAATGCTTGGCCTGGAACTTTTGAATTCCAGTGTGAATTCAGATGTCCTATTCCCTCAGGCTGATTCAGATCCGCCCCCCCCCCTCCCCGAATAACAGTTCCCTGGCCAAAACTCTACAACCTGAAAGTGTCATAAAGAACTATCAGAGGAGCTATAGAGACACAAAAGAGTCTATCCTGTAGAAACAGTGTGACCTTGAACTGTTTGATATCTGCTTTTTCTGGGCATTTCTTGTTTCATCTGCATAAGATAGTCTTGAGAAACACCAGGAAATGCCTTAGCTTTGTTTTACAAAAACACAGAAAAAATCATACTCTTTACAATAAAATGTGAGTTCTATTACTTACAGCTTTTTTTACTTAGCTTTTGTCTGCTGCTTCAGACCTCTGATGCAAACATTCACTTGAAGATGGGAAAAGAATAATCAACCAGTCACGAAAGAAAGACTCTACTTTTTCTCCCTTTCTCAGTGTTCAGGCAGGCACCGTACAAGTAGCTATTCTTAATGGCTCACTATCGAAGTCTGAGGTTTCCTTTAAACCACTGTTCTCAAATCAATTGTGGGTCGGGCTGTGTTCTGCTGAATAGTCCGTGACTCTTCAGAGACTTCACAGAGAAAATGATCTTCACTAACAGAAAATAATTTACTATTAATGAGCTTCAGTAGGAGTCCCATTATTCTTCTTTGGTGGGAGGCTGGTGGCTAACACACAGACTTGTGGGAGGTTTGGTATTCAGGAAAGGAAAAAGATAAGTAACCACAGGATCCCATTAGAGGCAGGGGGGAAACACAGCCCTGAAGTGTGATGTATCACCAGTGATATTCCATGCGAAATGTAATCACCCTTCACGAGTAATGAGAAGAGAGGAAAACTTAAGTACATGAGCCACACAGAAGACAAATGTCAACTCCCTTATGTATTCAGGCAGATACAGAGCATAGGTTTGCTCTATAGAAAAGGGATCACTGGAGTCACAGTGAATCTTTCTAAGAGGCTGCTTGGGTGAAGAGCTTAACCTTTTTTCATCATGTCAACCCAGAGGCAGCCATTCACAACCAGTTCTCAGAGGCAGCCCAGAAATCTTTGCCACAATTCCCAAAGCACTTCACAGGAGGCATCATAGGAATAAACACAGTGATTTATTGACAAGCAGTGGGCTGCTGAAAGATAGCTAAACGAGTCAGCTGCTGCTGGATGCAAGGGGGTTGGCAATAGGCTTATGAGTGCTTCTAAGTTAAGAGAAATCCTAGTGAATCACTGTCCTTGTAGACCAGAGGCTGAGACTACTTCTGTGCAAAATATTTTCCATAATATGTAACTGTGACCATATTTGAATTTGGGAAGCATTACAATGGCTATGTATGTATCAGAGAGAAAACAAACAGTGAAATCTTCTGTAATCACATCCGTTAGATGTTAAATACTGCATTTGCTGAGGAACTTGAGATTAGTTTATTCTTACAATGCCTTTTGAAAGTGCTTTACTCAGCTGCTAGGATGAAGGAAGGAATTCACTATGTGGAAGAGGCGAATAGTCCTCCCTTCATCCTGCGCTTTGTCTCCCTCTTTTTACCTCACACTGGAAGGTTTTTCTTTGCCATTTCTCTGCCCCCATCCTCCTCTGCTTGGAGTGAGCATTGCTGTGCTCCTGCTGCAGCCTGAGGCTGGGATGCGCTCTCCCTCTCTTCTTAGTTTCAGCCCCTGCCCCATCTGTTCTCTCAGAATAACTCCTTAGCTGGCCAACCTCCCCCAGCAGGCGGGGAGGTCAAGACAGCTGGGTACTGTCACGGTCACCAGTCCTGCCTGCCCATGTTGCAGGTTGGGAAGCACAGCAACAGAGAACGGACGAGGGAGGGAAATGTGTTTCTGCTAGGTCTGTGTCTTCAACTAGTTTTTCTTCAGAACAGTAGTCACTCATCCTTCTTAAGAGTTTTTGTCTCACTCCTTCTTCATCAACCTTTAAATGAAATTTAGCAGGAAAGCATGGTATGTTTGCTTGCTGTGGTGTCCCAGTATTGTGAAGAAGCTCAACATGTGTGCTTAGCGCTTCTTTGGCAGATTCTGAGTTTCTCTAAAATTCTAAAATACAGGCATTTGCACTCATCCTGTGGCTAGAGCTTCCTAGAATTGTGTTTAGTCTGCTAATATGGTAGCCAGACCCCTATTTCTTAGGCTAGATTCGGCCGAACATAGCTCCTGTAGTGCTGCCAAGGTGGGAGATGAAAAGAAAAAGTCTTTATATGGCCCTCTTCACATGCTAGTGTTGTTACACAGAAGAGAGGTAATTTTAGGACTAAATAAGTAATCCTACTCTATGTATTTTATGGATCCAGCACACATTTTTGTGTGGAAAAAAACTTACAGATAGAAAGGATTTTTTATAAAGTTGAGTCAATGCACTGAACAGCTCAGAGGTTACTTACCTCTTTGCTGGAAAATGTCAGCATTTAGACTGAGGAAACAAGATTTTCTTTCATTTCAGAACAAACTAATGTCAGCATTCCTGAAAGAGATCATAATGTTTTCATGTTTTTTATTTTGTCCTTGATAGTTATTTTATTTTAACCTAACGATTTGCTTTAAATTATTAGTCCAATAAAACTGTTGTCAAGTTCTGTGAAGTGCTGAGCATCCTAATCTCTGAGTAAAATGAATAGAAATTCATGGGATTGTGTGCCCCATAGGATCTATATGCTTATAGTGATGGACTTTAGCTGCAAAGTTTACATCTAGAACTGTATTGCTGGTGTTCAAAATTGCTCCAGAATTCAAGTTTCTATCCTGCTTGCTTCAAATGCTCTCTGACAGTGTTAATACTAACACTAACTGCATGCAACTTATCTCTTATTTTTTATCTGAAATTACACAAAAGTATGTGCAAGGGAAGTGTGCCTTTTAAAAATTATTCTGTGGATGAAGGGAAATTGCATGTTCTGTATTTTTATGCCCACAAGTGCACAGGTGGGATAGATGGATAGTAAGGAAATGAATGACTGTTCATACTTTGCAACATTTGTACAGAATGATACTTTGTGAGTGAACATCAGAAAGGAGGTAGATGAAGATTAATTTAATGTAGTCCCATGGTTCTATTTTTAACACCTTTATATACAATGTTCTCACAGTTCTTGTTTGAGATATTGCCATGTCTATCCTGCAGACCAGCGAAAGAGGAGTAGAAGAATTAAGTGACATATCTGAAGTCACAGTGGGCTAGTCCATAGCAAATTTGGCAGCTTAAGTCAGAACATTAGCATCAGTGGTATTGAATAGATGTGATGAATATTTAGCATATGAAAACTGACTAGGATAGTGCAGCATATTTGACGTGGTCTTGAGCTAAATTAAGGGGTAGAATCAATTAAGCAAAGCCCAATGTTAACTGCAAGTTGTGTCACTTAGGCAGACTTTTTTCCTTAGTACTTGCTAGTACATGTATTTCTATTTTTTGTTTTATAATGTACTTTACTTTTCAGAGCTTCTCAATTTTAACAAGTCCTACTGAAATCATTGGGAATTGTAGGAACTCTGATCCTCTGCAAATTAGGCCCTTGCTCTAATTATTAAAACATTCAAAAAACCCCAATGCCAACAATCTGATGGGACACTTAGAAAAGTTAACCTACATATCCTTTGTGTTTTATTAACTAATTTTTATATTGACCATAATGCTAATCCTCCTGTTTAAAGTGTTCAAGAGTAGAGATGTGAGAGTATCTCAATATACAACTTTGGGGAGAAGATAATTGCTCTAATGAAAGGAGAAAAAAGGTTTATGAACTAACGTAATTTCATTTGAAAAAAAAAGAGAAGATATGAGAGGTTTTAAAATAATTGAAGATGATAAAGGAAGCCAATAGGAGCATTCTTCTCTATAGTATTGGTCCATAAGGAAACATTTAAAAATCCAACTAAAATATGAAGCATGGTGTGTACTGGAGTACTGGAAATCTTTCAAGCAAATAAACCTCTGTGGTTGCCCAACAGTTGTAAAGGCTGTCGATTCTCAGGCTTTAGAACATCCAAGTGGCATCTGCCTGGGGTCGTGATGATATCCCAATATGAATTATGGACCTGCAGAATTTATAAAATCACTGTTGTATTTCGTACAGCTTGGAGCCATCTGTTACTAGACAATTCTATCAGCAGGATACTAGTTGAAATGGTGGCATATACCTTAGTATGACAGTATCTGTTTCCTCTGTGCTTAAATGTGCACAATAGCTAGACAATCGTAAACTTCCTTTTTTGTGTGGTAGTTTCCTCAGCAGACCTCAGTGGCTCCTTCTGGGCTATTACACTTCATTGTGTAAATATGAATTACAGTTACATTATACCAGTTATGAAACCGAATATTAACCCAGTAGATTATTATAATAGCTATTCTGAGCTTCAGAGTGAATGCGTGTTTATGCGGTTCTAAAGTGGTAGACATTTAACATTACATATTTAAGGTCTTCTACTGTCTTTTGCTAACTCAGTTTCTTGTGATGACTTTGAAGTTAATCTAGCTTCAACTTGATGGGGAATATTTTAGGGATAAGTTTCTAAGGCACAAGGGCTAAGTTTCTAAGGTGTAAGAAAATTTGCTTCACGAGTGTATAATTTTGCTAGTTTTATGCATGTTTGGGGGTTTTGAATCTACTGGATTTGAAATCTACTTCGAAGCCATGCTTATTTCTTCTGTAATCCTCCTTCTCTTGTGCAAGGTCAATTCAGTGTATTATTCAGCAGGAGAAAGAACATTTCTGTGTACTAGAGGCAGAACTACCAATCTAGGCAAACACCGAATGGAAAATCAATATATAATTATATAATATCTGTTTTAAAGTTATCTTGTGTGTAATTAATGTTTCTTCCCCCATTTACTCTTTTTTCCTGCATTTGATTTTAATGTTTATTTTCTTTCTTTTTCTTTTCCTCATCTGCCATCCTTGTATGATGGTTGATTTCTAGCTGAAGCATCAGTGTCCTTACGTGGAACAATTTAAAGCAAATAGTTTCTCCTGTTACTAATGGTATCGTATTTTTAGAAGTCCAAAAACCACAATGATCTTATTTCATTAATAAATACAAAGTAGGTGAAGGCTCAAAATGATTCAGGGATTCAAAATGCTTCTCCATTGCCTTTCAACTTACAGTTCTGTTTTGTGTAGGAGAACATAGTAGGAGAACATAGTTACACATATTGTTTCTACTATGTAGTTAGGCTTCAGAGTGTGTTCAGTGACACATCTTTTCCTACCTAGACCGTTATTCCCTATTCTGTACTTGATTTCTCTTTTTTAAGTGGAAACGTTTGTCCTGGTCTTTGTGGGCTTAGAGCTTGTCACTCTGAGCTTAGATTGCCACTCCAATTTATCAAGACCATTTTGAATTCTAGTACTGCCTTCTTGCATTCTTCCCTTCCCCATAACCACTTTGTTTTTCTCCAAGATTTTGGAAGTGTACTGTTTATCCCACCATGCAAACTGATAATGTATACTGCTTGCAGCATTCAGATCCTCGTGGTCCTCCATTAATTATTTAAGAAGAAAGGTCACTAGTTCATCTCTTATCTCTGTGATCAGGACTGAAATTTTATTTGTCTAACACAGTTTCATCTTCTCTTCAGTACAGAGCCATAAATGCAATACAAAGGATCAGAGAGAAGCATAAATTTTAGTACTAACTTGAAGAGCTAGAATACATCATAGTATTGACTATTCAGTTATCAATTCCATCAGTATCCTAGTTGATCTTGAAGTTTGCCATCCAACCATCATGTTCAATAGGTTAGGTCATGTTTAACATTTAGCTTATGGGAGCACAGTCTAGCTTAGAAAATTTCGTCTTGTCAGTACATGTAAGTAAAAATTTTGAGAGTTATTTTGGGAAAGCAGTCACATTTAGACAAGAAGGCTATAGATGCAAAGGCACATAGCAATTCTACCAATTAGGATTGTTCAGCATTCCTTATTATGACTTTGGTTCAAGTTATTTAGGACTATTAGGACTGAGTCTTTCCACAGGCAGATTGTGTGTGCACGAAATTATTGACATAAATAACTATGTGATGCAAGTGTTGGTTTTCACGCTGGGTATAATGAAGACCATGTCTGATCCATGTTAAGAGAAAATTTCAGAATTGTTTCACTGAGAAGAGGTGGCATCCATGTGATTTGAAACTGGGTCATTCAAGTGTTAGAGAATTATCTTTCCCCACCCTTATAAGAAACCACCCTTGTACAGCCAATTTAAAAAATCTTGAGAACATGCAGGTTACACATGCTTGTTTAGAAGTAGAGTTAATTTCTCGTTTTAGACTGATAATATAGCTACTCAGATATCTCCGTCTGCATCATGCAGGGAGAGATCACGTTTTTGTTTAGCCCTCATCATCCAAACTCTGAACTGAGTAAGGAATTATTAAATTCCTTATTCACTTGTTATGGTGATCTTCTAGTACCTTTTTACTTTGGGTTTTCTTTTCAAATCATAATAAAGATATCCTTATCACTGCTCTTATAAGTGATGTAATAGCAGTCCATTTTATATGCTGATGAGAGAGAGGTGAGCCTAAGTGCCAATTAGAAGTGACCACTCTTCAGTGATTCTGAGTTTTAAAAACTGCTATCCTGTTTGGGGTATTTTGTTTGTTTGTTTGTTTATTTTCTTTTTCTTCAGAGTCCTCAGTATTTATATTTGTCTGTGATTAGAGCACAGCTTTCATTGTCTTCACTGGAAGTTGTAAGTGCTCAGCTCTGCTCACTTTTTGCGAGTCAGATCCTACAGGTTTAAAATGGGCACACAGAATATGAGCAACTTCTACCTGGTGAACAGACTTGTCAGCAGCATATTGGAAACCTGACGCAAACACAAGAATACAGTTCACTTCTCCAATACTCTTTTCTGCATTTCGACTACAGATGATGAAAAATTTACATGTTGTTGAGTTTTATGAAATACATGGGAAGTGGGAGTGGCTTAAGGAGGGCCAGTAAGAGCAGAAACTAGAGTAGAACAAGGCACAAGAAGAGAACAACTGAACACCAAGAGTGGACTATCTCAGAGGAGATAAATCTTGGTCCTCCAGTTAGGATTCTGCTATGGATTTCAACGTGCCAATGCTTTATTCTGGAAACCTGAAGTTTGCTGGGTCCGGAGATTGTAGCAGCATCTCAGCAGTCTGAAATTAATATGTGCTAGTCTCTGATTCTCCTTTTGTTTATTGATTCTTTTTTCAAAAATTCCATTTAAAAAAAAGATCTGTTTTGACTTAAAAATTCAAACTATTTGTACTTAATTTAATTTCATCATGGAGAATAGCCACAGCTTGCTTATAATTTTTGTTGTAATTCAGAATAAAAAGAAGCATCCACAGGAGAATATGTATATCAGAATATATATATTGTATATTCTGATAACCAAACAGCTGAAGCTGTTCCAAGTTTAAAGGGCAAGAGCTGAAATCCACCCTCTTGTCATGGCTGGGCAGAGGATCAAAAAGATGAAAAGCTGTTAAGCAGTTCTAAAAAACACTTGTTTCATGACCCCAGCTGTGTTTGTGTAGTGTACTTTCCACAGACTGCAGCAGCACCTTAGAGAGATGCTACAATCACGACTATTAACAATTTTAACTGAAGAACTGCATCCTTAACTCAAAGGTTACATGTGATTTATTGAAATTCATTAAATAACGTGGTTAATGATCAAGTTAGGCATATGCTTAAGTAATGGCTTTCAAGCACAATGATGAAGAGAAAAATATAAAATGAGAGAAAAAGCTATGCCTTTTAACTCTGTATTAGAGATTGCAAATGAAAAAAATCGTATGTAATCCATCATCCATGGCAAGTTACTATTCCACTATATTAGTTTGTCCCCTCACCTTCCATCAGTTCCAGACGAACAGATCGTTCTGTTGCAGGAAAATATTATTACTAAAATATGCAAACTTGAAAATAAAATATACTGTCAGCAAAGCACCTATAATGGACTAGTGGAAAAGATTATAATATATTTGGAACAGTTACCTGCAGTTTTTTCACAAACTTGGCTGGCACAAGATGAGTCTATTGGCCCAAAAAATTCTATTTTGCAAATACAACCTGAAACTGTCAGCAATTTAATTTTTCCTACTTATAAGAAATGTGAGAATCTCTGTGGTGGAGAAAGTAGTAAAATTGAATATCCTTTCCAACTTTGTTGTTAAATTCCTTTCCCTATAGCAAGGATTAAATAATTTATGATGGATTGTATATTTATTCTGTAAGCTATGAGAAGAATGATGATTGTGTTATTTATTTTGCAACCTATTCACATACCCCTACTGTTTGCTGTTGTGCACCTACTCTCTGAAAATGTTTGTAAACTAGATTTATCATCTTCATTGTTATTATTATTCACAAATGAGATGCTGTTTTTGTCTCTACCTCTAGAGAATTCAGATATCCCCATAGAAGTATTTTGATGTATTCTTCTTTCCAGTGACTTTTCATCACTACTGTTTCTGCCTGTTTCTGAATCTCTTTAGCTTGCTCCATGAGACCTAATATTTGGACAAAGCTTCCTGGATATTTTGCTCTTAGATGTTCCAGGTACTTGGATTGGTGCTCCTCTTTCGTTAGGCTATCTTTTGCTGCCTTAGTGTAGCTGTTTTTTGCGTTGAAGCACTTCTTAATCAGAGTGATTGCAGATTTCCAGCATTAAGGCTGGTGCATCAGCAAGCCTTTTGGTGAGATTTTTTGACTTCCTGAACATTGTCATTATCTACAGTGCTGGATGGAGCAAGCACCTTTGGCTTGTGTTGGCTCTGCTGAAATGTGAGATAATGATTGTTTGGTTTATGCTGTTGTGGGGTTGTACTGCATTGAATTTGAAGTCATGTTTTGCTTGCTGGTAGTAGATTGTTTGCACTGGAGAACTGGTAGTTGTCGAAGAATCCATTCTTCCTTCAGGGATACTGAAACTCCCTGCTGCTTTCAGTGGAACTGGGAGTGTAACAGATGCAAAATCAAGACCTAAGTGCACCATCCAAAGCCTGTTGAAGTACATATTTCCCATTGACTTTAGTGGAATGAGGATCAGACCCGTGTGTTTCCCCTGCTCATTAAAATCCAATCTGTCTGTGGATAACAAGGAGTCATTTCTCTTCCGGGAACCTGGACTTTATTGCCAGTGAATTCAATTCTCTATTAAGAAATACGATGACTGCTGTTAGAAATACACTTGTTATTCAAGAGAGACCCACTGATATTTACTCAGTACAGTAAAGAGGTAGTTAATAATGAGATTTGCATTACAGTTGCATACAGAAATCCTTCCAGTTTTTGGTATTTTGGAACTATAAAAGGCATGAGAATATTGTAATATATACTTGCATTCTACTTGGCCACCTTTTGTGCATTATGCCAGCTGGTCAGCTCTGACTGAAATCATCCCTGTTATCATCCCTTACTTCATTAAGGGCAAATAAAAATACAGATTCGTTATCACATTTTCTCGTATTGTAGCACCAGACCTATCAGGCATGGAATATGAAAGAGCAAATAAAGCTGTAGGTAAGATTTTTTTTTTCTCAGTCAATGTGCAGATATGACAATGACAACTCTTGCGAACATATGACTGGGAAAGAAGGGAGGAGGTAACTAGCCATTACCAACTTTGACCTTGCCAAATTGAACTATCACTTATTATTGCATTCATACTAGGTTTGCTTGGCTAAGAAACAGATTTCCTTCCTCACCTTATTTGGTTTATTGTCTGTCATTGACAGGCATTTGGCAGTGCTGGCAGAGCTACCAGCATTTCCTTTACAGTAGGATGTCTTCTTTACAGAGAATCTCATTACTTTCAGGAGAGACTGTGTTCAAAATGAATATATTTGCTTTGGAAGGGGCTCTATGAGTTTGCTTTATGTAGCGTCACAAAGATGTGAGCAAGGTGTACTGTTCTTGTCTTTTCTCTTATCTGAAGTCTGTTCCTGGGTCACCAAAAGATAACAAGTTTAATAACTGTTTCATGAAATTAAAAAGCAGATTGATAGAACGGAAAATAAACTCTCAGAAGACCAAACTGTTCAGGAAGTATGGGCTAGTTTGTTTAAGCATTAGGAAGGGCTGGAAATTAAATTACGAAAAGTTTGGCTTAACCGTGGGAGTTTGACTTTTCTGATCTAGGCTGTTTGATAAAAGCCCAAACATTCCTTTCAGGATATATACATATATATAGGATATATATACATATATATCTCCTTTCAGATGTAATACCTGGCTTATGCCTCGTGCGTGTTGCCCCTGGGGCAGTTCTGATAGCAGAAGAGCCGTGGATACACAGGGAGTGCTGGAGTAACCCGGTGAATGTCCCAGCTGCCAGCTGTCCTGTTGCCAGCCGTAGCTCACCTAGGATGCTGCAGAGGGAGGTATATGAAGTTCTTTGCCAAACTGTTTGGAGATGATCTCTCCATTACAGAATGTCTTCCTAATCCCTGTCCGTTAGTGATTACCTTTAAGAGAACTGTATGGATTATCTGTAGACATATTCACTTGTATTTTAGTTCTCAATAACATTTTGTGGCAACAAGTTCCACAGGTTATTCATCTATTGTTTTTAAAACAAAGTATCAATTTTATATAGGATGCTGTTCTTTTTGACTTTGTATTAGGAAAGCAAGTACGAAATAGTTCTTAATTAGCTTTACACTTTATTGTGTAGATTTATGCAGTCCTCTTGTCATCTTTCAGTTAAACAGTCACAGTCTTGTCAGTCAATTCTCATGCAGTTGTCTTTCTTTGACTAATAACTTCTGCTGCCTGTCTCTAGGGCCTTATTTTTACCTCTCTCTGTATTTTTGGATGTGGAGATCAAAGTGAAGCTATATCCAATGTGAGCACATGACACTGACTTTTGTGCCAGCATGGTAATATTTTAAGTGTTTTGCTTTTCTTGTTCCTTTGGTAAGATTGTACCTTTTATTTACTGTGTTTGTGCTGAGTACATTTCTTGATCTTTTGGGAGACAGTATGAGGGTTTTTCCCACAATGAACTATTATGTTGCTGGATGTTATTTCTGCCTACTTTTCAGCTGCAGATTTTGCAGTTTTACCCTGCCTTCCATACTAGTGTTTAAATGTTCGTAGACAAAGGATAGACTAAGGAGGCAGGAGAAGGGAAGAAAAGATAAAGTCACCAATTTTCTTGGTTAATGTTGCCTCAAATTATTTTTCATTTATAGTCAGCAAAAATTTAGGCTGTATTTTAAATGCTCAATTGCGGCTTTTTTTTTTTTTTTTTTGGTCTTTCACACTTCGTTTCTGTGCATGTATAGTAAGTATATATTTTTTCCTCTGATCATTTCAGTGGTCCATGGGCAACAGGCTGAGAAACACTATCTAAATCAAACATGAAACTGGTAGCAAAACCATAATACAATATATTCACTTAATGCTTTCTATAAGAAATTCTTGCCACCTCCTTAAGGGAAAAAAAAAGTTGTACTGTTATGCTGGGAGCATTGAAGAGAGCACAGTAATTTGTGACCCCCAGATCATTCTTCAGTTTCAATATTAGCCATAAGCATTCCTCTCTCAGCAATTATTTTTTCCAGCAGCATCTGAAAGCTGATGTTGCACACTCTTCTGTGGTTACAGAATCCACCTAGGAGCAGTTTCCAGCAATTACTTGTTTTGCTAGCTTTAACTAAAGTTTCTGCAGGGCAGACCCATTTGCTTTCCCTAGTCAAAGCAAGTAAATTGTCTGCAAAGCACCACCTGTTTAGCCTCGGTTTGGATGTGAAAGCCCATCTTTATGGGTGTGAATTATACAAGTTCTTAATTCCCAAGTCTCTCTGAAATTATAATTCCACAGCCTTACTCAGTGTATGGTAAAGATGCCTAAGAGGCCAGAGTCAAAGTTGCAAAGGTAACTTCAAATAGTTTATCTTAACTTTCAAGTAATTACATTTGCAAATTAAACAGTGTTCTGTTGACGAAGAATTAGCAAATATGATCACTGAAATCCTAATTCTGCTCCTGCTTTCTGAAGGCTTTCACTTTCAAATACATTGATGTCTGAGGTCCTAATTTCTGAAGATGTATGGCCAGTTTCTAAGCCTGTGAAGAACCTCATCTAAGTCATGGCTGAATCTTCTACTGGCTCTCCCAGTTCCTAGCAGTACTGGTTCAAGCTTGTTACAGGATGCTTATTTGCGCTATCGGTTAAATAAGGGGCACTCCCCCTCCATACTGAAAATCTTTTTGAGTGTCTGAGATTTTTCTTTTTCAGCGTTGGCGTTTGCCTGTTTGTCTGTCTAGCCCCCTTCCCTCCCTCTCCCCCTAGCTTTCACTTTCAATTATTTTTGTTTTTGTTGAACTTCTGCCTGCTCAGCTGCAGCAGAGCTCAGTATTGGCATCCCGCCTTGTGTTGTACAATTCTACAACTTCTGCTGCTTAGCAGCATGTTGAAAATTGCTTTGAAATAAATCCATGTTGGATGAAAAGCAGCATCTTTGTTGTTACCCCCTCAGAATAGTTTGGTGCTATAATTGGAAATCTCATTTGAAATAAATATAATTTTTGATCTATAGACAGGCCTAGATGAATAGTCAGTGAGAGAGAGAGACATATGTACAGCCCTGACCTCTGAAAAGTGATGCATTTGCAAAGCATGCGTGGCACCTGTGGGGCCTTGGGGCAGGTTAGCACTGGAGATGGTGAGCTGGAGAGCAGCCCTGAATTCCTGTTGGATCCCCCTGAGAGCCAACAAAGCACTTGTTTGCTCTGCCCTGCTCTTGACCTGAGTGTGTCATAAGCCCTCTCCAGGGGACAGAGCAGCTGCGGTTCCACCCTAGTTTTTGGGAAGCTGATATCCAGTGATGAGAATGGGGAACTGTGGCTCCCTCTGCTTCTACTGGCTTCCCAGACCTTGGATGGTGCAAGGGAAGGGGGAGAAACAGCCATGTGCTTTTACACTCTTTTTTGCACTTTGGTTCAGAGCCTGGCCCAATGCAGTCTTAAGTGCTGTGTGCAGTCCTGGGATTTCCATTTCAACAAAGGCATTCTGGAGTTTCAGAGAAAATCTGCAGGGGTGGGCAGAGCCTTAACACCAGCTTCTGTCGAGGGAGTCACTGTGAGAACCAGGTCTGGTAGGGAAGATTTCCTGGAAGAAAGTAATAAAGATCTACAAAGTCATGGGTGGCATAGAGAGGATGGATAGAGAAGAATATTTCATAGCCTTTTCTATGTAGAAACTAGCATGCTGCAGATGAAACTACTAGGAACCAGCTTCACCATGAACAAGGATCTGTGGAGCTCCTTGCAGGAGGGCCGTGTAGATGCTAGAAATTCATATGCAGAGACTGTCTGAGTTAATTGGAAGAAATGTATTAAGATGTAAAACCACACAGAAGTAACATCCATCTCAGGAAAGCTTTGTGTTGAAAATGGTGTAGAGCTCAGCAAGATGCTTGAGGCTTGTTAGTTGGTCCACGTTTATTTCTTAAGATATCCAGTTATCAAGACTGCTTATTTCTCTCTTTCTCTCTTTTGCTCTCTCTCTCTCTCTGTGTGTGTGTATGTGTATGGGATAGGGGAATAATTTTTGTTGGAAACACGACAGGACTATATGGATCTTTGGTTTCGCCTAGCACAACTGTTCTTACATTTTTATATTGTGTAATTCAGTAACTTGAGATTTTCTTTCCAGGGTATTTTTACTACAGGCAGTTATTCCAGCTATTATCCTTTCTTCCCTTGTCCCCATGTTTGAAATCAGTTGTTTGACTTCTAAAAAACGTCTGAAACCTGATTGCATTAAATCTGTTGCTGTAAAGAGGCAAGGAGTGTTTAAATCCACTTTGTTCTCCTTTAATTGAGAAATGCCTAGGACACCAAGACTTGAAATTGTTTTTTTCAAGCCAAGCACATGGTTGCTGTTTGTCTGTCACACTGGTAATGGTTCCAAGTGTTTTTGTGAATTCAATCAAGAGACAGCATAATAAAGTCAGAAAGGCAAGGGGTGAGAAAGTACTGATGAGATAAAAGTGAGGCGGGAAAGACCTGCAGCACAGCTAATTTGCAATTAGCATCTTCCCACTTCGCTGTTGTCTGCCTGTCTTGCAGCTCCAAAGGAGACAGGCGTACAGAGAAATTTAGTTTGAAGAGATGTTAAGGATGGCTGTGGAAAGCTGTCAGAGCAACAGACAGCCAGAGAAGCGTCTGTGGTGTAGGCAGAGGAGGGGCAGGTCATGCCCTGTAAGCTTCCGTGGAGAGAGTCATTTAGCACAGCTTGATGGGAATTGGGTAATGGCAATATGTTTGGAGATTAGATTGAGGAGTAACTGATGGATGGACTGCATAGCCCCAAAATGTTGTATACAGCTGTCGTGCCTGTGTACTGAAGATCAATAGCTGTCAGAACAGTGAGTAGTTGTCCCTATATTGTCCCCTCTTCCTCCTGCCTCTTGACCCTTCTTTGCACTCCTGTTACATTCCTGTGGTGCAGAAGCACATATGAAAAAAAGAAGAAATGGCACGGATTGTGTTTTAAGCATGAATGGAAATGTGTATTTTTTTAAAGAGTCACTTTCCATTGCAGTTTCCTTCTAAACATCCAAATAGGCTTGTGTGTTTCTTGAACATAAAATCTTGTATTTTCTTTGGTTTTGTCATCCTGCTTTTAGCTGACAAAACTGTTCCTCTTTCCTTCAGTTATTGATTCGTGTCCCAGCATTCCTGGTTCAACTGGAAATATTGATACTGGAACTGGAGCAAAATGGACTCTCTAGGATAGAGAATACTTACTGGCTTCTTCAAGCATTGAGTTGACCCTACAGCTTTCAGAATTCATGATTCATAGGTCTTTTCTTTGTATTTTCTCTTTTTGGACTGAATGGTTGGCTATGCTTTGGGCCTTGCTAGGTGATTTCTCTTAGAAATTCCCATTATCTGTGCCAGACCTTTCTTCCCTGCTGTGGTCTGCAGAGGTCAGTCTTTGTGAACACAGTGGGACAAACAGACAAAGGCAGTTTCTTTGCTTGTGACTTCTAGACCTGTCTTCTCAGTGGACACTGTGTTCCTGTGAGCGTTGTCCATGTAGTCTCTCTGCTCCAAATCAACTTCAGTTTCTCAAGAGCTGCTGGTTTGCTGATCGCTTTTCTTATACAAGATTCAAATAGCTTCACCATTGCTGCGCCCATATGTCTACAATCAAGCCAAACTCAGAAAACATCTTAGTCTATTCCTTTGCTTCCATTTGTGCTTCACTTTTGGCAGTAGCCCCTTACGGTTTTAACCATCACTTCACAGTGGAGCATTTTACTGATTAATGTGTTTGGTATGAGTGAAATCTGTTTAAAATAGTCGTCATCTTAAGCAGGGTCTTTGCTTATGGCACTTACTAATAACTTCCAGCATAGCACTATCACATAGGAATTGACAGAGTCACCCCTTTGATGCCTGGAAAATTTGGTAGGTGTTTTCGGAAATGGACAGCTTCATGTTAGTGCAAATTATCCAGTCATGGATCTGGAAGAAAGCGTGCCTGAAGAAGAATTTTCTTTACAATTTCTATAAAACTGTCTGGAGAAAATAACCTTTTCAGGTAGAACTTACACAGTAAAAAAAGATTTATACATGACAACTTAAAATTTTACAGTAAACTTTTGTATTACATTTTTTTATTAGACTCTTTAAAGTGATTATCTTAGAACGCTGATACATTTCTATAACTTGATTATTTTTGCACCTAATAAAATTCTAAAGAATTTAAGATTATTTCTTAGTGTTCAGAATTGTATTGCCTAGTATTGCCTTTAAAATAAGTTGTTTAAACTATTCCGGCTGTTTATGCAAGGTGCCTCTCTTCTAACTCCTTCAAATGCACATAAAATTCCTCTTTCCAGAAGATATTTCTCTGGATATGGCACTAGCTCGTGCCCATGCCTGACTCACTTACCAGCCTTCTTTATGCCTGGGGTCAAAGACCTCTTTATGGAAGAATCTGTTGTTGGGTCTCAAATGACCAAGTGGTCATTCCTTAGGCTCTTGAGGTGCACATGGCATTTAGCTGGGACTTCAGCATCAGACAACTGCCATTTGACTTAAAAAGGGGCTTTATGTTGATGCAGAGTCTGATGAATAAATCCACTTCTGCTGCTGTGAGCAACCAGCAAGGCCAACTGAAGCCGACAGGACTAAGCTGTGTAAGACCCAGCCCTTTTTTTTTTTCTGCAAAGTGGTTAGACGCTGGGGGAGCTGGTGTCATTTCCACCCTGTGAACCTCCTTTGGAAAGATGATTCCTCTTGGCTCTCAGTATGTGCGCTGTGTGTCTCGTGGTTGCAGGTCATATGAAGATTTCACTGCACAGCTTGTACAGTCAGGAAGGTTGGTCATCACTGGTTAGCTCTAAGGCGTTGTATGTGTATGTTTGTCATTGCTAATGGAGAGTAACATCCTATTGAATATGCTTTAAAAGCTTGCATAGAGGGAAAAACTTATGGAGAAGTCATATAATAAGAAAAAACTATCACTAGGGCCCTTCATGAGAACTGAAGTAAGACGTTTCAAATCCTTTACAGCAGGGAGGCTACACCTTGAGTACTTCTCAGGCTTATTGGCCTTTAAATAGCCAATTTGGAGATTCTAATTACTCGTTTATTCCCTATGGTTTCTGGTGACTTTGCTTGAAGTAAATGGTTGGTTTTCTTATCCTTAATAAAGAAACACAGAATCAGTCAGGTTACAAGAGGCCTCAGAAGGTCTCAAGTCCAATCTTTTGCTCAAAGCACTGTCAGCACGGCCTTCAGACTGGGTCGCTCAGGGTTTTAGCTAGTCAGATCTTGAAAACCTTCAAGGATGGAGGATGGATGCACAGCCTCCGCAGGCAACCTGCTCTATTGCTTCGCTGTCTTCATGGGGAAAAAGGTTTTTTCCTTATATCTAGTCTGAGCCTCTTGTTTGTTTTGATTTATGCATGTTGTCTCTCATCTTCCTGCCGGCTTCTACTGTGAAGAACCTGTCTACATCTTCTCGATAACCTCCTTGAAGGTCCTAGGAGGCAGCTGTTAGGCTCCTCAGAGCCTTGTTACCCTAAACAAGCTCCCCCAGTCCGTCCTCACAGGGCATGTGCTCTGGCCTCCTGACCATTCCTTCCTTGCCTTCTCTGTGACTACCCACTTTATCTTTCATTGTGTACTTTTTTGCCTTTGGTTCTGATTTCTGGATCCAAATACCTGAGGTTTTTTCTCTCTAGTCATTTTTTTTTTAAATCAACAATGTCATTACAGACAGCACAACGTGGAATTTGTATGGCTGAAGACAACACTTCCGTGATGTTTTTTGTAAATTGTGATACCAGAAACGGGAGCTTGTGGCACTGCTGACTAGATGAGGCAAGCTGAACTGAATCATGAAGGATACCTGTTCAGTGAAGTACCTTAACAACCAGAAGGAATGCTGAATGGTTGCAAAGTGAAGTGCATATTAGCTTAACGGGATATGGATAAAATACCCTGCCCAGAACATGGCCCTGGTTTGGGAAGTGGTTGTTTCCTTTGGGAGCAAAGGAATCTGCAGCCTGCTTACACATTAGGTGGAGAGGATGATTAAAATGAAACAGGAGCTCCTCTGATTTTAAAATGAGAGACTGAACTGGTGTACAGAAGCTGAGAGCACATGTGTTTGATGGCTTCTTGGTAAGGATAAGGAAATCCGTAGCATAGTGATAGCCCATGGCATGGGCAGACTGTCTGCCAGCCTAAACAGAGAGTTCAAGGTGATAACAGAGCAATGCCAGTTTACCCTTGTGCAGAAAATGGCCCAGCATTCCAAATAATTTAATTTTCTTTAATTGTGAAATCGAAGAATATAAATCAAATATGAAAAATGACTAAGTCAATTTAGTCATGAAGCACTAAATTATGGGTAGGTGGCAGGATTAATTTTGTTTTTAATTTCTTTCGATGACACAGATGAGTCTGTCTGTTATGATGCATCAACTAAATACCCATCACAGTGATAGTTTTAATGGCACATGATTTCCTGTTTTTTTCTACTTGCAAAATATGTTATATTTAAGAAAAAAAAGTAATTTCTGCAATTCTATAGTTTCTTTAGCAGACAAATGCATTTTTGAATTTGATCAGGAGACAGTCTAGTAAAGCTGGGCTCCTTTATTGTATAGTATTATATTTCTTGATCATTTTAAACATACTTCAGAATGTACTAGAAGTGCCATTGCCTCTAATGGCATTCTATTTCAGCTTTTCAAAATCTGTCTGCATGGAAACCTTTTAATGGGAGAACTTGCATATGATGTTTTATCTTCAGAGAATTTTCTTCCTAGAGAAACCGGTTAGTCTTTTAAAATGACATTACAACTTGCTCAATAACCAGCTGGGGAGCTGGAGGAAAACAAGGAGGAAGGTTGGAAAGAGAAGAGACCTTTTGAGTAGTGAATTACTAGCTGTATGTGAAATGCTGAGTTTATTTAAAGCTGCATACTATCCTGCCAGTGCTAACAGTACGTAACATCTATCTTCTATCTTACGTTTTTAAAACAATGTATGTATAAGAATCAGTCCTCACAACATCCTGTGTGAGAGAGAACTGTCAATATTATTCCAGTCCTCATAGTATATTAAATGAGGATAATGAGTGCTTCAAATGGAAAGAGAGTTGAACACAAGAAATAATGTCTCCAACTCTGAAGTCCCAAAGCAGATTCAGTTGACTGTCTCACTCATCTTTGTCCATGCAATTAATACACTTTTGCAGAAGGCATTTTGTATCTTTCTAACTTTGGAATTTTTCTATTTTGCTGAAAATGTGCTTCAGAGTGACCCATATGTACATATGCAATAGACTGCTACATAGGGGAAGATGGTGTGTGCATGTGTGAACCTGCTGTCCACCGGCTTTCTCCTGCGAGGAATGGAGACAAAGACTGTAGCGCTCTGTAGAGCAGAAATTCCCAGACTTTCCTGGCTGCAGTCCTGATTTTGATTTTATTCTCTCCTTTCAGGCTTCTGACCATCCCTACCCCTACTCATCTCCAAACTCAAACCTACAACAAGCTATTTAATTTTTGTCTAACTCTTGCCTTGACTTAGCACCTGCTTACATAACCCCTGACTGAAATGAGGTTTGGTTTTGTAGGCCATGTAGACAGAAGAAGATGAAAATATTCTTACTATTCTACTTAAAAGAGTGGGTACTGGATTAATAGATGTATTTACTGACAAAGGCCTTGATGCTGCAGGAAATTTTGCAGCATCCCTGTAGAAGTACTGTGGAAATTCCTTTAGTGGCATGGAGATCCAGGTGGCTTTAAGCGTATTTAAAGCAATGGCAGGATAATTGAAGGTTTGCTTACTACATTGAGATTTCTTTGATACATTTTTTTATCTTATGATATATTCTTTATCTATCTAGATATATCTTTGTTTCTGCAAACCATGTAGAGTCTGTATTTCAAGCATAAAATCTTTGGTGAAAGTGCACAAATAATTAATGAAGATGTTGCATATGCATTGGTTTATCAAGCTGTTGAAATATAAATTTGTCTATTGTATATTGCCATATTTAATAACTTTCTAACAGATCTAATTTGTAAAGGATAAATAAAATCCTCTTCAAAATTCTCCATGCATTTCCCCCCTATCTTGCTGACCCTGTGTGCCTCTATTCTACTACCAACTCACACTTTTCTTTCTCATCTTAGCTTCCCCTTCCTCAATCAGATGGTGTCTTTGTTCACTCAGGCTCTTCACCTATCAAAAATTCTCTCTTATGACTTTTTTTCCCCTCAAAACCTTTTGAATAACACTTCTGTCTCCAGATCTTAACTTTAAAGCTTTTTTTCCTCAGTTAAGATGGTGCTTTTAATTGTAAACAGTGGTATTTAATAATGAAGACTGCTAAATTAAAAAGTAATAATTTTATTGTATGAATTCATGGGCAAATTACACTCCCAGGTGTGATTCTGTGATTATTGTTATTACTTTGAATGGGACTTTGGTTCTGCCTTTATAATATTTTTTTGAAGAAAGCTTCCTCTCTTCCCACTTAAGTACCTTTAATAGTTGAATAGTGATGTGATGAGTCATTTTAATGTTAATCGATTGCAGTACTGCAGCCAAGTCTATCCAAATCAGATTATAAAATTTGAAATATTTTCCTTGGGGACATGCAGTGCTGAGGACAATCTGTACTGCAGACTTCCAGGAATGGGAGTGCTGGTACAGTACTTCACCTGCAAAACCTCCCTTTTTTGAGGAAATAGCTGCAGAGGCAGTGGAGTCATCCCTGTGTTTCCCACACAATGAATTTGATCTCCAGTTTCATAGGAGATTGCCTATATAGCATAATTTCCCAGCCAGTTTTATCAACGGATTTTTCTTCTAGAGTTCTTTACTAAGACCATCCAAGCTTAGCATGTTTTTTTCAGAGTCTCACCAACTTTAAAATTCCAAGTGTGAATGTACAGAATCAATTTTCTAAAACCTTGGCTCAATGTCTGTCTGACTTGCATTCCATATAGCTAAATAAATACGAAGTTTCTAACTTTTTCTTTTTAGCTTTTTTTTTCTTGAGATATTAGATTCAAAATTTTTTTATCAGGACCTGTAGAAAATCTTAGCTGATAAAGATGTAGTTAAAGTTTGCTTCATCCTGTTGCACATTGACTGGATATGTAAAACTAAAGAACATTATTCCACAACTGCTTAGTAGCATGTATTCCTTAAGTGTTAAATGCACTCCTTTCTTCATTATCTCAAACCTCACAACTGAATTTGGCAAATTTAAATTTCAATTTAGAAGTGATACCAAGTAATTTCAGGAGTTTCTTAATAAAAATTATAGCAGAAAATCTAATAAGAATTCAGCGCTCCTTCATTTGACAAATATACAGTAAGTTTTTCATTTTGTATCTGCCTGATTTTGAAACATCTCGTCAGAAAATTAATCTTTTTGCTCTATCATATAACTTACTTACATTTTCAAATAATGTGGGTTTTGGGAAAAAAGCAGGGCACGTGGCGCTATCATTGTCTGTTATATTTCAGTCTTACATAAATCAGCTTTCCTTCTCCTGAGCTCTCTGAGACCTACATTTGCAGCGTGTGTTTTGTTATTAGCATGTGGAGGACTTTGAGGGGAGCTGCAGTGACGCCGTGGCCTGGGCTTGCTGAGCTTCTTTCCCAGACACCCAACTGCTAGTCCCAAGGGGATGGGAAGGATGCCTGAATGAAGTGAAGCTCTGCTAGTATAAAACTGCTACATGCGGACAGGCTCTCACTTTACAAATACATGTCACAGCTCCTGTCGCGGACTTCTGCATGTGCTTAGCTTCAGGGGCATGAGTAGTCCTTGACAGTCCTTACACCCTTAATGTTAAGTAGATGTGTGTGTCTGTGCACTATTGTCACCTTTCTGTCCAGTTTTGCAAACATTATGCATATAGGTGGCATTTCAAATGTGAGTTGCACTGATTTCAGAAGTTCTATGTTAAAATTTTTAATAAAGCAACTCCAAGGAATGTAGCTAGTAATATATGGACATTTGTGAAGTCCCTATGGCAGAACAAACTGCACTATAAGCCTTATTGCTATGCATTAGGTGATTTAGTGCATAGTTTAATAGTAAGCATTTTAGGACATAGAGAACTTTCTAACTAGAACTTCACTTCTGAAAATGAAAATCTCATTTTGCTAAATTATCTGTTAAATTCTATAGAAGCACTTAATCTGGTTTAGCCTGTGTGTTTAGTTTTTGTTGACAAGGCATAGTTTTATTAACATGAAGATCCCATTAAAAATTATATACTCCATCTGGCATGGGTGATTGAGCCTTTGAATACTGACACTGGTTCATCCTGTATTCTGGGAAATCTGCAGTTTCCTCCAGTGCTGCTTGCAGGTGGTCAAATATTGCCTAAATGTTAGTACTGATTGTTGACCTTAGATAAAAATTTACCGGTCATGAAACCCAAAATCAGATTTTTTTTTTTTCCATACAACCAGTGTTCTGTGCTGAAGAACTAAATTTTCTATCTCAAAAGTGCATTCTATGCTGTTAATGATACTAAAATCAATAATACTAAAACAGAGCAAACTGAGGCTGCATGTAGATGCATGTGGACATGTATTCAGAAGAATATGAAATCAAGTTGTATTTTATTGCTGTATAAGAGTCACTGTCTGCAAGAATATCATATTATATGTCTGAGGATGTGGATCCACTTGTGCATGGGCTGGAAATGCAGTTTTTAAGCAGATGCCATTTAATTTTTCCCAAGTTCACATTCATGTTACTAGCTATTAGAGTTGTGAAGTGTGTTCCCAATTGCTGTTCCCTTGTGACCCAATTTATGGCCAAGCTCTTCAGTTTTGGCTGCTGGATCTGTGCTACTTCTAGAATAGAGCGAGGGCTAACCTGGCAGTTTGTGTTTAAGAGAGTTCCTGTGGCTGTGCAAAACAGGGGGCCTGATGAGGATGAGTGAGGATAATGTGTACTAGAAGCTCCACTGAGATTGGTGAAGAAGGAACATGATGTTTGTTCCTAATAACCTGTGTTGCAACAGCACTCAACAGAGTATAAACAAGCTATTGTGGGCATACTGCGATGCCATGTCAAGCTAATGGCAGGGCATCTCTCCCAGTAGATGTGGGAGAGAGCATCTTCTTTCCTACCATCCTTATCCTTCACAAATGTACCAGCCTGAGTTTGTAGAAGACTAGACCCTGCAACTGTAATTTCAAAAACATTTTATTGAAAATAGCAGAATTATAGCCCAGAATGCAGAAGTCTTAGCCTAATGACTCCAGGAGACATTAAAAATAATAAAAAAAAAGCTATAGTCTCCCAATCTTCTGCAGGAGAATTCATACATTGCTTGCTCACTGTGTGCAATGTTTAGAATATTGCTATAGCAGAATGACTGGACCACTGTGCAGCTGGTACACCTTTAATTCATAGTGCTTTCGTTATGTGTTATCTAAAAGAGATACCTTTTTTTTTTCTAAAAGGGAGACTAGGCAACCAAGTATGATACTAAAAATAAGTTCTGTTTCTTCATCTTGTGAACCATGAAATGTAAAAATGTGATGATCAGGTGATGGTTTAGTAGCAGCTAAAGGTCAGACACACTTCCCTCTATGAATGACTGCACTAGGCTACTGGTGCATAAAGAATTATTCAGCATGAGTAAGAACATCAGCACCCATGTCTAAAAGGGCCTAGTTTGCAAGTAGGTGCAAATAGTTCGGAAATACTAGTGGAAAAAAGTAATCTAGGGAAAGGCTGCAGTGATTCAAGAGTTTGGTTTGTGCCTGAAATACAAGTTTCCAAGGAGAAGAAAATTCCAGATAAACAAACTTGATCTGAAAGATTATATAGTATAAGGAAAGCTGCAATTGTTGTCCAATTAAAGTGAGCCAGGAAAGAGAGACTGTTAAAATGACATTGTAACGTTCTCTCTCAGTGACTTGCATATCAAATTTGCTCAGTTTACACTTCAAAAGAAGCAGCGATTTCCAGCTCCCAGTGCTACACAGTCAACCTGTGATCCAAAACCAACACATGCACTTTCTACCTCTTTTTGAGCATCACTAGCAGCAAATATTTTACACTCAGAACTTAGCAAGCAATTTTTTGACTGATGTATAAAAGTAGGTGAAAATCCACCTCTAATGTTCTATGGCTGTTTTAGCTCAGCGATGGTAGTGGAAGTATAACCTAGCATTCTTGACCTAGTAAACAGATAAGATCAACAGTTTTACATTACATAGGAAAGTGCTGTTTAGTATGGAGCAAGGCTTTCTCTAGCTATAAAGAAATACAAAATAAGAGGGACTGGAAGCTTAAAATGGTTAATATGTTAAATGCGTCATTAAGGATATACACGAAATCAATGTTTGATGTCAACATCAAATGTGTTAGGGTATTGTCAGCTCTTAGGAGGCTGCTCCATTGGGTTATCCCTATGCAACTTCTCTGATAGTGCCTCTTCCTGTGGCCTATTTTAATAGGATGAATAAGGGGAGAAGAGCATAGCTCATACTTAGCCCTGATGGTTCCTGACTGCTGGTGCAAGTTAGAGAAGCATCCACGGTGCTCCAACATATGCTGGGAGACTGGATCCAGGCACTGGCAAACCACAACTGATTGGGTGCCCAGGGGGCTAAATGCCAGCATTGCTCCCTCATCCGTGAACTGAGTGACTTTGAGCCACTTTGCAGTAGTTAAAGAGGGGACCTATATTTGTGATTCCAGAGTTGAAGTGATTATGTTGGTATTTCCGTAAAACTGAGTGCATACAGACCTCAGCTGGATACTGATGTAATTAACAAGTGTTGTGGCTTCTCTCCCAGCAGCTAGAGCCCCAAATACTCTACCTCCTGTAATTGGTGCATGGGAGGTACATCAGAGGATTGCAAAAATCCAGAAAATGTAAGTCCGCAGTTCCTAGTGGAGGCAGAGACTTCTGCACATTTGCATCTCTGTGTGTTAATTGGTAGCTTGAACATGCAGAGTCGAGTGAAGTGATTCATGTTTAAACATTCTGATATCAGCCACAGTTTTCTGAAAAGTAATGCCTTTGTTACAAGCAGAGGTAAATTTTGAATAGAATATGGCTGCGAAGACCAATGTATTACTTGAGAGTTCAGGGAGAAGAGGGCACAGTACTTCCAAATCAGACAGCCAATGCAACTCAGATAAAGAGAACCTCACAAAATATGTGTCTTTATTTTAGGCACAGATATGCACAGAAATACTGAAGAGAAAGGTGGTGATCAGAAATGACTAGATCAGTTAAACAGAAAAAAAAGAAGTTGCCCTTTTTATTTCATTGTGGGAAAGAAATTAATATTAAAGAGGTGTGTAACTGGGTTTAGCCCTAGGAATAAACAGCTGCCTGCATGCTAGAGTATTTTTATGTTTAAGAAAAGAACTCTTTTTGGTTGCTAGAAATTATGTTTCTGTAAATAAGTTCATCTAGTGCTGGCATTGAAGATTCATAGATGTATCTTAGAGCACTATTATTCTTCATTCTGTCTTTAATGATCTTGAAGCCTGGTTCCACTCTTGTGGGAGGTCCAGCACCTCCATAAAGATGTGCTATAGGACAGCTGTAACAAAAGAATAGTAAAAGTTATTTTTTATTTTCACTTGCTGATATTTGAAAATTAAGTAAGCACAAGCTGATGTTAGCACTTTAGTATTCCCAAGTTTAGTGGAGAGATCTCCTTTTCTCTAAAACAGTCATATGAACAAATGTCAAATGTTACAGCTGAGCAGACATAAAAACACTAATGTGGCGCCTGTAAACTTGCTGGCAAGATGATCTAAATACTTTATTGTCTTTTAGGAAAAACCCTTCCAAGACCCAGCCCATTTTTACACTAATCTTGTAATAGCCAAATGATTTGTAGAGAAAATGTCATTTGGCTTTTATATTGTGAGCAACAGAATGATTACTTCTAAAGTGTTGCCATTTAGTGAAATATTAATGAAGGGATAATCCATTTACATTTTTATGGCGGAAGTTTTGTAATGCTTTTGGGATTCATTTATTCTTTGCATTTGCAAAATAGCCTCTACTGAAATAAAGCTGAAGTAATTTGTTGTGGAAGACTACAGTAGTTTGTTAAAAATCAAAACATTTTTCAAGGCTCTGTACAAAGTTCTGCTGTTAAAACAAGCAGTTGTTTTTTAAAATACATTTTAAATAATTTTTCATGGATATCTTGTAAAGTGGGTTGGAGTTGTAAATTCCACATACTATATATTCAGTAAGCACTCTGTTTGCGTTTTTAATTATGTCATTTTTGTTGATCTGCAATGGATAGTAAGATAATAAATACAGATGACATTTCAGTTTGTATTAATCTTCTCAACAGCAGTTGTTGTCTGGTTCTGCTCTGTCCCATCTAAATTCTCTTCCAGGTGCTCAGTGGTTTGGTCTGCTTTGCCTCTGCTTCTGTTGCCAGTAAGAGCACCAAGATTCTCATTACTTTGTGCCAAGAAGACAGTGCAGAATGCGATTTTCATTTACAAAAGGGTTTTGTGTCAGTTTACCAGCTATCTCAGCATTGTGAGAACTAGACAGTGGTTCTTTTGAACCATAGACAAAAGGTTCTGCTTATATGATTATTGCTTTCTGCTGCTCAGCTGAGCTTTACAAAAATGTTGGGGCAGAGAAAGGGGGGTTAAAAAAAAGGAATGGAACTGACAATGTATATCTGCCCAGGCGCTTTATTGTTACTCAGAGATGGTGTACATTGGAAAAAACATACATAGTCAAAAATACGATGCAGATCAGCAAGTGCTTGGGTGCTCCAGTACTAATAATGACAGAAACTGTAACAGGAAAGAGCTCTCCCTATTGAACTTATCTATTAGTAAAATGTTACTGCTTTTTGTTCCTTTCAGATCTTTGTGAGTATGGAAACATTTTAAATGATTGTAGTTTGACTCATGTGACCTGCCCTGCTCTTTGCCTTGCTATATGATGTATTTATTTTATTGACTTTTGACCTATGTACACTACTTGTGTGTACATAAGTGTATATGTGCAAATTGCAAGCAAAAGCTAACAAGTTTTTGACTCCCTCTTTTTTCTAGTTTTCAACTGTGCTACTGTAGAAACAGGACAAATGGCATGATGTGCACTGGCATTATGCATGGGGTGACTGACTTTCTGTAAGCACCCAGCACTACAGCTCAAAGAGGTCTTGCTGCCTCTGTGAACCATGGCATTTGTTATGTGATCAGTTAGTAAATATAAAACATACCAAAAATTACACTTTGTGTACTTTCCCATAGAACATAGGATTCTGAATGGTGCCTGAAACAGCGCAAGCTTCTAAAACAGTAACTGAAGAGGAAGGAGTTCTCTGCAAGTTACTTCTTTTTGATGTATAAACAGGGTCCATGAAGTACTGGGAATGACATCTCTCTCTAAAAAAAGAGAGTCCAAACCCAAGGCAGATCTACAGATGTTTTCTCCTGGGTTAATTAGATCAGAAAATCAGATATCGTCACCTGTTTTTCTTAAAAGCAGTTATGTCAGTGGAAAATGGGTAAAGTTCCTGCATCCAGTATTAATCAACTGGATGAGGAGAAAGGAAAAGGGATATGCTGCTTGGCAAATATGTATTTTGAAGTAAACTTAGCAGAGAGAAAGATCGGATATCCAAGTTTGGATATATTTTCTGAAAGACCGTATTTTGGTATAACCCACCAAGTCAGTGGTCTCACAGTAAGGTACACACTAGGTGAAATTCTGTTGTCTGTGTTATGAAGGGAGATCAAACAAGAAGCCCATGATGGTGTTTTTGGCTTTAAAAGCATATGAAATAAACCGTTATGAAAAAAATGTGTAGCTTGGATAGTGCTCTGAAACCTCTTGGCCTAATCATAAAAGGTCTTCTAATCAGGCACCATAAGTGGAGATGTAGGTGCTGTGAAGGATGGGTCTGTACATTACTGAACTTCTCCCTTGTATGACTGGAGCATGCATATGGCTCCAGAAGGTGCTGCTTGGTTAGAGGGCTACAGGTTGAGTAGAGGGAGGATCTTACTGGTAAATCTGTCTTATAATGTGCTGGTTGTAAACTGCAAGTGTGTCTGGAAGAGAAAAGTTGCAACAGCCTGTACTACTTTTGAAACACTGTGAGCAAATTTTAGAATTAAGTTCTTTTGACTGCAAAATCTAGCTAAGAGAAATATGTTTTTGAAAAGCAGTCCTGTAACAGCAGCTGCAGGAAGTTGTGATGGCTTTCAGTGTACAAAGGAGAAAGACATGAATCAAAATTTAGATTAATCATCTTTCAGTTATCCTTTGAAGTATCTTTGAATCATCATTTTAATATTATACTCACAGTGAACTTGATTTACACTCACTTGCAAACTTCAAATATAAAATCCCTGTCTAATTTCAGGGCGAAATCTAGTTGGGAATGATGTGTCCCTGAAATGTATCATTCATTTTTACATTTCATTCTTGCTCAGAAATTGAGCCAAAATGTTACCCTGAATGCTCAGATAAATTTTGTGGGTTACAAAATATTTTAGCCAACTGGATTGTGGAAAAACTATACTGAGTTAGGGGTTATTCATGAGGAAGTTTGACAGCAGTTAATATCAGTATTCTGTGCAAAGACATACCAGCTGTTGAACTTATTATATGTGATGTTTTTAAATATGTATTTTCTTAATTTGAAGTTTGAAGATGAGATTTCAAGTCAAGGTCGTTTTGCTGAAAAGTCGTTTTCAGATAGAGAAATAAGATATTTAAGCAGAATTAGAGTGTGATGATATAAAATAAACTGAAGGCTTAGCTAAGGTTGCTCTTGCAATTAACTCTAGAGAGGTTTGGATGCAGATTAGGTTGTTTTAGTAGCCAGTTTATTGTGCTTCTGAAAATGGCAGTCCTGCATTGTGGAGTCTAAAGCTTTGCTCTTTTCATTCTGAAGTTCTCTGGCCATGTGTTCAAAAACCTTCAAATATGAACTGATTGTATTTAAGCAAGTGTATCCAGTGAAATGAGTTAATCTGAAATGACTCCAGGAAGAATGATAAAAGCCATTATAACAATCTCTTTATGAAATAAACTAGAAATAAAAAAGAAAAAAAAAGAACTTTCTATAAGTAGATCAATAGCAATAGGACTCCTGTTTTCTAAAGATCCCAGTAACCAGCTTGTAACTTAACTTGTTAAACACTGTTAATACTTTAAAAAGACTACTTTTTTTTTCCCAGAAGGTTGAAGCTCTGACAATGAAGACATTTAAAAAATATCAGTTTTGACATCCTAACAAAGACATGCAGAGAATCTATTAGTTAGTCTTGACAACCTTGTGATAAAATGATTCACTTCTGGACTTTGACATTGGAGACTTTTGAGCCTGTGTCTTCAGTCAGCTGAAGAGGATTGATTTCTGATTTTCTTACTTGCAGTGGGTTCATGTGATTTATTTTTCTGTGTTCTGCTGGTGCCGTATGGAAAGTTGTTCCTTGAAGGCTTGTGATAAAAACAAAAATATATCTGTCTGATGGCTGCGAAGATGTGGCATGCTGAAAATGGGGATTGTGGTCAGTCTAGTCTTTAGCAGATATTTGCCACATCATAGCAACAAATATGAGACCTTTGATAGTCTTCTCATTGGAGACAAGGCTTGAAGTCCATCAGACTACCAGTGATTTTGAACTCTGATGAAGCATCTTGTCTAGAAGAGTATAGCAACATGTATCCATGCCTTCCTGATCCAACCTAGGCATGGTACAGGTAAAAAGTTTTTCTCTTCTCATTGGTGCTGCACATCAGATCCAGATACAACCGAGCAGAAAAAAAGGATGAAAAGAAATTATGCATTTTAGTGTACTTGTTTATTTTTTCTCAAACTGTTGACCAGTAACTCAAACACAAAAATACTGAAAACTCGTTTTCTCATTTAAACTGTCTGCCTTTCTCTCATTCTGCATTATGTTTGATGATGCTTTTCTGCCTTTGCCTCTCCAGCTGACATAGCAGGAACTAGTGTCAATGAGTACAGGAAGGTGGTGTGTTATGACTGAGATTTTCTTGTGTTTCTTCACTCTACAAACCCCTGGAGGGTTATGAAATAATTTGGCCATATTGGAAGGTATCTTCTATGCTTTGTAGCTTAACTGTGATGTAAAACTATTTTCTGAGAGACATGGTGTGATAATGGACCATTTAAGAAAACTAGGGTTTACTGATGATTGTTAGAAAGGTTTTACTGGCCTTAAAACTACACAGTGTTTTGGGAAATTGCATTGCATTTGAATGAGTATTTTATTAACAAGATGCCTCATATTCTAATGGGCTATTTGTATCAGGCAGTTGAGGTGCTGTTATGCTGGTTACTCAATTTTATGAAATTAAACAATAACTATTAAAATAAAAACCTCAGGAGAATTGCCAGAGTGCAAAATAGATCTGTCCTTCAGCAGTTTTAATTTACTTTCATTTTCAAAACATTTTTTTTTTAGTTTTGTAACATGTATTTTAGAATTTTGAGTAGAAGACAGACTCTGATTTGAGCCTCTGTATCTAAAGGTACAGAAAGGAATGATCTACTTTTTCTAAGGAATGGTAGGCTTTGTTTTCAATCAACCTAAGCATTTGCAATATTGGGCCTGTTGTTGTTTCTGCACTGGAACTCTTTACGGCTGAACTGTAATGAAGTTAAATCAGGAAGTATAATTTTAAGAAACCTGGAAAAGTTAAATTGGAACAAAGAAATATTTGCTGTATGATATATGAATTAAGATTTCATATGTAATGTATACATGAGTCCTCTAGCCTTTATCTTTCATGTTTTCTGCATTACCTACTCTATAGACAGCGTGACACCTTTTTGTGATAGTGAAAAACAGAGTTACTCATTTAGCTGTAGTTTTAGTCACTATTCTACATGCACAAATCGTAGCAATTAAGTATTTTGTTTGGACAGAGATGAGGGAGTGAATGCACAGACCAGGTGGCAAATATAGCCCATGATTTAATTTTATTTCAAATAGCCTGTGGGCATATAATTATTTTTCCTGTATTACTGTGGAATAACCCAAAGCTATGTGATTAATATGAGTCCGTCAAAGGTGTAGAAAGGCATAGTTAGCTCTCAGGAAAGAGCAAGGCCTTCTGTCTCTAAAATGAATATAAACCATGTGGCAAGGAGGAAAGGCAGACTCTATTTGAAGAAAAGCTCTAAATTTCTAGGCAGAAAACTCTTCTGCTCCTCACAAAGGTTGCTTATTACTCAGGCTGTTAGACTCAGGCACGAAAGGCTTAGTCTCATGGCACAGATGGCTTTTCATCTGCCCAGACAGCTGGTGTAATTTCACCCTTGAACCTGTTCTACAAGAGGTCCTCAGAAAGGGTTAAGAGCAGTAGGGTTTTGGCTTTGCTGTTTAACATGTGCACTCCTCCTGGTTGCTAGTTTGCTGAAGACTCAGTGCAAGCATGTGCTATTTTAATGTCATCATTTTCATGCTTTCAAAGCACAGAATAGAATAGGAGTGCTTGTAGTCATGTTTTGGCCCTGTAAAAAGTTAAATTGCTGTATATACTTTTTACTTAAAATTGGTGTTTTGAAAATGTTGGAAGAATTTTGAAGAATGGTTTAGATTAGGGATGGTTAGCTTCCCTATGGTCAAGAGCATTTCTGTTCGCCAACCCAGCTGTTTAGAGGATAGACTAATGCAATGAACTGAATGTATAAGTACCCGTCATTAGTCGTGACTCTGGCAACAGAAATACCCCCAAACAGTAGAATATCTCTGATCATAATAGTGTTGGGGACTGCTGCCAAGGCCTGCTGGGGAACATTATGCAGACAGACAACCCAGGTTACTCTGCACAGAACCAGCACAGGTCTGCTAGGGCTTTTTAACTCAAGGTGCAGTGAAGTTGCAGTCAGTAGCTTTGTTTCTGAGTGAATGTGCCTAACCAGACCTGAGCTGCTGATATGGGGCCGGCTCTGATGTCTCTCCATCTGTGGCATGGTTGACTTGCAGCCCCACTTCTTGGAATCCCTTGACTTCTACCATATCTGTGTCATCTGCTCTTGAACTGAGCAAACTGCTAAATGCTACGTCAGTTGTATGGCCCAGTTTAGGCATTTGTGCAGCCTTGATTAGATGATCTCATGGGTCACAATCTTATTCAATTCACAAAAGGCCTTTACTTGTCTGTGTCTTTTGGTTCTGACTTGTTTTACATGTTTTGCAATGCTGGTTTTTACTCCCTGAGGGAAAGAGGAGCCTCTCCAGCTCTGGGCCCGCAGGCTGGGATTTGTTAAGTAAATATGAGGAGGAGGATCCTGACTGACTGGAAGGGGGAATCCCAGCATCAAAAAAATGGTTTACCAATTCAAAAGTGATACAGACAATTCCCCTGATGTATCGTTAACATAGAATCATCAGCAAAAAATGCAAGCCAGCATTTCAGAAGAGTTTGAAGGTAATTGGAGAGGCTACATTAGAGTTAAGTCCTTCAATGCATTTTTTGCAGAATCTTTCATCCTCAGGAAAAAGAACATGAAATACAATGAGTGCTGAGTAAAGAAATCTTAGGTAGACCCAAGGCCTTTTGAGGAATAAAAGCAAATTAAAAAAGAAAAAAAGCCTAAAAAAGAAGAGCCAGTGGAGCTTGTGAACACTTACTTCCCAATTCTTTGGACTTGTTCTTGTTTTTTCTTTTCCTTCCCTTGTTTTCCTTACTTCCCTGCATCAGGCAGTGCTTGATATCATCACCTTGTTGTCATATCTGCTTGGGGAAACAAATCTGTCACAGCATTTCCTGTCAATACCCTGTCTTGAGTTAGCAGCATGTGCCTTGCTCAAGCACTGTAGGATGATATAGCTTTCACTAATAAAAAAAACACTCTTTTCATTATCTATTGAAGAATGAACCACACACTGGCATTACCAAGATTTGGAAACCAAGTGCACTGTCAGAGATTGAATTTGTAGCAATTGTTTGAAGTCACAGTTTCAGCATGTGTTTAGAATTTATAGCTTCAAATTATTCATGTTCAGAATGAGTTCTCATATTCTGTCTTTTTTCAACCCCATTTTTTAGTTTTTAGTATATATATATATATATATCTCAAAATGTCATACCTAGCACAGTCAACACCAGTTCTCCCTTACTCAGACCTACCTCCAGGGCTCAAGGTAGGAGTTCTGGAACAGTTTTGCTGGATTGAAGGATACTGAATGACCAAACTGGTTGAATACCCTTTGTCCTTCAGTACCTGAATGAGCCAAAAAAAAAAAAAAAAAAAAAAAACACATAGTACACTGTCGGTCCCCTGATTATTTCTTGACTATGACCAATGCTTAAAAAAGTGACTTTGTGATATTTAACATGACCCCTTCTCTTACTCTGCATTAGGGTGAGGGAATCTGAGAAGGTATCTAGGACAACAGGTAGCCATCTTCAACATACAGCAAGAATCAGATGAGGGAAAAGGTCTCTTTCAAACTATTTTGTCCCCTATAATGATCAGGCCTGGGTGTTCGCTTCTCCCTGGCAGACATGGAGACAGTGACTGTACCATTGCCTTTCCAAGAAGTTGCAGCCTAGGATGTTTCCTTCCTTTTCGATACCTGCATGGTTGTGCAAGCAATACCCTGAGTAGGTACAGTCCAGAAATGTCTTGGCAATGCTGTGGCTGAAGTGAGATTATCTTTAGCATTTAGTACTATCTGTTTATGCTGTTATTTGTGTGTGTTTAATCCTTTGAGGCTATGCACATGAATGCATTTGTAAAATTTATGTTATTAGTACCCATGTTTATGAATAACATAACACAACAATGCCCAAAGAACCAAGAACAGCATACCATTATAACAGAAGTTGTTGCCCAACTTAGATGTATGATCCCTGCCTGAAAGCTTTCTGAAGACCCGGCACATGAGAAGAAGACAAACACTAAAACAATTTAGAGCACTCTGAGGTAGAGTGAAGCTGAGATGAAGAGAGTGCAGAGACTTAAGAGTCTTGTGACTTGGCCAGCAAGTTCAGGGAGAAGACGGTCCAACAAGAACTGCAGAAAATTTTTTGAATGACACAGGGGTTGTGTTTTATGAACTTTTGCAGTTGTTTCTAATGGATCAAGTCTTTGGCTTTGTCCTCCTTTCCCTGCAGTCCATGTGGAAATACCATGTCAGTTCCAATTTTCTGTACAATTTACTGCTTCATGGAAGTGGCCAGTTTTGTACTTTCTCTTCCAGAGCAATAAGCACTCTCTCAACCACATGTGCAGCTCTTCCCCCTGGCCTAGACTGGTGTTCTTGAGCTGTCTAAAAATGGCACTTGTTTCATCGCTGCATTGGCCCAGACTTGATGTTCCATTGAATTTAGTTTTAATGTGATGAGTGCTGCAGAGGTGACACAGCTGCAGGAAGGTGAGTCTGTTCTGACTTGTGCACCATCAGCAGTACCATCTTCTAGAAGCAGGATTATTGGGAAGGAGGTGTGAAAAGAACATGAATTTAAAGAGGCTCCAGGAGCAGTTTGGCATTTAGTAAAATGCCTTTCCTTGAAAACTGACAAATTAACAAATCATAGAATCAAAACTAGAATCCTGCAGTGTGACTTCAGAGGAGTGGTAGGAGCAGAACAGCACTTTAACACTTTGCCTGAAGGGAGAGAAAAAAAAACATTGTGAGTTAAAGGAGGAATGTTCATCCCATAGTTGTCTGATACTAGACTCTTGTTTACACTAAACTGTCAGTTACAATTTTCTGATTTCAGAAGTGAGCCTACTAAGTTTAGTTTTAGACATGTGTACAAAGTTGCCTGGTTTTCAAAGCTGCCAAGTATCAAAAGTTGTGCTGGTCAAGTTGTGTTGAGAATGTAATCTGAAAACAAAATATCAAGACAAATGTTATGACATTCATACCTTTGATTAGCAGCAGGGATGTACAAAAAGCAGAGGACAATTCTGCATCTCTTTCAAAGCCCACTGTGAGGTTATTAGGGCTGCTTTTGAAACAAAGCACAAAGTCATGTAATTTTACCTGCAAAAGGAGAGCTTTTGATTTTGAAGCCTTCAAGACATGAATAGAAGGGCTAAGGATGCCCTTTGAAGCACTGGAGTGGTTTCAAGTTTTAATGTTAACCTGTCTATTTCAATGTGATACTACTGACCTGTCCCATGTTAGGAGGATCAATTATTTAGTTCGCACTATACTTGAAGAGGTGAAACACAACTCATACCAGATAAGATCTGTTGTCTGCATTAGAAGAATGCAAAAAAGATTAACTGTGGTGGTGTTGGGGAGTAAGTCTCTTGCTTTTCTTTTGCTCAAGTCTGATAGTCTCCTTTCCAATCTACTACTGTGCTATAAGGTAAGTGCAATTTAGGATAAAGTAGGCTGGTTTAAGATGATTTCAGTTCACTCCAGCTGTTTTTTCTTGCTGTAGCTTTAAGTGATAAATTGTTTTAGAACACATTAAAAATCACTGCAGGTTGTGGATAGACATTTGAAATGCTGTTGAAGTCAGTATGTACTTAATGCCATAAGATCCTTAAAGAAAAGTTTATCTTGAAAGGGAAGCTTCAAACATTTATTGTTTTTGTGTGTGTGTGTGTGTGTGTGTGTGTGTTTCAATATAGAAAAAACAAAACAGCCCTTCTCCTAACATTTTAAGGGGCAGTCACACCTCTTCTTGGAACAGAGAAAAATCAAAGCAAGTAAATAAACATGGCCACTAAATGTTAAATGAGACTGTAGAAGAGTAAAGGCTTGTGTTGGAGATTAATTTAATCCAAACTCCATCATACTTTGAGAAAATGAGGAGTGCAGATACCAAAGTCTGCAGAAAGATAAAGAATAATTGGACCAGAATAAAGACCAGTTCCCTTAGGAAAGCCTAGTCCTCTGAATAGTAGCAATCTCTTTCTGAAAAAAAAAAAAAAAAAGTCTACTAGACAAGCAGAATATCTCCTTAAACCTCTTTGACTGTAACCCGCGTAGCTGTATACCAGCTCTAGACTCAGAGACTGCCGCTATTTCTTTATTGGATGGATTGACCTAAGGTCAACAGATAAATTCTCTTCGGCAATCTGTCCTGTGAGCTGCGGTCTGGTCTCCTATGTCTGAGTGGAGTCAACAGTTTCTTTCCAGACTAGAGCGCTTCCAGAAAATGAGATATTTTGATGTGAACTCTTTCCCACAGGGGTAGTTGATCCAATCTCTTCTTTTTCCATCACTCTGCTAATCCCAGCCTTTAGGCTCGTTCACTTTGAGCTCTCATGAAGTTGATTCTCTTTCATAGTGAACTTTGCTTCAAGTGTGCTGTAAATGGCCCAGTCGGTCCATATTCTACTATGGCAATAATACAACCTGCTTTTTAGATCTGACCTTTTTTTTAGGAAATTGGAATTAAATTGGAATTTCATAATATGCGTTGTCTATCATGATTTCATGTACCACTAAGCTCCTACTATAGATTTTAACATGTTCAGAAAGTGATAGTGGTTGCTGTCCGCCCTAGAATAATGTATATTTGTCTAGAAGTATATATTAAGTATTTCAGCTATTGTAACATTCAACTGGCTTTACTCCAATAACATTTTATACTGCTGTTCATTTGAGATCATTCCAGTCTGCTGCGGGGACCAAATGCATGGTGTTTGTCATATAGATTCTGTTTAGTGCCAATGTCGTAACTCAAATCTAGAGATAGAAGAGACTGTGTGAAAGTAAACTTAGGTTTTGTAGACATATTTTATCCCTGTTGCATGTGCATACTCTCCATTCCTCTGCCGCAGCCCATTCTTGGCAAGTACAGGAAGGAACACACACACATCAATGTGATGCAAGTTCAATCCAACTTTATTCCTTTGTCTGTCTAATTTATATATCTTTTCTAACAAGCTCATGTATCAACGCGCCTCGCAAAGCATTTCTATTGGTTGTCTAATATTGTCCAAGCGCATCTACTCAGTTTCTAATTGGCTGTTGTGTTGGCTCCCCTTCTGGGTGCACATTCTGTGAGTGATTACAGGCATCTGCTTATCTGCTGGGTTGACTCCCTTTCTGGATGCATATCTTGTGAGTGATTACAGGGGTCTGCTTATCTTATCTTCTTAGTCCTCTTGCCCTCAAGGAATCCCTCCTTGGTGACTTTTGAATGGCTTGTTGCTTACTTCAGTTCTTTATAATCCTGCAAGATAGCCAAGGCCCCGACATTCCTCTGTGCACAAGTTCTCTCAGCTGTCCAATAAATTACTTGCTCTGTCAAAAGTAGGAATCTTCTGAATGAAGGAAGATTCTGAAACTGCTTCTTTCCATTTGCTCCCTTTGGGACATAGTGCCAGCCTTATGTAACTACCCTTAAAATGTCGGAAAACCAGACCATCTGGGAGATGAGTAGAGGAAAATACAGGCAAAACAAATGTTTTACTGTTGTGCCCTTAGAAGTCACCTTTACTGCACTACCATGCAATGCAGATTCTCACACCCTCCAGTGGAGCAATTGGAAGAGGTGTTGCTGTAATCTAATCCAGTAGATATTAGCAGGAACAAAAGGAGAAAAAAAAAGTAAGGCTCACGTTATTTTTTATTAGTTTTTCTAAATGATGATACTCACTTGAGATGTTTAAATCATTGATTGACTTCCTGCTGCTGTTTGTTTTGTACAGCAAGCAGGCCAGCCAATTTTGTGAAAGCGCACCGAGATAACATTTGCTGTGCTGTGCTTGTTCACAAACCTTGTTCTTAACTGGTTTCATTTTCCTACTTTCTGAGTGACACTTCCATCACATTTTTGGACTAATATGATAATAACTGACATTTTTATATTCCAAAAGCTTGTGGAGAATTTTATTTTCTTTAGAAAAAGATGAAATTCAGAAATTTATGCTTGGATGGGGGATAATTACATCACTACTAATTTGTGCGTTTTGAAGTTAGAAAGACCCCTTCTTCCCTGTTGGCTGCACAGGCAGCCAGGAGAAGGTAGCCCCCTACCTTAGGCACTAGAGATAGGTAAGCTGGGGCATCCCACTTAAAATCCTCTTCCCTTCTAAGTAGGGAGGATTTGTCATGTACTAAGCTGAGCATCTTCAGTAAGTGCTCTGCCCTTTAAAGGTCTCCCGTCAAGGAATTAGCTCTGCCCTGCTGTGCTTAGGCTGGGATTTTTAGAGAAAAGCAGCAAAAAGGCCTGTGGCTTCCAGGCCTTATAATTTTCACCTATTTACAAATCACATGCAGAGGAGGCAGAGGAAGAATTACTTGTGGGCTGAGATTCTGAAGAAAAGCCCCGGAAGTCAGCCATACTGCTTGGCTGTGCGGCTTGCAGCTCTCCTCCCTGGTGGAAGCTCAGATTGCTCTCACCTGCCACAAAGTAAGTATAGGCTTTCCTTGAGATCTGTTCTAGCATAATAGAAAATGCCATTGGTCAGAGCAGTCCTCTCTTCCCCTTTCCAATGAATGATGTGGCATGATATTCAGTCTAAACAAATGCCAATAGCAAAATAAATCTTTCAGGGAAATCTGCAATACCCTCATGAATCCAGAAAGCAGTAGTTCCTCATAGTTTGGATGCAAGATCAGCAAAACAACTGTTGTTTCAAACACACTTTTCAGTGGGAGAGTCAAGCAGGGCAGGAGGTGTCTACTGTAAGTGTCTGCTGAGAAGACCTGCATGGCGTGCTGTGATGTTTGGTAGAAGGAAGCTCTGCAGGCCATGGGCTGTTGCTGGCACTGTCTCTGCCCTTCTCTTAGGATTATCTCTTTTTATGTTATTTTGGAACTGCCTAGGTTTCTACTGGTGGGAGCCAGGCTGGAGACCTTTTTCTCTGTCTGGGTTAGTTTTTCAAACTAAGCTAGAAGGCTACAGGGTCTGTTGTGGGTTTGTGCAGCAGAAACTGGGTTCATCAGTCAGACTCTGTGTGTGTTTATTAGTAATGCTTTCAGAGAACATGGAAGTGCTAACTGACAGATGGGCAGATCTTTAAATTTTACACTGCAGTACAAATGAGAGAATCCTGAACAATAATTGCTAGAAGGCATGACAAGGTCTCTGTGGCCCCAAATCACTATAGTAATTTCTACTCTTTCCCCTCAACTCTCCTCATTACTTTTGGTGACATCACTTCTGCCACCCTGTGTTAGCTCATCTGCGAAATAAGGCTAATCAGATTTGCCTACCTTATGGAGATTAATTTATTAAGCTTATATTGCAAAACAGTGTGAAGGCTTAAAATATTATGGAAATGTTGAGTAGTAGCCATGTTACATTAATTTTGTTTATTGAGTTTCATCACACATAATCTCAATGTGCTTTTGCAAATTATGGCAGTACAGGCTAATCAAAATATAGGCTTTCCCAATATTATTTTAATTGTGTAATATTTTTGCAAGTTTTCCAAATCTATACAAGTTGAGTAAATAAATAAATGACAAATCTTTTGTGTGTCAGTGCAAGCCATTTTAAAGCCTGCTTTGAAATACTGGCTGGGAACTTCACAATTTTCTGCTTGCCATCCTCTGATCTTCTCACAGTTTAACGTCTCTGTCTCTTGTTCTATCTTGTTCTACTTGTGTTTTTTATGCAGTTCTGCTGCACTTAAACCTCTTTGCATGTTGATTTCAACTTTCTATTGATAGGAATAGAAACAGCAAGTTTCTGTTCTGTGTCTGGTTGTCCTGACCGGTAGGTACGAGCTGGGGACAGTTCACATGTGCAGACTCTACAGGAGAAAAAAGAGACAAGCCCTTCTAGCAGGCTAGACATCCACAAATCCATGGGCCCAGATGGGATGCACCCACAGGCACTGAGGGAGCTCGCGGATGTTATTGCCAAGCTGTTCTCCATCATCTTTGAAAGGTCCTGGAGAACTGGAGAGGTGCCTGAGGACTGGAAGAAAGCCAATGTCACCCCAATCTTCAGAAAGGGTGAGAAGGAGGACCCAGGCAATTCTAGGCCAGTCAGCCTCACCTCCATCCCTGGAAAGGTGATGGAACAGCTCATTCTGGAGATCATCTCCAGACAGATGGAGGAAAAGAAGGTGATCAGGAGTAGCCAGCATGGATTCAGCAAGGGGAAATCCTGCTTAACCAACCTGATAGCCTTCTCTGATGGCATGACTGGCTGGGTAGGTGAGGGGAGAGCAGTGGACGTTGTGTACCTTGACTTCAGCAAGGCTTTTGACACTATCTCCCATAACATCCTCCTAGATAAGGTCAGGAAGTGTGGGTTAGACGAGTGGACAGTGAGGTGGATTGAGAACTGGCTGAAAGGCAGAGCTCAGAGGGTCGTTGTCAGTGGCGTGGAGTCTAGTTGGAGGCCTGTGGCTATTGGCATCCCCCAGGGCTCAGTACTGGGTCCCATCCTGTTCAGCTTCTTCATCGATGACCTGGATGAGGGGACAGAGTGCCTCCTCATCAAGTTTGCTGATGATACCAAGCTGGGAGGAGTGGCTGATACACCTGAGGGCTCTGCTGCCATTCAGAGAGACCTGGACAGGCTGGAGAGCTGGGCGGAGAGGAACCTCATGAGTTTGAACAAGGGCAAGTGCAGAGTCCTGCACCTAGGGAAAAATAACGCTAGGCACCAGTACAAGCTGGGGGCTGACCTTGTGGAGAGCAGCTCTGCAGAGAAAGACCTGGGAGTGCTGGTGGATGACAAGTTGACCATGAGCCAGCAATGTGTCCTTGTGGCCAAGAAGGCCAATGGTCTCCTGGGGTGCATCAGGAAGAGTGTTGTCAGCAGGTGGAGGGAGGTGATCCTGCCCCTCTGCTCAGCCCTGGGGAGGCCTCATCATGAGTACTGTGTCCAGTTCTGGGTTCCCCAGTACAAGAGAGACATGGAGCTACTGCAGAGAGTCCAGCATAGGGCTACAAAGATGATCAGAGGACTGGAGCACCTGACCTGTGAGGAATGGCTGTGAGAGCTGGGCCTCTTCAGCCTGGGGAAGGGAAGACTGAGGAGGGATCTGGTCAATGTGTAGAAGTACCTGAAGGGAGGGTGTCAAGGGGACAGGGACAAACTCTTTCCAGTTGTCCCATGTGACAGGACAAGAGGCAATGGGCAGAAATTGAAGCACAGGAAGTTCCGCCTGACCGTGAGGGGGAATTTCTTCACTGTGAGAGTGACGGAGCACTGGACCAGGTTGCCCAGAGAGGTTGTGGAGTCTCCTTCTCTGGAGATCTTCAAGGCCCGCCTGGATGTAGCCCTGTCTAACATGCTCTAGGTGACCCTGCTGATCGTGGAGGTTGGACTAGATGATCTCCAGAGGTCCCTTCCAACCGTACTGATTCTATGATTCTATGTCTGCCAGGGATAGAGTGATTAAGTGTACAGGACTGAAAGTTCTACTTTTCTGTTCCCCATTGCGAGCAGAAGTGCCTTCTCAAAACCACAACTAGAGAAGGAGGCAATACTTGGCAAAGAAGCATCCATTAAGAGCACTTTCTGGAAATATTTGCACATAGTTCCTGAAAAATACACTGCAGGACCCTGTAATGTTCAATTACATTCTTTAAAATGAATAGAGCAAAAACCCTGTCAGGGATCCAGGTGTCTTGTTCAGGAAGCTGTTGAGGGTTTCAGAAGCCTGTCACAGCCTGAGCTGTTCCAAAAGCAAAGCAAAACCCCAGATGAGCCTCAAGTCCCAGAGGCAGGTTGTCCAAGAAGGAAGATGTTAGCAGCAGCACAGAGGGCATGAGGTCAGCCTCACAGTGTGCCCTTGTCCTGGTTTTCACTGTAGTGGCAGAATGGGGGTGGTGTTCCTGTAATCAGACCATTTTCAAGCAGACCTATTTTGAGGTGAAAGAGAAAGTAGAGATTGAAAAAATAAGTGCAATTCCTGTATGTAAATGGCTCATTCTCCCAGAAGACTGTAACTGGAGAAGACAGTCATGTATAGTATAGTTGGTTTTGTTTTATTTTTAAAGAAAAAAACATCTTTAAAAAGGAAGGCATGAATGATTTTTTATGTACTTTTAGGGTTACTTACATTCCCAGCAATGTGCCAGAGACGAAACAGTGCACAGCGCACTTGGCAGCAAAAAGTCTTTCAGGCCTGGTGTGTTTGGCGTCTCCCAAGGCTGACACCCAACAGTAACCTCAAGGGCCTTGGCCTTGCCACCAGGCTCTACTTTCAGAACCAGAGAGAAGCCAGTCTGGCTCCTAAGCTGTTAGAGCTATGCTAACTATGGCCCAGATTTTAATATTGTTAGGACCAGTATAAATCCTGAGGAGCTGAGCTGATGTCAGTGAATTACTTGAGTGTGCTGATGCTGAAAATCTGGCCCTTTACCCTAAAGGTGGGATAGTGTCTTTCAGTAGTACAGCTTCTGGCCTATTGGAATGAAAACTTCCCAATGGCCCATATGAATATTCTCCTAATGTCAGGAGGTCCTGCAGTATTGACATTTAGTTTCTTTTCTGAATAGAGGAGCAATTTTACATCCACTTTTAATAGGTTTCACTGGTTTTCTCTTGGGACCTGTGTAGTTAAATTCTTAATAACTCGTTTGTTGAGCTATTCACTCTCAGGGAGTTGAATGTTCTCTATGTGTTCCTGTGGGAACGCACCAGGCTCAGGCCCTGCATACCAACTTTGTGTGGAGAAAGACTTGGTTTCACACTGTCCATCTCACATGTTCATTCTGTGCAGCTTTTATTGAGTGCTTGCTTGTGTGTTGGGAAGTCTTTAATTGGTCATTGACTGGATGGAAGTACAGTTAAACTTAGGGTGAGATTTTTTTCAGCAAGCCAGGAAATTGCTAGCTATACAAGACTAATGTAAGGTTAAGTATGTCCCAGCCCTTCCTGCAGGACCTACTTGAAGAACCTGTGTGTGACAGTAGCAGTTTCTTGTGTTTCTTTTCCTCTCTAAACAACCACTGACAGCAAAAGGAAGCATGAGCTGTGATGATGGCATTTGTAATATGGATTCTTCTCTTGACTGGAACTCAGCAGAAGCCAGGCAGGCATTTCACACAAAAAATCAACAGTCAACAATTTGAAATGGAGGAGACATTTAGAAAGAGTTGGTTATTCCCATCTCTACATCCCATACAGATACATGGAGTCTCTACAAAGTTCTGCCAACTGTGGTTGTTAATAGTGTCCTCTGGGCCAGTATTTATCATCATTTAATTTAGAGAGAGGAAGAATATTTAGCAAATAGCAACCAAAAAAAAAGTTTTTGACATGCAGTTTCACTTTGACAATCCACCATCCCATTAGAACAGCTTTAGAGGTTGAGTTTTGCTGGAAGGGGCAGCAGCAGATTATGTTAAAATCAATAAATAAAATGAACCACATACAAGGCAAGAGGAGTTTGATTTCCTATAGCATATACAGATGCTGCTTGATTTTGGCATGAGACATACTGTGTCAGAATAGGGGTCTTCCCAGACCTCCCCAGTCCTTCCAGCAGATACAGGCTGAATTGGGATATCTCGAGTTCATATGAAGGAAAAGTCAATATATCTGGCTATGTTTCTCCCCTGAATACGTATAATGTTTCACTGAAAGCATTCATACAAGTGTATGACACTTTTATACATGCCTGTGAAATTAAAATGAAGCATGTCAGTATAGCTAGCACAAATTAACTTCACAGATCCAACTGGCAATGAAGCCAAATTCCAGGAAAAGTCATTGGCTATGTTGGAAACTCAAGGAAAATAAATTAATGTATTTTTGAGACAAAATGTTAAGCATCATTGATAGGCAAAAGAAGTATGATTTCATAAAATCCTTGTAGTATTGTAAATGTTTCTACCAGGCAAAATTAATATTGCTAGTATTTATTCCAGCTGAATAAAACATAGTGTTTTCAGATCACAAGGAGTCATGTAAAGCTTGTTCCCATTCGCATGGGTCCACATCTCCTGGGTCTTGTGCAAAGAAGAAAACCCAAAAAGGCTTAGAAAAAATTTCAATTGAAATCTAAATATTAGGGTTTTATTTATTTATTTATGATCCTTAAGTATTATTTGTTGATGTAAATTTAACTTATTCATAAACTAAAATTTTATTTATTTAAATTTATTTACTTTATCTTGAAGATCTCCTTATTTTCTCAAAAGTCCAAATTTTCTTAAGAAGTTATTTAAATTTATGAAAATGTTGCCAAAACCTGATGATTTCTTTTCCTGCAGAATTCATCAAGTTTTTGAATTAGTAACAGCATCTAAACTAAGTGGGTTTTTTTTAATTGATGTACTTATTTTGAACAACTTCAGTGTAGGTAACTGAATTATGTATTTTACTTGCCTAGAAGCACATTGCCAAAGAATGATTATGTTTGAGGTATTGAGTAAAATCACTTCCAAAGTGACGTTACGTACAGCATAGATCAGAGATGATGTTTGTGCTTCTGAAATCAGTTGGAGATTGGCACTTGCACATTTTTGTGCATCTGGGCCTCAGACTCCTTGAAAGCAGGCCTGATTTTCCCAAGCTCTCAGAGCTCCTTTTGAAAACTGTATCTGTTTTCAGTGGTCCACACTGTGCTCTGAGGTTCACTGGCATAATTCAGTAACTCTTAGAACTCCTGTACGTATGAGCAGAATCAGTTCCTGTTACATATATTTTTCCCAACGAAACCTGCCATGTTCTATGTTGTAAGAAATGAAAGTTGGTTACTTTGGGAAACAGGTAAGATAATACTACACGGGTCACGATGTGTTTTTGAGCATTGCAGTCGATTTCCTTCAACTAGTGTCTCTCTTGCATTGCAGAAGTTTTGAAAGGTGTCTTCTTTGTTAAGCTGAAATGTACTACTGTGGAAGAAAGAACGACTTGTTCAAAGTGATTACTGCTGCTGGCAATAGAATATGAAGCTATTTGATAAAGAAAATACAGAGTGTGAATGAACCTTTCACTGTGGTAACTGACCTGAAATAGGTTGGTATGTGTTGAGCAGACTGTAACGGCTTCTAACTTTTGCTTGAATTAAGAAGAAAACTTCAGCATGCATGTAATATATTTTTTAGAAGATATATCTTCTAAAAGAAGGGAAGCCTAAGTTCAGTGCATAGACAAGAACTCAGCATAAGACATGAAAAATCACAGTTCCATCTATTTCTATTTCCATAACATTAGAGAGCAATGGAGGGGAAAGAAATCTAGTTCTGTGCTGTGAGAGTAGTCTTGACTGATGACTAAGTGCCAGCCTGGGGAATTATAGTAGCTGTGTGTGTGGCATACTTTAGGTTTACTGAATTTCTAAGAAAATGCAGAGTTTGTCCTGCAGGTGCCAGCTTGGTCCTTTTTTAAAAAATTTAACTCAACAGGGCAGCACATACCATCTTCAGAAGAGCAGTCTGTCTTGTGGTTAGAAGAAACTGAGCCACGTTGGCTACTACAAGTAGCAATAAAAAAATGTCCTAAGTGAAATTTCCACTGGGCCAGTGGAAATCATAGCATCTGTATTAATGAAATGAGCACTGCCTGTGACTTTCTCTTGCTGGTTACAGGCTGAGGCTGCCAAGTGAGAGTGTGAAGAGCTAGTTTATCCCAGCAAGGCAACCAAAGCTGCAGCTAGATGCATTGCTGAGGGCACTGGGCTGCTGCAGAGTCACCGTTTCTGATTGCATCTCTGAAATTAGCCTGTTGCGATGGCTTGGTGATGTCTATGATGCCTGGTTTTCAAACGTGCTTCGTATTCCTGGCTCCCCTATTTGTCTCTGGTTGAGGGGCTGTGAAAACCAGTGCCTTCGTGAGCCTGAACATTTTCCTGATTTCATGGGATGAAATGTAGGCCCCAGAGAAGTCAGCAGACTTTTGTTATTGACTTCAGCAAGATTGAAACTTCACCCAAGATGTCTGCTGCCAGCAGGTAGGATATGACCAGGGTGTTGAAGAATGTGTGTCTGAAGGGGTACAGGCAATGTCAATAAGACTGCTGGAATTTTTATAAACTCTTAGAAATTCAGGGAGACATTAAGGATGACTTGGATATTTCAGAAGATGGGGCACCCTATTCAGTAGACTTCTGAATCCTGCAGGCACCCTACCCCATTTTAATTGAGTCTATTGTCCTGGAGTAGGGATCCACCAAAGACTGAGATTTCTGTAGTTTGATCTACCTGTGAAGAAGTAGAGTAAATTGTCCTGCCTCAGACACAGTGCTGCTGCAGTTGCATTGCAAATTCCAAATTCTATTCCAAATTTCAGTCTAATAACTCTAGCTCAGGTGTGCCGGTGTTATTCTGCTGTCTGTAGTGTGAATGTGCCATCTATCAGGAAGATACCTGCAAACGGTAGCTCTGGGAGAGGTAGTAAAGCTTAAACATGTTTGAGGAGAGAAGTTGGAGCAATATGAGCTTTTAAATTGCAGCGAGTTGCCAGAATTTTGCAAGGAATCTCAAACTGATTAAAGAGACTGTGCTGATAATGAAAATATGCAATCCCCTGTGAAATTCAACTCCTGTGCAACCTACAAGCCCTTAAATCTTATTTCAGAACCAGCTGAGCTCATTCTGAGGAAGAAAAACAATAGCAACAATGAAATGTATTGGGGAATGCGGTTAAAGAGGGATAATGCATATCAAAAAGGAATATTTCATTCTCTTGACAGACATTGATGAATTTTAATAAGCAGGATAACTTTTTAGGCATAAATTGTTCCTGATGGCCTAAGGAGTAGGATTATTCTAATTTATGACTTTGACACAAAAATAGGTGCTACATAACACTGCAAATGCTTTTTATCTCTAGGAGAGAGTAGTCTTTTCAACTTATTAGCAGAATCATAGCCAATTTTTTTAAGGAGGGCTATTGCTCAGCTGAGAGTTGTAAGTCATATATCTTGCATTTTGGCTTAGTTTCCTATCCATTTGATTCTTCTTTTTTCTCAGTGATGGAAATGAAATATTGACGTGGAGTGAGATATGGTTGCATAATGTCTGTATAATAGTATGATGCTATTGTATAAATTGTGGGTCTGTCCTGGATGTGATAACATGTGGTCCTATCTGGATCCTGCATCTTGACAAACATGAGGAAAGAAAAATCCAGGCAGCAGAAGTTATCTGAGATGTGAAGATGTACAAGGGGTGAGGATGAATGAAATGTATTAGAATTGCTTAGGTTAGGGAGGAAACAGATGACAGGTGACATGATGGAGGAATGCAGAAATAATGGATAGTGCAGAGATGGCTGGCTGCACGCTCATACTTACTGATCCACAGATACAACAAAAACATCCAATGCAATTAGAAGGCACCCCATTCAAAACAGAAGGAAATCTTTTATGACAAAAACGCATAAATTGACACAAGATTCTCTTGAGCAAAAGAGCTCCGGTAGGTTTGTGAGAAGATTAAACTAATGTATGAATGAAATCTTTCTGCTTCAGTGCATAAACCTCCATTGGCTTGTTATTGCAGAATTGTTCCTTATTCAGGCGTAGGACGGCTTTCTTAGTGAACTGGTACTGGATGCTTGAAAGGGAAAGGAAAGAGTGGACTGTTGATCTATCTTACAGCACTAATTCTTCTGTTCCTGTAAGTTGTTTAAGGCTCAGATTGGGTACTCTTCCTGTATTTCAGCTCTGGTTCTTGAAAGTTTTTTTTTTTCTGAGGGATAATGAAATACCAATTTGCAGATGACTGTCTCCAGATCAAAGAAGCACACAATCCTTTGTGTTTGAAATTTAACTCAGAGAGACAGATATATGTTTGGATAACTCCATGGTAGTCAATAGAATTACACAAGACACTAGCTAGGCTGAGACTGTTGAAGAAGCAGCTATTTTCATATTGAATTAGAAGATAGTGGATGAATAGCAGTTACAGGGTTAAAAAGTACAGTTTTGGTATTTTAGTATATAGATAAGATGATATGGAACCAAGTGAAAATAGTGGACACTGTGAGGATGCAAATTGAAGGAAACAAAGCCCCACCTCCCATACTAATCTAAATTTAGAATAAGAGCCTAAAGACAGCCCAGAGTGAGAGGAAAGAATGGAATCCTGTATAAAGGCCAAATATTGTTTTCAGTTGGTGTGGAAATGAAAGGCAAATTATTTTTCAACCTAAAATACCTTTTTGCAAGAAGGCAGGTTGCTTTAAATGAAAATGCTTTGATTTGTGTCAGTACAAGAAAGAAATGAGAAGCCAAGTCTAGCAATGGGCCACCAAGAAGGTTAGGGGACTCGAACACATGACATGTGAGCAACTGGGTTCATATCGTAGTATCTTCACAGCAGGATGTTTCCCAGTACAGTGAAAGGCTTCTCCTGTGATTAAGTCAGTTTTTTTGACAATGTATGCCCTGGTATTATCTGGAAAGGAGGAAATCTGGATCTTTATTTTTAGACTGGAATCCTGTGCTGTCCCTTCCTTATGAGAACAGCATGCCATCAAGGACATCATAATTCCTAAAGAGACTGCTTGTGAACTTCTAGCACATGATCCCCAGTGCAATAATAAAAGGGAAGTTTTGAAACATCTTCAGTAATTTTTTTTGTCCTCTCTCCAGGAGGACAGAGGTATTAATAGATCACAAAATATTTTTTCTCATTTAATTACAAAGATAAAGTTTCTAGATGCCATTTCTCCCTTCTTCTTTTTTGCCTCTTTAAAGATGAAAGTTGAGTCTCCTGTTGGAAACTTCCCCTTGGTCCATCTGAAACAGGGATTTGCCACCCTTTGTGTCAGGTAGGAAGAACAGACTTATGAAAAGAGCCCTGGCATTTTGAAGTTTTTTTTTTTTCTTTCTTTCTGATGTGTTTTAATACTGTGGTTTTTTCAGTGTTGTGAAAGTGTTCAGGAGGAAAGACTTTTTCCCCCTAGAGAATAAATGGCACCAGTGTATTCCAGCTTTCATGGGCATACAAATGTGACTGCAGAGTTTTCATATACACTGACAAAAGGACATTCCTGTTATCAATAGCTATAGCATCTTAACATTTAAAATGCAATCTATAGATTTATCTATTTTCCTTTGTTATCCCTTTGCTTCTGCCTGGGTTCACAGGATGATGAACTGGCTAAACAGAAATACCATGCGTAACTGAATTCAGTAAATCTACTTGAATTCATACAATTGCATCTTTGTAAAGAAAAAATTCTCTTAAGGTGAATGGTATTCATGATTGACAAATGAAAATATTAGGGTTTTCTTATTACATTAAATAGTAATGAAATGAAAAATCATGATGATTTTCCTGGTCCAACTTTGGGTCAGATCTTGTGAGCTGATAACATATGTTCAGCTCTTAGTGAACCTAAAGGGAGGCAAGGATGATTGTAAGCTGCAGATCAGATTCTTATGCAAAGAGTCCACAATGAAAGTAAATTCCACACTCACATAAAGCAAATTCTTCCTGAATATGAAAACAATTATATTTCTTCAGCTAAATGTTTAACAGAGATATGCAGCATGGCAAATATTAGATCATAAGCTTCAAAATAGTGGTAAATGCTGAATAAATGAATACTTCCACTGTGCAGAAGTCCAGCATATGACATAGTAAATGTCCTGGAAAATATATATTGTAATTCTGGATGGTTTTCCTGTTTTCTTAGTTACTCAGTAAAAAGCATTTCAACTCCAGTGAGTAATGAATGATTTAACAACTTAATTTGTAACATACTCCATATATTACTTTTTCCACTTTTCTATCAAGTTAGTACACTGACTGACTTAATGATTCCTGTTTAGACCTAGCCAGTGTCTGATGAGATTTACATCAAGACAGTTATAAAATTAAAACAATAAATAAGCAGTCTGACAGATTCTTTCAATATTAGCTTAATTCTTAACCCAACCTATCAAGGGTGATATTTATTATATACCTAAACAGCATGGAATTAGGAACCATATGAATTAGCAGAAGAATTCTAACCACCAGTTAAAGCTGATTTCCTAGCCTGTGTGTTTTCTCACATGGCTAAAAAGGAAGGTTGTGTCATTACTGCCAATATAGCAGCTTTGGGATAGAAGGCAGGCAGAAAGAAAAGCATGCAAGTGTTGCCCATCCCTGCAAATATGTTCGTATGTCTGCAGGCATAAGCAGATGAGCTGAAGTGCTAGAACCAGCCACCACAAATCTGTGCCCAGCCTTCGTAATCTGTTGTGCAATAAACGCATCCAAACAGCAGATGATATTCTCACATTAATAGTCCATTTGCCCTCTGACATCTGTCTCCACAACAAATTGAGGCGTCTCCTTAGTGATCTTTTAAAAGGAAAAGATCTAGGTGCAAGAGGACCACCGAAAATGTGAAATGGTGCTCTTTGCAAGCAGTTTAATCACTGTGTTTGACAAACATGAGGGTAGTGATTATTTACCTGACTGCATTTCTTGTGAAGAGGGCATGACTGGAAGTTATTTCTGCTCAAGTTTTGAGATGGGGCTCCTTTTCACTTCCCTGCAGCACTGTATGGATGCAGAGACTCTGGGCTTGGCATTCCCAGAATGCCAGAGCTTAAATCTTGTACTGAAATGTTGACAGTTTCACACGTGGAAGCAAGATGGTTTAAGTCTCTCTTTGGAGTTTGAGAGCTGGCTAAACCACTGCATTTTTGCTCCCAGGCTTTTCACAACAGTTCCATTTGCTTTGATTTGGGTATTTTCATGCTTTATTCTGTTAGACGCTGACAGAGGAGTTGCGGTTCGTATCGCAGGAGAACTCAGCAGTGGTGGGCCTTCCATTTTTTATTTGAGTTTGCCCCTTTGCAAAGAAGGGTGTCTGTCCCAAAATGTCTCTCTCTGTGCCTTTCTTGCTGCTGTAGTCTAAATTGTTTCTTCTGTCACATAAAATGTGCATTCAGTGCTTGTCTTTTTCCAGTAGAGGTAGCAGCCTTTGCAGAAAGGAAAACTTTCTGGTGCTTTGTACAGCCTCCTCTTCTCGAAAATCAATGCAGAAAATCCCCAGGGGGGGTTTATCATGAAGCCTTCAGGGGACACCCTTTCCCTCAAATAGGCCCTTCCTCTATATGAAAACAGACATGTTCCTGTAAGCAAATTTTCCAGACACATGCCTGACAAAACAGTTCTTTCTTCTGTGCTCCATGTAATAAAATTCGCTGCTTCGTAGAACTGGGATCAACAGTTGCAGCTTTAAATGTGAGCTCGGGCCTGTATTGCCACTAAGATTTTTTCTTTTTCCTTCTGGGCTTCGTAAAACACCTTATGCAGGCCAGAATACTTAATAGGTCCTGCAGTACTCGTTTGACATGTGTGCATGCACTAGGTGTACCTAGAGTTGTTCAGTTGGGTAGAGGAATAGTGTAGTGATTATCACATCTGCTTTACATGTTGAAGGTCCTGGGTTCAAGCCCCAGTGGAACCAGCACAAGGAAATCTTTGGGAGGTTGGACTTAGATGATCTCCAGAGGTCCCTTCTAACCTTACTGATTCTGTGATCCTGCATTTCCCCCTTCCCTTTAGGGGCAAGTTTAGCTCAGTTGGTTAGAGTGTGGTGCTGCTAATGGCAAGGTTGCAGGTTCAACCCCTGTATGGGCCATGTTGAGGGCTGGACTAGGTGACCTGCGGAGGTCCCTTCCAACCTTACCTAATTCTATGTGTTCAGAAGTGCGGTTTGCTGTTTTTGCACCTGGATATAATGTCACAAAAAGCTTCATATTAAAAAATAAAAAAAGGATGTACTCAGTTACTTAGGATGATAGAAAGGAGATTTCATAGTTGTCTTTAAGCTATTGGTTCCTTTAATAGTTTTTGAGGTGTACACGCTTAATTCATCATCACAAAAGGATACTGCCTGTCGCACTATGCCGCCTTAAGTGAGGGAGGAGGAATGCTACTCGGGCCCTGTATAAGGCTGCCTGCTCTGCTGGAGTTTGGAGTGGCTCTCAATACGCTGAAGAGAAAAAGAGGTTCAGAGAAGGAGCAAAGGCTGGTGGACTTGCTGCTTTTGAAAGCTGCCTGTCTTTCTTCCATTGACAGTGAAGGGAGGTTTGCAGTAACACCTGCTGTAGTTGCCCCACTGGCTGGGGAAGGACTCCTGTCCAAGCCTTCAAGCATACCCCCTCTTACACCAAGTCCTTGCTTTTGAATAAAGACTTAAGCACATGCTGTTTACCAGATTTGGGGAGTGCTTCAAACAACATCTTTCATGCCATCCCACATCTTCTTTATCAGTTTACTTACCTTCGTGTTAAAATTTTGTGGGATAACACCTCTCAAAGAGAGTTGGTGAACCTGCCCTCCTGCTTCCTTCTTGTCTGAATTTTCTCTGTAATCTTACAGTGACTTATGTAATGGGGTAGACAGATGTGACACATTCCTAGGTCCACTGCTTCTCCATATTCTGAATAGTCATCATTAGATTTTGATTTTGCAATTCATGGCAGTACTGGGTATTTCATAGACTTCAGTGGAACCATGCTAATAGTAAGGTGATATTTGTTTTTGTATTATGTGTCAGAATTTGGCACCTAGTAACTTCCCCACTAGGGTTATGTGGGGTTTTTTTGTTTTTTGTTTTTTGTTTTCCTGCTTCTCACCTACTACCCTCAGGGAATTTCACAAATAAATTGCTGATCTTCTAGGCATAGATGAGCAGACTGAACAGTCAGGCTTAAAAATAGCTTGACTCCTATAAATCTGGTCTTTTTCACAGCCAAGGTATTTTTGCTCTTCTTGTCTCAGAGGAAGGTTCAAAGTGCAAGTAAAATGTTTTTGCAGCAAAAATTATTGGCAATTTTCTGTTAGCACAAAAATATTGAAATCAGTTATTTCTCTTTTCTTCCTAAACACCGTTTGAGCGCTGTTCTGTTGAATATAACAACAGATCTTTCAATTATATAGCAAATATACTAAATAATGCAGAACAGCATGTCAGTCAGAACTGTACTTCCATCTTCCCAAATAGCACATACTTTGGTTTACAGTACAGAGATCTTCCATTCTGACAGTTATATCGAGATATTTAGTGGTTTCCCAAAAATTTGGCTCCAGAATTTATATAGATCTTTTTGCTCCCACAAATACAGCAGACTAGCTTTGAAAAATCACAATTATCTCTTTAAAAATCTTCTGAATGTAAATGCAAGATACAAATAAAAGGCCTGCCTTACAGATCCTTTAGAAAACCTTTACACGAGCTAGTTTGAGTACAGGGAGCAGTGTAACCACAGCATTACCACAGAGTGGGCTGCAAACTAGCCTAAGAAGCAGGGCAAATTTAATATATATGTGTCCATGCTCACCTGCAGCCAGTTTTTAAATTAAGGTTCTGTTGCATGATGGTGACCATTGCGTTTCTGAAAGGAAGGACAAATTAATGAGATTCTCTTATGCCTTCAATCAGACAAACTTCTAAAAAACCACAAGCCTCTAATGGCTATCCCATGAGTCTCTGCTACTGTGAGGAACAGAAAAAAAGTTTGCTTACAAAATGCTTGTATTCCAAGGTGAACCTATTTCAATGTTCTCTCAATTTTCATATCTTTCATGATCAGAAGGATATGAAGCACGTTTTCAGTCAAACTTGCTAAGGGCCTGGTTAAGACTTTTAAGCTTTGGCCCTAGGCAGTACCCACTGAAGGTATCATGTCTTGCATCGGCAGTTGCTTATGAGAACTAGCTCAGGAGCTGAGCTAGCAGATTCTCTGGTTTGGGTCCTGGAACTGTGATTTTAGGCTATGGCAAAAATATCAATTTGCTTAAATGTTCCCAGGCTTCACTCCTACACTTAGGCAGTTCCCTGTGTTTATGCATCCAAGTAGGGGAATGAAATCAGGGAACTGATTTCAGTGAAAACATATCCTTCAAAAATAAAAAAAGTAAAAATTAAAAAAAAAGGAAAGAAAAAAGAAAAGAAAAGAAAAAAGAGGTGTGGGAGGATTTCAGCTGAGTTAATGTATGTCATTTGTCTGCACGACCAGCTGTGTGGATACGTGGTCCTACTGCAGGAATGGGCAGGACAGGAACTGATTCTCTTGCTATTGCTGTTGAAGTCAGGGCTGCTGAAGCACTGCCTTGCTGCCTGCTTCTTCCAAAGGAAGAGGCTGTGGTATTTGCTGTGAGAAAACAATTATCCATGACTTTGGAGAATGTTTAGCAGAGAAGTCCCATGGCTGCCCTTTGCCTTCACTTGTAGGCTGTCATTTCCATACAAAATAACTGGTTATTGCCTTTCAGTTTTTCAGGTAACCTTTGCAGCTGTTGCCACATCAAAGATTATACTTTAGACTAACCACATCTGTGTTTGCACCAAATGCTCTCCTCAGCATCAGCATCATAACTTTGATGGATGAAGGGGAACAGACTCTTTACCTGTTAAGCTTGAGAGTGAGGATCAACTACTAGTTAGTCTCACATCCTTATTTCCTTATTGAAATATTCATCAAAGAGGAGACTCAAACAGATAATATATTATTTCAATAAGCATATTGCAAAACGTTTATATGCAAGGTTTTACCCTCTTTAATTTCCAGTGTTCATAGCAGGAGTTTTACTCTAGCATGCATTGCCACTCCACACTGACAGATTATGTCTGAGAAGCCTGCTGTCTCCTAGTAAGTAATGAGTCCTGCAGCAGGACTGTTGATGTTCACACATGTGTTCCTGTGCTAAAGATCCAGATATGTCAGATGCTTGTATTTCATTCTTTCGAGGATTTCAGAGCTCTTTCCTTTGAGCAGGAGCTTCTGCTGAATCGAGGTTCTTCTGAAGACAAAGTGAAGTGCCAGTAATTCTCCTCATGTGTAAAGAGGCTAAATGAGTCATTTAATGACATTCAGCAAGTCCTTGCCAGTCCTTGTCCTTCTCAGCCCTGCTTCCCATTCTGATATCTTGCCATGGTCAGAGATGCGTGACTTTTGTCAAAGAGGAATATGATAGGTTAGCTAGGCCAGGAAATTTTCTGTAAGAGTTGAACATGTAATTGGAATTGATCCCATTTTTATAGCTGAATAAATTTCCACCTCTCTGCTGATCTTCATAGGCTGACAGTTTGCACACTCTTAAATAATTTTCGTTAGAGCAGTTTAAGCTAATGTATTTTGCTGAGTAGGGATGGAAACATGAACGTGATTGGTTTCAGCAGTTCGGCTCATTAAAGGTAGATCAGTAATTCACTGTAACTTAAGCCTTGCAGTATGTGAGTAACTTAAACTTCATTTGGGCATTATCTCTAATTTTTAACATCGTCCCTAATTTTTGAAATACTCTTCTCGCTTTCCAGCTTTCAGACCAACTAGATCTTCCTCTCCATACTTCACTTCCTTGACTCTGCTTTCAGTGCTGCTCTCTACCACTTAAAAACAAGTTTGCTAGCTTCTTGTCTTTGAAGGAAGCAGAAAGAAGGAAGGTATGCTTGATCTGAAGAGGAAAGGCAAAGCTAGCAAACATCACAGTTCCTGTGTGTTTGTAGGTGTGTTTAAAGCACACTAGTCAAGTTAAATTTTCAATGATGTCTGTAATTCAGTGATGCAGTTTTTATTATACCTGAAGCTGAATTTAACTGTGGTAATAGTTGGCTGTGAGAATTTCAGTACCATATGCATCAAGTTCTTCTAGAACAAGTCTATATTTTGTGGTGTTCTGCTTGAGATATATAACAGAGGAAAACTTGTATAATCTGTCCTTTATCAAGGGTCCTTTACAGGGGTGGGAGAGTATCAAAAATGCTGCATGAAAGATCCTGTTGATATGAAGCTGAAAGAGAAATGCTAAATCCAAACTCAGCAGAGGGGGAATCCGGAGACCCTCTCTGTGTCCTTCTTATGTTTCTGTGGATTGTATTGTGATCCCAGGGAGCTACAATGAAGTTGTCCATGAAGTGGGCACCTCTCCGCTGAAGGTAGCCTTTGGGCAGTTTTTACAGTTCTTTTCCTTTGACTTTCTTGAATAACTTCAGTTGACTCTGTAGTGCCAAGCCAAAAAAAAGAGAGAGAGGGAGAGATAGAGAGAAGGGGGAAAAGGTATAAAAGGGGAAAAGCCAGGAAAAGGAAGACTAAAAATCAGGGTAGTTGCCATCAAAAAAACCCCCAAATCACATAATGGCAGTAGAGTCATTGTCAAATAATCATGGTTGCTGCACTGCCCAAGGCAGCATTGCATTGGGAGCAACACTCTATTTCTTCTTGTGGTGGATGTTCAAGGACATCTTCAAGAAAGATACTCATTTCATATAAGCTGCTATTAAATATTCTTAGAAGAAAATGTCCAGAGGTGTTTATTTGTTAGTAAATGTTTTTCCCCCATCCTGTTTGGCTGCCTTTGTGTCTTTCTGGCATGTTACAGAGTTGCTGTAAAGACCACATCTTCCCCTTCACAGTGAAAAAGCTGCAGTTCTTACTTGTGCCTCTCTGTGCTGCACTGCACAGAGCAATTCAGCACTGCTGCCTGGGTTGTGCCAAGTGCTGAGGTACTGATTTTTCAGGTTAAACTTTGTGCCTTAAAACAAGGTGAGAAATCATAAAAAGGAACGTTCTTTGCTGTCTCTGCTCAGTTGTGCCAAAAGATACAAGTTGTCTTTGAAACAGATTTTAAGTGTAAACTTGACGTTTCCACCACTAATCACACTTTCTTCAGGTGAAAGATAATAGAGTTGCCTGACTAGCTCAGCCCTGGATTTTGCTTGAGTAGTTAGTCCAGAAAGAATTATATCCATTCTGTGGTGATGGTTTTGTAATCTCTGTTCTTTTTTGTGCTAAGAACTCAACTCATTTAACATCTCAGTTTGAATGTGAAAATGTTCTAAGAGGTGAAAGATCAGTGATTTATATGTAATACCCAGCATCCTTCTACCCTGTCCTCATTTTACTTCAAGTCAGTGTCATAGCAGATACATCAGTGCAGTGAAACCACCGTATTTTTTCCCAAAACATTAAAAAAAATGCTAATTTCATGCCTGCTAATTCTCAAGCACAAGACAACTTTAATTAAAAGATAAATGAGAAAATAATGTTAGTGTGGATGCTATATAATTGTAGAAAATTAATTTTTAATTATTTATTTTTTATTCTTGAAAATCTGTGTATATGCATGCTCATTTCTGTTATCTTCTCTAATCAAAAGGAAGCCACTCAATGTCTCCAACCATATGGATTTCATATTCCATTCAAAGCAACCTAGTCTTATATGGTAATGACTCAACAACTTACTGAATCCAGTTAGCAGGTTTGTAGATCGTTACGCAAAGCATCTCATAGCTAAGTTTCATAACAGTCCTACTTAAATTATCTCACATTCTCCATGTAACGATTTGTTAAAGGCAGCCATGCCTTCTATCAGGAAAGGAGTGATTCACAGTTATTATGGGAATATTCATGGGACAGCTTTTCTTTCTCTTGAACCCTCACCCCCTCTTTCTACCCAACCTTGCATCTTAACATCCAAAAGTCAAACAGTTAGCTCAGGCTGCTGTCTCACTCTGTATAGGAGTAGTCAAAGGCAGCGAAATACTGAGAGAGCTTATAAATACAGATCCTGGAAAGAGAGATAATGTTATATACACTAGAAAAGAGAACTTTACTTGCCTAGAATGAAATTCATGATACAGCAGTGGCCTTACATAAGATTCTGTGCAGCATGTAAGGTCTGCTTGGACCATTGACCTCAAGCTTAAGTGGTAGCAAAAGATTTTGCACTATTGTGAAGCTGAACACTCAGAGCTGTTTTGCTTACCTCTTTTTATGCCTGCTTGAACACATTCATTCATTTCCTGACTAAATGGTTTATCATCTTTTTTAAGAAGAGGATCTGACTGGCTGCTTCTGCTGATCAGTTTTAAAAACACTGCCACACAGGGAACCATCACTCCTGTTTTGTAAAGTGTCAGCTAAATCCTCAACTGGCATAAAGAGATGTCATTCCATTGCTTTCAGTGGGATTAGGTCAGGAGATTGGACTCAGCAGCTTTTTGGGACAACCAGGCAGGGCTTTTTTCCTTCCCTGATTTCTAAATCTCATTTTGAATATAATGCATGATAAGTTTTAACAGTAACTTAAAAAAAGATGGCCGTGCTGCAGTGCTTATTTGGATTCACTGAATTACCAACGTGTGATTTTAGCCTCGGGTTTCACATGCATTTCTCTTGGCTGCATAAGTCTTGGCTTAGGCTGTTCTTACTCTCTGCACTATATTGGCACAGTTACTGGTATGACCATTCAGTGAACCAGATTGGGAAACCAAAGCTTTTCTCTTTTTTTTACCTAGTTATTTTCAACCAAATTAGCTTCCAGATGAGCTTCAGCACACATGCAGCCAGCACTCAGACAGGTGTGCTGGTACGGCACAGTAGGCAAATCTGAGAGGCAGAGATGAACACCTGCAAACAGGATAGGAGAATTTTTGCAAATAGCACTGCTGCTGAATACAAACCTTCAGCTTCATTGACTGACCTATGTGCTACTGAAATACCCAATATTTGAGGAAAATAAAATTTATATGGGTTTAGGCTGAAAAAAAAACAGATTCAAAGGCTCTAATCCAACATTAGAACAAGTATGGTTCTAATTGTGGCTTTGCAAGTGTATGCTGAGCGTTGTTCGGTTTCTTACATTGCTTTCACTACATTAAGTCCTTTCCTGTGAAGTTTCTGTGATATATTGTGGGGTATATAAAATCAAAGTCAAACTCTCTTGAGATCCAAGACACCAAGCTTGACCCTGTTAGTGTAGATGTGATAGCAATATAGGAAAGCTCGAATCCGGCTTAGAAGTGGTTTGGCTATCCTATAACCACCCAAGTCCCAGGCAACCCATCCTTTGGATTAATGTTTCCACTTTTGTGGTAGGTTTGTACTAGTGAAGGATGAGTTCATTTTAACTTTTCCTCATATGCATGCTAAAGAAAAATCCCAGTATCATCAAGTATGATTATACTGATTAAACCTTATGGATGAAAAGTGTATGGGTTTCAGGAGTGGGGACTCTTGGGTATTTCTCTCTCTCTACATCTCTACTTCATACTCTCCAGCTGAGCTGATCTTACTGAGTTGTTCAGACTGTCTTTCTGGGTCTACATCTTCTGATAGAGACTATAGTGCAAAACGGCATGGGGACACTGTGTTTTCCCTCTTCTTCCTCCTCAACACCTACGGACTTCCCTCTGTCATCTGTTCCTTTTTAAGGAGCTATATTGCCTTGCTGAATCCATACATCCAGGATCTGTAGTTGTTCAGCAGTCTCTGAAGAGAGGTGGTGTCACTGGCTGGTCAGGGGAGGAAGGACTTTGTGCATGTGAATGCAGTGGAGGGACATGGCAGATGCAGGTGATTCAGAAGGGAGCATGAGTGCTGTTGCAACTATCTCAGTGGTTTTAATGCCAAATCATGCCAATATATTGAGTAGGTTTCGAAACACAATACTACTGCTGCATAGCACCAGCCATCTAGGCTGTGTATTGCAAGACTTAGGAGAAGTAGAGAGCAAACTTTGCTGATCTCAGTGGTGTGAAGTGCCAGTCACACTTGGGTGAGGTGGCTGCTCAGGTAGCTACCTATAATAAGGAGGAGCTTTGTGTCATAACTAAAGCAAAAATCTGCTAGCAGATATGATAATGTGTTCAGTCATACCACCAAATTACTGCATCTTATGGGTAACAAATACCACGTAAAAATATCTGAGCTAATTTCAGTTAGCTAACTGGACTAAGAGTTGCTGTATAGGTGCAACAACCTGCACTGATTTATATACAAGGAAGGTTGTATGACTGGTGCGGTAGTCCTTGTGGCATGTATGAGTCTTTCTGCTATGACTTAGCCGAAGATGTCAAGAATTTGATCTTTTTTAGAGGAGGAAGACAGTATCCTACCTAAACACTGCTTAAGAGAATCTTCTTCAGTTCAGAGAACAACAGACTGCACTACTTTTAAAATAGTACATGCCCCCATTAAGCCACTCTTCGTTACTGTACAGGCATAAGTCATAAATAGTTTATTTGTTCCTTGGCAACTTCATATTTCATGTAAGAACAAAAGAACACACATGCAATGGAGCTTTTATGAGATCAACATTTAATCCCTGACTAAGATTTAGTAAACATCAAGGTTTTCCCTCAAGTGGTGATCTTCTCATCAACCTAAGCAGACTTTCTAAGGTTAGAAGAGTAGCCTTTGCAGCAGTGGCTATGAATATATATATCCATACACTTATATACACGTATTCCAATACATGTACATGGGGTTGTTTTTAGGTTTTTGCAGAGTAGTGGCCTCCTATTTTCTATTGTAAAAGGCAGTGAGGGTAAATAAAATGAAAATCAGCTTCTTTCTCAGAGCTATTGCGTACGCAGGGAAAAGATGCAGTAAGTAGTCTGTACAAACAGGGAGTGAGAATGAGGAAGCCATGATAACGTACAAATACAAGGAAAACATGGCTGATTATTCAGAGCACTACATTAAGGCTCCATAAGATGGTATCTGACATGTTTCTGAGTACTTTTTTTATGAGATTAGCTGATCTGCTGTATGTCCTTGGGCATGTCATTTCCTTTCTACATTTCAGTCTCTCCACTTGCAACAAGGCATAAAGTTAATTAGCTTCTGTGGAGAAAGGCCATCGTCCTTGGAATTGTTGTCCTCCTCAGGGTCAGCCAGCCTTCTGGTGTCTCAGATGTCACGTAGACCCTGAACTTCCCCAAATTGCCTTGGGTTGCAATGTTCAAAGGGCTTGTTTGCAACATTGTTCTGTTAGAAAAAAAGACTTTTCCCTTCTCATTTTAAGATTGCCTGAGGTTGAAAGTGAACTCAAATGGCTGAAAGCAAAGGGTTAAGTTCTTGATATAAACTCGGAAAAGCATAAAAAAGAAAGCTTCTGTTCAGTGCATCAAGGATATGAAGCTTTTTCTCTGGCTGTTCCTTAGAGCTTTCCTAAGGCATCTCTCAGCCCTAAAGCAAAGGGGATAAGCAGCTGAGTGACATTCTCCCTATGGGATACTGTCTTTCAGAGTGGACTTTTCTGGATTTTGTATTGGCTACTCAGCCAATTTGTATTGGTAAACTCAGCCACAGTTTCCTTTCTAACTCCTTTATTTCAGGATTGGCTTATAATGCTAATGAAAGGGTTGCCGACCTGAAGAGGTAAGTAACATCATTGCCAGTGGCTTCCTCTCCCTTCTCAGTCTGTCTCTCTCAGTTGTTCCACTTTGAGAGTTTTTCACTGTTTATTTCCCAGAAATGTAGGGTTAACACTTTTGCCAAATATAGCAGTAATGTTTTGTGTTTCCTACCTACTTGGTTTTCTGAACTGTTTCCTCCCTCCCCCCCCATCTCATTTTAATGCAATGGGATAAACAAATACATGATGTGTAGTTTTGTGGGCACTCAGCCAGAGCTGCGATGAACTATCTTTGCTGCTCAAGTCACTTCCTGCATTTTAAAGACCATTACATTACTTTATTCTAAAGAATTGAAGAATACTGCCGCCTAGTTCATCCTCCCACTCCAAAACAGGACCAGCTCTACTTAGAGCATTCCTGACAGACACTTGTATAACCAGTCCTTCAAGATCCCCAGTGATGAGGACTCCACTGCCTTTCCAAGCAAATTGTTCCAGGGCTGCAATATCCTTATCACTGTCAAGATTTTTCCTGCTGTCTTACTGTATGTACCATGCTGCAATTTGAGCTCATTATTTTCTTTTCCTCCTCCTTGTGAATGCTGATGAACAGCATTGTTACCTAATTCCCTGCAGTAGCATTGTATATATTTGAAGGGTGTTTTCATGCTCTCTCTTCTTTAGGCGGAGCAACCTGTGTTCTTTCAGTCTTTCCTCATAATTCCTGTTATCTAGACATCTGCTCATTCTCATTGCTCCCCACTGGTTTGCCTTCAGTTACTTCACATCTTTCTTGAGGTATGAAGCCCAAAACTGGAGAGCATACTTCAGCTGAGTTAATAGCAGTGCTGAGCAGAGTAGAAAGATGTCACTCAGGCTGTACTCCTGCAATGCATCACAGAATGGTATTTGCTTATTTTAAAGCAACACAACATTTGCTTATTTTAAAGCAGCACAACATCACTGATTCACCTTCAACTTCTGAGTCTGTGTGGTCCCCAAATCCTTTGGGTAAAACTCCTGTCCGGGTAAAATTCCTGTTCATCCAGTTGTTCCCCATCCTCTATTTGTGAAACTGATTATTCCTGACTAAATACAGAAGCCTGCACTTGTCCTAGTAGAACTGTATTCTTCAACTTTTCCAGTTTGTCAGGATTGTTCTGGATTCTAATGTTGTCCTCAGTTATACTTACCCAGCTTAGTGTAATTTGCCAGTTAACAAGCATGCTTCTGCTGTGTCACTTACTCCATTAGTGAAGATATTCCATCATACTTCAGCCAGGATGAAGACCCTTACAAGAAGCATGCTTCTGATTTGGCTACAAAATACTGATAATAGCTTGCAGAAGCAACAAATTATTGGCAGCTGCCCCAGCAATTTAGGACATCATATTTTATTAGTTTAATATTGGCCACCAGCTTTTTCCTCATTTACCTTCATGCACCTCCCTGAATGGGTGGAATTCCAAGGTGAAACATTTAGGAAGACAGATTTTGTGCTATCTTGTTTTATGGATTTGGATTGAATATTTTTCTTCTTCTTTTTCTTTTCTTTTCTTCTTCTTCTTTTTTTTTTCAGTATGTTGGCCTTTTCTGAACATTTGACACCTTACTGGTCCTCCATGAACTCTCAAAGATAACTGCTCTGAGATTTCTTCCCTCATTTTAACATATCTTAGGGCAAAGTTCATCAGGCTTGGACAATTTGAAAACATTTGATTTACTGTAGTGCTTACTGTGTGTATTACCCATTCAAGACTGAGATCTTTTTTATAAGGGCTGATTCCTTCTTTACTGGTATTAATTCCAACTAGTCAGAGGATCAGTTAGCCTTTTTTAGTAATGTCTTAGCAAAAATGGTATTTTGATATTCCTACTGTAATATATCAATATCTTTCTTTCTTGTTTCAAGTAGTGGACCAATAATTTCATTGCACTTACCGAATGACATGTTGTTATTCTCGATTCAGTTGCACCACATTTTGTGCCCCAGTCTTTATAACTTCATGCCAAATGGTGAAGTTATTTTATCACATTGATTACTCCTATCATCTTATTGTAAGAGGTATTCACTCTACATATATCCTATCACACTCATCGGTTTTCTTTGCATTTGACTTTTCATACAGAGTAGACGTAACATTGATGAGATAGATGATAGATGTGGCATTTTGAGTTTTCCAAACTAATGTCCATTTTGACAGCTGTAGAAGTTCTGGCCTGTGCATTTGGTGGCTATGTGTTTTCATCATTTAATTAGTTTCAGTGGAGCCATGACATTTCTCCCGTCATTACAGTCAAAACAACTGGGCAAGCCTCATCTATAAGAAACAGGCTCTTTGTCTTATATTATTGTATATCCATGTAAATGGGATCCAGCAAGAGAAATGCTTAAAAGGGAGACAGAGTTTTCCTCTGTTAACAACAATTTAATCTGCTGGGCAGTAGTCATCCTTACTTGGAGGACTTTTGCTGAGTTGTCTTCCCAAGGCAGCAACTGTCAGAAGAGCAATAAGAACAGGTTTCTTGTGACTATCTGTGTGGAACCAAATTACCCTCAGGGACAGAAAGTGGGGAATTTCTCTATCTCCAAAACAAATCCAGTTAGCCAGATTAAGGCTCATAAAACCTGACAATTGTGAGAGGAAAATAATGTATGGAGTGGAAGGAGATAGTAAACAATACTTAATTGTGTGAGTGGCTGCAGAATTTCCATTAGGTTTAAGAGATACCGTAAGCCAGCCTATAGAGAAACCCCCTGTATCTGCACACACAGATATGAATGCTTTTAAGTTGTCTTCCTGTGCTGCAGACTGGCCAGGAGGCAAGTCTGGAATCTTGTGGGTTAAGGCCCTAGAAGGAAGGGGGTCCAAGAGAGCTGGCTAGTATTCAAACATCACTTCCTCCAAGCTCAAGAGCGGTGCATCCCTATGAGTAAGAAGTGCAGCATAAGGGGCAGGACACCTGAATGGGTGAGCAAGGAGCTCTTGGCCAAATTCAGACAGAAGAAGAAAATACACAGAATGTGGAAGAGGAGACAGGCTACTTGGGAGAATTATAGGAATGCAGTCAGAGTATGTAGAGATGCTGCAAGGAAGGCGAAGGCCCAGTTGGAATTGTGTCTGGCAAGGGATGTCAAGGACAATAGGAAGGGCTTCTTCAGATACATCAGCAGCAAGAGGAGGACTGGGGAAAATGTGGGCCCGCTACTGACTGGGCCGGGGCCCTGGTGACAAGGGATACAGAGAAGGCAGAATTACTGAATGCCTTCTTTGCTTCAGTCTTCACTGCTAAGGGCAGCCCTCAGGAATCCTGCAGCCTGGACGTGAGGGAGAAAGTCTGGAGATGGGAAGACTTTCCTTTGGTTGAGGAGGATAGGATTAGAGACTTTCTGGGCAGGCTAGACATCCACAAATCCAAGGGACTGGATGGGATGCCCCCACGGGTCCTGAGGGAGCTGGTGGATGTTGTTGCCAGGCCGCTCTCCATCATCTTTGAAAAGTCCTGGAGAACTGGAGAGGTGCCTGAGGACTGCAAGAAAGCCAATGTCACTCCAGTCTTCAAGAAGGGCAAGAAGGAGGACCCAGGCAACTCTAGGCCGGTCAGCCTCACCTCCATCCCTGGAAAGGTGATGGAACAGCTCATTCTGGAAGTCATCTCCAGACAGATGGAGGAAAAGAAGGTGATCAGGAGTAGCCAGCATGGATTCAGCAAGGGGAAATCCTGCTTAACCAACCTGATAGCCTCCTCTGATGGCATGACTGGCTGGGTAGATGAGGGGAGAGCAGTGGACGTTGTGTACCTTGACTTCAGCAAGGCTTTTGACGCTGTCTCCCATAACATCCTTCTAGATAAGGTCAGGAAGTGTGGGTTAGACGAGTGGACAGTGAGGTGGATTGAGAACTGGCTGAAAGGCAGAGCTCAGAGGGTCGTCGTCAGTGGCATGGAGTCTAGTTGGAGGCCTGTGGCTATTGGCATCCCCCAGGGCTCAGTACTGGGTCCCATCCTGTTCAGCTTCTTCATCGATGACCTGGATGAGGGGACAGAGTGCCTCCTCATCAAGTTTGCTGATGATACCAAGCTGGGAGGAGTGGCTGATCCACCTGAGGGCTGTGCTGCCATTCAGAGAGACCTGGACAGGCTGGAGAGCTGGGTGGAGAGGAACTGGGCTCCCCAGTACGAGAGAGACATGGAGCTACTGCAGAGAGTCCAGCATAGGGCTACGAAGATGATCCGAGGGCTGGAGCACCTGCCCTATGAGGAATGGCTGTGAGAGCTGGGCCTCTTCAGCCTGGGGAAGAGAAGACTGAGGGGGGATCTTATCAATTTGTACAAGTACCTGAAGGGAGGGTGTCAAGGGGACGGGGACAAACTCTTTCCGGTTGTCCCATGTGACAGGACAAGAGGCAATGGGCAGAAATTGAAGCACAGGAAGTTTCGCCTGACCGTGAGGGGGAATTTCTTCCCTGTGAGAGTGACGGAGCACTGGCACCGGTTGCCCAGAGAGGTTGTGGAGTCTCCTTCTCTGGAGATCTTCAAGGCCCACCTGGATGCAGCCCTGCCTAACATGCTCTAGGTGACCCTGCTGATCGGGGAGGTTGGATCAGATGATCTCCAGAGGTCCCTTCCAACCTTACTGATTCTATGATTCTATGATTCTTTGAAGTGCTTTTAATTTGTTACTTTTATACAAAAAGAGCAAGTGATTTCTTTTAACCTCTGCTCTCAACTTTTAACTCTTTTCTTTCTTCCATGCTTCTATTAACTCATCTTGTCCCTCACTTTTCCCTTCTTCCCTGCCTGTTTTCTTCTCGTTTGGCATTAGTTTGTCACTTACTGAACACGGTGTTGGCTCTGTACTTTTCCCTGTGCTGTCCATTGTGTATGGGGTGACTTGCTTTTTCATGCCATATCCTCTTTTGCTTCTAGGGCAGTTGTACAATTTGCAGAAAAAAGGATGGCTCAAAGTCTGTGTGCATGGGAAAGGTAACTTAAAAGATGAGTAACTCAAGGAGTCTGATTCTGCACTTAACTCAAGTCCCACCTCTATTGATTTGCTGTGTGACTTTGGAAAAATCATTTAGGCTTTTGACCTGTGGGAGTCCAGGGCCTTTTCTAGCTTTTCCTCAACTCTTAACAAATATAGAGAAGACTTAAACTTGTACCTAGCTTCTAGATGTGGTGAGAATTAAACCATTAATCTCAGTGATGAAATCTACACAAGTACCTAAAAAAAACGTTCAGTCCTCCCTGTGCACTTATCTGTCACCTAACTTTGTAGACCCTGAAATCTAGCGCTCAATGGAAATACTTCTGAACCTCCTGTCACTCCAATCCTGATTTCATAGGAGAATGAATTGTTTTAAATTCTCTTATAAATTCCCTTTTTACTCCATTATGAAACGTGTTTTAATTTGACAGCAATGTTTTTTTTAGTAATACTTTTTGTAGCCTTTAGTATTAACATGTAGTTGGGGGGAAAAAACTGCTAAATATTTATACTTCGTTTCTTTGATCCTTCACTCAGAAGGACTGAAAATGTATCACACTTCACATTTTTACTATAAATTTTTTAGATAGCATTTGAAAGAGTCCAAATTCACCTCTCGTATTGCGTTTGTTCAGATAACTGAGATAGGTTGTCATTCTTAGAGCTTCCAGACGCATTTCAGTTGCCAATGGTTGGAAACTTTTTAGGGAGACCATTGTAACTAATGACCAGTGATGGAATCATTAATATTGCTGTTTGGCAAAAATAGGACCAAACTGTCTTCCTTCCTCTTACTTACCTGCTTCAGCTTGGGAGGTAGTAAACATAGTGTCTTTGTACAAGGAGCACAGCAGCTTTGCAAAACTATTACATCTCTTAAAATTACTCCCTGCAAAGAGGTTTTGTTGCTGATCTACTCCTGTGCTCACCAGTTGCACTGGAAGGGCACTAAGGGTTGTGAACAGGATATCTTGCCTAAGCCATGGTGTTCTGCCAGAAATCTGTAATACCTAATGTTGCCACAGCTCCGTCATACTCCCTTTACATTACCTGGGATTTAGGAGGTCAGAGAAATGTAGAAAAAGTGGAAGATCCAGGGCTGACAAAAAATTTGTTGATTGGTTGTGTTTTTTCTGATTGAAAATGTAAAGCTTCTTGTGAAAATTTGTTCTTATTTGCTGGCTAGTAGTTAAAATACTTCTGCTGGTAGGACTTTCAGATACTACATGCTTCTGTTCTCCTCAGTCGCTATGATTTCTCGTGAGCCATGTCAGTCAAGAATCTTTTCTAGAGAGCAGGAGTGATGCACTGTGGGAATTTTTATTCTTGGCATCTCGTGGGAATTACAGTCTTGCCATTGGTTCTGAACTACACAAAGAAAGAAAAAATCAAGGAGATTGGAGGTATGTTCCCATGAGACACAATACTGAAACCCAATTATTTGAGGTTTTTTTTGTTTGCTGACTTGGCAAATATTTAAGCATGTAATGGTCAAATTTTAAACAAAAAATTGTAAAAATATTGCTTTTAGTAATCCATGTGCATTTTTTTGTGAAAATGTGATTAGACATTGAACAGCTTTTTAAAGTGAATGTTTTCAGTCAAACCTAGGGAACGTGAAGCTAAATAAAACTCTGAGCTGTACCCAGAAACAGATATTCTGTCTTGTATGGTGCTGAGATCATCACTTTTTTTCTCTCACTTTCAGCACCCAATTATATTTCTATGTTTAGCACATAATTAGGTTTCCCAAATATTTTACTAAACAACCTTTTTCTGTTTGCCACTGCAGTGGTTGGCAATTATTTCAGTGGATTTTGTACATACGTATTTATTTTGGAAAGTTTGCTTTTTCCTGTCTTTAATTCACCTGTGCAGTCCTTTTATCTATGATAGTGAAAACTCTGAAAGAAAAGTAGGTTCTTGTATCATATTCTGAGCCTTGCAGCTTGCACGCATTCTGATCTTTGTGTGCATGCGCCACTGCAAGACTTTCTTTTATTCCTGAAAGCCTCAACTTCAGTAAGTTGAGATGTTTTTGCTATTAAAAGTGCATAATGTTGCAACTGTCTGGAATGAGGAGTGCTCCAGGGTCTCAAAGATACTCAGCCTCTAGCCTACTCTTGAATCCTTCTAGATTTAGATCACAATTTTGAACAAAAGCAGTAGCTGAGTGGTGAGCCCTTAGGAACTGAAGAATGCAAGAGAGATTTGAGAGAGCAAAGGTCATCTTAAAAGAGGGACATCTCTCAGCCATATCCATATTTGAATCCATGTGGAATGGATTCTTAAATATTGGCATAGGTCAGATATGACTGGAATTTGTCATCTGTGCTTGACAAATGTTTTTCCCAAAGGGAGGGAGACTGGAGAAGACTGAGCAGTCAGCACTGATGCTGGAACCTGCCCTCTTTGAGAACTTATTCCATACTTGCTTTAGGATGGTGATGATTGCCTTCTTCAGGGAATCAATGAGTGGTTGTATAAAAAACAAAAACAAGCAAACAAAAAGAGCCAAACCCCAAGTCTTTGCAATTTTATTTTGGCTTTCCATGATAGCAGAAGTCTGAATCACAGTCAGCTTATGATCCTATGGAGACTTGAGGTTTTCTTTTGGTATGATGGAGAATATTTTTCTCCTTATTCTTCATACTAATGATATTTCATCATTATGTGAATGTAATGGATTCCATTACTTTTCATGCTGTGAGTTTTAAGAGCTCTTCCATGGAAAGTACTTGGATCTGAAATGGGTTGACTGTGTTGTTGACTAGTTCCTGAGATGATTGTAACAGTGCATGAGGGAAATATTCTTTCACTTTTTTGTATAACTTGATCTGTGTTGCTTCTGTTTGGTAGCTAGTGGAAAAGAACCCTACACCACTCAAATTAATTTTTCTTTTGCTGGCATTTATCAAGAAATCAAGATGATCTCTTGAAATGAGAAAAGGTAATTAGGGGCTGAAGTACTGGGCCAAAGCACGGAGAATAGGTTGAGTCGTTTAACTAAACTTTCATGAGTACATCTAGCAGCCAAGAGACTTTCTCCTCTAAGTGATACTTACTCGCGACGGAATTTTTCAGTATATTACAGGTCTGCTTGTATCTCTTCCAGCATATAAGCAATTAGGTGATAGATTTAGGTTAAAAAGGAAAGTCATGGTCAAAACTTTCTAACCAATTCAAAATGTTCAGATACTAAAAAGTGGCTTACTTATGGCTACTTAAAAGTGTCACAGAGACTGAGAAGTTTCAGTGCACTTGCTTACATTATTCATCTAGCTTTCATTATCTTAACTATGAAGGTGTTACTGCATCCGGTACCATTCTCTTTATCTCTCTCAGTAACCTGGTTACTAACAGAATTTTGACTTTTTCTTCTAAATTAAGAGATAAGCTTTAAAAAGAATTAATATTAAAGAAAGACAGAACGAAAAGGTCCAGAAAGTTCAGGGTTTAGTTACCAGATACAGATTTCATAAAGGCCAATTAGAAAGAATCAAAAAGTCTATGATTGTCTCAAGTCTGAAAATAAATAACAACCTTTTCAGTCCAAATCTGTGTCATTGAACATACATCTCTTTTAAAATCAAAACTGAAAAAAACCCACAATAGTCAAATAATGTTGACAGCCTCAACATGGTTATGCTGACCTCAACTGCCTTTGAAACTGAATCATTCTTCTGCCAGGTGATGGCTGGAAAAGCAGTGCAACAGAAACAACCTTTCCCTGTTTTCTGTGAGTTTGAAACATTTCTTTCTTCTGGAGCTGATCTAGTGCCTTTCACTAGCATCAAAATCACCTGAAACAAAAACATGTCCATTTTTTAAAACGTGCTCTTGGATACAATGCACTCTTCCAGAGAAATGGGGTATTAGCATTTGAAAGGACTGATGAGAACGCTTCTTTGGGTAAGGCCTTTGTTCAGAGAATTACTGCTATATTCTACATGCATATCACCATGGTAATTGAATTATTTGCCATTGACAGTATAGTATATAGCACAAGCCTTTTGCCATTTTTTGTGATGTGGTTCCTTGCAAAGAGCACTATTTGTCAATTTAAAATTTATAGTATGACATTTAGTAGTTGCACCCACTATAATAATGGTGGATGTGGTTTGAAAGCATGAAACGAAAAGGAAAAGGTAATTATCTCTTTGCTGTAGTGTTAGATGCTGAGGTCTTTGCTGTCTTTTTAAGATAGAAATGTGAAGAAGCAAGAATAAAGTGAATGGAAAGAGAAGCTTTGGCTGGATAGATTCTTCAAAGAGAGTGCTTAGCTGAGCCAAAGGGCTGTTTTCCTGCAGGCGCTGGTGCCAACATCTACTAAGCATTGTGGAGGTCTTCCTTCCCATAGATTTCATGCAAACCTGTAAGTAGATGTGTCTGAATTGAGTATCTAAATAACCTCGTTAGTCTTGTTGCAAACTACCACGTGGAAATGCAGGCAGATGCAGCTACACATTCAGCTTTGGATAGCTTTCTTGTTTTTTGTGGGAAGTCAGCAGGGTTTCTCTCTGGTGTCACTAGGGGTAGAACGTCATGTACCTGGCTGGGAGAGCTCAGGGCTTACCTGCCCTAACTCAGGCTATTGTTCCTGTTCCAAAAGAAGTCAGACTCCAGGTCTAAAAGAAAACAAAGCTAAGATATCTATCTACATGCTTGGTATTCTTGCAGTTAATTACTTCTTCCTATCCCAACTTACAACAGGAATCCTTCTGGAATTGGTTGAGCCACAATGTAAGGCCAAAGCTGTGCTTTCTGCATAGCTTTGGCAATTATATTACTGGAAACACGAGACTCTTCATTTGCTGTGCATCAGCCTCCCCTGAAGGACATTGTTGCAAAAAAAAAAAAAAAAAAAAAGGAAAGAAAGAAAGAAAGAAAAAAGAAAAAAAGGGGGGAAAGAAAGAAAAAAGAAAGAAAAAGCTGTCTTTATCTTCTCTAAGATCTATTGCACTCCATGCATACTCAGATCATGACCTGATCTCTCTGTAACATGTAACAGTCATTATATACTGTGTGAAGGGGTATGTGGGGTAATTACATGATGAATCTTTCTTTGGAATATAGGATACAAACTGCTGCAGCAGGAATTGGAAGACCCCAGAAGAACTTCATTGACACAGAGAAAAGAATCTTAAGTACTTGTATTACTATATGTGTGTAGATCTTTCATTATAATTAGTACTGCTTAGGAAGGGGGAAACACAGAAATGATGGTGAGTAGCACTGCTTAGTAAATTACTCAGAGGGTGGAAGAGAGAGTACTCTTTTTTTTTTTTTTTTTTTTTTGCTGCTTGATGCTGGAGGAGATTGTCATCTTTACTTTTGTATTCCTCAAAGTAAATACAACTTTCTAGAAAAATGTCTAAGTCTATATAATCATCAGGCAGATAAAAGCAATGGTAACCTCCATACAGAAGTCTCTAGGCTTTGAGACCGATGGAAAATAGAATGGCAAATAGAACACAGTTAAAAAGACTTTTTTTTCCCCCAACTCAGCACTGCCCTTTTATCTTCCTCTTCAAGTTTTGGATGGAGAACTTTTCATTCTTATTCTCAATTACTGCATACAGAAAAGACAAATACCATTACCAGACATTTATTGTTTAGGCAACATTTTGGGTATGAAATGACCCATGTCTTACCTTCATCTAACCACTGAGACAGGTTCCCCTGTGGCTATATTTTTAGATGTTTTCCTGTTGATAGCATCTGGGGTCAGCTTTCTAGCCAACTTGTATTTAAAACATCTTTCAGTGGACTTTTGTGCAGGGAAATCTGACGTACAGGTATTAATTTCTATTGCCTAATGTATCCTTTCATTTTAGCCCTGATTCCAGTGTCAGGTTGCTTTCATGTTCGTTTTATTAGGCTAGTAGAAGATTCAGGCCCCTCAGCTTCAAGCTGTGCTTATGTATTAGGCTGAAATATTGAAACATATACACTGACCTTCAGGTTGGCCACATGCAGTGAATCTGACCTAGCAGTGAGCAGTTCTCAAGCACATGGAGGAGGCTGTGTGCCAATTCCTGAAAATCATGGTGCAAAATTGTTTCCTCCAAAAAATAAATACATGAAAGAATATTAGGCATTGTTCCACCTCAATATTTGTTCATTGGCTGCATCCTCATTTCCTCTCATGGCATCAGAATGCATCACCATCTTTCTACTGCTTTTATTTGAGCAGTGCCTTGCTATATTTGCTGTGTTTCGCTACCTGAAAGCTGCAGGCTGGTGCAGAGGAGACTGTGACACTAAGGTCAGCAAAAGCCTAATGGAAGGAGAAGGAGTCTGCGTGACTGTAAACCATATGCAATTGTCTGGAGGGCAGTTTAGGAAAATAAAGTCCTCTGCACTAGTGTTAAGCTTCTCCTTTCGTTTACCAGGTGAATCTGCTGTTCTAGGTTTCAGCTTCAAATCTGCTGCTGTTTCTGTATCGCCAGGCTGCAGCGTGACATGCAGAGCAGTTTCTTATGTATTAGCAGAGCCATCTTTAAGGTAGACAAACCCTCTGTGTGTCCTCACAGAAAGGAAGGAAAGCAAGAAAGGAAACCTGCAAACATTTATTATTTGCTGATAATAACGGTTTCCAGTTGCAGCCAATGGCAATGATGAATTGCAGCCTTAGTATTTTAAGGGGCAGGAAGCAAAGCCTAAATGTTAAGGGGGAAAAGAGCCAAGAAGTAGTTTTGCCTATATGCCTTGAAAATTTAGATGACACTGCTCTGGAGACAATGCTTAGATTTTCTGAAAATGTGTCTTTCATTGAAATATCATTAAACTGTTATACTCCTTGTCTCTAATTAGTAACAAACTTGCAAATAATCCTAGCTATGTGGTGTGAGAAAAGTATATTTACTGGCCATATGAGCAATGTGTTGCCAGCAGTGTATATTAATAGTTACATCATTGCTTGGCTTTAATTAAAATTAGAATAAATAATCAGCTGCAGCTAACAGAAGCACTTTACAGAGCTGTCCAGTGCTGCTCTGTAAGACCTCTAGCCTTTCCTATTTGAAATGCCTCCTAACGATGCTGGTTTTCCACGATGCCCACAATCCTGAGTCATCTTCTGACCTATTTAATTAGTCTGTTTCATGAATGAGCTTCCTACTAGTATGTAGGGAGGGGGGTGTATAAACACATAGGTCTAGAAAAATCATTGTCTTGAATTAACCATCTCCAGTGAAAAAACAGTACTGTAGCTACCCCTACCACGGCTTAAATGCATTAAGCAAACTTAAGTTTACGTCACATAAAATGGTAGTAATGGGATTTCCACTGTGGATATGTTCCCAGAATATTCAGGATGTCAGGACCAGGCTTGTGTTTGCACCACTTCGAAGAATATTTTCAGCAAAGCAGTTTTTTGTTCAAGTGGATTACTGTAACACCATAAAAACTGCAGTACTACCGGCTGTAATGGTACTCATCTGCCTGCTTTTGAAAATTGTTCCTGTTGAGCCCCAAATAATTATCCCTCCCTTTTATTCAATTTTCACTGTCAGAGTGTTGCATCAGGCCTAACCCTTTGTTATTCCATTTACTTGCTTCTCTCAGATCTGCCCTCTCAGCTGCTTTGCAGAGGTGGAGCAGAGTCGGCTAGCAGAGCAACACCTTCTCTGCAGTTACACCTCTTCCTCTTTTCTTGAACATACAATTTCTACAATGTTTATCCTGCACCCAGTGAAAGTGCTTACCTAGTTTTTAGCAGTTAACTGTGGTCAGGTAACATACTTTGAGATGCATTTTGCCCTTTCTTATGCTCATCAGATGTAACTACTTTGTCTTCAAAGCACACAAAAAAGGAAGTACAGTTCAATTTGAAATAATCTTTTTATTTTAAACTGCCTTTGGGAGCAAGGCAAGCTTCTCATCCAGGCAGGGTAGGACAGAGTTGATACAAGGTGGCTTGACAGAGATAAAATCTATCAGTGCCTTGTTTCTGGAAGGATTTGATGTTGAGATGAGCATCTTCAAAGTTATCCGTGTGTATGAACACATGTTAAATATACATACAGCCTCAGTTTTAATCAAATGGTTACAATAAAACACAAAACAATTTCCTGGAGATGAATGACCTGATCATTAGTGAATGCCTTTCTGCGTCATTAAATGGTAAGTTCTGCTAGTCTGGGAGATCCTTCTGTCCAGTACTTGATCTCCAGTTTCCCTTTATTTTTCCCCTCAGATTCTCCTACTTTCACTGAAGTGAGTAGTTACCTTTGAAAGTAGAAGCTGTGTGGGTTCCATTTGAAACTAAAAATAAAAAGGATACTACAACTGCCAAGTATTTAAATTCACTAATGCAAGTACGGCAGTTACAGAAATTCCTTCTTCTTACAGGAGCTATGTACTCCAGCATCTTTTTGATGGAGAGCAAGACAGGAAGTCTTTCAAATGCCCTTTTTTCTCTTTTATGAGGATTTTGTGCTCTCTTAGTCAGCTTGTTTTGTTCCTTGTTTTATATTAACCTGTCTTCTTTGGCTACTCAGCAACTCTTAATTACTTTATTCTTTTCCCATCACTCAGTTGGTCTTAGTGTTTCACTCATCACACCCCTCTTCACTATTCCTCCTCCCATTTGTCCTTTGTCTTTTCACACCAAGAAGAAAGAAATTTTGACAGTTGGGGCTGCTGTCATGTCTCACCCTGTTTCTTTCTGATTTTGTTGAGCTTCCCTTGTGTTGCTGGGCCACCTTTATGGTACATAACGGCAGCAGTTGCATTTCTGATTGCTTTTACAAGAATGTTCTCCTAAACAGCTCTGTGGGGGTTTCAGGCCACTGCCCCACCTCACAATACACTGGTGGAGAAGCAGGTTTCTTATCACCACACCAGAGTACATCCACAAATCTGTTACATGTTTCAGTGTGCTGCACCTCAGCTGTGGGACATGTCAGTGCCAGAAGGGCTGTGAAGAAGTTGCCATTTCATTTCCTGCTTCAGATATGAATGTCAGCATCATTCTGTGTCCTTTTCCCACAAATTCAGACTTCAGACACATTTTGTCCTTGTTTCTCCTTTCCAATGGCAGGAAAAGAGTCATCTGAACTAAAAAATAAATGTTTCCATTTTACATTTATTTTATTTATTTTACAGCTGTGTTTTCAGCAGAAGTTGAGAGTTTCCTCCTCCAGGCTGGAGACTGGATGGCAAGGCCTATGAGATGCCTCCCATTAGCTAACAACATCACTTTCTAGGGCTCAGAGCTTATGACATGTTTTTCTTATGTCTATCACTGCTGATCCCCACTGGTCCAAGAGGGGTACATGTGCCCTGTGCTCCCTAGAGGTAGCCACATTAGCGCCAAAATGAGAGTGCTGTGGTATCAGCAGCAGTTCAGCTATGGTAGCGTAGCCCTCACCCTGGGCTTGTTTACTCTGGTAAGAAGCTAATGTAAAGCTGTGCTCATGTGAAGTTAACTCCTACAGAGCTCACTGTTGGTACCTACACACCATTGCTCTTTGTAAGCCTTGCCTGTGACACAGGTAATCCTTTCACTCATATTTTTTTCTACCTAGACTTCCTAGTAGAGAGTCAGTGACACAGAACTGACCTGTGTCCTTCTGTGAAAAGCATTCTAGTAGGCCCAGTGATTTCTCTCAAAAGTTTCTGTTTCGATGTGAAGATCTGGCAGAGTGGAAATAGAGAATGACCTACAGCAGAAACTAGCTGGGGTATAAGGTGAACTTCAGGAAAGCTCTCTGCCAAGATTAAAATTCAGTCCCACCTCTCCAGACAATGTATTTTAGCATTTAGATGATTTTCAACCAACAGGAACAAAATTAGACAGTGAATATAAAATGGTCCGAAGGGTAGGTATTTGGCCTCACGTATTTGTGTGTATAGGCAAGTGTATTTATAAGCTGTTTTTTGGTTTTTATTTTGTAGGACAAAGAAGGTCAGCCATTGCTACCGTATCATCTACCGTCACCCAGAAAGGACTTTAACTCAGGATGAGGTGCATGACATCCATCAAGCTATTGAAGAATCAGCTGTTCGAGAACTTGGGGTTGAGGGCAGATTCTCACATCCATGATCTGAAGCCCTAGTTACATTTCTATTTCTGTTTTTTTTTTGTTGTTGTTTTTATTTTGGGTGGATGAGGTGACAAGAAAAGAGAGGAGTTTTGTGACTGAGCCTAGCATGTGGAAACTGATTGAGAAATGGGCAATGGTAGAACTTCCAGATAATAAACTTTACTACTGAGAAATCATTGATAAAGTGCTGGCGCTTTATTTTAAGAAAGGGGAGAAAAGCAGTAATGTAAGATTTCCCTCCTGCTACAATAAGAAGTTCACTGCCTGGTGGTTTTCTGTGTTGTTAATTGGTCCCTGGGTTACATTAAACTGTAAATTCTTGGCATTATTTCTGTGTTGATAAGATCTTCTATCCATGTAACGAATGGAGCAAAACAGAGACACAACTTAGCTCAGGGAAGAAAAGCTATTTAATCCTTCCCCTTCCTTCCTTTTTTATTAATAAGAAGCACATTTTGCTTCAAGAAACCTTGCAGGAAATACACTTTGCAAAATTTGGCTCTCTTACCTTCTGAGCCTCTAGGTTTTGCTTTCTTCTGCTATGGAGAAGGAGCCAGTATGGCTCTGGGGCCAGTCTCAGCTGTCTTCAAATGCTGGGCTGCTGGATGTGTCTTTCGTGTTGGATCCTCTACTCCCACAGAACTGAACAGTGCCTCTTACCATGGCACTCTGAGCTGTGAGCATTCCCTATGTGAGGAGTTTCTTTGTTTCAATTTTGCTGATAAAAGCACCAGTATAAGGTAAGTCTGTTCCCCTGTCACCATCAAAGGTTTGATGTCACAGGAGTAGGATGGTAGAAGAGAGAAACTCTTCCTTACAGCGCCCTGAAATGCAGCAGTCTTGATCTCTCACAGTGTCATACTTTCTTGCAGCAGTATCTGCTCAGAAACTTGACCTTTAAGGAAGGAATCCAAACTAAAATGGGATCTCCTACTATTTCAGGCATCTGTCACTTTACAGGATGCTTGGCTTTTCCATTGCACAGTATAATAAGTACACTCTGGCAGTGGTGTGATGTTAGGTCCTGTAGAAATGTTCAAATGGTCTGATAAATTCTTGATGAGCCATAGCAGATCCTGATATGGAATATGGGACCTATTTTTGCTTCTTATGGTATTTCATACAGTCTTTCAGGTCACATCTGGTTGCTGTGTGAGGAATGTTCCCTCCTTCAGGGAAGAAGGCAGTAAAAGCAATGCAATAAACAGCATCTAACACTGATTTATACCTTATCAAGAAACATCTGTGCAGCAAGCTTGTGCTCAACCATTAGAAGCCAGCTACTATTGCAGATGTGACAGAAGCAGAGAGCTCATTTTAATTTCATTACTCAACATATTTAGCTGTGTAAACAAATCCTAATCTAAATGGCTGTTGTGTTATCCAAATAACTTCACTATGAAAACAATATGCTAGACTTTCTACGAGGCAAACAGAATGGGTGCCATTTAGGCAACAGAAGAACCTGCTTGATTATTTTTAACGAGGGATCTACTAAAGTTCCTAAATACAGCTTAGTCCACTTGATGTTTCTCTGTCTCCCTGATCCTCTGCCTTTTTGGGATTCTGAGTGTGGACAACTGAAGAGGAGAAGTGCTCCCCTGAAATGGCACTCAGCACTAATTGTTCCAAGACAGGGCCTGATCCATGCTACCGTACAGGGCAACAAATCATGTGGATGTTAACTGATGACATTGCATTTGGAAAGAGCACAAAAATTTTCCTGCTGTATGAAGGTACTCTTGGGAAAACAGATCTTTTCTGGGATGGAGTATGTTGCAAGGTTCCCCTTATTATTTATGAGGAAAATTTCTACTTTATATTCCCTAAATCCTTCAGTTCTTCTCTAATTCTGATCAGCCACTCTTGGGGGACATGAAAGATTGAGGAAAGCAGGGAGGAGAAAATTTGACAAGGAGCCTTTGTCATTGGAGCCACAGGCTGACATATATGACTTCACAAGGCAGCTTGGGTGTTTGTGAATTAGGCCAGCCTCAAGCCGCTAACATCAACTGTGTTTGATGTGTCTGACTGTGATCGGACCAAACTCTGGTGAGTGGGTAGTCCCTGCAACAGTAAAGTCTTGGTGGAGTAACGTTACTCTTTGAAACCTAGAAATATTAACCTCATGGGCTCATGTCATAAAGCAAAAAAGCAAAGCTTTCTCCAAAGCTGACCGAAAACCGTGGAATCATCTTCTGGAGGAAATGTTTGCATAGCAGCAACTTTCAGACAAAGATACAAACCAGTAAGAGAAAAAAAATGCAGCTTCTTCAGGAGCAAGCTAGATTCAATTGTATAAAGGATTTTAAAGCCTGTGAAAGCAGATAGGTTGGCTTTGAGCGTAGTATGAATACTTGGGTATGTTTAGATTAGATAAGCCTTGTCAAATATATTCTAGGATTAATCTGACATAAAAAACTTTTTCTGATAAAGACTCACCACTACTAGGAAAATAGACCTGGATCAAAAGATAGCAGAGCAGCATTTTTATGTTGCTATACTTTGAAAAATATTACTTTTCCTTAATTAGTCATCCTTACTTTTATTGGAGAAATTTGCTATAGGTAATAGTAGGCTCTCGAAAGCTCTTAATAAGGGACATCGACCAGTGAGTAGTTTCAAAACACATGGTCCCCTGTGCATACCAACAGGGAGCCCATGACAATCTAAAGGTGTAATAACTATAGTCTATTTTACTGCTGACCAGAGGCAAATGATGCTGTCAGTACCTCAGTGCTGGTCTGATCCCTAGAGGGACTGCAGAAAACCATGCTGAAGAGATCCTCTGGTTCAGTCCTTGATCGACTCTGTCAAAGGGCTACCTTCACGTTTCCTTTGGCTTTCCTTAGGATATATTCAGCACAAAGATAGGTAAGCTAGCTCAAAGACTAGGAACAACACCATCACCAAAGTAGTTCACCTTCTAGTCTCTGCTACCCTGCAAAGTCAAATGAATGTCCCCTTAAACTCACGTTGTCCCACAAAGCAAACAGCAGCATTCACTGTGAAAATGGATGGGCTACAAGCCCCTCAATATTGGATGAGTGGATGGGATGATTTCCTAAATATCAAAGTGATATCATGGCACATGGAAATATTAAGAGGAGCAGTATTTGGGTAATTAGCGTGTGTACTGACTGAGTGGTGCAGTGTCAAGCACAGGGCCCTGCTCATTGTTTTTATCAACTGTCTGTGCTTATTTTTCTGTGCCACTGGGTTTTATTTTAGCATCCTTTAATAAAAGAGAAGAAAATCAGTTGTAACAAAAGAAGCAACATCTTCCCATGAGAATTGGCTGGGGTTTTCTTTGACTGAACAGTGTGTGCTGTTTTAATGCTCTGGGTGCTGGAGATTGTTCGTAGTTCCTGTTGGCTTTCAGGTTATATCTGATTCCTGAAAGACTAAAGATTTTTCTTTAACACCCAATTTAGGATCTTCTGAGTAAAGCGGCAGCAAATTTACAGTGCACTGAGACTTACCTGGTTTTGATGTTCTGGTTGAAGTTGCTGCAATGGAAAACTGTTGTGAGTTACCTAAGCAGTAAATTGCCCTGTGTTTTACCCTTGAGATTTCAGTGACCTCTGCCATCCATAAACTAGTGTTGCCACATACAGTCAAACAGCTGCACTCATATGAAAACAGCCTTGCACCAAGAATCCAAAGTGACTTGATAAACCACTGGCAGTGGTAATTTAGCTTCCATTTAAAGTAATCGTGTTACTTCTGGCCTTTCTGTGCATTGGTTGCCATGCTTCAGCATTGAATATATCTGCTTCTTAGTCTATGCAACTGCACTGATTTTCACCAGTATGGACAAATCAGTCTCAGCCCTTGAATAATTTCATGTAGAGCTTAGCTTTTTGTTTTTTTAAAAAATAAAAATGTTGTAGATTTTTGTTTGTTTGTTAGATTTTATCTGCAGTGACTAATGCATTTCAGTTATCCGAAGCAAAACCCGTGGCCAGGACAAGACTCTTTGGTGTTCCGTTGAGGTCAGCTGAGAGAGCCTCACCCCTGAGGGGTGACCTCATCCACTGAGGTCGTATTTCGGTAAAATTAAAGAATCTTTTCTTCACTGTGAGTTGACTGAAGGTTGGATGATGCTTGTTTGTTATGCCAGGGTTAGAAAGCACTTTCTTTTGGCGGTGAAGAGCGTATGTCATTCACTGACATAAATAGAAGTAGTTTTATGGACATGAAGGGTTCTGTTGAATTCAACGTGAGCATATAAAATGATTGTTGCGGATATTTGAGGCCTGTTTTTTGATACCACTAAACTAATTTTCCATCAGAATTGTTACCATCTGGGAGAGAAAATGTTTATTTCTACTTCATTTCAACTCTGAAATAAATAGCTGTATTTTAAAGCTCAGAGCTTTATTCAGATATTTTCTGTTGGGCACCTTTGCTAAGAGAAAGTTCTTTGTGTAAAATGAATTTGCTTTCTGCGTATACCAGGCCATATTGACTTATTACTCAAATCCTGATCAAATTTTTTATGATTATGATGTTGTCTCTGAATGGCCACCAGACCTGAAGACATGTTATGAGGACTCTGAACAAATCTGCGGGACACACAGGTAACAAATCTATTACACTTACTTTTAAACATGAGTGTAATTACATCTGAATTTTAAGCTGAGTATCTCAGAAGAGAAGATTGCACTTCGACACAGAGTGCAGGCATATGCTGGGTGAAGGCATTGACTTCTCCAAATCTGTTGTATAAGGTTTGATCATCATTAACATCTGATGCAATCACATGTTTGGCAGTTTCCATGCTTTTGTGCTTTTGTCAGATGGCCTCTGTTATTCTGTTTGTGCCTGCTGCTAACTAAGTAAAGTCTGTTTTAGTCTGCCTTTCATACTTTGAAAGCTGTGTCTAAAATCATTTCTGCCGTGACCTAGCTTTCACATTTTAGTTTTGCTTGCCTTCTCTTGCAGATCTTGCTCATTTGGGTTTAGCATAACTTTGGTGAAGGAATCGTGTCAGGCTGTAGGCTGGGAGATTTAATAGACCATGGCCTAAAGCCTGTGCTTCCACACCGTATTATTGGTAAGGTCTCTCTCTGTGCTCACCCTCTGGAAGGAGGTGATTAACAGACAGTGCAGGGAATTCTGCCTCTGCCTGCTCAGTAATTTGCTGGGCAGCACTGCCGTCATCTAGAGCAGCTGCCAGTTAAATGGGCAGTAGATTGTGCTCTTTTTATTTCAGTGTCTTTGGCTTTACATGTATCACAGTGTGATACAGCCAGAAGCACTGTATTGGTATTTGTTGCATCTAAATATCAATTAGATATATCTAGTAATTTGGTGCCTATGTTGTCATTTCTAAGTAGGATCACTGTGTGCTCATGAATGGTTATTATCTCCTTCATCTACAGCTGTCAAAATCTGATGCACAATGAGACCAAGGGTCAGGATTTTAAATTTTTTTGACTCAAGCAGGTATAGGTAACTGTTTGTCAGATTTTTGCATTACTCCTGTTTGCTGAGAGGTCTGTGCAAATTTGAAAGTCCCACTAGGCATCTTTCCAAACATTTAGTCATTTAAAATATTTTTGAAACCTGACACTCAGTTGTTGTAGTGACACTCATGTCATTTCGGGAGGGGTCAGCAGATTTTGCCAGAGATCACACAGTAGCTGAGCAGTGAGTGAGGGGGGAGAAGAAGTCTTCCAATGTCCTGGGGTTGAGCACTGAATTATCCTCCCTCCCACTATGCTACTGGGAGGCACGGGAGTTAGTTCTGCTGCCTGCCTTTGCATGGGCACATAGTAAATAAATAGCATGCATGGCCAGGCCTTTTGGTTATTGTTGTAACTGATCTGATTTAGGAGATAATTGATTCTCTTACCAAACACTTACTCAGTGGTGGTAGAGAAACCGATAGTCATTTACAGGGTCTTCATTGATAGATCTCAGTGTAGGAACTGAACAGATCGGTGTGAGAATGGAAGTGTGTTTCTGTGCAGTCCATAGGTTGGTTTATGTCTTCCAGATCACAAGAGCATGTAAACTGACCAACGTTTCACACAGCGAAAAGTTCGACCTCATGTGCCCATTCTGAGGCCCTTTTTGCTGGGCGTTCAGCAGCTTGGCAAGTGCTTTAAGGAGAGATGGGGCTATCTGGGATCACAACAACTCCCCAGAACCATCTGTCTGGTGCCTTTCCTGGGGCATTAGGGACTCCCTGCACAAGCTGCACCTTGCACAGCAAAGCTGGAAGAGCCTGTTTTCCTACAAATTTCTGTCCTATGCCAACAATACTCTCAGGTCTACCAGCTGAGACCCACCCCTGAAATACTTCCTTGCTTCTACAGCTTCCTGAATGCTGGTTAAGGTCCTAACCTCCACTTTTTCCCCCTTCTTACCACAGTACCTCCACTCATTGCTGGGTGCCTTGCCAGAGACTTGGAGTGCTTTCACCCCACTGACCATGGGGCAGAGCAAACTATATAAATGAACTCTGTGCTTATGTCTTAATGCTTTTGTGGAGACTTCACATTTAGGTCTCTGTCCTCAACACAGCTGCTGTTCTTTCACAGAACTTACCAGAACATCATGTCTTGGAAATTTATCACCCTCAAGTCCAATGTGGATAAAATTATGTCAGTGAGCTCAAAAGTTACCAAGGGTCACTGACAGTAGAAAGATGGACACTCACCCCTATTGTACAAACCTTTATTTCCTTAGGAAGATTTCTGTTTCTTAGAAGAAACAGAAAAATAGCAGGGTTGTAGTAAAAGTTGTTGGCATAAATGTTTCATGATTGAAACTTAAAACAGGGAGACAATATGTTAGTAAGAACCAGGCGCCTCTCATGGTCACCCTGTGCACTTCCATAAAATAATTACAAAAGTATTTATTTTTCCTAAATAATTTCAGCAGCCTTCTGTGTATTTACAAGCTTCTGTGTTACTGTGCTGTATAGTCTATGTCACTTTTTGTTCGTATCCACTTACTAGAAGCTGAAAAATGCAAATCAGATTAAGAATGAAATGATTTCTTCTTGTTCCTGGTCATGATAGGTGGGTTTCAGTGGCAGCATCAGTGGTCTTAGTTTTGAACAAGGAGGGCAACTCAGCATCTCTGAGATGTTTAGCACCTTGCCAAATAATGTTATTCCCGTGCTACACACATACATACATATGCAATAGTTTGGAGTGGGTGATGTTAACCTTACTTCTATGCTGTGGCTACAGAAGCAAAGTTGTCATTCCCCATACTCTGTGTGATTAGAGACTTTTCTCTCCTGCTGCTTGCTCCGATACACGGAAAATCACCTTTTTCCACGAAAAATTCAATACTTTCTGATGCCTCCCGCTGTCTGAGAGCCAACAGTCTTCTGAGCACTCTCCCTTCAAAAAGCAATAGAATTCTAGGCAGAGAACTCCCTTTCCCACTTGAGACATTTTCCTTTCAGCCTGAAAGACTTTCTGGCATCTGTTTTTAGACTACTTTGGAACACCTGCTGCTGACGACAATGCAAGTCTTTTTCTGCAGGAAGAAAGGTGACATATTAGAAAAAAATAGCATTATCAAAGCAATTTGAACTACTTCAATGCCCTGCCCAAATTAAAAAAAAAAATCCTAGCCTCTTAAAAGTTAGTAATAAAAATAAGATTTGATTTTACTAGAGGGCAGACTTGTGCGATGGTAACATTTCCACATCAATACCACACTCGCAGTTCCAACAGAGGGCAATTTTGACACTGAAGTCTCTTTCGGTTTTGTTTGGAACATTACTTGGTAGTTTTCTGGTTTCCTTTCTGTTTGATCACATCTCTGGAGCTACTGGCTGCATATTCTCCGCATATTCGCTAACACCTGCTGTGATACTTTACTGACTGCATTACTTGACTGTTCATAGTGTTGAAGTTATTAAGCATCCTTTTGTGCTATTGCAAAGTATGTCATTGAGAGAGTCATGACTTCAAAGGCATTCAGCTCTAATGATGTCCTCCATATTACTTGCTTACCCCTATATAATCTGGGCAATTTGCGCATTGAGCAGTGTGCATTTCTCACCAAGCCACCTTGCCCAGGCAGGCAGGCCTGCAGCTCAGACTTTGTTCTGCAGGAGCAACAAAGACTTCTGGAGGGTTTGTGTGCATGAGCATGGGTCTGCCAAGCTGAGCAGGAAACCACACATCTGTGGATGCATTGCTATCCTGATAGTTGGTTAGGTTGCCCATGAGATTTGGAAGATCCATTTCAAGGCCAATGATCACAGCACATGACTGGAATGGGGAGGAGAAAATCCTATCTTGGGTTCAGTGTATTTCAGATATAATTTGTCAATCACCTCTTCAGAAGGAACCTCATTAACTCTCAAGAATAGGCCTCTGCAGAGGACAGGGTCTATTTAACCTGCAGGGTCTATTGATTGCTACCATTGGACTGTGAAGAACATCAACTGAGCATTTTGCCTGGTGCTACAGGTCAAGTCCTAAATCCAGGTGTCCTAGAGTCACCTTTGATCTGACACCAGAGAGTCTTTCCTGGGTGCTGTGTGCCCTCAGCAAAGAAGGAAGAGAGTATCTCTGTGCTTCATCAAATTCTTGTAGCACTGAGCAGAATTAGGCCCTTCTATATCACTCTGCTTCTTTGCATTGAAGTGACACTTAAAAATGACACTGGGTGCTTTCTCCACCTGAACCTGCAAAATCAAAATAGAAGCCTAACAGTAACTGAGAGATTAAGGATGAGGGAAGGAAACTGAGGGGTAGGGGTCACCAGACCTTTAATACCTTTAATATTTCTGTTCCTCCTTGACCCTTTCTCATATTTAAAGCACATGTTGAGTGCTTTAAATGATAAGGTTTATTCCCATTCTTATACTTAATCTTTGCTTTCAGTTTTACCAACATTTTATTCTCTAAGCTTAAAAACAGTCAAAATTCATTATAGAGAGTTGATATCATAGGAGCTAGAAATGGAAAGGGCCTATTAGATCGCTGGTTCATCTTCTTGTCAATTAAAAAATATTCTCTGGAGTTCACTTCCTACTGCTTTGTCCAGCTTGCTTTTAAAAAGGACCAAGCAGTTGGGCTCCTGTCTTTTCCCTTGGGAGACTATTCCACAGCATAGTCAGGCTGAATGAAGGGGAAGATGGCAGCATAATTACACAACCTGGTCCTCTGTGGATACACTTTCTGCAAAGACGGAGGCTTTGGCATGCCTGGTCTGCCATATCTGTTGTTCCTGATGAGGAGCTCTTGGGCACCTTGGATCTACTATGACAAGGGAAATAAAATTCTTAACAATACCTCTTCCCCCTCCAGGGGTGCAGCTGCAGATAAGACGGTGCAGAGAACTGCGGTGGTTCTGCTCACTCTGATCCTTTGCTGTGCTGAGGCCAGTGCTCACTGCACATGCTTGTGTCAGAGCTACTTAACTGAGGAGCTTCTTCATAGGGTGCCATGAGAACTAAGACTCACATGGTGATGACTGAAGTACATTTCCTCTTTTGAAAGGCTGGCAAGAGTATTTGAAAGCATTTCATCAGGTTATCTAGTAGCATTTTATTCTTCTTGTCTCAGAATGCTTAGCATAACTTGGTGTTCCAGACACTTGAATACAACAAGATCATTTAGGCGCTCTCAATGTGTTTTTTTTTCTTCCATTAACTTATTCATTTTCCCTTTGTACCCATTTACTATTATTGTTCACATCCTGTGGTAAGTAGCTCAGTTTAACTAAGTGATGTTAAAAAGAAAGAATCCTTTGGATTGTTTTGAACCTGCCATCCAGCTTTTGCCTGGTGTCCCAAATCCCTCAAATTGTCCACACAGTCAACACCAGGCCCTGGATGACCAGAGAGATACTGACAAATCTGGAAGGTCTTAAGAGGAGAATGGCCAGACTGATTAGAAGAGATGGAAATACAGGTGGATGTTTTCAAATTAAAAACGATGCTCAGCCTAGCTAACCAATGACTAAGAAATGTGTGGTTTGTGAGATATGCAGATCTTTGATGAGTATGAACACCCTCCCACTCTCCTGAGCACAAGAGAGGAATTTTTAGTGTGACATGCAGGGATATAACAAGGGCTAATAGTGTGACAGTCAGGCTGAATGTAAGGTAAAATTTTCTGACAGTGAAGTGTCTTATGCTGTGGAATAGTCTCCCAAGGGAAAAGACAGGAGCCCAACTGCTTGGTCCCTTTTAAAAGCAAGCTGGAAAAAGCAGTAGGAAGTGAACTCCAGAGAATATTTTTTAGTTGACAAGAAGATGAACCAGTGATCTAATAGGCCCTTTCCATTTCTAGCTCCTATGATATCAACTCTCTATAATGAATTTTGACTGTTTTTAAGCTTAGAGAATAAAATGTAGGTAAAAAAAAGCAAAGATTAACAATAAGAATGAAGAGAAAACTGTAGGCTTATTTAATAGTCATGAAAAGTGCCAAATTGAGAGTTCCTTGGGCCAATGGTGTTATTCAAAAATAGCATTGTGAATGGGAAAGTGAAAATCATTACATTGGTAATGATTATGGTAATGACTTATTTTTATAGAGCTCCTTTAGTACAGAAGAATTCAAGAGTGCATTTCAAACTGGGTATGTGCATGTGTGCATTGATGTAATGTGAGAATTGCTTTTGCTGACACTCAAATGTAGCAACCACTGGACTGAAAATGGCAAAAAGCAACCTGTTGCAGCAGTTTAAGTTGGGATATGAAGAATAACTTCTGTAACTGAAACTGTAGGAGAACTCTTTTGATCTGACAGAGTTTCATTAACTGATGAGTTATCTAGGCCTATGTTTCTTCTGCAATTGCCTTTCTCTATGTCCTTGCTTTCGAGGCATTTGGATCTGGCAATATTGACTGGGTTTCCCTGATTCCTTCAGCTATGCCAGGGAGGGGTCTGTTGAAGTAGGGTCACGCTGGGACCCCCACTTCGGACTTTAAACTGGTTTCAATGGCTGACATAAGGTCACTCTGTGGGTCACGGCATTGCTGGATCATTCATCCTACCTTACCTTCACCTTTTGACATCTTTTCAAAGAGCATTTTTTTCAATTAGAGTTTTTTCCTGGCTATATTGGCTCTAGAAGTTCAATTAATGTCAGAATATCCTGCTCTGAATCTGATGCCTGGAAGTGGCTGCTGTAGACAAACACTGCCTCTTTGTGTAGTTTTTATCTCAAGTCCTATGGTCCTTGGCTTCCAGTTTCCGAATGCCTGAATGACAAGGGGAATCTGATTTAGTTTAGCAAGCCCAACAAGGAAGCCCTATAGGAAAAGAGCAGCCTGAAAGCCACTGTAAACCTTCATGATCTGGGATTCCCAAGGCTTGCAGGCTCTTAGTTTTAAGGCATCTGACAAAATGATTGCACCAGCAGCTTTGTTCATGCAAGCCATCAGAATTACAAGATTCCCCTGAAATGGCTCAATTTTTTTTCTGGGTTATCTTATGGAAAGTTCTCTGTCCAAAAATTTCCAACTAGCCCTAGCACTTAGACTGTAGATTAGTATTTGACTTACGTAGTAAGATACGTATCACTAGATTTCTGTTTCTTGGGAATAGAATTTTATTCCTTCTTCATTTAGGGACCTTAGGAACCTTATTTTTCTTAAAATGTGAATAGAAAATCTCTCTCAGGCTACGGGTTATCAGCTATCAACTGCTGTTATCTGATATAACAAACATTCAGTCTGCTCAAGCTGTCTTGTTTTGGGAGAGAGATGTTTTCTGATGAGAGGCTGCAGGTCCCTTCCCTCTGTTTGCTTGGCAGCGACTAGTAAGAGGAGTCAGGGAAATGGGTAAGGGTTTCATCTGGAATCTAGCAGCAAAACCACAGTGAGCCACTTGGGAGAATTATAGGAATGCTGTCAGAGTATGTAGAGATGCAGTGAGGAAGGTGAAGGCCCAGTTGGAATTGAGTCTGGCAAGGGATGTCAAGGACAATAGGAAGGGCTTCTTCAGATACATCAACAGCAAGAGGAGGACTAGGGAAAATGTGGGCCTGCTAGTGACTGGGGCGGGGGGCCTGGTGACAAGGGATACAGAGAAGGCAGAATTACTGAATGCCTTCTTTGCTTCAGTCTTCACTGCTAAGGGCAGCCCTCAGGAATCCTGCAGCCTGGACGTTAGAGAGAAAGTCTGGAGATGGGAAGACTTTCCTTTGGTTGAGGAGGATAGGATTAGAGACCTTCTGGGCAGGCTAGACATCCACAAATCCAAGGGCCCGGATGGGATGCACCCACGGGCACTGAGGGAGCTGGCTGATGTTGTTGCTGCCATTCTCTATCATCTTTGAAAAGTCCTGGAGAACTGGAGAGGTGCCTGAGGACTGCAAGAAAGCCAATGTCATTCCAGTCTTCAAAAAGGGTGAGAAGGAGGCACCTCTAGGCTGGTCAGCCTCACCTCCATCCCGGGAAAGGTGATGGAACAGCTCATTCTGGATGTCATCTCCAGACAGATGGAGGAAAAGAAGGTGATCAGGAGTAGCCAGAGTGGATTCAGCAAGGGGAAATCCTGCTTAACCAACCTGATAGCCTTCTCTGATGGCATGACTGGCTGGGTAGATGAGGGGAGAGCAGTGGACGTTGTGTACCTTGACTTCAGCAAGGCTTTTGATGCTGTCTCCCATAACATCCTTCTAGATAAGGTCAGGAAGTGTGGGTTAGACGAGTGGACAGTGAGGTGGATTGAGAACTGGCTGAAAGGCAGAGCTCAGAGGGTCGTCGTCAGTGGCGTGGAGTCTAGTTGGAGGCCTGTGGCTATTGGCATCCCCCAGGGCTCAGTACTGGGTCCCATCCTGTTCAACTTCTTCATCAGTGACCTGGATGAGGGGACAGAGTGCCTCCTCATCAAGTTTGCTGATGATGCCAAGCTGGGAGGAGTGGCTGACACACCTGAGGGCTGTGCTGCCATTCAGAGAGACCTGGACAGGCTGGAGAGTTGGGCAGAAAGGAACCTCATGAGGTTCAACAAGGGCAAGTGCAGAGTCCTGCACCTAGGGAGGAATAACTCCATGCACCAGTACAAGCTGGGGGCTGACCTTGTGGAGAGCAGCTCTGCAGAGAAAGACCTGGGCGTGCTGATGAATGACAAGTTGACCATGAGCCAGCAATGTGCCCTTGTGGCCAAGAAAGCCAATGGTATCCTGGGGTGCATCAGGAAGAGTGTTGTCAGCAGGCTGAGGGCGGTGATCCTGCCCCTCTACTCAGCCCTGGTGAGGCCTCATCTCGAGTACTGTGTCCAGTTCTGGGCTCCCCAGTGCAAGAGAGACATGGAGCTGCTGGAGAGAGTGCAGTGTAGGACTGGAGAGAGTCCAGAGGTCCCTTCCAACCTTACTGATTCTACGATTCTATGAATTCCAAAATCCAGCCATAGAGCAGATCCTGACTAGCCAAGGAGGTCTAAGTACCATTATAAGCAGTGTGATCTGCTGAAAAGGGAGTTGGGGGTCTCTGGTTTGTATTTTCTGCAGTGACATTGACAGGTGAGGCCATAAAGATTTCACTTTACCTAAGTGTGCCAGTCTTTAAAATGGGGCTGATGTCACCATTCTATCCTTTACCACACGCTTTGAGACCTCCAGAGGTTGCAGACTGCATAAGCCTGCTTTATTAGCATGGGTATTTAATGATACAACATTTGCATTTACATCACGGCACATCCCAGTCATACAGGGACCCACTATGGTATCTGGTGCAATACAGTGAGAAGGGCTACTTGGGAAATGGGTCCCTGAACTTCAGTGGTCGCCATGGTGACAGAATAGCTTAGTGCTTCAAGAAGAAAGACAAGCGGTGCATTGTGCTAAGGATAACTTTTCGTATCCAGGCTGCACTTTCAGATATCTCTGCTTTTCTGGGGTGATCCCAAGCCCTTAGAGCAGGTTTTGCAGTGAGTGCCTGCAGCAATAGGAGGAAGGCTTTGGGGAGGAGATTAGCGACTGATCCCACTGTGGAGCAATGGGCTGATGTGCCCTGTGAAGGGGCCGCTGAGGTTGTTCCTGTTCCTGTGAGTAAGCTTTGCCAGGAAAGGCAGGCGGTATCCTGACATGGTTGGCATTAAAGGTATTAGCATCTTTAGTCAGGGCCTTACAAGTAGGAAGTGGCAGCCTACTTTGCTGCACAGAACCAAGGTCAGATGTCTCTGTGCCGGAGGAGGGCTAGAAACAGCGGTGCTTTGCCTGCCAAAGGCCTGTGCAAGCATGCAGCAGTAACCAAGGAAACTTCATGCAAGAACCAGTTAAATGTGATGAATTTCTGCCTAATAACTGCTGTTAAAGGGTCCTGATTATTCAGCTGCTACTCTAGGGACAGGTGCTGCATGTGTAACTTTTAGTTACTACCCTTTCATGCTAAACTTTGGAGCCTGTTCTTCTCCCTTAAATCCCTGCCATTTATTTAACTATCTGGGGTTCTCTTCTTCCTCAAGCACCAACATATGTATATTTTTTTCTCCTGGTAATCTCCAATAGCCTGTGGAGTGTCAAATGTATCAGCTGTGCCCTCTCCACAGGGCCCTGATGGGAGAATGGGCTGACTCATCACAGCGTGAACATCATGTTCATACAGAAATGGGAAACTCGTGGCCTGAAGCCCACATGCTCCATCAGCACAAACTCCCCAGCGAAGGGGCTCTGGAAAGCCTCCCACGTTGCAGCAGCTTGTTGCTGCTGTGTGTGTCCCCTATGCCATCGGGTGATCGCATGGTCTGACCCACAACAGAGCGTGAGAACCTTACACAGCACCTCATTCTTGGGCGATTTCTGCTGTTTTCAGAACAATCTGCAATCAGGCGCTGGGAGTGGGTTCCCCAGGCAGGAGTACGTGTTGGAGGGACGCAGAGATTATTGAACATTGCATCCAGATGGCCACATTAGGCCTTTTCCATGGCAGCCCGGGGATGAGTGTTTGGGATCTGCCTGCCGAGAACCCCTACTAAATGGTTTGCCATCAGGAACAAAGGTGGTGAGAGGCGGATGATAAAAATTGTTTTAATGGAAATTAGAAGGCCACTTTGGAGATGGAGAGAGGGACAATTATTTGAAGATTGGGGGTACCATGTTAAGTGGTGTGCACCTCTGTGTTCTCTGCTGTTCTAATTTCATAGTTTGGAGAAAAAAAACTGATCAGCGGTTTCTGCTCTGATGATGAAGTCAATATTAGTGGACATGGTTGCAAGGTGGGCTCCACGGATTTCAGAAAGGAAGAGAGAAAAAATGTCTCATGATGGTAAAAGCATGATCAAGCTTCTGAAGATGGGAGAAAAAAGACAAGGGTATAAAAAATCTCTTTAAAAAATGAGGAAAAGGGAAAACAAGATAAATGGCAATTGCATATAAACCCATGCATCCACTCACTCTCTTGCTTTCTCTTCTATGCCCATACATTCAACTGTATCTTTCTGTCTGGAATAGTAGGAAAAAGACATCATTGTCTTTATTGTCAGGAGTGATTTTTCTTCACATGTTACTTTCAATAACTTTTCAGAGCAGGTAGATATATTGCACAAAACTCATCACAAACTTTTTTTTCCCCCTATTTTAAGCTGAGCAAAGCAAAGAAAAAAAAAGCCTATGAACTGTTGAGTTGAAGAGCTATGTGCTGGCAACTGTTGGATGGATGAAGCATAACTATTTGTGTAATACAATGTGAGGCAGCTGAATGACTGTGTCAGGAACCAAGATCACTTTACTCATGGGAATGGCTTTTAGTCCATCACCCTTTCCATTTGGATATGTCACAGAATCTGCTACAGCTTCACTGTGTGTTTCACTCCTGAAGAGCTACAGTCTTCATTTTGCAAGCTGGAGGGCTTCTCACACCTTATGTTCAGCCTGTAATGAACATCTTTGAAAATAACCTTGTGGCTACTCTTGCCTAGAAATAAGTCACCATGCAAGACTGATGCATTTTGGTTGTACTGGTTGCATTTACACAGCAGGATGAAGACTAGTGTCTGCAAGGTGAGTTTAAACTTGACCTGTCTTTCCACACTGTTGGCTATAGCATTAATATTCTGCTTAGAAAGGCTGAACTTCGGATATCTCTTGGGAGACTGGATCATAGTATGCTCAGTTTGGGTTGGCATAGTCCACTCAGATTACATAAGCTTGGTCCCATGCTAGGTGTGCTTGGACTTTTCCTTTCCTGGGATGATCTCAATGTGAGATTGAAGAGTCATGCTGTGGATGATAGGAAATTTAGGTCTTTGTCCTGTATTCAAATGATACTGTAAACATCCCAACCAAATGCTGATACTGGGTCTTCCGGCTTTGACTGGTGTTTGTTTAGCTCTGTGAGACCCTCCATCCCAACACAACTGGGTTAAAGACTCCACTAGCTCATTTAAAAATGAGATTGGTTCATCACCATCCTGTCGCATGAAGAGAAGAGAAAAATTTGGATGCCATTGTGTATTTCTATATTACATATTTCGTTCCAGGCCTAAAAGTCAGGAACTTATTGTACGCAAGAGAAGAATACAATTCCTGGCAAGGAATGGAATTTGTACCAGCAGTTTGGGGGATTTTTTTGTCAAAAAGCAAAACAATAGTATTTCTTCTCTCAGCTTCCAGTGTTCCCTTATTGCTACATGGAAGCACTGAACTGAAAATAGATGAAAAAATGTAGTTTTCTATGATATGTGGAAGAAAATGGCTTCACAGAGCTTCTGTTTTTAAAATGTGTCAACATAAATGACATCCTAGCAGGTCTTGTGGATTGCATGGCATAGTCAAATAACTGCTATTTATTGCATAGGCTATGCAATTTTTTAACTGGCTATTTCCTCTACATGCAGAATAAATGAAACAGATTTTTCTCATGTATTTATATAGTGCCTGTCAAAAGATACATGCAATGGTACCCATTAATGTTCATTTGAGCCATGGGTTCTCATCCAGGATTTAGTCCTTCCCAGAGGGAAACTACATCAAGTCTTTGATACCTATTATGAAACAGGCTGGAGTCTATATAATTTCTGTCTAGTAAGTCACACATGGTATTTCCTTCCCTTTGGCATTTCTAGTCTCCTTCTCCTTAAAGGCAGTCTAAGATGCATCTACCACAGAGTTACAGGAGAGATCTCCTGCAATTGGCTTTAAAAAGGCCAGCACTATCTCCTTGAGATCTGTCAGTCCTCAACCACCAGCTGATTTCAAAGGGATAACAAAACCAAAGAGAAAAATATTAAAAAAAAAGAAAAGTATGTCAAGTAAGTAACAAGGAAACTGAAACACTCTGTGAATGGGTATTGAGAAAAGCTTTGTGAGTAAGCATGCTGAAGCTAATTTGGTTGAAAGTTCTGATAATGAGGAAAAGAATTAAAACTATTTCTTTCTTGCCTCCTCAGCATCTATATTACTGCAACTATTTGCTCTGTTAGCTTTGGATATGCTCTGCTAAGTATGTTATTTATGAAATATATTGTGCCTCAATCCATCCTCTGGATCAAAACATCACTTCTGCTGCATACAGCTGTCAGCAGCAGAAGCAGAGGGACAGCACATGTGCCTAAAGGTACCCTTATACTTTACTGAAACAGATTTAGAGTTTCCTTCTGCAATAACATATTGCAATTCTTCCATCACTGATCTAATATCTGTTTAGTGGTACACAGATTATATCTGTGATACAAATACTGTGTGTACGTGTGCCCGTACGTTGTTTACTTGAGCAGAGCTTTTACTGCTCGCGTTTATTTTTTAGATTAAGACAAAAAAAGGTCTTTGTACTTAGTCTAAGATGACAGTTTTTCAGCAAGAGAACACTGAGCAAGAAAAATGAAGACTGCAGGAGTAGAAGGAGGAAATGGAAGTTGCTCTACCGACAGGGCTACATGAATTCAGTAATGGGTGGATTAGGCTGAGTGTTATCAGTGATGATGAAACACAGCAGACTCTGGTAATGAAATATTTATGAATGGGGAAATGATACTGCATTCTGCAGTGCAGCACAGGGGAAAGTGAAATTTAAAGAATACTGTAAGAGCAAAGCCCTCCATTAATTATGGGAAGCAAGCTGTAATGCCAGTTACTATGACAACAGGGTCCCCTATGTATTTTGCATCAGTGGGGGGAAAAGGGGGGGTGCTGCTTCTATTTACAGGAGTGCAGCATATTTCTTTTCCGTTGTTGTTGTTAATTATGTGTGCCCCAGTCTGTGACTATGTGGTTAATTTCAATGATGAAATTATAAAGTGATTATTGGCTAAAATATAGGGAAAGCCTTTAATAAGTATTATTAGTCTTTTTATTCTGGAAAGAGCTTAATATGCCTCTTCCCATGATAAGGGACAAGCTGTTATTATTATTAATAATATTATATAATATTAATGTGTAATAATGTAATAGTAAAAAAATGCTACTAGAAGTGTTATTATTAATAATAATTTTGACTGTGTTAGGCTTTCACCTGCAAAGCATTTTAGAAGCAGTGATTAATTAAAATGTCAATACTGGCATATTAAATCCACCACTATAATTCCAGATGGGGCAAGGGAATGCACAACCTCTGCCCGTTTATTTTTAATTACTACTTATTTGGTTTCTTAAACCCGTTACCTTCTTTGGGACCTCTGCTTAAAACCTGTGGGCTGTGCTGAGGATTTCTGTCTGCGCTTCTGCATGGTGCAGTATGTGTGAGGAAAGTAAGGTATGAACCATGGTCAGGAATAAGGATGCCCCAGGTTTTTGTTAGCATATCCTGCTGAGGCAACTCTGCCAGCTTTCCAGAAGGCACAACATGTGCTGGCTTTTCCCTAGGCCTTTTGCAGTGGGCGCACTCATTTTGCTCAAAAGGGGGAGTCTACAAATTCCTAGACAACAAGTTTATGAATGACTACTGAACAGACTAGGGAGGGATGTACCCTCGAACACCCCTAATCCTCTAATGATTGTAGATGCTGGGGATGGATGAGGGTGATGGACCATAGGTAGTGGCCAGGCTCACTTCCCTCCCAAAACTGCATTTTCTGCTGCCACTGAAAGATGCAGAGTGCTGGGCTCCATAGACCACTGCTGTGGGCCAGTCAGTTATTTCTTACTCTTTTATCTTCTTATTTTTAGGCTTTGCAGTGCACTTCATCAATTGTTATCAAAACGCCACACAAAAGGTTCTTAATGCAGCTGCTTTCCAGGTGGGAAAGTATTACTACAGATCCATTAAGGGACTTGCCTAAGGTGATATTGGAAATCAGTAGCAGAGATAGGAACACAAACCAAACTTCCTATTTCAAAATTCAGGATCTTCGTCCATGGCATGCAATGAATTCCTGGCTCTCAGTTCTTCCAGGAAGGAAGACATGGCAGAGGTAAGAAGGAGAAAAGGTTGGAAACTTGCAGTGTAAATGCAAGTAGCTTGCAAATATCTAAATACAAACATTTCTGTTAGATACTTCTTAATCATATATTGTAAAACAATCCAGATGCAGGTATCTGAGTCCTGTGCATCTGGCTGGGTGTATAACCTGACTGGATCAAGTGCAAGCCAAAAGAACTGGAAAGAACTGGATTTCTAGATCACCACTTAATAAGGGATCGGGAGAAGGGCATAATCACTTGAGGGTGTGGGTGTGGGTGAGTGCATGTACGTACATACACACACACACACACGCACACATTTTGTATGCATAAAATACATTGGACTACACACTGTGTTGGACCCTGGCTTAGGGAGGCAGGCTTTTGCCCTATTCTTGTTCATGATGAGCTTACTGAATGGTTATGGAAGACAAATCCGTTTATTAATTTTTTATTGCTGCAACTTTGCTTGTTTTCCCCTCGCCTTTCAGCTCAGTGCTCTCGTCTTCTCTTTGCTCTCATGCCTTATTGCCACATTAAGGCAGAAACTAGCTGGCTTGGTATGGGTCAAGACCAAAGCTAGGAGTCATCCTTGCCCTTTAGTAGCTTGTACTCCCTTTTCTTTTTACATAACGCTTAGAGAATGATGTGAAGCCTGTGAGCAATAAACATTGGAGTAAGGCAACCCGGCCTTCCCACCGCTTGATGAATGGCTGTGCTCAGCCAGCAGGGAAAGCAAGCGCTCTGTTTTTTGCTGTGATGAGAGCTGCCCCAAAGGACCAATATGAGTGTGAGTTTTCCTCTCCTTGACTCCAAGGCTAGAGGCATCCAATAAATAGCTCAGACTACAACTCACTCACTTACAAACAACAGGTGAAAAGCCAGGCCTGGTAGATGTGGGAAAGAAGTGCAGGTCATATTGGTTTAACAGTTTGAAAACTTGACAGAGAAGAAGAGGTTCTGATAACTATTTGTTTAGTGTAGAAAAGGGAAGAAGTAGCCCTGGGTGAGAGAGAAATGATAATAGTTGTCAAACACAGTAGATAAAGGTCTGTCAGAGACAGATCAGCTCTATTAATCCTGCCCCAATGTAAGGAGATGGTTGGACATCCCGTGTAGCTCTCCCACCCGTTGGCAGCTCACTGTTCACGTGCATTTTATTGCAGCAGGATTTCTGTCAGTAAGGGGCAAGATTCGGCTTCAGAGAAACCCAGCTCCGGGTATTCAGAGCCACATCCTCTCAGACGGAGAACATGGATGGCCTTGTGTGTCACAGAAAAAAAATCATTTGTCCCAGGGCTAATTTTAATATAAAGGAAAGCATGCCACTGCTCATTCCCTTCACTTGTATCTGGAGGATACCACTACACCTCTGTATGTGCAGAGACTTCTGTTGGCCCAGACTGGAAAGAGGTGGAGCTGGGAATGTCTCCTTTCTTTTTCCAAAGTGCTTTTTGGTTGACAGTCTTCTTAGTGGTTAATCTTGAGAGTGTGCATGTGCATACATGTGTGCATAAGCTTTGAGTTCATTAACTGTCACATGTTTAGGCTCATCACTGTGATTGCAGGAGTCATCTGGAAGCCGTGTAAACTGTGTCTTCTCTGGAACAGAAAATATTTATTAATAGATCTGTATACCCTTGTGTGGAAAAGACAAACTGTGGCCCTAAGATGTGTCAGCCAGCTGAGGTAAGTCTTGCCTGGCCCTCTAGGTTTGCTTCAAGCAGCAGCTGCTGGTTATAGTAAAAATTATCTCATCTACACAAGGATTAACCCATGAGTCAACCTGTGTTAAAAGTCATGCTTTTCTTTTCAAGGAGAAAGCAGCTGAAAACTACCATGCTACGAAGATTTATACCTAACCCTGGGATCAATCTAAAATAAATGTCAGATATCTATATAGCAAACATTTAGAAAGAGTCCAAACTGGTGTTTACAGACATTTTAACCTGTTGGAGTGAGAGCTCAATTACAAAGCTTGAGAAAGCAACCTCAAAATGGCACTAGGAAAAGCAAAATATGAGCTTAGGCAAGTGTAGGGCTATGTCTGTGCATGTCCAATATATAGGAGGAGGGAGGGAAATCAGAAGGGGAGGTAGTTCCTGATTGCTTGATCTTCTGACAGCCACTAACATACTAGGAATGAAAAAAACAGGCATGTTGGCCTCACTCCATAAATAATGAATAACAATGATCAGACTGAGTAGGGGCTTCCTTCAGACACGTGAAAGCCATAAGGGAGGAAATAAGCCTTTCCTCACCAGAGTGGGAGGCCATACGTTGTGTTAGTGGCGTTTTTTCTCAAATTCTCTATCCCTGTTGTTGCAATTCAGCACATGCAGCCAGCCAGCCCTGTCTGAGCCTGCAGTAGAAACCCTGTTTGTACTAAATCAGTGAGCAGAGAAGCCCCCTTCATTAACTGAGGGATTTTATGTCCGTGCTTTGGCTGTTTATTCTTTCTAGTGTTATTCTGCTCAGCCTCTACAGGGACTACTAAGAGACACAGGGGAATGGGGAGCACTTAGTCAAGGGCAGAAATATTTGGATTCAATCAACTATAAAAGGAATCCCTGAAAATTATAGATGCTTTCCAGAGTAGCTATTTTCTCTGCCTACAATGTTTCATATGCTACGCACTGAATTACCCTGAAGTGCAATTAAAATTCTTTAATGTATGAAATCTGGAAATCCTCTGTCCCACAGTTTTAATATTGTTCCTGGCTGATCGTGAAAGAAAGGGGGAGATGAAGGGATTTATTCTTATCATGCTGCAGATTTTACACCAACAGTTTTCATCAGCATTACTGCAAATTCTTTCTGATCAATATGCAAGCTGTGCCTTGCGTGCGAGGAAGACAGAGGTATTCATGGTGCCGTCAACTCCTCTGCTTCCAAATGAGTGGTGTCGTGATAACATCCTTCCTGCATGGCCTTATATAAACCAGCTGCTCTGAGCTGCTGTGTCTGTGCACTACTTTCAGCAAACCTAGAACAATTTTATATGCATTCCTGTGGGAGGAGGTATAAAGCTAACACGGTGGTTCTGCCTTTGAATGTTCACTTTTATTCTATTTCCGGAAGCAGGTAAGCCCTAAACTTTGGATGCAGAGCAAGCCTGGCGCCAGCTCATGTGGTTTAGTTTGGCTCTACAAGCCACAACAGGGGATGAGCTGTGTTAGAGGATGCTATATGCATGTGCCAAAAAATATTGGAAAGCTGCAGTGTGTAAGGTCACTGTGACCATCAAGGAAGGAAGAAGAGTCAGTTTATTCTTCCCTTGGTTCATCCTTAGCCTTTTCACACTGTCACTGCTGCCCACATCTTTTCAGGGCTGCCGAGCAGAATATGTGCATGTGTGTCTGAATGTGTTTGTGTGTATATTTCAGGTTGATATGCAGAGATGTGCTCAAGAAGCCAGGAGGACTCTGGATTGCTAAGCAAACATTTAGATGAGGGATACTAGATTTTTGTTAAGCAGCATAAGTTTAACTTAAAACAGTGCTCAGCAGCCTGGTTGAGGCAATTCCCATGTGCCAGCAGAACCTGCTTGAGTGAGTGATGGGAACTCCAGATACCTGGAGTGCAGCCTGCAAATTGAGAGAGGCTGCAAGTCATCATGTAGGTACTTAGGAACAGAGTCCCTTATGATCCTCTGATTCATGGACAAAGAGCATCACATAAATCAGGGACATTTACACAGCCCTGTGGTGCCATCCTTCAAAGTTTCACTACAGCAGCTTCAGGTTTGACTCTAAGCAACACTTTCACTCTGGGCCCAGTTGAATGAGGCCTCATCTCAGCTCTTCATGCTTACGGTTGATTAGGTTAGTTACTGCTACAGGACAAAAAGAGGCTATGGAAAAGTTTTCCTGCCTAGGAAAATTCGTGATAGAAGCACAACCAACATTAAGCATCAAAAAAAAGAGTGAGAAAAAAAGGAGATGTGATAACACCCCTAAAGTTGCTTACCGCTTTATATTGGGGTTACCAATTTTTCATCTGGCTAGACTTCTGCCAAGAGAGCAAGAGCCTTACATACTTGGCACACTTGACACTCAGATGCTGAAGGGAAAATGAATGAAGACAGCCCACCCCTATTCAGTGCCTTGTTGTTAGAGGCATAGCAAATAGGAGACCTGTAATGACTGGCAAATCAACTGGAAAAACCTAGGCCTTCAGGCTATGATGAGATGGACATGGATGCACCAGGGATGGTGTTCAGGGGATGTGGCCCCCTCAGCAGTAGGGGCTTGTAGCCAGCTAGACTGTGCAGGTCCCTATAGCTAAAGTTTATTATTAGACTGTGTGAGCACTTCTAATACACTTCAGCACAAAACCGGGTAAGAAGTCTTTTGCAGTAATTTAAATAACCTAGAAGACTTGACACAGAATTGGACTGGAAATGATCTTATGATTCATTGACAACTGAACTGTGGGGATAGCAAGCTGCAGCACAACAAAGGTAAAAAATCTGGCTAGAGTATTAATGCTTTGAGATTCCATTAGCTTTGCATACATTTATTTGTGGGCATGTCGCTGATCGAGAAAGTTTTGGAATTTCAATCCTTGCTCCTTCTTCCACGCCCTAAGAAAAATCCTTCCTGCTTAGTAGTGTATCTATTGGGGAGAGACTACCAGCTGTCAGGGACAGCAGGTTGTGGTGATGCTAATACATTATCACCTCATTTCAGTACTAAAATAGTCTTTATCCAGCATAAGTGCTGAGATGTTAAGCACTTTTTGTAAAGAGCTATTTATTAAGCGGAGAGAGCCTTGAGATAGAAGTGTCTAGATTTTCTAGGAGGAAAAATAAAAATCTTTGTGGGTTAAAATTAGCTTTTAGATTGCAGAGGTGAAACCACCTGAGGTGAGAGCCTCGCTGATTTTTAATAAGCAAATGAGATATTTCATATGAAATTGCTTTTACGTGACTATTGAAACGAGTGCCATCTTCCAGCAGCACCTTCTGCAGCACATGTGATGCCTCTGTGGGGAGGAACAAAGCACAGAGCCAGGTGAGATTGCAGGGGAGACAATGGGTTCCCTCTGCGCAGTGGGATACTTTATGGTGAAGTAGGTATTGCTATTTATTTTAAGTGCCCCCTCATTAACTATTCATTGAAATAGATTAAATGGATGGATTTCATAGGCCTCTCAGGCACTTCCTCAGAACTGTGCCCTGGCTTCCCTGAAGCACCGTTTGAGCTGAGCATGGCAGCACTTGTCAATGGAGCAGTTGTGGTGCCATGTTTAAGAGTCCTAATGCATTTTTAATTCTCCTCCTCCTCCATCATTCTCCTCACCTTTCTCTTACCTGTCCAAATTAAGATGGGGATTTTTCCACCCTGTCCACCCAAATGGTGAAGGCTATGTTTGATAAGGTCTTTGTTTTGCTATTTGCCTTTGACAGGAGCTGGCCCCTGCGTGTCTGTGCACCAGCCTTTTAGCTGAGTGTTTCCTAGCTCAATTCCCTCTCCCTCTGGATTTTGCTTTCCAGAGGACCAGAGGACTCATGCTGCTTCCAGACACTGACAACTGGCTTCCACAGCAAAGACAAGGCACAAGGATAATCAAAGGTATGCAACAGCTTCCTTATCAGGAGCAAATAAATAAATAGATGAAGGCTCTTCAGCGTAAAAGACTAAAAGGAGAAGGGCAGAGGCCAGCTGGAGCTTGCATGGCTGGAAGGGAGAGTTGGAACCATTCCAGTCAATTAAGCAATTAATCTAGCAGGCAGCAAACTTAAAACACTCAGAAGAAGGTAGTTCTTCATATCATATAGAGTTGGGCAGTAGGAACTACTTGCTGCAGGATGGTACAGAGCCTGGAAGTCTATATGGACTCAAGGAATCATGAAGCAAGTTCATGAAAGAGAAATCCATCAAGGGCTGTTAAATAGGCTCTGCCTTTGGTAGAAGAATTTCTGGAGCTGCAAGTTACTGAATGATTAGAAAATACTTGAGGAAGTATTGCTCTATACTTGATTTATCTTTACGCTCATCTCCAGGCATCTCTTTTTGGTTACTGAAGGAGATTTGGGTAGAAGGATGTTTGATTGCTCCTCTTGTGTTTGCCCTGCCACTACCACAGTGCTGTCCTCTTTAGAGTGAAAAGACCAAGGGAAAAGTCACTCATATTCTTCAGTAGGAACTAGGCTGGTGAATACATAACTATAGAAGCATGAAGTGGCTGCCGGTAACTACAAATCTGTTCCTTTTCTGAGGTCAGCCTTTTCATTTGGACTGATGGTTTGTATTTTACAGACAGAAATTGCTCCCACCACCCACTGAATATTGGATTCTTTTTGTGCCTGAGGTATGATTAGTTCTGGAGTATGTAAGGCCCTCAGTTTTCACTGGCTGTTGTACTAAATAGGTATTGTTTACTGTAGCTAGAGGACCACTTATCAGCTTCTGCTGTAATGTACTATTATTATTAATAATTACATATAGTTTGTAATTAATATTTTATTATATAATTGTTATTAAGCTTTGATAATAATAATGTTTATATTTCATATATAATTTCTTATTCATGGGCCCATATGCAGTTTACAAAGGAAGTGGCATTATACAGACGGCTGAACTTTGAGCATGAGCCATCAACTGATCTGACCAATGTCATAGTTAGCAGTAAAAAAAGGAATATATCCAAGGTTTCCAAGTCCTTGAGTCTTTACACTGACAATTTTGAGAGATTTTTCTTTTTACTGAAACCCTAAAAAAACCCCTTTCCTGGTCCCTTTAAATGTAATGTGATACGTCTAAAATCCAAGCAGAGTATTATATTTTCGAAAAGGTATGTATTAGAACAAAAGCATATCAGTCACCTGTGCAGATGAGCTGTAGGCTCCAGCGTCACATGGGTTTCTTTGGAAAGTTTACCCTTGGTTTCCTCTTATCAGCTCAGTGACTTCTCGGGCCTAAAGCTGACTTACATCTGTTGGCCTCTTACAGCACAGTTCAGTACCTTGAAATCCTGTATGATATGATGGATGGGAATGAAAGGAATGAATTTTGGGGTGTCCATGCTGTGGGGAGGGAAGGTATCAAGGTCCGTCTGGCCCCTCAGGGTACTTTGGTGGCCTCACCCAGATCCCAGAAGTACTTGAAATGATACTGGTGCAAGGGAGACCACACCAGTGAGGGAACCTCCCGGTGGCATCAGCCTCATTGTCACAAATGCTGTTGCCAAAAGGGCTGATTTATTTCTCATGCTGCCAGTGATGCATGAAGCAGGGGGGTTAAAAATCTATTTTAATGCCAGTGAGTGGTGTCAGGTGAATATGAGCAGATATAGGAATCCAGACAATTAGAGCAGCTTCCCTTGACCTGATATTAGCAGAAGGTTTTCTGCAAGTTGTGATAGATGTAGATCCTCGACCATTGATTTTTTTGGTACCTGTCCACAAATACTATGATAAAGTGTTGTTTTTGTAAGGGTATTTTTTTTAAAGAGAGTGGAGTTACTGTAGCTTTGTGAAATATTGGTGATGTAGTTATCTATGAGCTATCTAAGCACCAGGTCACACAGAGCATTAGAATTCATCATGTTTGTTATTTTTACAAATGACTTTATGTCAACAAATCAAAGCTTGACTCTAAAAAGGCAGCCACATAAAGTTGGCTACACACCATCCTCTGTGCAAAAGGTCTGATTTTGTCATAAAACAGCTACTTCCATGGACTATGGAGGTGAAGTTTTACATGGGCAGATAGGGGATGCAGCCTCAAGCACTGAAGTCAGGAGAGGACTGCAAACACAACTATGACAAGAGATTAGGAGAAAGTATTTTTCAGGGAAAGGAATAAATGTGTGTCCAGAAACATCCTGTGACTAGGAAAAGGACAGAGATGCATTTTAGTTTGAGAAGAGTCTCTAATGACTTTGTGACACCCCTTCTAGGCTTGATTGAGCTTTGGTATTCATGAGTTCTTTGAAAACAGGTTCACCTGCACCTCAAGGCTTCTGCTTTCCTTTGACAGCACTGCTTTTTCAAAAGATTCATATCATAGAATCATAGAATCAGTAAGGTTGGAAGGGACCTCTGGAGATCATCTAGTCCAACCTCCACAATCAGCAGGGTCACCTAGAGCACGTTAGGCAGGGCTGCATCCGGGCAGCCCTTGAAGATCTCCAGAGAAGGAGACTTCACAACCTCTCTGGGCAACCTGGTCCAGTGCTCCGTCACTCTCACAGGGAAGAAATTCCCCCTCACGGTCAGGCAGAACTTCCTGTGCTTCAATTTCTGCCCATTGCCTCTTGTCCTGTCACACGGGGACAACTGAAAAGAGTTTGTCCCCATCCCCTTGACATCTTCCCTTCAGGTGCTTGTACTCATTGATAAGATCCCCCCTCACCCCCTCAGTCTTCTCTTCCCTAGGCTAAACAGGCCCAGCTGTCACAGCCATTCCTCACAGGGCAGATGTTCCAGCCCTCGGATCATCTTTGTACCCCTATGCTGGACTCTCTGCAGTAGCTCCATGTCTCTCTTGTCCTGGGGAGCCCAGAACTGGACACAGGACTCGAGATGAGGCCTTACCAGGGCTGAGTAGAGGGGCAGGATCACCTCCCTCAGCCTGCTGGCAACACTCTTCCCAATACACCCCAGGAGAACATTGTCCTTCTTGGCCACAAGGACACATTGCTGGCTCATGGTCAACTTGTCATCCACCAGCACTCCCAGGTCTTTCTCTGCAGAGCTTCTCTCCACAAGGTCAGCCCCCAGCTTGTACTGGTGCATGGAGTTATTCCTCCCTAGGTGCAGGACTCTGCACTTGCCCTTGTTGAATCTCATGAGGTTCCTCTCTGCCCAGTTCTCCAGCCTGTCCAGGTCTCTCTGAATGGCAGCACAGCCCTCAGGTGGATCAGCCACTCCTCCCAGTATGGTATCATCAGCAAACTTGCTGAGGAGGTACTCTGTCCCCTCATCCAGGTCATTGATGAAGAAGTTGAACAGGATGGGACCCAGTACTGAGCCCTGGGGGATGCTAATAGCCACAGGCCTCCAACTGGACTCCACACCACTGACAACGACCCTCTGAGCTCCGCCTTTCAGCCAGTTCTCAGTCCACCTCACTGTCCACTCATCTAACTCACACTTCCTGACCTTATCTAGGAGGATGTTATGGGAGACAGCATCAAAAGCCTTGCTGAAGTCAAGGTACATAATGTCCACTGCTCTAGCCTGCCCAGAAGGTCTCTAATCCTATCCTCCTCAACCAAAGGAAAGTCTTCCCTTCTCCGGACTTTCTCTCTAACGTCCAGGCTCTGGGATTCTTGAGGGCTGCCCTTAGCAGTGAAGACTGAAGCAAAGAAGGCATTCAGTAACCCTGCCTTCTCTGTATCCCTTGTCACCAGGGCCCCCGCCCCAGTCACTAGCAGGCCCACATTTTCCCCAGTCCTCCTCTTGCTGCTGATGTATCTGAAGAAGCCCTTCCTATTGTCCTTGACATCCCTTGCCAGACACAATTCCAAATGGGCCTTCGACTTCCTCGCCGCATCTCTACATACTCTGACAGCTTTCCTATAATCCTCCCAAGTAGCCTGTCCCCTCTTCCACATTCTGTGTATTTTCTTCTTCTGTCTGAATTTAGCCAAGAGCTCCTTGCTCACCCATGCAGGTCTCCTGCTCTTTTTGCTGCACTTCTTACTCACAGGGATGCACCTATATCATCTGGCTTACAAAATATTTTTTCCATGACTTCAGCCATGATTATCAAATCTATTTCCCAGGCCAAATGGTCCTGGATGTACCCTTTTCTCTTCTCACCCATCTGCTGTATTTGTCCAGGAATTCTTTCAAGTTTCAGTTTCATTTTCCTCAGTCAGACCTGGATGGCTTAATTATTTTAACATCCAGCCATAAATACTTGGCTTCCCTCAAATTGCCAAGGAACTCTTGCAAAGCTGACAAGGCCCTTGGAGAAAATAAAGTGATGGCAATACTCCTTAACGTATGTCAGGAACTGAAAATAATGTGGTCATGGCAGCTGTGACTGAATTAGCCCTTCTGAGCAGCTGGGCTTATTAATTGAGGCATGGGGCTGTGGGAGGCTCCAAAGGACACTAGTTAAATAAGTCTCTGGACCACACCATATTGCATAACTGAGGGAATGTTTTCAGATTTGCTGCATATGGAATGAGAGACTTTGAATGTGATTCAAATCCTACACCACTGTAACTGGGAATTCATTCATTCTTGTTGAAGAAGTTGATCCAGTGTACAACTGGCCAAAGTGCAGGTAGAGTGAGGCCACGTTCATCGTAAGGAAGTTGTTCTTTTTTATCTGTGAAAGAATGTTAACAAGGGGAAGGCTGTATCCTTGAAGTGGAGAGGGTAGCCAGATTCCAGCCGGTGGGTGACTGACAGGTAGTTTGTTCAGTCCTTGTCCCAGTACTATTGGCCTGAGGCAGAAACAAATTTTCCTGAGGGGGGGAAAAAAAAAGCATATATGAGTCTCACACAGGTGTAACAGGAGGACATCTGAACTCAGTTGTTGGATTACTTGTTTTGAAAACCACTGATAATCCAGAGCCACTTTTTAAGGCACAGACTATTTAAAACTTCTGACAAATTTGTAAACTGACATTGAAGCCATGAAAGTGGGGAATAATGACCTCATTGTTACACTTGCACAGAGCTTCCAGGTGGCACAGAACAAGGATATCTTCTTGCCTACAGCTGGGGGAAAAACAGTAATTTCTGGGGCAATGTGGTCTACCAGGGGAAAATTCTACCTAAGCCTGACCCTGCCTCCCTCAGAGAAACTATAGTGAGTCCTCTTGTCTGAAAAGATGTAAAACCAGGGGTAAAATATCCTCACTTCAGTTCCTTTGTGGTAGACCAAACAATTTTGTTTTGACAAGCTTCACACAGCTCATTCCCTTTTTATTCTTTCAGGTGCCCATTCCAGAAGAGTGCCAAGAGAGAAGGGGAAGGACGAGCACTATGAGCAGCACGGGTGATGAAATCCCCATTTCTCCTGTCACAGTAGAGGCCCAGCAACTCTGTGTTACAGCTGGTAGCTGAACATGGACCCAAGGACTGGAGGGGCGAATGCCCAGGGCTTGCAGAGATAACCACCAATGGTGAGCTAGAGAGGAGGTGTCATGGTCTACATCAGAGCTTATGTCATGGTCTACCTATGTTATGGACTGTATCAGAGACAAAGGACCAGACCGTGTGGTCTGTCTTGTGCACTGGATTAAACTGTCAAAAAGTAGACCAAGTCATATACAACCTGAGACCAAGGCAATACATACTATCTCAGCAGAAACCTGTACAGCACAGGTTACTCTAGGCATCTTATACATTTGTAGTTATCATTAATTTTCTTTCCCCAGTCAGGCTACTCTACCCTGGTTAAATTAACTCAATCACTCCTGCTCTGTCAGATTTCTTTCTTAGTAGATGTGATCCAGTGATCACTTAAGGACTCAGGCATTATTATGCTTTTCAGAGCAAAATTATTTTCTGTCTTCTTTACACTTGAGAGCCTCTCTCGTTTATTCTCCCATCTTCCCTTACTGATACTTTAATCATACAATCAGTGGGCAATATTAATCAGGTTCTGGTGGAATCTATGTAATTTAGGTTGTAGACAGTAAAATGTGCTGTCTTCAAGCCATAAAAGGTGCTTTCATAAGCATTAGAAGCAACAAGATGTAGTTTCCTAAGACTATGTCTAGAGGTTGAATGTTGGTGTGTAATAAGGTTCTCACTGACAGAGCTGTTTTTCTTTTAGTAAGGGTATTAATAGTGTTTGATTTCCCTACTCAGAGACTTCTATTTATTACATATATAGAAACTTGACATTTTTGAAATCTTTCCTGCTTTGTCAATGGTGTTTGAAACTGGACAATGGCTTCAAAAGTGATTGTGGAAGGGACTGGCTGTGACAGAAACACATGCATATGATCAGAGCTTAGTTTTGGAACCTACTTTCCTTAGGAAAAAAGTTTAAAAATATGCAGTAAAAAACACATTTTTTGGCTCATGATTTTGCTCAAACAGGGCAAGTGGCAGGATACATGTCTTAACTATTAGCTTACCAGATAATAATATATACTCTTGTCTCATCTTGACTAGAGGAATAAGCTTTGACCTTTCCGTGATGGTAAAGCTACCGAGGAAGAGTGAACAGGAATAGGGCTTAACTTCTGCCACCTCATCTATTGCAGGAAGAGTGGAAGAACAGGGCAAATGTGCAGGGTTGCTACCTCAGACTCTCTCACGCACCGAAAAATTGCTGGCCAGATATTTCTAAAATCAAATGTATTGTCTTTGTATTTAACACACCTCAAGGGATTTTCTTCCAAGTATCTGCCCAGTCCTTTTTGAAATGTGTAAACATTTAGGATCCACAACATCCCTTGTCAAGGAATTCCACAGCCTTGCTAGACAATGTGTGAAAACTGTTCCCTTATCTCTGTTTCAAACCTGCCACCTGTCAGTTTTGCTTAATGTCTCCTATTTCTTATCCTGGGAGTGACAGTGACTAATCAGTCTCTGCCCCTTACACAGGCATCATTTCCATCTACTGCTGGTTTTCCCAGTTTTTCTGTTTTCCCACCAATCTCCTTTGTACTTAGCATTACTGATTTTAGAGCAAAAGATATTAAGTCATCACAAAATACCTTACTTTAGATCATGGATTCACAACCAGGAGAGCAGGATCTTCCAAATCCAAAAGTTTGCTGAGCAATGATGTGTGAACAGCATTTCTCATGTATCTTCTCAGCCAAAGGAGTTCTGGCAAATGGGAGCTGCTAAACATTTGGAGAAAGATAATCCTCATTAAAACACTGTCATGGCACTTCACAGAGGTGGTTCTAAATGCATCACTTTGTGCCTCTTGCAATGTTTATGTGATTTCCAGGGACATAAGGGAAAGTAATTTGTACTGAGTCTCTTCAAACAACAATAGAAAGCTATTCTACAGCTGGAATACTTGGCTAGTGTTTTCGGTGCAGACGGCAAGTTATGAACAGCTGTGTTGCAATATGAGAAGTATAATCAAACTGGCTGGTGAAGACGGTTGAGGGGCAGTCATTTGCAGAAAGTAGGGCAGCCTCGTGTTTGCACATGAGACTGCTTGATGCTTTGCACGCACTGTACTGCCAAGGAAGAGTCTCTGCTTCACGGGGTCGCTGAATCTGGAAGTAACATCACTAGACCTGTAAAAGGACACCAGATTCATGATGATGTGACTTTGATTTAGTGAATTCCTAACTGAGCACAAGAGCAGATTTGTTTTTTACACAGAGGCTTTTAGGCTGTGATGCTGTCTTCAATTGCTTGTCTGCTGCATAGAAGAAAAAAGTAGGGAAGACCAGTAAGTGGGCATAACAGCTGAATACTCAGGCTTTGGAAGCACTGGAAAGAACTTCCTGCTGCTTCATTTCCAACCTGTTGCTGAACAGATTAAATTTGAAGTTAGGATTTAAACACTGAAATCCTTAATTGATTTCAAGTCTGGTCTCTTTGCTGAGCTGCTAGTCTACAGCATCCTGCCTTGCTCTGATAGATCTGAACTCCCCCTCACTACTCTTTTCAGAGGCATAAGAAAGCATCTTGGGATGCTTGTTCTTTGTAATATAGGGGGAAGCCGGATAGTGGGAATGCTGCTTACCCTCTACATTTGTTAGGGGTTGGACTATGGAGATCAATCAGCAGAGCCCCTGCTTGGAAGCTCCCCACATGACTGCAGTATGAACTGACAGTCGAAGAATAGTTAGAAGGTTATGTTTGTTTGTTAAATCTCCTCAGAATGACATGTATTTTTAACAGCCTTTCAGCAATCACTGCTCTCATCCAGAACCGCATCAGGGAGGTAGGATGGAAAGCCGTGCTTATTTTCAGAAAGCTACTGTGTGAGTGACACTACATTTTGTTGGTCATATAAATGAAAAGAAGGAATTGGAAATTCTTTGGGGCAGAGGCTGTCTTTTTCTGGAGCTTATTATACCTTGCAAATATCCCTGAGAGGCAATGCCTCATAATTAATTGCTAAATAATTAATACTAATATGAAGCAGATACTACTCATGAAGTAATTAACCTCTTTATACTTACAGGGGAGTCCTACGAAATGGAAGAGCAATTAAAGGTTCTTTAAACAACAGAGCAAAACTCCCACCGATTGCAGTCAAGGCAGGTTTAGGATTTGAGTCCAGTAGGATTTCCTCAGACATAAAATAGGGCTAACTTTTTTCCTGTATATAAAAGTTTCAAATGTGCTATTTTTACTCAGTCTATATAAGTGTACAGACTGGATGAATAATTTCAATTTAATTTAATTTAGGATAGTATGAACCAGACAGTGACAAGGCATACCGGAATTTTCCGCAGAAGTGAGCAGGTGGATAATTCATGTTACAGTACAGCTTTTTTACAGTTTCATTCAGGCAGTGTCATACAATGGATGGAAAGAAGGACAGGATGGCAAAATTAATTATTTGCAAGATATATCTTTAGGTAACATCATCTGCATTCTATCCACAGAGGCACTCTCATAAAGAGAGCGTTTATACATTTTTGTTGTTGTTCATCCCTCACTGGGACTTTTGCAGTCATTTCAATGTTCCTTCAGATAAATTCATACAGCCAAACAGAGGAGATGTGAATTTTCTGGGACTTTGCTGCCATCATTACTGAGAGAAATGAAAACAGCTAAGAAGATCAGGTCACATAACCACCCAGTATGACTTTATTCAGGTAAGTAAGTCTTGCACCTCTTGATTCATAACTTCAGCAGTCTCTTCTTGCAAATCAAAACGAAGGGAGAGATACAACCTCCCCAAACTCATTCTTGCCAAGTATCTTTAAATCAGAGGTGAGTTAGAGCTCTGAATTTGATAGTTCCCAGTAGTGTTCACAAAGTCCCCCATTTGAGGATGTGTGTTTCAAGAGTTAGAGCTCTGGATTTGATAGTTCCCAGTAGTGTTCACAAAGTCCCCCATTTGAGGATGTGTGTTTCAAGAGCATCTTGATGCACTGATAATGAACACTGTCTGTTCCTCAGAATTCACTGATGTCCTTGTAAGTCCTTCATTATCTCTTTATGCTCTTATTATACAGGCTGTTCCTTCTCTCACGATACCTGGTAAAGGTGATTGCGTTCTGCTGCTTTTGTCAAATGAGTGACAGAGAGTATGAAAAAATGTCAGTCATTTTGGTTTGGTATTTGGGGCTCTGAGGAACTTCATGCTCTCAAGAAACCTCCTCTTCTGTCACTCCTCAGATGTACATAGCAGACTGAAGAAGTTAATACTCTGGTAGTGCAGTGGAAAATGAAATTGCCTGACATTCTCTTAAAGCCACTCTTGAAGAGCATTAATGGGGTCTTCTGGACGGCATGACTTTGCTGTTTCAGATAAACACGCTTCCCTGTGTTTTGTGCCTGGTGCTAAGCCCCAGACAAACTGTAACAGTTGTCTCTGAGAAGACGAGTGTCCCAGGGCTCTGCTGTGTCTCCGTGTCCATGTACTCCACACTGTGCCCTGTCTCAGGAAGCTCACTCGGTCCCCACAGTCTGTATCACCCAACATCTGTGCAGCTCAACCAGCAGCCCAAGGCGTAACCCAACTGGAGCTACTCATCACAGGCCAGTACATTCAATCTTCAGGTCTCGGAGGCCTCAAGGCCTCCCTCTCCCTGTCTCCCCTGCTGGGCTGGGCCAGCTGTCCCTTCTTGAAAAGTGGTGGCATGAAGCTTCATGGCCTGGAGAGGAAGGCATAGAGCAGTTGGTGAGGGTGGAAGCTGGCAGGCACCCTGCACTTTGGAATCTAAGACAAAACCCCACTTCACCCTACAATTAGCTTTGGGGAGAAACTCCGTGGAAGTCTTTTCACATGTGTGTTGTCTACTACACCAGCAATCCGAGACATAGCTGACCATGACATCAGGTGGACCAACACAGAACCTGTTGCTTGTGTCTGACCTGTTTTCTGTGAACTCTGTGGTCAAAAGTGCATGTTTCTTATCTGGAATTTAGAAGATGGATTATTTTAAACACTTGCGAGGGCACGGCTTGTCATGTGAAAACCCTTTTATATACACTTCCTGTGTATATAAAAGGGATTTAAAATAGGTGGTGTCCCTTTTCCTTATTTGCAGTGTATATAAGATTGGCTTATTGATAACATTTGCTCTGATTATGTTTTTAGCTCCTGCACAGCAGGAATGCTAAATCCTCTGCTTTAGGTTGAGGATGGGAGGGAAGACAAGGGCCAATCAGACCTGCTGGTTGACACAGAGCTGTAGTCTGCAAAGCTGTTTCTTACAGTTTTTAAATGTCTAGGGTCCCTTCACAACGGCAATTCTTTGTCCTAAGTGTGTCTGCATTAAAAGGAAGGAGGAAAAGGGTAAATGAGGAGGGGCTGAGCTGCCTAAATGAAATCCGCTGCTTTCTGGCTGAACTAGATTACGTATCCTGGCATGAGGGTGACCCGCGGCTGGAAGGCTGGTGAGGGGAGAGCTCTGTGCCAATTACCAGGCCCAGCTGGAAAACGACTGGAGCTTCATTGCTCTAGGGGGGCTGAGAGAAGAGCTGCGGACGTCTGCAGCTGCCCCTGGAGCGGAGGCATTGCGGGAAGGGAGCCGCGGGGAGGAAGGCTCATGTTTGATCTGCTGCCTCGCTTTTTGCTGAAGAATGGTTCTGAGCCCCGGAGGAGACTCAGGCAGGGGCTAGGAAGACCCTGGCTCCCTCCACGCAAGCAAGCAGACAGCGCTTTGCCCAGGAGACATGTGCAGTGGGGTAATTGGTCCCAGGGAAGTGGTGGGAAACACCGACCACTCTGCATTATTCATCCCAGCTGAGGCCCAGGAGCTCATCAGGGCATTCGCCCAGGAGGTGAGGGCTCAGCTTCAGGTTCCTGCTCTGTTTGATTCAGATCAGGGGCTTGATGCCTGTTCCAGGTACAGTTCCGGTCTCGGAGATATTTCTCACTTCTTTCCCTTTTTCTAAAGAGCCTTGTTTTTCAACTAGGAGAGGATGTGTTTGTTTCTGAGCTTGCCAAAACTTTTACAGGATGGGGGAATGGGTTCAGGCCCAACTCTAGTGGGTCCCAGGGTCTCTGCGACCAGCACCATTCAGCACTAGGAGCAGCATCACTCTGTCCGTCTGCCACACTTGCCGATGTGGCCACTGGCAACTCCCCTCTCTTTGAATTGTCCCCCAAAATGAGTGTCCCTTTGACATCTCACGCTGAGACTCAAAGTGCCAGACCTTGTTCTTGTGGCCTGCTGCTGCACAGGCCAGCAGACACAGAGAGGGCTGGAAGCCACCAGCGGAAGAGATGCTACAGTGAAACCTGCTTGTCTCCACTAACCTGGCTCTTTCAGTTTATTAAGTGTAGTAACAGGCCAATAAATTAGTACTATTTATTTTAATGCTTTGTGCTGCTCTAATAACAAGGCTTAATTTTAAATCTTACTCTGCTCAGTTCAGTATAAATCCACTGTTTCTAAAAAAAAAAATCCCATCTACAGTATTATAACTCTAGTTAAGGAATGGTTCTCATTGGAGATGCATTGCCAGGCATTAGCCCAGGCATAGGTAATTGAGGAAGGCTTGAAAAATCGAACAGGCGCGCACATTCATATGCAGAGCTCCCCCTGACAAGCACACTTAGAACAAAGATCCAGGGTCCTTCCCATTTCACAGTCTTGAGTGATGTTATAGCAGAGGTATTTATTAAGTGTTTTAATGAACATGTATTTCCATTTGGAAAATGAACATCAACGTTCAATAGAAATTAATTAAAATGATATAAAACGTGACCTTGAAAAGATTAAGTGACATTAGCGACAGCTTAGCTTTCCCTCATGTTTCTTGAAACACAGCCTCCTAGTCCAAATCCATGAAAACAAATGAAAACAAGCTGTGGATTTTCAGGGAAACTTGTTACTTTCCCTTCTTTGAGTCAGCATCTAACTGAAGTAAATAGCAGTTTGACCTGAGAAAATGAGTGATCAATTAAAGAAAAGAAATGAAAAGAATAAGAAATCTTTAGGTGAATTAAGGTTCTATTTGAAAGCACACTTAATCTGAACTTGTGCTGGCTACCGCAGAAAGGAGAGACATGTTCTTTTCCCATAGAAATGCAGGGAGAAAACACGTGTCTTGTACCTTGGTGTGAGCCCTATCCTAGCCCCTTGTGTGTATTGACCAGAGCTGGCATGCTGAGGAGGAAATAGCTATTGCTCAACAAGTAGCCCTGTTTGGGGAACAAATGCTGGAATTGGTGGGATGAGGGTAGTTTGCTACTTAGAGAGCCCTCCCATTCTCATCCCAAGAGCAGTAGGTTGGTTAATGAGGTATATCTACCTGACCATATATAGTTCACAGTGTGAAAAATATTGAGGTAATGTATACTAAGTATTAATACTATATGCATATTTGTCCCATGCTGGTAGCTTAGCTCACACTTGGGAGTCATTAGGGTTGAATGCCAGAGTTAGTCACTGTAATGTCTCTGATCACTGGATAGCACCTAAACAAGTATAGCTTGAACTAAAAAAGAGGGTGAGGTAAGGAAACAAAAAAAAGAGGACACAACGAAAGAGATGAGGCTCGGGTTGTGGTTGCATGATATAGTTCCTTGGAGGGGAGAAGTGGCTTGGTACATTTGTTCATTGTTGGTGCTTGTGCTGTGGTTTCCAACCCTTCTGCTGTGCTACCACAGCAATCCTTACCAGACAGGCTGGAAAACAGTGCACTGATGTGGCCTGAACTAAAACAAAACACCCAGACCTTCAGACTCCCTAGTGACAGCCACCACTGCTCAGTGGGCAAGGAGCCAGCAGACCCCTCAACACATGAATGAACAGCTGGGGGCCACTAATGTCTTATGCCATCATAGCTCTGCTGCAATGGTCTTCTGGTCTGAGACTCTGGAGAGCATTCCTGCTGGGTTTTGTGAGTCTACTCACCTGCATAAAGTCACTCTTGTTTGCAAGATCAAGTGCCCAATTTGAATTCAGGTGGCCAATAGAGGGATTCAAGGTATAAATTGTTTGCCTCTTTAAATTATCTTTCACTTTCAGGGTACTGAAGCTCCAGTTCCTTGTTGCTGTAGCCTCTCTGTTCACCCTATTAGGAAACTATGTTTCCCCCAGGCACTTAGATTGCGACAGGAGTAGTCTCTGTCTATGTACTAGAAGAAAAATTTGATTTGAGGCTCCAGTTCCCACCCCTAATACTTATTTAAATATTTTACTCTGACTTAATACATTATTACACAAATGCTCTATCCACTGCCCTAAGGGAATGTTTTAAAGTGTTTTTATTCCTTTATGTTGTGTTCTTTTTATTCCATTTGTCAAACAGTACAGGTACAGCTGGGAGCCTGATGCAGACACCAGGAATAGAAGAAAGTCCCAGCATCACCAGTGCTCAACCCTTCCTGCAACAACAGGAAGCAGAGAAGGTGAGTTTTGCCTCAGGGAGCAACAGGGGACTAGAAGCAGATGTATGCTAAATTTTCAGTTAGAAATCTCAAGCAAGATTGTATTGACTAGGGCCTCATACATACAGCAAAAATGTCGATGGTGTATCACAAAGTAAATTCAATGAGAAAAGGCAGCTAGCACCAACCCCCATTTTACTTGGAACAATTTTATAGCCCCACTCTAAGTAAAGCTTGCATTTTCTGTCAATCCTAAGCCTAATGCTAAACCTATTCTAGGCCATAGAGTAGGCACTCCCTCATTTCAGGAACTGTAATTTCCTCAGAAACAATTCTTTTTGCAGCTCTCAGTTTCTTTTGGCAGCATCTTTTCAGTCCCACACTAAATGTTGCTCTGAGCTTTCTCTCTTTCTCAATCCTAACCCTGTCCCATAAGGCAGGATCCCCACTATCCAGACACTCAATATTCCTTGAGATGAGTTATAGTATGTACCCTCAATTTCCTTTGGCACCCTCTTTCACACTCACCAACAGATGTACCTCCAGGCTTTCACTTTTTCTCTACAATAACCTTCACTCTAGTCTGACCCTTAAAAATGATACCACAGCCCTTTCACACACCAAAGATTCCTCAGAAGAGAGTTCTCTTTCCAGCTCTCATTTTCCTCTCACATCTTCCTTATAGCTCCCACACAACCATAGCTCCCGGTTTTCACTTTTTCTCATTCCTGATCCTCATCCTATTCCTAGGCAGACCTATAGGCCACAGACTCTGTTCCAGCCAGATTCCCAGTATTCCTCAGAGTTCAAGGTCCTGCCCTGTTTCTTGCAAAACCTTTCCCAGACCCATTCCTGTAGTAGCTTTGAGTGTTCTTCTTCTCTCAATCTCCCTAACCTTACAAGGACTCTACTCCGTCCAGAGACTCATGACTCCTTAGAAGAGGATACTAGCCTTGGTTTCCTTTGGAAGACACTTCACAGCTTCACTGCAGCTATAGCTCTGGGTTGTCTCTCATTACAATCTCTAACCACAGAGAAGTCCATCCATAGGTCATGGAACCTGTTCCATCCAACATCTCAATATTTCTCCAAGAAGCCCAGCCCAACTCCCGTTGTGGCTCTTGGCTTTCTCTTTCTCTCCATCCTAACCCCAAACTGACTCATAGACCCAGGGCTACAGTCTATCCAGAGACTCAATATTCCTCAGAGTGCCAACCTTTCTCTTTCTCTTAGCTCATACCCTTGGCTGACCAGTATTTCTCTCACTGTTTCTCAGAGGAGGACTCTAGCATTTGCCCTAAGTTTTCTTCAGTGATGCTCCTCCAAATATCGCTGGGTTTTATTTTTGTCCTATCCCTAGCTCTAACCCTAGGCAGACCTATAGGCAAAAGACCCCACTCTGTCCACAGTCTCAATATTCTTCCAAGGACAATTTTAACATCAGGCCTTAGTTTATTTTGGAAGATACTTTCCAAGCCCCTACAGATGTAGCTGTTAACAACCATTTAAACAAATATGACATACCCAAGTCCGTGGGTCCAGACGGGATCCATCTGAGGGTGCTGAGTGAACTGGGCACTCGTTGCAAGGTTGCTGTCTATCATCTTTGAAAGGTCATAATGGCTGGGGGAGATTCCTGCCAGCAGGAAAAAAAGCAAACATTATACCCATTATCAAGAAGGGCAAACAGGAGAAGCTAGCAACCTACAGTCCAGTTAGCCGTACATCAGTTCCTTGTTATACAGAGAAAGCCCCTGGAAGCCGTGCTCGGTTATAAGAAGGTGACTGGGAATATCAAGCACAAATTTACTAAAGATGAATCATGCCTTACCAACCTGATTGCCTTCTATCTTAGAGAGGACTGGCTGTCTGGTTAAGGGGAGAGCAATGTATTTTGTACACCTTTACTTTAGCAAGGCCTTCAAAACAGTCTCCCATTGTATCTTTATAGACAAATGTGTAAGATACAGTATGGACTAGTAGACAAAAAGGTGGATGGAAAATCATCTGGACTGGTGGGCTCAAAGTATCATGATCAACAGTACAAAGACAAACAGGTAGCTGGTTACTAGTGCTGTTCCTCAGGGGTCAATACTGGGGCGAATACTGTTTAATGTCTTTACTGATGGCCTGGTTGAAAGGATGGAGAACACCCTCAAGTTTTTACTGAAACAGGGAAGTGGCTGATATGCTAGAGAGCAGGGCTGCCAGGCAGAGGGATTAGGCAGGCTTGAAAAATGGGATCAGCTGAACCTCACAAAGTTCAAAAATATAAATGCAAAGTTCTGCATGTGGGGAGGAATAACCCCATACACTAGTATGGGCTGGAGCCAGAGTGGATAGAAAACATCTTTGCAGAAAAAGACCTGGGTGTCCTAGTGGATGAAAAACTGAACATGAGTCAGCCATGTGCCCTTGTAGCAAGGAAGACCAACCTGGGCTGTGTGGGCAAGAGCACAGCCAGCAGACTGAAGGAAGTGAATCTTTCCTTCAGTTTGGCATTTGGGAGGCCACATCTGGAGCACAGAGTTCAGTTTCAGGCTCCTTGATATAAGAAAGACATTGACATACTGGAGCGAGTTCAGTAAAGAGCTGCCAGGATGACAGGGGGCTGAAGCACAAGTCATACAAGGAGAGGCTGAGGGAATCAGGTTTGTTCAGCCTTAAAAAGAGAAGGCTGAGGGGAGAATTATTGCTCCCGATGGGAGGGTTTAGAGAAGTCAGAACCGGATTCTTTTCAGAGGTGCACAATGACATGACAAAAGGCAACAAGACACAAGCTGAGATCTTGGAAATTCCAATTAGATCTTAAGGAAAAAACTTCATGACAAGGTTGATGGAACACTGGAAGAGCTGCCCAGAGAGACCGTGGAATCTCCATCCTTGGAGATACTGAAAACTCATCTGGCTGAAGTAACCTGAGTAATCTGACCTAATTTTAAAGCTGACTAAGCAGGAAGGATCACACCAGAATGCACTCAGAGATCAGAATTTCAACCTGAATTGCTCTATGATTATGCTTTTGCATGCCTAAGTCTTTGTAAGGTTAGAGTCTAATCAGATCATTTGGATGAGAACAAGGAGTTGCGTCGGCAGCAACAGATTTGCAAAACCTGCTCTGGTTTGAGCCACACTAACATAGGACCAATATCTCAGCATTTGTTGATCCATTAACTTTGACCCTCAGCGTTGTCCTTTTCAACTGGAGGGACTGGACATGTGTTTCCTCTTGCTATTTTCCTGCTTGCAAGTGACCTAACATCCTCACTGCTATTTTTCCCTTTCACACAAGTGACTTCAGATTTGCCCAGCATTATTTTTCCCCTTTCTCCTCTTCCTTCCTCTTCCTCCTTTTTACCTGCCTACGTACCAGTTGGAAAGAGAAAGTTGGCGTTAAAAATATACATACTTTGGGTGCAGGGAGAGGGCAGCTCACCTGACTCAGTGTGTCATTAGATTAAAGCTGACCAGTTCTGGGTGCAGTATATCATGCTGTACTCCAACAGCTCACTTGAATACTTCCCCAGAGGGCAGAGCATTTGCTTTCCCTTTGAATTCATACATCACCTGACAGAACACAGTCATCAAAATTGTGGAATCTCACTTCACTGGAGGATCATTACAAGGGTTTAAAAGAGAACGTTTCACTGTCTTATATATCTTGTTAGACAACACTTGGCAGGTCATCCGAGGAAAATGAATACCCTTCCCAGCTGAGCAGCTGGCTCAAGGAGTGTCATTTACAGCTATAGGTAAGCTCAAGCCAATCCCCCCCAGACTGAGAGACCCAGAAATTCAGAGCCAATGTAGTATTTTAAGCATATACCTAACTCTCCATATTCTTTGTGCGTGCCTTTCTCTCATGACTGAGAGGGAAGCAATCAGAACAGTGAAACACTTCACATACGGCTTTTCATCCAGGGGTATCCAAGGTGGACTCCATGGATCAGCAGATTATGGTCTGACTCTGTGTTCATCGTGCTTAGAGCCACTGATTAGGCCCATTTCCCTGTGAATTTGTTCAGTCCCTGTATGAACTCCACTTACCTTATTGGCTTCTGTGGCAATGACATCCAGAGCAGAATCTCATCCTGTGTGAAATTGCTTTCTTTTCTTTGTTTTCTGTAACTCACAGCTTGACCATTTCATTGGCCATGCCTAAATTCTCTGGTGGCAAGAAACACTATTTCTCCCATTTTGGGTCATGACCTGATCATATAAAATTGTTATTGGCTAACTTACTCCAGTATCATCAGACTAGTTGGTGGCAAACTGCAGAGCTAACCCTTTGCTGGGCATTTCATATGCCATTATGACTAGCCTCTTTCCAACCAGAGCATGAAGGGTGCATAGCAACATTCGTAGGCCTCCTCAAAATACATCACATAGTCTGACACTACAGTCTGCCCAGGAGTTTCTTGTTGCCTATTGTATGCCCTGATGAGTGGAGTTCCATGCAATGAGAGATGCAGATATCTCAGGAGACTGGAGATGTTCCTGGAGACTCTATGTGACCCTGCTGGTGCAGGGTAGTCAGACAAGATGATTTCCAGAGATCTCTTCCAAATCCTACTATTCTGTGATTCTATGACTAACTTTCTAGTTTCTTTTCCTGCTCAGGGGATGCAGGCAGAAGTGATTATCATGGAGGTTATCCACTTCCTACAGGGGGCTGTGATATGTATAACTTCTCCTTTATGATTAATAAACACTGCTGATTAAAAAAGAAAAAGTGTCCAAAAATGTGTCCAGAGCTGATCAAGATTAAATTAAAAAATTAAAATGTTAACAAACATTAAAAACATCTTTAAATTAAGATGTTTGTTAAGGCAAAGATAATTCATGTGTACTTCCACTTTGTCTTTGCAAAATCATCCAGTAATGTACTGAGATACAACAGTCATACAAAATTAAGAATGTTTCCTTTTAGGCAATAAAGTACCAGGAAGTTAACCTTGTCCTGAGACTCTGGAAGTAAACCCAAACTCCATGTAAGTTATACTCTGCTGTTTCTATGAAGACTCAGCCGAGCATAATTCAGCAGTACCTGTTTTCAGCATTGTCCTGTTCCCATACCTTGTCCTACTGCCAGTGCTTAGTTAAGGTACCAGGCAGGAGATACAAAATCGGATTGCAGGCTTTTTTAGTCAAGTTCCTCTTGCAGCTAATTCATCAAAAAAAAAATGGTTGTGAGGTATTAGTGGTTACTGAGGCTTCACTCACCCTTCCTTTCCTTCTTTTTATTGCCTTCAAACTGAAGACCAAGTGACCATAGCTATCTGTCATCAGGCCAAAAATATTCTTGTTTTCTGTGACATTAAGCAAGCACTCTACTCCAACAGATAAATGTCTTGAAGACAAGGGAGGATAGAAAAGAAGAAGAAGAAAATAAGTTTGTTATATGCCTATGGACAAGCTTTTATAGGGTAAAAGTGAAACTATTAAGAGAAAACTGTTGAGAATGATGAGAAAGGCTGTCTCTGAGGCAGTTTGTCCCAGCCCTGGAATTAACACGCCATTCACACCATGAGTACTTGTAGCCGTCTCTGGTTTCACTCTCCCTTGCCTTGAAAGCAATCAAGGGTTGAAGTATTGTGCTATTTTTCCTGAGTTTCATTTTCAAGAGCACTAAAAAATTAATACGTAACAATGAATGCGTGGAGCCAAACTAGTGGTCTAAACTGACTGTTTTCTCTCTTAAGCTCTCAATATGAAGGTGGAAAGTATATGATGGAGGGACATCTTGTTTTTTTCCATGTTTCTAAATGGAATGGATGCCCTCAACAAGATTTTAATCACTTTATAAATTAGCAATATTAGGCATGATCACTCTTTTGGAAGCTGTTATCATGTGATGCATTAGGGTGCACCCAAGAGTGCAGCTGACAAGCACCTCAGGAGTGTGCTACTCTATGCATTTGTCTACATATACCTAACATCATCAGATGCCACAGAAACAAATCACACTTGGTACTTACAAAATACTGAGAACTGGTTGAAGTATAATTACTGGTTTTTCAGTATGACTAGCAGACTGCAGTAAGTTTGACAGAGCTGACATCTTACCAGAAGGAAAGGAGTAAGATATCTTTTTATTTCACTGATACAATCTTACAACTGGAAACCTTTTCTTCTGTCCTTACTTCTTTTTCCCTTACTCATCTGAAGACAGTGAATTGCCACCTATTATCATCCCAGACCTTGTTAAAACAAGCCCTTTTATTTTTATTTTTTAACCTGAGTTATATATATATAAAAAAAATCTCTTCAGTTTGATGCAGTGGACCTGTCATAAACATTTAAGATGTACTGTAGTATCATATTTTCTGGGCAGTATAATAGCATTCCGTTTATTGTTTCCCAAGGAGTAAACTTGGAAATGAATGGCTTTATGAAGAGGCTAGCCTTGTATTAAAGTTGATTGATTCCATTCATCCTCCAACAGGCTCCTAGGCAAAACAATTTCCCCTTAATTAAGCAATATGATGTAAATTACATAGTAATTGATTTAATAAAAATATATGATGCAAACTAACATGAGGAAAACATCTTAACGAACAGCAGCCTGATTCTCTGAAAAGCTCAGGTAATGGGAAGGCTGCTGAAAATGAGGTTGGAAAAACAATGAAAAGAAGTCTTTGTAGATATTTTTTCATTATTTCTGTTTCCCTAATAGGTGAGTGAATTTCCCATTCTCTGTCATTAAAGATGTTTGAAAAACTGTCTCCTTTTTTCCCTCCCTCTACCCAATTATTAATCTATTTTTAAAAATAATAAAACAATCAGCTGTAGTGGTAATGCTTTCTGCAGAAAAAAGGTACTTTCCATTACTTATTTTTCTGTTCTAGGTTCTCTTTTGAATTTCAGGAGAGGAAGATGTTTTCCATTTCTTCTCCAAAACTCTATGCTAATACACTTGTGCACTGTTGCACAAGCATTGCTCTTCCTGTACTTGCTTCAACGGCTACTTCTTCCATCTATGGAGATGATAGAGGCTTCCCAGTTGTGCAGATTCATGACACAATTCATGATTATTTTGGGGAGCATCCTTATGAAAATGTACCTCTCTTGTAGTGTATCTTTTCTCTTTGTGGCACAGTTTACTCCAGAAAAATATAAGACTGTCTTCCTATATGCTACTTACTATAATTTGCCTCCGTATGGTGTGGACAAACGCTAGCAGATAGTGTTGCCATGTCAGTCTCTGCTCTTTGACATTTAGAGGGGGAAAAGCTGTATTTGCACACATGTGCAGGCTAGGCAGACGGAGGAATGACAAATAATGAAATCCTGGAAAGAGATGGTGACTTACTGAAGGGCTGCAAGAACTGGCAGAAGAACATGGACAAGGACTGCCAGGATGGGGCAGGTACCTAGAAAGCATCAGGAAAGGGGTAACTGGCCTAAACTTTGGATAAACTCCTGCAGCTCAGATCCAGAAAGATGTGTAATTTTCACTCAGGAGCCTAGCTTCTCTGGAAAACTTTGCTAGTTGGATAAGTGCCTACCTTTATGGTTTCAAAGCCTCAGAATGTGTCTGAGGTTTGCAGAGGATTCACATCAGGCAGCCTGATTTTAGTATGATTAGTTGCAGCTCTTATGGCTGCAAAATTAGCCCAACAGTCTCATGAGCACAATTGTTTTGGAGAGAGGTAGTATTTTTCCAACTTTCCTTTGAGGCAAAGATCTCCCACTGTCATTTTGTGGTTGTCATTTGTTCTGATCTTGGTCAGAATCAGAAAACAGTAAGTGCAAATACAAAATGTTTTATTTTTTTTATTTTATTTTTTTTTTTTTTAAGGATTAAATTAGACTTCTTCAGGAGTCCTTTAAAAACACAAATATATTTCCACTCAGGCTATGGTCAGAGGCTCCGATTCAGATCTTATTTTAGTTTCTTCTCCCTTATTGAAGCAAACTGTCAGTCTTTCCCGGCTGTCAGTCTGCCTCAGCTGAAATATTTTCTATACTGAGCTCCACATAACCAATGTCCGAGAGTATCTTTCAAGAAAGAAGAAATATTCAGAGTCTCACTGCCTTTTATCAAGGCAGTAAACAGTGATTTCCAACCAGCATTTTCCTTGATAGAGTAAATCAAAAGATAAGAAATTATTATTTTCTGAAATTAGCAATGTCAGTCATTGACATAGGGGAGGTCAGTGACGAAGGGTTAGCTTTGGTGTTATTGTGGCATTAGGTTTGAACAGCTCTGTGAGATCACTAGCACAACCTGCCATTCAAGGACCCCCAAGGATTTATTTTTTAAATGAAAGGTTGCAAAAATCTCATTCCCTATTCCAGCACTACACAGACAACATGTTCCCCTTCCCCCTATCAATTGGATGAAGCTAATGGGAATCAGGTCCTTAATGGAGGGCAAGTCTGCACAGGTGGGAAGGCATAAAACATTTGCAACCAACTTGTTTTGACTGGTGGTCAATAAAATATTAATATATGACCTTCATCATTTTCATTTTCCATTAAAAACCTCAGGACACTGGAACCAAGGTATTTTAAAAAACACTTCTATTTCCTGATAACTAGCGTTTAAAATAAAAATAAAAATACAGCTATACTTCTTGCATTTGTAACCAGGAAGCTTCCTCTGACATTGTCTACATCTTGTCTTAGCTGACAGTGTCCTTTTTAAAGTACTTCAAATGCAACTGAAAATGAGTGACTTAGCTTCTCGCTATATCCAAATAAATGTTGTCTATGGAGGCTGAGAGAGGAGAGCTTCTTGCTTCAGCTACATGCATTGCTGGATTATTACTATGATCATCTCTGCTCCAGCACTGCTCAAGAAAGTTGTATGAAGTCTAAAAGACTGGAGCTGCTTCACAGAAGGTTGGGTGAATGTAAAGCTTAGCATATTTTGTATTTTTTCCTGATTAAGTTGATTTATGCAGTAGGGTGACAAGAGAGCTAGTTAACACATGAATGAACTAATAAGGATTTACTTCTATTTTTACAGTGCATCATGATCAAGTGTGTGTGCATGCACAAAGCCACCTCAGTGTTCAAAGGCAATACCCCTTCATAAATGCCACCAATATAATAGCAGACTGAACTGGTCTGCAACCAGAATCAGCCTCCATCCCTCTATTCTTTGCTACATGGATAAACGCATCTGTCTCAGAGAGATGGGAAGGACTGCCGGCTGCTGGAAACACAAGACAGAAACTTCAGATATACATCACTGGTGTTCAAGTCTGCCACAAGCTTCCTTCATGAGCTTTGGTAAGTCACCTCATTTCTTGGTCTTAACAGATCCTAAGCTCCTTTCTGTCTGTTGGATTTAGGATTGTTTTTTGCATGGCTATGTGTCTGTGATATGAGGTAAAATATACCATTACAATTAGTAGGAGATTGTGACTATGACTGGAATTTCACCCCAAGGTACCTTTAAGATCTTGCTCAGGAGTGAAAGCTCCTAATGAGTTAAAAGGTATTGCTCTTGTCCTGAAAATTATATAAATGCCTGCTATTAGAAGTACTAGGTCATGTAGTATTACAGAGGAAACAATGTGAAGAACTGATATTTGTGTTATGCATAATAAGCATCCAGAAGGCTTGGGGCAAATTACAGTATAAATGAAAACTTTTCATTGCACAGGAATGCTTAGGGTTGCTTTACTTGAAAATGATTGCAAACATAAGGCCACAGTTTTAATCAATTCCTTTCCTTCATTTTTTTAACAGGATTGTTTTCCTTTTTTTTATTCAATCAAGTTATTACATGTACAGTCCTATGATTTTCCTTACCCTCCAGCAAGACTACCCATGGACTAGTGTATGAACAACAATAAACTTAGAAACTTGTGAAAGAATGATGCAGTGTGGAAAGAAAGACAATCATCTTTAACACCTTTAACACCTGACTGAGCATCAAATGACTCAATGGTCAGCACAGAAAAGATGCCTTTGGAGCTAAATTTTGCCTAACATATCATCAGCTCTGTATATGGCGCAAGGGAGAGAAGTGTGGCTGCTTGATGTGCAGTGGCTTGTGTCCACGGTGCTCAGGACTGCACCCCTTGGAGGAGAGTGGCCTGAATGCTGCTTAGCCAAGGTCTCCACTGATGCCCCTGTGACTCTGAGACATAAAAATCATTATCATGCATTTGTGTGTTACTTCTATGCAAAGTGCTTTACGTATTGTGGTGATGTGTTACAGACTTCTTGGGTGGGTTCCGCTTGGTCAAGGGCATGTGAGCTGCCCTGGGACAAGATGGAAGGCTAGCAGCCTTGCTAGGACAGTGCTAGTGGCTCTTCCTAGGGAGGAAGAGCTGGATATACTGTCATCAGTGGCCATAATGTCTGTCTGCAGTATTCCTCCATCACCTTTGCTTAGATTTCCTCTGGGAGGAATATGATTGATTTACTGCAGAAGAAATGAACTGTCATGCAGACAATATAAAGGCCAACAGAAAACAGCTGGGGAGAGAGAAAAGAGAATCCCAGCCCACATTTTTACTGTAATTGTACCTTGGACAGCAATACTCAAGGTAAAAGAGAGCATTGATGTCTACTCTTACTGTGACTGTGGACCACACAACATGCAGAGAGCTCTTAAAAACTAAATTTTCTCACATGATTTCTGCTCCAAGTGATCAGTCCCTACAGTACAAGATAGTATAATCTAATGGCCCCTGCAATGGTAATGCCAATATAAGAACATTTCTTTTTCTCAGCTTACCTTGATGCATGTGGGAACAGAATTGTCATTCATGCTTTAGATTCTACACTTCACCCTACACTAAAAGGTATGGATCATTTCTGAAATCACTATGATTCTACGAATATGAGATACTTACGGTTTACATTTCCAAATGCTATCCCTACCCTCAGCCCTAAATCTGATATCAGGGTGCCAATCTTTCATAGAATCATAAAATCAGTAAAGTTGGAAGGGACCTCTGGAGATCATCTAGTCCAACCTCCACAATCAGCAGGGTCACCTAGAGCACGTTAGGAAGGGTTGCATCCAGGCGGGCCTTGAAGATCTCCAGAGAAGGAGACTCCACAACCTCTCTGGGCAACCTGGTCCAGTGCTCCGTCACTCTCACAGGGAAGAAATTCCCCCTCACGGTCAGGCAGAACTTCCTGTGCTTCAGTTTCTGCCCATTGCCTCTTGTCCTGTCACACGGGACAACTGAAAAGAGTTTGTCCCCATCCCCTTGACACCCTCCCTTCAGGTGCTTATACACATTGATAAGATCCCCCCTCAGTCTTCTCTTGCCAGGCTGAAGAGGCCCAGCTCTCACAGCCATTCCTCACAGGTCAGGTGCTCCAGTTCTCTGATCATCTTTGTAGCCCTATGCTGGACTCTCTGCAGTAGCTCCATGTCTCTCATCTTGGCAGTAAAAGAACATGTAAAGGAGAAATGACCCCTGCCAACCTTAGTCTTTATACCCTTACAGGTACTGTAATGTTCAGCAATATATTGGGCTCCTGAATTTGGATTTTCAAGCTCTTCAAACTCTTATAGCAGTTAGAGTCAGGGAACCAATCGCTGTTGTAAAAGAGCATACAAAGAGTTTGTCCTTCTCAGCACAAATTTTCTCACTATCTCTGTTGGCCCTGCATGTTGGAAGAAGTAGTTATGTTTCTGAAGTTTTATGTTCCCCAAGCTGTAACTATAATCCCAACACTAACCCAAATGTTGTTCATAGCCAGGAGACGAGTCCCTTCCTTAAAGAAGCACATAATTTTATCTCTACTGGCTTTCCTGCCATCATTGAAGGCCCTATAGGATGTATATCTCATTCAAGTGGGCTGCAGAAGTCAAGTCTGCCCCATCCCCTGGTACCTACTTACAGCCAAAGGATAATGATTCTCATGGAAAAAAGAGAACCTATGACCTCAGTTACAATTGCATCGGTCTTCTTCCTGGCTCTTCAGTCCCTCTAGAGTCCATGAGTAGACTGGCCTCTATAAAAGGCTGATGGCCTCAACCTAATTTGAACATCAACTGTGTCCTTAATTCAGCAACAGGGGGACAATCCAAGTAAAAACAATAAATTTGTTCCTGATAGCAGCTTTCTGCATAATTCTGGGGGCCCTGCAAAATCCAGATGCAAATCAAGCTTTCAAAGTGTTAGAATCCCAAATCTTTGCCATAAACCCAGTCTTTACATTGGCCTTCATTTTACCTAAGGAGTTAGTAATCGCAGTAACAGAGAATGTAACACCTACAAACATCTGCCTCCTTCCTAAAGCTGTGGGTTTTGACATACTCTGCAGGAAACTAGCCTCAGAAAGTTATTGCTATATAGTCTTTGTGGATGGCATCGGGCAGAGATTCTGGGGCAAATGAATATGGAGGGATCAAATCCTGGCTACTCAACACTAACAAGCTCTGTAGAGAGTTGGCCACAGCCCTCTGCTTAGCTGCTGAAATATTAAAAACACACATACTCATACGCACACACATACATGCACTCACATACATACACATGGTGTTTCCTCTGTTCAAATTACTTATACTAATGGTGTAGCTTTGCTTGCAGCCTTCAGAGAACGGCTTCTTAGAGTGTGATGGTGTTATATTTCATTCCTGAGAAGAAGGTTGAGAGAGCAAAGCCTGCCAAGATATAGTTGAGGGAGTAAATCCTCTGGAAGAAGCCAGATTTGTTGCTTTCCAATATCCTCTCTTTGCAGACTCTGGGAGATACCATCCTCTCTCAGGTGCCTAAGTTTCCTCTTAGATGTTCAATCTGAAAAGGAGCTAACATGCATACAGTATGTGCAATCAGGGGAACAGGACAAAACAAGAAACGACCCAATTTGACAAAGTAGACACATTAGGCAGCTACTACCTTAATTATCTACTGGGTGTCTCAGTTTAGGTAATGTGACAGTTCCCCAGTGACAACAATTACGTTTCTGGGCAGACATTCACTTTTTTATTGGTTTATCAAGGCCTCCTAGATAAAATCTGCATGAACACATCTTGCCCATCCTTCACAGATAGGCTTCTCTTACCAACAGGTTAATATGTGCCCTTGTGTAGCTAACAGCGTTGGAAGCATTTATCATCCTTGCTGCAGTAAGGTGATGGTGAAGAAATTTCTGGCAAGAGTTTTTTATACTTGTTCTTGTTACCATTTTCTTGATATGATTTGATCCATATGTTTCTGGAAAACAGTACAGCACAAACTCAAGAATAATGTGTATCTTTTGAAAAGAAGAGAGAGATGGAGACAGGCAGGATTATGAACATAGTATTTTTTTTTTAACTTTGTCTCACTCCTGAAGTTGCCTTCAGCAATTTCTGTAAGAAAAGACTGTTATTAGTGTTGGTAGCATTACAGCAACATTCAGCTAATGATTTTTAGGAAACGGTTACACAGATTCCTGTTTGTTTGTGTGTATATGGGAAAAATAAATATGCCAGTTATATAAAATATCCTGTCCAGATGTACCCAGTTAGTATTTGAAGACTCTTTATAGACTGCTACACTCTGTTGGTGCTAAAATTGCTTTCTTGGTTTAAGTATTTTGCAATAGGATAAACCCACTAATTTTGCACCTACATAAAATTGAATTTTAACAAACTGAATGACTTTTATTTCACCTTGGATGATAATTTATTGACACAAATAGAACTCCTTAATTAAACTTGGCATATACAGGTCTACTGAGGCCACGTGTTAAACCCTTTTGCCATGTGGCTTTACTGCTTTTTTTAAACTTTAGAACAAAGTCTTGATATTCCTAGATTAGATTGTGTATATTAAGAGCTGTACAGCCAGTGAGTTATTTTGACTGTGTTCATAAGGCTCTCATATGGGTTTAGCATAAATCTTTTCTAAAGAAGGACTATTAATTTATAATTTCTCATTAAATATATCAGCGATAGAAACCCATTGTTGTTATTATGGAAACAGATATCTTAACTCAAGAGAACCTAGCCAAGAATCTGTAAAAATGGAAGGAAAGTGAGGTGGACAGAATTACATTTATCTCTATCACTCAGAGTTTAGATCCCAGTCAAGCTAGGAAAGTTTAATAGAAAAAAAAAAGAAAAAAGAAAAAAAAAGCTTCAGCTTCACTGGTGCTCTCAGCAAAGCTGAAGGCTCAGGGTCTCGTCTACAGTTCTATGGAGATCAAACCCACCTGGAAGAGAAACCAAGGAAGAGGTCCTGTCCTCTGCAACAGGTGAAGTAGTTTGGTAACAGTGATAATCCTTGTGATATGAGGCCCTGGATCTATTCAGGCTATGAGAGTTTGTTTCTATGATCTTGTGCTCTATGGAGTGTGATGAAAATCTTCTGGAAGGCTGAAATCAGCCTGAAAATCAGGCTGGAAGCGGAGGTTGATGGCTGTGGATCTATTATCACATTAAAGAAAAGGGGTTGATGCTACTGGCTGTCTGCTTTGCAGGACAAACCTCCAAGGGGCTGCTAGACTCCACTAAGTTCCCAGCAGTGACCACTGCCATAACCAGTGCTGAACTGCTGTCACTGTGCCACTGGCATCAGCCTGGAAGGAAAAGAGAAAAGAGCTCTGCTAGGGAACTATCAGCAGCTGTCTTCTTGCTTACTAACATGGCTGCAAAATCAGGCAGAGGAAAAAGCTTTAAAATTACACTCTTGGTTTCAAGTTTGTGACAAGACAGTGCTTGAATTCTAATTTTGACATTATGCTTCCTTTGAAATAATGATACATTTTTTTTTCTTGATTCCTATATCCATGTTCTGTTTAGATCTTACACTTTCGTGTCACATGAGTACACAATGGCAATACACCCAGAAATTTACATTCAGAATAAATCCACAATGAAAAGTCGTAGATAAAACTAACCATGAAACAAGGATACATGCAGTATCAGAGTATACCTATCGGACTTCAGTTAGGGGTTTTTCCTTCTTATTATTTTTTTCAAGCATATTGGTAAGTGGTTTCTAAAAGATGAGCTACCTATTGTTGTCTCACTGTGAAAAAGAGCAGTAGCTTTGCTAGTTTGATCAGGCAATGGCCTCTTTGGTTTGAAGGGCTATTGACCAAGCAGGTTTACCATTACATTTGCTTTCACTTGGAACCCTACAAGCTACTGCTCTTCAGTTCAGTTTAATGGCAACTGCATAAAACTATCAAACTGGTAGAAGCTATCTAACGTGTGCTAGTCAAAGTAATGCTCAGATTTCATAGCAGCTGAAGGGGGGAAGCTCTGTCTCTTTTAACTTCCCTCTCTAAACAGCTTTATGCAGCAAGATCCTGAAAGCAGAATGGTGCCATCAGCTCTGCTGAGAAGAAAATGCCCCCAATACTGCCCTGCACTTGCTTTGCAGGGACTGTACCTCTCTCCTTCTCTTCCATCATTTGCATCTGTGAGGCAAGTTTTTTGGCTTGAGAACCTTCTCTACATTACCTAATCCTGTCACTTTGGACTATACCAAAGTGTCTGGTTTATTCACAGACAAATATTGGAGTATTTGGGGTTACTGGTTACTCATATTTCTCTCATCTTCTGCTGCTGGCAACCTCTCTTGCTTTCTTCCAGTTTATGACTCCATTTTGAAGTCAGTAGGCCTAATACTTTTTGTGTTAGTCGCTGGCTTTCCTTTAGTAACACATTAGGCAGAAACCATCAAGCAGCTCAAAACGTCCTCCTTAGCTTTCCAGAATAAAACTATTACCAAGGAAAAGCACAACTTCTTCTTTACCCATCTGGTGCCTAATCTGTGGTGATTAAAACTGTCCATGCATAATAGGTTGACAGAGTATTAGGACAGCAGCCTTGTTTATCAGGTAGAAACTCATATTTGTATGATTGTAAGAATTTTTTCTTTCCTTAGTTTTTACTATATTTTGAAATGGGTTATATATCTACATTTGCCAAGAGACACAAAAATGAAGGCGCCAGGCATGCAGAATAAAACTATAAACAAGCCTGCCCAAGACAGCCCCTTGTTGTGAGCCTACCTACTCTGACACACGCTCATATTTTTTTAGAGTACAGAACATCGATGCTGATTATTTTGGCTGCTCTTGCTCCTGGTTCTTGGCTCCTGGCCTAGCGTCTGGAGTGCAGAGAAGTATTGCCCCCCTGCCAGGCTCACAGGCACAGACCGGAGGAACTGACCAGCATCACCTCTGCAAAGCTAGTCCTCTGCAGGGCACACAGGGGAATACGGCCTCTGTGAGATGACAGGGCTGCCAGCTCCTAGTGCGAGTTCAAACGGGGTGGTTGTCATGAAATGTGTATTGGAAGCCAAGGCTGATGCTAAATGCCTTGATTAAAACAACAACAACAACAGAAGAATGGCAAATAAAAGGGGGGCTGAACAAACCAAATACATTCTTTCCCAAATGAGTATAAAGTTTATGGAAAACTTCTCAATATACCTCAGCTATTATAACTAGATCAGGAATGTTTTTAACTGTCTGCTAGCACGTAACGTGTAAATATCAACTGTTGTCTGCTTGTCGGCATTTTCTTCCTGCTCTTTCAGATGTGTGAGCTCACCTGCTTCTCTCTGTAGCCTCCTAACTCTAAAACTTACTGTTGTCATTTGGATTCAGCTAGAGTGCTGTGTCCAGTATGGACCGCTGCCCTTTGAGACAGGCCTTCGCCTTAATGGCTGAAGAAGGTCCTGGAGGCTGCAGTGAGACAAGTCCTCTGGAAAAAAAAATGGAAACTAACTGGAACTGAGGGGGACAAATGATAATTATCTTCAAAAGGCTGCTGTAAAGGGATTTGTTTTCCTTAGAATGGAAGCAGAAGTGCCTATGTCTCCAGTTCAGAGGGAGAAGAGATTTGTCAGAGGTGGGAAAAGCTGGAGGACACAGCTTGCCCTGCAGTCCTAGAAGTAAGAAATATACTGCTTGTGCCTATAAATAGAAAATCTCTCTCTCTCTCTAGGACTACCACTGCAGTTGATAAGGTGGATGTAAACAAACCCAGAACACAAGAGTGCAGCTAAATGTGATGAAGGCAAACATGTCTTTACTCGAGTGGAAGTCCAGCTGGCTTCAGCCTACACATTCATGCCTGTCATTTACCTCCTTCCCATGCTTGCAAGATAGGGGTCCATTCTTCAAACTTAATGGACATCCCAGACTGTGAATCTTGCATGGTTCCTGTATTAGCCTGCTGGAAGAAGGCTCTGCATAACTGGTATCTCTACTTACTTTACCATAGGCTTCTCCTGAGCTGGTAGGAAAAATGATGTGCGTTCCTTGTGACTCCACTCAGCTTTACCCTCTTTTTCCTTTAAACCGTTGTCCATGTCTGGGAATGAGACAAGTAGAGAAAGGACAGAACTGTCTTCTCTCTCTGATTCCTATCTGGGATGAATGAACATGTGGGAAGTCCCTGATCAGGCCAATAGCTACTGAAAAAAGACAGAAGGAGATGTTGTCCTATAAAAAGTGCAGACAGATGTGTTATTCAGCTTGCCATGTGATTTCTACTTACAAGTGGAAGTATTAATTTAGGTTTACAGATTCAGAAAGGTACAGTGTCAGGGTTGATAGCACAGGAGTGCAGTGCACAAGCTGAGCTTCTGTCCTTAGCTCTGACACAGAGTTTTGGTGTAAATTGGGCTTACATACTCAGTACTTGGTTCTGCATATAAGTCAAAGGTGTGTCAGCACTTCCCTCCATCCTAGCAGTGTGAATTTGAAGTGATTCATAGCTTGTGAGGTGCTCAGATAATTCATAGGAGTGCCATAAAATACTTGAAAAGAAAGAAAAGTGAAATACAGGGCTGGATGAAAGGGAAAGGACAATATAGTGATCCATTCACTTCTAAGGCTAGAAGAGACCATTATGGCAATCTAGTCAGACTTCTTCCATAGCACAGACCTCAGGACTTCATTAAACTATTCCTATGTCAGAGCAAGAGCTATGATTGAACTAGAGAACATATTTTAAGAGAAACTGCCCAACTTGACTTTAGAGGTCTCAGTAATGAGAGGCTCTATCACAGCCCTCAGTAAGTTGTTCCTTCTCTATTAAACACATATTCTCTTTTCTTGTCCTAATTTGTCTAGATTTGGCTCCTGACAGCCTTATTTCATACTGATGTGCTAGCTGAAAGGGCTCAGTTCTCCTATCTCTGTTCCTTGGGCATGGGATTTGGAGCATCACCCTGAGCATCACTAAAGGCACCACGTACATTTTCCATTTATCAAGCTAACTCCACTGAGCTCTCAAGCTACAGGTAAATTGGGAGACCCAAGAGCACTTTCTAGCTCTTGAGTCTGAGCAACTGCTTGGACTCTGACCTGATTTCATATGGAAACCAGCACAGCCTTCCTCTGCTACTGCTGCCAGTCCTCTTTTTCTGTACCAAAAAAGCCCAAGTACGGAGAGCTCCTTCATCTCCCTGAGGTGGATTAGAACAGGAGTAGAATCCTATGATGTACCACAGGATGTGTGTCCAAAGTGGGGTGGGTGCATGCACAACATATTCCAACCTAAAATACACTCATCACCCTGGTAATGATTTTTAAAGTTTCTCATTGAATCCTCTCTGGCATTTCAGCCTTAAACTTTGAATTTCATCTCCAGATGCACTGTTCCAAGGCCAGTCACACTGGTACTGAATACAGAGGTAATGTAGCTTCCTGAGGTAAAATGAGAAGCAAATGTTCTGCAGTTTTCTCTCCAAATTTGATTTTGATTTCATTTGAGTGGTTCTGTGCCTAATTGCTTGCCTATAGTGAAAACTTAATGTGTTGATTTTCCAAGGGCTACTCTGCAGCACTTGGAGAACAATCAGTCAGATTTTTTTGTCATATCCCAGGCAGCCCTAGTAGCTTTTGCCTAAAATGAAATGTAACATCTCTACAGTGCAGGCAATATTTTAGCTGATAATGTTTCTGCAGATCTTGCTAAATAAAAATAGATCTCTTCTTTTTTGGTTTAGACATCAGTTAAAAGCAAAGCCAAAACCCCACTTACATTAAGGTGACACAGTACCAAACTGGAAGCCAAAGTCATCTTCCCTACTTGGCTGTGGTCATATCAGGTCCCAGATTTGATCCTGAGCCATCTGCTAATTGCTGCGGTTTTGCAATCATATATCCCAAAGCTAATTTGGTTTGGAAGAAGCTGTCGGAACATAGAAACATCCTTGGAAATCACAGAGTGTCTCTGTTAATGGGCATTGCAGGTTGTTAAACTGCTCCAATCTGCTCTAGTGCAGAATAAATTCTGATATTTGCCTGTCTTTCAGAGTCTGTTCTCACACCCTGTGATGTTGAGTAGCTGTGGAGGACAACACAAGTTAAGGGAAGCCCTGAGGCACTCCGTCCTTAATATCCCACTAAAGGGCTGTAGAGGTATTGAACCTGCAGGCACGATGGGCAAGACCCCCACTGGTAACCTAATAAGAGTGAACATGAGCAAGTTTTCCTGCCAGCACACAGGAGCTGTTGTCTGTTGGGAGTTATGGGAAATGCACTGTGTGTGGTGCAAGCTACCCCATGCTCCTGGGGGCTCTGAGCAGCCTTCAAATCACAGACTGTGGAGCTGCATTACACCCCAAATTACTCTGCCAGAAGGCGGAAGCTAAATGCAGAGCATGTTCAAACCAAAGCCAGGTTTTTAGATTGCCATTTTCTCTTGAGAGCTGTGTGCATCCTTTCAAATGCAGTAGTGACAACATCGCAAAATATTCCTAGTACTGCTGTACCAGCCTCCTTGGGGGCCTTTGCTCTAGACATGGGCCTGTCAAGGTTATTAGAAAAATCAAAATAAACAAAGCATCATGGGAAGGTAGACACTGATGTTTCATGGTCTTTTGCTGTTATAACCAGCCCTTTTATGATCTCCATCTCTCTAATGTCCCATTTGACTCAGACTTTTAAGGTACTTGTCCTCACAACACCCTGGTGAGGTAAGGAAAAGGCTGCAGATGGGCACAAAAGCTAGATCTATGTTAATAATAGTAAAAAAACTTTCCAAAGTCTGTTGTATGCCCCTGATGCGGAGAACAAAACTTAGCCTGTGTCAGCCTGGCTGCTGTACTTGGGCTACTCACATAGGTAAAGCATAATACCAGAAAAAAGACAGGTAGAACCTGAGCTTATCATGTAGTCTCCTCAAGGCAGGGATGTGTCTTTTCCTCCATTTGTCTGCAAAGCACATAGCTATGGCCTTGTGTAAATAATGCATAACATGCACAGTCATATTTTCTACACATCCCTGCCCACACAGATGGCTTCAATGGGAAAATGACATTGCTAATCATTAAGAGACAACAAACTCTTCAATTATCAGAATGAATAGGTGGTATATTGTTAGCTCTTACAGTGAGTAGGACCCTATGTGGTTCTCTTTTTCCATGTATACACCTTCCACAAATTGATTTGATAAAACCTTTTTCCAGACATCACCTTATACAAGTTCAGTTACCTAGGAAACCACAGTATACTGCTGGGACAAGCTGCCCACTTCTGTTCCTGTTGAAGCTATTAAACACATCAGCTCTTCCTTCAGGAAGAGCAGAACACTGCTGATTTCAACTTCTAGTCATTTTATGCAGATATGTATGGTGCATGCATGCCAGGAGAGACACATAGTTATAAATGCCCATGTGAGGGAGACATACATGTACAAGTGCTATCCATACCTTTGTCTATGCATTAAAAATTGCTCATTGAACTGTGAGACTATGTAGAGATGTTTTATGTATCTGTAGTGCCTGAATGCATATGCGTATGTACCAGCTCTGTATACATGTACATGTACTCATACACCTACACAGAGTGCCTTGTCTGTATATATGTGCTTATACATGGTGGATGCTCCTTCTCAGGAAATGACTGAAGTTTTCAGGACTTCCATGAAATAGTAATTTTATTTGAATATCTGAGGTATCTGAGGTAACAGCGTCTGGTTTCTCAGAGGTCTCATTTGTGGAGGGTGAGTTCATGTACTTTGGGACAATGAGGTCTTTTCAGTCTCTGCTCTGCCTTTTCTGCAAAATTAGGCTCTTGAAGAGCAGCTCTGACACATTAAGTGGCACTTATTAGATGGTTGGATGGCACAAAGCCCACACACCACAGTCATTTTGTGAAATTCTTGATTTCACCATATAACTCTAATGCTGTAATGTGCACGCAACAGTGGCATGACTCTTAGGTATGAGATATTTGCCTACATAGTGGCCCTAGGACATGGGGAGCTCAGCTGCTGGGCTGAAGGCAGAAGATGTAAGTGAACAGCTGGATAGGGGAATTCCATTTCCTTCCTTGCACCAGGGCCCAGGAGCTACACAGCACCACTGGGATATATTCACATACATAGTCAGTTGGTCTGCTCTTGTTTAACACAGGTAACATTGACTAGAGCTAGTTTTTATTTATTAGCAGCCCTGTCAGTGAGAAACCCCATTTTCCCCATGCTGCCTTTCAGCAATATTCCACAGACAGTGAACGGTTTTAATCCTTTTTTTTTTTTTTTTTAACAGGAATGTGGAACCCAATGTGCAGCTCACAGATGGGAAAATAAAATCTGCTATGCTTATCTCTTTGATTAGCTTGCTCTGTGCCGTAACTTATTAGCCATCTGCAGGCATCGGCAGCCCTTTACCCTGTCTGTGTATTAAACTACAACTACAAATATTATGACTGCTCTGCTGGAGAAGAAAAATATCTTGAGGAGGTGCAAATGGTCAAAGAGGTGCCCTGAGATGCCATGATAGGAGAGCTATTGTTTGAGGCACAAAGTCTAGCCTGATGGATTTTGAGGGAGACTTTATTCTTCTTGCAAGAAAAGATCAGCAGTACCTGTTCCTTTTGCTAACCTATGTGAAAGCACAATGAGTAGCAAGCATGACACAGGGAGAATGGGAGGTGAAATTCTGCTACCCCTCTCTACCATCCCCATAACTCGTAACTCTAGGTAAGGAGCAGCTCCATAACTTCAGCATATGGGATACAGCCATGGTCTAAAAACACCTACCCATAGGGGGTGGAACTGTTACCTGTGCAAATGTGATTCCATCACAGTGTCTTACCAGGTCTTTTCCACCAGGGTGAATTTGACTTTGAGAAAAGAAACGAAGGCACAAAATGTTGGGTTGCTGGTTTCGCTGTATCATCTCCCCTCTCAGGCTACCCTTCACACTCCAGCTACTCAGAGCTTCTCTGTGAGAAAGCAGCTGCTGAAGCACAGTCCCACTGCACTGATGTACTTGCAGCTTGCAAGGCTGCATATGTAATACCCATCCAGAAAGCCCATTGACAACATACTTTATGGCCTCCAGGTGATAACATGCACTTGGGGAAAGTCAGAAGCATCTCCTCCTGTCTGTGCCACTTCCCAGGCCTGTCACAGGGACTACTGCATCCTACAGACACTTCCTGTTTCACGTGATGCTACTATGAGTTTCATGCTAGGTGCAACTATGAGCAGTGAGGAGGACACTGTGGCTGTGGGTACATCTTGTGGCTTGGCATACACACACACACGCTGAGCAATCTAATGAAGGGAAGGAAAGGGAAAGCTACATGCCAGAGCCCATCTTCCAGTAGATACATTTTCTGGGCAGCTGCACATTTTTAAAAGTGTTTGTTATTTTTTTCTATTTAGCGGAATATTATTAAGCCTCAGTCTGGGGGGGCATCTGTTGTTCATTATAACATTAAGCATATGCTTAAATGTCGTTCTGAGCAGGAGCTTAAAGAATGGCGGAGTCATGTATTTTCTCTGTGAAAGGCCTTCTCCTAAAATGTTCAGATCTCCTATCTGTCAAAACAAACATGATCGTTCACACCAGGACCATGAGTTGTTGCAAGGGACAGTTACCAGACAGCAAGCCATTCCTAGGACATCTGCATTTGTGTGAAACGTGCACCAGAAGGTTAATCCTGTAATTTATATAAGTAAATCTGCATTGTTTATTTAAGTATATTGCATTGGTCATTTTACTGCTTGACTCCTTATCAGAATTAAATAGAATCATAGACTGGAAAAGATACTTACAATTTCTGCTATTTTACCTGTCCTGCTCCTCAACTATGCTTGCTGCGGTGGGGTGACTTGTCTCCCCAGACAAAAGGTGTCCTTCACTGATCCCAGGTATTTATGCTGAACTCCTGCAAAGATCAGAACATTTCCAAGGATGCTGGTATTGCCCACGAGTCCGATATCAGACTCGCATCAGCAGGAAAAGAAAAGAGAAATGTATTCAGGGTAAGGCTTGGTTCTTCCTCCAAGAGCTACTGTTTTCTCTGACATTTCCAGTTGGAGACTCAGCTAAGCATCAGAATTGCCAGCTAAGTCTCTTTTGCACAGACAGTCTAGCAAGCATCAGGACTGCTGAACCATGGCATATTGCTGGTCAAACTATTGCTGATGAGGTCTAACTTTGCAGCAGCTAGAATCTAAACATTATGAGTCATAACGCCTTATAGAATATGTATATTCTATATGGACATAGAGTGTATGTAGCACACTTTCTTAGCTATTGCTTTGCATTCTTGCTAATTGACTACAAAACATATGCTTGCTATATATTCAAACTGCAGCAACTGTCCTGATTAGGCATTTGTCAGGTGCAGACTTCCCATACTGGAGCTATTTGGATTTATAAGTAACTTGCTGACCCAGTTAGTTTGTGCCTATCTATAGATAGATAGTTAGATACTTGAAAGTCCAGTTCAGTGACTGAATTTTCATCAGTCTGTCAGCACTGATATTTCCCCGCTTTATTTGACATTACTAAGTCTGGTATAGAGTCCTGCAGTACCTCGTAATTTCCATGCTAATTGTTTTATATAACTTATATAATGAACTTGTCTCAGGTCAATAAGGCATACTACATATGTCAATATATGCGTATACATGTCTATATTTATATATGTATGTATCTATATACCTGCAGACACAGAGGAGTCCCTATATATGTTTCAAACTCATGAACTGCTAATGTGGAAATGACATATGATTTCTTTCATCTGCTACATCCAGAATAAAGTAGGGCATTTTTAACAACTCTGAATGATACTGAGGGAGTGAGCAGTAGCCTATCCAGATCAAAGCCTCTGCAATGCATTTTTCACTTCCTGGGGCAAAGATTCGCGCAGCTGGGGACCTACTTTTATGAATAGATGTTCTGAGAAAGGATTTGGCTATATTAATTGTATCAGTGCCTGAGACGTTTTTCTGAAAACTTTTGTGTGTCAGACATTTCAGCTGAGTTTGGGTGTTGTTCTGCATAGCAGCACCTCTGCAAAGCTTTGCTCTCCTGGCTGCCCCTAAGTCACCGATTTTTTAATTGTTGTATACCTGTATCTTGGAGGGTATTATGTTTTCTTGGATGTGTTTCTCAATTAAAACATGGAAAATGATGAAAAAAAGAGGATTTGGCAACAGTGAAACTTGTGATAATTGTCTGAGATATAAAAGCTGCTGGCGGCTCACAGAGATAGTGATAGCAGATGCATTTGTGCCTGTGTTACCCTGCTTTCTCAGCATCCCCAAAGCTTGATTGCTTTTTGACAGAATTACAAAATGAGTGTAGAAAGGGAAAGAAATGCAATTATAAAGATTAAAACATTTACTTTCTTGGAAAACTAACTCAAGGTATGGATGATGCTAAATAGGTGGAAAACTGGCCAGAGGGCTTTAACATCTAGGACTGCTTCTTTCTCTCCAGCTGACATTTTTCTTGCCCTGTGTCTTGCAGTATGTCATTCTGTGCACCTCCCATGTCAGAGGATCTGTGCAGGCAACAGCAAGAGGCTCCAACCTGTACCAGTTTCCCCACCCTAGAAACACAAACTCATTAAGTTTACTTGGAAGATCTGTGAGCATAAGAAGTGAAGATTTCGCCCCTCCCCTTTTTCTGGGGCAAAATTTCGTTCCCTGAGCTGATGGATGTCTTGGTGTCTCTGCAAATCTCTGCTCAGTGGCCCATTCTCATGAGGAGCAGAGGCTCAGGCTCAAGTTCCTTGGTCTAGAACTGCTGGTGTTATGTATGAAATTGGTCATGTTACCCCCAGAACACCTGATCCTTTCTACATTGAACTACTGTTCTCATTTTTTTATAACTTAGCCTAAACATAAACCATTTTTGGGGGAAGATGACTGTATGATGGAACCACAGATCCAGATATGTTTTCCCCATTTGAAGAGAATTGAACATCAGTTGGAACAGGTACAGGGCAGGGATACATGTGGTAACAGAGGGAAGACTGAACTTTTTTTGTTTAGCCTAGCAACAAAAAAGTTGACAAAGGCTAGAAATAATGTCTATAAATAGATCAGAGGGGGAAAGGAGCTATTTAAGAGTCTAGTTCTAGAATATCTAGGAGTCAGTTTAGACTGGAAATGAGAAGCTTACTTCTAACCATCAGGGGAAAGAAGTTGTCAAATAGGCTTCTATCAACCTTGCATGTGGTAGATTCAGAATTGAGGAAAGGGAGCCTACAAAGTCATTACCTGCAACTGCAGGGTCCTGGGCTGTGGGATCTAAGAGATCCCCGTGCTTCTAAGATGGCAACCACAATTTGAACACAATACATTAATAGTGAGCTTACAGCTATCTCATCTTGGGTGCCTAAAATCACCGAGCAATGGACAAGGAAGGCTTTGCTACCTGTACCACTGTTCTCTAGAAACGCCGTGAAAATAAATGTATCCTTGCATTAGCTGTGCTTAGATATTAAGGTGAGAGTGCTTTGGAAACATCCAGGAGGAAATTAAATAATCTTCTGCTTGGTGGGACTCTTGTCATGTGTGTTGCACATTTTAATTTTACCTCAAAGAATGATGGTGTATTTGGGCAACACATATTTTGAAAACACAGTATGTGGTCATGTAATTAAAGATGATATCATAACATACAAATACAATTTCTAACTTCACCACCGCTTTTCTAACTTGTGGGTGCTTGATTTTGCAATCTTATGGATCTTTTAGCATAGAGGGATGATTTGCTTGTATTAATTTTGAGGTGTATTAACACATCCAAAAACATTCAACCAAAGCACATTTTCATCAGTGGTGATGATCTCACTGATATAGTGGAATGTTACGCCAGTTGTAGGCAAAAATCCCTAACATCAACAACAGAAGAGTTGATTTTCTGGCCAGATTAAAACTTGATTAGTCTGAGTTGTTTTTTATGAAGTTCACTTGCAAGAGCTGATACCACTGAAAGAAGACACGGAAATTTACTGCTGATAATGTTCTTATTCCTAAACCAATTATTTTCAAACATGTCATATGCACTGACTCTTGGTAAGGATTAACTATAAGACAGGCCTGAACTTTTAAAAGCAAGTGAGTTTTAAATAATGAAAGAGCAAGGGGAAAAGGTGAGACTAATTTTTGCCATACAGAAACATGTAAAGTTTTTCGGTGCATCATGATTTCAAGTCTTGTTGTCATAAGTACATGACATAAATACTTCTCCTCTTTTCTTGACTACCTAAAAAGAAATATTCTATGGTTGAATGACAGAGACTAATTCTTAAAGAATCATTTATCAAACAAATGTTTTATTAAAAATAAGTCTCCCCATCCAGCCAAGGAGTATTTTTCTGTTAAATGCTTTGCAAACATTTGAGTGTATTTGTTTTCCAAACTGCATGGATTAACACCAATTGAATGCTACATTTCAGTTGCCTAACTGGATGGGATCTGTACCAAGAACTAGGTGTCTTGTCTAACTCTCTCTTATAGTCAATTTAAAATTCAATTTCAGGAAATATTTTTGGATATTATCCAAAAATGAGTTGTTGCAGCATATATTCCTAGAAGTAAATTTCTCTGTATTTATAGAGGAAGAATTTCATACTTCTGCATTCCTCCCTAGGTTAACAGATATGCTACTGTTTCACTGTTTTTCTACAAAAGAGCAGCTTTCATCCTCAGAGCTGATAAAAAATGAAAGCTGCCATTGGATTTTGTGGGAATTCTGCGTATACTTTTCTAGGGTTTTATAAGGCATAAGCGTTTAAGCCAAGTGTGAAAAAATTCATCCCCAAAGCAAATATTTATGGAAGTAGGAAGGTGGCTGTTAACCCACATTTGACTTGCTTCAGGGTGATGCAATCCTGACCAAATCTCCATTGATGGGATATGTTCCAGGATATCAGCTCCCCATGCAGGCCATCCAAATGATGGACCGCCAGTGTCAGGAGAATCAAAGACGCCAATAAATATATTCACCCAGAATGGACAGGAGGGCATCAAGACTTCAGGGTGACCTAGGTTGGTAGAATTTTCATGTATACTTGTTGATGTTTGTTTGTTTTTTAACTTTGGGCCAAGCTCCAAATTGAGACATCAGTAAAACCCCTGGGAAGCCTGTAGAAAGTCAATGGAGCCCAAACAGTGGGTTAGTTGGTGGCCAAGGACAGATGGCTTGCATTTCTCAGAGATGTTGCATACATACTCTCCTTTGGTTGGAGGTACTAATGAGGGAGATCAAAAGGGAATGGATGTTTTTAGCATTGAAAAGGATATCTGGACTGAGAATATTTAGTGCTAAAGAAAGGAAAAGGAAGTCTGGAAAGGAGACAATTGCAAGTCTCAGGATTTAAACTTTGAGAGAGTAGGATGAGCCCAGTAGAAGAGGCCTCATCATACTTAAGGTTTTCCATCTTTTTTTTTTTTTATAGAGTGGAAAACCTTTTTTCCCCACAGACTGACTGTTCTTGGCAAGATGATATTGCACAAGATGGGCAGCAAACCTGCTTTAGAATAGTGGCTGGGGCTACTTCCCCAGTGCTTGAGGTTCAGACATAGCATCCGATGGCAGCAACTTAACACAGGAGTTGATCTTAAGCATTGATCCACAACAACTGTAAGATAAATTGCATTAGTTTAAATATCACTGAAGAAAGTTTGACTGACATACACCAATTCATTAAGCTACTTTATTCCTTATATGCTAGGAAAAGGTGGTAATTTCAGCAGACTGAAATAGGATAGGGAGTTCTCACTTCAAGAGACAAAAGAGAGCACCATGCACAGCTTCTTAGGACAAGAGTTAATATGGGATATCTTGTCTTTTGAGTGGAAAAATGAACCGTGCTGTCTTTCCCCAGGCTGGCAGAGTTGAATCACTGGGGAGCAGCCCTCAGTAGTATCACTGCTTATCCAGAGCAATAAATAGCAGCATTAGACTCGAGGGATGCGGCTAGCATGGGAAAGTGGACTTCATTCACCATTATCTTTCCTCACAACGAAAGACGTTGGTAGATGGAGCTGGCTGAAATACCTTTTGTCAAAAAAGGAGTGGTTGGTAGATGGGTTTTTTTTTCTAAGAAGAGCAATGTGTAAAACAATGTTCTCTGTCTTTTTTCCAAAGAAAAATAGAATCTTCCCCCAATCAAGCTTTTCTTTTGCTAAAATAATGTTTTGCTTTTTTTAATGGTGAAGTGTTTTTTTGTTGAGGGTAATGATTTTTTGCTGAGAAATTTAGAAGATAAGCATTTCTCTTGCATGTAAAAACAATTTGTAACTGGATTTCACACAAAGACCTGGGTTAGATATTAAAAGTAGTCATAAAGGGTTTGATCCTGCCAAGTGTTTAACATACTGCCATCAAAGGCATTTTAATTTTATTGCAAAATTAAAGCTCACAAGTATCTCAGCTAGCTTGTAGAGACGGTCTAAATGCTGAAAGCTAAGCACATGCTTACCTGGTTTGACTAAGTTTTCAGCATTGTAGGACTGAACTGACAGTTTGGAAAATAGTCTATTCCTTTTTTATTTATTTATTTTTTAACTGACAAGTGTGCGATGGCCAGTCTGATTTGATCTGACAGAGATGATCATTTCAGTTGGCAACAATTCCACAAAATATCTGTCACCCTTGGCTAATTATCCAGACTCATCGATAATCTTGTGACATCTTCTCCACATTGTATATGACATGTGTCTATGAACTTCCCATAGTAATCTCTTTATGTTTTCAAATCTCAGACAGCCAAATTGTTCAAATCCCTGGGTCCAAAGCATCATGTTTTTCCTCACAAGCTTGTACGAACTGCTGAGTGAATGTCCAGTGATGCTCTCTTAATCTTAATCCTGGGGAGCTGGTGGGATGGAAAGAATAAAATGTCATAGAATCGGTAAGGTTGGAAGGGACCTCTGGAGATCATCTAGTCCAACCCCCCTGCTCAGCAGGGGAGATTGTCATAGAAGAGAGATCTGCCCTTTATTTTCTACCCATTGCACCATGCCAGGCCATGATCTGAAGAGACTGGGACCAGTGACCTACACCCACCTGAGCCTTCCCCTAGATCTGAGGTGGAGGGATGTTACGCTGCAGGACTCTAGGCTGGAGAAGGGCATTCCTTTGCATTTGTAATTATTAAGGGATCTTAATAATTATTATTAATAATTCTCAATAATTCTCGCTCTTTATTATCTCATCTATAACTATTGAGTGTCTATAGTTTTGCCTTCTCAGCTTTCTGATCACTTTTCAGGAGGAATTTGGCCTTTGCTATGCAATAAAGCCTTGAGACCCAATCTAAAGTCCACTGTAACTCATGGCTGCCTGTTCAGGCACATGGCTATATGCCATCAGCTACTACAGAAGTAAGTGGCGGATAAGGATGTTTGGATACTCACATCCTGCAAGACTAGGTGCAAGACTTTCCAGGCACTATTTGAAAGAAATTTTCCAGCTTGATCTTCCACTTGAATCCTTCCCCCTGGTTTATATTTGTTTATATCACAGAATTATTTGCGCGAGGAATCAAATAATCCGTAAATGCAGTGATGGTAAATCTTTACCAATATCTTGAAAATGAGGAGACGTCAAATTTTGCTTCCTTTAGCTTGGTTTATCTGAGAGTTGTAAGAACAGCACTAGTTGGTCTGGTTAAAAATCCCGGTAGTCTGTCTTCAGCTACGATCTGTTACACTGTCACAAGAGAGGGATTTTTCTCCTAGAAGAACATCTTAATATCAAACAATGAGATGCTCTGAGATTTCCTAACCTGGATATTGCATATGCCACCGTTCTTTCAGTTGAGGTTGCTTTGCCATTGCGGAGAGGTGCCCTTTGGGAGCTGCCATTATGTGACTACTAACACTTGGCAGTCATTCCTCTATGTGAGCTGTGGGGAATCTCCATCACTGTGCAGCCATCTGAACCTCATTTCTAAGGGATCCCAAAGGTCTTTGCAATGTTTGTTTATTATTAGCCTCATTTATCTCTCTCATGACTGATTTTGAATATAAGGAAAGTGTATCCTATTAAAAAATTCATGTGTTACTATCTAGGACACAGAGTCAAGTGTAGAGTAACCCATATTTCATCATCATACTATTAAATAACAAGAATTAATTTTATTTTACGTCAACTAGCTAAGCACAGCTGAACTAAATTTTAACGTGTAGCAGAGAGCTGACATCTGCTAGATTAAAGATGTCATATGTGGATCCAGGATGTTTTACTAAAATGATTAGTGAGTTGTTTCTGGCATCACAATTACCTTGTTCTTCCTGCTAGGGAAACATTTCCAGTTTGCGGTGCCCACTATTAGCTGTTCATCCCAACGGTGCAGCCCACAGCAGGTAACAGTACATGACTTAGAAGTCTTCCTCATGTTAGTATGGTGCATAGGTATGTCTGCGTGTGAGGAAGCAGTGTTTGGAAAAAGCAAGCAGTTGCATGTCCTGTGGAAGAGTATCTAGGGAAAGGAGAGCATGGCACCTAGTCTGCAAGCAACATTTCTGTGGCTGAATCTGTTATTTGTGACACATTGTCTCCAGTGACAGTAGCTACCAATGTCATTTCCATTCTTAGCTGTTCATGTGCACCTTATTGGTTGTGCTAAAAAAAAAATTTGTGAAAAAGGGTGCTGTGATATGGATCAAGACAGTGACATTGCAACCGCAAAGTCAGCATTCAGCAAACCCAAAGATACAATGTGGCCATCTCAGCACAAAAGATGGGGATGGGGATGGGAATGAATAGCAGGATCTGGCAAAGGGTGAAGCTGGAGTCACCTCTGCCTGCCCCTCACCATGGTCCATTTCGCAGTGGTAACTTCTATTGACTGTCCAGCAAACAAAAGTCAACAGTTGCAGAGCATCTGGGCCCACTGTGGCTTCTTTTTTTTATCTTTTTTTTATTTTATTTTTATTTTTTCCTAAGAGGGATCATTATAAAAACAAGCCTCATTTAAAACTAAAAAAGATCCCAGGATAGATTAAAAAAGAATGGTAGTGTGACCTTTGCTGCGTCTTTTACCATGATTCTTCACTGAGCCTGCTATGGTCTTTGTGTTTAGACTGCTTTGTTTTTCCCGCTGCTCTGCTTCTTATATTTAGTCATTAAAAATAACAAAGCTAGGAAGCACAAATTTTAGCTACAACTGGCTGAACTTCTTTTTGAACAGCAAGTGCATTCTTGGGTAATTCACAAACAAGAGAAAGAGACAAGGTCAATTATCAACTCATTTGTTATGGCTTGACCCATCTTACTAAGCCTGCTTCTGAGCTCTCGTGGCTAGAGTCCTTTCACATGTATCAAGGACAGGGATTCACTGACTGAGCACAGAGCATGAGCCTTTCCAGCACAGGGCTTTGCAGACTCCCCTTGCAGACAGGCTAGCTAGCTTTTACTGGATTGATGAATTAACTGGCGTACTGAATCTCCCTGTAAGCATGAGGACTAGAGCTGCCCATTCAAGTTTTAGGCTACATCAGCAGTACAGCAGCTACATATACACACTTGGTAAGGAGCAGTATTGTGCTTGGGTTCTTTTCTCTTCTCCAAAGTGTCAAAGTTTCCTTTGGGCATTTGGCCCTCACTGAGAGAGATCTGAGCCACAATTTTTTACTTCTCATTTATGAGTGAATAACTGCCTGTTTTCAGTCTGAGTGATGAGAGTATCTGTAACCTAGCAATCTACCTCCTTCATTTGTAGATCTGATGAATGACTCCTCTTCATGAGTGTTGCTGCTTTGGACATGGATGCCACCAAAACAGGTAGCATTCTGTAGTAAGCAAGATCTGTAGGAGAAAATTTATACAAGAGAGTGAAAATTTATTTTTTTCAAACTAGTTCTACAAGTATAATGCAAACAGTACATCACATAAAGCAGTGGTTTGATTTTCTTCCTTTGGATTTACTGATCAAGCAAAAACTCAACCCATTTCTCTTTCCCAAAACCTCCATGGTAAAATTCATTTCAGATTTCCTCTGTGAGCTAGCTGGATAGAAGATCCTCCCTAAGGACTTCTCAGCCTACTCGTTACATTGCTTTCACTCCTCTAAGATGATGAATCGTGTATCCCAAAACTTGTCAGCACTTGAAAGTTATCACTGATTAAGTTAGGGCGCAAGTATAAAGTGCCATTGCTGTTTCTAAAGAGCAGCTTGAGGGTTGAGTTAAGTAGAAACAATGCACTCTGATTTTGCAATAGTATCATCCACACAGGGTGTTAATCAGGAACAGATCATTAGAAACAACACAGAGATGTGACATAAGTGAATCAGACGCACTTGCTCAAACCTTTCACAGAAGGCTCTACAGCTGCCCTTGCCAGCTGTGGGAGAATGTTTCAGACAAGCACTGCTGAAGCTCCTGTGGATGATATCAATCAATACTATATATGCTAAAATCCATATCATGGTTTGCAAGGTTATCTTAAACTGGTGGAGTTAGTTGAGTTGCTTTGCTCAAAGATGGAGAAGAGTGAAGGCAGGTATGTTTGCCTGGTGAGCATTCAAGCAAATTAAAAGGTATTTGACAAAATATTCCAGCTGCAAATGAAAGTTAGAGCTAGATTAGACTTATCCAAAAGTGCCTGTGACTGGTAACAACACTGTTACTCACCCAAGTTGTTGTTAGGCAAACCTTTAGCAGATTGCAAATGCTTTTTTTCTTGTCTTTCACTTTTGCAAATTTTATTGAGTAATGCTGCTCTTACTCTGGAATTGTTGCTACTCAGTAGCAGTATTTGACCAGCTATCTGGGTGGATCTATCATTTAATAACCTCATACTTGACCAGCAAAGCAGTTCACCTCTTTCGACTTGCACCTGTCCTCTTAACGCAGATGAGAGTCCCAAGCATTCCACAGATGCACTTGAGGCTAACACCCCTGGAGAAAAGAAAGCCACACCCTTTCCGTCAAATTTGACTTTCCTCTATATTTTCATGCTCTTAGACTATCCAGAAACACTTAAAAAATAATGACTAGGCTATTATGGAAAGATGTGAGTAGAATTAGGTCTCTGATCTCTTGCTTAAACACGGGGGAGAAATACCCTTCTCTTACCATGATTAAAGTGATTGTGGGGACTGTTCACACAGTTCCTTTTAGGCCATCTCATCTATATTTAAGTATGATTCAGAGCACCATAATTTGGGAGCCACAGTTCCCAGTTAACAAGCAGAGAAAAGCTAGTGCTTCCAGAAGACAGTTCCAAGGCTGCCACTGGGCAAACACCCGTGGACTGGCTCCTAACCTGTAGCATGTGAGGCAGAAGATGGCAAATCCCTCTTTCACTGCAAGGTAGGGGCAGGTACAAAGGCTGTTAGCATGAGCTGCTGACTGAAGGTAACTCTGAGGGACATTCTTGTGCTGCTGGCCTGACTACATATTGCACACAAAGTCAGTCTTTCCTGGGGTCCTGAGTATCCAGGAAAGGCCACAGAAGGGGGATTTCAGAGAGAGGGTGAAGGTACAGATTTGGGATGTGGGAGGTGCAAGGGGGAACAGGAAGATAAACTTCTTGAGGAACAATTTGCAGCCCTGTGCCTAAAACTTGCTTGGGGAACTGCATTATCTAGGATCCTCCCATAACTGATTTCAGGAAAGATTCAGAACAAGCCCTTTAGCCCGCTAAATAGCTATATTAGAATTTGCCTAGCAATGCAAACAAGAAAACGTTACCTAAGGCAGTCTGGCTAAGATACTAGTTTGTGAAAAACAGCAAGGCTCAGAGAGTACAAGTGCCTATGGTAAATCAAGTCTGCATTCCAGGGAGGATGGATGTCAGTGCTTCTTTATTCTTCTTAAAGGCAGTGAGATATAGCAATACAACCACCAGAAATGACTTAAGAATATTTTCCCAGTTTTCTCTTCTACATGATCACTGTGGATTTTTTCCTTCAAAAATAACTCTCCCATCAATCCCTTTCTGAGGCAGTTAACACCTGAGACTAAAAGCAACAGCCGGCCCACATTTGCACAATAGGCTAAGACTAAAATATTTCTCTGTTGTGTTGAAATCTGTAACTCACCCTTTGCTGCAGCTTGGAGAGTAACACTGGAAACTGAGAGGGTCTAGCACCTTTGAAAATCAAGCCTGGAGGAGCTCAGAGAATTTCCATCAGTGCCCCAAACCCCAGGAAAGTTCCTGATTGTTGGATTTTGTATTGGAGTTTCCCAGAGCTGGAAAATAATACATGGAATATGTATTCCATGTACTCCTCAGACAGCTTCCTAGTAGTCATCTCCAGCACAGAACACAATATTCCCATCTGCAGTCATTCTTTTCTTCTGCTCTAAATTTGTCTTCCACAGATGTATGTCTCCAAAGATATGATGTGGAATTATACTTTTGTAAATGGGTTTTTTTGCACCACACTCCTTAGCAGGTGTTTCCAGACACTAAGCCCATTTCAGGAATGTGTCAGTGAAACAAAGCTAAAATGAGTTGCCAGAGCTGCTGCCTGACCTTTAAATATACGCTTAAGGCTCCATTTCAGGCTCCACAGGCCCAAGGACTTCATTTGCTGAGTGCCTATTACAGAGTGCATGCAGGTCAATTTTGCACCCAGCTCCTTTGGGCAAGTTGCTGAGTCCACATGCTAAAACCAAGTACTGTTTACACAGAAAATTGTGGTAAATCTCTGCATGCCACCAAGCAGCTTTCCTGTACACTGATGGGAATAGTCAGAGTAAGCATTTTCCTCTAGACTGTATTTCCTCCTACTTCTTGGATTTCTGAAGCAGCTGCTATAAGTAACACAATAAATAAAAGTATGTGATGATATGCTTGGCACAGGTGAAAGTACTAGAGCTCCATCGCCTTATAATCTCCTCACTTTGCTTGGAGTCCATGAGCTCTCCAGGATGTATTGCCAAGACACATAATCTCCAATATTGAGTTAAATTTGGAGGCCTCAGCTGACCAAAGATATGATTGTCAAGGAGAACATAATGTATAAAGATGTTGGGGAAAGATTTGTTGGACTTCAAAAGAGGAGGAACCTTGGAAGAGAAGTGTAGCTAGTCAAGGACGTGTTTGACCCAACTGATAGGACATTCCTCTGTCCAAGACAGGAGCCAAGAAAGACCACCCATTGCTGTGGATCAGTGCTGTTTCTCTGAACTCAGACATGGTGTGTGGCTGCCACCAGCCAAGAAGGGAGCAGGATCCTATTGCCAGCCACAAGGAGAGTATGTTTGAATGGCTGGAAGATAATATGATACCATAGCAGCTTTTTTCTACTAGCTCCTTTGGCAGATGAGGATTTGAAGTGTCCACTAAAATTGAGTAAACACAAGGAAGCGTTCAACATACATTAGCAGGGCTATGTTTAACAGTTGGCTCTTCAGCATAGGTGAGATTGCCCACCAAGGTCTGCTTGTCCACCATAAGCCAGCAGCAGCCAGTGGCTGAAATGTCTCCGAGTAAGCACACCATATTGCACATCTGAGCCTGCTGGCTCCCTACTTTTCCTGTGGGGACTTCAGCCTGGAGACACCGGCCCCAGAGAGAACAACTTTCCCCTGCGCTCACCAGCTAGCATAAGATGTTCCTGGGAAGAGCAAGTTTAGACAGGTATTGGTTCAAATGTCAGCAAGTTTAGTCACCCATTTTCTTGTGACACCACCTCCTTTCATAGTTGTGCCTAAGGCTGGGTTAACTCTGAAATGTAATGATGGCAGTCTGACAGTTTTGTTAACTGTTTCAGTACCGATTGACCTCCAGCAGAGCATCATATCTTGCGATATCTTCCATCTCTCTGATATGAATGTAACATATGATGACATTTTAGTACATGAGCAAACATATGTATTTGTTTGAAAGTCTTTGCTCCAGTAAGACTTCAGAAAAACAGCTGACCCTCCTAGTTTTATATTCATCAACAAACATTTGCGTAAAGTCAATGACGTTAATGATTGATGACCATATTGTATTGTTTATTTAATTAAAGGTACATATTCTGTGAAGAAGAGCAAATATTTAACAAGAGCAGGTATATCCAGTAATTCTTCATTTGTCACACTGAAATTCTATAAAGAAAAAGGGGCCTGGAACAGCCCATAAAAGGTCTTACAGCACCTGTAACTGCAAAGCAACATGATGAGAAGCTAGAGGAAATATGGAAGATATAAGCAGCATGATTTAGCTGTAAGAAACAATCCCTTTCTCAGGGAATACTACACGATAATTTGAAAAGCAACAGAACAAGTAAATGAGGTACCAGGCAAAGTGAAAGGCTATATGTAAAAAAGGATGGCTAAAAACTGCAAATGGAAAACCTTTAGTAAGAGGAAGTTCAAGCATCGTATAACATTTGGATAACATAACCCCCTCCCAAGCCTCCTAAAAATGAAATAATAAAAGGGAGTGGGGTGCGAGCATATTTTGCGCTCTGGATAAACCCAGAATTTCAAACTGGCCAGTGTGTTCACTACATAACAGTTCATAGGATGGTCTGGGTTATTATTTCCTAATTTCCTTGTGTGTATGATTTACTGCAGATGGAGAGAAAATCTGGAAAGAACACAGCAGAGCTCAAAAGCTGAAGTGTCAGTAATTGCATCAGGTGCAAAAATTAGAGATATGACAATTTCTGAAAATAAGTAGCAATTTATTTGAGTATATAATATAATACTGTCAGAAGAGAGCATCACACATCTCAAATAAAAAAGAAAGCTCTTCAATTTGTAAAGTAGGAGTACTGGAGTCATTTAACTTCACTTAAAGAAGATAGAAGGAGAGGAAATTTTTTTAGTGCACTGAGGGTAAGTGCTTATAAATTCCCCAGAAAAGCCGTGCCTGCATCATGGGGTATTAAGTTACACAGCAGCCTTTCTAAATATGCAAATATGGTACAGGCAGTAGCAAACCCTGCAATAGCACTATAAAAAAACCTTGAGCTGAAGGAGAGAGTGATAACAGGAACATCTCCTTTGTAGTAGGATCCAGCTCACTTCAGTTATCATGTAGGTATGGGGTATGCACTAGTTATATCCATGCAGTTAGTAGAAAGAAATGGGCACCACCCAGAGACAGTTCTTATCGTATAAAGATACTTATTTAGGTGTCTGGTCATAAGTGAGAAGAATCCAAGTGATTTCTAGTCTCTTACTGATTTTCAGCAGATCTTATCATCTCCAGGAGAGTATTTTCTCCACCATGCCTTTCATAGGACAACCCTTTGAGTGTACCAGAGCTCTGCATCTACTAGGCGGTCATTTTTCCCAGTAGAATAGCCTAACTTTCCTTTCCAACCTTCTCTCTTTCTCCCAGGGTGTAGATCCTTCTTGATAGCAGGATGGCACATCTTTTCCCATTGCTAGGTTGGTAGCCTGGTTTCCCAAGGCAAGGAAGATTGCAGGATCACATTGTCTGTACAAATGCCAGTCAGTCCCTCCTAAACAATTTTTGAAACAGTGAGCTAATTTTGGTCAAACTTGACAGGAGGTGGAAATCTGAAAGGTATGAGGTACCTACAAGCACTGTGGAAGTAGGCAGGTAGAAGAAAGAAATCCTTGGAGTGCCTCCTTCAAGAAAACAGAGCTAAATTACTAGACACCAGAGAATCCACATAGTGGACCATCATTACCATTGAACATAGCAGGAGATAAAATTTCACAAATTCAGCAGCTCACAGAGCTACTTGATTAATAAGAGCATAAGCAAAATATTCTCCTCATTTTCAAGAGTCTGAGGCTTCCAGTTACAGAGCAGCAGGGGGTTAGCTCAAAAATAGCAGTCCCAGTACAGTGAATTTAGAACTAATTACTGCTCCTTCTCACTCTGGTACTCGTGTGGAAATGTGCCTGACTTTACGGGGACTGCAGGTACCTCCAGTTGCGTGATCTAGTTCATACAAAGGATGAGACAGGGAAGTCTAGACCAAAGATTAACACAAGTAGGCAAAACCTGAACTGTCATGAATCAATGTAGTTTGTATTTCATGAAGCTGGCTTATAATAGGTCATCACTTTTAAGTGCGACTCAATGACTAAGCATACAGCTCATTTTTCTTTGCATTTGTATATATTGTAGTTGCTAATGGCAATTCATTTAGCAGAAGTATGAATTGGAGCATAAGTCAAGGTCCAGCAAAAGCTACGCTTGTGCATAGGTTAGCTTTCACTTATTCCTGCTGTGGCTTTTCCTAGAAAGTCAGACACCTCAAGACTGGCCAGCTATTGAGACTGAACAAAGTCCTCACAATTCCTTGTTAATGCTAGAAATGAAGAACAAGCTATTCACACAGGTTCAAAGCAAAGCAGAAATCACTTAGCTAGGGGAAAAACCCTAACTAACCATAGCTGACACTAAAATGGAGAAGGGGGGAGTAGAACTTTGTGTGTTCTGTCAAGTATTGGTGTTTTCTTCTCTTACGTCTTTTAAGTATCGATATGCCAGATCTCTGACTTACATGGAGAGAGCCCAAATCACTGACACCTAAAGAAAAGGGAGGGAAGGAAATGAAATGAATCTTTGATGGACAGTGAAATAGAGAGCTTGCCACCAGTAAACGAAGTGTCTGAAGATGAACTGAGATCTCTGCAAGAAGAAAAGGTATTGCATCTTGCCCTGGGTAGACTAGCCAAGGACACAGGCTGAAATTTGCAGCCTAGAATGAATCCGGCAGAGAATCAGAACTAGGTAGGTATACTACAATATTCTTTAAAATGAAGCTTCTTCTGAGGTAGTTGTGTACCATAGCTCTTGTGCTCCCAAGACTGAATGTTGCAGGGTTTTCTGTTACGTAGGTAGTCTGTGAAACCACAGAGAAGCATCCTTTACCTACTATTTGTTGCTGTCATTTCAATCTTGGTGTTTTTCTTGTGATGAAAGCTAAAACATAAAATAAGAACATTCTAATTAATAATGCCTACCTCCTCACATAGCATTTTTCACCCACCAAAAATCTCAAAGTGCCACTCCAATTTAGTAGTATAAGTAAGGGTGAGGGAGAAGAAATAAAATGCCTTGGCAGTAGAACAAAACTGAGTCTTGCAACATATGTATAATAAAGGAGAAAAGGATGACTATAAGTCTCAGTGAAAATCGAAGCGTAAGACATTTTCTGGTATTTTGGATACTGGAATGGATACCTTCATTCCAGTATCAAATGTGGTATAGCACTTCCTATTAACAAAATATGTTCTGGATTTTTCTTCTGACCACATAATTGAGGATTTTCTTGGAATATGGGAAATGAAATGGGGTAGTGGTTTTACTGGAATCATTCCTTTGCACTGGATAGCTTGTGCCAAAGCACTGGCAAATTGAAAATGACCCAAAGGAGCACTGGAATGGATCAGACCACTTTCATTGCCCAGTCAGAATAAAATGCAGAAAGGAGCATAAATACCAAACTATCAATTTACTGTAAAACTTCTCTTACTTTAGGTACTACTATTAATAGTTCTGACAAATAGAGCTGCCATTCTGGAAACATGTTTTGACAGGGCCTCTTTAAGAAGTGCATTTGGCAGAGTTAGAACTTTGTACCTAGCTGGTCCTGGAGAAAAGCTGACTGAGAGTGTCTGCAGCGAAGAAGTGGTTCAAAGAGAGCTAATTCTGATTAAAAGAATTCCTGCCAATGTTATTGTATTTTTTCCACTTTCTCTTTCTCTTTGCCATTTCCTGCCTTGGAGAGCATCAATTGGAATACCCAGTGGTTTCCAAAGTACTATAAAAATTGATGGTATTAAAGTGATACTACAAGATGCACTGGCCATCCACTCTTGAATCTGCTGCTTCATAGCAGAAAAAGTGCCCTGCAGAACAAAGATGTGATCCTTGAGGCTTGAGAGAATTTAGGAAGATTTTCATAGTGCCTAATCAATCAGTAATTTGGACAAGAACTCTGGAAGTGCTAAGTATGACCCACACATAGACACTTTATATTTTAGTGGCATAAACCTGAAGTTCATATTTGTATGGCATCTCTATCCAAGACAAAACTGAGCATCCAAAATCCTTACCTAGGCAAAATGCATATTGACTTCAGAGTGTACTTTTCCCAGAGAAGGCTGTGTAAAGAAGGTCAAGAGTAGTCGTTTGTCTCCTGCAGCAATGCAGCTTCTCTGACTGATGAAAATCCCAGTACCTGTGGGCATGGATTTCTGCTGATGGATACCAGCACTCATGTGAACTAATAGTCTCATCTCAACATCTTCAGCAGGCTGTTTCCTTTTTTCCTTTGTATCAGTTTAAAAGATAAAATTAAAATAAAGGCACCAATAAAAACTAAAAGGTAGGGCAGAGACAGCAGGCTGAGCTTCCGATCACCTGAATCATTCAAACTCATTTCTGAAGAATCTCCCAAAAGGCAAAACTTATCACTGCACAGACCACCATTAGCAAACTCTTAGCTTGGGATTATGGTGCTTTATGTAAGGTCTTCTAACACAGACCCACCACTTTTGAGGAGAAAGTAACAGCCAATATCTCACCAGTGAAAGTGTGGCATCTCTCCCACACCACCTCCTGCTTTTCTTCTCCTTGGGCAGCAGAAGGTCCTTGGCCTAAAGCAAACCAAGACCCCTTGTTTTACTGCTGCTGTAATGAGCTTTGGGTTGAAACTGTCCTTCAGGAGACACAGCAGCTAGCTGCAAGCAGATTTGCCAATAGTACCATTCATCATCAGCTGCTGGTACCCTAAAGCAACTCTTTTGGCCAGCTAAAATTGCTTCTGGTTTTGTAACAAAGATTCCTCTGCAGTTCCCGTCATTTTGCCCCATAAAAAACACTCCTTTGCCCCACAACAAGGAATAAGCTGCCTCTGAAGAATAAACTGATTTGCCACCTCCTCAAGCTAGTCCTGCTAGCCACCTCCTACATATGCCTCGCTCTCCAGCTGCCTGTAAGCAGGATCTGCAACTAAGGCAGGAGGGAAGAAGAAAGCTGGGGGAGGAGGAGGGAGGGGTAAGAAGGAATGCGTACCTAGAAAGCCAAGGCTACTCCTCATCTCACTATTCCTGCAACCCTGGAAGGGAAGGGGACTGGGAGAGTCTCCAGTACATTTGTCCCTAGCCTGTGCAAACCAATCAGGGGCCAACAGAGCTTTACTTCTTCTTCTGGGACATAGATGTAGCCTGTGTAAAGTCCCGCAAGAAGAGTATTGTGTATACTGCTCTACTTTTATACCATCCCTCCACGCTCACACCATAAGAACCAACATGTTTGCCCTTGTTACCATCTGGGTAGCTTTTCCTTGGTTTGCTTATCCTCCTGCATTTTTTTTTCCTCCCAAGCAGAGACCCAGTCCAGCTCACTTTCACGGTCTTTTAACAGGAGCAGATGGTAAAGGGACATTCTCTTTTTCCTTTAGAGCCCCCCCCCCAAAAAAATGCTGCTACCGCCACCACCACACCACCACCACCTCAGCCCAGCACTGGCTTGGTGTCAACTCTTCAGAGGCCAGTCTAAGTGGGGAGCAAGACATGGCCCCCTCTTCCAGAGCTGAGCGGGACTGTTAAAAGGTGGAAGCTGGCAGAGAGCAGCCGATTGCCAAACACGGGTTCAGCCAACATTCACGGGGAAGGAGACAGCCTTCTGCAGCCCTCAGGGAACCGCGGGGCTGCGCCTGCTCGGTCTGAGCTGGGGATGAGAATTAGGGCGAGCAGAGCCGAACGGCTGCAGCCCTCACTGATTATCCAGCCAGCTAGAAAGACACCAGGTTGTCTTTTGTTTCGGCTGTGGGTTTTTGTTGTTGTTGTTGCTAATCTGCATTTTGGGTAGGATTTTTTTTCCTTGTGTGTGTTTTTTTGGTTTGAGTCTTTTTTTAAGTGGGTAGCTGTTTTGCTTATGTAAACGTTTAAATGTTGCCTTCTCCCCCCTCCCCAGTTCACTGCCCTGTGTTTGGCCAGGACCTAAGGGAGACTTGAACCTCTCCAGCTTTTGCCAGGCAGCGTGCCGGATAGGGCAGCGAGACCCACACGGCAAGAGACACCCCCAGCCACCCCTGCTGCTCTCTCCTGCCATTGCTTGCAAGTGTGACAGGCACTAGGCGAAGGGAAGCAAACCAAATGTGCTTGGTCCTCTTCTCCTGCCTTGGGGACAGCTGGTGTTTCCTTGGCCGTGAAACAAGGCAAGTCAGAGAAATCATTCTTGGGTTAAAAAAAAATGGACCACTGCGCTCGGGGTTAAGAAACAGCATCCGAAAGGGGCAGAAAGGAGCATAACGACACTTTGTGCATTGAGAGGGTCTTACATAGTGAACAGAGGGAAGCGGGGTGTGTGTGTGGGGGGGTGTTGCTTGTTTATTCGTTTTCTCCGGAGAAAATATTGAGCTCCCTGTGGGGAAACTCTCCAGGTCTCCGTTTGAAGGTGCAGCCCCACGGCTGGACACGGCGAAGGCAGCTAATGGTGGACTCTGGCAAGAAATATCCTCAGCCCACCGGGTGGTCCAGGCTGCCCCTGCCCAGGCTGCTGCCGGGTGCGGGGGCACAGAGCAGGCCCGGGGGAGGGGGTGCGAGCCCCGACGGCAGCGGGGTTGCTGCCCTCCGTGGGGGTGTTTGCAGCTGGAGCGGGGCCAGGCCGGCTGGGCACGGGTAGGGAAGACAGGTACACTTTCACGCCCGCCGGGCTCGCCTGTACATCAAAACCCGGGGCTGCAGTGTGAATTTTTGAATACCATATGCATCCCGGTGCCTCGGCTCGCCTGAGATGCCCTAGCGCCGGGCTGCGCCCTGGGGACCGGCGCCCATCAATTAGGAAGGCGCAGCTGCCTGCTGCGGCGCTTGCAACGAGCCCGACAGGCGAAATTTCCCCGGAGGTTTCTGAGCCTCGATTGAACCCAAATGCTGTCGCTGCGGGGAGGTGGCCGCTGCCCCCAGCGCAGCCCGCGGGGCCGGCAGGAGGCCGGGAAAGGAGGGAGGCCGGGGCACGGTCCCCCGCCGGCACCGGCGCTGCCTGCCTCCGCCGGCCGCGGCCGGGCCCGCTCCGCTCTTTCCCCGTCCTGCCGCCGCTTTATCATTCGCCTCAACGGAGAGCTAATTGAGGCATTTGCTGATTACAGAGACATTACCCATTAGTAATTCATCCTAATTCGAAGATAGCTTGAATCCACTAATGAGCTGGAAATCGCCCCCCTTATCACCGACTTTCAAGATTTCTTTGGCAGGGTGAGAAAAAGCTGGGGCTCCCTCCCCTTCCACCTTACAGACAGCCAGGCACCGTGCTGTCGCCTCCCGGGAAGAGCCCGCCCGGCTGCGTTCCCCCGCGGCGCCGGGGGATGCCCGCAGCCGGCGGGACAGGTACCCGCGCCCGGCTGCACGGGAATGGGCTGCCTGCCATCGTCCTCCCCAAGCCCGACCGAGGAGGGAAGGAATTTTAGCCCTGGAGACACCACGCTGCGATGCCCCTTGCATCCTAACACGGGCGGTCAGCTGCGTCCGGCTAGCATATCTCTCCCCTCTCCCCTTCGCGGTAGAGGAAATCATAACAGCAACGCCTGACCTCATGAATACAGAGATGTGCAGAGAAAAATCAATTTAGGTCTCGAGCCTCTGTGGGGAGGGAAAATAACCCAAACCATTTAAACAAAGCTCTGCTCTCCAGGGTTTTCCTTTTTCTTTGGTGGTGGGGATTAAATCTAGAGGGAGGGCAAGGAAAAACGAAATGCAAGCAGAGTCGGGTCTACCAAAGCGAGGCTGAGCTCTACAAAATCCCCCCTCCATCCCAACACGCACATAATGTATTTTATCATTAAAAAATCAACATTGCTTCCAGTGGTAAGGGCGCCTGGCTCCAGTTCCTGAGCGCATTTGTTGCTGGGATTCAATCCGTTTGGGAAATGCAGATTGGCTTGCGACCCACTGTTTGATTTATGAAGTGTTACATTTGCTATTGCTTACACATTACATTGTGGACCTTGAGAAAGAAGGGGAGAAGAGAGAGGGGTGAAGGACAGAGAGAGACCCGCCACCCTACGCACTGGCAAAATGGGAACATAGCTTAAGCAACGGCTCCCCGCCAGAATAAATTGCTAAAACCGATTCTCAGCTCATACTTTCCCATCACCCATCCACAGTCGCCAGCTGAGCTCTCGCCTCGTAGGTAAAAAGGACATGTTTACTCTTTGATGTGTATTTCTTTATAAAGGCATCAGGTGCCTATAAATAGCCGAGGTTAGAGCAGCTTTTGCTGCGAAATCAATACCCCGTCCCCCCCCCCCTTCCCCTTGCTCCCTCGCCTGAGCTGCCTTATTAATTATGAAAAGGCTCCTCTGCGCCCCGGCTCCATTGCCGCAGCCTCCTGCTTAATGGTGGTTGCTGCCTCTCGGCCCGCGGGCTCGCAGGGCAGCGGGGGCGAGCGGCGCCCGGGCCCGCGGCGCCGCCGGGGCTCCGCGCCGCCGCCCGCGCCCGGCCCGCCCGCGCCCCCGCTTCTGCACGGCGCCTCCTCCTCTGGCTCCGGAGACGGTGGTGCAGAGAGCTGAGAGACGGCGGTGCGTTACTTACTTATTTATTTATTTCTTTTCGGAGGAGGAGGAGGGCGGGAGAATTTGTAGCATATTGTTAAGAAAGAAATGAGAGGAGGGAAAAAAAAAAAAAAAAAAAAAAAAGCAAGGCGCAGACTAACCATTTCAGCAGCCCTGCCGATGTTGGAACTGAAATCGCAACATTCATCAAGGAATCAATTCTGGATTTAACCCTTCTTGCCCGATACTTTTCAAGATACTCTAGGCATATTACATAAAAATAACGACACCCTCATTTCAAACAATAATTTTTATTTTATACTTCTGTCTATACTTTGTAGCAAATCTTTTTTTGTTTTTTTGTTTGTTTTTTTTTTTTGCTGAATTGACTTTATAATAAACTTTTTTTTAAATTACATTTTTCTCTTTTAAAATCAAGGCTCTTTTTTTTCAAAATCATTACGCTGTTGGGTTTTTTTAGGTTTACATTTAAGCCCCCCTTTTGTGATCTCTACTGTTGATTTACTGGCATGTGTAACATCTAAAACAAAGAGGAGGAAAAAATTAAAGGCAGTGAATTCGGAAAGATGCCTTCGAACAGCAAGTAAAGGTAAACTCTCACAGATCTGTTAGCAGCATTCCTTCGCTCCTTCAGGCATTTAGACACGTATCTTTCATTTGTTCTTCCCTTCCTTCCTTCCTTTTTTAACCGTTCGTTTCCCAATTTCTTTCCCTCTCCCGCTCTCGTTCTTTTTTTCCTCGAGGAAAAAAGACTCTTATTTTTATTATTTTTTTGCAGTGAAATGACCAAAAACAAGCGACTGTGGAGGAAAGATGAGAGATTGTGAATTATTCACCATATGCTTCACACGTGGACATCTATCTTGGATTCATCGCCAGTGCGGTTTTTGTCTGCTTTTTTGTTCTCACCTCACATACTGCCATATTTTTAGAGGAGCCCGTGGCCTGCCAGGATTTATCCTGGCCGATTACATCGTTAACATTAGGTGGCTCAGAGCCGTTCCTGAGATTTCTTTTGCACAACGAGGGCTCGAGTTGTTATTTCTATTTTTTTCTATTTTTGACTTGAAGCGATAGTAAAGCTGAGGTCCGATTTGGGCTGCGCGCCGCTGCCTGTTTGGTAACATTTGGCAAATAAAACACACATACAAAAAAAAAAAAAAAAAAGAAAGAAAGAAAAAAAAAGAAAAAGGAGAACGCTTCCACAGTCCTACATGGGTGTTTCACCATCAGCCACCACCATCATCATCAACCACAGATAAGCACAACGTCCCCAAAGCAACGGATGGACACTTCCTCTATAGATCCGGCACATGGAGAGGGTGTGGGTGTGAGTGTGCTCGCCCCCCTAGAAAGGCAGCCAGGTCACTAGCGCGGCCCACAGAGCCGCCAGGAGCACGGGCAAAGCCGGTGGGAGGAGAGACGATGCCGAGCCGCTGCTGCCTCCACACAGTTCAAATAAGCTGCCTTGGAAATCGAGGTTTTTGGACTCCCGTCTCAATTTCTCCCAAAGGTCTGTCGCTCCTTCCTGGCAATCGGTGAGAGCTGTGAGGGTGCAGGCATGGAAATCATCCCAGTACCTGCAAGAGGGGAGACCACCTGGCGTCAAAATAGGCACCCACGCACCCTCCCAGCAGGGCTGCCGCCACCCCGACCACCCCGTCCAGCGCGGCCGGCCGCCCCGGCGGGGCTCGGCCCCTTCCGAGGGGGCTGGCGGCCGGCAGGGATGAGCCAGCGCCCCCCTCGGCGCAAAAACCAATCCCACCACCAGCACCACCACCACTGCCGCCCCGACACCTCCTAGGAGTCTCGACCCCCTGCCTTCTCCCGGCTGCCCCACAGCCCACCCCACGCTTTGCCCTACTGCACACCCCCCGCCAGCTCCTAGCTGGGCTACCGCTGCCTGTGATGCCGGGGGGCTCTTGGCTCCAACCCCACCTCCGGAACCAGCCCCGAGTAGGCGGGCTGCTGCAAAAATCCCTTTTCTCTGGGGAAGTGACACCGCGGGGGTGCCAGTGTCATTAGCAAAACCGCCGGCGGAGCCCCGTGGCAGGGCCGGGCCTGGCCCGCAGGGGCAGGAGGAGAGGAGCGGGTGGCGAGGAAGAGGAGGAGGAGGAAAAGGAAAGAACAGCTTCTCGCCTGGGCCCTCCTGGTGCATCGGCCCATTGTGCGGATCTGGGGCAGCTGATCCTTCCCCAGAATAATTTCCATTTCTTTCCGCTCTTTTTTTTTTTTTTTTTTTTTTTAATTCTCCTCCTAACGTGGATCTGACAAGGGGTTGAAACCGGGGCAGGACCTATCTCGCTGCCCTTCGTAATGGGACGGGACAGAAAGACATTTCCTAATCTGGGCTATCTAAAATCATCCCGGGCTCTGGGGTTAGGGATCTGCTCTCTCCCCATCCATACCCCCACCCCCTATCTGCCCGACAGGAGCTTGCGAATTTGGATCTTGATTTTCTTTTTCCTGTTTTTCTCTTCCCTCCTTCTTTTCCTTTTCTTTCTTTTCTTTCTTTTTCTTTCTCTCTCTGTTTTTTTTAAGTATTGCTACGGCCTCTAATTTGTGAGCACTCTAAGATGGTTGTAGACTCTAATGTTTGCTACATTTGTAATAAATAATGAGATACTGAGAAGCCAGGAGTCTGAGAGTGTGCCTCTCCTGCAATATTTCTGCTGTAATTGCATCTCCCAAAGGAAAATTAAATCTTCCCCCATCTTCTTTCAATATACACCCCAGCAGCGGGTGAAGGCAACCAGGGCCATGGGCAGTGGGCAGCAAAAAGGTCTTGCTTGGAAAAGAGGTGCTTTTCCAAGGTCTTGCTTGGAAAAGAGGACCTCGGGACCACCTCTGGTCCAGCATGCCAGGGCCAAAGGTTATCACGTTGGGACTTCATAGTCCCTGCATGTTTATTTATTCCTCATTTGTTCCTCCTGCAGAACACGAAGTAAACCTCAGTCTAGCATTTAAAGTGAGGAGCTAGCCTTAGTAGGAGCTGCAAAAGACGCTTTTGGCTCAGAAATCTCTAGGAAGGAAGAGAACAGAGAAGAGTTCCAGTCTCCCCTTTCCTCTCCCCTTTCCTTTCCTTTCCTTTCCTTTCCTTTCCTTTCCTTTCCTTTCCTTTCCTTTCCTTTCCTTTCCTTTCCTTTCCTTTCCTTTCCTTTCCTTTCCTTTCCTTTCCTTTCCTTTCCTTTCCTTTCCTTTCCTTTCCTTTCCTTTCCTTTCCATCTCCTTCCTTTTCACACGTTTTGTTTTCTGTCTTTGACGGAGCAAAAATAGAAAAACTGTTTCAAATATGTTTATGTCGAATGACCTTATCTCGTTTCTAAATATGACTTTATTCTTTTTTTCCTCTTTCGGCGAGGTGAGTTTGTGGTGGAAAACAGCAAACGGGAGAAAGGGAGACAACCATGTTCAGACGGATTTCTTTGGAACGGAACGAAAATGCCTGTTTCTGCCTGCTTGCGCCCAAAGGAGACCCCGACGCGGGGCCGGCGGAGGCCGAAGCTGGCGGCTCCCCGTCTCTGCCGACAGCTGCCCCAGCTTTCCCTCCAGCAGTAAAAACAGCAGCCCCGAGTTCTGGGGAAAAGAAAATCACCTCAAATTTAGGGCTCATCCAGCAGCCCCAGGGTCCTCCAGTTTCTCAGAGGAATTGAAGAGGGGGACCAGCTGCTGATTTTGCAAGGCGAATTCTTCGTCTTTTTTAATTTTAATTTTATTTAATTTTATTATATTTCATTTCGTTTCATTTAATTTCATTTGTTAATTTTTCTTGTTGTCCTCTTTCCCCTTCCTCCTCTGCTGCCAGGAGCGGAGCCATGGCTTTACTGCAACGTTTGCTGGGCGAAAGTCTGGCGAAAAGGGCTTTCCCGGGGCCAGGAAGCGGGGATCCGTACGGAAAGGGCGGCCCCGGCAGAGGGACATTTGGGGAGATGGGGGTGGAGTGAGGTGGCGCTGAGTATATAGACATCGGCTGGGCGTCCCTGCGCCGCCGGACGATCACTACTGCGGCCGCGATTCTTTTCTTTTCAGTGTAAGTTTGTTTTCCAGGGAACGGGCTCTCGAACCTCGAGGAGGTCCCGGACGGGGTGAGCCGGCCCGCCCGGCCCGGGACAGCCCTGCGGTGCCCCGCAGGACGGGGCGCCCCCCGGTCTGGTCTCCATCCCCCGAGCATCCCCAGCAACATGGGACCAAACAGCCGCAATAAGAGTAGTAACAACCCCCAAGCAGCCGCTACCGAGATCCCAGGTGCAAAGCAGGAGAGAGGAAGGACTGAAAAGGGAGAGCTAGAGAGAGAGAGAGAGAGAGAGAGGGAGGGAGGGAATTCACCGAGGGGAAAAGAAAAAAAAAAAGGCACTGAAAAACTCCCTCTAGACTTCACTGTTGCCCGGATTTGGCCTTTCCCCATAGCAGGGCGTTTGGAGGGAGCTCGGAGCAGAGAAACCAACCCCTAAGCAGCAAACCCTGCGTTATTTACTTTCCTTCCCTGCCCACCGCCGTCACCCACCTTGCTCCCTCCCGGCCCCGGGTGGTGACCACCTCCCCCACACACACTCCCCCACCCCAAGAAGGAAAAAGGCAAGACCTACGCGCAGATCGTTTGGAGATTTCTCTTGTCGTCCAGGTCCTGCGGGTAGTTGGCCATGTTATCGCCCAGCCGCAGCAAACAGTCCGAGAAGCCCCTAAAGACCGCATCGCACCGCCCCGCCGCTCTCACCACCTGCACCAGGTGCGCTGCGGGGCAGGGCACAGGGCACAGGTCAGCGCCGCCGCCGCCGCCGCGATGTCGGGGGCGGTGGGGCCCTATGCTTTTTTTGTTTGTTTGTTTGTTTTTTCCTCCTCCCTACGGTTTTCTGTACCTCTGGATTAAAGATTTTTTTTTTTTTTTTTTTTTTTTTTTTTTTTTTTTAGGAAGGAAGAGGAGGAGGGGAGGGTATTTCGAAATGCGGTGCCTGCTTCTCTCTGCACTTGCTCCTTTGTTAGAAAATTCCACCTCGAAGCAGCAGGCACGTTTCAGAGTACAAGCGCGCACACACACTCACGCACACGCACGCTGCTTTTTTTTTTTTTTTTTTTTTTTTTTTTCAGAGGTCGTTTGGCAAATGTCGTGCAAGATGCCGGGGCTGGGGAGGGGGGGGAGACCCAAAACACTACAAAAAAGGCGCGATATAGAAAAGCAAAGCAGCATCTCCCAAAGCCACGCAAGCAGGTAGCACCGCACGGCTTCTTCGGCTGGGGGCAGCGGGGTGGGAAGGGACGAGGAAGGTGGCAAGGACAGAGCAAAGGAGTGAATCGGGCCCCTTTCAAACCTGCTGCCTCTGGGACCCTGCGGGACTGTGCTAGGAAACGGCGCTCGATTGACAACAATAATAATAAAAACAACAACAAAAACCCGCAAATGCCGGGGGGCAGTGGAGAGAGGACGGCGTGCGTGAGACGGCTGCTGCAGGGTGCAGGGAGTGGGGGGAGGGGGGCCGCGCCGTGGGGCCGGCTGTGCCCCCCCCTGCTGTGGCCGCCCACGAGGCCCCCCGGCCCCCTGAACTCTTCCAGGGTATGCATGCACGGAAATACAGCCATCCACTCAGCAACTCCCCCCACCCCGACACACCCGCCCTAACGGCCCTGCTGCAGGGGACAGGGAATTAGGGGTGGGGGTCACTGATGCCGGGCTTGACCCCGGCGGTCCCTGCGGCTGTCGGGGAGGGGGCTGCCCTCCTCCCCCAGGGTGTCCCCGTCCGCCCACAGCGCCGGGTGGATTGTGGGGTCGGGCACCATTCCCGGGGTAAATGGCTGACTCCAAAAGACGCTGTTTCAGCCCAGATCCCCCTCTTTCCATTTAATTCATTGCAAACATGACTTACTGGCCACTCCCCTCTACACACGCACCAGCACCAGCCGTCACATCAAAACCCCAGCAGGCTACAGACGTTGGCTACGATAGCAAAAAAACCCCAGACAAATAAATAGAGAAGAATTGAGGACCATCCCGAGGGTGAAACCATGTCCTATAAAATCAGCGAGATCCCATTCTGGCAGCTAAAAGGGAAAGGGGGAGGAGAAGTATTACGAATTCCTCTCCAAAATGCTACGAGCTGCGTTGAAAACATGAGATCCGAAGCGGAGCTCTGTCCGGGTCCCGGGTCGGAAAAGTGCTAGAGGGCCACATTTGGGATCACCGGGGGTCCGAGCATCCCCCTCCTCCCTGCGGGGCGGCCTGACCCTGGGTGCCCGCCCCGCTCCCTCGCCGCAGGATACCCTCTCCAAGGCCACCCCCAAACCCTGGGGAAAAAAAAAAAAAAAAAAAAAAAAAAAAAAAAAAAAAAAGCGGAGAGACGAGGGTCTTGCCCGCTTAAACGAGAACGGGATTTCTCTTGAACCAGGTCGCTTGTGCCTTGTCGTGCCTCTGTCCTTCCTCCTCCCGCCCTCCCCGCCGCCTCTCCCTTCAAATATAAAAACAAGCAGCAATTTGCAATGCAGAAGGACCGCAGGAGCCATCCCTAGCTGAGCTTGTCCCTTCCTGAAACCGGCTTCTGTCCTCTAAGTTTGCATGCCCTTTAACTACGCCTGGTCCCCTCGTCCTCTCTCCGATCACCTTCCACTTAGGCTCACCACCAGCTCCCTCCCCTCTGTCACCTTCCAAAATGTCACTGATTTCGGAAAGCTCCCAATCCCCACTGCCCAAATATATATATATATATATATATATATATATATGTGTATACATATGAATGTATTAAAGCCGCGGTACCGGTGCAGAGGAGCAAACAAACACATTTTGGGAACAAGCCGAACACCCATTTCACACGAGCCGCTACTGGGGCCGGGGCAAAACGCAGCCCCTTTGCAAAACCCGCACCGACAACCAGAAGGGGCAGCTGACTTCGGAAGTGGTGGTGGTGGGGGGAAGTTTACCCGAAATACTGAAGGAGGAGCAGAGGAAAGTGAAGCCCTCCGAAAGCTTAAAATCCGTCCTCTCTTGGGGCACCGCAAAGCGACCGCACCGTCACCATCTCCGCGGTGGGCAGCAATATTTGGGGGTAACTTTCCAAATGACTGCTCATGCTCACACCAGCCTGGGGACGGCGATTCCCAGCGACTCTAGATGCCTTTGAAATTTCACCATGAATAAAATCCTCCCTCGGTCGAATCAAATAAACACGAATGAGGTAATATCCTCCTCCTCCAAATGAACAAACAAACAAAAATGCAAGGGCTAAAATTAACGGTAACATCCAAATAATGCCTTCCTCTTCCTTTCTTTGACAGCACAAAAAAATGGCCTTCCGAAGAGTTCAGCATCATTTAAAATGGAATGATAATATGAATAGAGGGGTTTGCATCGTATATCCACATTTTCCAGAGGTCAATATTTCATCGTAATATTTCGTATGTTTTTTTTCTTTTACTGATGAGGGATTGTTCAAAGCATTTTGCCTCCTTCCTTCCTCTCTTTCTTGTTCTCCCTCCCTCCTCTCTCTCTCTCTCTCTCTCTTTTTTTCTCCTTTGGTACCCACAAAACGCTGCAGAGATTGTCTGGCGAAGAGGGCGACCCAGCGAAAGGATCTCTAAATAGCAATGCTGAGCATTTTTTTTTTTTTTTTTGTAGCAGAATTCCTTTGCAGGAAAATATTTTCAAGGGTCTCTTCACACCTGCCAATTTGGATAATAAAAGACGTGCTTTAATTGCCCTTTCATCGAACCCCAGTTTTGGATCATGATCAAGAATATATGCAATATGTGATCTTTAAAATTTGCCTGCACAGGACGAAGGTGGTCATTAACTTGGAGACTGCTTAATATCTATAACTCAAAAAAAAAAAAATACTTCAGCAAGAAATGTTGAATAAAATGAGCGTAAGAGCAAGCCAATAAAAAGAACTAGAAAAAAAACTAGACATTGAACAGAAACAGCAACGAACACACAAAAACACATAACAGAGTGGAGGGAAACCTGCACTATTTTAAGTAACTTAACATATTTAGGCATTTTGGAACATATATAGACAAATTTGGACGTTTTTGACAGTGATTCTCTTTGCACAAAATTAACGATCAGGCAGTGGGATTTCGCGATTCTTTTTGGGTTTTATTTGCTCAATCTCCGCATTCGGGCTTTTTTTTTTTTTTTTTTTTTTTTTTTTTTTTTAAGTTTGTGCTGGGTTTTGTTTGTTTTTAGGCTGCTGCTCGGCAAAAAGGAGAACCTCCAAGTTACTAAACGGAACCCTTCGCTTGTCCCTGATCTTCTGCAAAAAAAAAACTTTCCACTAGATCTCTCACTAGCCATTTTGTGCCAGTTCGTATGTCTCTGTCCCTTGGGGCCGCGGGAGGAGGGGATTTCTTAGCACTGGAGTCCCTAAATTGTCACTGGTATGGGATGCACTGTATATCCAAAAAACCAAATATAAATTCAATCATTCATGGGGACGGAATAGAGAGAACAGGGAGAAAGGGAAAAGAGGAAGAAGGGAAAATGGAACTGTGAATAAGCATGCATTAGTTTAGGAAAACGAATAACAAAAGTGATTCAAGAGGAATAAGGAATTATTTCTCTTTCTTTCAGAACCGCCTGAATTGGCATCTTGAAAAATAACGAAAATGCGAAAATGACAGCAAAAAGGAAAAAAAAAAAAAAAAAAAAAAAAAAAAAAAGCAGAGAGCGAACAGAGAGCGCACAGAGCAGAGAGCCAGCGAGCGAGAGTACATTCCTCAGCCCCATCGCCACAAATTACGGCAGTAATTTGAGGTTATTTAGACATTCCCTTTCTGCATGCATCAATTGGGGTTTGGTGCATAAAACTTGATACATAATTTGGCAGTCCACTTACCTATCTGTACAGCAAGGATCAGAGAAATATATCTGCCGTTCAACTTAAGTCCCATCCTACATTTAGTAAAACCATTTGCGGCTGCAGATCTTTAAATAGTTACTTTGGAGAACGTGGGGGAAAGCTGAAAAATAGGCATTGCCAACAAGTTCCGAGCAGCGGAGGACTTTGCAGACAAGGGGGGAGACAGAGAAGAAGGAGAGAAAGAGGGAGAAATAGAGAGAGGGAGAGGAGGGATAGCTGGGAATGGTTCACTCCATTAGGAGGGGGCGGAGGAAGTACAGCCTCACGCCCACGACTAGCCCTGACGTGGGGGGATGACACTGACTGTTTTTTTTTTTTTTTTTTTTTTTAATGCACCTTGGAAGAGAAACGCCATTTATAGGCATCGCAGCCTGCATTCATCCAGCTCCCGCTTTCCCTGTGCCCCACCGGCCCCGCTAATGGCCGTGAAACCTCCGCGCCGCCACGGGGTCCCCCCCGACCTGCCCCGCAGCCGGGACCGTCCCCTCGAGGCGGCGGGCAGGAGCGCGCACACACGCGCGTGCACACGCGCGCGTGCACACGCGCGCACACACACACGGGAGCCGCCCCCCGAGGGTGGGGATAGCACCGCAGAAATCCCCCTCCCGCCCCCGGGCCGCCCCGTCGGGGCTGGCCCGGCCCCCGCGCTGCAGAGGAGGGGGGAAAGGGGTGCCCTCCCCCCGCCCCTCCCCCACCATGACGTCACCCCCAGGCTAGGGGGAGACGGCGGAGGCTGGGCTCTCCCGGCCCCGCAGCCTGTGCCGGCTCCCCGACAGCGCGGGGCCGCCGCCCCCTGGAGCCCCTCTGCTCGTGATGCGGGGCTGGGGCACCCGGGGGCCCTCGCTCGCCCGCCACTCCCACAGCTGGTCCGCTACTGCTGGGCCTCAGGGAGCCCTCGGGTGCTGGGGCCCGCAGAGGGGCTGGCCTGGGCATGGGGTGCCACTGCTGCACATCCTCCTGGGATGAAGCACCAAGGGGGACTGCAGATTGCACATGTGGTGAGGTGGGATGAAGGTGCTGGAGGCAAGAGGGGCCATCAGCCAAACCTACGTGTGGTGCTGCCCATGCCCAGGAATTTGGGGTTCACGTGTAGTCTGACATCCTGCCAGGGTGCTCCTCAAGGCCACCTTACTTGGAGAGCAGCATAGGAGGAGGCTAAGGTCCCCCACGTGGCCTATTCACAGGCCAGCCAAAAATGCCGTTCTCCCCTTCTTCCCCTTGGCTCTTCTGTCACGCAGTTATTACCCCCTAGTACAGCTCTGACCTTCACCAAGCCATCTATAACAGCACGAAAGGGAAGCTGCCTGGAGCAGGAACTACCATGCACTTTCGCTCCTCAACATCCTGTGCCCACCTAAGCAGCTGTGTGCTGGCAGCACTGCAGTACCCTGGCCCAGCTGTGCTACTAGTTGCATCCTCTTCTACAAACTGCCTGTGACAATCCTGAAGCCTGAAAAGGAGAGGGGCAGCAGCGACCAGCGTGGATCCCCATAACCACTATGGGCTACAAGTGCCTGAAGATTGACATGCCAGGAGAGGGCTTGCACAGGATTAATGAATCAGAGCAGCTAGAAGGAGGTAAACCGGAGGGCAAGATGAAAAACTTCCTTGCTGAGAGCACCATTCACAAAATAAAGCTAGTAAATGCCATTGCCTCTTTATGTCAACATAATGCGTGCAGTGACAGCCTGCACATACATCCACTTAAACCAACCATGAAACCCCAACCTCTTTCTTCAACTGGAAAGCAGGGATAATGTTGAGTACTTACTCTAATAGTCAGCTGGAGACCTAGAGATGAAAAACGCTGGCTCGGCTCAGCTCCTCTACCTCTTCCACCACCTTTCTCAGCTTCACTTTTTCTCCATGTTTATATATCTCCACTGTGAATGGTGAACTGGATTAGAAGATAGATCTGACTGAAAACCAACCCGAGGAATTAAAAATAAGATTTGTTTTCAATGTGCTTGGTTCCCTGAGCCAGCTCATCGTGTATAGACACATTAGCAAGTGCAGCATAAGCATGGCCAGTGGATGCCTCTTCCCATGGCAGCTTGCACTTCAATTCAGTCCAAGCAACCATGAAGATGCAGCCCAGAGTAGAGATGGTGAATTGTTTTTCACATATTCTTAAAGATATTGGTGGCAGAAAGGCAGCTAAAACTAAGCCTTTGGGTTCTGTGCTGACGTTATTTTCAGCAGAAGAAAATATGCAAATTTAAGCTGGAGTTAAGGTGAAACACTTTTACCTAGCTCCATGCTGTTGTGGCAATGGGTGCTTTTGCAATGCAGCAGAGATGGAGGCAAGTGTCTAAAGGTGGAGCTCTGTCCTCGTTCCTGGGGGGAGCAATTAGACAACTCAACAGTTGTTGCATGTCTCACAGTTGGTGTATTATCAGCACATATGAGGAAGAGGATGAATGGAGTATAGGTTGAGGTACAAAAAAGAAACATTGAACCTACTAGCTCTCGGCAGCTCAGTCACTTGTGGCTACATTTGCTGGTAAGAAAGAACAGGCATGCTTATAGAAGCAGTAGGGGTGGAGGCTCATTTTATACCTCTGCCCTACTGATGATTGTATTGGTTCATTTATGTATTTTTATCTGTTACTTTTTTCTAAGGGTAGACAAGTTCTTTGGAATGAACTTTAGGGCAGTTCCGATGCAGAGTCATAAAGGGTTTAATATCTGTCTTAATCTCGTAAGAACAGACATTTCTGGGGAATTTCTGGCCACCTCACCCCCCCCCCCCAAAAAAAACCAAAAACAAACAAACAAACAAAAAAAACAACTAACAGCTAGAGGCATCAATTATGGTGGCACAACAGTCAAAATGGGCTTAGGGCAAATTTCTTTAAGTGTTCTTGATCCTTTGGGAAGTCCAGTTCTGTCTGAAATTGAAGCTTGGCTGCAGTCTTAGAAATTTGCCTACTCCAGGAGTAGACCTGTCTCTCTACAGATTCTGAAAAAAAAAAACCAGTGGTTTCAAAAATATCAGAGCTCTCAGCATTGCTGGGGACCTGGGAGCAGGATGAAAATTAACAAACTATTTTTTTTTCAAAATGGTGTTTGAAGATGTGTGACTATCAGCCCCTCTCTAAAAGACATCTTTATATATTTTAGAAGAGGAGCTTCTGACAGTGTCTCAGTTCTGTTAGGACAATTTGCTAATCAGCACGATTTTGCCCTTTTTCTCAAGGAAAAGGTTCAGCACCGGTCCTGTTCTTACTGCGGTCTCATACTCGCGTGTTAAGGCTGACAGCAGTGTCATCCCGCCTGTGTGCGTGCGATCGCTGCTGTGGCTGGGGCACATGGGCAGAGCCCACGACTGCTGTCCAGATATAGTGCCACCAGATATAGCTAAACTGCCTGGCTCAGCACGGCGAAGCACGTAGCCAGAGCAGAGGTGAACGCCGTGTGGGCTGCACCATGTGCCTGCATAGCTGGGTAAGTATTTGGGTGGTTAGGCTTGTGCTGTCACAGCCAGGCAGATAGCAGCATGCTGGACAGCTAATTTAAAGGTAGCTCAGCTCTCTCTAAACCATCTACCACAAGGGGACCCACTGTGTTTAGTAGATGTGTTTCTCATCTAGCTTCAGGCTGACTGTCATGGCTGAATCTCAAAAGAGGCAGCATGCTCCAGGTAGCAGAGGACCTGCAAAGAAATCTGCTTTTCCTTGCAAGCTGGCTGCATCTCTGCGTTTTTCTTTTCTCCTTACATCTTTTATTTTTTTTTTTTTTTATGCGAACTGTCTCTTCACACAGAGTTCACACTATTGGCTCCTGAATTCAGGGCTGTGGGCAGGTAATACAGAAACAAACTGAATCTCTGGTGCTTTCTGTCAGATGCTGGTCTATTCTAAGCATTCGTTTAGGTTTGGGGAGGGGATGTTAAGTGATCACAACGATATTTAAAATGCTCTCCTACGGGTGTGTGAGAACTGCATTTGTTCTTTGTTTATCCTGCAGTATCACCCCCACCAGAGAAGCGAAAATTTTATTTTAGTTTCTCTCACCACTGGTTTGAGATCCAGCCCTAGTGAAACTGAAATGAAACAGGAGCCAGTAACTCTGTCCCCATAATTTCCCTGTCTGACAGGTCCCCCAAGAAGGGAAACAGAGTGACAGCTTTACAACAGCACAGAGGTTTCTTTCATACTCATGCTGTGGCTCCTATTCCTCAGCTGCTACTTTTCCTAGAGAAAGGTAGTCAGCCAGAAAATGCATGCAAATATCAAATTAGCTGATAAACAGATAGCTCTCCATGGTACAATCCTCCAAGCTTTTATTTAAGTAAAAAAAATTAACAAGGATACACAGACTGTGTGACAGGCAGGGTTTGGGAAGTACTCTTTGACCAGTCTCTGAAAGCTTCTTTGGGTGACCTTGATCTTTAGATATCTGGCTTCATATTGGCTAATGTGTCTGACTCTAGTCAAACAGGAAGGACTCAGATCAGTGTTATGCGTCTGAGACCAGAATTTGCCCCACATCTGCCTAGAAATTAGTACTAAAATACTGTCTGTGGTTCACCATAAAAATCATTGTTATTTGATGTCAGCAAAAAAGTATTTCTAAAAATATAAACTTTTGCAATGATTTGAAATAAAAAACTGGGAAAGTGAATAGAGAGCTATGTGGATTTGAGTGCTTGATACCAAATCTTTAAAAATGGTAAGTGCTGGGTAAGGTATTTGTAAACTATCTGGCATAGAAAATAGTGATATGATCCAAATGTAAAAGATGATCAGAAAAAGACAATATTCAATCTCAGCTTCTGGGATTTTCAGAGGCAAGAAAAAAAAAGAGAAATGGCAAACTTCCGTAGGTCCTTTTGAAAATCTCAACCTATGTATTTGTCCTCCATAATTTTCTTTTTCAAAAAGCAGCGTTAAAAAAACCCAGAATGTCACTTGACCATGATCAGCTCACGCCAGCCGATCCAGTAAGGAAAGCACTATTACAGAAATAGTAACATTTGAGTTTAGCTGCACTCTTCAGTGATATATTTTTAGGAGGATGCCTGTGTGTGCACTTGAAATTCTGCATCTTATTCTGCATGACCCCTTTATATTGGATTGTGGCAGTAGCTTTGCGACTGAGCCCAGGCAAGCTCAGGGGAGGTATGTGAGTCTGCAGTGCTCGATCCAGATGGAGTTCACACCCACTACAATTATGTTTGTAACACGTGATTTGCTTAAGGTGCCTGTGGATGTTTCAAACTGTAGGATGGTTTCAGTAAAGCAGTCCCAAAAGGAAGCAGTATCAATCCATAGCATCTTTGCTGCTGAAATTTTCCTGTAAGAAACGTAAATCTTCCTCATAAGGGCAGTCTATATACTTTTCATTATAGGCAGGAGGGAAGTAGGTGGACCTGGGAAATAGCTGTGAAAAGGCTGATATCGTTGGATATCTTGGCATCTAAGCTTGTGAAATGCAGATGGCATAAGGAATTGGAAATTTTGTGATGAGGTGATGAGCTGTATGCATCATACCAGAGCTGTTAATCACTTTCTAACATTCTTAATAGGTTCCTTGGTCTGGATATCAATCTTGAGTGTAGGAAAGTAAACTTGAATGCACTCTGTTGTTATTAGAATAATTTTACTTTCTCTGATTACAAACACAAGTAACCAAGTTCAGAATCTTGGTTTAGAAGTAAGCTCTGAATCTGGAATGTCAATGCTATTACCGGAGCATAAACTGGATTCACAGCCTTCGCCTTCAGTGTGTATCAATACATAGTTCCAAAAGCCGATGGCATACAGATATTTCCTGCTTACATAGAAGTCATCACCACAACTTCTTTTGACCACAGTGAGATGGGACATCCCTCAGTGGGGTAGTACTCTGTTTTGTGTATTTCTTCTATAGATTTATAGAGTATCCACTGCCACAGTGGCTATTAACCTTCAGGTAAAGTAGGACTTCAATAACTGAAAATACCACTCAGAGTTTTCTTTATAACAATCAATATGATTCCTTCCAGAAAAATATAAATATATATTTAAAAAACTAGTCATATCAGATTGCCAGCTATTGCAAAAGACCCTGTTTGTATTCCTCTACATTTCAATTTTATCTTCATCGGTCCTTAGCCAACAAAACCAAAGTTTCAGGGGAACTTCAAGGCTGAGGTAGAGGGAAAATGATGTGTTAATTAGTTGTGATGAGTCTGGTGAGTCTGATGAAAACATTGGCAGGACAGAATTACATGTGCATTGCAAGAACTTCAAGTGAGATTTCACTTGCCTAGGAAGGATGAAATCTGGGTGGAGATATGTACATAAGAGTGAAAGTTTTCCCTAAGATACCATCAGATGTTTTGATAAAAGTGAGTAAAGAATTTGCAACTTGAGCTACTCTTAATCAGCTTTGGGGCTTGATGACAAAGAAAACAAGGGTGGATCTGTAAATGAACTTGATTTGCGCAGATGCTGAACATGTGCAACTTCCTTGCCTCTTCCCTTTCCTCTTCCACCATTAATGTTAGGAATGTGTTTATGACACTGAGTGTTGGGAAAGGCCAGAGCAAAGTCCCGTGGAACTCAGGGGAAAGCCTTTTCTGATTGTAAGCTGGGAATTGGTTTCACACAGATGTGACTTGAGCAGAAGCGGGCATTCATTAAATTTTTTCCTTCTTCAGAACCTGCATTTGGGCCAAATGTCCTCTATGTGCCATAATTGGTGCAATTAACTCAAATATCATTGTCTCATGTCAGCTGCAATGCAGATGACTGCAGCTAGAAAGATCAAGAGCAGTACCACGACCTCCTCTTCTTAGATGAATGGAGCAACTGAATTGCTGGGCAGACTCCTCAAGGACCTGTCTTGTTCCTCACCACAACCTAGCAGTGCAATAAAGAAGCTGGAAATAGATATAGATAGCTGTGGACTAAGAGATGTTTTGTGCCTCACATATCCATCTGCATGAGCTAACATACATCCAGGATCGAAAACCTCCTTTGTGATCATCAAAGGTCTTTACCTAGCAACATTGAGAAGTTGTGTCTCTTTCTCACGTTGCTCTTTACCTGTGCCATTCCTGCCTTAGGCTTTTGAAAGGAACCATTTGCTCCACTCCACCCTAGTAATTTGGAATTGAACCCTGTGGGCCCTCAGCAAGCTACATCCACCTGAAGAGCAGGAAGCAGCCATTAAAGATAGATAAGAAAGGGGCAGGTCATTGTAATTTGTCTGTCCTGTCACTAGAGTGAGACACACTTTCGAGCATCCTGGGCTCTTGTTTTGGGAGGCGCTGAGCAGCCCTATAGGGTGCTACCGCTGGGGCTGAGGGAGTACCATGCACCCTGGTAGTGCTTGGCATCTTCAGCAAGCTGACCCTGGGGTTTGGAAAGTCTCCAGGCTACTCCATTATACTACAATTGCATAATTTTTTGCCATGGACTAGTTAAAGGACAAAGGGTATGGAGAGGGGATGAAAAAAATCCATTGCTGTGAACTCCTGATAGCTATGACTACTGACCCCTACTTCCTGGGCATATGGGTGTCTGATCAATAGTCCTGTAGAGTCTATCAGCATCTTTCTAATGACTTCCAAAAGACTTTGAATCAAACGGTCACACTGCTGAGCCCGAAAGAGACCAAGCAGCAGAATATGTATTGCAGATATTTCTTGGTGAGGCAGCAAGGAGAGTGAACTTTTTACTGAAGGGTAAAAAGACAGCAGTAGTTCTGACATGTAAATAAAATGACTCATTCTGGAAACTGCCTTGCACCCTCTCCCCTGTGTCTGTGACATCCCCACATGAAGATCCATGATTTATGACAATATATTTCAGAGGGTCCCATAAGGAAGGATTTTTTTTCCTTCCTTTCCTTTCCTTTTTTTTCCTTTTTCTTTTTTTTTTTTTTTTTTTTTTTTTTCTCAGAGCAAAGTGTGATGCCCTGCCAGTGAGCGGCTTGTGCAGGTCCAGACGGAGAAAGCAAGCTGCTAAAAGGTAGTGATTGCAGCACTGATCTCTTGCAGACTCTGCAGTGTGAGGAGGTGGTTCTGAATCACAATGAACTTAATTGAACAAGAAATGGCATTGATTTTTCCTTTTCAGCCCTCCCCATTGCTCACAGCAACAGTGCACCGAACCCTCTGCCCATGCCAAGTAGCAAAATTGCACAGCACAGTAGAATGGAGATTTTTATTTTTGTCCTATAATTAGCATGTATTTATTTTTAAATGGGGCAAAAAACAAAGCTCTCCAGGCTTTAAATTATCATCAGGGAAAAACATTGCTTGTGCAGTATGAGTTTCAGGAGCAAAAGGAAGCAGGTTATGGGAGAAACTGTAACTTGCTTTATACTTGCCTGGTCAGGAAATAAAATTGTTCTTGGATTTATCTAATTGCTGAAAGAATCGGGATGACACAATTGCCAAGCAACTGAAGGGCTCCTAAAAGGTCATTTTATTTTTTCAACTTATACAGATAAAGGTGCCTATGGGTCTTTAGGAAAGCAAGGAAGAAAAGCACTCCATGCTCTGATTACTGAACCGTTGGTTTTTTTTTGCTCTGTTAGGCAGGCATGTTAACACATAATTACGTGTTTGAACAGCTAGTGATTTCCTATACAACTTGTTGAACATTACCACTGAACATATCTGAGTGTTCACGCTTACATAGAACTATATGGAGTGCGTATCTTCTAGCGTCTCTTCCCCTTACTCCCCTCAAAATGTCAAGAAAATAAATTATGAAACTATCCAGGAAATTCTCCAGCAAATTCATGTGAGCAGTCGTAGTCGGTGCCCAGATCCCAATCCTAGTGTCATAATTTAGTTCCCTGCAATGCACAGCTTGTTTTGCTCTTAGGAAGAATCCTTGAAGTGAGATTGCAAAGTGGGAGGCTGCAGGCTAACCAGGCAAGAAGAGGATGGCTAAGGGAAATTTAGGTGTATAGCTCTAGCCAGAGCAGTGCATGCTGTATAGCATGGTAAGATCAGCTTCTACATGTAAAAAACATCTTCTCCTGACAGCAGGTACTGAGCACCAGGGGCTGAGTGGGTGATGTAAGAAGAGAAATTCAAGCAAATGGCAGTACTTTGGGTCAGCATGCCTGTGACCTGCTTGGGTGAACCTGTGACACGCCTTTCCTACAAACTGTCCACACTTTGCAAACTCGCCTCTGCATTCACATGGGAAGCCTGTGAATTTCACCTCCTCCAAGTCAGCACCAGAATAATAAGAAGCTCATTTTGACACTGGAAAGGACCGAGTCATATTTCCTGCCATTCTGATAAAGGGAAGCCTCTTACTGATTTAAAGGGTTGGAGATGCCAGCCAGAACCAGAAGCACCAGAGCAATGCTCACAAACTGCTGGGAAGAACTGGGTAGGACTGGGTTTCTCATTGTGAAATTAAAAGCAAATTGTGAAATGCTTTGTCACAGCTTATAGCTATGGCTGTAGCTTAGTGTATCTTTTGCTATCAAGACCCTAGGGCCAGCAGATGAATGTGTGCAGGCTCTCTAGTCCAGCTCCACAGGTAATGCATTTGACCTTCGAGGAGGAAGCTACCATGAAACTGGTAGTTTGGTATGAACATCTGGAGACTTTTCTGCATCGGTCAGCACTGTGTGTGTTAGAGAATAATCACACTGTAGACCTCAAAAGTGAGACAGCTTTTCACCCATTAGAGTGCTAACGGTTTGGGATTCTGTTGTTTGTCAAAAGATGATCTCAAAATAGAAAAAATATCAGGAAGAACAATAAAAAGTCTAGCAGTCTGACAGTCTATAAATACAATACAGTGAAACTATGAGGTATAGAACTTAAAAGCAAAAATATATCATATATTATGGAGCCTCTAGGGATTCCACCGTTAAGTCTAGCTTTTCATGATAAGCCTCATTTTTCTAACTTTTTACAAAAAAATCCTGCTTTCTCCCAGCAATTTTTCAATTATTTTCTCTAGCCAAAGGAGGATTTGTGTGTGTGTAAAGTCTGAGGTAAATCTGACAAAGAATCTTAGAGATAAGAGCTTGAAAATTGAGACTAGGATTTCCTGCTGTTTCAGGGTTTTCAAATTTTTTACTTTAAAGTACACTATCTCAAAACTAGTTAGAGATGGAAATCTTTAATGTGATTATTTATTAGTTTTCTTCCCTGAAAAATTATTCTCCTATAAATATTTTAACAAGGGCATTTAATTTTAAGAATTCTGCAGTGTAATCATTTTATCTGTAAACATTCCTGTTTTTAATCTGCTGCATGTAAGCAAGAACTTGTGCTCTTATTTAAAACCAAAGTCTACCTGGGATAAGGTACCGTTCCACTAAAAATAAGGCTGACTGAGAAATGCTCTTCTGTCTATACTGAAAGATTATGAACAAGAAGAAAAACTTAGTCAAATTAAGGAAAGATGGGTAAGCAGCTTGAAGCTTCCTAAAGGAATTACATTTGTTTCATTTTCCTGTTTCTTTCTGTAGTTTATTGTGAATTAAACAGGTTGTTAGATGTTGTTAGGTGTCCTTGTATGGCCCCTTTCACCAGGTGTGGCAGTAAGGGTAGCTGATGGATGGCTTGGAGCTGTAGCAGTTTATGACTGGTCTGGAGGAGTTTCTTGTGCTGGGACTATGTTAGATGAGAGGCACAGGGGAGATGCTGATGTTGTCAGTATTGCTGATGGTGGGGATTATCTCTGTGGACAATTAAGAAAAGTGTACCTACTTGCAAACTGCTAAGGAATATGGGGTGTGTATTCGTGCTTCTGGGACACAGATTTTTTATACATCGCTTAGAAGGAAAGTTGACCTTCCTGGGTCTTTTGGTTCATACACATGTTGGAGTTCCTAGTCCATGGTTAATATTTAATTATATTGTTTAAACAATAAGTTATAAAGTTTATATAATAATTATACAGTTTATAAAATTGTATAGTTTATCTATTACTTATATTTACTATATAACTACACACATATTATATATATATTTGTATTACTTATACTACTTATACTTACTATGTAGTTTAATTATATAGTTTATTACTATACCTGTGTATGAGACTCAAACAAACTTTCTAGAAGCCTTTGATGCAGGCACATTGCTGGATTAAGGATAGCTTAGCACAATCAGCACTAGCATGCCCTCATGGCTTGTTTCATCTCAGCACCTGCCCCTAAGTGCTCTGGTGTGACTCAACTCATAGCAGGTAGATTTGGACTTAAGAGTTCTAAATGACTGAGGGTTTGCAGGTGCTATTCAAGAGGAAAAATCTCAAATAAAATGAAATCTAAGTGTCCTTTGCCTCTCAGTGCTCAGCTAGTGTCTGATCGGCAGCTTCCAAAGACTACCAACAGGTGATTTCAGATTCGGGTTTTTAGTGGAGGTTTTTTTGGAGATCTTGGAGAAAAAACCAAGTTTCTTGAGATTTGTCAGTTCTGTGGTGCCCTCACTCTGGTGACAACTTTGGAAACTAGCTGCTCTGTGACTACAAGAGGAAAGCAGGGCAAAAGTTTTGTCCCAATTCACAAGCCACATAATTTCTTGTGCTGTTCATTTGCCTAAGTGCTGGATTATTAGCACTGTGCTAATTTAGATGTAGGTCAGCTCCACAGTCTTCTAAGAGTCAAATGAACCACCAGAAAGGAATGAGTAGTTAGGTATTTGTTACCCATCTGACCAATAGCCAACCACACCAATATAATCATGGTGAGGAAATACTTTATTTCTCATTACTTACTCTGATAGGTAGGGAAGAGCTCTGTTTCACAGAGGTAGGATTAAAACACAGCATTGTGAAGTGGAAGATAAATCTGAAGTGCTTTCAGATTTCTTAAACTCTACCCATGCTCTGCTCATTGGGGATTCCTCCAGCTCTGCATATGGCCTACATTTAACCTTGTATTTCTTGTCCTTGCAGTTCTTGGGCTTTAGAATCAACAAAACACTGTGGTTCTTTCTCTTAAAAACCTACAGTTACCTTATTCCTCCCAAGCAGTTTGCCATGCAGGTTTTGTTCTGTTAAGAGAAGCTGATGAGGAAGCTGATCACGTAATTCAATATATTTCCACTGTAGAAATACATGATGTTTCTCCTGAACAGTAAGAATCCACCAATGGGAAATAATGTCTTTATTAACTGGCATGAGTTTTTTTTTCCAGCCAAAATTTACTTTAAAAACCTGCTCTTTGCTTCCTCATAGCCCTTTCTTTCCTGTGCTCCTCTTGCTTCATGTGTGCTATTTTCTTCCTCCACTCTTTCTGTTTTCTTACAGCTTCTGCTCACAGATATATTCTTCATTAAAACACACTTTTAAAAACACTTCCAGCCATATCATCTAGCTTTTAACTGGCCACAGCGTATAGTCTGTGTTGTAGGTGGTGGCCCAGGTTGTCTCAGCCCTGTCTCTCAAAGAGAGAGCAAAACACTGCTCACCTACATGTATTGTGACTTTCAGGCCAAGAGACTTCAATATCATCTCAGTCTCAGGATTTTTAAAAAATTAGTGGGGCTAAAAATAGTGTCTATAAATGATTTATTCATTGTTTTTTAACACTTGAAGGTTATCAAGGAACTGTCTTGAACTTCACCCATGGTTTTATGCTACTTATTGCAGCAGCTACTACCGATCAGTTTGCTTATGTCCTTTCACATGGACCAGACTGGACCAGAACAGGGCATCTGCTACCATCCAGAGGGCCATGTGGGATTTTTATCTACCCTGGACTCCAGGGATTGCATTTAGATTCCTACCACTTGATTCAATAGCTCCCCCAAAGCCCTTTCAACAGGCTCTGTTTTCCCTCCACATATCTCAAAGTATTTTGCAAAAAGATCAGTAGTGTGAGCAGCAGAACATTCACTTCTTTGTAGGAAAGGTCAAACAATTAATGTAATGAGCACTGAAAAGTGCATAGAGGGTGAAGATACCGTAGATATACAGACTTAAGAGAGCAATGCAACAAACCCCAGAAACAGTTTCACAAAAAAGAAAATTCTGTGGTTTTGAAGGCACTTATTGCAAATGGCAAAAAACAACAAACAAACAAACAAACAAACAAACAAACCCACAAAACATCTCTTTCTTGTATATCCTATTCTAGATCCTCGAATGCAGATGACTGTGTGGAATTGCTAGGCACAGAACTGCTAGTATTATCAGTTTGAGATTGCTTCCTGAGAAAGTGAGTGAACTTGGAAAGCTGGAGAAAAGAATTCCACTGAGGAGTTACAGAGCTGATGGGGGATGTAACACTGTTCACTATTCTTTGGGTCTGAGGAAAAGTAGGCAGAAGTAAAGGATTCAATTTGAAAAACATTCCAGATATTTTAGACACTAAGTGATATTTGTAGCGGATAAATTGTTAACATACTGATTCTTCTTAAAGGGAAGAACATTATGTAAAATATGGTGGAGTGATTTTTTTAAGGGAGATCTAAATTAGTGAGATCTAAATTAGTCAGATAAGCTTAGGAGAAAACTAGTCTCTACTTTTGGAACTGGGAGATATTTCACTTTACAACATAGTAGACAACACACACACACACAAATACATACCACTTCAAAGGAACTGTGATTAAGGACTTTGTTAGTGGCTCATTCCTGCCCCAAAGCTGAGCCCATCAGGAGCGCTGAGAGTTAGGAAGGAAACCTTGATCCTGGTTTTCCAACAAGCTGATCTCATCCCTTGAGCAGAGAATAGCTCTAACTTTGTCTCTAATTTCTTCAGGATATTCTGCCTGGCCTTGGGGAATAGAAAAGTGATATTTGCTGGGGAAGATCGTAAAAGAAGACCTATTCCAGGCTAAATTTTGCCTTTTGATGCATACGTGTTGATGATAAAGGAGCGTCTTGGGCTCAAGAAGGAATAAGATTTACATCTCATGTAAAGGCTTGGGTTTACTGCTACAAGATTAAACAGCTTTGATTCAGGGTTTTTATGGTAAGTGGTTGCTGACTTGCTCCTGTAGTAACAGCCACCATTAAATTTTTTTTCAACTTCATATTAAAGATTCAAAAAAAGGGGCAAGTGGTTAAAGCACACTTGAAATAAAAAGCAATAGGTAAGATGTTATTGTATCGACATCTATTTTCCTGCTCCCTTCAGCAACTAGAAGGAAAAGAAATAATTTAAATTTTAATAAGTTGCTGATTTTAAGGGTAGTCTTGTGCTTTCTGCTTTTGATAGGAGGTCATTGGAATCTGAATTTGCAGCTACAGATTAGATTGTTTCACCTCTCTATGAGAAGACTGGCCGGTGGCCACTTCAGCAGTGCATCCAGTAGGCTTCATTGCAGTGCTTTACAACCACAGCTTGGCTAAGACCTAAAACTTCTTTTCCGCAAGGAGTGCTAAACAGCCTCCCCATCATAACATCTTTCAATCACTGCTCTGTGAATACGGGAAGTGTGTGAAGTGTGAATATGGGACAGGAAGACCCAGGAGAGCTGCAGGCACCATTACAAAGGGCAGGGCATTTCTGAAGGAAATTACAATTCCTTGAAATAATTTTACAATAGATAAAAGTTTTGATTGAAACATTGTCTTAAACATCTGTCAAAGGTCTGCTTCAATAAAGATATCCATCTGAGAATTAGTCTCCTTGTTCATCTTACAGAAAATAATTTCCCAGAGTTTCAAATTCTAGCTTTCCAAAGTGTCTTCAGAAGGTGAGGAGCCATTGCTGCTTATTACAAGCTGTGGGCGAGCATTTGGTGTTTCTCTGCACACAGGTGTCTTTATGTCTCCAGCTGGGACCCATCAGAGTCCTTCCACTTGGCTGTGCCTTGCTGTCTTCCTCATGCAAGCAGCAAGACATCTATTTCCACTCTTTTATCCAGTCCAAATGATCTTGTAATCTAATAAAAAAGGCTAGTGTGGGGATTGAAAATCAAAAAAGTGGCGTTTTCTCCCCCTCCTGACATTCCTGACATTGCCCTTCACTCAAACTGCCAGAAAACAGCATCTGCTTCCCTTGCTCCCTTGCCATTTCCTTTGTGTGCTTAAGGAGGCCCCTCTTCCTCGTTACTAGATACAGTTCCCCTCCTCCTTTTCACCTGCATCTTGCTTCTTTCAATTATTTTCTTCACTTTGCTTTACAAGGCCTAATTTAGAAAGGAGTGAGCAAGCATTAACTCTTTCCTGACACCGTTCCTCTCCTGCTTACTGATCCACTGAAATGACATAATAACTGGCTCGTGTCCTTCCTTATTCCTTATTCCTTTCCTTTCTCATCTCTTTTTCACTCTGATCATGTTCACTTGCTTTCCTAGCCTAGCCTGCACAGGTTCACCCCTCCTTTTCCTCACCTCCCTCCTCTCCTTAAGGCTTGTGGCATCTTCAGATTAGCCATGGGATGATCAGCCTTGTTTCATGGGCCAGGCAGGGCTCGATCCAGAAGCTCTGCTCCACACTGGGGGCCTGGGGTGCTGAAAGTGACAGCCAGTGTTGCTGGCCCACTCCTGGATGGTGTTTGGCATCTCAGCTGGTGGCCATTATGGGACCAGCTTCCACACGCCCTGGAAATAGTGCACCAGTGACAGCTCAGAAAAGGAACCTGTACCCTGACATGTCATTTCTAAACCCAAAGACAAAACAGTCTGTTTCTCTTAATTCTGCTCCCTTCCCTCAACCCCCTCAACTTGTGATGGCCTGATGCAGTAAAAACAGTTAAAAAAAAAAACATTAGCCGAAGACAATTTTGGCACAGATCCAGCAAGATCTAGGTAAATTCCTGGGTTGTGGCTTGGTGGCAGTGGTGGTGGGGCAGTGCAGATGACTTGTTCCATATTTAATTCCTAAAATATGGAGGAAAAGAATATCATAGAGATTTCCTCTGGGTCACCAGGAAAAAGCTGTATATTCTGTGTGTGTCTCAGCAATCTTGAATGTCTTCACTCCTTCATCCCTTCTAGCTTTTCATTACACCCCTGTAACACACAGTTACCTTGGGATGACAGTCCCTTCTATGAGATAGCTTGTCCAGACCCTAATAACTGAGCTTAAACTGGCTCAGAGCCTAAGGCAAATGTTTTCTGCAGCATATACCAGTGTAACTTAATACAAATAAGCTGCCTGTAAAAAGCATAACCTCAAAGGAGCTGATGTTTCTAACTAAATTTCCCTTCAGTTTGTGAGAACAGCTACTGTCAATCAGGCATATCCTGCTAGCCTAGCTCCCTCTCTGCCCAGTCTATTTTTCAAGCAGGCCCACTGCAATTTATGGCTGTGTTTGAGGAACAGGCATGAGTGGAGGTGATAGGATTTGACTTAGGGCTTCTACTGAGAACTATTGGTCTCCACAGTCACTGGCCCCTAAGTATACAGTGCTGTGATGCAACTGTAATTTAGCCCTGGCAAGTATTGAATGCAAATGTGCCTTCCTATCAATTAAACAGGAGGAAACATTCATTTGGCTGCAAATATCCCGACTGTTAAAGAACGCAGTTTAATTATTGAATCTTGGTGAAATTCAGCTTCATTGAGAAATGAAGTCTAGTTCTCTTCCTGCAGGGGTAACTGCGCTACTGCTCCCTCAAGGAGTGTGGTCATTTCTTTCTGTGGTCCTCATGGTTGGTTAAAAATCAATTATTTTTCTCTTAATTCTATCTACTTAAAATCCTGCTGTTCGTTAACTACAGCCATCTCCTTGAGCCAAGATGGCTGCAAGTGTTTACTCATCTTAGGTGAACTTTACCTCATAAGCGTTCTGTCACTACTCAATGTGGTCAAAACCTATTACAATGGATCCATGCAATTAAGGTAATAAATTTAGCTAACTACCCTTTTTTATATATAAAGAAAACAGCTGTGTGTAATAAAGCAGTGCTTTCATCTTAATCTTCCATCCTCTTTCTATACATATTCAGCCTCCTGAATGTTGACCTTTTTTCTCATTTAGTAAAAATAGAATAAAGCAGTTTAACTGAATATAGAAATTCTCCAGGACAGGTAATCAAAGGCCTGGTCTGTTTGTCTGCTTAGCTCTCATAATCTGCCAAATATGCTTATATTGCTATTTCACATCTAAAAGTTGAGGATATGCTATATGAGAAGGTCTGTCTAAGACTGTGCCCCTTTCAGAATAGAACACACTGAAATGTCTCATGTGCAAATATTTGAGATTTTGACAATGCCAAACAATGACGGAGGTACAAATATTTAGAAATATAGAAATATGTGTATAGAAATAAGAAAAAATAGCCCACTTGTTTTTTGTTATCCACCCTACCCCTTGCCCCAGCCAGCTTAAATCCTGATGTTTTGACATCAAACTTCCGATATCAACCTGTGGTTGCACAGTTAGTGCATTTTTTAGCTATTTAGGAACAATATGTTGTCAGGTCCTCATATGCTGCAACCTAGCATGTCTTTACTGAAGGTAGCTGTACTCTACTGACTTCACGCTAAATTAATAGGTGGTCCATTGTACACCGAGACTTCATCCAATTCCCATTAAAATCAAAGGAAACACTTGCCAGCTTCCTAATGTTAGTTCACACCGGGAAACAACAGGCAAAACTGTAATTTGGATAATTTTTAAATATCCTGTCTAAGAAAGGTATTTATTCAACTGTTCTTGGCTAAATCCAACAGGCAGAACTGTTGGATTCAAATGACCTTCATTTACCCATCTTGAGGGTCCCATAACCAACACAAAGAACTCTATAAAATATTTAAATGTCAGGTCTGAGGCCACTAACACCAAACAGCACTATTCAGTTCCAAATGCCAGCCAGCTGACCAGAGGGGAAAATTTAATGATGCTCTTGATCTCTGATAGGATAAAAAAAAATCTTAAAGATTAAAATTCGTCCTTTCATCTTCTCAGCAACCTGCAATTGATGAAAGTAACGTGCTACACGATTCGACTTCAGTGAGAAGAGGGAAAAGAAGTGTGACAATGAGTCATCTCATACAAAGCACCAGAATTCAATAAATAAAGCAATTTTCTTTCTTTTTTCCTTTCTTTTTCTTTTTTCTTTTTTTTCCTTTCTTTTTTTCTTTTTTTTTCTTTCTTTTTTTTTTTCAGGCAAACTGCCTTTTATCTGATAAGGTCTACATGACAGCTGTATATTTCCCAGAGTGTCACTCTCCAGGGGCAAGAGAGCATAAGAATACCAGTAACTTGTAGGCAACCTAGTTCTCTTGTGTATTAGCTCGCATGCTCTTTTTATCAGAGCTTCTATCACAGTAAACCAGGGGAATCACAGGAAGTGCACATACTTATAAAGCCGTTCTCCTCTGAGACTGACCCCTGGACTCTAACTCAAGTCCTTAGATTGCTCACTTACAGATTTACAGTGCCCTCAATCAGTCCTACAAATAAAAACAAGGAACAGGGACTGTTGTTAATAAGAGGTTCTGAATTAGAAACCTTGTGATTTTGCTGCTAGCACAGACAGAACGGCACAACCTTGTCAGCCCTGTTAATAAACTTCAGTCACAATGCTGACCTGCTGACAGGCTCCACTAGCTGATGATATCTTGCAGCTTTTGAGCAAGGATTGTTTAGCATGTCAATGTGGAAGGCTTCTTTATTATATTATTTTTGTATTAATACTTTTATTAGGAAGCTAGAGCAGTAACAGAACCTAAGAAAGAGGGGAAGGCTGTGATCTATCAACACTTTCAAATGCTTCTTTCATCCCCTTGCCCCTTAATCTGTGCTGAGTCACCATTTGGTGATGGAGCTTTGCAACTCCATTTGTCACCCAACTCGAAGTCACAGTCCACAACATGGCAGTGCCAGATGTTGAACAAAACACAGCATATGGAGGCAGTCCCAGTCCCAGGAACCTGCAGGTTCATGGGCTTAGGGAGTCAGAGAGTAGTGAACTAAATAGCTACTTTGGGGAGCAAGCCATCCTCGTGCTGCTCTCCCATGGGCTGCCCACTGAGACAACTCTGTCTTCACCCTCACTGAAGACACATGAGAAACCTACCCTGTGGGCATCTACATGGCACATCATGTGATATGCTTGCCCCCAAAGACCCCTGCCCCACACTCTAGCACTTCCAGAAATCTCCCCAATTTGCTGTGATGCGGATGGGTTTTCCTGATGTAAAGGCCAATATCAAAAGAGAGAGAATCTGCTGGAAGTCACTAAAACACATTCAAGTGTTATTATGATCTTCTACCTCAAGCCAATATAATCAAGTCATGACTGAGCTTTTGGCCTGGTCAATGATGAATAGGGTGAGGGAAAGGACTAGCCCTGCACCAGTATAATGCACAATAAATGCTCGCCTAACTTACCTCCCAAATTTGGAGGCCTGCACAAAGGCCCTGGTTAACATGCTTTTCTACTTTCTTCCTCCCCTGGATATCATCTAGAAGCATTGGGAAGACTGTTGCCATCAGGTCGAGGGAGGTGATCCTGCCCCTCTACTCAGCCCTGGGGAGGCCTCATCTCGAGTCCTGTGTCCAGTTCTGGGCTCCCCAGGACAAGAGAGACATGGAGCTACTGCAGAGAGTCCAGCGTAGGGCTACGAGGATGATCCGAGGGCTGGAGCATCTGCCCTGTGAGGAACGGCTGCAAGAGCTGGGCCTGTTTAGCCTGGGGAAGAGAAGACTGAGGGGGGATCTTATCAATGTGTACAAGTACCTGAAGGGAGGGTGTCAAGGGGACAGGGACAAACTCTTTTCATTTGTCCCATGTGACAGGACAAGAGGCAATGGGCAGAAATTGAAGCACAGGAAGTTCCTCCTGACCGTGAGGGGGAATTTCTTCACCGTGAGAGTGACAGAGCACTGGACCAGGTTGCTCAGAGAGGCTGTGGAGTCTCCTCCTCTGGAGATCTTCAAGGCCCACCTGGATGCAACCCTTTCTAACATGCTCTAGGTGATCCTGCTGAGCAGGGACTTTGGATTAGATGATCTCCAGAGGACACTTCCAACCTTCCTGATTCTATGATTCTACAGATTGTAGCAGAGTCTTCATGGTTGAACTCAAGTAGCACCATTGTAAACATCATGTAAACATCAAATCCATCACAAACTGACTATTGTACAGTCAGAGGGCCTCAAAGTTGCTTGATCTTGCCATGGTCCAATAATACTCACAAAATAGGCCATTATGCTACACAGCATTGGTCGTGCCTAGTACATAGCAGATATTTTTCTGTGTATCCATGGCTCTCTTGTTGAACCAGACATAGACAGACATTCTCATAGCTGTGCTCAATGCTTTGCAGAACACACTGGAATTCGTGCAAAGGGTGTGACAAATTCCTTTCCCATGAATTAGCTCGCTTGTTATCAGTGCATGCATGGACACTATGTTAAGGGAGGAAAGGCACATTTTGCTAAAGGAGGTGGGACATTTCTAAAGATCTCTGTATTTTCCAGAGAAGGGAGTTCTCTCTGGAAGTTGTAAGCTACAAAAGAAATATTAGCCGATAACTTTCTTGTCACTACTCTTGCTCTGCCAAGGGTAGGGGGTCACACACTACGTTGCCTTTAAAAAACTCTTAATGTTGACTGACTTGGATGCCCAAGGTGCCTTTGCCCAGCCAACACTTCTGAATGTGTGTTTGGTCTGCCTCATGCATATACTCCAGCATAAAGATGAGGAGAAAGTGGAGTCACATGGCCATGACTTTCCGTACACATCATTATACGGATGCTTCTGAAAAGATAGCTAGTTTTTCACAAGTATGCTCTCATAAACCTTTGTTCAAGCCTTCCCCACATTGCTCCAAGCTCATGTCATGGGAGGAGTGCTTGCAGGGCCACCCCATTCTTCAGTGCACAAATATCTCCTTCAAACAGACCCTCTGCAGGCCAACATGCCTATACGTTGTCCAGCCTTCAGGCAGCTGGTGGACAGGCTATGCTTAGCAATCCCTGAAAGAAGCTGGATGGTGGGCGTAGCTAGAATGGCTGGGCACTGCCAGCTCAGAGATGGTGAAGTATCCATTTCATTATGTTTTAATCCTGGTATGACTAATTAGGCTTTGTGCTCAGAAAACCTCGCTCATCCTGCAGAGCCTGAAAACTATTCTGGTCAAAAGACTGGTGACTTGCTAAGGTTGACCAACAATGCCAGACTGAAGCCTGACCAACAGCAACAGCCAAGCTCTCCCATTTGTTTAAAACAGTGAAACAGAGAGTGATGGCTTTGATGGTGCTAGGCTGGCATTCGCCAGAGGTGGAGACAGCCCTGCAGATTTTCACAGGTATAACAAGACCAGCTGTTGTGCTGCTAATATCGTGGGGAAGGCTGAAAAGAAATACTTACCTGGCAGCATCCTGCACATGACTCATCGTCACAAGTGCATTTCTGATTCTCTTCTCATTCATGTCTCATTAACCATCAGCTCACTTAATGACAATTTAGGCAGTTGCTTTTCTGCCTGGTGTTACAAACTCTTTCTAATGGATGTGGGTAGTATAGGCAATTTTATTTGTTATGAATGAACAGTGCTCTGTTCAGGAAGTCAGTGCACTTTCTCTAGCTCTGGTCATCACGAGAATCCATGAGGCTGCGTGTGGGTCCATTACAGGGAGCCTGACACACAGCCAGGACTTTAATATCCGAATTGGAGCTGTGATGGGAAGAACTGCTGTTTCATCTGTTTATCAGCCATAGCCCCAGTAGCAGAAACAGCCTGGTGTTCAGGGCTCTAGTTTAGAGAGAGGATTCTTTGAATCAAAGTGCAGATCTAATTTTAATACAAGGTCTCATCCCATATTATTGCATCGATTATTGTAATTATGCCCTTTCAGGACTTTTTCCAAGTTACACTATATCCAATTATAGCTATTTTAAATATCATTGTACTGTACATCACGTGGTATGGGAGAGAGGAGGTAGCAGAGGTAAAGGAGATTTATTTTATTTAGCTTCCTGTTATTACAGTAAGGCCTTTTATGTAAAAGAGATCTGGCATTATTAACATTACTTATTTCACTGGTGGATATATCTGAAGCTGTCTTCCTGAGCACCATGCCAAAAATGTGCTCATCTGTGTTTCTGCAGGGCAGGGCATCCAGTTTTAAAGAGGGATGAGGAATAAGATCTTCCTCTTCTTGCCCCATTCTTTGGTGGTGGGATTTTTACACTGAATTTTCAGGCACTGCACAGGCAACAGAAAACAGGAAATCCTGGTATCACTGAGGGAACAGGTTTTCTCCTGGAGTATGTCCTTATGGTGATCATTATTGCTTGGGGAAGCTAAACCTCCTGGGCTTCCTATGCAAGGGAAAGGCCGTCCTGGGAGAGTGATCCTAGATTTCTCTCCCTCTTCCTTGTTTTACTTCTCCACATTAACTTTTTCTTTTTTTAAAAAAAACTGAGCCCATCTTTAGCCTGTTGGGGCTTCAAGGCAAACTGGATGTAGACTTTATTTTCTCTGACTACACATTGCCTGCTTCCTCTCTACAGAAGGTAAATGCAGTACTGATGCGTGGCTTAACTCCACCACCAGTAATGGATTTAAACCATGTGCTGTACTTGTATTGCTTCCCTCATGGGAAATGATCTCAGACTGGTAGCACTTCCACCAAAACCACTCTCAGACAAAATTCCCATTGTTTCCATTTCTCAAAACTGCTTTTTTTTTTCCATTCACCTCAGGAGATCTTTTTTTCTTTTCTTTTTTTTTCTTTGTTCTTTTTTACGTCAGCAGGCACCTAGCAGAGTCATTAATGGCAATGTCAAGTTTTCCACCTAGGAGGCCTTGTCTCTTAAATATATGCCTAGCATGGTAAGCATGCTTCACTCTGTTGGCATGCAAAAGGTGATTGCTTCCACATCTAGAGATCAGCAAGTACTTTCATGCCTTGCTTAGTTAGGACCAGGAGATGTTTTACAATCAAAGTATCAAGTACCCCTATGAGATGTAGCTTTCCCTCTGGCAGAGTACCATTAAGCTGATTCTGGGTGCTACAGATTACTCTCCCCTTGCCCTGATTCATTGTTCATAGACTGAGAACTTCTGCCCCTTTTGCTCCAATCCTACTTGTCCCTGGCAGCTCTGCCAACCTCTCTGAATCAGGCCCATTGGTTGCAAAAGCCTGAAACTTCCAATCTGCTGAGCAGTGGACTTGCCAGACAGGACTCCCACCACTGCGCAGTTTGAGGTATTGATGGCTCCTGCTGAGGTGGAGAGAGAAGAGGAAAAGCAGGCCTGAACTGTTCGGCAGCCTGCTGGGCTAAGCCTGCTGGTATAAAAAGGAAAAGAAAGGGAATGGGTTTATTATCCTTTTTTTTTTTTTTTTTTTTTTTTTTTTTTTTTTTTTTTTCCCAGTTCTCCCTCTGTGATTTTAGATGGTGAAGGTCAAACCTGAACTCTGCTGTTTCCTGTGTGCATTATCAAGTGCTGCAGGTGAAAGGAACCCCAGGCTGAGAGTCTGCAGACCTCCCATGCACCCTACTGGTCCCACTGCTCAACACTCAGCGGTGCTGGCTTTCCGAAGCTAATCTATGTAACAAACCCCCTGGCCATCCCAGTCTTCAGACTGCATTCTGGAGCATCAGGCTCATGTTCTGCGTTACTGTGAGTTAATATTTCCCACTCTGTGAGTTACTGCTGATGAATATTTTGATGTTTGGAGCCCCATCCCCTAGCATGCAAGAGCATTTTCCCAGAAATGTTAATGAGCTTCACAATGAGCCCTTGTTGACTAGGGCATTCCAAGGGCCCTGCAGTGCAAACAGAGCGGAAGCAGAGTAGTGTGCTGCCGTAAACCAAATGCCCTGTTAGCCAAATTCTGACCTGCTCCAACACAAGCACTTCAGAATTACTGGTGCATTTGCTTTGTCTTGTTCCAAAATACTCATTTCCAGTCAAAAGCAGAAAAAAAGTACCAAATTCAAAAATGATCTCTGTAACGTATCTGAACAATGCTGACTTGAGTTAGGACTTCTCAAATAGCACGAATACACAGTTTCAGTAATTCAAAGATGGATATTTGATACCAAAATGTTCTGATCCTGGAGTATATATATTCCAGAAACAAAAAAGTGACCAGAATCGTGATAGGTTTTTATGTCTGTGCTCATGTAGACCTACTAGTCTCTACAGTTGCTCCTCTTATAGTAGCAGGCACTGAGATGCCTTCATGTAAATTGTGCTGCAGACTCATTAGTGTTACTGCTGCTTGGTTGCTAGCTGAGGCACCAGTTCTGATTTAGGGTATTTTGACACTTAGCAACAAACTAAGCTTTAGTGAGCAGGTGGCTGAGCCAAAATAGTAGCAGAGTTCGCAGTTAGCTGAAATAATAACAAGGAATTGCTGGTCAGAATATGCTTTCTTTCTTGATTTATTAAAACAGCCCAGGAAAAGCTCATCTGTGAAGCATCCACTCCCACGAGACACCTGCTTCAAAGCCACTGTGGTGCAGGTGTGTTTCTCTGCATGCACAGGAACAGTTCCCATGCTAGAGCTGTATCAAGGTCAGCTTATTGACCTGTCTGCCTGTGGTGACCAAAGTTTTCAACAGTGTGCAGCTTGCCTTTCAGCAGATCTTTAACAAGTTAGGTCTCAGCTCTCCTATCAGCCTATGTTTGCCTCCTGCACCTGTAATTCTGTATCCACCTCCTTTCCAGGCCTGTGTTGATGTGCTCTCATTGACTGCAGGAGAAAGTGATGGCTCAGCTGGTCTGTAGGATAGTCTCCCAGATCTGGTGTTGCATTTTCCATTCTCTCACTTTGCTGTGAGGCTGAGGATGTTCATCCTTCTTTTGAGGGCCTCTATGATGCCTGCACTGAGGATCTCCTTGCACCAGTTTCCAGCCTGGCTGTGAAAGCTGACCATCATCTGCTTAACTTCTCACACGGAATAGCTTTCCAGGCTGTGCAGTGCCAAAAATCTTTCCCTCCTGACAAGGAAGGAGAGCACTACTCCTGTCAGCAAGTCCCTCTCAATTTGTCAAAGAGCTGAGGCTGAATTAAAACAAAAGAAGAGCCACAATCTAGGAGAAGTGCTCAGATTTCTGCTTCAAGCCACACACACTCAGTTGTACGCTCTGCTCACTTCTTCTTTATTTCTTTATGTTCTGTGTTTGTGGTCTAATGCAAGGATATGAAACTTGGGGCTGAAGGTCAGAGATAGTCTGCAAATCCATTTCAAATGGCCTGTGGTCATTTTTTAAAGCATGACCACTGGCTTACTCAAAGTCCTGCATTCCCACGGTGGCCTGGTAATGGTGGTTTAAAGATTGGCAGGGCTCTCGACAAGAAGGCAGGTCCCCACCATGGTCTCAAGGCCTAAAGAAGGTGCTTGGAAGGCCAGAAGATCTGGCTATTAGCTGCTCTGTGATTTCATTGTGTGGCCGTGAGCAAGCCTCTTCCAGAGCTTTTGGTGTTCTGTAAAGTGGGACTAGAAATAGAGATTTTTTGTCATGTGTGAGACTTACCATCTGCTTGGGAACCTTGCTGGCAGGTTCATCGGCTGAAAGTTAAGTGTTAAAGGCTCTGTATGGGAGGATGAGGAGATGGAAGAGGGGAAGGCTGGTTCGGTACCTCACAAAGCCTTACACTGACTCCAGTAGCAACCATACCAGGAGTGGAGAGAACTGCGGGCATCTCCTTGGTAAAGACTGCTACATGTATTTTCCGCGTGCTGAGTTGGACACAGGACACCATGTTTAGGCCTGTAGGACAGTGACTAGCAGTTGCCTGGTTATTTTGTAAGAGGCATCTGTTTTCTTGGTTACTTCTCTGTGGACATCCAACCTGAACTACTTTGGAAGGGCCAAAATGCTTTTTCCAGAGAACAGAAGAACACTCTTTGGAAAGGTAAGCCTTCTTGCAGTGCTTCAGTTGGTTCTCACAAAAATCACTAGTCAATTTTGAAAATCTCAACAGTTTACATTTACAGATCGCTGTGTGTAAAGAAATAAGTTTTATTAACATTTCCAGAAGAAATCAATGAAGATACTGCAGAGAATTATGGTCTCAATGAGGAAATAAGCTGCAGGAGATGGGGTATGGTTAATATGCAAGGAGCTGGGTTTTTTTCAAAAAAGTACCATTGCCATTATTAGGAAAACATGAGGAAAAGCAATATGTAACTCAGAACATGAGTGAATTGTCTGGCTTAGGGGAGAAGGCAAAGGAGCATATTTTTTAAAAAGTTATTATTAAGATGTAAGCAAGTCTTTAAAATACAGGCAAACATTCTGCATATTATATTCACCAGCACAGGGAATTCAGCAAATAAGCACTGAACCCAAAGGGCTCCATCCCAGATGATAATTCTCATGTAAAGGGTATTTAAGTGTACCCCTGGGGCTGCATGGAGAGATTGGACTGGGATTTCTGTGACAATTGCACTGCAGTAAAAGAGAAGGAATGATCAGGAAAGCCTACAGTGTGGGCTGGAGTTAACAGAGTAAATTCAGCCCTGCTATAAGTGGATAGATCCTGGTATTGCTTATACTCTCATTCAGCCTGATTACTGCCATGTGTTAGATTAGATTAATTCTTAGCTACCTGAGTAGCCCTTCACAGGTTCATGAAGAGATACAAAAAAACTGTATTTTGCTTTCTCAGCACTGCTGTGAAATAAAGGGATGGTCATTCCCTCTCCATAACATAGGTGAAGACAGTTGATGCCCTCAACAAGTAAGACTCATCCTGTCAAAAGTTGTCTTAAACGGTATACATCCTCATTTTTGTGGGATCAGCTTCAGACACTATAAAGCCAGTGGGCCAATGCTCACTCTCTCCCGGGAGCTGAGTGCTTCTGAGAGGCATGGAGATGGATATACTTGTGTGCTTGTGTTTCTGGAGACCTGGGCATGATGGTAGATGGTGTCCAAACATATAACCAGAATGACTTGAAAGACAGCTTAAGATGAAGGTGAATGCAGGGGAACAGTTTTGGCAACGGGCAAATGGTGAGCCAGCAGCATTGACCTTGGTGCTGCTTGTGCTCTTACACTAGCATCTCAGTGCCTGATTTTTGATTTTTTCAGTAATGTACTCAAGGCTACTGAGTAAGTCAAGCAAAGTCAAGCTCAGTGCTGAAAAGCATTACAAATCTTCCTGTCAAACCTCCAGGGGACCAGGCTAACATTCAAGCTACAGAATATATAATATACCCTACCGCAAAGTTGATTTATTTTCACGTCAACAATTTGTATATATATTAATATTTCAAAATCAGTAAATCAGTTTAAAGAAAAAACAATCAGTAATGCTTCAGAATCAATATTGACTAAACTGACTGACTCAAAGGCAGTAGAAGACCATCAAGGCTGGTAGGAATAGAATGAAATAAGCATTTACAGAGGTATAGACATGGCTAATTTTGAACGAAAGGCATGAAAATATTACTGGATTTTATTCCAAGGTGCCAAAATAGAATCACAGAATCACAGAATGGTTGAAGTGGGAAGAGACCTCTGGAGATCATCTAGTCCAAACTCCCTGCTCAGCAGGGTCGCCTAGAGCATATTAGACAGGGTTGCATCCAGGAGGGCCTTGAATATCTCCAGAGAAGGAGACTCCACAGCCTCTCTGGGCAACCTGTTCTAGTGCTCTGTCACCCTTACAGTAAAGAAGTTTATCCTCCTATTCAGATTGCACTTCCTGTGTTTCAGTTTGTGCCTGTTGCCTCATGTCCTATCGATGGGCACCACTGAAAAGAGTCTGGCCCATCTTTTTGACACCCTCCCTTAAGATATTTTTAAACATTGATAAGATCTTCTTCAGGCTAAACAGGCCCAGCTCTTGCAGCCTTTTCCCATAAGAGAGATGCTCCAGTCCTTTAATTATCTTCGTAGCCCTACACTGGACTCTCTCCAGTAGCTCCATTTCTCTCCTGATGAACCCAGAAGTGGACATAACACTCCAGATGAGGCCTCACCAGAGCTGAGTAGAGGAGGGTGATCACCTCCCTCAACCTGTTGACAACAGTCTTCCTAATGCGCCCTAGGATACCATTGCCCTTCTTGACCACCAGGGCACATTGTTGGCTCATAGAATCATAGAACTGGTAAGGTCGGAAGGGACCTCTAGCAATCCTCTAGTCCAATGCCCCTGCTCAAGCAGGGTCACCTAAAGCATGTTAGATAGGGTTGCATCCAGGCGGATGGTCGACTTGTCATCCACTAGCTCCTTCTCCAATGAGCTGCTTTCCAGCAGGTTAGCCCCCTGCCTGTACTGGTGCATGGGGTTATTCTTCCCTAGGTGCAGGACCCTGCAACTGCTTTTGTTGAACTTCATGAGGTTTCTCTCTGCCCAATTCTCCAGGCTGCTCAGGTTTCTCTGAATGACAGCACAGCCCTCAGCTGTATCAGCCACTCCTCCCAGCTTGGTATCATCAGCAAACTTGCTGAGGAGGCACTCCATCCCCTCATCCAGGTTATTGATGAAAAAGTTGTACAGGATGGGACACAGTACTGAGCCCTGGGGGTCACTGCTAGCTACAGGCCTCCAGCTAGACTGTGCGCCACTGAGCACAACCCTCTGAGCTCTGCCTTTCAGCCAGTTCTCAATCCACCTCACTGTCCAATCATCTGACCCATACTTCCTGAGCTTGACTAGGAGGATGTTATGGGAGATAGTGTCAAAAGCCTTGCTGAAGTCAAGGTACACAATGTCCACAGCTCTCCCATCATCTACCCAGCCAGTCATTCCATCAGAGATGGCTACCAGATTGGTCAAGCAGGATTTCCCCTTGGTGAATCCATGCTGACTACTCCTGATCACCTCCTTTTCCTCCATATGTCTGGAGATGACATACAGAATGAGCTAGCTGTTCCATCACCTTACCAGGGATGGAGGTGAGGCTGACTGGCCTAGAGTTGCCTGGGTCCTCCTTCTTGCCTTTTTTGAAGACTGGAGTGACTTTAGCTTTCTTCCAGTTCTCAGGCACCTCTCCTGTTCTCCATGACCTTTCAAAGATGATGGAGTGCGGCCTAGCAATAACATCTGCCTGCTCCCTCAGCACTCATGGGTGCAGAAGTATCAGTATGTTATTCCAGATCATTCTGGGCCACTCTGGCCAAATTTTCAGTGCAACACTTCTTAGACAGACAAGTTGACTTGGACAAGGATGCTCCAAAAAATCAGCTGCAGAGCTAATTTATACTGAATCACCTTCCAGCTCTCCATCTGTTTGGTCTCACCAGCTCCGTTAGTGAGTGATTTACCAACAAAACTTTTCCCCCATTTTATGGCTTCAGCAGAGGGTTCAGTTCTTTCCTACAGTACCAAGCTACGGTTTTTGTTCAGATTATTTAATTTTCCTCCCATTAATTTCCCAGATTTTCCTGCAAACTTCTGGAAATCCCCTATACCGTCCCCCATCTATGTGACAAGAGAACAACAACCAGACTTGTGAAGAAGAAACATTTACCAGACACAGCAAATTTTAAATTCAGGCTTCAATTCCAGCACCCTGAATTTATGTTTTGTCTCACCCTAAGGTGGTGCACTCAGCACTGGCCTGAGGGATTGGCAATCTCTGGACTGTCTCATGCATGCTTATTCAGCTTGGGTGAGTTCACTTGCCTTGTCATTAGTGACTTTCCCTAGGGATGCTCACCAGGTTGGGATTTGCCTTAAAGCCTGCATCCTACTGGAAGATCAAAATGTTCAAATCGTGTGTCCTGACTGTCTGGATACATAATACCAATGACCATAATAAATCATTCAAAAAAATAAAAACTGACAAGAATTGTATGGTGAAGTCCTTGTGAAGTTGATTATCACAATTGCCCACAGTTTTAGCTACTTTATCACACTGAAAGCTGAATCAGCTGCTAGTGCAGCTAGCCTATCCCAAGAGCATGCTGCTGTAGATGTTGAGGGCTGAAAGAGGGAAATCCCACCTGTAGCAAAATACCAAAGATACCTTGCAGCTTGGCTAGTACTTCTGCCCTGTGTCCTTCTACACCATGACACCCTCTCCTTTTGCTTTTTGCAGGCACTGCAACATCTGAAGTTTCCACCCTAAATTCAGAATCAGTAGCACAAAGGAAGGAGAGAGGGAATCTCAGTTGTGGCTGGGGGAAGGGGATAGAGAGTACCAAAAGCCCAGGGCTGGAGCACGACAAAGAAGGCTATATTTTGTGGTCTATATGCAGAGAGCTAAATGATGGTCCTACTGACCCCACACAAATCTGATACAGCACAGTGGGGTTCACGAACTGCCCAGCAATGGGTGCCCACACCTCAGCTGATGTAAGCCAGGGTCCAAAGTAAAAATGTCTTTTTTTGTTTTGTTTTTGTTTTGTGGCCATTAATGTCATGTTTGAGGTCAGAGTGAAGATCATGCTCGCAGCCTCTTCTGGGCTGCAGCGTGAGGTCATTTGGGCTGACTCTCTGTCTGTGATCTATCAACAGCTGTTGCAGGATGAAGCATTGGGAATGTGACAACTGGCTACTCTACCTGCTTTTGAGGGACCGGTCCCAGACTGAAGACTCTTTTGCTCCATCTAGTGGCAACAGGGCTTTGAAACACCCTCCAAGGTTTCAGGGGACCAGTCAACAGAAGACTCAATCCCACCTCAGGCAGGATCTCAGGCAGGAAGCAGCCTGCTTTTAGATTCCTGGGGCAACCGAATGGCCTTCCTCCTCCAAAACAGAGGACAGGCCCAGCAAGGGACTGCACATCTTCAGTTTGTGCTGGAATGAAGCAGGGTCAGGAGAGCTTGGAATCTGCAGACTGGACTTCATAGCTCTGCTTGAGATATGATAACCAGGACAACGGTCCCAAAGGACTTACAGCAAGGAGGGAGCAAACGTATCTGGCTTGAGCACTTTGCCATTGTGTAGAGGGCACAAAATTGATGAGAGTGGATGGCCTTTGGGTGTTATTAGCCCTTGCTTAGGCTGATATGGATCATTCATACAGGATTTTTTCCCCCAGGCAGTTTCATGGGAGACTAATATGCCTGCTGAAATAGCCTTTTCCTCACACCTGCCTGTGTTCTGCTGTGTGGCACTAGGTAGTTACACACACGAAGACACTAACAAACAACAAACTTTATTCAGATGGCAGCATGAAAGCTCTTACTAAGTAGGAAATTACAGAATAAAGGTGGCCAGGGAAATCTTAATTTAGTATTAGTTTAGAAATCTGTATTTGGTTATGCTACAGTTACTATGAGTTACTGATCTCATAGTGTTTTAATCACAGTATTGTCCTGTTTTAGTGGACAACATGGACAGGACTCTCCAAGAGGGGAACTATCAGTACATCCTCTCATTTCTCAGTCTGTGGGCCCAGTTCTTCCTCCCTGCCATCTATTGAAGCCCTACTCAGAAGGCAGTTACTCCTCCTTCACAGCCTTTGTGGTGTACTACTCCTGAAAGTGTCTAAATACTTCACAAATCTTCTTGACTGTATTTTCTGAACAGGCCTCATGAGGCACTGGCCATCCTGGCAGATGGAGGGACTATTTTTTGGGGGGAAATAGTGTGATTGATGTATGTCCTCAATGGTGAGAACAGAGAATGACAAATGGACTGCTTTAGATCACCCATGCACTTTTGTTTCTGAGTGAGTGCTTTGGTTGTCACACAGCTCAGTTAATGTCTTCTGTATAGATGCAGCGAGAATAGGGGAAGATAAGCTCCCAGGAAAGGCAAATTTCCCAGGCTCTCTTTGCAGGTGTGGATCCATCAGCTCAGAATTGCAAATTGTGTGCAGAACAGATGATACAACTAAGAGGAACACAGCTACTAAAATCTTGGAAAGATTGCAGCTATAAACTGAGGCTGAATTGGCTGCATGTTGCCCTCTAGCACTACAATTTCAGGCCATGATATGTTTCTAAGTGCCCCCTTTCCAAGGACAAGTTTGGTGCAAAAGAGAAGACCTGTAAGCTGAACAAACAGTAGCAGCAGTAACTCTCTTCTAAATACCATCTTTTTCAAGATCCTTCAGTTTTGCCCTGAGCTCATGAGAAGTACCTCTGAGGCAGTAAAGAGCATAGGAGGTTGTTGGGTGATGTGGAAAGGAGGAATCCACTAAGTAAACAGCCCTCCTCTGGCACTGCAAGAAGATGCATGGCCTTACCAGCTGGGAAACTCAGCTGTCACTGCTCTATGTCAGTACAAGCACATTCAAGGAGAGTACTTTTTACAGAGCTTGCAGTCCAGCTATGTTTAATCACATTAACAGAGCAAGGCAAAGAGCACATGCTTGTCATGAAGAGCACACTTCTGCTAACTCCTAAGTTCCTGCTCCAGAGACGGTTTCCAAAATATAGCTTGCTCAAACAGCTGAACCCCACTCGCTTACATTCAGCCTGGAGTGTATTTCCACCCTGGGACTTCCCAGTCCAAACCATTCACATCAGATAAGACAGTCTCGAGGAACAAACTAAGTCTTGGCTGTAAAAAACGCAATGGGATATGGTGTGCTCATGTACATGGCAGTGTTTTCATACATGACCCTTTGTATCACTAAATCCTTCAGAAATATTGCCAGTGTATGGATCAGCTTGGTAAACTAATATTAACTATGCATCTGTTATGTGTTCACAGAATCAAGCCCTTTGGGGCAGTTTTGCAGACACCAACAATGTCACTACAGTAGGGAAGTGAATTTTCTTCTATGAGGCCTTAGCTCATTTTTTCTGCAAATCCCATTAAGTGCTGCTTTTCATAATTGCATAAGGCCTAGTTCAAGATCTGATTAGGCAGCATCCTGTTTGGCAAATCAACCCACTAAGCAAATTGTCAGCAGCATCTGATCATCAGGAACAAAGCTAGGCTCTGATCAGTTGCTTTGACTTAGTGGCAAAAACAAAGTAGAAGCAGAAACACTAGTATAATCCCTTGCAGGAGTTCCCAGATGCAGGCTTGCAAACAGCCATGAAAAGCAGCTGAAGAAATACTACGTGATATGATTGTTGTCAAGGAGAAGCATTCACACAGACAAAGGAACAAAAAATATCACATTTTCTTTTAAATTCAGATTTGCCTACTAAGATCTGACGCTGTAAGTACTGCTGTGTTGCTTCTCATTAATTGTGTAAGTTGCACTTGCTCTAAAAGTAGGAGCTGCCTCTCTCTTGCTAGTCTTTGCCTATAGGGCTGGTAGTATCCATTCACTTTTCAATACAGAAGATGTGATAGAGCAAGTTTACACTGCTCTAACATGTCAAAGTACTCAAGCTATCAGTAATGGCATCCAGCCAAAAGCCTGCAGCTGATCTGCTTGAAAGCAAAGCAAGTGCCTTTCCATGAGTTTTCCTACTCTGCTACAATGTCATTGTTATGACAGTGCTTCTGCCAAAAGTGAAAGAAACCTGAAATAAAATGAAACAGCTTTCACCTTGACACCATCCTCCCTCAAACAGCTTGTTTGGGCAGAGAAAAACATTCTTAAAAGGTTTGTATTTGATTTTGGAGGGTCAGAATGCTTCTTCTGCATAGGGTGAAATAGGATTCCTGCAGTTGTTCCAAATACTGCTTTCTTGTCATCTTGGATGCCTGATCTGGGACTTCCCAAAGCATAGCTTGCTTCTGTCTGCAAAGAACCTAAACCAGTCCTTCTCAGGAGAGGAAAAGGTCTCTGTGGAGGAATCCGGGCAATCTCAGTGACTTTAGAGCCATTGGAGGTAATCCTCACAGATCTCCAGAAATCCAAATCCAATAAATTCCTGCTGTCAGAGTTTTTTTTCCTGGCAGCTGCCTAGTATGTGCTCCTTAGAGGGGAATTCCGGCTCTGATGGAGGAGAATAATAAAAGTGCCAGGATGGATTATTTCCTAGACATTTCCATAAGGCTTCTGTGAAAGATTGAATTTCTCATCAGTCTCAGTTCTATGCCATAATGTCATGTTCGTAAAGCCCTTTCTATAGTATTTTGGAGATAGGAGCAGGGAGTGAATGGGGCAGAGGGAAAGAGCAGAGATGTTCCTGCAAGGCAGGGTATGATCCATAAATAAAATTCCTTTTCTGCTCCCAGGACAGAGATACTCAACCAATGCTTAGTCTTTGAGCGGTGGCATAAAAGAACCAAGATTCAGCTGGTGACAGGAATTACAGAAGTCAGGAAACTGCATAACTGGTTTTCCTGTTGATGTTTCTACATTGTTTTTGGTACCATCTCTTCTGCCTCACCCTCTCCTCTTTTGTTGTTTGTTCTCTCACAATGAATGGCTAATACTTAAAATCACATGCATGAATTTTCAGCATTCAGTGTGCTATGGGGTACAACACGCAAACCACTGAACATAAAATACAAGGCATGTTAATGACTAGCCCACAGTGCATGCTAATTTGTTGAGACCTTAGAAGTTGACTGATAATGGAGAGTTCTGGTTGGGATTATGGCTGATACAGGGTGACAGTCAAGAACTGGTTATGACAGGTAGGCAGTGCTAAGGACCTCTTTCTCCTTCACTGAACCATTGAGGTCATGTTTCCTTAAGAACTGTTGTGAGGAAATAGAGGTGCATTAGGACCTAAGACACCCACTAGCATGCACAGTCCACCTTGCTCCAGGGCAGACACCACAAGAAGTGGCTGATATTGGAGTGATCTGAGGGCCATCCTGAAGAAACATTTTAGGAATGGAGAGATCTGCCAGAAACATGATGATGGAGAGAGGAGAAACTGCTATTTTTGCTATGTACAATAAGGAACTGAAGTGCTGCAAGGATGATGTAGTGTCTTTACCTGGTTCATCAGCTCAGTAGGGTTTTAGAAGTCTGAATAAAGAAAAGTTGGAGGAACTAAATGCTCTTTCCCTGCAAGTTGATATCTTATAACAACATCCTGGCGTAACACGGCATTGCTAGAAAGACAACAATAACACACATATAATGTTTATTTTACTTTCTTATATTCCTGTCCCTCATAGTGTGAAAATCTTGGGAGTTTTTTATGATAGCTTTTCCCATTTGCCTAACCTCATACCTTCAGTTGTAACCACAGTTGGAAGCAAGACAATTTACAGTCTGATGATGACACTTTCCTCATGCTAAGTGTCTCTGAACACAAAGACATTTTTTCTTGTGTGCCAGTAATGTTGATGAGGTCATGAGAGCTTTGGGAGTAGAGTTTATTAGTTAAAAATTGTTCCAGAACTAGCTGATTGGAGCACAAAGTATTGTTTTATAATGCAAACACTGTAGCTACCTTACTTAGATCAGCCGAAAGGCAGAAAATAATTCAGTAGCATGTTGCACTGGGGCTTATGATGGCCCTGTGCAAAGCTTATCTCAGTATATGAAAATGTTTTAGTATAAACTAAACTGTTTAGACAGCAGAGGCTTTGCAACATCACCTTTATAACAGTCCCTAAATTAGCTTGAGCTGTTTGCTTTATAGAGGACAACAAACACAGTAAACTTATCATTATTTTAAGCAAACAGTAGGGTAGATTTTTACAGCTGCAAATGGGATTTGGGGCTGGTTTACATCATTGTTGATGTATACTGTATTTGGTTAAAAGGACCTGCATTCCCAAAACATGGATCTTGGTACAAATCATGGACAAAGCATGGACACAGCTAGACTAGTGTAATGGTGCCTTCAATGGTCAAATGGGGTTAGGTGTGTCATGCTATAGCTGCTGATAAGTAACAAGAGGCTTGTGGTGGACTAGAGCTTTTTTCCCCCTTTTCTTATACTAGCACTGCTAAAAGTTCATACTATTACTTCTGAGAGTTCATTTTGATTGTTGCTTACAGCAATATAGTTTATTCTTACCTCTTACAGGAATGAGCAGTACTAGTGTAAGTACTTTTAAGTAGATACAGTTACATCCACACAGGAAAATAGCTAATACTTTCTCAGGTGGTGACATCTGGGCAGATATTTGCCATGCAGCTATCCTGCATCACGAGTACCCAACCATCCTTCGCATCTTCTGGTTGCTCCCTGCAGGCTTACACTGCTCAGGGTGCATCTACAGCAGTGGCTCAGAGCAGACCAGAACTGTGCTTCAGCAACTACTGCTTACAGCGCTCTGGTTCACAGCACAATCTTGTAGCATGCACTTTTTCAGCTCAATTTCACCTTAAAGAGATGCTTAACAAATATACCAAAGCTCCTCCAAGTACTAACGGCCTTTCAGACTAGACTGGGGCTAGTCCAATACAAATCCTCTGAAATATAGTGTGGCTACTGGGTACTCAGTTCCAGCTGTTTTACTCTACTGATCTGCTTCTATTGCACCCTACTAATGCAAATATGGCCTAAGTGCACTAAAATTGAGCTACAGTTTACTAGACCTACCCTTCACACAGTTGTCTGAAGTTCTTGCAACATTTTATTATTATCTACAGTCTATTTCCAAACAGAGGAATTTTATAAACAGATAAGACATCATGAAGGGCATCACATAGCAATTACAGTACTGAAATATATTCACTTTGAAGAAGGGCAGAATGTGGGTAATATTTTTTACAGTGTCTCAGAACACTATAAATCTACATAGTAATGAAAAATCAGTTGATTTTTGTTTGTTAGTACCTTACTCCTTATCCATAATTTGTTCTAGAAAGCTTACCTTGGTTTTCTCACACTGGTTATTATATGAGACAGTAAGAGATTTCTTGAAACAACACATGAAGAAGAATAAAATTGAGCTCAGCCTTGAGACTATATGAAGCTTGTAACCCGGGCAAGTTTTGAATCTATTTCGGCGATGGACTGGGTCCAGTTTCAACCTAATGCAACTGGATCCCAACAGACCCACATTCCCCCTGCCCAGATAGGCCATTCACTAACTAGCTCTGTCCTTTCAAAGTACAGATGCTTGACACTGTATTGTTTTGAAATGGTACTTAAAATGACATAATGATACTTAGAAAAATTTAGAGAAAAGCAGTAAGGATGATCACAGGCATAGAACAATTCCCATGCAAAAATGACTGAGCTAGAAGTCTTCAGCCTGAAAAAGAGGCAATTTAGGGCGAAATACAATACAGAGATCTACAAAATTATATACAACATGTTGAAAAGGGAAGGAACGGTCCTTGACTCTTCCAGTACAGAGCTATATGCCAAAGGAAGTTAACAGGAAAGCCAAATTCAAAGCAAATAAGAGGTGGTTCTTTGTACCTGATGATTGTGGACCAGGCATTGTGGACTCCTTGCCAAAGCATGCAGTGGATGCTAAGAGCTAATAAAGCTGTCAAAGCTCACAGAAGCGAAAGCCAAAGATACAGAGTAAATAGAAACTCCATCCAGATCAGACAGTCTCTAGGCTGGAGCCTAGGGAGGTATTAGAGGGAAGTATCACATACCCTTTCCTTGTCCTGATGTCTTTCCTAAGCATCCACATATCACCATTGTTGAGACAAGTCACTGAGCTAGCTGAGATTCTGGTCTGAATCATTCTGGTTTTATGCTAAATGAAGGCCTTCCTCCCACCTTTCTCACATTTGTGCCCAATGAGTAGGTCACCACAGCATAAGCAAAAAGCCTATATCTGCAGTGCTTCTCATTACTGTTGCAGTTTTCTCTAGATCAGGCATTTCCTACCTCCCTTGCTCAAGAATCACTTCTATTTTCACCCTAGCATGGTAGAAGCCAGATGAACACAACTACATTTGGGCAGGCTGCGGGCGACTTAGAAACTGCCCAGCCTTTTCTGGATCTTCTCGCAATGCATGTGCAGCCATATGTGCAGCCACATGTGGGTTGCCCTGTTGACTGCCTTGCATTCCCCAGGTTTCCAGCCACCTTCTGACCATCCCTTCCCCATATGATCTGCCACCTTTGTGGAGGGTGAGCATAGCCAGGAAATGCAATGTGGGTTTCCAGCTCTACCTGCAGAGGTGTGGCATCCTGGTGCTGCTAGCCAGCTCCAGTAACCACCAGGCAGGTCTGCTACCACTGCTAGCGTCCTGTGGATTACCTGCCTTAGGGGACACAACCTGCTGGTCTTTCTCTCTTACAGATTTCTCTGTTTTTGCCATTAAAATATTCCTTTTGCATCATTTTGGCCATATTTCCCTCTTTAGCATGTAGTAATAATTTTCCTTTTTCAATATTGATTTCAATGTTTTCAACTTTGCCTTTATATGTTTAGTAAAACTCTCTCTCCTGCGTGCCATAGCTTCCTAGTTTCTCTCAGACACTCACTTCCCTTACAGACGCTGCTCAGCTATTTCTCCAATGTACATTTCATGCCCTTGCTTGGTACCATCTACCAGACCAGCTTGGTACCGTCTACCAGACCAGCTCCAAGATCCGGGACAGTCTCTCTCCTATCAATAATCACTGTATAATTTGACTTCTGTTTTTTTAGAATGAAGCTATTCATTTTGGGTTGAACAATCTTAGACATTTTCACCTCCCTGTCTGGTCTTCTCCCTCCGTTGCACCATCAGCAGAGTGTAGAGGCTGGTACCCAGCAGTCTCCTCCTTGGGGAAAGTAAGGACAAACATGAAGAGAATATGCATAAGAAAGGGTGGTATATTAAGTCCCCTGCAGGAGGGGAGGGCCACCTGCTTGGCAGAGCATTTATTATTAGTTTCAGTTTGAATCAATTATTGCTGGCAGAACCAGTCATTAGAAAAGACAATGCTCAGTCAGTTCTCTGATCCTGTTCCACAAAGCACTCAAAGCCTTGTAAATACTTGTCACTATTACTCTTAACGGGTCACAGGCTTGATGATTAGCTAGCAACACAAGCCTCAGGACTTGTCAGGCCTTGGCTTGCCTGGAGCTTTCCTTAGTTGTAACAACAGTTATCTAATGACCAGGTGTCTATTACATACTTTATTCTGGCTTTTGCTTTGTTTTATACAATTGAGTGCTGAAATGTTTATTGTTATACAATTTTTTCAAAACTAATAGACAATAAAAGAACATAGTCATTCTTTGTCAAATGGACTATCTATGACCTTAGAATAAAATGCAGCATAAAGGAATACTGGCATGGAATGATAGCAGGGGCCTTGAAAGTACAGGTGTAGCATGATACCAGAGGCCCCAGGGTATAAACAACTCACCAGTGGTCAATTGCTGGACATCAAAGAAGTGTAACCTTGGCAGCTGGGTAAGACAAATGTTAGGAATAAGAAAAAACAAGTATCCGATGTGTGCAAAACACATCATAAATAGTAAGCTTGGATGTACTGTGGAACTTTGAATCAGTGAAGAAAGAGTAAGATGTAGAGTATTTAGCTAGCATGTAAAAATGACCTCAGGTGGATCCTAGGATGTGAAGGAAGAAATTCTCATTGTTGTGCTCATCTCTGTAAAGAGGAAGAAAAACTCTCCCCATAAACATCATACTCCTCTTGATGAAGGATCTGGGACACCAATGATTTCCTGTTACCCCTGCTGCTGATCTGAGACTGCAGCTCTCAGCCTTAGGACCCAGAGGGCCAGTGTAGGGGCTGAGAAAGAGCAGAGAAAGAGAAGGATACTAAAGGGTTTATGTACATCAATTTTACCTGTATATAACACTGTAACAACAAACCAAGAATATAATTCCATCATCTAGTTATCCACACTAATAATAACTTTCATTAGACTATTAATATTTTAATAAGACTAAAAATAAATTATTCTTCTTGGCTTTGCATATAAGATACATTTCCTTGCCAGTAACAAGATTTTGAGTGAGACAGATTATTGGGAATTCAAACAACCTACTCCATAATTAGGTCACTGCAAACTGGTAACAACACATGCCTTCAGGAACACAGAAACTTCTGCTTGTGCCTAGCTTCTCTGAGATGCTTGAGTGTGGAACTATGGAGGCAGGGATTTGATTTGGGACTTTTTTCTCCCCCATCCGAAGGTATGTCTGAGGGATGATGTTTGGGACAAGGACATAAATTCACCCTACTCAAAACAGATTCTTAGCTGAAGAGTGTAAACTTCAACCTGACTCTCTTCAGGTTCAAAGATCCTCCAGACCTGGGGTTCCCATTCTGACCTTATTGATCAATAATTTCCTATGCACAGACAGGATACTATCAGAATACTCATACCACCCTCAATCAGAATTTACCCATGATTCACACAGCAGACCATGCACAGGGTAATGAGTGGTTGAAATCCTAGGGTCTATCCTTTTGCCTGAGGTTGCTACAAGCAGCCCTCTGCATGGAGCAAGCTGGAAGATGATGCTGAGAGCTGTTGACATCCCTGGCTTATATTCCCAGACCTCCTTCACAATCATCACTGAACTTCCCTTTGCTTCAATCTACCCCTCAATATAAAAATACTTTATATCTCCCAGGGAACACTGTTCAACCTAACAACTGTTTGTTAAATGGTTTGAAATACTTAGCTGAGAGGAGTACACTTCAGAAGTGGGATGAAGGTAAGGTCTCATGAGGAGCATATTGGCCATTTAATAGGCTCTGACATGTTAAAGCAATTCCCAGAGGAATCTGTGGATTTTCTTCTCTGGCACTATTATGTGCTCTGGAAATTGCCACCTCCTCCAGAACATTAGGTAGTCAATTGTTAAAACAGAAAGAAAAACAAAGGCTAAAATAGTTAAACTGAAAACAAAATATTATTATTTTTTAAATAAAGAGTGTTGTTTCTCCCCAGCACCCAAAAGTCACTTTTATCAGCATGGCTCAGAAGCAAACTTTTTAATTTACTCTTACAAATAAGAGATGCAGCAACTGGTGTCTATAGTGCTACCACTCAGAAGTAGTGGTTGATCAAAACACAGACCACAAGCTATAAGAGCAATCAGATATGCTTTATTTTAAATTCCTGTTACACTGTAGCTACTAAAAATCTAGAATGGAAAACAGGATTATATGCAAGAGCAAAATATGGATAATCTTATTAGATGTTATAGACTCTAGTAGAACTGCATAAGCACTTAATAGAGGTTGTCATTGCAGCACAGGTTGTTCAGTCCCATGTGTCTCAGAGGACTTCTTTGAGAGACTTTGTTATTGCAGAGTTTCTAATGGGTCACATAAGCTGCACAAAACAAGTGTGTACCCATGCCTGAAATGAAAGCCCTGCAGAAATCTGCTTGGTATTCCTGGCTCCAGGGTTACTCATTCACTTCATGAGGTGGTGCGAATCTCTACTTTATTCCATATACTGGAGTGAAAGAGTAGCCTGTATTTCTCCCCTTTCTCGGTTTACTTAACAACTGGCCAAAGGTTACTTAGGAGGTAGCGTGTGGCAAAAAGAGGAGCAGAAGACAAGTCATCACCATTGCCCTCTCACTAATAAGACCACAGAATGACTTTGCCATATGCTGCACAATAAAGTCACAGCATTTAATAAGCCAGAGGTTCTTTTCAGCTTCTTTGGAAGCTCAGTTAGCTCACCTTTGTTGTTTGTTACTGTGGGATATGCTTTTACACACCATGGCTGGTGGGTGGTCACTGCAGCTGGAAATTTGAATTTAACACATGCATCTTTGCCTCGTGCAGAAAAAGATCCTGGGAAGAATTACAGGAGAGAAAAAATGAAAAACGCTTCACCTAATTGGGTGCATACCTTGGCATGGAGGAGGAACCTGCATGGAAGACTAATAGAAACAATACATTTGGAACAGCTCTGGGCCAGAGGGGCCTCTGGAGAAAAGCAGGTATCCCCTTTGCACCCTACAGACTGAAATGTTCTAAGTGAGACAGGAAGCAGATCCAGCTTGTGGAGTTTCTGGTTCTCAAGGTATATGCTTTTTTTCCTTATCCAGTTGAGCTTCTGTCCTCCTGAGATATTTTCACACATAATATAATCTGATTTTGCAGTAGCTGTGATTCCAGGGGCACTTTCTGATGTGGTTAAATCCAGATTTATCCTCTAAATAGCAGTGTCAATGCAGGACATTTGTTAGGATTGTGGAGCTGGGAGGAGAAGAATCCCAACCTGCCCCACTGAACTCTAGTTCACAACACACTGTGACCACAAAATGCAAGTTTGGTGCCATGAACTCTGAGCAGGGGAATGAAAAATTCCAGATTTTCATCAAGAAAAGAGAGGAACAGCATATTAACAGCATCAAAAATGGTGGGATGAGGTCATGAAATAAAGGAATATGTGTGGGTGCAGATACACATGAAAGAGCAAGAGAGAAAGCATATTGAAGTGGCAAGTGGGAACAGAGAGCTGGGAATATTCTGGAGATAACAAATCCTGAGAGAGGCTTCCAGCAAAGTGAGTTCTCCATGAACTGGAAAATTCTAACACTTAAGATAAAGCAGACCCTGTAGCTAGAAATACCAGTTTTTAATTGCAGCCTGAATGATCTATCGTAAGATAGTATAATTCACTCTAAGAATATATAACACTGGTTTCTTCTTCTCCTTTCTTTCTTTCTTTTTTTTTCTTATCAGTGAAATATCAGACCTTAATTAAAACTAAAGTTCAGACTGCTTTAGTGAATGGAGCCTTTCAGATTCCCTCCCAGCACTAGTGCAAAGGGCCATAAATACAAGTGAACTGTAGGAATAATATGACCTAGAATTACCTTTAATTACTTATATCTAATTTTGAATCATTCATGATCCAGATGCATTTTTCCAGCTCTCCCCAGCATTTACAGTTAGTTTTCTTTATCACATTTTAGTAGGCATGAGGTTAACCAAAATAATAACATTTTTACTTCTCTCTTTTTTTTCCATCTAATGAGATATTTTGAAATACAGCTAATTAAAGGATGAAGACAGCACCTTTGTTCATAGTTTCTGAATCTGGACGTTCAGCTCACCGTACACATGCCTCAAAGCATCACAATTCAGGCTTGCAATCAACTTTCGTAACCCTGGTCGTTTCGGGGTGCATTTTACTTCCCAGGTCAATGTAGAATTTGCTGGGATTTGTCTGTAGGAAAAAAAGGAAAGTAACAATATTGTAATCATTCAGCCAGTGTTCTCAGCCTGACCCAGAACCGGAAAAACTGAAGATTGATGGTATAATACATCTTTTCTTTTCTTTTTTTTTTTTTTTTTAAAAAAAGTTTCACTCATCCTGGTAAGTGTCCTATAAATTATTCCCTCCATCTTCCAGTCCTCTCAGAACTGACTCTGTCAAAGTCTTTTCTAGACATTCCTCCAGGCTAATTTTAAATTTCTAAAATGAATCAGGTTTTCTCTGCTGCCTGTCACTTCCTCTCACTGTCACTTTCAGGATCATCTTTATGGATAACATATCTTTCTACTTTTTAATTCAATTTTACTAGCATATTATCCAATAGTTTGCTGGTTGCTTAAATGGTTAAGCAAATCCTGGCTCAGAAGTGCTAGCCAGGTGCAGTGCTGATAAGGAACTGAGCCCCTACGCCATCTTCTACCCTGAGCAACTCTGCCACAATTGTAATATGAGGATACCTCCTCACCGACCACTTCAGAGATGACTTCTTCATGCCTATGCAAATAAGCCAAAGTATTCTTGGGAGTCCTGCAGTTAACAGTTACTCTTTTACATAATCTATGACTCTTAATAACACATAGTATAAACCACCTGTATTCTGCACTGCTCTTGATTTTCAATTTTTGCAACAATTAAGATGCACACAGAGCCTCAAGTATTGGGTTTCTGTGTTTTCTCAGTGCTTTCACTACCTTTCCTGTGCAGATTTTGAAGAGTGATATTGATCGATTGGTCGTGTTTGAGGGATGTCAGGAAGGGAACCAATGGAGGAGGTAGCATAGTGGGGAGCTATTTATAAAAATGAATGTTCTTTTCTCACATTAAGTAGGAGGATCATGAAGTGAGCCAGTGGTCTTATCAGCATCACATGGTTATGGTAATCTGTAAACACCTGAATAAATGGGGAGCAAAGTTATTGTAAACTTTGGTCACTGTTGTCAATTCTCATCTGATAGGATTTGTCTCTCAGATGTCATGTCCTCTGCTACAGTCAAGACAGAAATGACTGCCTAGGTTTAGCAAAATTTGCCACAAGATAGAGAAACCTTAATTAGCTGGAAATTATCTAGTTTTGGTTCCTCCTACCTGCATAATTGTTTTAGTGCAAGTCTGCCCAGGCTAATTTAACCTGCTAAAAGGAGCAGCATTCTAGCTCCTTAGAGTCCAGCTCAGGTATTGCTGCATGGCACTACACTGTGTTTTGCATATACAGTCATAGATACCCTGGGGCATGTACCTTGTTTTAAAAAAGAAAAAGAACAAGAGGAAGCTCATATTTTTAGTGTAAACGTACGCAGACTGCTTTCAGCAAGTGCCTTCTCTCTTTTTATCTTTGTTCTTAATGAGAAATATGCTGTTCTCCTCAGCTGGCCTGCACCATCAAATACCCACTAAAATGGCAGCATAATAAAGCAATGATTTCAATTGCTGCACAAGGTTAAGTATCTTTTTTAATTTATAGTTTATGGGAATGATCTGCAAGGGATTATCTGTATGGAAAGTGAGGAAGATATTGTACAAGTCTCTTGTGCAGCAAGGTTTAGTCTATATTCTGAAGCATCTGGGCCAGATTCTCTAGGAATGAAAGTTTGCAGGCTGCATCCTCATGGTGCCCCAGAGAGAGAGCAGTGTGTTCATCTCTAATTGATAGACGGGATATATTTACATGCAGGAAGAGAACAGCTGTGCTGGGATATAAAACCCACCTTTTCCTATTTCTCCACTGTCCTACTTCTAATCCAACTTGCTTCTTACTACAAACAGTAATGCTAGCTGGATATGCAGAACACCTGAAGTGACTTATGGGTTAGTGTGAATGCACACTTGGCTAAAATCCTTTTAACAATATCCATCACTGCCTGATTAATTCTCAGGTGTCATGCAAAGACTATACTCTAGATAGGGATTGTGGCTGCCAAAGGCTTTTCCATGTCATACTCTTCACCTGTCTCAGGCTAATAACTAAATATCACTACAGAGCCCTTCTGAATAGTCAAGGCAGAAACCTTCAAGTCACTTCATTCCCAGAATAACATTGTATCTGCTGGATCACTCAGTGCACATACCTGTTTCGTGGAGTCATTCATGTGATACAGAAAAGCTACCTTAAAAATACAGATAATTCTAGAGTCTCATCCCCGCAAACAATTGCAAAAGACACATCCCATGTGTGACAGTTCCTGATGGACAATGGAAGGAGGGAGAAAGCCTAGAATAGGTTTAATTCTTTTTTTGCAAATGGAGTAAAGCCACCTTAATCTGATTTGCCTGGGAGAGAACTTAATGATGAATGGCTCTGCATAATATGCTGAGCCATCACCACACAGGAGCCATTTATCACTCTGAATGCATGGAGGCAAATGTGATTTTTATTTAAATAAACTACAACTGCCCCCTGCTCTGTCCTCTGTGAGTATAACCTGCAGCCTTCATTCATCTCAGAGAAGTTAAGTCAAAAATGTTAAAATGACTAAGCCAATCCGTTCCCATTTTAAATCACACTAAGAGCATTATTGTGAAGGGAAAAATACGGTGACTTGAAGGAAAGTGACGTCCGTTCCATGAGTCACATTTCTCCGTAACTCCTATGCCTTTGATGCCCCTGACAACTCTTGCTTCCTTGAAGGTGAGAAGAGCTGACAGGAGCTTTTGGAACAAGAAGGCTGCAGAACACCAGGGGAGTCCGGCATGGCTGTGCAGCACTGAGGGCTGTTACTGGGACCTGTGCAATGAGTGTGGATCATGCTGAGTCATGTTCAGCAGCGTCTGTGACGTATCAGGTGCACAAAGCAAACAAAACGTGATGCCCTTTCAAGTCATTTTTTTCTATCGGCTTCAATTTGGAGCCTGGTTTTGATCTTTTTTTTCCCCTGGCTCAGGTGCAGTCAGACTCAGACCTTCCCTACTGGCTGCAGGTATTGCTGACATTTTATGCAGCTACTGAAGCACAGGCAATTTTTCAGACTTCTTTTGCACACACCTGGGAACCATCAGCACAGGTAATGATAGATAACATCACTTCAGCTGCCCAAGGCTCAGCAACTGCTGCAAAATCTTCGAAGTATCCCGGCTATATATCCTGGAATTGGCTAACATGAAGCTCTGTGCTGGGACAGCAACAGTATCACCAATACATGTCCACAGCAGCTCAACTTTGGGAGTCTCTATCACAAGTTCTTGTCATAGTAGTGACTGCAGGGTATGTTTCTGTCCTACCCGTGGTTTATTTCTTACCACCTGTAACACTGAACTCTAAATGGAAAAAGTGTCTAGAAAACTACCTACTTATTATACAGATACGACTGTACCAGAATTAAGTGCAACTCCTAGAATAGTGAAGACTGCTGAAGGGCTTTCCTTGCTTTCAGGCCTGGGATCATCTTGCTCCCTGCATGCCCCTCCAGGCATGCCCTGGAAAGCGATGCTACTGGAGGGAAGCTCTATGCTTGCACATTCGTTGTGGCTATCTGGCATGATACACTCCATCAGCCACTCAAAGAGCCAGGTTCTATAGGGCCCAAATGATTTTGTGCCTTGACTTGCAAAAATCATCTGAGTTATCTGAATGTATTGCATAGTCATGATTAATATGAATGGAGAAAAGCCTTTTTAGAAAAGCTGCACAAGACTTGATTTACGCATAATGAGCACAAGGCAGTAAACACTTCATGTGCAGGATAAATCTATCTTTCTTTCTATGATAGCAGCTCACAAGTGCTATTGTCAAGCAATAAAAATAATGTAATACTGTGGAAAAGAAAATTCCAGTTGTGTTAGCAGCTACTCACAACCACTATCCCTTTCTCCAACGCATTTCTTCCATCCAATACTGAATGGATGAAATGCTCTTACAGTTTCTCTTTGCACTGCAAGGGACAGCATGACTCCTTCTGTCTGTTGAGACCTATAGTTTCTCCGTGTATTGAATTTTAAAATACGGAGACAGGGTCTGAATTATTCACCACTGCATTAGTTACGTGTCTCCCATGAGCTGCCCCCTGTGAGCAAGAAGGGACAACCTCTCAGTTAGTTCTGCTTCCTTCCTTACCTGAAGTCCTTTTTCATCAGTCTCAGCACACCAGGTCCCTCAAGGCGAAGCGTGACATTCTCCAGGGTTTGCTTCAGAGGGTTGGTGAATTCCACAATCACAGACATTTCTCTACCAACTACTGTCTCACCTTGAGTCTGCAAAACAAGGAAAGGACAAAGCTCCACCAGCTGATAGTAGTAAAATGGACCAAAGTGAAATCTGTAGGGTTAAATACACAGCACTGGCAAGGAAAGAAAGGAGGAGGAGGCCTGGAGTATGTAGCAAAATAACACAAGGCAGTGTAAGTCTAGTCAGAAGAAAATTGTTGGATGCCCATAGGCTCTGCTTCTGCCTGTTTTCCTGTCCATGCAGTTCTCTCAAGCCATGTGGCAAATCATAAGGCAGGCACTCATTTCCATAGAAAATACAGAAATCTGCCTGCACAGTCCTGGAGCTGAGTGCCCAGCTGAGGGGCAACCAGCTTGAGTAAGGTCTTCCTCCCTGATATGTTCCTCTTCTCCAGGCTCCCTGCCAGGACAGATGTGTACAGCCTGTTCATGATGCGGAGCTCCAAAACAGAGGGGCACATCTTAATACTCTGAACTTGAAACACTAGGTTGTGCTCCTTGCACCTCTCAGCACTGCTGTGCCTTTCTTCCCACCACCTTACGATCATCTTTCATAGTCCAAAGGGATTCTGACTGCGTGTTTGCGCTAGACAAACTTGATAGCTGGTTGTCCTCCATAACCCCTACATAGAATAAACCTAAACATTGTACACTGGCAAATACAAAACTGCATGACTAATGAACAGAGATCACACTGACATCCACATATATTACAGTACACAGATGAAGGGAGCTGTCTGTCCCTTCAGATCAGTGTCAGTAATACAGATGCCCAGAAAACATCTCCATACTTTTATTTTAAACAAAGAACAGATGCAAGGACTTCTTTTTACCCTAGGAAAAATTTTTCTTAGAATGAAAATTTCTCACAGAATGAAAGAAATGGACAGAGATTTGCAACCTCTGGCTGGCACAGCCCATCTGAGCCATGGACTACTTCAAAGGGATTTGGGAAAGGTGACTAAGAAAAACAAGTATCTTATTAGTAAATTTAAAGTGCTATGCTGGGGCCTGCAGCACTACTGCAATTTTTTAAGGAGTCTGACAGTTGCAAAAAGCTAGAAAGACCCTAGTCTTAGGGATCTCCCTGAGCCAAATACCAATATATTGACTGGAGTAAAGGATGAGACACTCACAGCCATGTTTCAAAAGCATTTAGCCACCTGAATTTGCAAATAGACATTAATGGCCTTTTCAGAAGCCCTGTCTGAATTAGAGGCCTTATGGTCTCCTGATTTCAATTACACATTTAGATATTTGAAGATCACTGGTTGGAATTGAAAAGCATCCCAAATTCCCACACATGCAACTGAAAGTATGATCTGTGTTTTTTGTAATCTAGTCTCAAGATACATTAGAATAAGATATAATTTTCTCAACTATTAACTCTGATGATCTTAGACCAACAGAGAAAGATCAAAGGAGTATCCAGAGACACGAAAGAAAATACATTTTTCATTCTTCTCCCTTACTTTCAGATTGAGAAGTTCAGTTTGCCCATCAAATTCAGGGAAGAAGCTGGACAAGGAAAGTAGGGAAATGAGCTTTCACAGATTTCAAAGAAAACACTAAAACTGAGTTCCCTGTATAAATACAGATGTATGTACACCTGCATATACCTACACATGCTTAAAAATGCAACTATTAAAATTTCAGGTTATTTTTACACATCACAAGCAGAGAAGACAAACTCAGTTCTGCTAGAAGACATGGTTATTGGACAACAGTCTATCCCATACACTAAGCCTCCTTTCTGCATAACAACTAGGGAAGATAAACTATTTTGAAGCTGAAATTGGGGATTTTGGATAAGATGTTCGGTTCAAGTATTGAATTGAAAGAACTCTGTATTTTTTAAATTTGGTTATTGAAGAAGGCGTTTGAAGCAGAGTTTATTTATCTTGTTTACCTCCTCTCCAAAAAGCTCAGTATAACAAAAAACTTTTATTTGAAAATGCCAATAACTGGATTAGGCCTTAGTGACATTTCTGTAGTCCAAGAAATCGAGTGGAATTTTTTGCAAGCTTCATGGTAGTTTTGATCTACATTTTTAAAAAGCTTTTTCTACAGAAGGTTGCTGTTTCAGATTACCATATGTATTATTATATGGAAACCTGAGCATTGGTTCAAATAAATATATGGGAAGAAGGAAGATCTATAAACTCAGATTTCTTCCAATATCCTGAATTTTAGGGTGCTTCATTCATGATTATATAAAGCTTCCTGACCATTTTTTTTAATATTATGTAAAAAGCAGATGCAAGTGACATCATTCAAAGTAGATGAAGGCTCACTACTTTTGAAAATAAGGCATTTTATCTGGATGCCCAAGTCTCAGCCCTGAAATTTTAAAGTCTTTGCCATACAACATAGGGTCTTATCCTATCAGACTCACTACGCTATCGCATTTTTGTAGATACGATACCACCATCCGCAGAAATGCTTGAACCTTCATGAAACTACACTGAAAGCGCATTCACAGAGTGGCAGCAAAGCAGTATCCTAAAAGCATCATCCCAGACAAATGTCGCCTGTCCACATTTGGAGGAACTTTTCACAAAATCTGTAGAAGCTTTTCAAGCAAATTCACCATAACATTATTGCCCTTTATTCCTCTGTGAGAAGTCTGTGCGCTGTGTTACTTTAATTATAATTTCTGAAGACTTTTGAAGTAGTTAGAGACTTGAGTGACATAATTTCTTTTACCCTGAAAGTTTCTCCAGCTTTCTCAAATCCTTTCCCCTTCATCTCCATAGAGATCATTTAGCTCCCTACAACTACAGGTGATGCCATCAGCTTCAGTCTTTCAATGTCGGGATACTCAGTACACTGTATAACATACGCACACACGCTCACAGGCTTTGGCTAGCTGCTGCTTATAAGTTCCATGTTAGGCTGAAGGTCTAACACGCAAAAGCACGTGCACACCTGTCCCAGAAGTCAACGTGGCAGCCTGATAGTGGCCAGTCTGTGCAAGGTATAGTTGTGCACCAACCCCCGCCCCCGCAACAACCACCCTGGTCCCTGCAGTACCTTGATATGCAGTGTGGGAATTTCCAGTACCACAGCTTTCTGCACAGCCAGAATCTTTCCGGTTTCCTTGATCCGTGCCGTGACAAAGAAATGAAAGGAGGCTTGGTCCAGAAGCTCACTCAGGTACTCGCTTGATTTGATCACAACATCAAAACTACTAGCTGATTGGAGAAACAAAGAAGAAAAAAGGTGTCTGAAGCAATCTGAAGGCTAGTGATTCCTTCCCTCATGACTGCCTCTGCAGGCAGCAGTTACATGAGTGAACTGAAAAAGGTGACCAGGCACCAAAGGATGACTGCTAAACTATCTTTTTTCTTCTTTTTTTTTTTTTCTTTTTTTTTTTTTCTTTTTCACCTCACAGTTCTCCCTCATACTTTGTCCTCTTTTCATTCAGGCTGAGTTCCCTGGGGCAAGGGTTATGTCTGCGTATATCCTCTGTCCAGCACCTGTCACAGTGGGCCCAGGTTGTTGTTTAAGGTTCATAGGCACTACCACAAAATAAGTAAGGATGGCAATAAATAGTCTTGGGGCACAGTGGTCCAAACCAGCCTTTGAATATCTCGCTTGTAAATATTTACTCATTTATTTCACCTGTGTGCTTTCTCTGTCTCTCTTCCCTGCAGAGTGATGCCACTGGGGATGCTGCCAGAGCAGCTGTTTCAGCGTGTGAGTCCATGCTGGCTACCTGGAAGGTCACCTGCTCTCCAGAGCAGTGCTAGCACTGCTGGGTATCCGCCTCTGCCCTACTGCCTGAAAATTTAGCAAGCGGGTTCTCCTGTCTTCAGCATCCCCTCGAAAGAGCTTTCATATGCTCCCAGATGATAATTATTGGAAGGAACAAGTCCCCCTTGGCTAGACGGCTGAGATGCAGGGAATCATTAATTTTAACCATATTGAATTGCAATTCCCAGCACAGCAATGGTGTGAGAATTTAATGTACAGAGGCAGACGTACTAACTAGGTGACCAGGAAGAACGTATAGATCTGAAGCTCTTGCCTCAATAAACATTCATTACAACCCTAGTAAACATATCAAGATCTCCCATCTGTTAACTATGATTATTACTGCTATCCATTATTTGTATTGTATTTATGACATACACTGTGCACACTGAGATAATTGAAGTTAATTGAGTAAATCATATTCATCCCTTTTCACTCTTTTGATCCACTTGCATCAAAACTAGTTCCTTGATTTGGTTTCAGAGCTGTTCCCTTGATGATCACCTGACCTGGATTTACCAGGCCAGCCTTAAATTTGTTTGATATTTTCCCTTTCCCTTCCCCTCACTCTGTATCTCTTATAAAAGAATTTCCCATAATGCCACAAATCATAAATTATAAAGAAGGTAAGGTATTCTTCATCTGTGCGAAAAGTAAATAAATAAATAAGTAAGATGCATTCTAAGTGAAATTTACTTTACAGGGGAAGGAAAGAAGAACTTTTCTGTTTAAATTTAATCACTACAGGAAAAAAAGAATAATTGACTTTCATTTCTGTAGCACTGGCTGTGCTGGTAAGTTGCCAGTACCACTTAGTGCACCTGGGAAAGCTAAGGGAGACACAAAACTGAGCTGCCTTACAGCCTTTCAAAAAAAAGGACAAAACTAAATATAACTGAGTAGATGTGAGAGCATCTTTGAAGACACTAGAAGGTTTAAGATATTCAAATCCTCAAAGATGTTTTCAACCCCCACAATTCCTTTAATTGGTATTCTGCAAATCATGCATTTGGTTCCCGTTTGAAAACTTTGTTTGCTTCATTCTTTCAATAGCATGGTCTGGAAGAATGCCTTTGACACATCTTCATTATATTGTAAAATTTCGTTACTTCCATACGTATATATATACACACTTCCTGCCATGAACTAAGGCTACAAATTCTGCTTGAGTTCCTGAGAGGGTATCCTACTATCGCACCTTTGACAGAGTATTCTCATGCAGTTGCAAATGATCACACCACCTTCCTTCACACTGCCTATCCACAAAGACACGATTCCTGATTGAATACACATTCCTTCCCAAGGCAAAGGCAAAAGAATTCATGACATAACTGGCATGTTTTATTTTGTCCTATCATGGGATAATGTGAACTGAAAGTCAGTCACTGTAGCCAGAAGCAGTCATTTCCAACTTGAAAGGTGGTAACATCTTAAAACATGTCACTTTTGTCAGGTGTTGCAATAGGGACACACTTTTGGTACACATACAAAAAAGATTATTCTTTGTGCTCTGCTGTCCAGTTCCTGTCTACGTTCCTTCACCTTTGGTCACTATAATTTAGAATTTCCATCACAATTTCAGGAAGCTTTTTTTTCAAACCATTTACTGAACTCAAAAAAGAAAGAATGATGTAGCTCCATGAAGCTTAAAACCTCACCTATTTATTTTATCCCTTGCACAGAGGAGATAGATAGATGAACCTCAAAGCATTGCAGAAGCTGCCTGTTAAGTGATACTATCTTACATAGACCTTTAGTGCAAGAGTGGACGTAACCCCTGGAACTAAGCACAGAACACAGACGAAAGGTGAAGTAGATATTTGCACATCTCCTAAAATACTTCCAAATTCTCCTCCTGTCATATAAGCAAAGGAAGAAAGTAGTATAGTATTTAGACCAAGCAGCTGAAATTGATCTCTTTACTGTGACTAACCAAGTTTCCAAAGTTTTGCAGCATTTTAGATCAAATACTTAACAACTGATGCAAGCCAATAAAGTAACACTGCTTTTTGATAGAATGAATTGGAACAACCCATTACAAGCCAGAGAGAGTGCATTTCCAAACTCCTCCCAAAAGAGCTGGGAGAGTTTGAAAGAACAGATGAGCAGCTATTGGGGCTTTGCTGTAGATGGAAGGCAGAATTTTCATTAACCTTCGTCTGTAGCTCCCCGTAAGCGGACTCCTCCTTTATTGAGATTAATCTCCAAAGCAAAATATATGGTTTCAAACAGTGCTCAAAGTGAAGGAGAAAACTGAGGGGTTGTTTACAGACACAGTTAGAACTGGGATTCCACAGAGGGTGGGACAAAAAGCAGCCTCTTTGAGAAGTGAGGACTCACATTGCCTCATGAGCTGGGAATGCAGCAGAAGCCGTGGGCTACAAATTGATCTCTCACAGGAGCAAGACCCAACCTCTGTGAGGGTCAGAAGCTCTCCCTGAGCTCTCAGTTCAGAAGGAGCCAGCAGCTACTGGCAAGAGCCTCTCACAGAAGCAAGATGCTGCCTGAGATAGGTCAGGCCCATCTGAGGGGGCTGCAAGTCACTGCTACTCAGAAAGCAAAACCTACACTCCCTGGGAGAAAATGGATCAGCAAGCCCCCAGCACCTTGTGGGGACATCCTTGCTTTTTCTTCTGCTAGCATCTGGTTCACACCCCTTACCTCATACCGCTTTTCTGACAGATGAGAAAATTCAGAGGTCAGCCAGGGAGGTTACGACCTGGAACCAGACTCGGATCTGGGGAACGCATCGTCTGGTACCCCACAGTCCTGCAACTCCCTCTGTACTCAGTAGAGATTGCTTTTGCTCTGTAGCAGCATTGAGAAGGTAAAATCATGGCTCCTGACTTGCTCAGTGGGGAATTCCAGTGGAGGATCCTCTGACTTAGGCAGGAGGGAAGGCCTTGATCCCTTAAAAGCATGTTATCATCTTTGCTGAGCTGAAGGCTCTGATCCAAGAACCCAGGCTTGTCAGGGAAACAAGTGTTTGACAGTCACCTGTTGCTGGGAGAAGCCAGGCTCTGCAATCAGTAGCACCTTGGATACTAGCAGGTCCCTGACACATACAGAAGACCTTCTGAAAGGGACTGCCATGAATGACAGGAAACAGCTTGGTTACATCCAAAGTAAAAAAGAAGAACATCCCTTTTCCCTGTTGTGAGCAGTGCAAAATCCAGCCTTCAGTTATGTGTGCTAAGCTACAAAAAACTATTTTTCTCATGAGAAGAGGGAGGCAGTATCTTCCCACCGCAGTCCAGAGGGCACCAGGAAATGTACATGTTACATCTGTAAAGATAACTCATCTTAATGGTATATGTCCACCTGACAAACTCCTGTACTATAGGTAGCAGCACGTTCTAGTTGCAGCTGAACGTTTTAGATCACTGTAAATGTACAAACTCTGAACCACCCAGTTCTCCAAAACCAGCTGTACACCTGGAACCACTCTGAGACTCTCCCTTTTCAGGTTCTTCCCAGTGAGACAAGACAGTCAACTCTTTTTGTCCCTGTAAATTGCATGCGTGGAACTAGACCTTTTTTCTTCTGGAAACTGTTCTTTCAGGAACAGTTCCTTCCTGAGCTATTGGAAGGAGATTAAAAGTATGAAAGATGATACCTTGCAGCTTAATAACTGTGCCTCTTCTTTTTCTTGTGTACTAAATGAGAATAATCAACAGTTCCCAGACATGCAGGTCTGTATAAGAAAGCATTATACAGGGAGAAGCAGCCTGAAGAAAACAGCCTCAGCTTTAAATGACATTGGTAGCACAGCCAGAACTGGAAGCATGGCCTCCTGATAACCAATATAGTATCCTATCCTTGATACCCAATATAGTATCCAATCCCTAACTACTAGATTTGGGTACACCATGCAAAAAAAACTTTGGTGATGGCTAATGACACAGGGAAAAAAAGTTAACATATTTGGAAACAAGTATGCCAGTCTTACATGAGGAGGGTTCCAGTGTCACACTGAAAGAGTGTTTCTTGAATTCACTTTTCTTGACTCCTGTATAAAACACTATATTTCCTGAAAAGTATGCAATAGCATTGTAATAGTTGTGGCTTTTGTTCTTGAAAGTTATAGTGACTTTAAAGTCACTGCCAAGGATTGCCTTTTGCACTTGGAAATCCATGTCAACATCTGTCTGTGGATGATACACAGTATCCTGGGTAATTTGCTTTTTAACACCATACATCACAGCAGTCTCAAGAGCCAGTCTCTCCTCGTGTGAGCCTAGAAATGAATAAAAATCATATTAAAAGAGAAACAGGAGTACTGCACTAGCCCAGTCATCAGTCACAAGGGTGCACAACCACAAGGTGTTTGAAATGAACAGATGAGGAGAGTCACACTTCCTGTGAAAATGTTAAGTATTAGTAGAACTTCAGAACATCCAAGTGAGTTGCTTTTAAAGGTTCAAGTCATATCAGGTAAACTGACATAGTTTCATTGATGTTAGTGGAGCTAAAAATGATGTATTCTGTGTGAACATCTAGCCTTCTGTGTCTCAGGCCTAAGTAAGAAATGCCTAAGCAGCTGTTTAGAAAGCCTATAACTGTTTTGAATGCTTCATGTTACTCCATGACTACCCTTTGTTTGCATTATAGCTCATTCAGTCTGAAGCATTTCTGAGCAGCAAACAAAGAACCACTATTCTGCAATGGATTTGGGTGGAAATAGAAATAAAGAGTTTTAGAGGGCACTTTGGAAGCTTTTCATGCAGTGCCTTCAGTGCCAGAAGTCTGTAAATATACGGTGTAGGATCTGTTTGTGGTAAATCTACCTCAGTGAGGTCTCCATACCACTTCGGGTTACCTTCTTGGAACTTGTACTCCTCAGTGATGTCCAACATTCCATCACCCCCAATTTCCTTGGTCACAATCAACTTCCCAACATGAGTCATGTCAACTTTTTCAATCACTTGGGCTCCATTTTTTTCCCTTTTTGAGTAAACAATATCACTATTCACCTATAAAATTAAATAAAAAGGGACTGAGTTAGGAGAGAGAGAGCGGAAGGAAAGCCAGCGTATCTCCCCTGAAAACAATGATATCTTGACCCAAAGTCCTACTAATTTCTCCCATTGAAATCCCATGTTTAAAAATAGACACATGCTAAGATAAGGACTAGATACATTTTGCTATTTACAAGCTCAGAACACCAGCCAGTGTAAACATGGGTAGGCAAGAGAAATGTTGTTCAGACTGCTAGATTCCCTGCACCAAAGAGCTTCAGGTCATACAGAGGGGAATGCTTTATAGAGTAAATATCTAGTTTTTGTCTCTTATATCCTAAGCATATACAATTCAATTTGAGAGAGACTTGTTCCACACCTACTGCAGTTCTGGGCACATCAACTCTGGTGGTGCAAAAGGTTAACAACCCCAGACTGGGCCCTCTCTCTTCTTGTGGAGGTCTTTTGCTATGAGATCTGCCAGTTAAACTGCTCACAATAGCACTTCCTGACCCACTGCAGCCAAAATGAATGTAGTGAGCAAAGATGTCTTTAAAATCACCTCATCCATTTTGACTGAAACAAGCAGGGGACCTAACGTGCCCAGCCTAGCGGCAAGCCTGAGAAGGAAGTAACAACCAACAAGGGGTGAAGTTGAGCAGCTACAGGTAGTGACTCTACTACCAGCATAGCTGAAATTTGGGAAGGATAGATAGCCTGAAGCTTGATATGAGGCAGAACAGTTTTTCCTGCTTATTGCATTGGTGAGCAGAGATTAGAGAAACCTCTGTCACACCTTCTGGCCTGCACATCACAATATGATTGTGAGATTTGTCTCTGACATAGTGGACACAGGATATAACACGGCAATTCGTAAACTGCAGTGGAGTCCTTTCTTCTGTCTCACCTATATTCCCACTGATGTCATTCAATGAACTAAAATTTTTTAGTTGTGTACCTCAGCAAAGACAAAAGGAGCATCAAACTGGAAGCAAACGTGACCATGTTTAACAGCTTGAACTGAAGTAGGGCCACATCTGTACATACCTGTGTGGAGAAGAGAGGGAAAGTAAGAGAATGAGTAATTTTTGTAATTGAAAACTATATAAAAATATTATACTTTCTCTTAGAAAAAAAATATTGGGTGTTGGTGAGCCCTTTCAAAAGTTTACAGGAACTCGACCAAGAAGTTATAAGCTTAATTTCCCTTGACAGTCTGCTAAACCACTTAGCCTCAAGTCTAATGCTACCTAACAGGTTGGTACTTAATGACACTGCAAATTCTGGTGTAAGCCTCAAGTGCTTGATATGCAGTTAAAGCTGGTTTTGGTTAAAGCTGATCATTTTAGGAGGGCTCATTTAGACCATGGATATATAAACATCTTACTGTAAATCTGCTAAAACCATAGAATCAGTAAGGTTGGAAGGGACCTCTGGAGATCATCTAGTCCAACCTCCACAATCAGCAGGGTCACCTAGAGCATGTTAGGCAAGGCTGCATCCAGGTGGGCCTTGAAGATCTCCAGAGAAGGAGACTCCACAACCTCTCTGGGCAACCTGTTCCGGTGCTCCATCACTCTCACAGGGAAGAAATTCCCCCTCACGGTCAGGCAGAACTTCCTGTGCTTCAATTTCTACCCATTGCCTCTTGTCCTGTCACATGGGACAAATGAAAAGAGTTTGTCCCTGTCCCCTTGACACCCTCCCTTCAGGTACTTGTACACATTGGTAAGATCCCCCCTCAGTCTTCTCTTCCCCAGGCTGAAGAGGCCCAGCTCTCACAGACATTCCTCACAAGGCAGATGTGCAGCCCTCGGATCATCCTCGTAGCCCTACACTGGACTCTCTGCAGTAGCTCCATGTCTCTCTTGTACTGGGGAGCACAGAACTGGACACAGGACTCGAGATGAGGCCTCCCCAGGGCTGAGTAGAGGGGCAGGATCACCTCCCTCGACCTGATAGCAACAGTCTTCCCAATGCACCTCAGGAGACCATTGTCCTTCTTGGTCACAAGGGCACATTGCTGGCTCATGGTCAACTTGTCATCCACCAGCACTCCCAGATCCTTCTCCAATGAGCTGCTCTCCACAAGGTCAGCCCCCAGCTTGTACTGGTGCCTAGAGTTATTTTTCCCTAGGTGCAGGACTCTGCACTTGCCCTTGTTGAACCTCAGGAGGTTCCTCTCTGCCCAACTCTCCAGCCTGTCTGGGTCTCTCTGAATGGCAGCACAGCCCTCAGGTGTGTCAGCCATTCCTCCCAGCTTGGTATCATCAGCAAACTTGCTGAGGAGGCACTCTGTCTCCTCATCCAGGTCATTGATGAAGAAGCTGAACAGGATGGGACCCAGTACTGAGCCCTGGGGGACACCACTAGCCACAGGCCTCCAACTAGACTCCATGCCACTGATGACGACCCTCTGAGCTCCGCCTTTCAGCCAGTTCTCAATCCACCTCACTGTCCACTCATCTAACTTCCTGAGTTTATCTAGGAGGATGTTATGGGAGACAGTGTCAAAAGCCTTGCTGAAGTCAAGGTACACAATGTCCACGGCTCTCCCTTCATCTGTCCAGCAAGTCATTCCATCATAGAAGGCTATCAGCTTGGTTAATCAGGATTTCCTCTTGGCGAATCCATGCTGACTACTCCTGATCACCTCCTTTTCCTCCATATGTCTGGAGATGACATCCAGAATGAGCTGTTCCACCACCTTTCCAGGGATGGAGGTGAGGCTAACTGGCCTAGAGTTGCCTGGGTCCTCCTTCTTGCCCTTCTTGAAGACTGGAGTGACATTGGCTTTCTTCCAGTCCTCAGGCACCTCTCCAGTTCTCCAGGACCTTCCAAAGATGATGGAGAGCAGCTTGGCAATAACCTCTGCCAGCTCCCTCAGTACTTGTGGGTGCATCCCATCCGGGCCCTTGGATTTGTGGATGTCTAGCCTGCCCAGAACGTCTCTAATCCTTTCCTCCTCAACCAAAGGAAAGTCTTCCCTTCTCTGGACTTTCTCCTTCACATCCAGGCTGCAAGATTCCTGAGGGCTGCCCTTAGCAGTGAAGACTGAAGAACTTCCTATAAGAACTGGAAAACTAAGGACTGGGAAGAAACAGCAGTGGATTTTCACTTTTTCTCTCTTATCTAGAGACTACTGAGACAATTTAACGAAGGCTCCAAAAACTGGCTAACATATAATGGAAGAGAAATCCTTTGATCACGCTCATGTACAGGTTCTCTAAAAAATGTGCAAGCCATCTTTTGGCAAAGAAACTACATTTCTGCAACCAACCGGACCCTCCTCATGCAGAATCTTGTGTTTATGCCTTGTGATCAGTGGCATAATAAGAACAGATCTATTTTATATTTCAGACCAACTCAGGAGGAGGCCCACAGGACAATGTGGTTATCTGGTACAAGAGGTTGTCACAGGCCCTGTACTGGCCCTGGCTCACCTATCATCAACTCTTCATTTGCCACAAAGAACTAAAGCATTGGAAAGGGAGATAAGGAACATCAAGCAATGTTACCGTCACTGGTTTCTTGGGGTGTCCCATCAACAGCCTGCCATCCTCCAAAACCAACAGGAAGATCAGGTCTGGACATCCAAGCTTCATTCCAACAATGATAGTTCCTTATCAAGAGATGAGAGCATAAAATTAAATTCTTGGAAAGTAGCATAAAAACTAAAACAAACCTGTGTCTTTATGGATCACTATTGCTTCAATAAACACATTTGCTAATTTGGGGGTGAAGAAGTCTCTTCTTTGTAAAGAATAGACTTGCAGATCTAACAGTTTTATTTCTGTTAAAACCTGAAGGCCCAAATCCATCATTGTAGTTCCTTGATTGCAAGTTGAAGAAGCTTTATGAATTCTCTACTGTGTGATGGAGCAAATACCTCTGAGAAGAAATTCCAGTGCTTGGAGATTGCTGGGGCATGTAAAGAGATACAAAATCCCTCTTAGGACAGCCAGGTCCCTAACAGTGGCATATGGCAAGAAGGCCACAGTCTTTTCTATATCGGTAGAGGACCCCTAAAACTCAGTGTGCCCACTAAGGCAAGCTTTGAATCTTTTTCAAGACATTGAAGATTGGTTTGCTTCATACCTAGTACAACTGAAGCTTTGGCAGCTTTAGTATCTTTGCTTTGCCTCTAAACAAACATGCTTACCTGGTTTTTATTGAAAGAGGCATATCCTGATTGATAGAATGAGCCTACATAAGCTTTATAAAAATATCCTCATTGTAGATTCCTTACAAAGACTTTCCAGTTTGCCATACCAGCAATGAGGTCAGATCTTCTAGAACACATATAGCTTTCCATAAAACCGACCCCTGAGACAACTGTGGGTCAAGTGCTGCCTTTGGGACCCAGAACAGTATGGTGAAAGGTGTACTTATGAGTGGTTAACCTATGCACTCAGGCTTACAATGCCATCACCTGGCTGTATGCTCAGGAAAAAGAAAAAAAACAAACAAAACCCCACTTCAGGGTCATCTCATTTACAATCTGCCCAGAAAGTTTCAGAGCATTTCTGAGACGAGCAGAAAAGATGGATTTTGTAACTTCTTGCAATATCATCAGCACTCAAGAGAAAGCATAAACATGGAAGAAAGATCGTCTAGGAAGAGGGTCTTGCAGCAAAATCAGCAAAGTGTTTGAATTTCATTACTGCAAAAAAGAAAAGAAGGAAGGTGTAGAGAGAGCACCAATTTTGCTTGCAAATTATATATATCCCACAGCAGATGTGAATAAAAATACATCTGCGTAGACACTGATACAGTCCTTAGTACATGCAATGATATTAACAACCAAAATGGAGATTGTTAAACTCTGACCATTTCATTAATAATAGGTGAAAAACAGTAATGGAGCAGAATTGGAAGGATCTGAGGCTTGTCTAACAAGACATTTCAAAGTGGAAATGAAAGCTTGGATCAGGGAAAAACTTGTCAGTTAGAAGAGTTAATGAAGCAGCACTACAGAAAAGGAATTATTCAAGGAAAATGACGCACATTCAGAGAATTTTTTATGCTGCTGAGAGTAGTCAGTGCTGAATCATGCTCACAGAGCTTTGCTGAGGGCTACCAGAGAACGGGGACACACTTTATGGCAGGTGGGTTTTTGAAAGCTGTTATGCCGACATGTGAGAGAGACAATCCCTGCCTTGAAGCGCTCACTAGTTCACTTTGAATCAAACTCAGATGTGTCATTGGCTTTGTGTTCTGCAGAAGAGCAACCTGAAGAGCAGGCAGGAGGGAAGGATGATAAAATTAAGGAGGGGGATAACAATGACACAAATGACAGCTCTGCTTCAATCCTGTAATTAGATAATGTAATATCTTATTTTTCTATATTCTCTCCAGGAGACAGAGCCTTTCTCCCTAGTTTATATTTGTACAGTGTTGGGTGCAATGGAATAGGTATTTCTTTAGATCTGCTGCCATGCAAACAATAAATATGTCTACTAGATAGGGAGATATTGCAAGCGAATGGGCAAAAAGATAGAGATTGTTCTGTGATGTGGTCTTTGGAGAGAGGAGGATGAGAGGAACGTTTCCCTCTCCAAAATGTAGCAGAAATTTCTCTCTGATAGAAGTGAGCACAGCTGAGGACCTGGCTCTGTAGCCATAATTTGTTAAACTGAATTGTGTAGTTCTTGTATTCTACAGCAAGCCTGAGCCATTAAAGAAAGCAAGAATGGCTATACCGATCAATGTAGTGACCATTAAATATTTACAGAGATAATTACGAAGAGACTAAACAAAGTGATGGGGAAATTAATAAAAGATGAACAGGTGGGGTTTATGCCTGGAAAACAATTTAAGAAGGGTACTTCATATTGCTTATGAGACAGGCACATGCTGGAACTAGCTGCTGCCCTTTCATTAGCTAATGAGCTCAGGCATGGGATTGGGAGAGATCCTGATAGCAGGAGGAGAAATGGGAGTTGAAAGTGAGTGGGAGTGCAGAGGGCTCAGAAGGGCTCATGGTGCAGGCCTGGACATGGATGAACCCACTTGGGGCCTGCTGACTTCAAGCAAGTTTCTGCTGAGTTACTGACGTCGGTCTGCTCAGCCCTCACAGTAGGAGCTAGTCTTGATTTCCAGCCAAGAGAAATATTCCTTAAGTGTCTTTATATCACCATTAAGAAAGACAAGGAGGACAAAGTAAGGGGACAGAGTAGTACTGATGGGCTCAAATCTGGCCAGCTTTATAAAAATAACTTTTTGCAAAGTCTGTGTAATTTTGTATGTCTGTTTTGTTGTTGTCATTGTTTCCTATCCTGAGGGAGAAAATGCTCGTTAATAAAAATAAATAAATGTCAGATAGCATTCAGAGGGAGCCCCACAGTCAGAGATTGATTGGACTAAAAATCCTGGCTCCAAGTATCCCTGAAGTCTGAGGGTATTTAAAATCTGACGACTGAACAGCTCCAGCAGTTCAAGGCAATAGAAATGACATACCAATAAAGAAAAGGAGCTCTGCTTCCAGTTTGCAGGAGATTATAAACAAAAGTGAGAAATACATTTAAAAAATCATTATAAATACTTTGAACTTGTCCTCTTGAAAAAAAAGAAAGCCAAGCTAAGCAGCATTAAAAATAAAATCAAGGTTAAGACACAAGCCATTTAAGGTCTGCAGGTAGGCTACCATGCAGTGTTACAGAGAAATGTTGAATAAGGACACAGAGGAGAAATGAAAAGAGGTGTAGGATATATTAACTTATGCCCAAAGGGTTATGTGCACCATGTATTAATAAATACAGCAGGAGGATAAAAGGATGAACAAGAGACTTCAAAAAGTAATTAAGCCAAAGAAGAGTGCACATAGCATGGGAGGGTGAGATGTTGGTTTTTCAGCTGACGTGAAGTTGCAAATGGATTTCAGTGGAGCAAGGACCATCCGGAAGTCTGTCCCTGTCCCAGACAAATGGAAAAATACAGGATTGAATTGAGAAGCATTGGGAAATAGCTGGGAAATGGAGAAGTAAAATAAAAACGAAATACAAAATATTAAAACAAAATATCAAAAGTGCTTGTTTACTGGTTACAGGTTCACAAGTTAGGTGAAGGGGAAGGGAAGAAATGATGAGACAGTGGGAAGTCTGAAGTACTGTAGTGATCCATTACTGGGCATATATGGTCTGAACAATGAAGTATCCATTAGTTAAATCGTGATTCACATCAGTGATAGGCAGAGGTTGTTTCAGCAGAACAATCATTTATTTACATCTGAGTCACAGATGGATCAGCCCCATGAAGTTAAGCTCTTGTCCTGCTGTCACATAGACCAGATGCAGCTTAGCAAGCTGGGCACCCTCAAGGATCCTGAGGGGAGGTAAGAAGGCAAATCCAAGGCACAACCTCAGATTTCAGAAGAGCAGGTTTTGGCACATTCACGGACCTGCTTACAAGAGTCCCATAGGATATGGTCCTGGAGAGAAGAGGGGCTCAGGAAAGCTGGTCAGTTTTCAACGATCACCTTTCTCCAAGATCAAGAAGGGACCATCCCAACAATCAAGAAATCAAGTAGAAGCAGCATGAGGACTACACGGATCAACAAGGAGCTCTTAACTAATCTCAAACATAAAAAGAAAGTGTACAAGAGGTAGAAGCAGGGACAAGTGACTCCAGAGGAATATAGAGACTTCAGTATGCAGGGATGGGGTTAAGAAACCCAGAGCTCACCTGGAGTTGAGTATGATGAAGCATGAAAGTGGCAACAAGAAAGGCTTCAACATGTTTATCAGCAGCAAAAAGAAGATCAGCTATAATATGGGCCTGCTGCTGAATGGAGCAGGGAACATACTGACACAGGACATGGAAAAGTCTGAAGTACTTGATGTCTTCTTCAGCTTGTTTTTTTCTACAGAAAGCAGTGGATATTGTTTATCTTCAACACCATCTCCTATAACATTGTTATCAGCAGACTAATGAGAATGGACAAGCCAAGTAGACAGTGAGATGGACTGAAAACTGGCTAAATTGCAGGACTTTAAAGGTTCTGATCAGTGGCATGGTCCAGCTGGAGGCCAGTTACTAATGGTGCACCACACGGGTCGATACTAGGGCCAAAGCTATTTAATCTCTTCATTAAAGACATGGATGGCAGGACAGAGTGCACCCTCAGCAAGTACGCAAGTTTTGGAAAACTGGGAGGAGTGGCTGATACACCAGAAGGTTGTGCTGCCATTCAAAGGGACCTTGACAGGCAGGAGAAATGGGCAGAGAGGAAATTTATGAATTTCAATAAAGGGAAATGCCAAGTCCTGCCCCTGGGAAGGCATATGTCCATACACCAGTGCAGGCTGGGGGACAACCAGCTGGAAAACAGACTTGCAGAGAAGGACTTGGGGGTCCTGGTGGGCAAGAAGTTTGCCATGAGCTAACAATGGGCCTTGATGGTAAAGAAGGCCGACAGCCTCTTGGGCTGTGTTCGGAATGGCATCGCCAGCATGTGGAGGGAGGTGGTCTTTCCCCTCTGCTTAGCCCTGGTGAGCTCAAATCTGGAGTGTTGTGTTCGGTTCTGGGCTCCCCAGTACAGAAGACATGGACTTACTGGAGTGGGTCCAGCAAGAGGCCACCAAGATGATGAAAGGGATGGAGCATCTGTCATTTGAGGAAAGGGTGAGAGGGTTGGGACTGTTCATCCTGGAAAAGAAAAGGCCCAGGGGAGATCTTATCCATGTGTATAAATACCTCATGGTAGAGGCAATGAAGACAGAGCCAGACTCTTCTCTGTGGTTTCCAGTAACAGGACAAGAGACAATGGCACAAATTGAAATACAGGAAATTCCATTTAAATGTAAGAAGAAACATCTTTATTGTGAGGGTGGTCAAACGCTGGTACAGGTTGCCCAGGGAAGCTGTATAGTCTTCACCCCCAGAGATACTCAAAATCTGATTAGGCACAACCCAGAACAATCTATTCTCATCAACTCTACTTTGATTAGGGTGGGTAGGACTGAATAATCTCCAGAGGCCTCTTCCCATCTAAACTGTTCTGTGACCTTGTGATTCAGGTTTCAAAAAATGTAAATTAACCCGGTTGTTTTTTCTTAGAAACTCCCATAGACTCCAGAGTTTGACCCCTTTCCCTTTGTTAATAAGTTATAGAAATCACAGAGGTTACAGCAACAGGTTTGGTCATTTCATCCACCATAGGATTGATTTATTCTAGTTTTAATATAAAGACTTATAGAGATTAAATTGTTAATGAAACACATTGATGAGCAGGTATGCTGATGAGGTGAAGGTATTATTGACACAAAACACTGAATATCACAAATATCTCCTAAATATGGGAGGTCAGGTCCAGAGGTCACATTCAATGCTTCACCTTGAAGAGGAGAAGCTTGAAGCCTAATAAGCCACAGATAATTTCTGCTTAACAGAGCATGAAATCAATATATGTGCTACACTTCTCATGCCAGACAGGAGACTGTAAAGGTTTGAGGAGAAAGCTGCAGAATTGTCTTCTCCAAAATAATACATAGAGTCCATTTCTTGCTTCTTAGAGGGGGTTATTTTTACAAATCTGATTATAGTATTTCATTAATTTGTATGATACCTTGGCTTTTTTATTTTCAGCTGAATTGGAATATTTTGAAATGAATTATTTTGAAAAGTAAACTGACAAAGGAAATCTAGGAAAACTCACCAGATAGAGTCTTTTGTAGTTTTGGTATCTATTTTCCCTTCTTCATCCAGAAAGAAGTCTAACTGTAAATTGGCATTGTTATCATGGGCAGAAGAATAGTTGGTAATGACTCTTGCAGGTATCCCCAAGCACCTCAGAACTGTGGCAAAGAGAAAAGTGTAATGAGAGGGACAAATATTAGGAGATTGTGGTCACTCATAGAAAACAGAATGAGTAGAGAAAAATTAACTAATTAGAAAAAAAACAGGCAAAAACTCAGTCACTTCAACCCCCAAAATTCCTCCTATCTGCCTCTAATATACCCTATCTGGTCCCAAAATGGTCAGCTTTCAAGATATGTGATAGTACAATAGCTTAACCTATGTATTCATCCTCTAGCTTGCTGGAAGTAACAGGTTACCAATAATTTTAGAGTAATCTTTCACAGTGACAATACTGTAGCTTTTAAGGCAAGTCTAGGGTCCAATACATGATCAAGCATGGTATAAAGAAAAATAACTTCGGTCTTCCAAGAAATGTGAAATACATTAGGTCTCCTAGTACCAGTAAACCAGGACTGTGCTAAAATGAAGATGATTAGAAAGGGTCTTCCTTTGGTTGGTTTGGATGTTTCCTGCTTAACAGTTGCCATCAGAAGGGATCTGACCAACACAAAGAACAAAGCAGAAACTGACTTATAACAGAGGAGGAAACTGCATTATTTGCAAGTGAAAAGTCTGTGTCAGAGTGTCCGAACAAATGCACTACATAATTTGTATTGATTGCTAAGTAATAGTGCTTTGGAGTCAATAGTTTCTTCCAATAAAGGATCTTAAGCGGAGAATCCAACCTCCCAGTGTCGCTGATGACTCTTCTCTCCATACAACAGGTGGTAAAGTTGAGAAGTGTGGAAAAGCTATGGCTACTTCTGAAGTAAAGTGGTAGATCTTCGGCCTTCTGCACTTGTGGTGCACTCTGATAGAAACAGACATGGAGCATGGCCCCAAGGGGAGAGAGCTGCAGGGTGAGACATCAGCTCAGTTTGTCCAGATGAAATATTTTCTCTCTCAGCCAAAAAAGCTCCTCCTTTTTGCTTTAAGAGTCAACAAGTTTCTGCTGAAAGCAGAAGGCTTGGAGGAAGAAGAAGGTATTCTAGTTGAAAATCCTATTTAAAAATAATTCTGATGCTGCACTGTTGAGCAGCCCTTCCTGGTACTGCTGGGTTTTGTATATTCATTAGTGTCACTACTGTGACTTCCAATAAAGAGTATTCATTCATTCATTCCAAGTTACTGGATGACAAATTACCTGGATGCATCCAATACCATATGTACCTATTGATTAAACTTAATTCAAACATCCTCCCAGGCTTCCAGCACATGAGCCATCAGGGCTCATTGAAAATAATTCGCCTGACAATTTCAAGATTAATGATCATTTTTCAGAATGCTTTAGCATTTTTAACAGATGACCATCCAAAGTGCACCACGTAGTAACCTTGGAAAGCTGAACTGGTCACAATGATAAAACACTGCCAGCTGCAAAAGACTCAAAGTACAACGCAAAACAATTCTTTTAGTACAGTGTACCTATTCAGACCTTTGCTGTTCTCTCTTTGGAGTAGACAGAAGTCAGACATGGAAGAGGCTATGTACTAAATTAGCCACTAGATAGTATTTTAATTTCATAATGTTCAGCAAACATCATATTTCAACAGACCTTGCCGAATCTCTTACTTGACTAAATTAGTCAACAAACTAAGCCTAATTCTGCCCCAGATAAATATGCCTTTCTATTTAATACAATAGACCCCAAAGCTCTGCTGCATTGCTCCAGTTTCATAGTGGCCTACAGGCAAAATAATGCATGGTAGTGAGTCAGGGCCAGTGATGGGGGAAGGTAGGAGAACTGAAATGTGTATTTGCAATCTAGAAAAAGCAGGATGAAGCCACTAATAGAGAAAATCTAGTGGCTGGTGGAAGCCAGTATGAATCTAAGAGACATTTGCAAGGATCTTTTCAAACCTGTTGCATTTTGAAGAGACTTCAGAAGGTCAAGTATAGACCATATGACTTCAGAGAGTGAAGAAATTAGATATCTCTCTAGATGCTTGGATGTGGGTTATTGCTGATTATCTGAAGGCCGAGAACAGAGTGAACTGTTTAATGGGTGGAAGGATAGAACTCTTACCAGCTCTTCCTAAAGAAAAGCATGAACCTCTCCTATGAAAGGAAAGCAGAGAAACCTGAAAACAGAATAATCTGTAGCTGTGAGAAGTCTGTGCCATAAGAAGGCTAGATAGTCAGACTAGAGCTTTGTTTCTGAAGTTCTTTCTGTTTTGAATAGCTTTTGAACCATCTCAGGTAGCCAAAATTGGTTACAAAATTCTATTATCCAAATTGGAAGAAAATCATGCATAGAATGAAATATGTGTGTGCAGAATGGCCAAAAATAAAGTGAAAATGTAGATGTGTCCAAGGTAGCCTGAGGGTGAAGAACAAGCCTTGTAACATGGCGTTGATTATGCAATTTCCATGTTTGCTGCAGGAGATGAGTGATTAACATTCTTCAGTTTTGTTAGATGTATAATGCTATTCCTCGAGAGGGTAATACGTGTGACAATGCTGAGCAAGATGGAAAGGGGAAGGGGTTTATGGAGAGATTTTCTGTAATTTTCTCCTGATGGCTTAAATACAAGGACGAAAGCTTAGACCTTCAGCTGTGTCTGAAAAGTACCTAATGTGAAGCAGGCGCCAAGTCTGCAGAAATGTCTACTGTGCCACCCTGGTCCTAGTTTGATCTGCAACCTCCCCCCACAGCCCAGTTTTGATGAATTTTAAGTATCCATAGGGAGATCGTTTAGGCATAAGACAGACTTTTTTTAGTGTCAGTTCTGCTATTGGCCACTGTCATAAGCACAGGAACTTCTTGACTAACTCTGCATTGACAAAGGATGCTTGACACAAGCATTGCTTCCAATGCCTGGTCCTTGCCATCTGTATAATGCACAACTTTTACACTACCAGTATCTTCCTTGACTGTTAATACTCTGTGGTATGTCCTGGTATATAAGTAGTGTTTATTTGGGATGATGCTGTTAGCAAGCACTGGATAATAAAAATTTAAGACCCATCAAACAGTGCTCTCCCTACAGGGTTTTCAAACCTGCAATACCTCTTCTGCTGCAGCATTGGAACACACTTTGAACAAGTGTGTTTAGACCTAATCTTGCAGTGCTACACAATTCATCCACCAAGCTAGCATTTTTGTCATTGTTCTGACTCATAAATTCCATAGAAGATGTACATAGTGCTCAGTAGGTAGTGCCAGGAACAACCTTGATATGTGAGTTTTCAACCTCTCTGGAGCAGAAACACCAACACATATGTCATTGGGCAATAGTTTCATGTTGCAGATTTGGATAACAAGCCCCCTGTTCATCTCAGGTTGCCTAAGAGAAATGTGGAGCCTGCTGCAAGACTAGCTTTCTCTCTCCCAACTCCAAACTTACCCTCTGTGACTCACTGAATACATTTTGCTGAATAAATAGTTAACAAATTCATGTGGAAGAGCAGCCAAACTGAAGGAGATGCCAAAAGTTTATTGAAAGCATGCCTGTTATAGCCATACATCTGTACTATTTACTCCTGAACATCACAGAGCCAGGAAGTATTTTAGTTAGTTTACCTGAAAGCTCCCTCTATTACGTAAGAATTGCATAGCAGGGTGGAGCTTTTCTCATTAATACTTACATGTGTTGAAGACACCAGCAAAGACCCAGCACTGACCATATCTCACTGGTTGTTTAGAACTGTAATATTCCAAGAGAATGTCCACACTTCCCGTCCAGACTGAAGGTGCGACCCCGTAAGTGTAGGTATTGTCCCAGGATCCAGCAATCACACCACTGTCATCCCTGGAATTGATCTAAAGGCAAAGGAAATGACATTAGGGATGTCAGAGCCTGAATAATGAAGAGCTCTTTAACCTAGCAGACAAAGATATGGTGGGAGAGACCAAATATAACCAAGTTTGGGTTAAAAATAAGACAGAAATGTTTAATTATGAAGATAAGAGATGAATAGAACAGTCTTGCTAATGTCCTTGGTGGATTCACACTGAGTATCCATGTGGCCAGTTTAGTAAGTTTTATTAATCCTAAACATTTTTACTGTTAAGTATTTTAAATAAACATGATCACTTCTACACTGAAAAGCAAGCCTCAGAAAAGTTAAACTGGATTCTTTCCCAGCATTGTTTTTCTATCAGCACCCATCCAGACAGATGCAAAATCACTCCTGATTTACAGTGGATTTACAGTGATTAGAGGCCACTGTTATTTTTAGAGTACAATCCAATTCCTTCAGTCTAGGACATATGAAAACGAGGAGGAGTTTGCTGTGTAAGTTTTCCCTTCGTAAGATTATACAAAGTGTGGAGTTTTGCTGACTAATGGCTAAACTGATAGGCATTAACGAGTAATACATCTCCTAGCTGCAATTTTAACCAAACCAGTTGAGGCTGTGCAAAAAGCTCATTCACTCTGCACCTTTTAATTATGTTAAAGTGGAACAGCTACATGCCAGCCAAATAAATCACAATTCTCATTTAAAAGCTTTTGCTGGATTAACTACTGTTTTGTAATTAGAAAATCGACTTCCTGTGAACCCTAGGAGTGAATAAAGATAGGTATTCAGAGACATAACCAAAGGGTTAAGGGGTTGTGCCCATCTCACTGCTGTAGGAAGCATTCCAAGAAAAGAGGCGCTTCAAGGACAGAACAGCATTTGATCTTTAATCCGTGCTACAAACCATTGCCCAAAGGCTCTCTGACTGCAAAGAGAAGACAAATGGGACAACTCTACCTGCCACACAATGTCCGAAAGCCTCAGATGGATCCCAGCATGGGGACACTGGCCCCCTCTGGGAGTGTGTGCTCCTTCTTGACAAGCTCAGCTGCACTTGAGGGAGAAAGAGAGCCTCAGTCCTTGCTTCTTGAGATACCCTGTGCTGCTGGCCATCCACACACCAGCTTCCCACAAGCCAAAACACTGATGGTGGACCCAAGGAGGAATGTGGACAGAATGTAGGCACCTCTTCATCTCTTGTTCCTGAGGTCCAGATTTCAGATGGACAAAACTCCCACCCTCCTACAGCCTAACCTTCCGGATTCCTAAAGTCACCTACTCCTAGATTTCCAATGGTGAACTTGTCCATCTCCCTAAAGCACCTGAGTGGCTCAAAGTCTAATTAGTATCTAAGTCTCTTTAGGGCTCATAAAGTGTGTTCTTCTGCCTATGGGGCTTTGATGGTCCCTTCTGGTAGGTGTTTTCTGTCCAAAACTACCACATGTCCAACATAGAAATGCTTGAAGGGACCTTTTCTGTCTACTGGCCCAGTGATCAATGCAGCCATCCAGGTTGTAAAAGAACCACATTCAGTTCTTGCCTCTGTCTCAGTGGATCTGCAGCCACATTTCTAATGTCTAGGATGAAAGAACTAACCAGAAAGTTACAGAACTTTCTGGGGGGGGGGAGGGACTCTCAATCTTTCTTGCTGAAGCTGTTCTATTTAAAATGGTGTTGTACAAAAATCAGCGTGTGACACTGTCTGAAAGGAGGGGGATCCAGCTTCAGTATTATCTAAGACATGGGGCTCCTTCTCTTACAGCCTGGGCAAGTGCTGCAACAGGCAAGTTAAAGGCTTATTTTGTGGAAATAGTTTCAGTAACTGTACTCAGAGGACAGCTAATGACACTAGCTCAATGTCTAGTGTACTCTTCTGGGAAGCAAACAGCATGAGCTGAAACCTCCATAAGGCAGAGGAGAGCAATGAACCTCTGCAGTCCACAGTCTGAATGAGTCCTCTAGCCTGAATAATAAGGATGGAGCTGCTGTGGTATCCATTACATGACATCTGGTTTCTAATACCTGGAAAGAATGGAGGTTTGGGAAGATGTTTCCTTACTCTTTGCTTGTGGTTATTTTAGGTGCTTCCATATTGAGTGCAGTGAGTTTTGAGGTTCCCAATTTTAAGAGCAGAACTCTCCCAATGCCTTGTTCTGTGAGTCAATGTGTCTTAGGTAGATGTCTCCGAGCTTGACCAGGCCATCAGAGGCCTATAAATCAGACACAGTGACACCTAGCCTTGCAATGTCTTAAGATCTCTTTGGGGCTGGTGCTGGATTCCGTGTTAAGACTCTCAACTCCCAGTCCCAGGTTGTATTTATCATGCTATCTCATTAGTGATGGAAGAATAGCTTTATCAGTTATCTCAGCTCAGACCACAGTGTCACACAGAATGCTATCATGGCTGGAAGTACAGTGTCTAAAAGTGGCCTTTCTACCAGTGAGGTACCACTCTCAGAAGAAGGCAGTGGGCTGACATTAGGATTTAATCTTTAGTGAAATGAGACCTAAGAGCTCAGAATGGACAACTGATTTGGCAGATGTTAGTGTGAGCATATCAGGCCATGAAGGCTCTTTAAACCAGCTTGGTTTTAAATCAAGTGTCCCTTCTGACACATCTTAGGCATCTATAACATACCACTGCAGAGGCAACACGGCAAATTTTGATTGGGTTTCCACGCCCAGAGAGCTCCAGTTCTGCCTTGTCCATCAAGAACAGGCAAGCATCCAGAATGTTTTCTTCAAACTAGATAAAAGGAAAGAGAGAGAAAGAGAAACACAGGGAAAGATGAGTCACTTTTATTCTGGAAAGCAAAGACAAAATATTTGTTCATTGTTGTTATAGTAACTGATCAGCTTCAAAATTAGCTGATCTAGTCAAGTTAAATTTCTTTGTTTAAAAATGCATTTTTCTTATAGAATATTCATTTCTATTTGTCAAAAAAAGTGAGGTATTGTGTGAGAAAAGAAAGTATCATTTTCAATTCAGTCTCCATCTGGTTTTGAGAAGGTGAAAATGGCAACATAGCCTTTCTGACAGGACATAAAATTTTACGTGATAACAAGAATATAATAGGAAGATACTATAATAATAACTATAAGAAGCTAGTCTGCTTGCTAAGGACTTAATGTCCTTCACAGATTCCCAACCCACTAACTTCAGAGGACTTCTCTGACAGAGCTAGTGCAATGCTGAGATGTTGACCAACAAATGGTTTGCCAAAGTTAATTTAAAGAGTCTGTATTTTAAAATAAATTTTAATCATGTTTAAAATTGACAAGCCAAAAGCTGATTGTATGGATTAATCCTGGTCTAGGAAACACAGACATCAAAAAATGCCAAGTGACCTAAAGTAGTTGTCTTCAAAAATAGAGTAAAAAGGTACAGTTTCTTCGATCCAGCATGAACAAGCACAGGAATGAATTGAGGGCAGAGGTGCCTAAATAGACCAGAAAACATTGTCATAGAATTTGCTCTGTGATGTATTTCATTTTCCTTACGAGAAATTGCATAGCAAAGGAAAATTCCTCTGTCCTCTGAAAAATGGTAGGAGATAGGGAAATGCACATTAATAAAACAAATGTCTTCTAAATACACTGAAAACACAATGTTATGTTAACTTTCTAGGCTGTGATGGAAACTCTGCTGAGCTCTTCCCCTTACTATGTTACCATAGAAAGGCTTTACGTTGTACTTATGATACATAAGATATGATTCATACTAACAGGAGTTTTGCTCTCATGCTGAGCTGAAGCTAAAGCTGGGTTGATTTTGTAACTGTCTCCTGTCTAGCTCAAGGCTTCTCAGTAGCTGAGGGTCATTCAAATTTTGCCTCCTGAAGAAAGATGCTGAGAGACCAGACCATGGCTGCTGCTTCTCCAGCCCAGGGAAAGGCTGCGGAGGAGGAAAGGTAAGGCCTGGGAGTCAAAAGGAGAATCCTGAAGAGCTGGGACCATGGCTGCTGCTGTGGGGAAGCCAGGAGGGTCTGGGTAACTTTCTGGGGAGCCCACAGATCCCTCAGCCTCTCTCTTATAGGCAGCAGCCAAGCTCTGGCAAAAGCAAGGATGGCAGAGGAGTCACTGTTGTTTCATCACTCTTAGCCATTCCTGCCCAAGGAAAGCACACTTTTTTGCCTCTGCCTAGAGCCGCTCCTCTACCGCACACTGATTAGAGATTGCCATGCAATGGATGCAAGCATCCTCGCAGGCAGCACACCTTATCATCATCCTGCTCCTTGGCTCTGTCATCCACACATGCATTACATTGACTTCTCTGGAGCAGAAGTTCACTGGTAAGTAACATCTTATTGTCTCATTGAGCAAAATTTAACTCCTGCTGTTTGGGCAAGTAGGGAAAAAAGGGTCAGTATTTCCTAGGGAAACGACTCCTAGTTTTGTATCATCCCTGTGAAGCTGAATAATTGCACAGTGGACGCTCTAGTCCACTCCAGTGGTATGTGATTCAAATAATCTTGGAAGAATGACTGTATTGTGGAGATCCTGCCTCCTATGGAAAAGCTTCACATCAAATTATGTAAACCTTGGCCCGCCATACCCACCCATCCTGCTTCCAATTTACCTTTCTTCAGGCCTGGTCCTGTGATTTATCACTTTCACCAGGATCAAAATCTGCTTCCTGCACTTCAAGTCATCAGCAATGTCTAACATCTGAGTTAAATCAATAAGAAGTTTACCCTACAAATTAGATCTTTCTCATCTACGGTTTATAAGACACTGTCAATCTGGTCAGAATGTACAGAAAGAAAAGAAAGGAAGAAATTGCTATCAGTATTTTTGCCTTCTACCTTAACATTTACAGAATGACATGAATACCTGTGAAATAAATGGATTAAAAGAAGAGGTATAGGACAAGCTGCTAATCCTAGATGCCCTACAGTACCATAGTAGTGTAGAGGACAGAGTAGCGTAATGCAACCTAAAACCAGTTTGGCCCTTCTTCAATATCTGGTGTTTCAGTTTCTAGGTCTCAATCCTGATGTGAAAATACTATCTCTAAGGAGGTGGACTAGAAACATAGCACATATAAGGCTAAACATCCTTGAAAAGTAAGAGAAATCAGAGTAGGGAGTAGCCAGGATATATGAGTGAACTTGAGAAAGGCAGTGTAAAGTAGGCACTGTCTCCTTGACATAGCTAAAATGAAAATAAATAAATTGGATTCAAGACCAAGAAACTTTGGCAGAGCCACCTGGAAAAGACTGCTAATGGAAAAAAAGGCATAAGAAAATACATAGGCAAAGAGGTTCTGTCTGCACACAAATTTGCATTGGTTATATAGCAATAGTCAGACTCGTTCTCAGTGAACATTCTCCTTTCACACTAACCTTTTCCTAACAGGTGACCTTTAAAACCATTTAAATCAAAATAAGAGGGGCTGTGTCACCTTTTGCAGCAGCTGAATTAATGCCATATTTCGTGCACTCAGTTGCAAGCAGATGTGATCTCACTCTGCCTGTGGTCTGATCTGACCAAATGCACATGCCATAAAATTACATTTGCACTGCAGGCTATGAAGCTAACACAGCTCAGCATGTGGATATGAGTCAACTCAAGATGACAATAGGAACTCTACTGCCCATTTAATTTTATTTTTCTCAAAAAATAAAAAAATATGAAATGATCAATATAACATCCAACTTGTGACATTTCTCAAGTAGAGAATTCCTCTGTGCCTAGATTTCTTCCAAAGCCAAATTTTCCCTGAATCCCCTTTGGGCTTTCCTCAGTGACTGGCAATCTGCACATTCTAGAAAGAAAGGTATCACAGGCATGTTACAAGGAGCACTTCCAGCCTATTCTTCTTGCCTTCTCTCCTTCTCAAATTGACGCCACTCACTGAAGATGGCAGTTGTAAGATACATGTCCCACCAGTAACCCAGTTTTGAACTGTACTTCCTTTTTTAATTTACAGTCTGAGTTAAAGCTTTCAGCTCTCATTCTTCTGAGCATTTTTTTAACTTAAGAATATTATTGTGCATTAGGAAAAAAATGGTGTAATTTCCCCCAACCTATCTGTATTTCTACATATAACTACATACCTTAAACCTGTATGACTATGAGTGGCCTAATACATTTTACTTATAATATTGTACAGGGTTGGGCTATAAGCATACATACAATAAACATATATGTATGATATACCATAATACAGGCTTAGCTGCTAGCCCTTACATCCCTTCACACAAATGATCCTATTATTTAACATCCAAGATTGCTCACTTCCCTCCGAAAGTAAGTTAGACGCATGTTTTTAATGGTTGGGAATTGGCTGGGTAAGATCATGAAGCATGAAGTCCTCCATCTAATTGAAAGTGAGGGAACTAGAAGGAGTCTTGTTTCTCCTTTGCTCTGCACTTTGAAGCGTCTGTTGCACCCATAAAAAACGAATGATTTCATTAAAACTCTTGGCTTGTGGTCCCCTTAGATATACCTGCCACACTCAGTTTGCACACAGGCAAGTGATAACAAAGGGTGCACAACAGCATGGGGGGAAATTAGGGCCTCCAAGTGCAGACAAAATTGGAAGGAAAACACATAATAAAGGGATATGGAACAGCCCTAACATCCCAGATAGAACTGTCTCCTAGTAATAAAAGCAAATAGGTAATGCAGTTTCTCAAGGGAAGGTGGGTTTTTGTGTCAAGAAAGTGCCAGATTCGCAGAATACAAGCACCTCAGTCCACACCACCATAGGCACATAAATTTAGTGTCATGGGTCATAAATCCATTAGCTGATTTAAGCAGTACCTTCCACCTCCAGCCACTCATTCGCTCTTTCTCTCTCTGCCACTTACATCTGTCACAGAGTGAATCCCAAATGAAGAAACTGAGCAAGCTGAAAAAAAACCTAGTGAGAAAAAAATTAAGGAGATATTTATTCAGCTAGGTTGGTTCTCCGGTGTGATTCACCGTATGGCTCCACAAACTCTTGCAGGTGGAAGGAAGGGCCAGGAGGGGGCATTTTTGATCAACTTAAATGCACACCTGGCTTGGGCCTCAGGATGTGATTCTACACCCCTTTATCTCAGAGGCACCTCCGACTTATGGAATTGCCCCCTGCACACCTACCTTATTTAAGGGTTATTTTTAGCTCCGACAGGTTCACAGTCAGAGCCCACAAACAACTGTACTGACATAACCAAAGGAAGAGTACAGGAGTGGGAACTCCCTAAGGCAGTGCTGCTGCAGGGAAAAAGATGAAATTGTATCCTTAATTAAGGAAACAAGAGAGATGAGAGTTCAAAGAACTCTCCAGGGCAAGTACACCAGCAATCCATCCAGCACAAGCTTTGAGATTGTCTTTAGCTGAGGGACAGAAAGCAAAGCAAGAAGCCTGCTCTGAGAGGCCAAGTCTGAGACATACAGGGAAAATTGGGTGGATCCACTACCATAGCATTAAGAAAATACCTCGACACTTTCTTAATTACTCTGTTAAGGAAAAACAGCAGGTGAGATGAACTGAGTCCAATGGCTGTCCATTGGCACTCCCTAAACGATGAGTGACCTTAGTTTGTTTTGATATTGCCTATTTGCTTCCCATTCCCATACAACAGCTTAACTCTTTCATCCTGCAGGGATTTTCAAGCTGTTTAGTGCTTAAAGATAGATTGTGGTAAAATAGGCCAGCAGCAAGTGTGTGATGCTGTTGTAGGCAGCAGACCTAAGCACATCAATACCATGTGTTAGCCTGATGGGGTGAGTTCCTCACTGGGCAGCAGAAGGCCCCTGGAGCCTGAGGGTATCAAGTCCAGACAGCACAAGGAAAAAATCCATCCTCGGTCACTGTGGTGAAGAATTTCAAAGTGTGGCACTAAATCACAGTTTGTCCCAGGAACTCTGTGGCAAGCTGATCCACAAGAAGATAAGAATTATTTCTGCCGACTTGCTAGAACTAAAAAGAAGAGTCAAAAAGGAAAACAACCTATTGCTGAGGAAAAAAAAAAAAACTCTCCCCTTTCACAAAATAGGTTTGATCCTGAAGAAGCAATAATATGGCAGTAGATATGCTTCTGCAGTGTGGAAACATCAGCCAGTGATCATAACTTTCAACAAGCAGCCTTTTAGTGTCTCAAATGAGCCCCTAAAACAAGATCTTTAAATGTTAGATATTATGAAATTACTTTTCTGGATTATATATATACCCACCTTATAAAATTTTAAAATTATGCCCCTTGTGTTTCTCAAGTAGACACCAATAATGCACTCCAGAGCCCACAGTCTCGACCACAGTCTGATGTCAATTAAATTTACTGGCTGTCCTACTAGGACCAACCAGTGAAATTCTAAATAGCTCACCTGACCATAACTCCAGCTTCTTAATTTTATATCGTTGATGTCTCCATGGAAAATCACACCAACATCATTCAGGACATATTCTTCCCTTTCCTTCTCATCATCCAGAAATACGGCATCCTCTGTGTCAGTTTACCCAAAACAAACATTAACACAGCCGCTTAGTTTTTATATAGGACAGATTAAAAAAACTTAGCATATCATACAGTTACCTTTAATGAAAAGTGCCCCTCATCCAGGAGACAAAGTATTTTTTGATTCAACACAGTACAAATACAGAGACATAATGACCCCAGTTAGAAATACGATACATGGCTTAAAGGCACGCAAGATGCAAAAATGCTGACAAGTCCTGACTATTTTATCAGGATCTGTAAAGCATGATTAAAATGTCACATCTTATCAAGGATTTTATGATTATTGTGTACCACTGATTCAAAAGTTGAAGCACTATGACGCAATTCTGCATCCATACAAGCAGATCAAAGAACAATTTCAAGACTATTAATGCTGATGGAAAACAACTCAAGACAAGAGATTTAAAGAAAAATCTGCAGTGCATTAAAAAATGGAATATAGTTTTTATAAGGTATTAACAAGGGTTTGACTGCTTTTCATATATGTAAATTATTGAATATACCTCCCTTCCTCCATATAGCTTTACTGTCTAGCTAATATAAGGTGATATTTGATGTCCAAGTGAAAATAGGAATAAAGAGATTATCAAAATATATGCAAAGAATGTATCCTATATTTGTTTTGTATCAGTTAAGGCGTTCACAAGTAAGCATGAAGCAGATTGTGATTTTGTGACACTAAAATAGTTGGGGATTTCTTTCCTGTGCCATTACTAATATTCTGAGACTAAGAGATACAGCTTAACATGTAATAATTTGTGAGTTAATTACTTTGGGGAAATCAGTAGTGTGGCAGCAGACAGCAAATTAAAAAGTGAAGCAATAATCTATGATAGCATGATACAGGTAAGTATAAAACTACCACTCACCATTACCGTAGTGGTTTTCTTCAGCACCCCACTACAAATCACTAGAGGGTCATTTCCCTTTTAAAAGCCTATTGATTTGCTTTGTTTTGTTTAAATGCAAATCAGATTTGTGCTTCCTTGTAAACCTCATCTTTAAAAAAAGATTCTTTGTGCGTCAGGAGAACTGCAGTTTGGATGGAAATAAGGATAAAATCTGCACCCTCTGAAAAATCAGTGACCAAACTCACACTGATTTCAGCTAAGTTAGGGTTTTTCTAGCCTATACACCAGACTATGCCAGAAATTTTATTTTCTCTGAAGATATATTAATATCAATATACCTATACATACAGTAGGGATTATGAATCGATGTATAATACGCAGCCTTTACAGTGGAGTGCAAGGGGATGATACGGAGGAAGTGAGAGGCTTACATTGCATTTAAGATCAGGACTTTCCCTTGTACTTTTGCTAGTGTTGCTGTGTGGTCTAAACCAATTTTTTCCGTTAGCGTGACTGATTTGCTGACTCGAATACGCCAAGTTTTCTCCTCTCCTCCTTTTTTCTCCCAGTGCTCCTGGGACAGCCATATTCAACTTTATGTAATCCATTTGCTAATGGGCCGCTACTTCAGTGCTTTCTGGTTCTCTTTCTCCCTTCCCCATAGGTCAGCAGCCAGGCAGATACCACGGCAGAGCCTGGTTCCTGCAAGTAGATGGAGTAAGGCAGGCAGGGAAAATTGACATCTCTATTGTCCTGACATTTTGGGGAAAAAAAATGTTTGTTTGTTTATTTTCATCTTCAGAAAGTTTTGTGTAGTTCCAACTACCGGGAAAGTGCTTAGGCAGGGACACAAGACTACATCAGCATCAGAGCAAATGTATAAGCAGCAGGTTTTATTTGCTTTTTGCTAAGGAGTGCGGGTTTGAGACCAATTATTGCATTCTACAGAGCAGTGGTATTCACTCTGCTTCTAACAGCTGGGTCATAAAGACGTTTATAAATCTATTACTACCTATGACCTTGTCGGCCTGCATCCAGTCTCAAAGTGGAGGATAATGGGTTTATCAGAGGCTACCAGGTGACAGAGAGAAGTGATAAAACCCAAGAGTGAATCAAAAGTGGCAGTAATTTATGCCAGCAGGGCATAATCCCATACTTATGTTAACAGTGGCTTTTCTGAGGTCTGAAGTTTCATCTCTGAACAAATTCTGCATAACACTTGGCCAAAAATGTTGCAGCTTTTACAGATCATGTAGGTTCTGTTTGGTAAGGATGGATATCCACAATCTGATGCTTGAGCAATTATGAATATTTACTTACTGAGTTTTGGATTTTGTTAAAGCACATCTCTTCCACTAGGTACAGAGAGTACTTTCAAAGGAAGAGAACTAACATCTCCTGTATGGTTATGCATTCAGTGGAGTGTGTGCACATGCTTTCTTGACAACTGTTGTTCTCTTTCAGGGATTAAAAATATCAATATTGATCTGGTTGATATCAATTGAGATGTTAATGCTATTTCAAGACCACGTGATGATCTTTGCTAAATCAGACGAAAATTGATCAAGTTCTCTGTCAATTATTTTTAAATATTAGGGTTTTTTTGATAACACAAAAAGGGCCTCAGTGTTTCACAAAGAAGCCAGCTGCTTTGATTTTTGACAGCTTTCACTACCCCTGAGACTGTTTGGAAGAAAACGCAAGGCGTTTGTGACTACTTTGATGCTAAGCATGCTGTACGTAGTACAACTCCTAATTATTTTGTGCAAGCGTCTGACAAACAGAAGAATTCCATGGAAATATGCTGGGTTGGTTTGTTCTTTTTCTCTAGCAGTATAAGGTTTTTTACTCACTTGTTTTATCCTGGGAGATTACTAAGACACTAGCAATGCTACAAATTAGCCTCTATGTTTCTCTGTTTGAAGATGGGTAAGGTAAAAATACATTTCATTAGAAGAGAGTACTGCAGGCAAGGAAACCCACTGCAGGCAGGCTCCTTGTAAAAGAAGTAAGATGTGCAGAGAAGCCCCTTCCCTCTGGGGAAGTGAGCATGGAACAGGAAGAGCATAAGGGTCCTTGCTATGTATGGGGTGAACTGAAGAACCCCCTTCCCCAGTACAGTCACTATCTAGAGCTGGAAACATTTCCTTGTGCACACAGTGACTGCTGAGTGTGGCACCACCAATGGATGGGAAAGTGGAGGTGGCAGGCTTATCCAGCACACCTAGGCTCTCCTGACTCTGCTCCCTGGACTTTGCTGGAGCAAGAGAGCTTCCAGCACTCTTGGTGGGAGGGTGCAGTGCTGTGGCAAACATGGAGCTGCAATGGTTAAGTAGAGATATCTACAAAATCCACTCCACTCAGGATCAAGCTCAGCATGCTTCTCTGCAACTGTTAGCACTATCTATATTAATCTAGCAAGGATATGAGGCTCTGTGTGAATGTTACCTGCATTAAATCTATGACATAAGGACCTAAATTTAAGCTTTTGCTACAAATGCCAGAAAACGTTATTGGGCCATAATTGGATTCCTGATATCTCATAGGAGTAGGCCAAAGTCAACCCCATGCTAATAATCATCAAACCAGATTAGCACATTTGAAGGACGTAAGCAAGAGAAATGTGCAGGTAGGTCTATAAAGCAATATATTTAATGGCTTAAATATAATGCACTTCACAGAAGGCTTGGGTGAATGAAATTCATGCCTTCTTAGCCCATGGAGTCTGCAACTTGTCAGATACAACCTGCAGCTCCACCTGTGAGAAAACCACAAAAGGCAATACAAGGTCTTGTCATGATAGACACAGTGCATTCCCAAGTAGAAAGCTACTGAGGCACAGCACCTCTTTGGAAAAAGCTCACAGTATTCAGATCAAAGGAGACATCCTCTTCTTTCATGTGGTCTTACACCACTGAAAGTTCAGTTAAATTTCAAGAACTTATCCTCAAACACATGCAGTTTATATCTTCTCTTTCAGAACTGAAGAGGGCTCTGCATGCCCAAAAGCACATCTGTTTTTCCCCACTATATCAGATGGCTGAAGAAAGGATGCTTACACACTTTATCTTGCACATTAACAAATGCAGATTTCACTGGAATATCTGAAATCTCAATCCACTAGCATACTGAATTCTGCTGTACCCAAATGGGAAGGGCAGATGCATATCTCTTTGCAGGATCAGGTCCTGCAGCTGAATCTGTAAAGTCTTCCAGGTGATGAACCTTAAATGTAGCTAAGGGGGTTAAATTAAATAAAAAAGAAATCCAATGAATTTGGAAACAAATTACAGAAACTAGTCAATTTAACCTGACTAGTAAATTATGCAGACTTTTATCAAACAGCAGGAAAAAAAATGCATATGTGACTGGGAAAATATGTCAGAACAGAACTACTGTATGAAAAGGAGTAATAAGAAAGGGCACAAATGCCTCTGTCTTAAAGAAAAGCTCATGCAGACACATTGATGTTTCTCTAAAATGATGAGTTGAAAAGATGCAGAATACACTGACAGAGCCAGTACTCCGCTCACTGCTATAACAATCCCCATTCATTCCTGGCATCAGTCTTCTCTCTTTTTAATGAGGCATTTCACTCAGACATTTCTGCTTAGCTATTAACCCAGCAAACAAGTCCAGGAGATTTTCAAACTATTCCTTTCTGTGCACTTTAATTGCCTGAATTTTTATACTCTTTTGCCATTCCACTGAACACTTTTCCAGCCAGAGGATAAGGTGTGAAGAAACACTGCCCTTGGTTTTCTAACACAAAAGGGAAAGGCAGATATAGGAAATAATTAGTCCAAACTACCTAGGAGTAAAAGCAGGGGCAAGAAGTAAATCCAAATGAAACTATGTCGTGGGATGCGCAGATAATGAAAATTGTGGCAGTCAGCAAGGGACAGGATTAGAAATCATTGAGACACATCTGAACACACAAGCTGGATACAAAACCAGAATCATCTAGGGGTGACCCAGAATGGCCTCCCCTAGGCTTGGGGCTACACAGTGGATCTTTGCTTCCCACAGACTCTCTTTTGCTTTCTTGTCACAGAGTCTTTCTGGCAGCCTTGTTGATGGCTGCTGCTGAAGCAAGTGCAGCATACCTTGCACCCTGCTGGTTTGCTCCCAAATTGTGACTTTAACTTTGTTCACTTTTGGCCATATTCAACACAGGTACGAAGGAGGGAGTGCATATGAGAGCAAGGCACTCATGTGCTGTGGGCAGCTGTATATCAGTACAGAAAACAGTATTAGTGGAGGAAGGAGATGGGAAGTAGAGATTGATTTTCCCCTTTCCATCTTCTGGCTATTCCCTTGAATCAATCCTTTCAGTTCCATGGTGGAGAAGCCAACCCCCTCTATAACCACTTCCCTACAACCCCATATCTTTACTCCAGATCTGATTATGGTTGCATGCAGCCCTGGTTGTTTGTACACTAGTTATGAGGCAACTTGAGTCAACTGAGTTCTTTCACTGGGACTTCCCTCAGTGTATGCCTCTGCAAAGCCACTGTGTTGGCTAACAAACTGCCTGTTAAATATCCAGGACTAAAAATAAGGGATGCAATAACATGAAGGAGCTGGAAAAAAGAAAACTGTTGAATAGTTTTGTTCTGCTCAACAGTAGGTCACATGCAGTCACTTTCCTGTGGTCATGACTCCTTTCTTCCTATTTCTCACCATTTCCTTCTCCCAGAACAAACTCTCGGCTTATTTTTCTAAGGTGCTTTCTGAAGGATCTCATAATGCTTTAGAGCTCTGGACCTGCTCTTCCCTTCTGTTCCCACTTAACTAACTCTGCTTTACTCAGCATTAACATATATCTTCTTAAATAATGCATAAGCTAATCATTGCTCATATTCCCTTGGACCAGGGGCAAGTAATGAAGTCAGCACAAATCATTCTATGTACTGACAGGAGTATAGCAGAATAATGGACTCTATTAATAATGCTAAATTTACTGATCACATGGTAAGATGGCTCTTGTTTGGTATGGGATTATTTTATACAAATATTCTGGGGAAAACACTGTAGCTCCCATGAAGGAAGGGTGACAGGAAAATATTAAAGATTGTTGGTGACCTAAATATATAGCAATGTATATGCCAGGCTTGGAGTCTTACAAGTACCAGAGACCGAGACGTAGTGCTACAGCCTGCATCAGAAGGCTGGTGAGCTGAACCTTACCAGTCGTCCTTGTCTTCTTAAAGCTGTATGTTGAATTCATTGGGTAGAATGCATTTCTGTCAGCATAGGCCTGATTTTACTTGGGATCCAGGGAGATTAAAAATAACCCTTTTTTAACCCATTGGATTATAAAAAGGTACATTTGCAAAATGTTCTGTTCCTTGCAGAAGATGGGAGAGCTGGTAATTAGTCAGTCCTAAAGAGAAAGTCTCACAGACAAAGTACTGCAAATCATGCTGCACTAAATTGACTGTATCTAACTCGTGCAGAAGCAGCAGCTTCCACTGAATTCCTGCAGGCGTTTAGGCTGCAGCTGTTTGATCCTAAAGTGTGGCAATCAGTGATGTAACTCAATAGAAAATCTGTCAGTATGGGACACTGCCACATCCTGCCCTGCATTGAATCCTAGAAAAAAATACATGCCTATATTGATTTGTCAGTTTAAGTAAGGCACACATAGGCAGGCAGAAGGCTCAAACTGTTGCCTGTTAAAGTTAGAGCAAAGCTTTGGGGTATTTTTACAATGAGAAATGGAGCAGTGCCACACTGTCTAACTGGCAAACACAAACTTGGATTTACAAAACCACTGAGTGCAACTATAGCATAGGCCTGCAGAATGGAGCCCCACTCACAGGACTATTCCCAAGCCTATAAAACTTGCCTCCTGTCAGATTAAGGTAGACATAATTATATCATTTCCAGAAACAAACTGTCTCTCTTCCAATCACATCAGTACCAGCTCTGCTTCTTGGACTACCCCGTGTCTCCCAAAACCCTGTGAGCCTGGCAGCAGAAATTGTGAACCTTTGACTCTCATAAGCTACTTACGCTGGCACCAGGGATTGAAGAGTATATAAGTATCAGTTTCTGAGTTTCTACGTGTTCGGAAGATACCAAAGGGAGTCCACACAGCAACATACAGGCGAAACTTTCCAGCAATGCAGCTGGCAGAGGACATGATAGACAGGCGAATGGAGTTGTTCTCCTTGTGGGTAATCTTGGCTCCCCACTCTCCAGGTTTCAGCTCATCACCTACCAGAACTGGGATGTAAGTGCCTTTGTTTTGCTGTGGATAGCGGCCTGGAAAAAGAAAGTGATAATTCCATGAGTAGATTCACCTTAACTGTCTCCTTATTTCCTGTTAGCCCTCTGTTCCTTTGTCTGTTTTCAACTGAGGCAGCAAGTTCTAGTGGGCAGAGACCAGCTCCCTTAGAGTTTCACATACTGCCTGGTTACTTCGCAATACTGCTCACAAATACTGCTCACAAATATCTCTTAGCGTGCGGCCTGTGCAGACAGCCCACATCCACCTTGCTCCAGTAAGCTTTAAAGCTCAGGCACTGCTAGGATTGTAGCTATGGCAGTGCGAGTGTGAGCTGTCCTTGGCTTTCCTTGGCTCAGACCTGTTCATCCATCAAGCTGCACTCCAATTCTCTCTTTATCTTTGGGTATAGCTACACTGTTGGTAAGTGTGACTAAGAGCCCCTTCTCAAGTTCAGATTCATCAACCACCCTCTTTGTTAGCATGCAAGCACCTGCTGAGGCATGGACGTTGGCTGAGGGCTTTGGAGCTCTCTAGCGGAGGAGAGTAATGCTCTTCTTGTTGTGCTATTGAGTTGACAAGCAGAGACCAAGCTCTCCTTCACACTAGTCTGCACAGATGGAGCTGAGAAAATACAAGTAAGCCTGCCAGCAGATACCCAAAGCTTAGTTCTTCCCAAACACCTCACAGACTGAGTTGGAATCAACTCGAGACACCTGGAGTATAAATGAGCGCATCTGGGCTAGATGGCCAAACTCTTTGTAAGCAATGCATCATAAAGTACGACATCAACAAAGTACCAAACACGATATTCTATCTCACAGTAACACAAGCCACACTCTACAAAAGTTTACTTTTCTCTGCCAACTGTAAAAAGCATCTAAATGGATAGGCTACATGTAAACATGTATACTGCCAGGATTTATAGTTATGTGAAAACTATTCCACCCTTTCAGCCTGAGGTAGGGCCAAATTCTATCTGGAACCCAAGCAGTAGTGTAGACAAAACATACACTTGTGAGAAGGCTGAGTTCCTTGCATCATTCTTAAACTTACTCTTCATTTTGTATTTTAGGCTGAAAGTCAGACCCTTTCATCCTCAGAGAGGGAAATGAAAAGCATAGAGGCAGAGAGATAGACCTCTATATTTTTCATTTCTGCTATTTAAGAACTTCAAAATTAAACGTGCAAGGTCATTCATTTTCCTACTTGCCTATTTTTATACAGCTGATGCAGAGATAATTCCAGATTTGAACTTTGCTACATTTTGGGAAAGGACAGCTCTAGTTTTGAATCTGAAGGTTGTAAACTGCCATGACCTCTGTGTTTCTATGAAACCTGGGACTACTGCGCTTCATCCAGCAGATTATCCAGTGCACGTAAACAGTCCATTGTGCTCTGAAGGCCAGGGATGCTGTAACTCATGAAATCTATTCAGATTAGTGAGGCATGCAACAGCAGGAAAAGACCTACAGAAGAAAAAAGGACTAGAAAGAGGGAGCAAAATCAATAGCAAACACTAGAAGATAAAGCACTGGACACTTCAAAAATAAGCCATTGAAGAAAAGATAGTCTAGAGAGAAGAGCCTATAGAGGTAACAGAGACAAGAGTCTCGTATCTGCTAACAATTGGGATCTGAGCACTGAACATAGTCTTACACTTTGTAGTGAAACTGGGTATGACCCAGCTTGCCTCTACAGTTGATATTTTGCTTCTGGTTTTGGTATAATTGTTTTTCTTTAGGAAAAAAAAAGTCAACACAAACAAAGTAGTAGAACAAACAGAACAAACCAAGTAATTGAACCAATACCCTTGAAAACTGTTGACAAGTGCTACTTTTTAAAATAGACTCCTTACCTCTCTCAGAAAGGGGTGAGGGAGGGAGAGATTAGTATCTTAATACGGTTCTGATTCTATTATCATCATTGGAAGCTACACATTAGTGCAGGAGACCATCAAAGATGGTAGGAGCTATACTTTGAAGAGGGACCCTGCACCAGTATGCAAAACCATGCAAACAGACCTTGCAAACAGAAGCACCTGCACTGGTAACAGGAAGGCTACAGAATCACTCCCCAGTAAAACTACTTATAGGAACTAAATAGAATTTCAAAGAGACCATGGGGTCTTTGTAAATCATCTTTATTAAAACACCCTCACCTGCACTTCTCAGCTGGCTCAGCAAAGAATCACACATATGGTATTCTCGCCTTTCTGAGGCCCCAGCATGCAAAACCTCATTTGCCTTTCCAAACAGTGAAAGTCCCTCTTGCATGCAAGGCTACAGGACACCCTAATCTATCAGTCACATGATAAAGGAGTGCCTGGAGCTGTCACTGAGAAGTATACAAAGACCTCTTGACTGAGAGCCCTTGCAGGCCCTCCACAGCTGCCCTCATGCAGAAAGAGAGAGGCCACAGCACTACCCTGCCTACCCAGGAAGTGAAGATGCTGCAGTGTGATGGGAAGCATGCTGCAACAATCTCATATCCAAAGCAAGAAGCTTGGCAGATCTGCAGATTTGATCAACCATGACAGTAGCCCACATGTCAGCCTTTGGTGATGAGATGTTTTCCAAAGTACTTCAGCTGTGCTGAGGTGAGTAACTCCTCAGCTGTGAATAAGGAAGCTTAATAAACAGATGACTCTGGGATATTGCTTCAGTATGGATTTAGAAGGGCTATCAGAGAATGGCTATACCAGAAATCAGAATAATTTGAAGATGCTATAAAGAGTAAATACAAGTCAATACTATTGGCTCCTAACAGGCAAAGAGGGTTCTGGCTGCTCTGTCAGCCTTTCACTAACAGTCCCGTAAATCCTGAGCCCAAAGGGAAGGCTGGGAAAACAGGCAGAGTCCTCAAGAACACAGGGAGTAATTTCCAACATTTTATCTGAAGAGAGGACAGGTTTCCTAATCTTCTAAAATGAAAGCAGAAATACAAATGAAGGAGCAAGGAAATAGTTACTTCTGACAGAAGCTTGTAGAGCTGATTTATAATCACACATCTGACACCTGACAGCACCAGCCACACTAGTCTCATATACACACAGCTGTTGTCTTGATACTAGAGCACTACAAAGCTGAGTAACTCTGGCATTACTTACTAAGGTTGCTGGCAAAAGAATCCTTATGTAGGTTCAGTACTAAGTTATCAACATTGTAGGATAGTTCTTTCAAGATGGCTTGGCCATTTGCCTTATTAATTTCATTTATACCTTGAGCACATATTTCTGGCTGCAGTGGAAAAGGAGGACCAATTTTGGCTCATAGCTGGGATCTCTAGTGTCAGCCCTTTCTCCAAAGGGATTATGTGTAGTGCAGATTGATTTTCTGGGTGAGATTCTCTAAGGAAGAAGATTCAATACTATCTGAAGACTCACTATCAAAATCTGTGAATGTCTGGCAGAGCACTTTCTACAGGCTCTCTGGTGCTACTCCAACCTGCCAAAAGAGGCAAGAGGGTGTAGTTGGGTGCATGCGAAGACCAGGAGTCATATAGTAAAGGTGAACTCTTTCTTTGCTGATAAGAGGGCTCTTCTGCCAGCATTATCAATTGGCTCGGGATCCTTGGTCTGATTTGTTCCAGTAGTTGGCAGCCTGAACCACGGTCTGCAGCCAGTTCTTTCTGGTTGCCTCACTCCTTGAAGCTCAGGTGTGTTTTGGGTGTGGGAGGTCTTGGCCCTCCATCTTGGGGTAAGATTATACATGAGGACATTTCACAAGAAATTTCTCTGTGAAAGAAAATGTTGTCGCATGCTACCATGCTGTTGGGATGTCCCTGTCCAACTCTGCAAAGTACCTGCTACTGCTACTCTTTCCAAGTTACTAATAGGAGACCAGACCTTACTCAAATGACACTCTTCCTCTTCCCTACTTAGTCATCTTCAAGCTGATGTCTCCATTTAGTTTAGTTTTTCCCTTGTTCCTTAGTGGACATACACATTGCTGTATATGCAAGTGTGTATTAAATATTATTCAGTCATTGCTGAATTAACTGCTGTGCTACTACTACAGGCAGTAGAGGGAACCATGAGTGTTTTTGGATAGGTCCTACATAAGCCAGTAGCTGTTTTACTTTTCCCTTTTGCAGGGAAAAGGGGGAAATTTGCTAGAGCAGAGATAAGATGTAGTTAACTTCAGAGCACATTTTCTTCCTGACGGAAGTAGGAAACTTCAAAAGAGAGGCAGATGAACAAAGCTTTTTCTCAGTACTCTCATTAGGAAACTTCATTAGATGATTTTTTTTTAAGGAGTCTAGTCTAATCTGGGTCCCTTTGGGATGTGCATTACGTAGAGTTAAGTTAATAACTTTTCTGATGGGTTCTCTCTCTCTCTCTCTCTCTTTTTTTTTTTTTTTTTTTTTAACCTAGATAGACTCTTTCATACACAGGGTAAAGAATTCATTTCCAGGTCAGCCCTAGAAATATAATAGCTGTGACAAGTTGATAAATAAGTTGTAGGCAGAGGCCACAGTACAGTTAGCACTGTGCCACAGAGGTACAGTAGCAGTGTAGCAGAGGTAAGTCTTATTGTAGCAAACATCCTGGGGATGAGTATTAGTATACTGGAACTATGCCTTATTAATGACTATGAATAACTTCATCAAACATCTGGAAAGGAAGGAAAAGGAAGGGAAGGAAACTGTAATAAAATCCCAAACAATCAAAGCAAACAAGAAAGAAACAAAGTTTTGTAAAAAATAGTAGCATCTTTAAGCCACTGCTTTAATTTATCATCTGGTTCCTTCCCACTTTCAAATTTCTTTGCCCTCAGAAGTGCTGTATACAAACATGGAAGTGTGTGAAACACAAATGTCTTCAAACGACTTTTGCTCATGGCTCCAGTTAGGAATCCTTAACATCTGTCCACACTGTCTAGGGCGTGAATGTTACTAGTACTTTACAGCTGTAAAACACACATTGGCATCACACATTTTAGCTGTTAAAAAAATGAAAAGATACAACTAGATTTTAAATGCCACTTGATGCTGCTGCAGAAATGAAAAAGGAGAGCAGATTCAAGACTCCTTTGCATAAAATACTGAATTCATGGAACATCTCATGACATTTGCCTCTCTCAGCTTTTCTAGGTCCTGACTGGGTATTCCAGAGGGGCAGAAAATACACACTAACACTGTCATTCAGAAAGTGAAGAGTTTTGTTGTTCTTTGCTAACACTTGCCATATACCTCTTTTCTCTGTCTGTGATCAACTTCTAAGAAATGTGTTCTGCTGCTAATAAATTATTCTTTCTTCCAGATGAGATCTTCTTTGGAAAATGGAATGATTGGGATGAGTATGGGATTGAGTATGGCCTCCATGTTTAGACCGTCACATGTTTCTGCATCTTTGTTCGATTTCTGTAGTTTATTGTTAAACAGAGAAATACTGATTTAATAAACTCAGGCTATGTTGACAGGCCTTGCTCTTGTAAATACTAGGAAGGCTCTTAAGATATCAAGATGCCATCAGCAACTTTCTCCAAGGTGAGAACAACATCCCATCAACATCCCTATCCTGTCTCAACATCCCATCTGGGAGCTGGGGGAAAACCTCACATCCTTGCCACTTCATTAGCTAGCCACCTATCCCCATCCCAATGCAGCTGAGGAGTGAGGGTGACAGCAGGGGGTAGCAATACTTCCCACAAAGGCTGCCTCACCAAAGGAGCAACACCCCAGACCCACTGGAATAACTCAGAGTCCCAGCACTGCCTTTAAAACAGGGGAAGGCCATGGGCACTGTAGGATGGCATAAAGAACCCCAGTGATTCTGAGGTCCTGAATCAGACCCCTGTTTCTTCATTTCTACTCAAATGGCCCTACTGACTTTAGCTAGTCCTCTTAATAAGCCATATGGGACCAGATCCAACATCCTCCTAATTTTAGCTGCTTTCATATGTATGCATAGGTGTAATTTCATAGCTATTCCTTTGGATCATTCCTGGAAAGATCATAAAAAAAGGAGGAGTAACTTTTTGCTCTCATCTCAGGCCAGAAGCGTATGATTTATAGAACCCTGAGCATTATATATGGGTGGGTATGTGGGTATACGTGCATGCACACGTGTGGAGAGGTGATAGTAGCCTAAAGGATGGGGATTTATGATCATTCCAGAAGCATACCAATGAGTAAAAGGTTTATAATAATATTTAGAGCTAGACCAATATATATGGATTTATTAGACTATTTAAGGAAAGTATCAATAAACAATAATTTACAAGGGCGTGTGAAAATATATCATTAGAGTAAGGATGCACCATATAAATGCATCAGTTGCTTTAGGATTTACAGCCATGTACAGGAAGCTACTGTTAAAAACATGATGAAAGGCTACATAAGCCCATCTAATCATGCATCCCCTTTTCTAGAAAAATCCTTGCTAGAAGAGCAGTGACTGGGCAAACTTTGTGGCACTCATGCCAACTGTCTGCCAGCTGTGAGAAACACACTTGGACAGGCTCACCACAGAGCCCCAGCTAATAAAAAGCCATGAGCAGCATAAATATCCCCTTCACCAAGAGGCTGAAGGAAATCTTGCCCCACATTGTCCTGTGACAGTCAGGAGAGATCAGGATGGCTGAAGGATTCACTAATTTGTCCATGTTTCTTGGAGCTCAAAAAAACCTGCAGTTGTTCCACCCCTGGTTAGCCTTGTGGGGAACTAGAACATCATCTACACTTCTCTGGTGGCTCTTTTATCTCATCCCCAAACCAACAGAAATATAAGTATGCCCCAAGGGGTAACATTCACATTTCCTTTCATTTAAACCCAAGATGTGGGCTGCAAGAAAGGAAATATGTGGTGATGGAACAAGTCCCAAACCACAGGTACTGAGGCAGGGCTGCAGTTTAGCACAAGAACTGGAATAGTATCTCATTGTTCCTTATGATTGGAGATTTTTCTATGCAGATTTTTAATACATTCATTGTTTTTCATACCTCGGCAGACAAGAACAGTTCTAATTTAATGAAACATTATGTGCAAAACTTAATTATAATAATTTACATGTTAGCATTTCAGACAGTTTCATTGCTAATTAATCCACAGAAAAGTCTGTTAAAACAAAAATGACTTTAGTCACAAGGCACCTTCTTGGGAGAGTGTCCATAAAAGTGAATTTCATGAGATTGATTGGGGTGAATTAATTGTTTTAAACAATTATTTCATGAATTCTACTTTTCGTGTGAATGGTATCTGAACGGACTGTGTTTTTTTAAAACACAATTGTTACCTAAACGTATTTCACGAGTGTCCGAGACCAAATTTCACATGACATGTTGGTTACAAGAAGCATTTGTCCTAGGTACCTTGATTTATTATCAATAAGAGGGATTAAGCAATCTTGACTTGCTTCATTAATCATCTTTTTAATGATGCAAAAGAAGCAAAAATAGGAGCAAAAAAAAAGAAGTAAAACTAAATTTTAGGGAATAAAGGAAATAGAATAGCTCTGAACACATACAGGATCAAGTCATTACCGTTGCCACATTTTCAGGAGCAGAATTAGTCTTTAATAGATAAAAAGTCTGTGATGGATTAACATCAATGCTGGGAAATTTCCAGTGCTGGGAACTAATTATTTCTGAATAGCTTCATACTCTGCCGCTGTATAAACAGCCTTCACTATAGGCATGGCCCTGCAAAAAAAAGATGTTGAGTTTTCTTAGCTTCAGCTGAACTCCCTGGGAGCTAAGGCCAACTGAACCTGCCAAAAGATTCTTCATACCTTATGAGGAAAACACCGTGAAATATCAAGAAGTTTCACCCCAAAAGAGTCTACATCTCATGTACAGCATGTCAATATTATTTGGGGTAATCTCTGCACCCTTGGAGATAATCAAAACTTGCCATCAAGTTGCAACCTGCGCTAATTGGAGCTGCTTTGAGCAAGGGTTTAGACAAGACACCTCTGGACAACTCTCCAACTTAAATTATTCTATGATTCTATTACAGAGTTTGAAATCCAGTGCTCTAGTGTTCAGAGAATTCCTTGGAAAGGTCATTTTACAAACTCTCACAAATATTTCTCAATGTCCATCACTTTAAACTCTCTAATTCAGCACTTCCCGAGGAGGTACTCTTTATTTCAGGACAAAAATATTCTCTGATACTGTGAGACAAGCTGCATCTGCTGTACTGCTGTTGTCCAAACCGTTCCTCTGTGTATAGCATCTATGTGATAACACCAAAGAGTAGGATTCATCTCCACAGTCTTTAGTGATCTTTAGTGACAGAGCCTGCTCTATGGGAGAGAGTCAGGGGATGAAGACAAACACCCCCAGAAGAGAAATCATCCTATTTTAAGATAGCAGGACTAACCTGCCCTTCGGAGCTGCTGCTTCCTTCCTCTGCTTAGGGAGGCAGCCTACACAACAGCTTTTACACTGGACTCTGATTTTTAGGCAATTGGCATTATGGGGGCTGAATGACCACTCTTCAGGCATAAACACAGAAAATATTGGACATAACTTGGCCACTTTTCCCTGTGACAAAGGTTTGAAAGCACTGAAACCCTCAGCACTCAGAGTCTGTTCCTAAGTATGACAGAGAAATCTTCTCCCTTTTGGGGCATTAAACATTGGACATGCCACTAAAAAGAGAAATAGCAAGACTTAAGCAGATCATCTCTGAACGATTTGATCACAGCTCCCTAAATGGTTTCCTTTTCCTTTGTGGACTGGTTTTGTTTTGCTTTCTGTTGGTAGCCTCTGAGAACAGATGTATTGTGTTTTTACCACTTGCTTGAAAAGAAATATTTGTGCAGCACTGAGTATTAAACAAGTCCTAGAACAGGAGCCTGAACATCTCAGCTCCCAGTTCAATCTCTGTGAGCTAAATTCCTTGCAGGAAGGTGACAGTGGTGCTCACAGAAGCAGACCTTTAAAAAGCAAGAGAGCGCAATAATACTGTATAATAGCCCATATATGTAGCACTTCCCATCAGTTGATTCCCAAGCACCACACATAAGACATCAGCATTAATGTTCCCATTTCACAGAAAGGGCAGTAACAATGAAGAACAGGGAGGGAAAGAGAAGTCTGCCACAGTCTCAGGGCTCACTACAAAATCATTACGCAGAACTGAGTTTGTTGCAGAACCTCTCCTGGCTTAGTTTAACCTCATTCCTACTGTGGCTGAGGAGGAAGGGATTTTTATCTACTCTTAGGGATTCAAGGAACATTGGATAGGGTGTGTGTTAGGAAAGAGCAGAAAGAGAGTAAATGTATCGATTGTCTAAGTGGACTGTGCAATGTCAAAAGGAGTGTTAAGTTTCTTTTTCCAGTACAGAGTATCTGATTAAAACAAATGCAAACATCACACAATGCAATAAAAAAAAAAGTTCCATTTGCCATTGCTTGCTACAGCTGTTTGTTTTAAACATATAAAGATTAAGGGAACAGTCTTGAATTTAATTAAATCCCCAAAGAACTAATGATATCTATGCATATTAAATTTTCAAAAGCCCTTGTGCCTGTTCAGCCAATCAGTCATTGGACTGTCATAACATGCCTCCCAACCTTAATTTAAATTAGAAAGAAGAGATCCGTGAAAAAAAATGTGCAGACAGTAACCTTTTCATTGCGCATATGTTTGAGATAAACGCCCATCTAGCTTTAAAAGGCAACAAATCTAATAAATGGCCACATCATCATAATTCAACAGTGGAAAAAAATCAATGTTACAAATTTTGGAAATGCATCTCTCAGGAAAGTAAATTAAAACATCAATTCAAATCTATTCTAAAGAGCTTATAACAGGAACACTGATGTCTTAACACAGAAACTCTGAGATCACTCCAGATAAAACTAGGACTTTCCCAGAAGTGTTGTATATGGAGCAGTGTTCACTGGGGCTGCCTTTGGAGCACAACAGAAAGCAATAGGAAAATTTTTTTTACAAGAAATTTTGCCTTTTTCTTTTCCCCTTCTCTAGTAAAGTCATGCCCGTCTCTGGTCCTATACCTTCAGTAAGCTAACAAGTACACTAGGATGTGGGTCTCTGATGAAGATCTCTCAGTGAGATGGAAAATGTTTTCTTGCTCTGTCTGAAGTAGTTCAGGAAACCCTCTGATATCACCCTGAGTACATTTCCAGTCCAAAACTACAATCTCTGAATCTTTTTTCTTGTTACCAGGCTGATCGTACATGCAGGCTGCAGAGTTGCAAGGCCTTGCATTCCTGCACTCAGAGAGATTTTTTCTGCTGGTGTATATGATGTTTTGTTCTCCCAGTTCATACATAGTCGTTTCTCCTGCCTCACATAAGATTCCTCCTCGCTACATCTCCTAAACACTGATGATTAGGTGTTTCCCATTCTACCTACCTTTCACATTGTCATTCAACATTAAACAGAAATAACTTTGGCAGCCCAGCAAAGTACAGCTTCTTGTGAAATAAAAAGCCTCAATACTGCTCCTTCATCTCTCACAAGTAATTCTGTTGATTCTCTTGAATAAGGACTCAGACCATGTTTAGGAAAGTACTTCTGCCTATGTTTAAGCGTGTTTTTATGAATTATCAGTCGTAATAGGAAAAGATGCAGCTGTTAAGTACTAATGTCTTCCTGTTTATGAGAGATTCTTAAACTTTACTTTGCTAGTATGACGGAGCCTTTCTCAGGCACTTACCTATCAAATACTCCAGCCAGAATTGGTCTGTTTCTGGCTTGTAGGGTCGGTTGAAATCAATCTGGATTTGGAAAGGCTGCCCCCGACGCACTATCAGCTTAGGGCTGTAGTACCTGTCGGTGTGGTGCTGTTGCTTGTTAATCTCATGGGGTTCCTTGAACACACGGATATTCACAACATGCAGGTAATCTGTAGAGGCACACAAATAAAGAGGGAAAGAGGTAACATGTCTGAATGTCAACGTTGATATCACAGTCATTAGAGGCCCATTTCTCCCCTTCCCCAGCACTCTATCATCAAGAAAAGCACCAATGAATGGACCATTTTGGATCTGTTGGGGTTTATACCTTCCTGGCTGTGCAGCAGTTTATGGACTTTAACTTCTCTGTTCACCTGCTGTTGTCTCAGAGAGTATAAGGCACGTAGTGAATGGCATAAGCAATTGGCAAGGGGGCAGGGACCTACAGGTAAAAAGTGGAATATTCCCTAGGAGAGCTGTGCTCTGTCTTTCCTTTGGCATCAGCTTTCTACAAGTCTGGGCCTTGCTGTCACAAATTTGCCAATAAAATCAGTGAATGTTTGACAGCTGCGGCTTCATGTCTCCCTTCCTGCAGCTCTCTATTTGTAAAATGCAAATCTGCAGGGGTTTTGTGATGGCAAATACATTAACACAATTACCACCAAATGCTGATAAGCCTGTGAGGCAGTTAATGATCTTGCACTCAGATGAGAGCTTGGATCATTTGTATTAAATAAGACTTTTGTCTACTGTGTGTTTCGATAGAGTTTCCCAGTGCACCTCCACTGCTATTAGCATCTTTCACAAACACTAAATATAATATCACAGTATATAAGTACAGTATACAGTCAACACATGCAGATAGCAGTAAATATCTGTAACATGCATGGGTAAAGTACATGTCTCACAGCCTTCAAATGTGGGCTACATAAAGGATTATAGTCTACCACTGCTAGATGTTGGTCCACTCTGCTAATGACCGGTGTGGGGTAGCATCGTGATAAACAAAAGGCACCTGCAGTCACCACTAGCTGAATGACTATACTGTGCTGAGAATCTTCACAATGGGAGTTCTGTCCAAAAATATTCCTTTCATGTGCACATTTAAGCAGTAGCCATTGGCTTCAAAGTGAAGCTAACACCCAGCAATCATATGAAAATAAACTGGACATCATTCTCATACATGCTTAGGCAGATAATCATTAAATCTCTGCCTGTAGGGTCATTACTGCTCACCATGAGGAGAGAGACAGAAGAATAAAGCTTGATTTGCAGCTCTCAGCTTTCATCTCCAGATGCTGACAGTTAGAAACTAGCTAATTTCTGTATTTTATACCAAAGATTACAAAAGCAAGCTCGTACCTGGAAAAAAAGAGGTACATGTTTACAGCAGCTGGTGGAGCTCTGTGCACTCATGATGGTGGTTCTCAGTGGGGCATTCAGGTCACTGAAGGCTAAAAATGACCTATGTCACAGAACTTCCTATAACAGCTTTGCACATGTTTTCTGTGAAAGTAGGAAGACACTCTATACAGCCAGGCTCTGGACAGGTAGCAGATCCATTCTGTAGCTGGCAAAAAGTCTCAAGGCAGAGTGTATAGACTAGCCCTGCCCTTCTGCAGAGACGTATGCAGGAAATCAGTGGAGTTGTGCAAGCAGCAACCACCTGGGCATCAAATGGCCCTTCTCCTGCCCCAGCCAAGATAGCCAGCCCTGGGCTTGGGCAACAGCTAGAGAAGAGGCAGCAGGAGGAGATTCTTGTGCATTGTCACTATCATCTGCTGTGTATCACCATCCTGCTCAAAACAGAATTAGAAGAAACTGCAGACTTGGTAAGAGAGGATCCTTTCCCGGAAAAGCCTTGTAGAACTGAAGAGAAAACCACCAGCTTCCTGACAAACCTAATCTACCGAGAGGCTGCAATATCCCATTCAATCATACAGCAGGCTTAAGTCTTAGTGCAATGTTAGTGTTATTCTCTGCCCAACTCTCTTGGCTTCTAGAGTAACTTCCATAAATTCTGTAGATCCCTACTGGCTTTAGTGCTGTCTGAAGTTAGGAAGATGATTTTTGTGTGAAATATTGAATACATTTGGCTCAGTAATCACATTCTTGCTGTCTCTGCATGAGGTGGGGCATATCTTCAACTTCTTCCCTCAAAAACTTACAAAAGCTTACTCACAATAATGCTGACAAAGCTCCTAATTAAATTACGTGAGGCAGGAGTTTCCTGAAGAAGTGTAAAGTGTATGTAGGGGGGTCCTCTCCTGTTGTCTCCCCTGCTCCTTCCAAAGCTGAAAACACTCAATCAAAAACTGAGTATCTTGGGGCTCTGTGAGGGGGGAAGCAGTCAGCAGGTTCAGCACAGCTTCTCTCTCCTTCCAAGAGGACATAAAAATCAGTTAAGGGTTTGTTTCCTTTCATCTTGTGTTCTGAAACAACAGAAGATAGTAAGCTAGTCCTTCATTTCCAAGTTAGCCCCTTCAAGGAATGGTCAAAGCTGAGCCCCTCCACCAGGATGTCACTTCTGCCTTTGCTTCCTTTTATCACAGAATTTTACAAAGCTCCCATCAAAACACAGCTGCATACATTTGCAGAAAAAAAGTCTCACTTTCAGTATTAGCTTTAAAATGAAACACTTGGAGGTCACTAGGCAAAGATGACCTATGAATGAGCCTGTGCTAATTACAGTGATGAAAATTACGGAGGGCAGAACATGACTAGGGGAACTGGATGCTCTAACATCATCACCAGGGTGTGTTTGAAGGAGGGGGGGGGGCCTCAGGGCACTGCACATGATGCTTCCTCTCCATGTCTGTGATGGAGAGCTAGTCATTGAGGGCTTTGCAAAGGAGGATGAGTGGGGAGTTCGTGGGTGTGGCCACAAGGCTAAGAGCCACCCACCAAGCGGCAGTAGGTGTCAAAGCCCACTAATAACATGTTCTGGCTAGGAAAAGCCGGGGGGAGGATGCAGAGCAAACATATGCACAGAGACACAGGCTTCTTGTTAAAGCAGCACTCAGCCACACATTCTCCTCACTAAACTCTTCCTCCCTCAAATAAGCAGAGCTCACGTAGCAAGCAGGGGAAGTGGCAGGCAGCCCACCGGCCAGGGGCTTGGGAAGCAGATGGCCCCGGCAGCCCTCAGCAAGTCACTCGGGGTGTGATTCAGCTGAGGAGAAGTGGGTGTCAGCAGAGAGCTAGTCAAACATGCGTTTTACCTCATCCTAGAGTAGTAGCTAAAATAGGTCAAATGAATCACACCCTAAAAATGCCTGTTTCTCTCTGTTGGCTGTCAAGGGAAATGAGGGTGACTAGCTCAGCTGTAGACACCTACACTGTACAGATCAAGGGCAGGATTCAGCCCATGACTGAGTCCTTTAAATTTAGGTATCGAAATGATGTGAGTATGATATGTAAACTCTTATTATAGCCAGTGAGATCTAGTTGATGCAGTCAGTGCGGTTGAGAGAAGCATACAGATCACCCTGAAAGAGACACCCACTGCCCAGCCAGCCAAACTGTGCCCTCACCTCCACTGAGTGCCTCGGTCTGTGTTGAGTATGATCTGATGCGAGTGCAGACACCTACACTTAAGTGCTTATAGCAAGTGTCTGAGTCCTACCCCAAAGGTTAGCAAACACCTCATCATAAAAGCAGGGATAAAAGCATTTGACTGCTTTTTTTCCAGGGTGCTGTGAAAATGAAATCTGGGAGCCATTGCAAAAGACTTAGGTAACTGAGAATTGTAGAAGTGTGCAGGAGACAGGGAAGGAGAGCAGCACAAGCAGTCCTCTGCAAGAGTGTGCTCACTGTACTAGAGTCCTGCCATCCCCTGCTGCTCCTTTTCTGCCCGCAGACTCTCACTTTGTCTCTCAAGTACAACGCCGTATGTGCTATGGGCAGGCTCGGTTCCCAAAATTAAGTCCCAGCCCGAACTGTGTGTAGAAAGCATCAAGCTAGAAATCTTTATGTGCTTTGACAGATGGCTTAAAATCCTACACCAAAACTGTGTGTCCAGGGACCACACTTAATGTCAGCTGATGTCACCGTCTTAGATTGCAGCTGATGTGCACTGAAATGGGAAGGCTGCTGTACTTCTCTCTCTTCCCTTCCTTTCTCTATTCCTCCCCTCCCCTGCTCCTTCCCCCTGCCACTCTCTCCCTGCTCCATGTCACCTCTTGCATGTTTTTTGCCACAAGTACTGTATAGCTGAACTAGATAACAGAGCTGATCCATCTGTATAATAAAGGTCTTGCTGTTGTGTGCAAATTTATTTTTCAGCCGTATCAGTCCCATTACCAGGTTTATCCTATGGCCACACAAACTCTTGTGTTGGACAAAGGCTGTTTTGCTCACCAACAGCATCACCTTAAGCACATGTCAAGCTCCTGCCTTAACAACCTTGACCTGATATTTTCCAGTGGATTTCAGAAACGCATGAAACTCTTGCCCACCAGCATTATACTTCATTCAGAGCTTCAGGTATGAAGCGTGAAAAAAACAATAGTAATTTCTCCCCAGACAGACTTTAGCTACAGACTGCATTCCTTCCAGATAACCCACATCCTTACCCATCTTTGTCTTTTGTGGGCAAACTTAGTTTGAAATGCTATCTAGGCAGGACCTGTACTACATTGTATTCAACAATTTAAATGCTCACCCTTGCCCCAAAGTTACAGAGTTGTTTGAAAAGGTACAAACGAAGTTTCTACAGCCTTCAGATGCCAGTTGGCTTGATAAGGCATTTTTTAAAGAAATGTTTTTTAAAGAGAAGAGTGTGCAATAAAATGGCATGGCATGTGGTGAAGGATTACGAATTAGGATTACAGAAATAATGGTTCCCAGTAAAACTAAGCCTGTCACTTAAATTCTCTTTGCCTATTTGCCAGTGTGTAAAACTCAGCAATTCATGCTTGTTCACATTTATTAAGCACTCTTTGAACCCAGGATGAAAAGTTCCATATGAGCACGGAGTGTTTTTATGTCTGGCTGTCCTGAGTTGCCACATTCAACAAGTTCTGCTATTAATTTCAAATAGGCTAAAAAATTAACAGTATTTGGTTGGTAACTCACTCAGGGGCTTATCCCCATTTCTTCTAACACAACTCTTATCTATTATTTTCAAGTTCACTCCAAAGAGCTGCTACTGAGAATGTGGGCTGATTTGCCTTGTCCCTTATATGATAATGCTTTGTCTCCCCAACCAAACGACTGAAACACTTTTCACAAAAAAAAGAGATAAAAAACATGGGGATTCATCTTAGTTTCTCAGTCATTTTTCTTGCAATGGTTTTCCCTGCCAGCCACCATCTGCAGAAGCTTTGCATTGAATTTAGGCTGCACACACCAGAAGGGCCATTAAAGGGGAGGCTCCTCCTTACCCTCCACTTTACCCCAGTCACTGGCACTCCTGAATCAGGCTGACCTAGAACCAGACTCTAATAAAATTTTTCTGGACTGTTTTTTTCAGGACATATCAGTGTCCTGACCTGATCTGCTTAACCACCAGCTACATGGATTTTCGCCAATAGGAAAGGGCCAATACAGAGTAGGGAAAAAGTGGCCAGTGGCAGGACCACCTCTCCTGGTGGCAGTGAAAGATTATGACAACTTTGGTTGTGAAACTATATCCCTCTTTCTATGTTCTCTCACCCTAGATGTTCGATGACCAACACTATCAATTATACAAAATGGAGCCTTCATCCAATCTGGCCCTGAAACTGTTGTTACCTTCAATTTAAAATACTTGAGGAACTCATCCTAAAGTGACCCTGTGACTGTAATAAAATTGGGAAAACCTGCTCTTACGTTTTGACTGCTCTCAAAGTTCAACCTGAGAACTGGTCACTCAGCTTCCCTACCTCTCACTTTCCCAGTTCATAAGCTGAGGTCATATCTCCACTCACACAGGTGTTTTTACTTTTTTGTATTTTTATTTTTTTAAGTAGCAGTAAAAGCCATTTGACATCATTGCATGTAACAAACTCTAGAAGTATGTAGGACACAGATTAGAAAATTAAGCCAGAAGTGTTCTGCTTTTAACTCATAGACCTAGACAGAGGTGAGTATGGAAGGAGTAAAAATATACTTATATAATTGTACACTGTACCTTTTGGATTAAATCCTCTAGGTGTCAACCCAAAAGCCTCCATTTCAGGGACCTCATTTTCTTCAGCATTGGAGTTGTTTGATGGAAGAGCTCTTCTCCCATTCAGAGGGGGTTTCTTTTCTTTTTTGGCGCTTGTTGTTTCAGACATCCTGTATTAAAAATGTTGTAATACCATGAAAGAAATACAGAGTGCAAGGAAAAAGGAACATGAGCCAGCACAGCACATGTAAGATGAGAGAAACCAAAAACAGTGTGGGGTGCCAGCGAGCCACACATTTTTAGACTCACATAAATAAAAACTGAGAGGCAGAAAACATCAGTCTAATGATGGAGTACAGCTCCCTCAGGCTTGGAAGACATTTTATGTTTGCTAAAACACATTAATAAGAGAAGAAGCAGGCAGGTGGGAGAAGGAAAAGGAAGCCTAACACACAAAAGTATTTGTCTGGGAGAAGCAGGGGCATTCAAAACATTTAACAGTTTCTACAGGCCAGGATAAAAAGTGGAAATTTATTCACTCCTCCACCCTTAAAAACAGCAGTATGGTCTCCTAAATAGTGAATTATATTCCCAGAAAGCGCATCACATTCAATCTCCCCCAATAAAAATGACATTCTATGTTATGCTGCAATCATCCCAAATACCACAGCCTATGACAGTTTTTGAATGATTACTGGAATATTATATTTTTTGGGTCTATGCACACATACACCTAAAGAGCTATCCCAACACCCAGACAATCAGCTTGTGAGGAGAGCAGGAGAGAAAGAAAGAGAGAGGAAGAGAAAGAGAGCGAGAGAGAGAAAGAGAGAAAGTGAGAAAGAAAGAAAGAAAAATAAGGAAAGAAAGAAAGAAAAAAAAGAAGAAAGAAAAGCACTTATCCACTTATTTCTCTATCGCTAACAACCTCAAGGGAAATCTCATCTGTAGGCTGCTCAGAGACTGTTCTTTGAGGTAGTCAAAAACTGGTTTCATGTCTATTTAGTGTAAGCATGTAGCAATGAAAGAGCCATGCCATCCTTACAAGAGAATATTTATGGCTGAGGACACAGCTTCTTCCCAAAGCTCCTGAAAATATCAATACAAAAAATAGCAATTATTGTATAGTAGCAAGCGCTTAAAGGAAGTTTTCTGTTAGTAAGGGTACCTTCTTTTCAGATAGTCTTTTTTTTCCTTCTCTCTCTCAGATTTTCTTAAGTACAGTACAACTCTGGAAAAAGTTGGGGGCTTTTAAGTAACCTCAGTATATCCTCCTCCCTCCTGTTGCAATAGGGAAGTACTGAAAGAGTTGCCAAGCCCACCCCACATCACCTCAAAGGATCTGTCACCACTGCTGGCACTTCTTGTGGGACATCCACTTACTCCCTCCCTCTCCCTGCCTGTCTTACCCCCATCCTGCTGACCAGAAATATTTCAGAGCACTTGGTCTAGGGACACAGCTTGGGCACAGAAGTTTCGGTTTTTGATGAGACTGAGTAGTGCTGCTCATGGCAAGAGGGTATACAAACTAGGAGATTGAAGGGGATTTTCTGAGGCCACCACCCAAGAAGCAGTTCATCATGTTGCCAGTCTTTAATGGTGTCTTTATCTCAGTGTCCCTGCAATGCAATTTAAAGTGCTCATTTCAGAATATTGCTGGGTGGACACAGTGGCTATTCCTATGTCCAGTGCCCCTTGGCAGTCCTTTCAGAGGTCTATGGGGCACACAGAAATGGAAAGCTTGTTGGTGGTCCAATGGAGAGGGTCTTTTCCTTGCTTAGACCCTGTGCAGTTCAGGAGTGTTTTGCCCTAAACAACTACATTCAGGGCAAATGATCTTCAGCTCCTGCCCATGATAAAGTGTTTATAACCTAACAAACACTGTTTGGGCAGTAATTCAGTATCTAGTGTGTTAGCTCTCAAATTTCCAGTCATCCTCTAGGTTTACAGTCCCAATGAGGGTCTCTTCGCAGCCTGTCCCTGTCTTTATCTGCACCCTCTCTCTGGGTGCACTCTGGTAGTTTTTGACTGTGTCTGATCTCTGCCTAAGGGCAGCCAGGCCCTTGCTCAAACACTGGGGAGGAGATGGGCTACCCCATTGTATCCAGAATTTCTCAGTCATGGAAAAGTCTTCCTGACCTATTTACGGATCACAGAAGTTGAGTCTTAAGGGACTTACCTTAAATAGGCAGGTGTTACTGCCTTGTGTCTTTCAGACAGATGTAGGCTCTGGAAGGCTATGGGGAAGTAGTGTGGAAATGTCCAGACCCCGATCCTCGTTCCTCCCTTTCGTCCCATACCAGCCTGCTTGATGGGGTCATAGACTGTACATAGTGTCAGTGATTGAGGGCAGATTCTGCACTGGCCTTTTTTAAAATGCCATAAGGGGCCTTGGGACAAGTGGCCCATCTGAGGGCACTCCATCCACTGCTCTGTGGACACCTGATGGAGGCATCCTAAGGATTGGCAGTGTAGATGCAGCCCTTCAACTTGAAGCCCACTGGGCAGTCTGTGGGAAGGACCTAAAAGAGTAGTGTTGACATAGTACTGGAGATCTGAGGATTTTCACTTCTCTCCTCCACCTCCAAAATAATGGTAGAAAGTGTCTTAAACAGTGTCATGTCTCATCCCTATGCCACATCAACTTTGTCCAGTCCCACCAAGCTTTAACATAACTAGGGATTAAGCTCATTGACATTTACTCTATCAGAAATAACTCCATAAACAAACCAGGCAGTGGAGGTCCTCTTACAGATACAGGAACATCCATGATCATTTATTCTGTTAAGTTCCTTGGTGGGTGAGGGAGTGAGAAGACAAAATGTGGGACTCCACAGCCTCCACAGCTATAGCTTCCGGGTCAATAACATCATCAAAGCCTCAAACCTCTGCTGACTTAGCACCATTGAAATCAAGTCAAGGCAGAGCAGGAGAGGATCTGGCCACATTCCTGCAATGGTCAAGCATGTGGGGGGAAAAAAGAAAAAGAAAGAAAAAAAAGAAAAAAAAAAGAAAAGGAATTCTCATCTCAGCTCTCTGGGATTTTCCTAATAAAGATCACAACCACAGCAAGATAGCTCTACACAAGCCAGTAAACCTGTACAGCACAGCGTGGGTTAGAGACGCTAGCTGGGGTCTTGAAAGCAGCATCAGCATAGCATTGTAGCCAGGCTAATTAGCTTGCTAGGGATAATTACCTAGGTACAGCACTAGCCTGAAGTGGTTTTGGAGCCAGCCTAGCTATTTCCACAGGTACTGCACTGCACTGTCTCATAGCCAACAGGCTCAAATTCCCTCCTCTCTTCCTCAGCATGTTGTTACGCACGTAGCATAGAAAGCCATGTAGCCAGCGTATTCCACTTCTCAGGCAGTGCTCCTTCAGGAGTGCAGGCACCCATTAGGGAGAGAGCTGATCCTACTGCTCATCCTGAATTTCACTCTGAATTGTGATTTCCATTAAGTCACTTTTACACAGACGGACCTTGTGGAGGACAAGCCATACTCCTGACACCTAGGAACACAAAGAGCTTTCTGGGAAAGGAGGCTGGTTGCTGATTTTTTTTTTCACTCTTTGATTTCTATATGCTATGGTTTGTTTGTGCCTCTCTCCATTTCCAGCCTGCCTTTCAGTTCCCAAAATTGCAGCTGCTGTGATGATGTTACAAAAACCGATATAAACATTGCCTCAGTGCCATGCGTGCTGGAGGCCTGCAACACAAGTAAGAAACACCGTCTCCTGAGGAAGTCATGTGCTTCCCCAAGCAGCAGTGGTGCTGTCAGAGCTGTGAGGAAAACTTTCAGTCAGAGAGAGAAAGAGAGCGAGAGGATGCAGCCAAACAATCCCATTCCAGCCATTGTGCCTTAACAGCCAGCAGTTGCAGATACCTCCCCATGCCCATTCAGATCTCTTCAGAGCTTTCAGTAGAAGCTGACAGTGACTCAGAAAGCAGGGAGACCACAGTTTTTGGCAATGGCAGCAACAGTATGGCTTTACATACAGGGAGAGTAATGTTTCATAGAATGTAATTTATTTATTTTGTGGAGAACGATGTAAACTCATGCTTATGACAGCTCCAGATGGCAGGTATTTTCTCATTACCTTGACTTGCTATTTGTTCTCCCTTGCCTACTAGACTGCACAGGCCTTAATTTAACTTCCATGGTTCAAAACTACTGACGTCAGGGCTGATGCAGGAGGTGGCATGGAGAACATGAAGCCCTGATTTTCCAGTAATGCCTTATATTTAATTAATGATGCACTGGAATGACCGGTGAAAGTCTTCTTTCTCTGTGAAGCTGCTACTGCACTGCACACTGTTGGGAACTATGAGTCCATGGCCATTTCTCAGGGACAGCCTCCAAATGTTCATGGTCTTTGCTAAAAACCTTTGCAATCATGGATGCACTTTTCACTGGCTCCGATAGACTTTGAATGATAGACAGCTCTTCTTCCTAATCCCCACAGAAAAGTCCCTAAAATACTGGAAAGCTTGCTCAGCAAAGAGGTATCCACAGTTTAGCTTCCTGTTGTCTTCACAACCAGCGTCACTTTGTTCCAATTTCTCTCCTGCCAGACAAGAGTTTTGGGGGAAAAAAGAACCCCAAACCCACAAGGGTCAATAAAGCTTTATAGTCAGAGAGGAGGGCATGCCAAGATCTGTCACAAGCAAACCGATCAGTGGCATGAACCAGGTGCTCATATGAATGGGTTGCTCTGCCAAGGGCTGGGTAGGAAACACATTTTTCCTGCCATTTCTTTAGCTATACCAACCACTACCCAGCAGGAGCTGGGCATTGTAATGCCGTGGTATGGGGTGACTTTTTTTAAAATTTTTTAAAAAATTTTACCCTAATGCCACTTACAGGCTAGATTGGTGTTCAGACTCACTGGGTCATTGTATTATAGCATATGCACAAGGGCACCTGCAAGGACATCATCCCTAATTCCCCGTAAACCAGCCTCTTCTTCTATACATACCATTCCTATGCCCCCTTATCTTCTCAGAGCTTCACCCAGGAACTTGCATCCTTTCTTAGATGATCTAGTATCTCTGCCTCCTCCCTCCACATCACCACTTGTCTTCCAGAATCTCATTTTGCTCTTCCAATGACGAACTGCTTCACTAGGAGAGCAGGCAGAGTGGAGTAGACTCCAGTAGAAAATACGATTAAAAATGATATTTTTTTGACCAAGCACATTTCAGATATGTTCACTTAGTGTTTTTGTTTGCATATTTGGCTTTGGATTTTTTAAAAACACAAACCAAAAGCAACTAATGTATCTGTCCATGTGTAACAGCTCTGGCTATCATACACAGAGAAGTATATCTTTGTGTTAATGCTGAAAATTCAGAAGGCCTCCCCCTGAAACATAGCATGTGTACACACGTCTGTAGGTGTGAAAGAGGGGCAGAAGCAGAGAGAGATAAAATGGCAGCTCCTCAGATGGCAGAACATTTGGAGAGGGGATATAGGGCTAGTTTTCAAAAGACATTGTTGCAAATGTTTCTGTTGCAGGCAAAATAATATATATATATATATATATATATATATATACACATATGTACATGCACATACATTTTTACTAAGAAAATGTGGCTTAGGAAATTTAACTCTTCCTTGAAAAATTGTTGTTCCAAATTGCTGATCTAAATTCAAACATTAGAACTGTGTAAGCATCTATATCTCAGCTGGCCATTTTAGGCTTCATTTATCCTCTGCAGAGATCTAGTCTAGGCAGTGATTCATCTCCTCCTACAGTAGACATGTAAATAGGTCAGATGAATCATGGCCTAAAAGTGCCTGTTCCCTATATTGACTGCAAAGGAAGCCTGGGGTGGCAGGTCCTGCTGCATGTGTCTACACTGCCAATGTCTACAGTGAGGTGAGATGAATCTCATCCTAGATGTGGAAAAAGAAAAGGATTTTATTGTTTTTGAGGCCTGGCTTTCAAGTGGTAAATTATGCTTTTCTTTAATGGGAGATACTGCTCAAAATCATTATTAGTAATACACAATAAAATAAACTTTTTCTCTCAGTATTTGTGGTTGCCACTGCCAATTACGTAAAATATATTTCCTACAATAAGCATCAGATTACACTAAAATACATACCAGCACATAGGTTCAGGGTTGGGGAAAGACATGTATCTTTTTGTACTCATTTGTGAAAGCATTTCTTTGTTGCAGACAGAAACATAATCGTATATGTACTAACTGAAATAAAATAAGAAAACGGTAGTATTATCTGTTATGAAAATATAATCCAGGTTCCCACTCCTACTCATACTGACATTCAAAGCCAAAGTATTTAGATGGTTTAGTGCTGGGTGTTGCCCGGTGTGGAAAACAAAGACTAAGAGAGAAGTCCAGCTAGGACAAAAAGGCCATTCCCAGGAGATGATACTCCTAGACTCCAGCTAAATTAAATGGTTTATGTCTTGCTGAAGCTGAGACCCTTAACGGACCGAGGAATGTCATTCTCTGAAAGGCGGGAGTGGGGAACTTCTCTGTGCAGCCAGCTGATGCAGAAGCTGACAGAGACACAAAGGCTGCAGCCCTTGGAGTTTAATTTCAATCCCAAAAGAGAGGACAGGACATCAAAACAATGTGGTGTCTACCCAGAGACTTGAGCAGGGAAAGCCATTTTAGGTAAAATGTTTGTCTGAATAAATTCCATCATGCATGTGGTATGTTCGGGGCAAAAAAAAAGAGATTCATCTAAAGCAGCTACTTTGTCTTATCACTTCCCACATTCCCAAAGAGAAACTCTTGGTTTAGAGACCAACCTTCTGGATCCATTAGGCAACGAGACTGAGAAGAGAAACTGTAACTTGGAAGGCAGGAGAATAGTTGAGTTGTGTGATCCCGTTTCAGAGATTGTTGACTGATACATACTCTCCTCCAAATAGCCATTGTATCTAAAGATGGAGAACAAACAGTACATTCAGTTTTGAAAGATTTTATGTATCCTTCCTGCTATATCCTTATAGAGCTGCTTGAATTTTTTCCAGTGATTAGTCTCCTTATAGTGAAGGTTGATTCCACAAGACTGAAACATTTTGCAAGAAAATGACCATTGATTATGGCAAAACAGTTAGTGGGAAACTACCAGAATACGTTTAGTTTTGATTTGGTTGCTTTAATTTTGCAACTGGGCTGTGATCTCCTAGATACTTGATGCTAGCGTGTGTATGGCAGGACAGGCTTGGGGAGCTCAGAGAAGGGAGTGTCAAAGTTTCTACAAACATCCAGCTTGATTTTAGTAGCTCCAGCTCAGTCTTGCACCCACACTGACTCCTGCAGCTATAACCTTCAGCACTGGAGGAGCTCACCTGTCATATACAGCACCAGATGCACATGAGACACATGCCTTTTTGTGCTGTGCCCAACCAAGTCCTCACACAACACACCTGAGATGTGCCTACATGGAGCCAGTTGGGTACAGCAGGGCTTAGTAGTTCCAGCTCTACATCATGCACAGTTAAATATTCTTGTTTTAGCACTAGGCTGAAGAACAGTATTCATGCAGCGCTGCACCTCAGCTACCAAGCTGTATCAGAACAGAGATCTTCCTACATACAGGGGATGGATAATGCACAACCCAGACAATCCAGGCATGCTAAATTGACAGTTGGTTCTGATTAATTTAGTACCATATGTGGACAAGCAATGTTTTAATCTTAATGTCACAGAGTGTTTCAACATTACTGAAACAAAATGTTTCAAGCACATTCAATTACGTGATTTCTGAAGTTAAAGATTTCCTAAACCTCATTTAAGGGTAAAACTTCCAGTTCAGAACAAAGATACATTTTTAAAATGCGTGAATGTCTTATAGAACAGTTTTTCCTATTAATACAAACACAGATGTAGTGTGTAGGCCCATACACAACAAGGCACTTAAGCACATCTTAACTTCAAGCATGTAAGGAATCCCATCTTTAGGCATATTCTTAAATCCTGTGATGTGCTCAGCTCAACCAAATCAAGGCTGTAATATATCTGTTTGTATAGAAACTCTTAAACTGCCTGTTACTGCATTTCTACCCACTTCAACAAGTCTCTAGTGCAATTGCTTCTTGACTTCTTTTGAAGATGGTTGCCAAAGTGGGTTGTTGATCCATCTTTCAGTCCCAAGATTGACCTTATCTTTGTGCAAATGAGCTGAGTAATTGCTTATTTAAGGAAGTGTGCAATGTTTTGAGAAGTAAGTTCAAATGTGGACTGTAAAACATCACAACTGGTTGGGTTGTTAATGGCGGATGTTTTGGAGGGAGAAAGGAAATTGAAAGGATGAATCATTATCCAGATGAATTTCAAAAGCAATTTAAAAGTCATTTCATAATCACAGATGTGTGCCAAATATACCCACCCAGCACAAGCTGTAGGGTTTGATTTTTGTGAAGTCTGCAAGTTCTTTCTTTTGCTATTCCCACTGTAACCTTTTGCAGTGTGGTTTGCGAATGGAGAATGTAAGAAGAAATTAATGCCTTCCAAACTCTCCACATATACCTTTTGCTTTCTATAGTGCTGTGCTGCATCCACAAAATTACTGTCAACATGCACAGTGGAATACAAAATTTGTGCTCTTAGTGGGTTAAAGACTGGAGTAAACATAAAATTCAGAGCAGCAGCGAGACTCTGCATCAGGAAAGGCACCCACAGCAAGGTCCCAAGTAGCCTGGCTAATTCTACTCTGTGTTATAAAGGGTGGCTGTGCACAATATTTTGATGATACCAACTTTCTCTCATCCACCCAGAAGCTGTGCAAATTCTGCCAGAGCAGTGCAAAGGTTAAGATAATAACCACAGCTGATAGGCAGGGGCTGTGAGCTGGAGCTTAGCTCCACTATAGTCACATTTGTTTAATATATGGCCACTTCTAAAACCAGGCAAAGCTCTCCTGTGGGTGTCTGCATGAAGTGTGCAGCTTCCCTTAGAGGCTCCTTCATTAGAAGCTTGCTCGGACACAGCTCTGCATGCACATGTCTTCTCCTTCACTTTCTTCCCACAGCTACAGATTTCCCTCTGCATATCTCTTTCCCAGCTGTAGTCTTCACAAACTTTCTCAGCTACCATAGCAATAGTACAATCTTTTGCTGTTTTCCTTTCAAGCCACTTTCTTCAACAGCCTTACATTGCTTTAGATTTCCTTTCAAAACATCAATGGTTAGTTGCTGGGAGAGTGTTTATTGCTTTACAAATGGACTGGAAATTCATCCAGAGAACAAGACTGCAAACAAAATGGAAATTGATCTATCTGTTGTATATTAACCAAAAATTTTCACAGAAAGGCCCCTTGAATCCTTAATCTTTGGACCTGTGAACAATTATGCATAGCTTGACTCATATGAAAAAAGGGGGGGACTTACTGGGTGTGGCCCAGATATCTTGACCCACATGCCTTTTTTTCATGGAATTCTTCCTGAAGCACCACAGTCCTTGTGACTCACTTGGATAGTTTCTTGGAGATTGGCAGGAAAAGGGAGCACAAGCAGCATATTAGGAAATGATAAGAAAAGTGGTGGTAACAGTAAGTTGAGGCATTATCCAAAGTAATTTCAAGTAAGATGCACAAACATGCTTGAGAGGTGTCCACCAGAACACACAGATGAAAATGAGTTCCTGCAAAGTCCTATCCTAAGATCGTCAAAACACCATCTTGCAGTCTGATTTCCCACCTCTCACTTGCAAGAAGACAGCTAATCAGTGAACAGAAATAACATTTTGACATCATGATAAGCAGTCAGCTACTAATTAAGGATAAGGAGAAGCAAATAACCTGAATAAATGGCTTTGGAGCAACCAATAAGCTGAATTTGTTCACAGCATTCCACAATGAATTTTAATCAAGAACATACATTCATAAAAAGCAAAGCTGATATGTACACCTCTGAAGGAAAAAATTGGGGCAGGTAAGCAAATTGTTAGGAACTGCTTGCTTAACTTCTGCCACTGATAGGGGCAGTGGCTGATAAATATTTCTGTTCTGTTCCTGCTGAGAATCAGTGGTCAAATGTTGAAACGATAGCTGTTTATTACCGCTGTTGGCCAGATTTTCTTTTTCATTCAATAGTGAATATAATTTTTTGTGGCTGTTACATACTAATGTTTTATAGCACTCTAATAAATGTGGCCCAAAATAAAATGTGTGATTTGCAGGCATAAAAAATAACAAACCCTTGGAATGTCTACAGAGGTCATTGTTACAAGTCTTATCTAATTAATACTACTTTAAGTCTTGTGTTTATTCTCATGAAAACACAGCCTTTCAAAACTAAGCCTTTAAATATACATGGAGAACTTCAGGAATAATGCAAATTATGGTCTAAATTCACTGTCGCCATGATATCTTTCAGAATGATCTCCCATGAGAAATCTTCAACTTCTTCACATCTCTGAATGCTGAAAACATTACACCTTTTCAAGACTCTAACTATTCCAAAAAAAGAAGTGAAATCTCACTGTAATAATGTTGTCTTAATTATATACAATACTTAACACTAGTTTTACACCAGATGAGTCATAGTACAAGCTTGTACTTTGCTGTTTGACTAAATCCCATGATACTCCAAACTCTCTGGAGAGAATGCTTAGCAATTTGTGCTCAGCTCTTCCCCCAGACCATGCCTGCTGGAGCCTTTAGAAGAGGTTGGTTTTAAGTGTGCTGCAATAGAATGAGCCACTATTGCATTTGGAAGTAAGGGTTCAGCATCAGTAAAAACATGCTGGAAAACAGTCTTGAAAGGTGACCAGGTGTTTATTCTTCTACAGTCATGTTCATTTCAGTTAACTTGGATCCTAGATGTCAGAGAGCTTGGTTTTCTTCCGTTCTGTTCACAGGCAGCTTATCTCCTAGACAGAAAGGAGTTAATTTTCTGTAATGTTTGTATTTTGTGCTATTTGTTGTAACATTTAAGGAAATGACAAACAAGCAACTGAGCATTCACTTGAAACTCTCATAGTCATTTAAGGAATACCATTTACTTGCTTATCCCATTGCACCTTGTCTTCATTTGTACTGACGTTTCCTGCATCCTATGTTTCAGTGCTTGTTGTGCTCAGCAAAGTCACTGATGAGCACTGGATCTTCTCCCAGCTCCCTTCACATGCTCATCTCTTGGAGAAAGCCAGCCATTCTCAAATCAGTTGTTACCTTGTTGTTTCAGCTCTTTTAGCTGTAGCACATGAGTAAGTGCATTCAAGCCTTCATAAATGGCATTGGAAACAGTATCGGACAGATCTTTTAAAAGCTATTTATAAAGTTCAGAGCAGATGGACTTGCAGTGGAGTATACTATAGTCTTCATTCACAGTCAGTGAGAGAGGAAGGCTCCAGCCTCACGTTTTTTGAATCTCTGTCTGGAAGATTGGACAGCAAATTTAAAGTTAGATGCTGTGAAAAGTTGTTCCCGTCTGCCTCTCTCCCCTCCTGCCTGACAGATATACAGAGAGCCTAAGCACAGAGCTATCATGGATCATCAGGAGAAATTTGCTGAAAGCCTCCTTTTCTGTGAATGATAAATATTCTAGGCATTAAACATCTTTGTAATGAATATCCTACTATGGCATTTTCCAAGACACTCCTGATTAATTGAAAGAAATAAAACACTTCATGTTGAAATAACAGCTGGTTATGATACTTATCAATATCAGCTGACAGTCTAGAGATGTACACTTCACCGGGAAGCTTTCACTCCTACACATTATTTAAATAGAAGTTGATTTTCACAAACTTAGTACTTCTAACCTAATGTTTATTAGATTTGGCATGCAGTCTTTTTAATTAACAGTTAGTGTGTTTTAATATGCAACAATTGCCCTATCAAAAGCATTACCCAGAAGAAACCATGAGGAGTGACATGTGCACCACACTATTATTACTGAAGAGAATGCATCCAAGTAAAAGAACAAACCAATCATTCTGCTTGCAAAATCATTTCATTTCCATTTTAGCCTGGAATGCACTAAATAATGCATCATTCCAAACTACTCAAAAGGTCACTGTTTGGTCTACAAACAGCAACAACAGCTGTGTTCCCCCAAGACCCTGCAGTGAGCATAGAACAAAGTGTCTGAGAGTAGAGGACAGGCTCAGGGGATGTAGAAATTGGACAGGCTTTGGAGGCTCCAGGAAAATCCAGTTTTAAACCATTTCCAAGCTTCCAAGTCCTGTCTCTCCCTTTCTATTTCAACCTTGGAGAGCCTCCTCCTTTTTCCTCCCCTTCCTAAGTAAATTAGTCATATGTAAAAGATGAGAAAAAACAACCAACTAAGATTTTGACACCAAGCAGGGAGAAGTATCCATGGAGATTAGGGACCTCCTAACCATGACTGATTTTCCATCACATTTGACAGAAAGATACAGTAGAGAGAATAAAATACTCTCCCAGGAAGGCAATCTGTGAGGCAGAGTTCAGCTTAGAGACTGCTGAATCTCTTGTTCCCAAGCTGAAACACAAGTGAAATGATTTTGTGAAACAAAAATATACACTCAGTAGAAGCAAAACCATCTGATCCACAGCTGGGCTAGATATAGCCCTAATATTTGAGTCTTTCATCCAGGGAAATCGGATGAAAGAAACTGATGGCTTCTTGGCTATTATCTCATTATCAGATTTAAGTTTTGGAACTGGGAATATGTTCAACTTTCTCAGGATAATGGCTGTAATATATGAATTTCAGGGATGACTTGAGGGAAGGACTTTTAAGAGGAAATAAAATCACCCTGGCTTATTATCTAGTTCAGAATCTGTCTCCTAACAGGTAAGTCAAGATGGTATAGCGGACACATCCTGCCCAGACCTCACTGTGACAGCATGGTGGATGAAGCAGTGTGCTATTCCTGTAGGATTTCCTCAGTGATCTTTGCCACAGATCTAATCATGTTCCATTTCCTGAACACCTAAATCAAAATCACCTATAACCAGAACGTCTTTTGTTTCAAAACAATGCAAATAAACAAGGAGAGAAATAACAACCACACAAGAGAGAAGCTAGCATGTAAGTCACTAAATGGGCCGTCTTGAATTGATGCATAGCAATCCCTCCCAAACAACAGCCTGGGGAGTACATCATTTTAAAAGGTCCAGGACACAATAACCGAATCATAGTATGCATTCATCTAACTATATGCACTACTCATATTTTTCTTTACCCAGAAGAACAAGTGAATCTTAAAAAACAGTAGAGGAAGAAAAAAAATCAATGTGGAAACATTGAGTTGAATATAATGCAAAAAAGTTCTAGCACATCTGTATTCCACAGTCCATCCAGATGTGCTTTCCTCTCTTCCAGTCACTGACACATTGAGACTGCACCAGGCCTCTTTGAAAACACTTCAAGCTCTGGGATTCCTGTCTCCCAGGGCAATAGGTGATGTGGGTTTAATTAACTCCAGCTGCTGCTGTTCGCTTTCCTCCGTGACACAAGAGTTCAGCGTCATTGCAAGCTAGCACAAAATCATGCCAAAAAGTATGTTCTGTATGGCAAGGCTCTGCAGTTTAACAGTCTGGCAGCACTGGAGCCACAATGGGCATAGGAAGGTGGCAGATATCAAAGGGTAGAAAAGAGGGCAAGAGGTGGATGGGCCCACACAGTTCTTCAAATGAATTCGTGTGCTTTTAAAAAAAATGCAAACCAGAATATTGCAGGGTACCCAACTTTACCTTGAAAAGCTCTTCACGGCTAGCTGGAAGGAACAACAGTGAAAGCCAGAGAGGCTCTGCAGCTGTGATAGAACTGAACAGCATGTTCTGCAGGTCGGAGAATATCCTGCACTCTTGTAACAGCAGCTGTCTTAACCATCTTCTAGTTGCACTACCATTAGGCTTCAGTGGTTACTGGAATTGAGTCTGCACATATGTTAGAATACACACTGGATCTATTGTTCATTAGGTACTCCAAATGGGGCCAGGACACAGCTGCTACTGCTTAGCTCATTCCGCCAGCCCAAGTCTGCATCTCTATGAAAGAATATTAAGAAAAGCAAGTCTGTTATCAGCAGGCTTAATTTTTGTTCAGTAGGAGCAGGCATCTCTGTAAAACATCTGGTAAGGTTAAAAAAATGTGAAAAGGCTAATGGCACAGGCCAAACTCAGTCATAAATCTTTTCATGTGATCCTGGAAAAACTGAAGGGAAATTCTAGCTAGAACCCAAAGCTGGAAAATGATGACAGGCTACTGGCTGACAGACAATCCAGGGTTTATTATGGCACCAACAAACAGCTAAAGAAATGCTTATCCAAATGCCAGGAGAAACAGAAAATGGAAACACACAGCCTTTGTGCTCCAGACCTAACCCTATCTTTATGTACTTGAAAGCCACATGCTATTGGGCTTCCCTAGAGCTATTTTGGCATATTTGATGCATCTTGGATTTGCCAAAGATGATTACCTCACTACTGATGTCCTAAGTCAGGCCTGCTCCAAACTGTCTCTGGAATATCCATCCTCTCTCCATTGACTACACTGGCAGCCTGGTAAGATGAACTTTCCAGTTGAGACTCCTACACAAGGTGCATAAAGTCAAGTAGCGAGAATATTGCTCCTGCCTCCTGTCCTTCCACTCCTGTTTTTCCCTCACTGGCTAATAAGATAGTTTACTTTGGCAAAGCCAACCGTGCTCAACACATAAAAACAACTGCAAGGCTAAAGTGAGAGTTCCCCTGCACTCCCAAATCAGAGTGAGTAAACTATCCATGTCCCAGTTTCACAATGGAGCAACACCAAGACAGTACCCCTGTCCTGCATCCCATCTCCAGGCTACACAGGCAGGACAGCAAGGCCTAGTGGTTGGTCTGGAGTCCCACAGCACTTCAGTAAGGACCAGGCTGTACATCACACTTTCTTGTCAGTCGAGATATGATCAAGGTAACTTTTTTCTCTTGAGCACATTTTCAGAGCATTCTCCTTTGACTTACCAATTTAACAGGCTGCAATCCAGTTAACAGATGTGCACACACATGCACATGCACACAGATACACAGCTGACTGCACACAGCTTTCTTTGCAGTTTAGATAATCTGGATAATTTATTCAGATTGGCAAAGTTTGAAAGTGTTTTTTCACTTTGCAGAAGGGGAGCAATGTGATTGTTGCTGTGGTGATCCTTCCCTTAATATTTTTAGCCATGATCTAGCTAAAAGTCATGACTGGATCTGGAAAGTGCCATTTTATTAATGCATAATATTAAAACATTGGTGACTAGCCTCATTGAATAATACATACATATATATATATATATATATATATATATATCCCTTAAAAGTTGCATTTGATTCTAAGAATATTTACAGCTTAAAATATATAGATACTCCTTTATCATAAACAGGGCTGACTTTGGTCTTTCAAGTAGAACTCCACCTGTTTTCCTACATTCCCTTGGAATAAAAATTGCATAGTTGGAAACTCTGCTTACTGGGGTTATGCCTTCAGGATGGTACATGCTAACCCAGAACCATGAATGCTAACATTAGTAGTAGCTGCATGTGTAATTCCCCAGGAATATGTTTTAGACAAGCTCCCTCCCTCACTCCTAGATAGGTTACTGATTGCTCTGCAGAAGGAAAGCAATGTGATTTCTTTCTTTTTTTTTCATTTGTGAGGTTGCAGAGCCAGCATTCCTCTCTCTAAGGAGAGGACAGCAAATGTCAGCTCCCACTTTCATTTATACCTTGATCAATGAAGCTGTTGGCACAGAAAACATGTATGCACAGTAAGAAAAGAAATACAAAACCCTTCCTGCTGACGGAAATGGCTGAAGGCAAGCTGTTCCCAGGTGTTTCAGCCTTGCACGGGGTACTCTAAGGGCAGTACCCCAACACCTCCACTCTGCAATAGTTCTGCCATCGCGTGACAAGTAGCGCACATCACATAAGAAAGTGCCAATGGTGGGTGGAAGTCTAGCCTCTAGCAACCTGCTCTTGCCTCCTTCCCTTCATTCGGAATAATAAATGATAGAGTCCTAGTACTGACTGTATTTTTCAAGTTGCGAAACTCCTTTTCGTTGGACTGCTTTCGCATAGCCTGTTTCACACAGAGGTCTCCTAGGGGAAAGGATACCATGCAGTATAGACAAATGTAAATGAATCTCGGCCAGTGGAAAGCCGTCCTCTCATTCAGTCATGATTTTCTGAAAATGATTTTCTGAAAATGATTACGTTTGAGACAAAATTTTGTTTGCCTAGTTTAAAATCCAGGATTAATCATTTGGGAAAGTTGACTATTCTGTTTTTCCATTCTGTATCTCCTACGGGTGTTTTCCAGCATATAGAACAATTTCCACATTATTATTTTCTGAGATGAGAATGAACAAGGGGCTTGTTTATTCTACATTCAAGCAAATAAAAAGTGACATTCCTAAAGGTTTATAATTTCCATCTCTGCAACCAAATGTGTTTGGCATATCTGAGTAAACCCAATTCAGATATTTGTGACTAAAACTGAAGCACTATCTAGAAGCAATATCCAGTTGAATTAACTGAAACTACCACAAAACTTTTCTTTTGCAATGGGTCTGCAAATACAGGTGATAGGAAACTATACGATCTATCTGTTTTAATAAGTAAAATTCGTAATCATAATTGGAGAGTGAAACCAATAAACAAATATGTATATATTTACACACACAGAAAGAGACAGAAACACACACACACACGTTTCTTTGGAATTGCATTAGACATGTCAGCGTATATAGCATGAATGTGCCTGTCTCTTTTGTTTTTCATTGCTTCTCAAGAAATTTCAGAGATTTTCAGATTTAATCCACAAGTTTTCAATAAGTGCTAGAAACTCATGCATTCTAGAAAAACAATTTGATCCTCTGTAGTCTTAACAGTCTCTGGAAAATCTCTGATAGATTCAGCAGCTTGCTGATACAGTGAATTTCACCAGAAGTGAGAATACCCAACCTGTGTCACACTGGTGAACCTAGGGCACAGCTTTCTGGGATCCCTCCAATCCATCCCAGAGACATCACTTGGACTCTGCCTTCCCAATGGTCCCTATAGTCATTGGCCTGGACCCAGGTGACATATGTGTATGGCTAAACGCCTCTGCATGGTATTTTGGGGACTCCCTGGATCCTAAGCAATGGTTAAACAGAGACATATTTGCTTGTGCTTGTGCAAGTGTGAGCCCAACTGGATAAGAGCTGCGTGCAGCCACACCACAGGAAGGAAGATCAGCAGAACCAGCTGGCAAGAAGGGAAGGCCCTGTTACTCTTTACTATGTGCTGCTGGAAGGCCTTCTGCAGCTGTAGCTAACCTGCTACAGCTCCAAGTTAATTTCATCAGCAGACTGTACAGGACATAATCCAGCCCATGATCTTAATAATGCATGGGCATGCAGAGGACAGGATGTGACAGCTTGTTTGCTTTCATCCTAGCTCTTTCCAGACCATGTTCCATGCAGTAATACCACTACCACCACAGTAATATGCAGGCAGACCTTTATGCTTATTTTGTATATGTGTATTTTTGCCCAAGCTGTGCCTTATAAACTACAGAATTCTGCAAAGAAGTAAAGTGGGAGCTCGGAAAAAGCATACTAAGTCTGCTGAATCCCCTTCTGGGTCTTCTTACAAGAGGTAGATTTCACTCCACAGACCCAATGCTATTTAAACACAGGCCTGTTGTAAGAGAAACAAACCAAAGCAAAACAGACTGTGCTGTTTGGAGCCCAGCCTGCTTAGAGCAGCTTTGGCTCCGCTCATTAGCCATAAATGCCAGGTCCCATTCTCCGTATTCAGCCAGAGGTGCTGTATTTTGGCATTTATTGAGTCTTTATATTTAGCATGCATCAACTCTGACCTAACAGCAACTTCAGAAGACCACACTAAACCATCAAAATCCTGCTCTGCCATGTTCAGATCCATTTCCATGCAAACAGCCTGCATTCAGGCAACCTTCCAACAAAGATGCGAAGCAATCAGAAGTTTTCCGACCTGCTGTAAGGCAGCCCTATTCTGAATATATATTATAACATAACTTTAACATGTTATTCCACATCCAAATTGCTGCCTTTGTTCCAGGGGGCTGAGATACAGTTCCTGTGGGAGCTATGAACTGTGCATTTGCAAGCAGAATGTGGGTTTCTGTTCTATTTCTGAAGCTCTGCAATTCACTTCCTGCCTCACACGTGGACTGGAATTCTGCTTAGATGCAAAGCTTAGATTGAACTGTCAGTCACAATATACTTCTCTTTTTCCTGTTTTAGAAAAGGGATTTATATCTGTAAAGGATGCACACAGCTAAAACCCTGCAGCTTGAACTATGCTGGCTTTGGAGCAAAAATATCTGAGAGAGATGAAAGTATGTGACAGAATTAACTCTGTACCACACACGTCTAACTTATGTCCAAATCCCAGCCTTACTAAACTAAAAAGAGTGGTCTCTGTTGGCTGTACTGGACTTGGAATCAATCCCCATAGAGCTTAATAAGAAGTTGTCTGGGAAAAAAGAGAGTGATTTTTTTTGTGACAGTCTATTTTCTAGTAATTTCAATAATTTCTGCACACCATTTATTTTTTGAGGATAAAATTCTCAGGCCCTAACTCATGACCCAACCTTGAGGTCAAGACTATATTGATCATTTTCCCCATACATTCCTCAGCAGTTTTGAAGAGAAAGATTATTAAAAGAAGGCCACAGCAAGCAGAAAAGAAATAAAAACATTTAGCTAGATATTAAAACCAGATAAAATCAAGTAATAAATCATAGATTTTCAACAGCAATGTTTGCAAACCTATAGAAAGAAGCTTAGCGTCTCCTAAGTCAAGGCAGATAAGAAGTTGGAGGACCATAACTAGTAGCTGCCTTACCACATACCACCTGATGAACTCCACCCCATATGATAGGAAAGCAGAAGTTAACTCAGTGTTAAAACTCCACTGACTACCTTCCATTCTGGCTGCATTTTCCCCTCCTTCCCCAGTACTGAGAAGTATTAAGATGTTTACACATCCTTATTCAAATCAGTATCATAAAAGACAGAGAGAGCTCAATTCTGCAAAGGAAAGCACGACCAGGATATTTATCATCTCACCTTTCTCCAGAGCTTAGTTTTGAATTAGCATTGTGGCTTGGCTAATTAGCTTACAAACTGATATTTTTAAAGGATGATTAATTTTTCCAGCTCCTTAGAATCCAAGCTTAATTCTAGTAATCACAGCTGCTCGTTGCTGTAGCTTGTTAATGCTTATTTAATCTTCAAGGCAACAATTTAGACTCTCCATCTCTTGATACCTTTAAAAGGGGGTTATATACACATCTGTCAGGGATGATGTTGATTTAGTTGCACTTGTCTTCAGGAAAGATGGCTTAGTGACCTCTCAAGGTCCTTTTCAAGCTTAATTTTCTGTGATATAATTCTATCATAATGTAACCTAATTGCATCAGTTCAAGAGAACTTTACCCTATTACAATATGTTCCCCACCCCTGCTTATCTTCTCTTCGTGCTTTAATGTGGATTGGCCATAACAAAAGCATGAAACAGATCTCAGAGAAACTCCTCCTAGGCTAGATAAATAATTTTCACGTGGCAGATATGGAATCTTCTGCTGTGTCTTTCTATTCTACCATCTGTTGCACATGATGTGAAACTTCGATATTCAAAACTAGGAGGAGGAGGATAAAATAGAGTCTTACATCATGGCTTCATACCCACTGCTACTGAGTCTGTCCATCACAAGAGTGTCCAGCAGTATAAGCTTGATCAGGACTAGATATGGGCAGAAGATTGTATTTCTATCAAATTATTCAAAGTACCTAAAATACAGACAACACCTACTCTGGCACAACACTTGTCAACATGTTGGAGTTTTTATCCCCCGACATTATTTGAATGTTTGAATAATATTTTGACACATCCAAAATATATCTGTGGCACCTATGTTTTGCATCATGTGGCCACTATGTCTTTGAAACACTCATATGGGCTTTTCTGCTGTGTTTGTAGTGACTGTGGCCTAAAAAGAAATGAGTGCTTTGGACCCTGATGTTTCTTGAGGTGAATGAGGCTTTTGAAGGCTGGTCCTCTAGCCTTTATGAAGCAGCTTACAAGCCACCTGCTCACATTTTTGAAGAGTAAAATATTACAGAAAATTCCTGATGTATTCTCTGTAATTTCTTACCTCTTCTGCTGCTTTTTTTTCTTTTTTTCCCCTTATTTCCATGCTCTTACCACATTAGTAAAAACTAAAAGTCACTACAGTGTTCTATTTGACAGATCGAATCCCTCTAGACTAATCTCCAAAATGGTGTGGACATATTTTTCCGGAAAAAGTAAAAAAAACCTGTAAGATCGGTATATTATCATATTTTGCCTGTCAGCTGAGGCCCTCTCTATCTTCCCACTTACTCCTGTCTTGTTTAAGACCCAAGTCTACCTACCATGTGCAGCGCTCCTATTGGAGTGGTCTGGACTAAGAACATGAGAAACATTCACCACTTTGGAGCCCACTTTGGAGACCAGCACAGAAACTCTAAAACCTCCCATGCTTAAACCCAACCTTCCCTGTTGGGTTTGGCAAAAATTTTTGACAAGATTTCAGTGGCACTCCTCACAGAATCACAGAATGGTTTAGGTTGGAAGGGTCCTCTGGAGATCATCTAGTCCAACCTCCCTGCTCAAGCAGAGTCACCTAGAGCATGTTAGACAGGATTGCATCCAGGCGGGCCTTGAAGATCTCCAGAGGTACCTCTCTGGGCAACCTGTTCCAGTGCTCCGTCACTCTCACAGGGAAGAAATTCCTCCTCATATTCAGGTGGAACTTACTGTGGTTCAGTTTGTGCCCATTGCCTCTTGTCCTGTCAGAAGGGACAACTGAAAAGAGTTTGTCCCTGTCCCCTTGCCACCCTCCCTTCAGGTACTTATACACATTGATAAGATCCCCCCTCAGTCTTCTCTTCCCCAGGCTGAAGAGGCCCAGCTCTCACATCACAGCATAGGGCAGGTGCTCCAGCCCTCTAATCATCTTTGTAGCCCTACGCTGGACTCTCTGCAGTAGCTCCATGTCTCTCTTGTACTGGGGAGCCCAGAACTGGACACAGTACTTGAGATGAGGCCTCCCCAGGGCTGAGTAAAGGGGCAGGACCACCTGCCTCCACCTGCAGGCAACACTCTTCCTAAGGCACTCAGGAGACCATTGTACTTCTTGGTCACAAGGGCACATTGCTGGCTCATGGTCAACTTGTCATCCACCAGCACTCCCAGGTCCTTCTCTGCAGAGCTGCTCTCCACAGCGTCAGCCCCCAGCCTGTGCTGGTGCATGGAGTTATTCCTCCCTAAGTGCAGGACCCTGCACTTGCCCTTGTTGAACCTCATGAGGTTCCTCTCTGCCCAGCTCTCCAGCCTGTCTGGGTCTCTCTGAATGGCAGCACAGCCCTCAGCTGTATCAGCCACTCCTCCCAGCTCGGTATCATCAGCAAACTTGCTGAGGAGGCACTCTGTCTCCTCATCTATGTCATTGATGAATAAGCTGAACAAGGCTTGACCCAGTACAGATCCCTGGGGAACTCCACTAGCCACAGGCCTCCAACTAGACTGTTCTCCACTGACGACAACCCTCTGAGCTCTGCCTTTCAGCCAGTTCTCAATCCACCTCACTGTCTACTCATCTAACCCACAGTTCCTGAGCTTGCCTAGGAGGATGTTACAGGAGACAGTGTCAAAAGCCTTGCTGAGGTCAAGGTAGACAATGTCCACTGCTCTTCCCTCATCTACTAGCCAGTCATGCCATCATAGAAGGCTAGCAGTTTGGTTAAGCATGCTGACTACTCCTGACCACCCTCTTTTCCTCCATATGCTTGAAGATGACATGCAGAATGAGCTGTTCCATCACCTTTCCAGAGATGGAGGTGAGGCTGACCAGCCTATAGTTGCCTGGGTCCTCCTTCTTGCCCTTTTTGAAGACTGGAGTGACATGTGCTTTCTTCCAGTCCTCAGGCACCTCTCCTGTTCTCCATGACCTTTCAAAAATGATGGAAAGTGGCCTAGCAACAACATCTGCCAACTCCCTCAGTACTTGTGGGTGCATCCCATCAGGATCCATGGATCTGTGGATGTCGAGTTTGCCTAGAAGATTTCTAACCCAATCAATCCTCCTTGACCAAAGGAAAATCCTCCTTTCACCAGACTTTCTCTCTCATCTCCAGGCTCTGGGATTCTTGAGGGCTGTAAAGACTTAAGCAAAGAAGGCATTCAGTAACTCTGTGTTCTCTACATCCTTCGTCACCAGGACCCCCACCCCCTTCAGCAGCCGGCCCACATTTTCCCCAGTCTTCCTCTTGCTACTGATGTATTTGAAGAATCCCTTCTTGTTGTCCTTGACGTCCACTGCCAGATTTAATTTGTAATGGGTCGTAGCCTTCCTCATCACATCTCTGCTCACTGTGACCTGTCTTCTTTGCTTCCGTCTTTGCTGCTAAAAGCAGCTCTTCAACATCTGGGTGGCAGATGTTGTTTTCTGAGTGAGGCTGTACGACACGGAAATCACAGTAGCAGGTAATTTAAATCTTTTAAGCTCTCATGTTTGTCACTAGAAAGTAGTATGGTGGGGTGAAGGGATAGGGTATGATGAGGTTTACAAACATCTAATCTGAGTGGAAATATTAGAGTTTTGGCAATCACAAAGGGATTGGAAGGGGATGCTTGGAAAGCATGGTTTGTAGTTTGTCAGCTAGCACTGGGAGAGAAGATAAAGGGAGGTGTTACCTGGCCTGGGAGGAGAAAAAGAGTGCTTGGTTATCAAAAGAGTGTGGACACCAGGGAGCCATCTGGATATCTTTCTGCTGTTTGCAGCTAATGTCCAATCATTTAGTAGAACATTGCTCCCCACAGGCATAAATCTCTTCTCATGCTTACAGTGGAAACAGTAACACAAAATTAGAACCATGTTTACTAATACTGTATTGTTTACAAGCATATTGGCTGGGAAAGGATGAAAGTTGATTCTTTTTTAAGTGATTTTATCATGTTTTAATTCTCTAAGATTAACCAGGGTAAACTTCACTACATCTGATGGCCAAATAAAATAAATTCCCCCACCTCTAGCATTGTTTTCAAAGCTCTAATGCCTACCATTAAAAAGAAACCAAGACAAAACAACCCCTTAAACAATCCTCTTAATCTTATTTCAGTTCTCTCCTTTACAACCATTCAGCTGCATTTGTCTCAGATGAAAAGAAATGTCTGATCCTTCACTATCACCTGTATACATATAAGGGATGCTACTGAAGTCTGCAACATTTCTCTGTTTTTGACCAGACCGGCAGCAAAATCTGGCCAGCTAATTTCAGGAAGAGTATTCCCTTTGGTAAGTTTGTGCTGTATCCTTCTACAGAAAGTAGTAAATCTGCTTCCTCTCAGTACTCCACACCCACTGCACTGCCCTGAACAGACACAGATGATAATGCTGCACTAAGATGATCTATTATAGACAAGGTGATGGAGACAGGGAAGATGTAGCAGAGAATAACAAATTTCATTTTCTGATACTCTAAAAGAGCCACTGTCAGCACTGAGCTATCCTTACACACAGAGAAGACCAACAACTTGTACACTGCTGCCCTCTCCAAAAGGTGTTCTCTGGAGCAGAGCATGGCAGCCCATCCCAAACTTGCCTGCCACCCAAGTCCCCTGTCTGGCAACATATCATCTTACCTTTTAATATGTTATGCCCTATATCCCTTAGCAGGGCTCAATGCTATCCACAAGCAGCATTACACCAAATGTTTTTCCATCTATGCTGAGGACACACATGGCACAGTCTGTCTAGGAGTTTTGTTTGGACATGGTGAGATACACCAATGGTGCTGCATTAACACACAGTTCATAATCTCTCAAGAAATCTTTAGTGTTGACAGAAGAAAGCAACTGACTATCTCTTCATTCAGTTCTTAGGTACCACATCATTCTTCTATTTTAAAATATTCTGTGGTTTGTTTGGATTGGGTTCTTATGCAAGTGTTTATCTTCATCTCTTGCCTCTGTTCTGGCCTGAAGAGTTATGTTTTTCCAAGCATAGCAGTGGCTGCACAGCAACAGAACCCCTTATACTCCATGCTGAAGAATGCATTATTTCAATGCTGTGTGAAATTATTGTTATATCTGTAACTTCTTCCCTCTGAGAATCTTATCAAAGGTGCTACATAACTGTATGTCATTTTTTTTAAAAAAAAGCCCACTACATAGGGAGTGTCATTGTTCCGTGAATTGCTTTTATAACATTTAAAGTGAACCAGTGTTGTGATGTAGCTATAGATTCAGATGCTGGTTTCACATGAGATGGAATGCTTGCACTGAACACTGAAAACTGAACCTGGTTATAGAATATCTCCTAATTTTATTCAGGACCGATCAAATAATGGAACATACTTTAGTCAAACAAAAAGTTACTGAGTTTATCGAAGATATAAAGGAAACTGGTGTTATCCAGGTAGCTGGAGCAGATAACTTAATGATGAGTCTCAGCCTAACATCTATGAAGAATCTGATCTCTATTGCAAAAACAAGAGATCAGTCTGGTCAGACTAGGGATGCTGTGCTATGGGCCTATAACATAGATAGCTATTTAGCAGTGCTATTCTGGGAACTACAATGTCACATTCTCCTTGGGATGCTCAAGGCTGGTTGCATCTTGAAGACATCTATGTATTCAAGAAAATGTAGGGGTCATGTTTACAATCCTCTACAAGAAAAAAAAAGAGTAAAACAAATACATTTGGACTGAGATGCAAAATGTTTTGATAGAGAATCAAGCATGGTATAGTTTGGCAGCAAATAAAACCTAACTGTTCTTAACAGCATCCTGCAATGCTACTGAGGACCTTTACATGGACAGGAGGATGAATGTAAGCTAAACTTGCATTTAATAGCTGGAATCAGAGCAACTTCATACTGACAAAACAATAAAACAGCAAAAAAACCCATCCAAATAAAACACGAGATACTCAGACACATGTGTACATTTTCTGAAACCACACATAATGAAGGCTTTAGCAATGCACAACTCAGTCTCCCAGCTCAAAGTTTTATTGACCATTATCTCACTGGATTTGGAGCAACTGCTCTGAATGCAGTAAAAGACATTTATTTTTCACAATGTTTCCCCACGTAACTGACAAATTTACTATTGTTATAAAACAGGACACAGTTTTGAAATCCTCAGAGTGCCTAACTTTTAATAGTGCCAAATATGTTTCTCTTTTCATTAGCATTCAGGGATCACTATGCCCAAACCACCTTCATCTACTTTTTCCACTCAGATGTAACTCACATTGGATCATCTCAATTCTAGTCCAGTGTAATAGCTGAGTAGTCAGATATACTGGGAGATCCTTAACAAAATTGGATGGAAACTGTTAGAAGCGCACAGCATACACTCTCACCTCAAATATATGCTCATGCTCTACTAGCCTATTTCAAGCTAATGTGAACTCTTGAGGCTTCCTGACTGAGAAGCATAGACACTTCTCTTAGTTTGTAGAATGGCTGCAAAGGTTTTCTCCAGTGGGCTTTGTATATCTTCCACCACCAAGAAAAAAAGTGAATGAAATGACAATACTACACTATTCAGGTGATAACTGCCTGAAGAAGTTTCACAGGTAAAAGAAGTTAACAGGCATCAAGGTACTTGGTCAGCCAAATTTTACTTTTCCCAGAGGCAAGTATTTTCCTTCGTCTGTGTTTCAACCCCTGTGCAGAGAGCAGGAACTTACAGCCACAGACCTCCTGGTTTCTTCTGGGAGGACTCAGCTCTTTGGATCTCAGTCCAAGGAACCCAGATCCCAGTACCAGCCATTCTGAGTACATATTTGATAGTCTCCCTCTCCTTCATGAAGTCACTTTGGGGGCCTGACACAAGACATGAAGATGTCACCTTCCTGCTGGAAGAAAGCTTCTTCAGAAAGCCTGAACTCTTTTCCCTTCTCTGACTTCACTGGACATGTCATCGCCCTGCTGTTTCTCATCCTATCCACCCTTCCCTCTATTAGAGACCCAGGTCTACCAGCATGCAATAGCACCAGTGAATGAGATTTGGTACCCATTCAAATCATCCTCTGCTGTCCCCTTGACTAACTTGTGTACAAGCTGTATCCCCACCCCTGGGATAGCCATGATTCAGCAGAAGCATGGAGAAGAGAGGAAATGGTATCGCAGCTAACACCATGAACCCATGAGCCACATCACATTTTGCCTTACGGATCCTGCAGTAAGGACCTGCAGTCTTTGTTCAGCACACAGGTCATAAGCTCAGGCATATATGTTTCTACTTAGCTTCCTCTCACCCACCTTCACTGTATCTGTCACTTATTTTTCTCTTTGTCATACTCAGATCTAGCCCCAGAAAGAGTGTTGGATACTTCTCATCTCACCGTAGTCTCCTAGAAATTTGGCATAGCCAAAACTGGTTGTCTGTGCTTTGCCTGAGGTAAATGGAGAGAGACAGGCAGTTCCAGAGAAATACCCTACTGTATTCACAGGGTATTTCAGAGGGGAAATGCGTCACCTTTTGGAGAGCATGAGACTAGAGAGCAAGCTAAGGTGAAAAGCCTGATGTTCACATTGTTACAGATAAATGGTACTTCCCTTACAGCATAAACAACGAAGAGCTGAAAGACTAACTGACCAATAAAGAACTTCACTCCTCCAGAAACCCTGATGTCCTCTCCTTTTCATTATCACTCCCAAGTCGAGGGGCAAGGTGTCACCAAAGGTTGTGAGGACTGTGAAGGCATATTCTGCACTGGACTGTGGGGCTGACATTAGCTCTGTGCAGTGTCATGCTCAGTGTTAGATTATCCGTTGGGTCAGCTGTCCCACATATATCTTTCAAACTTATTTTCAGACTCTGCTTCAGGGTTAGGCTTAGTTCTCCAGGATCCACATCAGCCTCCATTTAAGTCAAGTAAAACAAAGGAAACGGTTCCTTTGAAACTACTAACGATTGAAGCCTTTAATTCTTTTCCTGTTTGCCATTATTTCTCCCCCCATGAGTCTCAGAGTTTGCTGCTTTATCTTCCAAGCCTTAGAAGCCTTGTTTTCCTCAAGGACACCTTGTATTTATGAATGTTTCATCCTCTGTTCACCATGCCCTTCCAAATTTTTCAGAATCAGAAGTCATTCAGTACCTGTTGGCTTTTTTGCTCTGTCAAGGGAACCTTGAGTTTGGAAAGTAAGTGTTTTCTACACACACGGAATCCTTTCTTGATCAGTTTCCTAGTAATACAGCATGCCTAGTATAAGAAAGAAATCTTCATGTAGGCTTACAAAAACATAATATTAATAAAAAGAGATAAATCTTGATTGATCCTCAATTTCATGACCTCTATCTTCAAAACCAAGAAAATATTATTTTCATTCAATGAAAAGACAGTCTCCTTCATAAGTCAACAAATTCAATTTTTCTCAAGCCTGCTTATCTTGATAGTCTCTCTCATATATACTTTCCTTCTCTCCTTGCTTCTTCTCTCTCCACTCACTATCATTAGGAATCCTATTCTTATAGGCGTATAAATGGCACTCCTAAAAATGTTACTGATGCCCACATCTACAGTCTCATTTTTCTTTTATGCCCTTTCTTCCAAGCACAGGCTGACAGACTTACAACGAAGTCAGAAACTGCACATCTTCATTGATAATGCTTGCTATTTACAAACACTAAAGAATTTCTATTCCTTTCATGATTTCACAAATTTAATGAAAGAGTTGTTATTCCTTCAGATTGGAATGTAAACTGATAATAAAATTGAAAGTCATTTCAGGTCTTTTAATTCTTCTTGCCAGATTATGCAGCTTTTTCACACAGAAATTGTCCAAAATACGGTTCAAAATATTTTTCTGCCCTATTGTTATGACAAACTTCAAACAAATCAATACATTACTAGCCAGCTGAGCAACACGAAAAAGAGTCAGTATGACAGACTACCAAAATATGTTGTCACACAATCTCTAGAAGTGAGGAGAAGGTAACTACTGAAATAATGAAAAATGCCAAGCTGAGTTACCACACCTAGTTGCTAAGAACATCATGCTTTCACTCATAAAGTGAGGAAAAGAAAGGCCACTATCATGCACTTTGCTGCTCTACTGCAGAAGAGAACAAAGGGCATAGACTGGACATTCATATGAGAATTATTAGTAAGAGAGAATTTGGAATTAACCCACTCTCCTGAATCTAACTGCACCAAGTTGCACAGTGAGAAAGTCCATCTCAATCATGCCAAGACTTGTGTTTGTCACAGCTTTCTCTTGATGTTTTTTTCTTTCTTTTACAGAAGTGGTATCTTGAAATAGCTCATAGAGAAACAAAAAAAGATTCTTGAGCATCTAGCAGGTTAAATGTCTCTGTCTCATTTCAAGAAAGAATTGACCATGTGGTCCTTAGAGGTCTCAGTGTATCGTTTGCTTTCTCATGATCCTGACCTTTGTTGGGAGGAAAAGAGAGAAGAGACAAGGTCTTCTCAATGCTGGCATCCAGTCATGAGTGCCAGTGAGCAAGCCAAGTCATTGCTCTCCTGGAGATTTCTGTGAGTAGTCACTGTGCTTATCAGAAGACTTGGAAAGGGACCAACCTTCAGTGGGTTCCTAATGAAGAGCTGCAAGAGGTGGGAGAGAGAGCCTATCTTTTATGAGCCTGTTGGGGGGGGGGAGGAAGAAAAACTAAGAAACTGATAAATAATAATTGAGTTTATCCCTATCACTATCACCCTGCTAAACCATGATGCAGTAGGGGAATATAATCCATGCAAAAGACCATTGCAACAACAAAATCTGTGATAAAAATCAGGAAGGGAAGCAGAGTCCTTTGGTTCATCTTCCAGCAGAGTCCATTTCAGAAGCACTGAAACCCAGTGTGGGGTTTAGCTAGGAAGGTCACAAGTGAAAATTTACCAGTTTGTGACATCGATGACATGCTGGTCATCCTCTAAAAGATGTAAAGCTATTCTTCACTATGAAAGACAAAATCTTTCAAGATTTGCACTCCTCACTGCATAACATCCTGAGTAGTTTCCAGTCCCTTCCATCACATTGCTGGGGTTGTAGAAAGCATCAGTTCTCAGTTTTTTTTCACAGTCAGATTCTCCTCAGTGGCACCCTCCTACCAAGAGGGAACCTCTACAGTTACGCTTCCTCTTTTAGTACAACGCGGAGGGCTGGAGGGTCATCATTACTTCAGCTGGTACTAGTCCCCAAGACCTCAGAAAAATGATATTGGAAATCAGTTCATGATTTATGACTCTGTCAGTAATGTAACACATTAGAAAGGGCAACCCAAATAATTGCCAGCAGAGCTTTTAAACTGCCCAGTTTATGTGTATAGTTCAGACATGTAACCAAAGACCATTTAGGTGAGTTTTCTAGAGCTTGATCTCTGTATTACTGGAACTGTTCTTGCAACATGCTGCTTGACTTACCAATCGTATAGATCTTAGAAGCAGCAAGAAGGTGATACCAAAAGAAGTATCACAAAAAATGATTTAAAATAGTTTTTCATCACAGAATCTTCCAGTGTGAAACAAAAGCTGTACCACATGTTTGTAACTGTAGGTTGTAATCGTAATTGTAATGCTGGGAATCTCTCCTTTTCAGCAGTATTACATGTCCATTTCTAGTTCTAGCTCTGGATATTATCCTTAAACCACTCACTGTTAGGCAATGAAAACTTTTTTTAAGGAGCAGCAGTAAGGAGTGGGAATTCTTGAGAGACTAAGCAAGTTTCAGACTGAGTAGAGAGGAGATATTCAATGGGGCAGGATAAATGTATTTAATTACACAGCTCCACATTTTAGCATATCAATATTATTACTATCTATAGAATACAAATATTTCTGTATCACCACGTAGAATGAATCATTTAAACTTGAATTAAAATGCAACTCTAGGGCAAAACTGCTGTTTGGCTACACATGATTGTAGGTCAAGAAGTGAAGAAGAGCATCACCTTCAATTAATACTTCTTACAGCCTGAAAGCAGCAAAATGGAATTCAGTCACTTAGCTGGAGGAAATGACATTATTCTTACAAAAAAGCACTAGGAAATTTTCTCATTTTGATCAAGACAAAAAATCCTTTTAAAGCAACTTTTTAAAGTCAAAACTTCCAAATATTTTATGAAACTAAGTCCTCTGTAAATATTTCATTTGAATGCTTTTCAGATTGCCTAAGTGGACTGTTTGGTTAAGATCATTACCATTTTGACTTTTACATAATTGAATGGAATATAATATATCTGAAATGAAAATGGACTCAATACATATTTCTGTGAAACATTTTAATCTGTCAGCTGAACAGTTTGTCAAGTAAAGTTTTCCACAAGCAGGCATCTGAAAAAGGGGTTTCCAGTACCGTCATTTGGAGTTTTATTTCATGGAAAAAGTATTACAAACCTAGAATTAGCAGTCAACAGCCACATTTCATGAAAAGGCAGGGAAAACCAGGCCCTGTGTTTGTGCCCTTCAGAATTTCCCCACCGTCTTTCCCCACCTGTATCTCCTCCTGAGTTTTATTTTAGGGGATGAGGAAGTGCAGGAAGGCTACAGGTCTCCAGTCAAGCTGAGGTCAAGCCTAAGAGAGCTGAGGGACTCACAGGCCAAAAAGTCTGCACAGGAAATAAAGGCTAGACAACTCATCTTGCCCTCCCCTGGAGCCTTCATTCCAAGTTACATGTCAATATTAAGTCAAAGCTGTGAGAGACAAATTCACATTGAAGACTCACAGAGAGAAAGGTTATGGAGGAAATTGCCATCCCAGAATAAGCAACAGCCTGGTTGAAATTAAATTTAAAAATGAGAGAGGACAGGGTGTTGATCCCAGCTTTGACAGAATAAAATATTGACCATGAGATCCTTCCCTCACACCAACCACAACCATTATGTTGATAAAAAGAAACAATAATAACAAAATAATCTCACAAAACAAGAGGGAAAATAACTCAGGCAGATCTGGAACGAAATATGCCCCAAATGTTATCTTAAGCACCTTTTAATATTTAAAATGTTTTGCCACAGAAAAAGGGCTTTTCTTAAAGGGCTTTATTTCCTTTTCATGGGCATATGTATGTAAATAACAGTATGAGAATATGGCCAGCAATACAGTCCTTTGCAGATGTGAGTAAACTTTTCCACTGTAAGCTATATGACCCATACTACCATGTAAAGGTGATGTCCATCAGGTTCACAACACAATAAACTGCAAAGACTATTTATGAGTGAATCTCTCCTGCAGTTTGGATAGTCTCCCCTGTCCTCTGCCTAGTTATCCATCTCTCTGGGATTTATATAACACATTCCAATCCTACAAGTAGCTCCAAATACCGGAAGTTTATAAATCAGCCTACCTTATAAAGTTTCCCTCCTTCTTGCTCTAACCCTACAGCTTGAGGCTCAGGACTTTTTCATGGCTTGCCCTTCTCCCATTTTAATAGTTCAGAAATAGCAGCTCTGTGAAAAAGGATATGAGGAATTTTCAGTCTTACCACAGAGCAGGAAGGATTTACTTCAAGCCTTGGAAAGGCCTGAGGCTTCCATTTTGTGTCATCAGGTTATTTAATTTTTTCTGGGATTTTACAGTCACATTTTAACTCCAAAAAGTAGAACTTCTAACTAAAGTAAGCATCTGCCTTTATAAGGAAACAAAAGTAGTTCCAATTTATTTTGCAAAAACTGTCTAAAATATTCCTTGATTACTTCTACTATGTTTTAGGAAGATCCACATGGCTTATATGTAATATTACTTGCAAAGACACAGCTCAGATGATATCTACAATCCTACCTGAGCCATAGCACCATGCAGTCCCTGAATGAATGTGAGTGTGTCCACACACATACATACACAGTGAAAAAGTACTCCTAGAATCACAGAACCACAAAATGGTTGAAGTGGGAAGGGACCTCTGGAAATCATTTAGTCCAACCACCTTGGACTTTGTCTAGGTCTTTGTAGCCCTACGTTGGACTCTCTCCAGTAGCTCCATGTCTCTCTTGTACTGGGGAGCCCAGAACTGGATGCAGCACTCCAGATATAGCTACATCAGGGTGGAGTAGAGCAGCAGGATCACCTCCCTTGACCTGCTGCCAACACTCTTCCTAAGGCACCCCAGGATAACATTGGCCTTCTTGGTCACACGGGCACATTGCTGGCTCACAGTCAACCTGTCCACTAGGACTCACAGGTCCTTCATTGCAGAGCTGCTTTCCAGCAGGTCAGCCCCCATGCTATGCTGGTGGATGGGGTTATTCCTCCCTAGGTGCAGGACCCTGCACTTGCCTTTGTTGAACTTCATAAGGTTCCTCTCTGCTCATCTTTCCAGCCTGTCCAGGTCCCTCTGAATGACAGCACAGCCCTCAGCTGCATCAGCCACTCTGCCCAGCTTGGTATCATCAGCAAACTGACTCTGTATGATTCTGTGATACCCAGATTTATACTGGAAGAAAATTATGATCTGAAACTCTTTACTGTGAGAGTGACAGAGCACTGGATCAGGTTGCCCAGAGAGGTTGTGGAATCTCCTTCTCTGGAGATACTCAAAACCTGCCTAGATGTGATCCTTTCTAATATGTTCTAGGTGACCCTGCTTAAGCAGGGGGGATCGGGCTAAATGATTTCCAGAGGTCCCTTCCCACTTCAACCATTCTGTGGTTCTGTGATTCTAGCAGTATTTTTTCACTGTGTATGCATGTGTGTGGACACACACACACTTTCATTCAGGGACTGCATGGTGCTATGGCTTGTGTAAGGTTATAGATATCATCTGAGCTGTGTTTTTGCCAGTAATATTACATATAAGCCACCTGGATCTTCCTAAACTTTAAAGGAAGGAAGGAAAACCTTATCATAACAGGACAATTTCCTTACTGCTAAAGTATTTAGGAGTCCTCACTGCGTACCGTCTGAGTCATTTGGGAAACCATGACAATCCACAGCATTTCAGGGGGCAATCAGTGCTAAGTTTCTGATTTTGTGTCTAGAAGGAGTTGGCTCATTTCATCCTGAGTAAATGGCTCTTTCACCAACACAGACCAGTAATGACAGTATCAGAAAAGTAACTTCATTTGGATCATGAATTGTTAAGGGACTTGTTTTGGTCTTTGAGCTGCATGGTGGCTTCTGAAGGAAAACTAGCCCATGCTATTTCTTAATGACATGAAGAAATCCATGGCTGCCTGATCAAGCACACTGTTGTACATACTGCTGGGTGCCATCAAAAATGATGGAAGGAAATAGGGAGCAGGAATGTTTGTAAGATCAGGCTCTCCATCTCTATGCACGTCTCTCAGGGTAATGCTCAAACAAAATTTTCTAAGTAGAAATTCTATTAGAATCCTTCTCATTTCTGTGTGTTTCTTCTGCAAGGCTTATTGCTTAAGAGATCAACAAATTCATTCAACAGTCCAGGCTAAACTTGGTTAGCTGCAGAAGAGCCATTCTGAAATAGCTTAAAATTTCAGTGGAAATTCCCATGACATTTCCAAAATCTGTGCAAAAAGCTGCATGCATGTATTTATGATGGTCAGACTTGCATTCAAATGATCCAATTTCCATATTGTGGATTTTCAGCTTGTATCTGCAGATCTCGACTGGGGTTCATACAAGTCACCTTCATTGCTGCCAAGTAGCCAGTCTGCCAGAACTAGAAATGAGAATAGGCTTCAACAATGACACAACAACTGAATCCTGACCTCAGGGCAACAAATTTTTCTGCTACAGCTAGAGAGTTGTGAAATGAGCAATTACACAAGAGTTCTCAGAAGTCAGAGGAGGTTAAAGGAAAAATGCAAGGGTATCTTCCAGGAATACATCAACCCTGTACCCTTGCAGGGATGGCAAAGAAGAACTTCAATGTCAGATAATGTCCTCTTGCACAGATGGGCTAAGACATTTTAATTTCTTCATAGCCCATCAAGAGCTTTGCCTGTTCAAATCTGAAGGAAGGAGACTGAGGGTGGGTGTAAGTGAGTGTGTGATGAAAGCCAGAAGGCAGATGAAGGGGATCATTTCCAAGAAAGTATGAGATTTATTTTCTTCGGCTCATGTGATATTTCCTCTTTCAGATACTACCAGTTATCAAATGAGGAAATATCTATTCCCTCTCCTTTTGTCTGGTCTGTGAAGTGCTGAAACATCACCACTATTGAAATTCTCTTCAGAACAGGGAGGTGATGGTGCATATGTTGTCTCTAATTTCAGTTCATGCCTTTGAATGCTTGTTGTTCCAAGCTCTAACTCCCGTTTATTTTTGAATATTTCTGTTTCCTTTAATCTCCTTCCAGCATGTTTCTGTAAGTATCTGCAAAGGAAGTACCCTCTGTTGTGGCTCAGACAGATCAAGAAAGTTTGCAATGTGTGTAAAGCACAGAGAGCCTCATCAGGTTTTGGTACGTCTAGGTGGCAACTAAGAACAGTAACAAAATCAAAAGTATTCAGCTCTTTTTTCAGCTCATACCCACGATTTTATTGATCTCTATTACTCCATCATTTTCAGGCTGAAGTGTCTGACCGTTCCAAACCCTTAAACAACCTAGTCTCCCTTCCATATTTTTCCTATCCCTCCCCAAAGGCTTTGTAAGCTGCTGCAGAAGTATATCTTTCACCAGTTCCACTGCTTTTCTGGTGTAGTTTCCCGATTCCTAGATCAGTAGTGTCTAGGAATCCCTAACAACTACCATTCAGGCAAGGATACATCTGAAGAATATATCCCTTCAATTACAGTATTTCAGAGCCAGCAGAGAGAGTATTGTATCACAGATCCCCCACATGCAACAAGGTAGATTCACTGACCTGAGCTACTCTTTTTCTTGGCTTCTAGTCAAACTCTGGCTCTGCTTGTTTCGACAATCTTTTGAGCTTCAGCTACCTCAAAAGAAGTCTTGCTGGCACCAAAGTCCTTCTCTCCAGCTTGCACCTGAAGTCTGGTTCTCCATCTCCCGTTCATAGTCTGAAAAGGGGCTTTGAACCATGCATTCTCTTCTGGAGGGTTGCAGGCATACATGTGATTTTCCATCTGCAGAATTTTCTGAATACAGAAATTTCAAAAGAGACACTGAAATAAGAAAACGCTAATTTACAGGTACTCCACAGCAGAAGAAGTTGGAGTATTTCATTAGAACATTGTTGAAACATCTCTCTTTTACTTTAATATGAACATATCATTTTAAAAAAACATATTATAATTCCATGTGTTTGTCACACTCCTTTCTGATATTCAGGGCTGAGGCTACCTGCTCACCCTTCTGTTACACACCACAGAATTTTCCCAAATGCCATTAGTCTCTGGAAAACTGTACTCCCATCCCTGATGCCTGTAATATCAACTCCAGAACCAACTCACACAGTTTCTACAGAGCCTCATCTGGACTAGGACTGGAGAACTGGGTACACAGTTTTGTTAAAGAACCTCTTTTAGGATACTCCATGACCATACAGCAAATATTATTTCTAACTTGCTCTGATTTAAATGTAAATGCATACAGAATAACAAAACAATTGTAAAAAATGGAACTGTTCAGTGCTCTCAAATAAAAATGCTTTCCTTATCTTTGAAACCTTAGCAACTTTTGCTTTTCCATGAAATAAAAAAGAATTGGCTTTTCCTTTAAAGTTCATAAAGATGCAATAGAAAAAAATTGAATTTCCTGCAAACAGAAAATTCTGTTCTTAAGAAACCCAAGTTTAAAATTTTAGTTTTCTGTTTTACTTTGTTTTTAATAAGACCAGACACTATTTAGGTGAGAAACTGGATAAAAAATAATTTTTGCCAGAACAAATAGTTGGTATAATAATGACTGTGACTCTTTTTGAAGGTAAGTAAGTTTTATATATTAATCTTTAAGCAAAAAAATAGTGAGCACTGAAAGATACCATATCTCTTTTTTTTTAAATCAGGTGATTAGTTTTCAAGAAATATTATTAAATTAGTATTATTTGGCTCCTTAGTTGTAAAAACAAGCTTTTGCATAAAACTCTAGGCTATAAAAGTATTTCCTTTCATGTTCTCATGCATGGAAATTGAATTAATAACTTTAAATACTCCTCTTTGCCAGTGCCTATCTTAGAGCTCATTACAAATGACCATTGTTCCTGTTTTCAAATTGAAAATGTTTCATGATTATTTTTCCATTTTTTGCTTTCATATATGTGTATATATGTATTTATAAAGAAAAATCAGTTGGGGAAAAAGGGACGAAAATAGAGATTTGTAATGGTTTTCCACACTTGTTTCACATTAATTTTTTAAGATAGCCAAGTAATCTTTTTTGAATGATTCTAAATGCAAATATCTGAAGATATACAAAGTAAAACATATTTTAAAATGACCTCCTCTCTTAAAAAAAAGTCCAACATGTTACATGAAAGATCATGAAATATTTTCACTTTTTCCTGTCAAATGCTTTTTCAAACGCTCTGAAAGATTGCCTGTACATGCCCTCATTAAAAATGGCTCCTTAATGTAAAATAGGCTATGCCAAATAAAAGTTCTGCCCTGTAAGAATAAGAATATTTAAACCTATGGCACAGTACTGCTCAGCATCAAGAGGAACAAACACAGAGAGAAGTAAGAAGGCACAACACTGGAGCTGAGATTTTGGATTGACTCAAAGGAAAGCAGCAACAAGTCTGATATCCAGAAGGACACTGTAGGGAAAAGGCCAGGAATCTGGCAAAAATAAGAGTATAAGTAAAGGAAATAAATAAAGTCACCAAAAAAGCCAGCTGGCCAGAAGCTAGGTTGTACCCATTGTGCATTTAAGAGGTTAAAAGGTAAGAAGGTAAGGAGACTTTACTTCTGTACTAGCATCAGCTACAGCGGCACATAGCCCCACATGAAACCTGGCTGAGCTTAACCTGTTAGATAAGGATTGCGTCTGCCCTGGGAAGTACCGTAGCTTGTAAAAAAAGGCAAACACCTTTTTAACTGAATACTGTTATCACATGGTCTGGAAAGTCTGTTGTGGCTACAATTGTGGTTAATGTTACACAGTCATCGTTTGAAAGAGACATGTGAAGGGTGCAAAGGTGTCTTTGCTCTTGTCAGGCATAACAGCATTAGGAGAACCTTTATGAGTCAGCAGCAGGGAGCTGCCCAAGGAGACTTGACTAACAATGCTTAAAAATTAATGTTTAACACACAAGTGCTTCCACAGAATCCCAGAAAATCTAAGCCACCTGGTTCCACCACCTGCTTATTTTCTTCAGAAAGAAAGAAGTTGTATTACAGCCAAAGAACTTTTCTGCCTGTGTGAGCTTTTGTAAGGATGACTATCAGTAAGAAGAGATGGTAGAGGGTTGCTTGTTTTCTGCTTTTCAGTGTACTGTCACAGTCATTTTTCTCCAGCCGTGGAACACAATGCGTGAGACTAAATATTACAATATAAGCAGTGTAGTCTCACACATTATGAAGGATGTATTTTTGCCTAATCTTTGAAGCCTGTTATTTTCTTCACTAAAAGGCTAGGAGCTCCAATTTCTTTAAGACAGTAGTTTCCATTAGCAATATCATTTGATCAGTCAGGGACCTAGCACTACCAAGCTAGCTCTAAAAAGCAGCATTTGCATGAATAATCTGGTGGCTCTTACTAATTGGTCCTAGTAATATATCCAGTGACTATTATTCTAATGTGTATTTACAAGAGATATTAAAAAAAGGACTTAAATTTGACCAATTTCATAGACATATTTTCTTCATGTGGACTTCAAGTGTAACTTTTTATTCTTATTACAGCTAGCACTGTTCAAAGGGGATCTCTGAAGAAGCACTTCAATGACTAGCATTGCGACTTTAGGCTATTACGTTACCAAACTAATAATTGATCTAGGGGTGCTTTCTACTCCAGCTGTAACATTCTGGAATAACAGGAAAAGCTCTTGATTATGTTTCACGCAATGACAGGAAACTGAATGGGGTACATGCAAACATTTTAGATACATGATTTATTGTCATTTATCAATTTTATGTTTCTAAATTTTTCTCCTCAGAGAACAGTTTCTCTACTCAAAATCTGCTCCTCTCAAAATGATTTATAACCTTCATCCACAACGATGCCAAGGTCTTTAAAAGATCTGAGACTGGAATAGAAATTAGTCACCATTGAATCATAGCCATTCCATGGGGCAATGCTTGATGACATTATCTGAAGATACACTCAGACCTTCCAGATTTTGCCTGACCTAGAGATATCTGCTACGGCGGAACACAAGTTTGAGAAGACCAGCGATTGCCATTTATCTTCAGAGATGAATAAACTCGGGGACTGCAAAGATCTGTGTTGGAATACGTACGGGGCACTTATGTTTATCTTGTTCCAAAAGTGCTCCAATCCATCATGACAACTCTTTTCCCCTGGAACTATAAGTTGCACTCCAGTTATGCCCTGTATTCTTTTCACAGGCTATTCACATTAGAGATCATCAGAAAACTCCTCAGAAAAAGCTTTGTCATCAGAAGATACCAAATTGATCATCAAAAACTAATAATATTTCAGAGGAAAATGCCAATTTTGACCAAATTCTCATTAAGGTTTCTCACATGAAATTTCTTGACTTCCAGAGTAGCTGTGACTTACTGATTTTTAGAGAACTCACCAGGATGTGAGAGAGCAGCAGAATTTGGAATTCAACACGGGTCTCTCTCATAAAAACTTTTTTGCCTAGCAATAACATATTTAAATATTCAATCAATGTAAGTGTTGATATGACTCAAAGACCTATAGCACAGGTGTCAGCTTTCAAGAAAGTTTTAGATTGAGGAAATTAAGATCACTGATTTCTAGTAATTGGATGCCTTGAGAATGAGACCTGAATTTGTTATTCAGGGCTGTGTGAATAGATGAGCTAAAATAGATCTGGATATAAGGGAAGAAGACTATGATATCCTGAGGGACAGAAAATTCCCTTTTAATAACCTCACCTATTTAGGCTTCATTTTAGGAGACACCCTTATGTCTTTTATGTTGTTGATTGAATTTAATTTTGATTCTTGAAGGACCAAGAGAGACAAGCTGTTGTGGTCAGAATACAGAAATATGTATTGGGGACATAATATAGAAACCATAATTTATCACCTTTTTCCACGGTGCCCATTTCCATTTTGCCAATTACAGAAGACTGTAACTCTCTTCTCCGTGACTTATTTTCTTTAACAACTTGATGCATTTTCAGTGTGATTTAGCAGCTGTATTTTCCTTTCTCAGCATTCTTTAGCAGCTATATTTTCCTTCCCTCTCTTCAGTAATGTATTTGCCTCAGCTAATAGTGCCAAAACAGACACCTTCACAGAGAATCCACTATGTAGAATTGAGCCATGAAACTGAGGCAAAACAGCAGGTGCAAAGATGATCCTCCAGCAAAAACGATTGGCAGGAAATTCCCCAAAATGAAGGCATTTCCTGTTCCTTCGCCCACTCCCTGAAGGTATTGTAAAGCGAGGCTATAATTCAACCCTTGAGGTATTGATTCCATTAACTGTAAATCATCACACTATTGCACAGCTGACAGTGACCTCCACTATAACTGCTACAAAATAAATTTCCTCTCTTCTATTTCCAGATCATGCCATCTTTGATAAGTCAACTGGATAACCAAAATGGGAATTTGAACAGGGCTTGAGGCTTGCCATAATGGGAGAATTAGAAGACTGTCTATATTTCATAAACGGAAATTGCTTTTTTCATACATGTATCACCTCAACATATACTTTAACAAAGGCCACAGATTCACAGTGAGACCCAGGCCTCCTGTTTGCTTAGAAAGATATATGTCCCCTTTTAAAATTCATCCTCTATCTTTTTCTCATAGAAATAACATGAAGTATTTCTGAGTGACTGCAACAGCCTCGCTGCCAAAAAGCCTGGCATAGTAGATTAAAAAGAAAGCTATGCAGAGGCAGTGATGTGATGACCACCCAAAAATATCTTGGGTACACACCAAATGAACCCAACCTTCAGTGTGTGGGGGAGCTGAGATTTTAAAGAGATTTCCATTCAAGGAGAAAAAGGAGTCATCGTCTTAAGCTATGTGCCACATTCCATGTGAGCTAGGCAAAGTAAATTCCCTGATTTTAAGAAGGTTTTAAGAAGGTGATAAATAAAAACTTCCCCATGTGTTGCATTTGAAACACAACTAAAAGACTGACCACCACTTTGCTCTATGTCTCCGTTGCAAGAAGCTCACAGCATGGCAGAGCAACTAGAAGGCAGAGAAACAAGGTAATGCAAGAAGCCAGCTGCTGCCCATCATGGCATAACTGCAAAATTAGTGCTGGCTAATACCTGGAAGTCATTTATTTATCAGTCTCATTCACTTCCTGCAGGCATAAAACCTGCCCCTCTGAGAAGCTCAACCTTTTGACATTCTCTGACAGCCACATCTGGGCTCCTGCTTGGCTTTCTCCATGCCTTCCAGAGTTCCCCAGAGTCCACCTGCCATGCAATGCTTGGTTGCGGTTCCTCTGAATATATAAATAAATACACAGATTGAGAAGGGAGGCATACACATGAAAACCTCAATCTGGCTTGCTGCCGTGATGGCATTGTGTTGCTCTGCCAGCTGAGATACCTCATTGCAGCAACACTCAGAAAATCACTTGGCATGTATTTTTTGATCCCACAAGGAAGGAGAGCTCAGCCTTGTCCCTGCTGGAGAGACAACATGACAAAGCACTGTTCTCAGGCTCATCCTTTTAAATGTTGAAGCTGGTGTGGTTTTATAGCATTATGTCACAGTAAATAAAAATAGGAACACTATTCACCAAAGAACTGAGAGCCATGAAAATTCTTGGTAAAAATCTTTTTTCCTCTTGTCTCAGGAACATGGAAAAGATAAGAAGGATCAGTGCTTAGAAGCCATCACTGAAATATAAGTGGAGATGTAACAATTATCTATCTACGTATCTATCTACCCAAACTACCAACTTTTTGTCACTCTAAAGCAAAAGTCTTTTGCGAGCAAAACAAAGACTATCTAATTCAGTAAGATTAGCCAAATGAGACAGATGTTTCAGATGGCACAAAGCTGTACATGTGACGTGTACGTGTGACTTCAAAATAGAGCTGTTGATCCAAGGTGGCAGAGACTCTGACTCATTTTCTGTAGTATACAAATAATCTTCTAAACCAAATAAATGTTTCCTGGTTCTTGTTCACCATATACTAATGCATCAAATCCTGAACATGAACGAAAAAACGTTGCAGCTAAAACTGTCCTTTAAAGAACCTAGAGAACATGCTTCAGAATGTCAGATTTCTTGCAATAATCTTTCTTTTGCCTCATTTTATCACAGAAAATACAATTGCCCATCAGCCTTTCCTTGCCTGTGCAAGGACACACAACTTGTGGGTTTAAATTTACCTCAGAGTCAGTGGTTTCAGGTAGCAGTTGATTTATTGTCAGGAGGATATAGTTTTCCACCGGCAACGTTCAGATGGGAATCAAAACAGTAACAACTCTGAGTGACTTCATTATTCGGACCTCTTCTCTTTCCCCATGGGCATGGCATGTTACTGAGATCTTGGAAATACATGTGTAGCAGTGTGGAAGGTCCCACCTTCTGTACCTACTCTGCAGGAACATACGGAGTGATACATTAACTGTTCCTTTTCTCTCAGGGGTCTTTTTCAAAACAAAGCACTCTGGTGTCTCTATTTCCCAAAGTAATCAGGTTCCTTACCACCCACATCAGAGATATGTGTCATGCTAGGAAAAGGCTAATTCTATTTTCTGACCGCACAAGATGAGCATGGTGCAGCACCTAAGAACAGCACCTCCTTCATCACATGTGTTTCTAAAGTCCATACATGTGGTAACTGGGTGATTAAAATCAGAGAACATTATGATTCTGCAGCTTTGCAGGGATGTAAAGCAAATCACCCAAAGGGAAAATCACTGCATTTTAAAAAGCACATGAAAAAAATGCATTGTTTTCTGCCAATAATGATACGCTAAAATCCTCTGAAATGAGGCACCTTGATGAACCGTCAGCCATTCCAGTTTAGCAGCTGTAAAAAAGAAAAGCTATTATAAACCCCAGCCTAAACAGTTTTCAGGAGATGTAAAATAAGGCACAAAATAAGAAAATCAAGAATAAAAATTACATTTGCTGTCTTGCATCTTCATTTAACACTTATTTGGAAACTTCCAATAGCTTAGATTGTAATATGAATTTAAGCACCGCTTAACGACTTGGCTCCAGCTGAATGTATTCTCATTAAGCAAATGTTTCTTGATTTGTCCTGATTAAGCAATAGTCATTGCTATTCACTGTTGTTAAGTGAACTATAGTTCCTAGAAGGGTCCCTGATAAAGCAGACATCCCAGATAAACATATCATACCCCTTAGTGTTCATGATATTCAGGTACACCATGAACCTTGGTGTTTATGGTGTTCGGGTACCGGCTCTGCTGCCAGTGATAACATCTCAGATCCAAAGCGATGGTTTCAGCTAGACTGAAAGAATCTTCTCAAGGCTTTTGGCATGGCTCTGAGTAAAGATGATATGGTAGATACTTATCCTCTTAAATCCCATCAAAAATCAGTAGGTAAATCCCGAGAGAGATCTTGACCGTTTCAGCCCAGACCTTATTCCTCATTGGTGTTACAATGAGTAATGCATAGACCATGGAAGACTGCTCACCTGCACTGACAAAGGCTCCTGCCAGCCCTGTATTCAGGAGGAGTTGTGTTATGGCTTCCACGACACTGTTATTTGACACAATGATATTACTCAAAATGCAAGTTAAATATGGGCAATACATTACAGGATGAAGGCGCTAGATTAAACTGTCCAAGGATAGGGAACACATCCTGTTATGTTCCTAGAGTATCATGTAATTTACAGTCAGTGCTGAGTTCTTTGTAAGAATATTAATATCTCCACCTCTCAGCCAGGAATATTAAAGAGGCATTATTACCTTCTGAAATGGTAGACTACAGGCTGAAAAGCGGCTCTCTGCAAAGGCATTATTCCCTGTCAAAGAAAGTAGCTAGGAGTTGTGTAATACACCTATTCTCTGATCTTACTGAAATGGTCTTCCCCGCTGTATTCAACCTCACCCAAGTGCCGTAGTCACACCTCTTGTCAAAATACTATAGATTTTTTTACTGGAAAAAAATTTTTTAATTCAGCTCTTAATCCAGAATCTGCTTTTCTAACATATGCCACTGTGGAAGCAAAGATAACTGCTTAGGGAAAGCATAACTGAGCTTGAGTTGATTCCCATTACTATGATTTTTCTTCTCTATATTAAGGGAACATTTTTGTATTCCTATTTGCTTCTGGGAACCTTGAGTAACTTCAGCAACTAATACAGTTTTCTGTGTTTCTGTTCAGTTTGATGTTTCTCTCAGTATGGCAGACTATGACATTCAGATTCAGAAATTCAGACTATCTTTGGTTGATTAGCTAGTGTGATAATTGCACAGAGATTGAGATCTCTATTAGTAATAATTTTCTATACATCTACATGTAGGCCAGAATCATTGGTGTGAGTAGGCCTAAAATGTGTGAAAGAGCAGATGCGTCTTCTGTTTCATGCAGAGATGTTGTGGGAGTAGCTCCAGCATCTGATTAACTTAGCCACAAACTCTTGCTAAGTGAAGTAGGAAGTTTTGCCTTCAGCTTTTCCATTTCAGTCATGCTTTATGCCCACACAGTCATAAAATGGGAGAGCTAATCCCATAGCAGACCTCAATTCTAAAGAAACTTTGTCATCTTGCTAACTTCACCACAAATGGTACGATCAAAATTTGACAATCCCTAAAGGAAAGGTGTATTAATGATTATTAAAGATGCTGATATAGTTGGACTCCAATATGAAATGGGAATTTTTAAGCCAATTAGAAACAAAACATTAGAAATGAAACAAGTAAGAACTAAATTAATCTCATTAAACCATTTGATAGATTTAGAAAACCACAAAGCAATCATACTAATTTGAAGCGTGGGGAATGTTACAGTCACAGCACAAAGCTCTTTCATATTAGTGTGTTAATTTTTGTATTCCATCCATAATGAATCAAACTGAGTCAAAAAATGATGAACTCTCACATGACAGGATACTAAATAAGAATCAGAGATCAAGGACTACAAACTAACCACAAAGTAATCTAACATGAAAATGGCTATTCCTGTGAAGATTTAGAGGTATAGAAGAGAGCCTGGCATTCTGTTTGACCAAAGCAACAAGCCAAAAAGATTTTCAAGGAAAGTAATTTGTGGATGGAGAGGCTGAATGAAGCTAAGTGAGCAGCATTTTAGTGCATGACCAAAGATGGTTTGTATGATATGGTTCAACATACCATGTGCAAACCATAATGGTCAAGATGATATTTCATGAAGATAATGGAATTTTCCAGAATTTTAAGAAGCCAAAGTTAACAACAAAAGACATATATTCTGGGCATCTAAAATCTTCACTGGAAAAACAAGTGACTTCTGATTGGTTGACAGCAGCTTTGCAGGCCATGATATTAACTGAGAAATACAGAAGAGCACATTTACACAGGCTGGCACAGACTCAAACTTCCCACTGCCCATGTTCCATGTTGGCTGGATGTGAAGCACTGGGAAATGCACATAGCTCTCAGAGTGTGGGCAGAGAAGGCAAGGGTGGCAGTCCTCATTTATGTAGATATGCCCTCAGACACCCTGCTTTATTCAACATTTTACTCTCTGAATGCAAAAAAATGTGGATTAGAGAAATGGAGAATACTGTGGCTGCCTGTCCTTTAGTTAAATAGATGTTCATAAATCACTCGGCTCCTGATTCTTATGTATGTCAAAACCCATTGCAGCATTCTTGCAAGGGAAAGGGGCATTTATCTGTTGACGCTGACACAAAAAGTGGGTAGAAAATAGTCTATATGCAAATAAGAATTGAGCCTACAAGTTTTTATGGTCAGTCTTGGTGCCTGACTGGTGGTGAGCTACTATTTTTTTTTTATTGTGGCAGTTGTAATACAAGAAAACAAATATAAATAGATGACGGTGGCTATTATGATTATTGATGGTCATGTGCTCAGAGGCTTGGGCCGGGGGCAAAACTTTCCCAAACAAAAGTACATGCATATATATGACATCACGCATGCATTATGAGTCCAACACTTCCAGGACGTACAGAGAACACAGGCACAAGTGTGAGCAACGGTGCTTGCACTGTACAATGGGTCTGCACACCTGCAAGGAGCATGCCCAGGGTTTCCTATGTTCAACAGTTTTGCTGGAACTATCATGACTCTTCTTGCTACTATGATTCCTTTTGCTCCAACTAGGCTGTAAAACCATGCAATCACTGGAAAAGTCTAAAGGCCTCAGGTTCTGGACAGAAAAAGAGGACACAGCTGAAGAACCTGAACGTTGACTCCTTGAGGAGCCTTTTGTTGCTCTTGCGTGACTTAAGATACTCCTCATTAAATATACTTAAAAAGACTAAAATTCAAAGAAGCTCCATGACTAAGATTTATCATCCTTAATGTTCCTATTTTGAGTGTTCCTGCAGTGCAGAAGGTCACTTTGTAAACACAGCACTTTTGTGCAATGAGTGTGTTTTCCCCTTTGCTTTTATGTCAGCTTTACTGAGCATTACAAGGCTAAAATTTTACATATGGCAATGTCAATGTAGCTTACAAAATCCAATCTAAAAATACATTTTCCTTCTCAGAAGTATTCTTACCTTCTTTAGAAACCGTTCTGATAGTAGAAAAAAATTTGTAATTTGAGATCTAATGATGGCAATTCAACATATTCATGCATAGAACAGCAAGGAAGGGCCAAAAGTGGTCAGCCAAGCAGAGCAGAAGGCTAAAAAAAACCTGTCTGGAATAAACACTTCAGGAAAAAGAAGTGTGCCTTGGCAACCGCATTAACCTGAACAGCTAAAGGGACATTTTGCATAAGCCTCAGGCTGTGAAAATTCATTTAGTTTTGTTCACTACTTTCATCATCTGTCTTCAAGGTTACATGTTTAAAGTCAGTTACCTAACTCTACATTTAAGCACCCAAATAAATGGGAGGAATGTAAGAGATACTGAACTCCACCACACTTTCAAAAGAGCCTACAGGGTTAGGTAATAAATAAAATACATACAATATACTAAATACAATAAATAACAATAAAAACTGCAATGATGAGGTCTCAGCTGAAATACTCAAAAGTGAATTGAGATACTTAATGACCATCTGAATTTTCTGTAAGTGCAGAGCACTCGCCTTAAGTAAAGCAGGCTCTTCTGAGAGCATAAGTTGAGCAATTGATATCACAGATGGTTTTAAACATGTTGGTCCATGACTTGAAAAATGCAGTGTATATTTGTAAAACGTGAACGTAGCTAATAGTTGTTTAAATATTAGGCAACACAGCAAACATGATGTTGAAGTCGCAGAACAGAACGTGATAGGATACAAACATATAAGCCCTACTGTGGGTATGTACTGTGAGCCAGCTCATATATTTTAGGTCAAAATTTTAGGATCGCCTAAAAATAGAGCTTTAATTTAACCCATCATGAAGATTCATAAAGCTACAAACTTCACAGCTAGTTCTAAACCTGGGAGTAGGGCTCACCTTTACCATATTAAGGGGGTGGCAGAGCTTATTTTTCACTGCAGGTCTCTCACTAACAGATACATGTGCAGTAAATACATATGCAATGTTATACATTCATTTTTTCACAACTCTGTCTCACCTTCAAGTAGAAGGATGCTTTAAAAATGTATTAAGCTAGACAGCTGTAAAAAAAAATATCAGGCTGATCTAACATTTCAGAGCACAGAAGATTTTACTTGAGGTTTAGAGAGGTATTGAACTTCTGCCATGGGAGATCAAGAATGTCATTGCCAAGAGACGGAAGAGCTGGTAGACAAAAGAATAATGTTTTTGAAATGTTCCTAGATCATTAAAATGTTGAACCATATGTATAATTGAACCACATGCAAGCCTAGAACCTAGAAATATGAGCTGTGTTGCAAGAATAGTGTATTTTGTTTTAAATAGGAACTCAGTGTTACCTCCCTCTCTGGGATTGTAAGTTGACCACATTGTCCTAGTATGAAATTACTTCTGGCACAAAAATAGATTTCCTGCAAAATTCTGGGTTTTGTCCATGTTGTCATGAAATTAGAAGCATTGTATGCCAGCCACTGTGAATTATGCCAGCCACTTTTCATGCTTCAAGGGAGATTTATGTGTGAGGCCACAGTGTTTTGTTGCTTTTCTGTGGGGCAGCGCTTTTATGTTTTTCTGCAACAAAATTCAGGCATGTCCTCAGACCATACAATATGGTATAACGGCATCAACATCACGCAAGAATTAATTATCTTCCAGGGCAAGTATCAAAAGATCTTAACCTCAGCAGTGGACTAGGACCAAATACTGGCAAGTAGGTCAATATTTTAACTCCCAGCACAGCAGAAAATATGTTTAGGTAGATTTACTCTACCCTTACTTGCTGTCAGAAAGGCTGCACGCAAGTACCGAGTGAGTATCACTCAGTGCTCAGACTGGGGATAAGAAGATGGGAAGTATAGCAGGCCTAATTCAGATTGACTGACAGAACCTGAAAACGCAGTTGTACAGCCCTTACCTCAGGTGCACTCATTTTTAAGCAAAATTATAAATCCCACAGACATCAAATTCAAAACATGCTTTGGAAAACATTCTAAATAGCAACATTGCATCACTGCAGCTATTTCTGGGATGTGAGACATAAAAAGAAAAGAACTAGAAATATCATTATCAAATCTTTCTTTAAAATGCACTTGTCTTACCTCACAACACTGCTCTGTTTGGGATTAGCAAAAACAGTGAGGTTGACAGGATTAGGACACTCACTCGGAGTGTGACTGTCCTGTTAGAGCAAACACCATGCGGTGTTCATCCTCTTTACCTCATCTACAGTTTCTCGGCATATGCCTTAAAAACAAATCTGCTGTTCCTCATATCAATGCAGAACAGGAGTAAATGCACTGAAATGCAGGGATCCCATTTTCAGATCTCTTAACTCATTCAAGACTCTCAGGACACAGGCTTTATGTCACTACTGTGGCTTGCTGGTTTCAAATACTACCTCACCTGCAAGTAGCCCACAGACCCTTTGAAGCCATGGGTTCACATAAAAGCAGGCGACTGAGTTGCCACTTCGCAGCTGAGCTGCTCTAACTGGCTATTCGTGTGCCTTCGGGCTATTCCAGAACTGTAGTAGATCACAAGGAGTATGCTAAAGGCATCCAACTTTGATCCTCAGCAGGGTATCCAAAACAGCCCAGGTGACCAGGCTGTTAATGGGATTCAAGATTTTGCATCAGACCTGGGACATGTGGCACAGTTAGCTACTGCAGTTCAGCGGGCAGACAGCAACTTGCCAGTCTGTGAAAACTCAGTTCCTTTCAGTCATGTAATCACACCTTGAATATGGCTAATAAAGAAGCTGTGCTGATAGCTAGGAATAGCCAAAGCATGAAGAAACTTTGGTCATGTTCCCTCAGCCAGTGGCTCGGGGTGTGATTCGGGAACAGCATGTGGAGATGGAGTTGCTATTCCCTAGACTGCTGATCTCTCCTTCACTGTGAAACTGGGTGGATTTGGCAGGGTGAGGAAGCTGTACTGCTCACTGGAGAATTGGGCCAAATTGGGCCTGCTGTAAACTAAAGAAAAATCAGGTCTTTGGCTTTATCTGTTCATGACTAGTAATACAGATATTTTCCCTTAAAATCATCTTTTAGCTGTGGGCAGAAACCTTACTGCAGTCATCTGCATGAAGTGATTTAAAACAGCACATGGGTGCCTTCCAGTGTCACTATGATTTTAGATCTTAGCATTTGCTATTTAACAGGTCTTCACGATGCCTTTTCTCTACATGTCTGTAACACATACACTCTGGTTCCACATTTCTATTTTCTTTCAGTTGCCATCAAACAGCTTTTTCTCCACACCTCCAAAAAATAAAAATAACAAAGCCAACCCCACTTATTTTAAATGGCAACTTCATGCAAGGTTTCAACCCAAGGTTATTTTTTTCTACCAGTTGTTTCTTTGAGAACAGATGGCATTTGCAATGGTTCAGGATATATCCTATTTTTAAGTTTATTTCTCACGCTTTTATTCTTCTGCAGTGGACTTAGTAATCAGAGAAAAATGCCTTAAGACTGGGTCTTTTTACATGCTGTTTCATGCCATTCGGGAAATTATTTCACATTGCAAGTGCCCAGCAGCCGCACTGCTCTGTCCACTCTTCTGCAACATTTCCTGTCAGTAATTGATAAGGAACAACTTGTTTCCGGTGGTGCCAACTCAGCAGAGCAGTAAAACGTTGACACAATAGAACTGGCAATGAGAAAGTTCAAGCTAAAGTCATACACCACAAAGTGATCTTTTGCATATGGCATCACAAGGAATCACAAGTCCCATGTTCCACTGCAAATTCCAACACAACAAGGACATCTTATATGGTACCTGATTTTCTCTTTGGTATTTCCTCCCCACATTTCATAGTCAGATAAGGCAGTAGTTCCCCCAGACCTGGGAAAACAATGAAAAATGGAGTCAGGAACTATGCTATTTAGGTTTGCTGTTTCTTACGCAGTAAATTCATAGGATAAAGTCAATCATACTTTGCACGTAACTGCATGCTCATCTGCCTCTATTTTGATCCATCTGCAAAAGAATCCACACTTATGATGGAAAGCCAGCTAGCAAAATCTGAGTTTGAGCTTTTAAACCCTGCCAGAGAGATTAGGCCAGGTTTTGGACCGTACAAACATGGCTAAGTGGCTCCTGGGCAGAAAGAGTTACTATAGACTTGCAAAAGCCAATGTACCTGAAGCTCCTATTTGGAAAGAGTCATATGAGTAGGGAAAAAATGCTACTGTGAATGCTTAAAAATGGAAGACGCACACAGCCACAGTGACTCCTTCACCAAAGAAACACAAAAGCCAACATCTCCAATTCACTGCCAAAGGCCTCTGGGTTGCCTTTCTACCAGTATCAAGAGCACCTTCACTTTAGTTCCATGACCCTCATTCATTCTATTTTTTCTGTCAGGCTGAGAGTTAAAGCTGTAACAGCTCAAATATACAATTTTCTAAGGAAGCTCTGGCTCACTCCCTCACTGACACCTCCTTGGGGCTTACCAAACTGTGGAAAGAACTGTGATGAAATGGATTGTGTCCTTTGATTGAGGAAATAATATTCAAATTCAACCAGGGTAGATGCCCCTCAAAATGTCCTTGAATTTGGGGAGAAATCAAAATGTAATCAATTTGAGATCAGATTAAATATTTGAATCTAAGCACTAGGAATGTGGAAATGAGGAAGGAGAACTTTTTACATATGTGCTTTACACCAAATCAGTAAGGGGTGATTCTCTGACTTTTCTAATTTCAGTGATGAGGGTATTCATTTGGAGTATTGAAGACCAGGGTTCTCTTTTTCCTAATGAAATAAGGGCAGGATTTGATCTTCTTAAGCAAATATTCTACTCACTAGACTATTCTGAAGTTCTGTTTTCTGAAATGCTGCTGGCTACAACTGTTCCTCTGCTCCTAACATACTTAAATGATGTGTCTCTGTTTCCCACAAAATGCCCTAGCTATTATGATATCAAGTTATCCTCAATCTCTTTGACCCCATGAATGTATGTTACTTTCCAAAAACCTGAAGCAACTCTGCTTTCATCCTGTCTTCAGAAGAAAGATTTTAGATCATTTCGATCTAAAACATTTCGAAAAGTGGAGTAGAAGCGTTTCTGCAAAATTTACTGTTTGCTTATTTCTGCATTGTTTCTTTAAACTAACACTTTTTATAGCAGAAAAAACTCAAAAGGAAATGAATTAAGAATTATTTGTAGAAATCCGAAGCTGCTTCACCATAAATGTCACAGGAAAAAAAAATAAAACCCCTTGGGTACCCTTCCAACCAAGTTACACAGTCCATTCCCTTCATACCAAAGTTTAATGTTTCTGCCATTAGGCTGAGTCCCCAGGGTATGTCACAATAAGCTTGAGTGAGAGCATACGAGAACTGCAAGTAGGATAAATGACTTTCTGGTCTCATATACGCTTATTTTCTTGCTATTGCACTTTAAACAGCCAGTCTTGCCAGTTACTGATTTTCATACTAGTGTTGTTTTGTAGCACATTGCTTTGAACTTGTGAGGCCACTTGTCAAAGAAGGTGCTATTCAGCTCAGGAATAAAGTCAGTCTAACGCAGTCTTAAGAAATCACGTAACCACAGAGAGTAAACTGAACCAAAGGCCCATTTTCAGGCAGTCTGCAGGGATTAGTTTTCTCCCTCTTGGAAAGACCATGCACATATTCCATATTCCTCAGTTCAAAGAAATAAAATGTTGCAAATTACACCACTCGAAAGTGAGGAAATACCAGTGCGAACCTTAATTCTTTCCCATGGAGCATATATACCAAGATCCATTGTTTAGTTATATACTATTTTCTCACAGTTTCCAGCCTCATTCAGTTTGCATGATGAACTGCGCTTTGGGCACAGAAGTGGCATATTAAAGGAGACTTTGCTCCATTAAGACTCACAGTTCCATAAGTTGGGAGAGGTATGCGTTTGCTCCCCTTTGACAATACACCTGCAGCTAACGGGGCTCTAAAAGTGAAAGTTATTAGGGATTGCCTTCCTGTACACCCACAGGAAGGGGTTTCGAAACTTCATGGTCTAGAGCAAGAGCCCCTCTTCTTGCATTGATTCTCTTACTGCCAGCTCATTAAAAGAGAGTGGTGGAGGAGGAAGCAGAAACCACCATGTGTAAAGCTCAATGGACAGGAACCTCTGCGACCTACTATGCAAAGGTAGGAGGAATTAGGAGAGAAGATCTGGAAACACCTCAGGTTTTGCAGAGGAGTTTTCCATGTTCAGGGCCAGAAGTCCTCAACCTCATACTGAGCTACAGACGCAGTGAAAGAGGGGGCTGAAAGTGAAGTGCCCATGAGGTCAGCATGAGAGACGAGGACATAGCCAAGGCACTTGACTCCGTCACTGGCTGTATTTGCGAAAGCTGGTTTGACTGCAAGGGGTTGAGCTGTCTCCCACACTGCCTTGAAAAGGTAGGTTTTGTAATTGTGACAATTCTGTGCCACCCTGGAAAACAAGATTTTCCCCCTGTCTCTGTCACAGATTTCCTACCCTGTCACAGAGTTCCCTAAGACCCTTCCTAAGAATGTTTCCTGCACATTCCCACACTTCATTTTCCAGGTGCCCAATCTGGGACACTTGGTATATGGATAAAAAACAGGAATTCCCTGCTCCTACTGAAGGTCCACAGGGCCTGTACTTTAAATGCAAGTGTAAGAAGAGAACGAAATTCTAAGTACCTTGATCTCTGATATCTCAGATACAGAATCCTAAATGAGTGGACACATCAGGCAGTAATGGCTTTAACATCTGCATCTCACATCTGAAATGGGGCTAACAACATTTCACCTCACTGGAGTGCTAGCTAAAGGCAGAAATCCACTTATGCTCATAAAGAGCTTAGAAACTATGATCAGAGCATCTGAAGTCTCTGAGGAAAGTCTATAGTCAGTGCAGGGTTCAGAAGATACGTATTAAATAACATAAAAGTCTCAACATCAAGTGGTGAGAATAAAAGGAAATGAATAAGGTTCCTCCCTTCTTAGTGAGGTGAGAAGTCCAAAGTGGGAATATACAGTGTGATCACCAACGTGAAGACTGTTTTAACGCAAACACACATGGAGCAGAGGAAAAGAATGGGGGCACAAATTAGGTATTTTAATAGCTGAATTTAATTCAAGCACATCTAAACATCTAGTTTTGGGTGCACAGACACACAAACACACACAGGCTTATGTTGAAAATTGAACCAGATACCTCCTACTGCCACCAAAAATATATAGATTTAGATATAAATACAAATAATTTTTATATATACATATATATATATATATATACATGCACACCCATAAATTTATGTATATATTTATACTACTCTGTTTGCAGCCCAGGTTACTCTAACCTTAGCTTTTCTCTCTTGTGGACAAAAATCATGCAAGGTATGCCTAAATAGCCTCAGGTGCTGAATTAAAAATACTGTTTTATTTACAATTCTGTAGCGAATGATTCACTGTAGATGTACGTCAACATATTCATTAAATATTCATCATTCAGTGGTTTGTTTCTACTGCTATAAGACAGTGCAGTAGCAGTACCAGTGCTTAGATACCAGCAACAACTGCCTTACAACTACTATGAGTTCTCTGCAACAAGGCAATAAATTGCAACTTATTTACCAGAAATACCTATTTTTAAAAGCACTTGCTTTTCATTTTAAGTAGCCTCACTACTTGGACTGAAAGTTAGCTTGCAGGTAGCGAAGCCTCTTTGTTGCTATAGTCATCTAGCTTGCTCCGAGGATTCAATACGTGGGGGCTCCAAAGGGCCTGTGGGCACTGACTATATCCACCAGTGGTATGCAGGCATTTTCAGAGGAGGAGTGTCCTTTCTCCAGGAGCCACCTTGAGCCAGATACTTACTTTCTACCATAAAACACTTTCACCTTTAAAAACAAGTATGACTCCATCTTGCGAACCTTAATCACAAATTTTGGAAAGCAATAGATCAAATATGCTCCTTTTTATCTAAGAAATGTATGTGCCTAAAAACATATACTGCCTCACTCAGTGTAGAAGTACCAGTAAATGCATGCATCTTTCATTCAGTCTCAGCAGAAAATACTGCTTTGTGCTGGACACAGAGCTAATCATTTAGCTGGAGAGCCTAGAAAAACTTCTGCTAAGTTTTAGTTATCTGCACAAAGGTTTTATTTCAAATCTCTTTTTTTTTTCCTGTGGGGTATGCTCAATCATACACAAAAGTAGGGAATTTAATTTCATAGAGCAAAGCTGAACACAGTATTTCTTTAGGTACTTAAATACAGGCCACTTGCAATGCTTATACCTGAAATCTCACCGCAGCCAACAGCAGTCCAGTTACCTGGACTTTTCTCTTCAAACATGAAGTATCACACAAGGGTTATTACACAGAGTACAGGCAGGGAGCAGATTATGTTAACATGTTTTCTTTAGCAATTGGGACAGATTACAAGAAGGCATGAGTTTGGCCTCTACAACTCAGCTGACTGATGATAACTTACTTGCTCAGCTACAATAAACTAAGAATTTGCAATTGTACAAACATACCTCCAAAGGCGAAAAAATATCCATAGAATGATTAAAGACAAGAAGTCGCTTAGAACAGCAAAGGAGAAATCTTTACCTTTTCTGTTTATCAGAAGAAATCTAATTATAACCCTTTATTTGCTTATCTTTGGTGCTCCTTTGCCACTTTTTGCCAGGGAAACCACAATGGTGATGCCAGATGGCCGTTGGGGTGTCAGTTAGTAGAATCCGACTTAAACATGGTCAGCAAATTTGCCACATACATATACTTCTTTAATCATGCAATGACAGAGGAAAAAAGGAAATGTACTTACAAAGATTATCATGTGAACAGCCTTGCCTGGGATGCAAGGCACTGGCCTGCACTGCTGCTCTCAGAAGTAATGGTATTCATCCTATAGCCAGATGTAAAATGATTTCTGGCTTTCAAACTCTAAAAGAAATATTTTCCTTTCTGCTCCTGAAACCAGTCAATACTGCAGTATCCACAATTGTTTCTAATACAACTGCCTGAAGAGTGGGCATGGGGCAAGGATTACCAGAAAATGGCACCTTTCCAGATGCAATATAAAATTTTCTTCCCAGTTCTCAGTTTAGCTCTTCACTTCAGTCTCTGACTACACTGCTGGGGTTGTACTTCTGTTTCACTAATAGTCCTTAGTGAAGAGAGAGGTCTTGAAATGAGATGGTGAAAGTAGGACATGCCTTATAGAAAACCACTCTGAACCATTGGTTATACTATGCAGATATTTCTGTCTCCAGAAACTATGATGTTTCTCTTACTCTAGCTTGCTGCGCAACTCAGTGTTGTGGAAGACCTTGGGAGATGCAATGAATTTGTCAAGGTGAGTCTAAAGCGGACTTAGTTATTGAGATCTATCAGTAAGGATAGAGAGGGTCAAAACAACAAAGAATCTGTTAGCCACAACCAACATTGATTCTAGAATCTCAGATACATATCTTGTACTTGAAGTTTTAATAAAGATTTCTTCCCACTATATATATTCTACTACGTATTGTATTACAATATGTCATGCATACCACATAGTACAATTCTATGTATTGTATTAAATACTTTGAAATTTACTGTAAAAAATTGTGACAACAATTACAACTCCATGCTCGGGGAAATACAACCATCTGCAGAGCTGTGGGAGCTCCAAAACACATCGCCTGCCACCAGTCTCTGGCAACATCAGGCACCTCTACAGAATTTAACTCAGAGGACAAAGAGGATGATGGTGGGTTTGTGGCTTCCAGCTGGGCTGCATCACAGGCTTGTAGCAGAGACCTACGATGGACCCTACCTTCACTTATACAGGCTGCAAATCTTGCAAGATTTGAACAGGCCACCACGTTTGCTGAAGTATAAGTCTATGTTCACCAGCAAAAAGAAATAATTCCTTAAGTCATCGTCCCATACATCTCATCTCAAGCAGTACCTGCTGTCAAAAGGGAAATAGGCAGGAGCAGTGACTGCTGAAAGCAGCTGCCCCCAATCCCACACATCTTGATCTCTGCCCTGGCAGCAGCAGCAAACCTAATTTCCCTGGGTGCTGGCACAAGTAACATAAGCTATGAAGACACAACTAGTTTGCCATGCCCTTGGCAGTCTGTTCCTGCCCAAGGCAAAAATCTATATCACCTGTGCTACTGGCTGGCCCCATTTTTCAGTCAGTACTCTCTTATATGTTCAAATGACTCTGCTAGCACCTCAGAATAAGTCATTTGGGCCACACCTAAGGTTCTGAGAGATTTTAACAGTTGCCCTGACTCACAAATCTGTGGACTAATTGCCAGTAGCATCCAGAGATCATTAAAGCCCACATACAATTGAGACAACTTTGATATTATTGCTGAGAAAAGTGCCCACTTGAGTCATGTTATAATTCAGTCATTATTATTTTCATGGAAAAAGGCATATTCTCCCCCCACACACCCCATTTGACAGAGATCACAGGAAGGATTTATCCCATATAAAAATAAATAGCTATTTGCACGTCAGAAAATGGCTGTGGAGAACAAAAACATCAATTATTCAGTTGCAACAAACAAACAAAAGGGAAATTTTTCCAGTTTTTAAAAAGAAATAGGTTATTTACAAGCAATGAGTCCATTTTTTTTATTCACAAAGCAATTACTACATCCTCCTCTGTATGGAATATATGTATCGAGTCTAACACACTGGTTTGATTATTGAGAGAAAGAGCAAAACAGTGAGCTTTTAAAGCCAAAGAGCCTTGAAGTCTAACAGATGCCAGTTCAGGCTTTGGAAAGAGATTCCATTATGCCTTTAGAAATTTGCCCCCAGAAATGCCAGAAAGAGAAAAACTTTTCACAATTTTTTTTGAGGAGAGAGATGTTTTCCCTTTTAATCAGTGACTTGAAGATGTTGTCCCCATTCTTACACTTTAATGCACTGTTACCACGTGAATTGCAGGGCAATCATCTTGGTGATCCTTATCGTGACTGAATACAATAAGACACCACAGACCATTATTTATTATTTATATAACTGTTTGCAGCCAGAGGTGCCTATGAGGTGGAGATAAGGACACTGCTGTGCTGTCCGCACACTTAGGTTGGGAGGTGGGTCAGCATCTGCCCTTCTGCCTTCACTGCTGCTGTTTTCCACATGAGCTAGGGTGGACAGCCCAGCCTGCACTCCAAACACCTGCTCATTGGCTGGGCTAGTTATTCTCCCTCTTGCACCATCCATCCCCAGATAGGTCCCAGCCCCAACTCAACTGTATTCCCAGCTTCTGCTAGGAAAAGCAACAGTCTCTCTACTCCTGAGACAACACTAACTCACTGTAGATTTAGCTCATTTTTCCTTATTCTGACAGGTTTTAAAGAGGCTAGGAAAAAAATAGCAAGCACAGATTATGAAAAAGGTGTTTTGTGTGAAGAGTTAGTTCAGTATTAGTTTGACCGAGAGATAAAACAGCAGACTGTGGAATTTTTTTTTTTTTTTTTTTTTTTTTTTTTGCTTCATCATCTGTTTTTCTGAAGATGGCAAACAGCTAGCAAAGTGCTCATTAATGGATAGTGACAAGTAGTTTCCTGTGGTCTTAAAACAAACCATCAATTACACAGAGTGTTTTCACTTCTAGAAGCTGAAAAGCATTCAATACCATTGAGTTGGTTGCATGTGTTCTGAGTGATGAGAAATCCAAGAAACAAAAAACATATAAAAAAAAGGAAATAGTGAAACCATTGTGCATTCTCCAAACCAGTGTGCTTTGAAATAGCCTTCAACTGAGGCTTAGATTATCAGTGTTCTTGCTAAACAAATGGGTTTTGCAGTTCATAGCCTGATCTTCATTTGACCTGATCATCTTCCTTCAGCGGGTCTGCGAATGCTCAGGTCCCATAAAGCAAAGCACATAGATGCAAGAAGGCCAGGCTGCAGCTTTAATGGACAATGCCAAGAACGTTAATTCTTTTCACTTTTTCGTTCCATTTTAGCCCTTGTGCATGGACAGATGAAGAAAGAGGAAATTTCGAATCAGTTACAAAACATCCAAGTATGAAAGGACAGAAGTTTTTCTGCCCCTAGAGTGGCAGAGAACATGACATGCTCCTAAACCAGCCCATTTTTTCCTTCCTTTGTGTCCATCTTGAAACAGTCCCTAGAGAGAAAACACAAATTGTGTTGGTCAGCATTACAAGAAGAGTTCCTCACTGTATTACACAGAAAGGGGAACTGCTTGCACCACTGGAAACAATAGAAATAACAGCAGCCTAAAGCTATGTAAAACAGAGCCCTCACAGGCCTATTTATATAATCTAAAATAAATGAAGATATTCTCTTACATCTCCTTGCAGGAGATTTACACTATCTCAGGAAAAACACAGCTATTGTATCTGAATTGGTGATAAAAAACATGCTTCTCTACTGTGGGCAGAGAACAAACTATCTGGATGTTAAGGTACCCATCAACACAATTTTATACTTTACACTACAATAGACATGAGGTTTGGAAAATATGGCTTTAAAAAAGTATGGGAGATACACAAGCAAGCTCTGAAATTACAAGCTCTGTAGAGCATTTCCAAACCAAAAACAACACTTTGTTCTGAATTGCCCTTTATAAATAGATTGCAGCGTGTTACAAAGCTGGTCTGAGACACCTCTGCATTAGGCTCTAGTTACTGTATTAACGTTCAGAAATAAATTTTGACTGCATGACTTGATTTTATGCATCTATCCTGTAGCCTGTTGTTACAGCTGCCCATTAGCCATGAGCCAGACCCCTAGAGTTCGATATGGGACCCAGACTTGTTCCAAAGTTTTGTAGACTTTGGATCCAGACATCCAGTTTAAGGCCAACCTACAATCAACCATTCATTCCTTCACCACCAGAGACATTCACCACATATACAAAGAATGAAGTTTAAACTAATATGAAGAGTGTTCAACAACTGGAAAAAAAAAAGCTGCAAGCAAGAAAGCTTTTCTGGACAAATACAATATATACATCTTCTAAGCATGCTGCATCCAACTCCAGCAGGACAACAGCTGCCAGTGCCTTTCAAATGAGCAGGGGGCTTGGAGACAAAAGTCCTTCCCATTTCATAGCCAAATGCTACACAATAATTACTAACAGTGTTGCTGGCACAAAACAGTAACCACACACCCAGCCACAGCTGCTGTTGACTAGTCATATATGAGGCAGTTCATCATTCTCTGCTCTGAACCAGAGTCACATCAGGGACTGATTTTCACTTAGCATGTGGACACATGTTGAATTTACAGAAGATGTGGAAACATATGGAACATACGGAAAGCTGGCTCTCTACAAGTGGAAAGCTCTCTCCAGAAACCTGACTTCTCATGATGACAGATGTTCTTGTTTGCTTGTGCACATGTGTCACCACTGCATGCTAAAATGGTTCCCCCCATCCCAGTTGTATGCTTGTGCCATGAGTGATAAAGTAAAGCCTGTCAAGCCATTTCAGACTCGGATCATTCTCATTACTTAGGCCAGTGGATATTGTGTCCGTGTGATAGGTCAGCGGTTTCACAGGAATGGGTTGAATTATCTTGCTGTCCCAGAACCACAGTTCCAACCGCAAAGAAAATATTTCCACCCATATAAATATTTAATATCAGCAGTACCTTCATGTAGAAGAAAGCATAGTAGGGATCCCTTTGTGACTATCCTGAAGCATGCTAAATACAACAGTACCAATTTATTTCAGTAGATGTTGTTCATACCTACTATCTCTCAGAGCCAAGACTTATGAATAAAATTTTTATAACCCTGTTCAGGGTAGGTTTACTGAACATACATAAATACTTCCATTAGCATGGCCTGTCCACATCTGGGGTCAGATTTCAGAAAAGAAACATGGCCTCCCTTTTCAGCTGCAGATTATGTGCTTAATTATCCAAACATCAAATCATACTCACAAGCAGATGCATGCACAAATAGGAAGGTCAGTTCAGACTGAGTTAGACCTTTAAAAGCTAGTTTTCAGGGTCCAGTCCTTACCATAGCAGACATGCAAGTTCATCACAGTTCGAACCCACTGTCACTTTTTAGTAGTTGTTTCTACAACCAAAAACAAGGCCAAGAACTGTTCTTTCCACAAGCAGAAGAGCTCTTCTTAGCCCTTATTGAGACACAAAGGCTTGGAGCAGCTAGGAAGTCTGTGATGCCAAGTCCCGTGCTATGTTCTTGCAGGAAGACAGTATTTCTATTCCAGGACTTCCCTAAGTGTAAAAAACTAACACATACAAATGGGACTAATAGATTTTCTTTCACTATAGAGAAGTCTTCAGACTCCTCATGACCAATAATTACCTTTTACACTCAGGACAATCTCAACTTGCAGTAAAACCAATAGAGCATGGGATAAAGGACACAAGTTTCAGGCTTATTTCTTTCCATTGTTAGTCACAGCAGGAAATTACAAATCAATATTTTTTTCAAAGGGCTTCAGGCAGGGACTGTGGGCCAAATTATCATGCATGACTTCAATATGATTTGGATGGAGCCCAAGATGTTTAAAAAAGACATTAACCATCAATAGGCAAAAAAGCACCTAACTTCTCCTGTTCTCATGATGGACCTGGGAGCAACTTGGAGGGAAACTATGGTCCAGATGGACTGCTTTTGGCAGCAAACAACCAGCCTTGGTCACTACCTTGGGATGAGCCTAGGGAATGGGGACTACTCCATGTACACTGCTCAGTTACCCAGCACAGCCTCCTGAGGAGCCACCAGGCCACTGCTGGGGCAGGGATCAGATGAACTATACAACAAGGCTGACAAAAAGCACTGGACCGTCCACACACAGGTTTTGTGCTCATTTTGCCAGACAAGCAAACACCATGAAGTTCCCAGGGAAAACTGTCTGACCTAGCCCCACTACATTTTTAAAGAAGTAATTGTTTAGATCTATATGTCATTATACAGAGGCTTGTAGGTTGCCTCCGTACAGCAGAAGTGTTTCTGATATGCTGAGTAGGAACCATGTCTAGGCCAATTTGATTTTAAAAAAAAAGAAAGTATCAGCTCTCCTCCCCACACTCAAACAGAGCAAATCATGTGAGAGCTCAATAAAGCCAAATCAAACATTTCCCAGATGCTTTAAGGGACCATTTCATTGCCTGAGGTTTCATCATGACGAAAGTTACATATAACCATCCCTTTGCTGAGACAGAGCCATTACCTTCTACCATTTCATGTGTAAATAGTTATTTCCTTCACCTCTGTCTCCACTGAACCTCAAAGTTAACTGGACCATGAGAAAGCATGCTGACCCGGGAGAAAAGCCCAGAACACTAAAACATGGCATGAAAATATCACAGCTTTAATCCTTCATAGGATTAGTTAGTTTAAATTTGACTAGATAGCAGAGAAAATAAAGGATACACACGAAAAGACAACTGGTTACATCACCTCATTGGTTCCATGAGTGAGTTTTCTTGTATTTTTTCCTTCTCCCTTTCCCCCTCCTTTTTTTAAACATTTCTAGGGATCTCAAGTGAGACAGAGTGTCCCTTACTCTCTCACGCACAAGAGGAACTGCAAAACATTTCACAGAAGTTTTATCTTTGAAGAGCCAGACACAAAAACAGTTTCTACTGTAGCATTAAACATAAATTACGCAACAACCCTGAGCTTTCCCCAAGAGTTGGCATCTTGCTTTTCTTGTCTCAAAACATGTAAGTAATACTGGGATGTGTTTTGTGCACCCCTGTCATCCATTCTCCAGAGGAAAAAAAAAGAACTGGGGAGAGAAAGCTTTCATTTCATAAATAAATAACAGAGAGAAGGAACCTAGTGAGAAACATTAACGTCAGAAATGGAAAAATGAGAAACCAAGAGGGAAGTAACGTGCAAAGTGCTTTGGGTGTTCAGGAGCTCTGAGGGAAAGTTGTGCAAGATAGCCCCAAAAGCAGGAAGAAACATGTAATCTGTATGTGTGCATGTTTTAGGAGAGGAAACAGATGATAGCAAAAGACACACACGCACAAAAAAATTATCAAGAAGAAAAAGACTTGAACTCCTCAAGTCCACTTTGTAACTTTTCCCTTCCTCTCCCTACCCCAAGTTTGTGTACGTTTTTGATTAGGTCACTCAGACCAGAAACATAGCCATGAGTGCTTACATCTCACCTCTGTATACAAGCGACCTCCTTCTCATAGATGCCAAGCATATAACTTCCCCCAGCTTCAGCCAAAGATGCTTTTCCAATTAAATTGAACTGCTAAATTCTTATGCAGGTGCCACCTTTGAACATGTAACCGAGGGGCCTCCATTCCCCCTACCCTCCCCAAGTAAAATGGATACAGAGATGAGTTACTTCAGGGCAGAGTGCAAAAGTGAGAGGAAAAAAATAACTGAATTTATGACATCTTTCTTCACTTTTTAATTAGGGGCAAAATTAGAGAAAGACAACAGGAGCAAAATCAATTCGTTACTCTTGATTTGGGGTTTTTCTTTTTCTTAGTGACAATTTGACTTCTAAGACCAAATTCTCCCTGGGAAAATAATTCCACTAACTTCAAGCCAATTGCTGTAATAGATAAGTTGCTTACCTTTCTTTCTTAGGTCTGTGTGCATTCCCTCTTTGTTCTCTGAACCTGAAAATGTCTTTAATTGCAGGGCATTTCTCCACCAGCCCTTCAAACAAGCATTTCGTTTGTATGACCAAGCTTTTGTCCATACCTATAGCAAATGTTAAAGTGAATCAGACATTATTTCAACTGTAAAATATCAGGGGAAGAAAAAGACTTTGGAATATCCAGCATTTTGATTAGAAGAAAGAGTAAGTTGGACATACTGACTGATGTGAAGTATAAGTGATGATAGAAAAAAAATGACCTTTCTTTGTACACATAATTCATTAATGAGGCTTCCCGACTTCCCATCTGCAAGATGATAGTATTGGTGGATAAACTGTGCATCAGCATGATTATTTTAGCTCTGATAGTTCAAATCATGACAGAAAATGTGTAGTTTATTCCTGCTGATCTTTTTCTTTTCTAGGGCTTTTCCTTTACTTAGGACCTATGGTCATGATAAATTTTGAGGAATCTGACTGTGGGCTCAGCCGAAACTAAACTCTATGGAATTTATGTTCCAATTCTCATTTTTCAGAGAATTCAAAGATTTTTCATCTTTGTAAGATATCCCATTGGGAAGTAACCAGAAAACCATTTCCTTTCTCTTTTTTTCTGCCTCTCTTTTTTTTTTTTTTTTTTTTTTTTTTTGGATCTTAAAAGTCACATAAGAAAGATGAAATGATTTTGAGGATCTTAAAAGTCACATAAGAAAGATGAAATGACCATCAATAGCTCCCAGAGGGAAGGCTGGAAATAGAGAAGATTCATGAGTAGTTCTTAACGCATCAGCTTCTTCCACCCATTCAAAACCCACTTGAAAATCAGAAACCACACAGTAAAGGCCCTTATGATTTTGGGTACCACTTGAAAATTTAAACAGTCTTCTAATGGAAAAAGATAATTGATTAAAGGCAACAGTGCCCATCTACCAACATAATGTTCATGCTGCTCAGCCTGCTGTGGCTCTCGATTTTGCTGTTAAAGCCTTTCCTGTTCTTTTCTTTCATGTAGCACCAACTGAGACGGAAGCCTAACAAATGTGTCATTGTTTCCCAAGAAGGATCCCTGCTTCGTTCTCCCATGTGGGAGACACCTGGATGTAACTGCTAGGTGGTGGGGATAAAATGCTGATAGCAGGGCAATATTAACACAAGCCGATCCACTGGCATTATCTTTCATATTGCTGCAGTCTTTTGCTATTCAAATTCATGAATCCACCTTTCCTCTTCCAGTGTGGGTAGCCTTTTTTTTTTTTTTTCCTAATCAGTATTACTTTAAGGCTAACCATGCAGCAATCATGTGGTTCTATGCAGAACGTAAGTGTGTGGGAGACAGGCAAAAGTATATTTTTCTTTCTCTTCTAAGTCATACTGTAAGGGCCAAATCCACTCCCTGAGAAATCTCTTGAAGGGATACTCCCTTCCAAGCTAAGGGAATACGCTACTGCAATGGAGCAATTGCTGTAAGAGTAGCCCACATCCTGGTGAGATGTGGCTAACAGAAAGTAGGGACACTCCTTTTGCCTGAACATTTAGGGAAATATTTTTACATGAAGGCATCTACTTTTCATTCCTGAGGCAGGTTAAGAATACACATGTGGTAAGTTATTGTGACTCAAGCGAAGAGAAACTCCATCTCTTGTGCAGATACAACACAGGATAGTGAGCCCTTCTGACTTCTCACTGCCACTGCTGGAAGGCAGGGCACATCTAGTGCGTATTTTCACCTCCTATATCACTCCTAGATAGGCTTTCTTGTTTACCTCGCTCCAGCTCTGCTGCTTGCTGGGAGCCCTGGAAATTGATACAATCCACTAATACAGCAGCAAACTAATTCAGAAAAAAAATCAGCCTAGTTAAGAGGTGGAATTAGTTTAGCAAAGAGTTTTACAAGTTACAAAGCTATGACAAGGGAGATAGACAAAGGACTGCACACCTGAGAGCAATGGCAGAGGAAAGCAGGAATTTCTCCCCTTTGGCAGCCATACAATGCTTGTAAGCTCCATCACACACAGCTTCACCTTTGGAGCCATGTGGATGTTGTCTCTTGGCCTTACAAAGGTATCCAGACAGAGTAGCAGGGCAGGAAGGATAAAAAATGTAAGGAGTAAAATTCAACTAGAAAAAGGAAAATGTGAGGGGAAAGAGTTGTTCCAATTATATTATTATTAATAATAATATTATTATTATTGCTATTTGCACAGGACAATTGCAGGATGAGTATTTGAGAAGCCATTGAGTGCAGAAGCCATTTTGACCAGTTTTCTGTTAACAGCTCTTTAACATCAATCACTGATGAACATTTGGGGTAAAGGACAGCTTTGTTAATGATCCAGCACCCTGTTTTTTCACACTAAGGAGAGGGAGTGCTTAAATGTGCTTTGAGGCTGGATAACAAGCTGTTAAACAATATATGAGAAGACCTCTAGATTTTCTGGGGAAGAATGGAAAAAAAAAGAAAGGGAGATGGAGAGGGAAAGGGAAGGAACAACCTATACAGGTCATTATATATCAAAAAACAGATCACACATTTCATTTCTTTAGTTCTTTGCAGGTTGTTTCTCAAGTAAAAGACGTGATTTTTTTAAAAGGCCTTAACAGCAGTGCTTTGCACTTTATAGAGTTCTAAAGACATTGACATCACTGTGGCCTATAGCCTTTCCCTAGAGGAAATAGTGAGAGTTTGGCCCTCACAGCCAAACATTTCCCACTGTAACCAGCACACTGGGTGCTCAGCAGGGAGCAGTGCCACAGTATCATCATGGAGGCGCCGGTCCTCTTGTGAACGAGGCTGGTGAGGGCTCGAGAATCACGAGCTGCTGCCACTGCACCAGTGAAGTCCTCAAGACGTCCCAAGCCCAGTGAAGTTCCAAAACCAGGAAGCAGGCTCACAGGGATAGAAATTGTATCATCCAAGAGTATACAGCTATTGACATTCGGGGACAAATTAGCACAGCAACAGCCCAGAAACAGACAGGCAGCCAGAAGCTTCTCAGTATATACCTACTCTGCAGGTTTATACTCGTATAGGATCTTTCCCACTTACGGACAAAAGCTGAGTTCTGCAACACTGCACCAAGTGCTCATGGTGGCCTGCAGGTATCTATTATTTACCGCTGTCTCGGGAAGTCCATGCTGAAAACAGCCCTGGGGAGCAGACTATGTTTTGTCTACCACATGACCCAGTTTTTGGCAGTTCTGCCAAGCACTTCTGTTACTAGTGACAGGGATGAATAATGTTTAGTGAGGTAGGTGATTAGTTACATTAAACTATTTCCAGAGGAAATTAATTCCTACAGAGAAGCTCTGGCTATTTGAACTCTGTTTTAAAAAGCTGTGTTTTATTGTTGCCTAAGTTAATGAAGGAAAGCAGCTGACATGCTGCTATGTCTTCTGTGTTATCTCACAGACGCTTTTCTTTCAGTAACAGAAGAAGCAGTGGAAAAGGAGCATCCAACTGAAACGAGCTTCCGCTTGCAGTTTCTCTTGCTACTGTCGCATTGCTCTACTATTGCCTTGAGAAATATTTAGACCTACTTTTAACACAAAGCTGTGTATATGGCATCTCTACTAAGACCATTCTTGAGAAAACAAACTGTTTGCAAAAAGTACTGCACACACAGTCTTTGGCCTAGGAATGTAGGGAATAACATCTATTTTACCCCTCCACTCCTTAACAGCCTAGCACCTAATTTCCAAAAGCTTCCACTTCTGCTTTTATTCTGTCAGACTTACCTTTCTAGTGGAGCTCTTCTCCACAGTGTCCATCCCTGGACCCGATCTAGTCTTTGTAGCTTCAAGCTTATGGAGGCCCTCATTTGAAGCTTTATTCAGATAGCAGGATAAAGGTTGCATTAAGTTCCTCAATTAGAAGAACACACTCTGGATGAATTGCTTCAGACAGTATGTGCATACTACAAAATTTACCCTAACATTTAGGAAAAACTAGTCTGGGCTGCCTGTGTACAGTATACACCACCTTCACACCCAGGTAGGTTGCAATACTTGATGCAAACATTTCAGTGTCACATCTGTCGGCTTGCAATGTGTTTAAGAGAATGACTTTCTCATTTCAAAGAAATGTGGGAAAATGTGTGAAAAATGCTAAAGAGTCTTTTATTGCGCAGAGGCTGCCATTCCACACTGTGTTAATCTTAGCATGAATTTCAGGCACACTATCTCTGCTCGAGATCCTTTGCATGAATATTGCTGGAAAACACACTTTGATGTGATCAGATGCTTCACAGTAGTTCCTTACAGGAAACAGCAAATGGGTTGAAGCAAAGACTTCACAGGATGGGATTTCCCTCTGTTTTTTATATTATTATTTTGAAGAAAAATGATGAAAAACTTGAAGCGGTTTCAGTTTACATGCCTCTGAGGCTCCATGTGCTTGCAAATAATTAAGTAAGAGTATGCGTATTCAGGAAAAATATTTTAAAAAACAATGCTCAAAAATACCAGAAATAGATAGCTACATAGGCATACACCTTAACCTAGATACAGTCATAGGCAAAAACAACTTGGGATCCCTCACTTCAGCTTTTAATTGCCCTAAGAAATACAGCTACAAGGCTAATGCCTCTTCTCAGTCTTTATCCATCTGTTCCCCACTGTCTTACAGAATATTTTACATGTTTGGCTAGATGCTATGAAAATGCCCTGTCCCGTACACTTGGTCAGCTGAAAAGCTTCTCAGTCTCATAATGACAGGGTTTCCCTACAATAAATCCCAACCGTACAGCAGTTTTCCTTAACATTTCTACATCTACTGATCAGTGTTAAACCAAACAATGTTTGATTCAATGCATTGCATATACAGCCTTCCTCATCAGTACTCATCAGCCATTAGCATTCCAAGTTAATGAATCAGTTCCTTATCAGACTGCTTTAGGGCTTTTTTTACACAATTATGAATTTTGGGAAGATTTATTTGTCTTCAGATTTTTGGCACTAAAGAGTTTTTGTTCTCAAACTCCTTCTTTGTAGCCACCCAGAAGTGCATGTTTTAATGAGATCAATCAGTCAAAACACATAGATGAAGTCTGGTAGTTCTATTTATTTATGGACTTTACAAGTTTTGCTGACAATCTAGAGAAAAATTTCAGGACAAGACAGAGGCAGTCCTTCATTTCTGGTGAGAAAGGAGCAAGCAGTGGGATAAGGGGTCCACACCTCTTGAGGGTAGGGAAAACACCACAGGACAGTGGAATGGTGACTCTTCTCATTAGCACCCCAGCTAGATGCAGGAGATGGGCCTGCACCTCCTGCAGCTACGGCTTAAAGGCATTTCTCTTGGTCACTATACTTTGATTGTGACTGTGATAGCCAGAAGCATCTCCTAAGTGAAGGCCAAGATTTTGCTAGTCTTTTTTTGACTCTGTGAACTGAGAACTCCAACACAAGCCTAAGTCTTGATGCCCCAGAAAATGCACCAGACACAGTAAAACTCTACCACATAAAAACTAACTTCAGATCTTGGGAAACCTCAGTGTATTTTCTTCCAAGAATATTTTCATGCCAAACAATGTGCTCCCTTTCTAAGCCATTTTAGATGTTAAAAAATTGGAGGGGAAGGGAAGTGGGGGTGACCACATTTGTTTTACATAACAAAAAACAATTTTCCACTCCTCTTGTAACTAGAGATGTCTGACAAATGTTCAAACTAGCCTTTACTTACTTACTTCAGGAAAAAAAATCAAGTTAGGAAAATTTTTACTAGCAGCATAATTGGTCTCAGAAAAATGTCCAAGTGAGAAAAACAAAGTGAAAACACAAAAGTACATAGAGGACTAGAGTGGAAATGTCCATGTCACTTCAGCCTTTAAAGTTTTTGTCCCTTCTTGCTGCAGGTACATTTCACTTCTTTCAGTGTTTCATTACAACTACTATTAAGCTGGGATTGGTCCTGTGGGAGAAGAGTGTCATGCCAAAGATAATTCCCAACACTTACACATCTCATCCAAGAAGAGGCACTGTTTTCCAGAGGAATGGGTACCAAGCTGTATTCAGCTGCCTACTTTGTCCATCTACAGAACAATGGCAAGATAACTCAGAAGAGACAATGCAATTCCAGCTGGATATTGTAATCAAATGTGATTACAAAATGTGAGACAAAAATACTAGGACAGCAACCCAAAGGAGAGGAGTGAGTGAATATGCTACCACTTTCCTGGATATTCATAGATCTCATCTGTCACAGACAGGTGAAAGCTCACAGAGTACAGACATGTATGTGGCCATCAGAAATAAATAATCATCCTAAAAAATAAATCCCCATTTGCAATTAGAGTGAAAAGTTCATGTGCGCGTGTGCTTATTTGTACAATCTTACCTGCATTTCTGCATTGCATACCAACTCCGATCTGCACAGCAGGGGCAAGTCATATGGACAAAACCCCTGACATTTTTCAACTTCTTTTAAAAGTCTACATCCTTGTAGAGACTGTGACAGTTGCTGGACTGACAGGCCTAAAGAAGTGCGTTGCCACAGCTCAGAGCAACTGCGTCGCAGTGGGCAGCACCGCACGCTCACCCACTGCTCCAGCCTGATGTGAGGGGACCATGGTGGGGGGCCAACAGGGAGCCAGGCTTTCAGCCAGTGCCCTTTTGGCTTCACTGCAGAGAGGTGCCAGATTTGCAGCCATTGGTTAATTTTAGGCAGGCTATCCCCACTGGGCAGGGGCAGAAACCACCTCCTCATGTCACCAGATGGTAAGCAGTTGCCACAAATCTGTACCAGCAACAAGGAAGTAAAAAGTTGGATTCCTTCCATTACATGGGTGAAGAGAAGCTCTGAATTGGACCTGGATGCTCTCCACTGAGCATCCTACACCTGCACCCTCCAAGTCAGGCAATTCAGGTAGCCATTTCATAAGGGACAAATGTTTTATTTGCATTTGCCTTTTCCCTCTTGGGTAATGGGTATATATCACTGATGGCAGTCATGCAGGCTGTACACACAGCACTTCTGAGACCTGCTTTTGTGGGTTTTGCTCCTCAGACATTCAAAATACTATGAAAAGCCACAGTGGCATAGGTCATGTTCCAAATAGCAGTATTTACTAAATAAAGAAAAACATGCAAGGCCCAGTACAGCTCTGACTGGATTCTGGAAGCTTCCTCAACACTGTAATTGGTAAGTAGCACTAGAGCTTTTATATTTAAAGTCTGACACCCTGCAGTTCAAGTAAAACACATCTGCTAGCAAAGATGTATTCCATTTCTGAAAATAGAGTGTATATCACAGAGTCATAATATACTGCCACTGTACCAATGCCTGTCTTGGAAAGGTCAGCAACAGAAAGAGTCAGATTTTCTGATCTAGTAAGCCACCCACATAGCAAAATCTTCATTGATCAAGAACTACCCTCCTATTGCTTACTCTGCCTCCCCAGAGCAGTACCTTATCCCCAAACATCTCTGTGTGTGAAAGCCTGGACTCCAGCCCTGCAGAAGCTCTACTCAAGGTGCCGCCCGTTGCCCTGAAGAACAGACAGAGGAGCCACTCTTTGCTCTCTTGCACAGTAGAAAGCTCCTGTACTGCAAAGAAGAGTGGCACTTTAATGATTTGCAATCCCCATGAAGCTCAGAAACAGCTGCTTATCCACCTCAAAGTTAGGTGTTACTAAAAATAAGCATGGACCATGCTCCATCTTTTCTTTGCAAGCGCACAGATTTGGTTCTTGCTGTCTTTCTGTTTGCTCCAACTCAGATATCATCTCATTGCTTTGAAAGCTAACTGAGAAATCATGAGAGAGTATAACTGGCATATATCCCTTAATGTCATCTTTAAGTAGTTAGTGTGAAAGGAATCAGAGCAAGTGAGATATAACGAGCCCCAGAACCTGTGTCTAGTGAACACACAAAGAAAGCTGTTTCCCAAAGGACCTTCTGCATGTAGCTTTGAAAGGAAAGGGCCAGAAATTAGCATAGACAAAGGATTCTTGTTTTCAGAGTTGCCCTTCTGCTATGAAGGACTGAAGATACACTTTCAGAAGTACTGTTGTGGCTTAAATCTTCCTAACTACTACTTCATGGACGCCCAGCACCCTGCACTTTTAAAGAGATTTCATGAACTGTTTATCTTAATATAATATCCCAGGAACATTTATAGGGAGAGTTTTATTTAATGCAGTCTGTGATCTATATAAACATTACTGTGGTATTAGGCTAACCAAGCTCTGAGCTGAACTGGAAGTCGTGTGAGAGCTTTATTTGGGATATTAAAGTAGCACAGTTCAATATATGATTTTATTTGCAGTAGACTGCTGGGAATTAGAGATTAGTGATACGAGAATTTTAACAGTTGTGAAGTTATGAGAGGCTGACTCAATGGTTTTCATCTTCTAAAATGTCACCCAACTGTCTTTTGCTTGAGATTAAAAGATTAAGAATTTAAATACTTAAATCTCCAGAGAAAGGCTTGAACTAGGGGATGGGAGACAAGCATTGAAGAAGGAGAGGAGAAATATAAAAGTATCTGCAAACATTGTTCCATGGGGTTCTTGCAAGTGACTAGAAAAATGGCACTGATGCCTCCAAATTCAATTTTCTCTCCATGACCCTGTGTCAGGTCCATTCAATTTACAAGTCAATTTCATATTATTAATTGTCAGCCTTGATAACTCCACTTGGGATCCACAAATCAAAATGTGTCTCTTTAGGCCTCCTAGATCACCATAATGAAGATTCTACCCTTTGTAATTTACTTTTCGGTGCTTTGGAGATCCAGACCAGAATCTATCTTATTCAACCCTGCAATGCCTCTACATGTTGGCTCTGGATCTTCTCTCAGAAGCAGCTCTGTTGTTTAAACACGGAGGAGACAAAGGCAGACATTCCCCAGGCCTCTTCACTTTTTTCTCCACTCTCTGCAAACAGATTCTATTTGTTGTACACATATTGCTGGGATTGCTGAGAGGATCTGCGAAAGATGGCTCTGAAGATACCGGAAAAGACCCACCAAGTGAAGGAACTACCTGTTTCTCTGTCCTGATCTGCACAGTGCTGTGGCAGAACAGACAGAGGTTGCAAACAGAAAAGGAGGAAGACAGCCTCACACAAATATAGTAGAGAGCTTTAAAGTGCTTTTCATTGATTAGGTTTTATTTCTCATGTACACAGGAATCCAGGTCCCTGTGACATCTAAATTTTTGGCCTTTTGCCACTAGTATCAATAGCTACCATTTGATATTAGCAGAGAACACCTGTCCTATTTGAAGTCCATCCTTCTTCACATTCCAGGCTTGATCCGATTTCATGTACACAAGTATATACTATTTAAGCTCGTACTTTCAGGAAAGTGATAGTGCTTTACATTAGGAAGTGCCACTTGCTAGATTCACATATGGCAACTGCATGGTGAGTTGAAACAGAAGAAATCAACGGCTGTGTGTGGGAGTTCCTGATTTGTGCTTGGAGCTACTGCCTCTGTGCCAGGTATAAAGGCAGAAACAGAACAAACTCTTCCAGTGAAAATAACACTATTTTTGACTACTTGTACATTACCAAGATCAAGGATCAGATCTCATATGTCAGTCATTTTAGCCTTTGAGACAATTCCAGACTCTGTGTATTGAAGCCTATCTCATTTTTACTGTCTGCAACCAGTTTCTGGTAATTATTCTGTCCCTGAACGAACATCCAGTTGAACAGAAATGATCTGATCCTACAAAGGTAGAACCTTTGTATTTACTCCCCTTCCCCTGAAAAAGAAACCAACTCCAAAATACATGTATCAACTATAAGCTTAAAACTTTGTAACGTACCAGTTTTCAGGATGGAAAAATACTAGTGATCCATGATATTCACTGCATTCATTCTTCAAATTTTTGGGATGATGGTGCAAGGAATAAGAAAATCACCACATAGCAATTAAATTAATGCCACAGAAAACCACAACCTGCTAAAAAAAAAAAAACTTGCTACATAAGATTTCAACAAATATTGAATGTAGTCTATCCTCTCCTGAACCAAGACCCTCCTTGTAAAAACAACTCCTCCTTAGCAAGTTGTTTAAAGGGAACCTTTTATAGGATCTTTAAACAGTTGCAGAATTGAATTTTCATTTAGGTTCTCATGTTCTTGGCTGAATCACTTTTTTTTTTTTTTTTTTTTTTTTTTTTTTTTTGCTGTTCTTATATCCAATTTACAGAGATCTAAAATAGCCACTGTAATAGATTAAACACACAAACACACGGGTCCTGATGTAACTTTCATTTCAGTAATTCCCTAAGTATCTGGCTGTGGGATACAAGGGAACTATGTTAGGACAGGCATCAATTTTGGACACACCATAGCAGTACTCATTTTCTTACAGCCTTTTCAAACAGGTACAGTTATGACACTAGTCTTCCTCTGGGAGATTGAGTGAGCAAATAAACCTCAGCCAGTGGTGTTTCATGACTCTCTCCCTTGCTCTTTAATGGTTTGGCTTAGGAGTTTATGCTTTGTAAAATGGTATTCAGTGTAGAATGCCATCACAGCTAGAGTTGACTTAGTACCTAGAATAACGCAGCGATGCTGGCAATCATTCCAAGAAGAACACAGGACAATAATTTGTCTTTATTCCTTTGAGATGAATTACCCTCCATTGCCCATCCTTGCCCTCCTTTTTTTCACCTCCTAAACCTCTTAATCATTGCTGAACTACCATCAAGGTAATTTCGTTTATCCATGTCATCTAATCCCGTTTTGAACCCTTTTAAACATTTGGCCTGGCCTTCATGCTGCGGCAACAAGTTTCATTATTTATCAAACACTGTGAGAAAAGGTCTTGAAGACCTTTAAACCTGCACTTCAGAACCTGCACTTCAGTGAATTTCCTTAGATATTTTTGCCTTATGGCAGGCCATAGAGGTTTCTTATTCATCTTCTCCATGCCATTCATAGCACCCCCCAACTCTCTTTCCTGATCACCTTTTTGCCAAACTGGAGAATGTGGTTTATCCTCCTGTTGCAAAAGCTACATTATCAATCATACCTCTCGTCCTTTTCTTACGTTTTCCAGTCCCACTACATCCTATTCAAGATGGTGTGATTAGACCTGCACAGATTTATGCAGGAACATAATGATGCTTGATCTCAGTTCCTTTCCTGATCATGCCTTGCCTTCCATCACAAGGTCGTAAGGGAATTGAAATAATAGCTTTTATAATGCAGAGACAGTACCTTCTGTGCCCCAGCTGAAATGGTTGGGGTTACAGGGGATCCAGGCTCAGATGAATGAGAGAATGCCACCAATAAAAGAAAAGAAATAGAATGAAATAAAATGAGGCAGTCCGGTTAGTATTTATTTTAAGAGAGGAGATAGTGAGATAATAAAAAAGAAAAATGTATGCAAGCTTTCCTAGCACAGTGTTTTGGAGGGGGAAAAAAATCATATTTTATTGTCAAGCTGTGGTTTGAAAAAGTGTCACTGAGAAAACTATACCGGAAATTTAGGGTATGTCTATGCTGCACAATGCTGATTTACCCAGCTAAGCTCTCTGCTAATGCAGCTATATTGCTTATAGTACTTACAGCTAACTAGTTTAGAGGTCTCTCTGAAATTTCTTCACCAAATTGCACTGTGCAGTGGAGAAATACATTTTTTTTTAGCCTTCAGCATTAGAGGGCACCTTTAAAAGGAAGGTAACACACAACTATCTCCTTCATAACAGTGGAACGGCAGCTGTGGTGCTCTTAAAAGGGTGTTGACTGCACCTCACAGAAAGAACCCCCCCCAGCTGAGCCAACGTACATAGCTTAGCAGTGCATGGATGAATATTCTTCCTGATTTCAACAGAGGTGCTCACAGGCATAAAATTAACCCCAGGCATCAGGTTTTGTTGCAACAGTAGGTCCTAAACAGGCATAAAATTAACCCCAGGCATCAGGTTTTGTTGCAACAGTAGGTCCTAAAACAGGTAAACCACAGACACAATGAAAGCGAGCTCCAAAAGAGAGCCTGTGCAAGATTTTGTGCAGCTGAGGTGACAGGACCAAATGTAAATGCACGTTGTACCTAGGATAAGGCATTTACTATACATCTGAATTCATCTTAACTCTGTACAGGCCCCAAACATAAGAGTTAGACAGTTCAGTTAGAAGTGCATATGCAGCAGTGGGAGGCCTTATTGGGTCAGCACTGACCTAGATAGGTTATCTCTGCCCATAATAACACAGCAACACCCACATCCGTGCAGAGGGTATGCTATCATGAAGGGCCTGGGTCTGCCTCCAGAGAGAAGCCCCATACTGTTGCCTTAAACCCTTCGACAAAAGCTACCACAAGTAAGCCTAAAGGGGCAATGCCATCTGCCTTGCACATAACCATCCAGTGTGCTCCAGAAATTCAATAGTAATGGAAAACTAAGCAGCTTGGCCTTGGGCTGCAGAGCCTCCTTCAGGAACATGCAACGACACTCAACACCAAGTGGTACTTAGAGGTAACGGATTTGAATGTTTCCAAGGAGCTCTTCACTGAAATATGCACATAATAATCACACCTCCTGGACACCAGAGTAGCTATCCCCACAGACCAGTCTGGGAGAAATGCAGTATTAAATTAACAGCTACCCATGACACATAGAACTGACAAAATGGCAGATATATTTTTGGCCAGATTTCCTGTCTGTCAGCTCTCTTCAGTAAATTTTCAATCTCTTTAGCTAATTTTAACCAAATTTGAAAGAAGGACTGAAGTCTCATAGATAATTATATTTTTATAAGTTTCAGAGATCTGGCAGCTGGACAGAGGAGAAAGACCAAAATTAGTGCCTTCCATTAAGGGAGAGGCAGGCAAAATTCATCCGTTATGTAGTCCAGCTAGCCTCAGAGAGCCAACGATCAGTACACGTACAGCTGCAGGCTAACGTAGCCAGTGTTTTCTCTTGTCCAATGGAGTTGTTAGGAAGGACATGGAGAAAAGCTGGTAGTTTTGCACTGGCACGTTCACAGGATGCCAAGATTAATTAGTTCTGTTATTCTCATAACAGCTTCTATTATTTTGTTGAGGTATTAGTAATGGCAGAGCATCCACTGAAAATAGGATGATTTGTGAAGGAACAAGCAGTCAAAAATACGTATTTTACTGTAAAAAAATGCAATGATGAAATCTCTGCAATGAAATGTTATTCCTGAGCATTCCATTTTTCATCTTTTAATCTTACAGTAATTAGAAAGTGAGATTTGACAGTGAATTCTGTAATTATTAAGTAAGAATTTAAAGCATCTCAGGCCAATCTTCAATTATTTGTCAAATTTAGGGAAACTGTGTTTTGTCTTTAAATTAAAAGCAAAAGGAAAAACAATTTTTCAGAAATAAAAATGCCATTGTTCAAGGAAGAGTAATAAAGTATAAATGCCTCTCCCTCAGTGGACTGTCTTAGTAAATGAACAAGAATACTGAAGTCAATAAATTACCATTTCCAAGCTTCATAAATCATCAGTAGCTAAACCATGTAGTTTAAGTTTGCAAGATCTCAGAAGAGGCTAAGAAAATATCAGTTGCTATATTTATAGGCAGAGTGATGTTCACATCGTTTTTTCAATTGTTGCTTGCAGTGTCAACATGGTAGAAGTTGAGAGCCACCAATTTCAGTGATGGGTAAATACAGTTCTCCACACATTAAACCATACACACAGGCATATGGTTATTCAGTAGAACAAGAAGGTTTTATTTTCTCATTATCAAATGCAAGTTTACTAGCAGATTATCTGGAAGAGCTTGCTAAAAAGCAATGCAAAATTAACTCAAAAGTAGGGCCAACATAGATACGAACAGCAAATAGCCCTGAAATTTAGATCACAGTCTAGAAAATAAAAAAGTGGGAGAGCTGATCAATGCAGGAGTTAAAATATGACGACATATGCAGTGGGCATGAATATTAAGGGAGCCATCCAAGAAACAGTGACAGAGACCACCATGGGGTTCCTCCCATAAAGAGGAGCCTCTAGATGGAACAACTATCCAGAACCCTAAAGGACATATACCACCACATTTTAAAAAGGGAAATTTGGAAAAAGTCAACTGAACATCTGGTCTATACTATGAAATGAATCCACTGCTGAAAAGGATTTTGTGCCTTGTGGAAGAGAAATCTAAGCTTGCCTGCATTGTCCTGTGATTAGATTATGGGTGAAACATCTACATTTGGATATTGCTTCCTCAAAAGAATTCTGAGAATCTAAGTCCCATTAGCTAACCATGAAACTTGGACTCCTAAGTATCCCAGTTTCCTCAAACTGGGAACCTGTGTCACTCGTGCCCTTCTAACGATTTTTACCTTAAATTTTAAACTCAGCAGGCTAGGGACTGTGTCTTATATGTCTGTCTTCTTAGCTGCTCCCAAAATACAAAGATCAGCAGACCACTCGTTTCTACAAAATCAAGAAGAAAGACACCTATGTAATGGACAAATGAGAGAAAGCCCCCATGACTGAGCTCAGAGCCCGACTGGTGCATAATGGGTGTAAGAAAGCTGGTTACTAAACGTTGGTTCTACTGTTAAACAGGCTGATGGAGTGCATCATTATCAAAAGGAAACATGCACGTCTATGACTGCTTTGAAAGAGCTATTTCTTGTACTTGCTCAGTTTAACAAGGAAGCCATTTGAGTACCGCAGATTAAGATTATTATTGTTTGTTGTCATGAGGAGTCTTTGAAAGGAATCTATGAGTTTAGCAACACACAGTACATGACAGCACTCAGCGCACAGCTTTTACTGTTCCTATATCTCTGAACAGCACTTGGTGACCTTGAATATTTTGAGCAGGGACACAGGAGGGCTCTATTAAGAAGAAATTAAATACTGATTTTTTTTCTTCTTCTGGCATTGGACATCAAGATAGATGCCAGAAATTCATCTGTTATGTTGAAGCTGACCTGAAATAGGTGCTTCATCAAGTTCTAGTGCATAGAAGAGGAGATACGGACAAAGAATCAAGAAACTTTCCTAGCTTTTCAGAAAAAATCTTTGTCAGTGTTTTGAACAGATGCTCAAAAAATCTCACGCAATTGGTTTTAGTTTAGGCACAGTTATCATACTGCTCTCCTACACTTCAATCACAGGTCCATTTACTCATGAAAGTGGTCCACAAGAAGTTTGACTTGGAACGGAGAACTCGGACTTACACAGTGCTCAGGAGCTTTGCTGATCCAAAACCTCACACTAGTGTGGCCTCCCACATTGCTCAGGCCATAAACCTTCGAACAGGAATTCCTAGGTCAAACTCTGTAACCTTGCTGTTAAGCTGGTTTATGATAGTGTTCTAGTTCACACTAGCTTCTGCAAAGAAATTTCACAATTAGCATATCTTTGCACTAAACCTCAAAAAGAAATATTGAACTTTCTTACTTTACATGACTGCTAATAGCAGAGTGCATTCACTGACTACATCATTCACTCTAAATTAACAAAACAAAACAAAAAAATGTTGCCTTCAGAGCTCAGCTCTAGATTTTAAGGCCACCTTGACTTTGTCCAGAATTGGGCGAGTTCCAGGGTTGAGGGAAAAGAGAGTCAGCACTTGTGATTGCACCAGAGCCAGGCTGCAACTTAAACCAGGATACAGTCTTTCTGGCACCTTTAGTGCTACTGTATCCACTTTGCAAAGAGAGAATTGGAGGACATTGTAATGATTTATTCAAGCCACAGTCAGGTTGTTCACAGTTCTCTGCTGACTATGCGACATGCACCCTTGAACCAGGGCTTCAACTTACCAACATTTTTGCAGAAAATTTGGAATAGCTGACCTCTGTGGAAGAGTAACAGCCCAAAAATATTGTGAAGTCTTTGTCCTTGGAGGTCTTAAAGGCCTCACTGGATAAAGCCCTGAGTAACCTCATAGCTGACCTCATAGCTTACTCTGCTTTAAGCACAAAGTAAGGTAAGACACTTCGTGTGGTCCCTTCCAACCCTTACAGTTACCCTACAATCCTATGGAAATGTGGAAGACTTCCAAGCAAACAGTCTTTGGTAATATTTTCCCCCATGGAAAACAAAGTTAGGTATTTTCAAATATTAAACTCCAGAAAAAAACCCTATCTGTCTTGTATCCTATTCAGATATGCTGGTATGGGCTAAAAGGCGTTTGGCCAATCCTAAAGCATGGGTCCTCATTTCAACGTTTTGTGACCCAAATCAAGTTATTCATCTCATTCTAAATGTTGACATAGTGGTTATCTGCAGTCTTTTTAAGCCTAGTGGCCTGAAACTTTAGGAAAAATATTGACATCTCATTATTATCTCATCAGTTTGATCTGTTGGAGAGAAGAACTCTCCCTTCGCAAGACCTTCAGTAAGGCTTGCCAAAATAAGGAAGTTTACAGGAGGATCTGCTGAGGACCACAAGGAGATAGCTGGAAAGCACTTGGTCAAAGCAGACCTAATTTTCATGTATATTTTGTATGTACCATCTGGGGCTCTTTCTGTTAAAGCAGATTTTTGAGCTGTGGGAAAATATAGGCAGTCAAAAGTAAACTCCAACATGGATTGAATGAGGGGTGGCAGCCTGCAAAGGTGTGGCAAAGCTTCTTGTCACACGGAGGATCCTGAGGGAGTTCTGTTTCTGAAAGGGATGGTGAAGACCCTTGTTTGAAAGTCATTAGGGAGGCACTACAGATTGGCCCTGCTTCAGTTCTTGCACAAAATCATGGAACCACAGAATAATCTAAGCAGGAAGGCACCTCTGGAGGTTCTCTAGTCCAACTTTCTGCTTAAAGCAAGGGTGACTTTAAACTTAGATCAAGTTGCTCAGGGCCCTGTCCAGATGAGTTCTGAATATCTCCAAAGATGAAGGTCCCACAACTTTTCTGGCTAACCTTTTACAGAGTTTAACCACCCTTCCTATGAAAATTGTCTTCTTTACGTCTAGCTGGACTTTCTCTTGCTTTAACTTGTGTCTGCTGCCTCTCATTCTTTCTGGCTGCATCTGTAACTTTCCATTAGGCAGTTGCAGACAATAATTCAACTCTTTCCTTACTCCTTAGCCTTTTCTTTTCCATGATGAACAAACCGAGCTCCCTCATCTTCTTCTTGTATGTCATGCTCCAGCTCCAAAGTGTCTTAGTGGCCTTCCCTTGGACTCACTCCAAATTGTCAATATCCCTCTTGTACTAGGGGGCTCAAAACTGAACACAGTACACCAGATATGGCCTCACAAGGGCTACTTGACCTGATGGCTAAGCTCCTGCTAACACAACTCCCTCTGCAGTTTCCACTGTAATTGTACTCCCTTCAGTAAGTTTCTCTAGAACGGTAATATTGTTATTTTGCTTTTGAAAGACCGTAATATAAGCTTGTTCACTTGCTGTCCACTTGGGAAGCTAACTGTTACTGAAAATAACCATTTTTTCCCTCTCCAGGTACAATTCTGTCACTTATATTTGTAATAAATCATGTTTCACTCTGTGACTAGTCCTGCTTATTTCTGGGATCATAGAATCACAGAATCAGTAAGGTTGGAAGGGACCTCTGGAGATCATCTAGTCCAATCTCCCCGCTCAGCAGGGTCACCTAGAGCATGTTAGAAAGGGTTGCATCCAGGTGGGCCTTGAAGATCTCCAGAGGAGACTTCACAACCTCTCTGGGCAACCTGGTCCAGTGCTCCGTCACTCTCACAGGGAAGAAATTCCCCCTCACGGTCAGGTGGAACTTCCTGTGCTTCAATTTCTGCCCATTGCGTCTTGTCCTGTCACAAGGGACAACTGAGAAGAGTTTGTCCCCATCCCCTTGACACCCTCCCTTAAATGGTGACAGAAGTGGCAAAGTTTGACCTATAATATCTGTGTGTATCAGAAAGTGAGAGTGGAAGAAAGATAGACAACGGATTAGAGTACGACATATTCTCAGTAACCACTCACATATGCCTGCACCCCCACAGAAAAGAAGTCTCAGTCTACAAGAAGTTATTAATTATATTTTAAAGCTCTAGTTGTTTATTGAGCTGTTTTGGAAGAGTCAGCTACAAAATCCATTTGATTCTATCATTATAACTGGTCAAATAAAAAATCCAATTAAAAAAAAAGATCAACTTAGAAGCCCAATAAAGACCGTGACGGAGCCAAAGGAGCCTTATATTTTTTTTCCACAAATGCTTCTATTGCATTTCACAAATATTTGCATAAAGTTCCCAGGCACCTAACTTTCAGCTTGTTGATATACTCCTATATCCTCCTCTTACGAGTTGGCCCGTCCCCTAATGTTTTTCAGTGAAGACTTTGCATCATAGGGTGGAAGCCAGTAAAATCCTGAAGACATTACTCAAGCTTAAAAAGCAAACAAACAAAACCCTCCAAAACCTACTCACAAAAGTAGAGAGGAAGCATAGAGGGGTTAAAGCAGAATCAAAAAAGGTTGACTTCCTCAGAGATATCCATGAAGCCATGACAGAACGGAGATCAGAGTTGCAAGTCACCAAGCCCATCCCAGCCTAACCCTGTGTCTATGGCGAACATTCCCACTGCCCCCAATGGGCTTGGGCCCTCTGTGGGGGCAGCCAGCCCAGGAACCGAAGGACTGCTGTGACATTGTGCTAAGGATAACCAGACACTCTTCAGGGGTACTTCCAGAAGCTGCAATACTGAGAGCTGTTCGAAATGTGCAGTATAGACTAAGCTGAGATGAAAAAATGAAAAGAGGAGGAGCCTATCTCACTTTCCATTTTCAGCTATTAAGCTCCACAGCTCTTCTTTCTTCCAAACTACCATCCTTTCTAACATCCTATTTCCCATATAGCTACCAAATGTGATATATTCACAGCTTTTCTCCTCTAGCCTACATCTGAGGCACCAGGTGACCAGCCAGCAGCAACTGAAAAGTTGGTACATTTTCCAGCCCATCCCTGCAGTCTGGGCAGGAGAGGGAGGCTTCCAAGCATCCAGAGAACCCAATAAACTCCAGTTACACATGGCTTCCTTTCCCTCTCCCATGTTCCACACACTGCGTTCACATCCACAACAACCTTTCTCATTGGCTGACTCCCCCCTCCACCCCCATCCCCCACAGCTTGAGTTTGATACTGCCGAGGGAGAAGGCTGGAGAAGCTGGGAAATCTACAGGATCTCTTTGGTCTGACTATTTTCTCAGTAGTGAACCAAACGGTGTTCTAATGCTCACCACAGCACTAGCTACCAGAGCAAGACATCTTTCACCATAAAATCTTGTTCAGAAAAATCCAGAACAGTACTACACAAATTATTTTACAATGGGGTGCAAAACCGTAACACGAAAACACTTTCCCACCAGCTTTTCCCAAGTCAGCTGGTAAGGCTGGAGGCACACTTCCACAAGCACAGCTATACAACCCAGTGTACAACTGGGACGTTCTGCTGCCACTTCCACTGCAATGATACAGCAATATACTTTCTGTCAGCTGATGCTTTCTGGGTAAAGTACATTAGTAGACCTTTGCTCTCATCCTTGGTACTCTATCCCAGCTTCTGTGTTCTTCAGCTGTCTCAGCAATAAAACACCTAACTAATGATGCTAGTGTCCAAATCACCACTGGACTCTCTGAGATATCTGGCTTGGGTTTCTCTCTCTACAGAACTATAGCATATATAGATTCTGCAATCTCAAGCAGGCATTAAATCAGTGTGTCCCCCCTACACATTGTGTCCTGCTTCCACTAGGATGTTTTGCAGCAAGATAAATTGGTCTCACCACCTACTCTGCTGCAAGCATTCACTCTTCCTGGCACTTTAGAAGGAGACTCTAAGTCTAGGAGAGCCCCCCTCTCGGAGGTGTGGCACTGCGGGAAGGAAAGCCAGCCTGGGTATTACTCTGAGAGCAAATGGGAAGCGATATCTGCTCTCATTTCATTAAAAGAGCCTCTTTCTCAAGCACTGCTAATCTTAGGGATATTTAGGTAGAATCAAAGTAAGATAAAGAGTATTATTACATTAATACATATATATGTATTCCTTCCCCTCCCACCAACTTTCCCTCCTTGACATCAGCAATTAGCATGTCTGATGAGAGATGCAGCAAGGAAACAATTTCAGGTTGAATGCATCACGTACTGACTCACTGCCATGAAGCTCTACACTTCACAGAATTCCTGGTGAATGACTATGAAATATTCATCAGCTCATATTTGTAAATGGCCCAGCAACATACTGAGTAAATGACCTCTGATGAAGCGCCTTGCATTAAAATGGAACAGCAGCCAGCTGAAGCAAGGGAGCTACAAACTACGCATGTTTTGTCAGCACAGACAAGCAGCAAACACAAACAGAAAGAAATCTAGTTGGAATCATCATCCTGACAGTGAGAAACAAATGAGGAGACAGCCTGTTTACTTCAGAGAGACCCACTGGTAGGGCTGCCTGAGGTAGGAGCAAGTGGGGTAACCTGGGCTAATTTTACTCCCTGCCCTTTCGCATTATTGGAAAATTAACTCAGCAAGGAAGGAGCATGAGCTGTTCTGTCCTCCTCTCAGCGTGTGTTGGCCATGGTTATTAACACCAGTCCCTTCCCCTCCTCCTGCACCTATACTGCAAAGCAGAACTATTCTTTAACCAAGAGGCCAAATCCCTAAGATAGTGAATGCAAGCCTGTGCCTCCAGAGCCAAAGGGGAACCTGATTTCCTGTAGTAGGTGCCCAGACCTGGGCAGAAGCATCCCCCTACTTTGCATTTCTTGCCTTCCCTGTGCATTTTGATATAAGCCCCCTTCTAGGTAGACCTGGGACTGTTCAGGGTGCAGGTTGTGAGAAGAGGGGATATGTCCAAGCACTGCTTTGTTGGTTGCATTATTACACAGTGATGATTTAGGGAGCAGAAGGGTGGATTCTCTGTCCTGCTTTCATTTCTCATCATTATTCAGGCTGCATGATTTCCAGGGAGGTTGCCAGCACTGCACTGCACCGCTTGTGATGGTTAATCCTCGTACGGGAAAGCTCCACAATGGAAATTGTGAGGAGAATGCAAAATAAGTCAGGCAAACCTAGCAAGTGATTGTAAGCCTCCACAAAATGCAGACGCAGCCACGCTTAGCCTTCCCCCAGACCTTATCCAAGGTACTTTTTTTGAAAACAGACTTAAAAAAAACCCATTGATTGCTGCCCTGGGGCCTTACAGAAAGGTGAGATCCTACATCCAGAGCCAGATTGGGATGTAGACCTTATTATTATTTATTTATTAATTAAATGTACTGTGGTAAGGAAGATTTGCATTCAAGTCCATAGCTTAGCAAGAAAGTAGTATATACTGCAGCTGAGAATTTAAACAAACAGCACCATCAGGTGGTTGATGTAGATACAGACGCCCAGAGTCACCACATACCCAGGCCTTCCAAGTCACTAGCTTACCCTAGACAAGAATAGCCATGTCATTCTTTACACACATCCAGCTACTCTGCTCTTAAAGACCTCCAAGAAGGGAGAGCCCAACGCCCCTCCTGGGAAAAATTGTCCACATCCAAAAGTATAAGAAAAGGTTTTGATGGCAGCAAGATACATCAAGGCAAGACAACAGGGAAAACATCCAACACTTTTCTTTCATACTGTTATGTACATCTTTTACAGCTTGTCCTACTTATTGCTGATGATCATATGTATCTTAGCTTTAACTAAATAGTTCAACTAAACAGTTAACAAATGACATGCACTGGCAGTCAGAATGCTGGTCTGAACAGAATTCAAGTCTTGATCTGTCTCAACCCCTTCAGCCATTTAGGGCACCGGCAAATTAATGTTTTCAGAAAACTATCTTCACTGTGCAAACATCCTGGAGCCATTGCTGGCTCCTCTCCCAGAAGGTAGAACCTCTCCCAGGTTCTACAGGGAAGAAGAAGGATATCCCATTCTGCCTCAAGCAGGGCTCTTGCACCAAAGACTGCCTTTGAAATAATTTGGCTCCTTGTAGCATCCTTGATACCTTCTCTTGCTGTCCACACATTTGATTAGTGAAACCTGGGAGTGGAACCATTAACGAAGGGGCCAGATCCCTAAGATGGGGCCAGAGCCATATCCATTTTATGTGAATCATGGAGCAAATACAGTTCCAAAATACTTAGTGTTGAGTAACTGAATAAGCATAAAAACAACAGGAACTCAAGTCTAAACTTCTGACCTTGGACATGTCATCTTTGCACTTAGTCTCACACATACAGTACTTACCTATCTTTCTAAAGGTGGGAAACCTTTGGATGAAAAAATCTGAAGAAAAGCAAAATACTGTTTTGCCTACAGTCCTGCAGTGACTGCAACCACATCTACACTACTTGCACTGCTTCCAAGGGAACAACCTACCCAATTAGTCTCACTTGCTTTCCTCATACCTGAATATTAAAAGATTTTTTTTGTCAGAGTTTTTTCCACTCTAGAGTATAATGAGATATTTTTAATTGTCTCCTAACAGAACTTGGATGATCTAATTAGAAATATATAAAAATACATGTAAATAATGTATAAACAAACACACATACAGTCATGGTCATAAATTTAAAGGAAAACTACTCAAACATATGATTACTCAAATACTTTAGCAAACACCACAGCTCAAAGTTTCAACCTTGAGTACCCAGTTATATCTTATAGCAGCCACCCAGAAAATTAGGATCTTCCATAGCTATGTTTATGTTTATGTATATTTATATGTATATAGAAGGGAGGACTTACATATCAAATTTCAGGCCTCTAATTTTCAAAAATTTGTGGGCTGAACAGGAAGTCCTATGTTTCTAGTTATAGTACCCAGGGATCATTTCTGTACGAAGTGCATCATTCAGTGACCTTGAAGAGAGATTGAAAGTTGTTGACAGCCCATCTCAAAATCTCTAACTTCTATAATAAAGAAACCTCCCAATTCCCAGATATGCTCAATGCAATAAAATTTCAGAGCATCCCACATAAAGGTGATAACAGAGCACCTAACACAAAAGAAGAGAAAAGGAAGAGGAGATGAGATTATATTTCCCACAACGGCACCTGCATTAAGCTACATAGCTGCTTATATCTACCATAATTGGGCTACAGTTATTTTAAATTTCCTTTGCTTTATGCACCTTGCTCTGAAGCTACTGGGAAAAAAGCAATGCACAAAACAGCACTTAGATGCACAAGGCAGGTCCTCACCAGTTGTTGCTAATGATGTCAGCAGAGGTCAGGTGGACATAAAAGTGTGAAATATCCCTGCATTGGTATGTTTGTGAGTTAGTAAACAACACCTAGGATAACTGAAGTCTTCCTAGGACAGGAAGAACACAGAGAGCTAAGAAGGAGGAATGTCTTTTTTCCTGTCACCTTAATTCTCTTTGCTTTCAAGTCCTTCTCTAGCCCTTGCCTTTTATTTAACCGTAGAAAGAGAATGTTGTGCTAAGGCAAGTCAGCTTGCAGTAGGGTTGGTTCATGAGAAATCCTGCAGAAGCCACCTCCAGGCGGTTCTGCAAGTACATCTGTACATTTCTATGCTGAGCTGTTGCTTGTGCTGCTCTATTCTAAGTGTAGAGCCATGGAGCAGGATGCTTGGGGTGGATTTGTTGGTAGATCAAAAGAGACTCATAATATTCATGATAAATTCATTTTTCATGTGACCTGAGATTGACTTGGAACATGAGTGTCCTACAGAGGGAATTTTAAGCAGCATCAATAATTTGAAGGCCAAGTGATCTGCAAAGCTTCTTCCAAGGCTCTAAGATCCTATTTCCTCATGTCATTCTTTGCAGACGGCATAGAGTTAACGCTAGGATGCTCACAGCAAACCTGAGTTCTCAAAATCAAGGTAATTCCTCCTTCTTACCACCACCTATTCTCTGGAAGTGCTTGTCACAGAAGTGGGAGGAAAGACAAGCTTGTTTCTGCTAGGAAAGAGACTTAGACAGGCTTCAACCAAGACTGCTAGTGAAACTTTCCTCTGCTGGAGGCAGCTCTAAAGAAATCCCATTTCTTCATCTCACAGCAACTTCCAAATCATATTCAACTAGCCCAAACTGTCATGTACTTGCTAAATCTGAAAGTCTGTATTTGCCTCCTTCCCTCAGAAGTGAAGCTATCAAGCAAAGATAGATAGACTTTTCTAAAGCAAGCCATCCTTAGCCACACTGGACTTTTGGGACAAGAACATCCATATATTAATTTTAGATCTTTGGCAATCCATATACTAGAAATAACTTGTGGCTCTGATCCATACTGACTTCTATTAAGGAAAGAGGAGCCAGAATGAGCTGGAACGTCTCCCAGATGATGCTCTCTGAATACCCATTCAAAAAAAAAAAAAAAAAAAAAAAAAAAAAAAAAAAAAACCTGCCCTAATATACTACTTGCCTCAATCCAAAGAAACTTATTAAACAAAGCAGGTTTAGCTTCCTGACCAGCAACAAGGATCCTCTGAGTATTATATTGAGATCCCAGGATCCCATGCCAGAAGCTGGATCAAAGACAGTGCTATTCTTACTGTTTTCTCTCAGCAGGGGTAATGCACAGATTACGGTTGTCTGTTTCTGGACTTTTAAAATCTTCTCATACCACTAAGGAGGGGCTCACTGTTGTCCAATCGCTGACGCAGAGCGGTCTCATCCTAAAATGGCTTCTTTCAATCTTCCTGGAAACATTCAAGAAGCAGAAATGGCCTTTCACTTGTATAATCCCATATCTATAATTGCTGCCTTGTTGGCAAATTCCACTTACAGATTGCACTCAGCTCTATCCCACTCTCACATCAGATGCAATCCACACCAACCTGTGACTATTTGAGTGCCTGGCTGAGGTAACCGGGTGGAGAACAGCTCACTGCATTTGCATGCCCAAAAGACTGAGGAAAGGAAAGAACTCAAATTTCACTAAGTCTGAAAAATGCCTCTCCTCTGAAGCTGTCCTTGTACCAATTCTGTCTGCTGTGCCTGCCTGAGGAGGGGATGTAGCACATCCTTCTCCCATCTAGCAAGGAGAAGACTGTTCTCCCTCCTGTCAGACTGAGATTCAGCTGAGCTCTCCAAGCAAAATTACCACAATTCTTCATATGGAGAGAGTTGTACCTTCCATTGAAGTAGTATTTGAAAAGACAGCACAAGCCATGGAAAAAATGACCTCCCAGCATCCTCATCATGGTATCGTGCAGAAGACAAGGTGACCTCTTGCTTCCACAGTCTGAAAATGACTGGATCAATTCAGGAATGGTTTCACCATAAAACTTCACAGAGTTACCACCACTGTGAACTCCCTTATCAGATGCACTTCTGCTGGAAGAAAGTAACTGGAAGAACATCAGCATCAGCTATGAAATTAAACTGCATCAGAAACACCACCTTTGGGCAATAGGATAATGAACCTGAAATTCACTCTCCAAACCCATTACAGTCCAGTTTAAACTTAGTCCTCCTTCAGCTCTAGCTTTTTCACTCATTTTTCCATGCATCCTAACAAATCCAACCTCACCACCCATCAATCAGAAAGGGCAAGAGACTAGGAGCCTAGGGAACACCTGAGTATCAAAAGGAAGCCTGTGCAAGAGGCAAAGTAGATTGGTGAAATTCCAGATCCTTGTCTAATCTAAGCACTATTTTTTGTCTGGAAGGGCTAAGCATAATGTTCGGAATGTCTGTTGTTGGCAAGAGACAGTTGTCTTCCAATTGCTCCCTTTTACAGTGCTCTCAGTGAACACACATTTGTTTCCATACCTGCCAGTATTTGATTAGAAAAACATTTTTAAAGATTTCATGTCAGGCCTGGGTGGAAGTCAGGTGGAACATTTTAGCTGTTTAAGGGGAGAGAAACCAACAGTGATAAGTGATCCAGAAGCACAGGGGCAGTGGTTTTGGACATTCGTCCCTGCTTGTGGATGATTATTCAAGGCAAAACCACACTGAGCTGCCAAGTTCCCCAATATATTAGTTTTGTGACTGTGAAATTTCACATTGTTGACCATTTTCTGCCCCTTCATTTGAGTAACCCATAAACAGAATTTGTAAAGCCAGAAATCCTCTTCTTTGCATTTTCATTAATTAGATCTTTGCTGAATCAGCTTCATCGGGTGATCTCAGGCAGATTTATGGAAGGACTGCCTAGATAAAGCTGAGCATTTCCCCAGCAGTGAGTTGTGCCTAGCCTATTCTGTGGCGACAGTCACTTCAGTCACAAACACAAGAAATTCCATTAGCCAGGATGGAGAAATATTCATTTCTATTGACTCCAATAGGAGAAGCCACAGACTATAACAGCCAGCACTACACTTCGGTGTGTATGTCACAGATGTGGATAGCTGCTATTCCTTAGTATCCAACCAGTGCCGATTTGCATCGATCCAAAGTTGCACATCATCATGGCAATGTTGGCAAACAAATTCAGTCCATCCTGCTGGGCTGCAGGGTTTTAATACAAGCCATTGATCCACCATGATTCTGATCTCAACGCCAATTTGAACATATTGCCTAGCTGAGCAGCTGCTCACAAGCATAGCCAGGAGCAGCACAGGAGAGACTGGCTCCTGATATAATGAGACTTGCAGAGTTCATGCTAATCCAGAGCTTGTTCTCTTAGCTAATTAAAGTTTGCTCACCAAAGCGATTCTTTTTTATATTGCTGCCACTACCATGCACAGACAGTCAGTCCACAGAAGGGACAGCACAGCAGCATCCCTCTGAAATTTGAGGTTTCAAAATTTCTCCCATTCTGAACTGCAGAACCTGAGCAGAAAGAGGCCATCTCATGGCAGCTGGGAGTCTGCTAGCCCAGGAGAAATCCGCATACAAATCCTTGCTTTGAACTTCAGCCCTGCAAGAAGTAAAAAAGTTCATTAACCTATACTGGCTATTCTAGAACAGGAGTTTCCTAATAAACATAATATTTACTCTTGTTGCTGAGAAAACTCTCCTGCTGGAATGCACATTCCCAATAAATTGTATAAGTGTTTTGAGAAGAAGTTTTGGACTCAGTAATGTCCTTTTTTTCTGAGAAAAAGAGTATTAATTAGAAAATTCCCATCCATCTCATAACCCTATTTGGCATAGTAGTAACTCTGCACAGCTATGGAGATGGGCTGGTGGAACCAAGAAGAGTAGATGAAGAAGAGAGGCAGACGAATGTTTTGTCTCTCTGTACCAAAAACTGTCATTGTTGCTTCCACCTCTGCTAGGGTTGGAGAGAGCACAGGCTTCAAAGACAGAATTTCCTTTTAGCCTTAGGCTCATGTATCTTTGCATCATGAACAGGCAATGCAGACCACAAGTAAATGCATGCATCAGTCATAACCTCTGCTCTGAGCTGTACTAAATGTGCTTCCCTGCTTCTCATTGCTTTATTCAAAAGTGATCACTGCAGAAGGAGCATGCCTGGCAGCACTCATCCAAAAATAGCATCCCAGACTCTCAGGCACTCACTGCACATGTGGACAAATCTCATCTTAGTCACATCACAAATATCGCTGTCCTCTTCAAAGAGCAAATGAAGAACAAACTTCTACATTTCCTTCCTGCATGCAAACACAGGGCAGGGGGTATGATATAAGTCATATCCCCCTGTCCCAATCCTGCCATAACTAGACATTTTCTGGTACTCTTACAGTTTTTCCTCTGGAAAAAAAGATGAGAAAGCAAAGAGGCAATGCAGGAGACAATCTAGTTTTCTCAATCTCAGCTCCATCAGGCTGAGCAGAGTCTGTATCACCACAAAAGTCTCCCTGGCACAGCAGTACAAATGAGGGCAATACAAGAATAAATACAAGAACATGATAAATGAAAGCTAGAAACCAGATACCTCTCTTGCCTACATACCCCTGTGTCTTCATAACTATGTTTCAAGTTCTTCCTTTATTGCCAGCAGAAGTTCACAAGCCCATAACTTAGAATCTTTTCAGTCTATCTTCCAGCATTTTACATATGAGTTAAATGGAGCTTTAACAAATAATTTATGTTTTTATATGAAGGCACTATATAAGCACAATGCAGGAACTGCATAAAAGTATTTGAAGTATTAGATATTATAAACATAAGGATTCACATTTAAAATCCAGAAGTAGTCATCATGCTTATTTCATGACTGCAGCTTAATTTTGCCCTTTTTCTGTGACTGACCATCAAATTCCTCCTTGAAAAGTGTTTTTTGCAATCAGAAGGAAACCATGCAAGGCTTCCCTTGTGCATACAACTGTTACAGCTGCACAGCCTTTACTGTGAGCTGATGAGAGTGCATAGCCTCCTGCCTGGTAGCAGACAAACCGGGAATCTTCAGTCTTTCTCATGGATCATAGACTTACAGTTCTGAAAGGCTGTAACATGCAAGTTATGAGAAACACAAGCTCCAGATAACATCAACATTACCAGAATTCTAGGTTTGGAATTAGTATCTCTGTCCATACCCATTTGCTTTTTTTAACCTCCCCCCCGCCCCCCCCCAAAAAAAGAGCTACTCGTGCTTTAAATAAAGTCATCACTACAGACAACCTTAAATGAATTTCTGAACATTTTAATATAGATCCTAAAAAGGAGTATGTTATTTCCTTTTCTCCAAACCACTGAATATTCCCTTTCCTGAAAACTCTGATTTTAAGAGGAACAATTAAAATTAGCAAGGTCTCTAACACAGAAGTCTGCTACTGGTTGAGGTAGCAAAAAAGCAGCTAAAACCTGGCCTGTATAAAAACACATAGGCTCACGCTACATACAAATAGCATCAATGTTTGACAAGTAGTCGGTACTCTTGACGAGCAGTCCAGCTCCCCAACAGCCACAAAGAGCTTGTGCCAAGAGCACACTAGGGATGGTTAAAGCTCTGCTTTATGGAGCTCAGATAACGGACTAAACCGCAGCCCCATCTGCAAGTCCTGCTTGCATCTAATTTCATAGCTCTGCAACAGCCTTGGCCCCTGGTGCTCGGTTTGCTCCTGGAGGATTTACAGGGACAGTGGACCAGGCAGGAGCTGGGCTGGCAGCTGAGAGTGCTGTGGGATCCCTGAGACCTTCCCATCCTGTGAAACTGAAAAGCCTTGCAGGCTAAAAGGCCCTGCTAGTCGCTGCTCCCATGAGGCTTTCCATTGGGCATGAGCCCAGTCAGAGACATTGCTGGCAGTGCGGCAGTTTGAATAGCCTGAGTACCGTGTGAATCTCAGAAAACTAAATTCGGCTTTTCTCAGGTACAGTTGGAAAGGTGCTGTGGGGACACTAGCTTTCACTGAAGACAAGTGAAAGACATAGAGTTTCTAGGCCCTGTCTCTTTTAACTAAAATATTGAAAACTGGTACAAGCACAGTAGGAAAAACTGACTTTTAGAAAGAGTAGAGGTATCTCCTCTGAAAAGTCCCTTCTATATTCTGGGAAATTTTCACTCACTGTCCATCACAAGTGGGAGACCCACACTGAGATATCTCAAGTAGAAAGCATGTGTTCAGAGGGAATTACAAGGAAAAAGAAGAGAAATCAGTGAAGCTTTCCCTATGGAGTTGTTCCATTGTAAGGTACACAAGTACACAAAGAAGCCAAAGGCAAAAAGAAAGATTCTTTGAAAGAAAGAACTCATTTTGGTTAGGACTCACCTTACACTGGGTTTGCACATACAGGAGAAATGCTTTAAGGGAAAACCCAGTTGCTGAGACCAGGTAAAGAGCTATTCAGATCTACATTTTTAGAAGTTTTGCAAACACAACTATTTGGCTAGGAGCATAGGAAAAATAACATACCCATAACTATTCTTGCAAAAGCAGGTGGGTAGATGCAGTTGCATGAATGTGAGCAAGAGGTCCCACTGGAGCACCAGCACCACAATTACCTATGGCCTCTGCAAGTAATGGGGAAAGTGGTTAAAATAATTCAAGGGTAGTTCAAGGGCAAGGATGTAGTATGAGCACAAAACTGAATGTGAAAAACATGTTCATTTGTTGCTCTGGCACATAAACTGTGCCGAAGATAAGAAGCTAATTGTCTTTAATTGGAGGTAGGTAGACAAATCAATGCTAAAGTAGATAATTTGCCTCAGTGAGTGTACAGAGTTTTAAAAAAACAAATGTTGCCAGTACGAGTTTTATTTTATTTGGGAGAAGTTTGGGCAGAGAAAGGGAGGCATAAGGGCAGCAAAAAGATGGGTTCAAAAATAGAAAAGAGGAATAAAATCAGCTAAAGAGCAAAGGAGGGTGTGATCTTCCAATAGTAGGAGTGCAGACGCCTACAAATGTACACATTGTCTCTTAAATCAGTTATGTCTCAAGCCTGAAACCTAAAGGCTAAGAGCTGGACTCTGAAAGTAACAAGTAAAGAAAAATCTCTTTGTTGCTGTATTTTCTTACTCAAGGAGCTGGTACTGGATATTGGTAAGAGAGGCTATTGATACAGGCTATTGTTAAGAGAGGATTTGCTGATATAACTTTATCAGCAATCTTGTATTGACAAACCTAAGAAGTTACAGACATTGATTTATTTGTTGTTTAGTCTGCTGTCTTTGTATCTTTTACTCTTCCTGATGATATTACAGATATGACAATCTTCTTGATAACTAACAAGAGATATTTTCACTCTTTAATACTCCAGAAGTATCCAGTCTAGACACATGAAGCCACTTCCTCGCTTTCAAGTACGTGACTTTCTTTATAGACATTTTTGTGCAGTTTATTTCCATGGTCAAAGCCTTCAGTCAGACAGATAAAGAAACACGCTTGTTGGCCAGCCAAGCATCCTGCCAAAACAGAATTCCCACTGCCAGCACTGATACCACTTCATTTTGATGTAGCTTCTCATCCCACAGGCTTCGGCTGTTTGAAGAGAAAGCAGTTCTCGGAACAGATGGAGTTGGTAATAAAGCTCTTTCTAGGAGATACAAGGATTACACAGGGAATGAAATGGCGAAACAGTGTCTGGAGTATACGTTGTAAACTTAAACCACTCAAAGTGAAATTCCCTTCCCACTGAGAACAACATGGTGGGGAAAACTGGAAGTGACAGCGTAGCTTTCCAAAATGTTAAATATCAAGGCTGTTTCCCCTCAGAACACTGGCTATTGAAACTATTTGTGAGATGCGTTCCAGCCTCGCACCCACAAAAAATCTTGTGACTTGTCATTTTGAGTCAGTGTCAGGAGCACTGCCAAAAACAAGGATGAAGTAGCTGTCTCAAAAGAGCAAGAGAGTCTATGCACCAGATGGGGAAATGGTGCAGGCATTTGCCTATGTATAACAGAGCGCCTGAGCTCAGCTACAAAGTTGCATTTGAGTTCTGCTGGGAGATCTCCCCCAGCCATCCCGCTTTCAGCAAAACAGGAAGACTTGCACCCCAAAAGTGCAGGGGCCTTCTACTTTCCCTCACTGTCTATTTATGCTTAAAATCTCTTCAAGGAATGGCCCAGACCTTTGGACATTCAGACAGCAACTACCATACTACTTCTGCAATGAGGAATGATTGCTTTGAGTCAGCACTTCCAGAGCCATGACCGTCAGAAGCACTGTTCCCATCAGACCAGGTGAGGAAGGGAAATGGAAGCTAAAGAACAAGCCAGTGTCCAGATAAATCATTCCAGTCCAGACCAGGGCTCCATTTAACTCAGTAACCTGTCCTCAGGGATGTCTATGAGCTGACATGCAGAGAGGAGTAAGGGCAGAGCAAGCATACTTGATATTTCTCACACATACTTTCCCACCTTTCAAAAGCTTTCATCTCAAGAGAGGTCATGAGCCTAACATGATTTGTCTATATAGTGATCTCCAGTGGATCTCTCTCTCTCAAGTATTTGCCCTATCGTTTGATTTACTTTGTTTATTGTTATTGAGCATTAAGCTGGCATTTTAAATTAAGGACTGTGATGATGTCATTCAAAAAAAAAATCCTGTAGTTATACTCTCACACTGCCTAATCCACACTGCTTTGCATTTTGTAATAAATTGCTATATCCAGTTTTAACTGCCCTTGTAGACTTTAGCGGGAAGGGACTTTTACTTTACATGATTTAAGTTTACATGTACTCCAGCAATCCTAGACATTATCTCTCCTTATTATTTCCTACGCAATTTCACTTGCTTTTATCAGCTATTGGCTGAGGATGACCAAAAGTCCATTCAAAGCAGACAGATCTGTAACCCCAAATCTCTTTACGTGACTAGTACATATGTTCATAAAGTACATAAAGACAGTTCCTTGGCTTCCCACTCTGGCTCTGGATGTACAATTTACCATTATGATAGTATCCAAAAACATGAAGTGGGCCTGAACCTCATTATTCAAAGTAAGGTCTCTTGGATTGCATTGAATTGGTTTTTATATTTAATATATCACTATTAAAATTTTGGCTCTCTTCTTAATCTACAGGATTACTTTTATTACCTTCATTCAGGCCAAGATTTCACCTCAGGAATGACTCTAGTTTTTAGTGTTACTCCCTAGTGATCTTGTAAGATGCTTTTCTGTTTGCTAAGGTGTATGGGCTTTGTCTCCTTCAGCTTTACTCAGTGGCAGAATAAATGATACCTGTAGCCTTCACAGCAAAAAAGACTGAGATAGCCAAAGCAATGTTTTACCCAACTTTGCCATGCTACAGAAAACTTCTCCTTGTCTCCATCTCGGAGAAGAGTATTGCAGACATTTACTTCAGGGTTGAACTAAGCTTATAGGTTTTTTCCAGTAGTCGCCTTGTTCAAGAAAGTCCTTCTGGCAACTGCATTTTGAAATTCTATTCCAAATCCTGAATCGCAGAAGTTTGCTGGAGATGAAGCAATACTCCCTCCCTTCCGTATTGATCATTTCTTGCCATCTGCAACATCCGCTAATTTTTGCACACAGCATAGCTTAAAAAAAAGCTAGCCTGAATGCCAAATGCACATTGTTAGTAGTGGGCAGTTAAATAACCAGAAAAAAGAAGGAAAAGAACCAGCTGTCTAGGTTTACCTGAGTTTACTGTTAAGTAATACATTCTTAAGAATTGTCAAATCAAATGAATGAAAATGCAAATTTTAGCATAGTTAAGCAGAAAGGATTCATTTCTAAAAGTTTCAAGACTTGGTTGTTTGGTGAGTCAGTTTTATCAGACAAACCTCCCTTTCTTCTAGCACAGAGATTTGTTGCCAAAAGGAACACAGAAACCAGACTGGCCGCCTTGCAAAAATTGGTACTCCTTCATGTAATTAAGATGGGCCAATTTGGTTCACAACGTTTTGCAGCCAGAAGGGGTAATTAAGCTTGTCTGAAGCCTCGACCTAAATGTTTTGACTTCAAGAGAAGAAAATGACAGTGAAGGAAAACCTAAAGTTTGCTATATTGTTCCAGCAGGCACGAAAGCTGTGCTATGCGGTGCAGCGAGTAGGTGTGATTAGCTCATTTGTCATTAGTTGAAGCTAATGAGAAACAGAAAGCAGAAGTCTAAGCACACGGAAGTAGCACCCTCCAGTTCTGATTAGCTTTTTGTTTATACCACATTGTGGTAAGCTACAGGCTGCAGTGGCTCGCTTAACCCTTCTACAGGCGTGAATGTAGTAACTCCAGTCTCCCTTGGAGAAAAAGGAACAGAAAACCTCCCTCCACAGAGGGTTAGTGAGAGACAGAAAGAAGTAATTCTGCAAATTACCACCACCACCATCATGAAGACATCCAATGTCCTCGTGCTCCTCGTTGTCCTGCTCTACATCAGTGCCAGCACAGAATGGCCTACGCACACAGTCTGCAAAGAGAAAGACTTGGAAATATATTACAAAAGCTGTGGTGAGACTTTTAAAATTTCCATTTTCTTTTTAGCTGGGCAACAAAGTGGTTCTTGCACAGTGAGAGAAGCTTATAAACCAGGCGATGAATAGAAGGGCTGTACTTCCAGGCAAGCACTGCATTTGGTAGTTAGAATGCTTTTAGTCTTCCAAATATAACTGATTTGTTTGACACACACACAGAAATCTGACTGTATTTAGTTGAAAGATAACAGAGAGGATATACTGTAACCAAATTCAGATTAATAACAGCTGTCAAAAATAGCTCCAATTCAGCATGAAAGAGAAAACTGGGATTTGTATCTTAAAGCTAGGGTAAAAAAAAAAAAAAAAAAAAAAAAAAAAAAAAAAAAAGAACTGAAAATAAACAAGCAAACAAAAAAAAGAGGTAGACTTTGAATCTTTACCTTTTCACCCCTCAAATGACACCGAATCTTCAATGCACTGATCTGCTGTTTTCATAATGTGTGCTCAGGCAGTGGTGATGTGTTTTCTGTCCTCCCACTTAGTGACAAGGGACCTGGTGTGACAGAAGGAAGGAATCGTGTTCTCAGACGTTGCCACCATGCTTAGTGAGACTTCAGCAGCACTTACCAGAGGCATTTCCCAGGGACAGTAGGGTTTGTTTGTTCTTTAAATCTGTAGAGAAGAAAAGGAGCAAGCGGCACTGCAATGACTGAAAATGAATTCACTGAATGGTGCCTGCTTTCCAGCTCCGTTGCTTTACTGGCCTCGTGCCTCCCCTATTGTGCTGATCTGCTTTACAACTGGGACAAAGGGAATTAGATTCACAGACGCCTCATTCATTTTCCGCACGTGATGTGAAAAGTGATTCATGACAAATGAGCACCCTAGAGTTTGTTTTTCCAATTCATCCAGATACAAAGCATTTCCCAAGGGGCTTTTTCTCCTGTGGAGCTTTCATGCAGTTTTGCACACCCTTAAAAATAAAGCCAGTGAGGGACAACAGAAGTAAATAAATATTTGTAATGCAGTTCTTTACTCGCTTGCTCCCAGGAGAACAAAGTCAGGCTTCACATTTTATAAATGGATGTCCTGTATTAGGAAAATAATTAATTAGATATTGAATACAAACTTTGCTATTACCCTTATTTTAGCGAGAATTCATTGTATAAATTAATTCCATTCCCTCAACAGGTCTCACTTAGCATGAGATGTTTTGACACAGAGGCACACGCTCCAGCTGATTCAAATTATGATGAAATTTGTCTGCTGGGCACGTGTCGGTCAGGCATTGCTTCTTACCATGTACGCCACTGGGCTCACTAACAAAATGCATTTGTTTAGAGCTCCTATATCAGTTATTTTAGTTTGCCATGCACAGAAAGGTAACAGGTACATTCATTCAGAAGGAGTTCACAGCTTGAGAAGCTGTGCTTCTCAAGACGGACATAACGCAGGTCAGGTCTCAACGTGAGAGAGAGTTTCTGTTCTCTTGGGCACAGCTACAGAAGGTGAGAGGATTACACAGATGTAGAAACAATGATCGAATTAAATCAAATTCTTTTTTTGAAGCCTGATCCTTCTCTCCTGACAGCTCTTGCAGATTCATTTGTGGCAATACTCCCAGCTGCCATCCCAATGGTCTGCCCTGCCTTTTTCCATACCTGTTACCAGACCAGGATGCATGTCTGCATCTCAGCTCCAGTTTATAGTCTGGTAGTTTGTATAACACAGAAAAATTATAGTGTTCTGGGCTGAGCCCAAAAATCTATAGACAGTCTTCCAATCAGAGGGAAAAAAAAAAACAAATAAATTAGTCCATATTCCTCCTTTCAGAGAAGATGCTGCTTTTACAGTTTTTCACTGGACAGTCTGCAATAGCGCCAAATGCTTTGATTGCTCTCTGAGGAGAGGGGAAGCTTTTTCCCCAAATTATTTCAGCGTGATCCACAACTAGGTGGGCAGAACCTAGCTTCATTCTTTACATGCGTCCCATCAGCTACTCTCACCCAGAGGAGAACAGGTATGCTAGCGCCTGCTTTTGACAAAGATGCTTTCTCAGCAAATCTTCTCACAACAGCTTTGCAATGTCTGCAGACACGGCATCAATGCTAGGCCACTTTAGATACTTCAGAGAAAAGAATGTTCCAAAACCACAGGGTTGTTCATTCTGCAGGGTGTTAGCGTGGAATTAAAAAAGGTGGAGTAGCTTCCTAACTCATAGACCAGAGGTGGGGAAGAGGGACTATGGTAACTCCTAATTAGTAGCTACACAGGGTGTTCTGACAAATTACTGAAGAACAATGGTAAGGTAAAGATAAATTGCAAAATGAAAAATAAACATTTACGTTAAGCTGACTCCAGACTGAGGGCATACAATCTCAACATAAATGTTAGTCAACCTCTGTAAAAATTCTCTACCTGCATGTCCCTTCAGTCTGAGAAATTCTTGTGGCATTTCCTGCTCTTCTGAAGATGCCAGAGAATGATGCATTTTGGGATACAAATCCTACATCAGGGTTTCCAGTATGAAATCTCAGTGAAAAGCATTCCCTGTTGGCTTCAAGAGGGTCAGGATTTCACCTCTACTGTTGTTGTTATAAATTCTAGAATAATATCAGTGACTCAGGACAGAATTAGGTAAAATTTAAGGAGGGCAAGAGAATTTTAGTTGAGTACTCCATAACTTCATTTTGGGGGCTGAATGCCTTCTATCAGCAGATTGAGAGTTCAGTCTGAGCATTTAAAGTGAAGCTAAGTGTTCATTTTTGCTTTGCAGTTTGTCAGATCCTCTCCTATAAGGCAGTAAAAATATGCACAAAGCCAAAAATATGAGTTAATATAATTGTGATAAAGGTAGAATAAAAGCTTAGGTAGGGAAACTGAAAATGGATGGACAAAGAGTAGCAACTTTCTGTGCCCAGGAGCCATTCCCATATCTCTGTTCCAAGTGCTTGCCTTAGCTGCATTCTACATCTGTAAAGGTGTAGGATACAGGCATGCACTGAGCTGCCACTCTCACTCCATATTTTGAATACCATAGAATGGAAACCTGAGGCATTTGGGGGTATATATATTTGAGGGTATATATATTTGGGGGTATCTCACCACAAATCCCATTCCTACCTACCTATGTAAGACTAAACGTTGAGGGATGCAGGACCTCAGCTCATCCAGCATAAGAAAGGGCTGGAAGAGATCCTAATGACCAACTGTCACATGCCCTTGGAAAAAAAAGATCAAAAAGAAATCAGAAGAAAATTCTCAAATCCATGGCAAGGAACTCAGACTGAGAGATGGGTGGTCTAGAAGTAAAGTAAATAGACAGTATACTGCCTCCTCTGTATAACCACAAGAGAGAACACTGAGACAGTCTATAAACAGATAGACATTTCCCATTAGAGCCACTCTTCCTCTCAGAAATAAGTGACAAAAATGAAGGAAGATCTCAAATGACCACAAATCACTTTAGAAACCTGGGCAGGGATCCTAAGATAAAAGTGGTGCAGGTTAACATCTCTAACTGAGAAAAGAGAACCATAATTGGCAAGTCTATGCAGAGACATGAAAAGAATCTGCTATACAAATGGCTGATTCCCATCCCTTTTAATTTCACAGTGATTTCTACAGTAATCATGCTTTTGATCTTTCCAGTTACATTTTAAAGGCAGCTCTCTGGGATGGGAAAGTCAGAAAGGTAAAACCAGCTAAGCGCCAAGAGCAGATTCCAGCACTGTTTGAGTGTTAGGCATCTCCTTGAAAGTGCAAGGCAGTAAGAGAGTACAAAATAAAACTCTTTGAAGTGTCTACCTGCTCCTGCTTCTAGACCATTCATATAAGCTTAATTGTGGCACTCTGTTAATTAGCCATGAAAACACTATTACAATGTAGCATTCAAACGAGGCCTTTTCCATAGGGTAAAGCAAGAGATTGCTGCTGCAGATCTCTAGAAGATATTTTCCAACTGTTTTTACAGCTATCTTTCATTAAGTTAGTTGGGTCTAGGTCAACAAATTTTGTTTCAGCCCACATACCTGGACTGGTATGCTCAGCGATTAATAAAGCTCTACGTTTAGATTATGACCGCAGAGATTTCAGAGCTGCCTGGTGCTTGAAATTGGAGGTTTCTCAACAATGCAGAGAAGCTGGCTAGAAGGTAGGAGGTTCTTAGAAAGGGTCTGGAGAGCATCTACCATTAAGGACTGTGTTCTCTATGCCCAGGAGGAATAAACAGGGAATTTCAGGGAGATCTTCAGGAGAGTCAAAGTAGTAGGATTTGGAGATGACATCTTGAAGGATATTCCCTAGGGTTTATAAAACACTGTTCAGACCACATGGGATTTCTGGCTATCAGACACAAACAGATTTCCCAATTCATGTCTGACTTTTTGTTTGCATTTTTTTTTTCTGTTTTGATCCAAAGCAAGACTAATAGCCATCAGCTGAAGTTTCACGAAAGGAAAAGTCAATCCGTATCCATTTCAGCCTCCAGAACCTAAACAGGAAAGTGACTGCACCCTTTTTTCCAGTTTTATGGTTGCGTATCCACAGAATAAAAACAATAATAAAAAAAAAACGCAAAACATATTTAGCAACATGCACAAGTATTTGCTTTAATTAATGACTTCTGCTAGACGTAGTTGCAGGGTCTTCTGCTCCTCTTTTGGGAGCTATTTTTGTACGCCAATGCCCTTTCCTGAGCAGAGCAAAGTTAGACTGAACGTATGTCCAGTGAGTTCCACAACCACCTGCATGGCATTATGCCACACTTCAAGCAGGGTCACTTCCATGAAGTTGATTCCTATCCTACAATGGTGCAGTAGGAAACAAGAACAGTGCCCACTTCACTATGAGCTTGCACTGGATTATCCTAACAGATAAACTCTCATTGGAATGTCTTTCCTTGAACCTGTGATCTCAGATTCTGATTTCTCTTAATATGGTTGCTGGAAGTCAACAGGGTAGACTCTGCTGTAGAATCTGGCCTTCTCAGATAGCTCAGTATAGATGCCCTCTTGTTAAACTCTGATTTGAGGTGGTTTTTGAGTGCTAAGAAAGAAATAAAAGCAGAGATTGATAGACTATATAAATTACAATTTCCTGATAATTTCTCTGTCAATACTGAATAGTTTCAGTCTTACTGATGTCCAGCTCACAGAGTCAGCCCATCACATTCTTTCTCCCACACATTAAGAGGTCAAACATACTATTTCACTTAATATCCCCTCACCCATTCTTTTTAATAGATCGGTAACACCCATCCCTGGTCATTCAGCAACACCAATCTGTACATAACCTTGCTAAATCCTCATCACTGTAGAACTAACTTAGCAAATCAGTTTCTGTTTTCTAAGCTAACCCATGTTAAACCAGTCTGCTGGTCCCTTTTCCTCCAGATATGCATTCCCTGGCCACACACTTACATCCTTTAGTTAAAGGATATAAGTAATCTGATAGCTTTCACTGGCAAAGGAAAGTCTGCAAAAACTCTCACCTCATGTATCTTCAGGGCAAATGTTATCCAAGACACTTGGTAAAAGAGGTTCTTTTTCCATTATTCTTTGTTTTTGGCAGATGGATTGAGCCAGATGCTTCTCTTGGACTTATTTATTTATTTCCCTCAAGCAGTCTCCAGAAATTGCTTCTGCTTCTAAATTATTTAAAGCCACATGACACCAGCTCCCCTCTGATCTTTTGTTGCATAGATTTCTAATGGGCAAACAATCAAAGAACTTAAGAATTTCACTTGAAAACATTTTTTTTTTGTTTGCTCTGTCCAAGCCCTCTTAGTGTCATAGCCTGGCTGCCCATCTGGTATACCTTATTCTTATTCCAGAGGGAAGGATAGATGTTGTCAAGTGTATTCCTGGCATCACATCCTAACGAACTGAAGCTACCATAAAAATCAAGGTAACATGGATGTGAGTGCACACGTAAATCTTCCCATAAAGTTTTGGTCCCTCCACAAATTAAAACTACCTGATCCGTTTCATTCTCCACTCCATCAGAAAGAATTAAAATTTTCTTTTCTGAAGTGACCTCTCTAGGTGCCCCTAATTTAATTCTACCTCTTCTTTCAGAGCAAGAGGAATACTCAGTAAGTTCTGAAATGTAATGTTAAGGAGGAATGGGAGACAATTTCATACCTCCAAGGTACTTTGGCCAAAACATTAGGTACAATATCTAAACTTCGAACCATTTAGCAAGATCAATATTAATGCTTTCACTGAGTATAGGGGTGGAGAGAATTAACCTCAATTGTCCTTCCCTCACTACATTTTAAATTTTCCTTTTTAGTTTTGTTCTCAAAGATTTATTCCCAGTGCCCACAGTGCCCATTTCCTCATCAAAGCAATGAAGGTCCTGCATCATGTATCACAAAGAGATGGCTGCATATGTGTGACAGTCCCTGCTTCTTATCTCTAGTTGTTAAATCCCACTAGCAGACACAATTTCCAAATTATGACTTTTGCTATGTCTTCAACTGCTGTAGCCACTGAGAGCTGCTAAGGTATCACAAGCAGGAGGGGTAGCAGTCCACAATGCAAGTTGTAGAAAAATATGTTCTCCCCATTGCAAATAGATAGGATAAGCATACGCATAAAACATTATATTGCATTACAGTCAAGAAATACTGTGGGCCAGACAGAACCGTCATTTGCTATTGCATGCAGAATTTGAGTCTTTATGGAGGAAGCAGTTAATTTACTAAACAGGTGAATCACTCCTATATCAACAATATGATAAAACTTTGAGATTAGCTTCCTGTGTTGCATGAAGTGGAAATTATCAAAAGGTACCTTCACCGCATCAAGTTAGGAGCAAGAACAAACCACAGGGTCTCATAAGTGCTCAGGTATAAAGTGTTCCTGGTAAGCATAGGAAGCATTACTAGGCTTTCCTGACATTGCCACATCATCTCATCTAGAGATGTCATTAAGGCCCAAAATAGTTCTGGACACTATAATCCTTACAGCTTACCAAAAGAAAGGCGAGGTAAGAGCTAGGATTCTCCCAGCAGTTTAATATCAGTCTGCCAAAACATCCAGAATAATCTAAGAAAGAAGAAAGCTCACTCAGAAAACAACCTTCCCGAAGACTTCCACATTATTGCAGGTTGGTGTCAGTACATCAACTTCAAGAAGACTTATGGCAACATAAAACTGAGGTAGCATAGTGCCCATCAGGGACAAGATGTCCAAAATCCTGTACAAAACCATCACATACTGAATCCAAAACTTCTGATCTGTCCCAGATGCCGCTTTTAAACTCAGGATAGCTTCCAGTTGCCAAAAGCTAGGATCTTGAAAGCTACCACAAATTAATTCAATGCACCGTTTTCCTCTTCACCTAAAGATGGATGACTTCTGTCAAATGATCCAACAGCAATTAGGCAGGTGGGAATCCAGCTAGTTTCCTTAGCAGACTGAGCATACCTTTCTAATTATAGCTTACTGTCACACTCCTGCAGTGGATTTCAAGCCATCCTGGGAAAATAGGAACATTTCATCCATTTATAAGCTGCTAATTACTGTTCTGTTTAATCAGCCTGCTATCCTAGAGCATGGCATGTGTCTAACAGCAGCATAGTTTCTAGTAATGTTTGGTTCTATTTCTGACACAAATGTGTAGGTCTGTTGTGAATCTGCAGTCACAGTGTCAACTGCTGATGTCCAGAGATCTCTCTGTCTTAGGTAGAACAATATAAAGAATGTTATAAAACCACCCAAAGACAGAAGAGACAGATCTGAACAGGAATACAGGCAGTTATTGTATGCATCTTACTCATGCAGAGCATAGTATTTTCTTACCAACAGAAGAGAAGAACAAAGAGTTTCTCGCTCTAATACATTCCCCGCTGGGCCCAAATTAATGCAGTATTTTCTTGTTAAACCACTGTAACTGAAGCCTGCCCTGCCTCCCTTTCTCTCTCAAGCTAACTAGGACATATCAGGATTATCAAATACAAATACAGATCTGTATCTGCTGTCTCTGAAACCCAGCATCTTTCAGTTTTGTCTTCTCAAACAGGCTTAGATGAAGCTTTGTTGTATAACACAAAGCATTGCAATCTCCCTTTCCAAATACCACCACCGGCAGAATCAAAGAAAGTCTCCATCTAACCAACCTTGAGACATTGCCCACACCTCTAGCCCTTGTGAACAACTCTAACAAGCCCAATATCAAGAAAAATCTTATGGGCAGAAGAAGGCAGGGAGGCCCAAGTTAAGTCTTCGGCAAGGACACTATGCAGGCCAGGGACACCTCTAGCCCCAGAAATAGCCCTCCAGCTTCAGAGAGCTCCTCACATCTGCTGCCTTCACAGAGTGCTGACCACACCGCAGGTCCACGGCTGCAGGTTGCCACTAGCTGACCTCTGCTTTATTCCAGGACAAATCTATCATTTTCTTCTCCTTCTGCTACACTGTAAGCCTTTCAATATGGACTTAGCCCAACAACCCACACTGGTTCCTTACATCTCAAGTACTTTTGCTCTTGTGATTATAGTCCCAGCAACACATTTAGAGATGCTACCAACCTTCTGAGTTATTGTTTCTGAATATTTTCAAAATCAGACTTGAGTTATACTCAGCAATGCATTTCCTTTGAAACAGTAAGACACTGAAACTTACTCCTTTATCTAAATTAACTGCATAAGACTCTGGAATCACCTGCCTCCAAAACTAGGGCTATAAATCCAGGCCAGTAATGCCTGCACCTTTATCTAACCAAACTGTACATAACTGCTACCTGTATTGCCAGTGTATTCAATATTTTTGTCAGAGGAGAGGAACTGATTCAAATATCACATGAACATTTTTTTTTAAAAAAATGTATTTTATCTTACGCATGTTCTAAGGGTTTTTTAGCTTACAGACTGTACTGAGACCAAATCTTCAGGCTTCTCTCTACAGTCAGGGAAGGTTTATCAAAAAGGAAGCAAAATTACTCAGTTACTTGTCTCTAAGAGCTACAAGTTTCAGCAGATATCAGATGCCACAAGTTGATAGCACTGTTTGTAATGGGGAATCCCCAGTCTGTAGTCCCCAAGATGTTCAGGATACATTAACTGTTATTTTCCTATTCCTTTATGTCCATGTTGTCTAAGCAAGCCACAAAGATATGAGACAGAGGAGATCAAACATATTGACACTTCTGCACAGGAAGCCAGAGTGCCTGCCTAAAGTAAGCAAAAGCCCAAAGTTGGTCATGTCTCTGAGGTGAGGGTCTTGGGATACAGCATCCCAATCATGACAAGCTACTATCAGGCAACACTGCCAACATGTATCTTACAATTTAGTTTGCTCTTCCTCTGAAAAGAGGTCCCTCTGTTCCTCCCAGCCATGTCTGAACATGGCAGTGGTGTGAAGTGAAGGCAAGCCCAGAGGGAGGTACATAGAACAGACGTTCAGTAAAATCTAGATGCATAACTGGGGACTTTCTGCTTCAGCTAGTGCTTCTTTCTCAGTACCTTAGAAACAAACTTCACAGTATCAAATATAAGCTTGAGCATTCAGGTTAAATTACTTAAATAAACATTAAAAGGAAAGCATTAAGTGAATACATCAAGTCTGGGATCCCAAACAGTTCCTCATTCTTTCCCTCTGCTTTCATCACCTTGAATGTTGTAAGGACTAATGAGTTAATTTTACTAAGAGCTTTCAAGGTGGGGAGTGTTGGGTAATTACTAAATATGATTCTTCCTTGTGCTAATTTCCAGCTCCTCTAGCACTAGTCTATCCTTATATGACCCTAACAAAGTGCAGTTATGTCACTCCATTGAATTCTGCTGCTTACCCACTCCTAAAAGAGCAATTTTGAAAGACTCAGACATGATTAAATTGGAGAGTATTCTCACCACTGCAAGCTTACAGATGTGAACTCTTGCAAGCAAAGCTTGCTTGCTCACTTCTTTTATTCAGTTATATCACTGATTTTCATACTTGTAGGGAATCAATGAGATTTTAGTGGAGATTCAAATAAGAGTAAACCCAGTAGAGAATATAAGGGGGTGGGAAGGAAAGAGAAGAATAAAAGACAGATGCTTTTCTAGAACAGCCCAGCAAAATTCCTAGAGCAGGTGCTTCCCATCTGGCCACAGGGTTTCTGTAATGCCCTGTTAGTGGTCTGGCAAGCAGGCTCTGAGGGATTTAGCTGTAGCGGGTTAGCACATTATCATTCCCAGCTGCCCTCTCCATCTCCCTGCTGGAGATCACCACTCCCATGGCACAGCAGGCAGATGGGACATGTGTGGTGTATCGGCTGCCCCAGCTCACAGTCCCTGGTCTCAGTACACACCCATGTTCAGCTGGAGCTGCCAGCTCAACCCGTCAACTGCAAGAACTGAGGCATGAAACTGCATTCCCTTCTGGTGTTCCTGTTGTGGGAGTAATAACCTCCATCAAAGGTACCAGGCTTGCAGCCAGGAGGATCACATATACACTACTACAGATCTATCTGAACTTATTTAATTAGGACAAGACTTTCCATAAAGAATGAGAGCAGGGAAAGCAAGAAAAGTTCAGGAACTTCTTTGAGCATCTAACCAGTACTACTCCTGTCTGCTCAGTCTTCTAGAATAATCCAGCCAAACTAATCTCTGCTAGTGCTTCACAATATTAAGCCAAGCTGAAATCTTGCACAATGGTGCCTCTAAAAGCAGCATGCAAGGAAAACCATGTACCAAGCCAATATTGCAAGAGATCTCCACCACAGTATTTAGCAAAGGGTGAAACAGGAGGTGGGATGCCTGGGGTCACCTGGCACTATCCTAAGTGCTGGGTAATCCATGGCAGGATGCCAGGGACATCCCAAATTTACCTCTCTCAGAGTGGGTTGTACTACAGGAGCTGGTCTTTAGTGAAAGCTGTGCATTCAGTGCTGGATACAGGTGAAAGCTCAGCATTAGCCACCGCACTGAATTCAGATAATGATTCTAAGAGATCTTACAACAAATTGATTAGTTACAAAAGATGAAGACTTGCCTCTTTCTGGAAGCAGTCACCTGAAAGGTTTTTAGAAGTATCTAGAAAGAAACTTGAATCAAAATCTTACTCCTAAGCACTTCCTTGCCAGCTGCAAATGTTGCAGCAAAAGCCCTTCTCATACAAAAATACAGAGTCATTAAAAATGCTCTTTTTTACCCCAATAAGCACATTTCTACTGCTCAATCTCAACATGTTTGCAAAATTTCCAGCATCATTTTAAGTCTTGGTAACATATCAGAGCTTAACTGGAAAAGCAAAACTCTGCAACCAGTTGAAGAGTTTCTAGCTTTAATTATGGAAGAGGTAGCAGATTGAAGGGAGTGGGTGGAGGGAAGTCTGGGAACATACAGTACTGTGCACTATGAAATGCTGCAGGGAAGTGGAAGGCTGAAGGGCAGCCCCACATATTTTAGAGATTTAATGGTAAATGTTATTGCTCTGCACATGTGAAAGACATAACATGTATTTTTTTTCAGTCTAACCAGCTCACTTCAGATTGAGGGAAACAAGAAAGAATAAGTATTAAACCTCCATAAGAGACACACAGTGACTCATAGTTGTGCATCTGAAATGAAACACGAAAATGGCAACTACTTCAAGTTGCTTTGCCACAGATGAGGGACACCTCAATGTTTAGAAGAGGAGCATAGCACACTAACTCTGATCATAATGCACAGCTGCAGCTGAATTTACAGACATCTTCACTTATCAAATGGTAAAAATACACTACATTATTTAATTTACATTTAGCTGCACACATTCTGCCTACTTGTTTTGGAGTCTAGACTCTGGCACCATGGCTTTTGCAATAAAGCCATCCTTTCGGCTGATTTCAGCAGGAGGCCTCCACATACACAATGGCGTCTAACTTGTCAGATTGGAAAGGGATAGCCTGAATTTCCACAGAAAAATAGTAAGAAAATTAATTGAGGTTTCTTTTGCCAGTGGAAAAGTTTACAATTCTCAGCAACACAAAATCCACTTGCCCTAATTCACAAATTCTGCTGGAGTTTCTCATACAAGTGCTTCCATACCTTTGCCCTCTCTGGGGATCAGGAAATACTCTTCTGGATGCACCAGAGTCCCTCTATGCTGCATCTCAGTGGTACAGCAGGAGAGACTCAAGGCTACAGTGCCCCATGAAGGAAGTAATCTGGCCAAAGAGTGCAACCTATAGGAAAGGAGAGGCTCATAAGATATCCAAACTAAACCACTGTGAAGTTCAGGTTCTTCATACAAAGTTCATGCTTTCTAAGGCAGCTTGGTTTTATGAACTACCCCTTCCCATTCAAATGGATTTATTGATGGGAAATTTTCAGCTAAATTTTTAAATTTCTACCCTAATACCACAATTCAGTTTGCTGACTAAAGCACCATTTAGTCTCTTTCAAAAGCAAAAGAGCATTTATACGTTGCAGTGCTGTTTTGTCACCATAGCCCCCTCTGGAAATTACAGACCCGACAATTTTACTAATTTGACAACCAGCAGTGTTTGCAGGCATCAACATCCAATTTGCTCAGAATCCGAGCAGCTGCTTCCTGAGCTTTATCATCACACCACATGCTAAATACAGAAATGAGAGGGGCTCTTGCAGAAGTCCAGAGGAAAGCGGAAACCAAACCCTGAGGGTTGCTAGAGACCAGAAGGTTAGCAGGCATAACTGCCCCAGAGAAAAGAGAAGTTTGACACTATTTCCGGCTGGAGCAGGAAACTGCTTTTCTACTTGGTTGCATCAACTTTTGAAGCTGCAACAGCAAAGCAGGAACTGGCAGGAATATGGAAAGGGAGATGAGACAACCATCTGACCCTTGTCATGCTTGAGTAGCTCATAAACAACTCCAGGTGCCACCTTTTCGCCCCGACTGACTGTGCAACTGCAGAGACTTTTTTTTTTTTTTTTTTTTTTTTGGTGTGGAGGAGAAAATGTAGCACAGGGGAACAGAGCTGTGGGAAACAACAGTCATTTTGATCTCTCTTCTTTAGCTAGCTAAATTTATCAGAACTTAAGACTTGGGAGCTCCTTTTGGAAACACAGATAATACCAGTGCTGGAGAGATGGGCTTAGCTGGACCCCCCACACCCAGCTCATCCTGGCTCCTTCATTCATTTCATGCTCTCCTCTCAGCAAGTAGGCTTTAGCCACCCATGCTTGTTCCCTACGGGCTTCTACAGGTGTAGAAGACCACTGTAAAAATACAGTGAAACAGGGAGCTAACACACTATAGACACATTAGCTTAGCCTCATAACAGACATTCTTGACTCAAGTTTCACTGCAGCATCAAAGTAAAATTCTCCCAAACTGTTATTTTCAATTCACTGAGAAGTTTATCTCAAAATACAAGTTTAGAAACAGAATTCAATTCCCAAGTCTATATTTTCTCACAACCAGCTTTATCTAAACTGAGGAGCCCACAGCTGCTCCTGCGTGTGCCATAGTCATGCCTAGGTACACCCCCATAGCTTTCTGGTTTCCTCAGAAAGGGAAGTGGGATGCACAGGCCAGGCTGGAAACCACTGTAAGGACCAAACATTTGCCTATATCAACCCTTGAGGCTTTGCCATAGCACACATCCATGGGTTGGATGACATGTAGTCAAACTGGCCAAATTTTCCATCTCCAGCCACAGTTTGGTAAATCTGGTAAATGCCTTTCATTGCAGCAGCTCTGGTGGCAACTGAGCTATTGGTTGTTGATGACAGCTGTCATCAGAGAGTGACACACTGACAAGCCTTCAAAAAGCCCCAAAGAGTTTAAGGGAAGATGATTCCTGAGGGCAAGCAAGGAAGAAGGCGGAAGTAGAGAAATGTTGTGTTTGTGCAAGAGTTTTGGCAGCTTCGTGCTGAGAAAGGGCTGCTGTGGAAACTGGTAACAACCACATTCATGTCAATCATCAGCCATTGGGCTTCCTTGGCCTCCCACTCTGCTAACATCTCCCAGAAAGGAAGATGTCTTCCTGGGTTAGAAATATTACATGATGGTGGATGCAGCAGGAAATATTGCAGGATCTCAGGCACACTATTTTCTTTTAATTTTAGACTTTTCATCCCACTTCAGGATTCAGTTTCCCAGAGAGCCTCACCAAGCCATCCTGTAATATAAACAAACTAAAAAACATCATCATCATCATAAAGTGCTCGTCACAGCTGAGCAAGGAATGGAGATATGCAGAGCCTGAAAAGAGTACCTGTGCTAGGGCTTTAGTGTTGAATGAGAACCCAACCTGGTGAATTTGCTTTCCCCAAACTCCCTCCTTGTCTCTTTTTCCATACAGCAGGTTTTAGCCACACTTAGGCTGTCTGCTGAATGAAGTTCAGATTAAAGGGGCAGGAAAGACAGAAGTAGTGATTAAATACAGGGCATGAGAGCTTTGAGCAGATCTTGGAGAGTTTCAAAGAAACAAGTAATTTGAGTTTCATAACAATCGCATAGTTTCGTTGTTCCTCACTATGCCATCAGTATCTCATTAAAAATACAACTGGTTACCCATTGCCTTCTATCTTCCGACAGATCCTCAGCAAGATTTTGCTTTCAGCATTGACAAATGTTCTGATATCACATCCCACACCTTTAACATCAGAGCTGCCATAATCCTAAGTAAGTGAATCACTGTTTCCTCATGCCATAAACAGGTAATCCACTATGTGAGCGCTGGTATTCAGAAGCAAGTAAGAGTGTCTGAATGTCTGACAAATAATGAATTTCTGAGAAATTTCAAAACTAAGAGCGTCGTGTGGGACCAGAGAAATGTCAGTTCTTTTCTCAGCTCTGCCTTAAACCTTCTGTGTGACCTTGGGTAGGCCATGTCTACTTTCTGGGCCCTCACTCTGCTCCTACCCTTTGTCTGTACATATGGATATAAGCTTGCCAAGGTGACAGCTGCTATACAGCTTTTCTTCATGTCTAAGTCATCTTGAAATAGTCTGAGTGAGACAGCTATAGCAGTCAGACTTTTGTGCCCACTTGACAATGCTCTCCAAATCCCCATGGCTAACCCTTCAAGGAGAAAGACCAAACTGAACTGCTGCAGGGATTCCAAGGAGTGAAGCAGGAGGACCTCTCCACCCTTCCTGGGCACATAGGGACCACTGCTGGGAAGCACTGGGGCGTCAGAGCACCAGTACCGCTAGCCTGAGGCAATGCACTGCCATGCCATCAGCTCATCGAGTGGGCTAGCTGAAAATATACCGTGCAGTCCTTGACTGATTGCCAGTTGAAGGTCAAAAGCAGAACTGCCCTTGAGTTAAGGGGCTGGGTGTACAAGTAAATATAAGGTATAGCTTGACTTGTGACTCTAGCCTTACATGGACAAGCAATGCTTCTTGCAACACTTTAGGCCCCTACCTCACCTGGAGCCTCTAAATACTACTAGAATATAAATATGAGAGATTTGGCTCAAGTTGTTGTATGCTCCCTGGGCTGACAACGAGTTTGTTTGCCACCCTCTCATAGCCCTTAAGAATGCTTCCTTGCATGCAGAAGACTCTCAGTAGGAAAGACCAGGGAGGTGCTGCCCTTTGCCTGGGAGCACTGGTTTTCAGGGGGCGCCAAAGTGAAACAGGCCTCCGAATCAGTGATGGGCATTTGCAAATCCCTTTCTACCAGCTCAGATTACAAGGGCTCCCCTCTAAATCCAGTAGCCTCACCAGCCGTGCAGATACAGGCCCAGGGCACTGGTGCAAGCAGATGAGCTCCCAGCATTGCTTAGGCTGGTCCCCAGCACAGTTTTGCTCAGCCGAGCTATTGCTCTCCCAGGCAGCAGGCACAGGCCTCCTGGGCTGTTCCCAATGCACAAACCAGATACAGCCACTCTGCTGGAGGGCAGGAGGGAAGAAAGAGATTTCAGGTGTATGGACACAAGCTTTACCATGCCAGTTGGGCTCAGAGTCAGAGAATGGTCTCTGGCATAGTTTATTTAACAATAAAGATAGAGCTATTATGTCTCTTGGATTTACTTTAGGAGATTTACCGATCTGTCTCTGAAGCATAAATTTCTACATATCAGGAGTTTCAGTGAAGCAAAAATACACAATTGCTTAAGCATCAGAGGGAAAAAAAATGAAATCTTTTAAAAAGTAAAATAATTAATTTGTTTACCCTTGTACTTTCCCTGAGCTCTCTTCCTGTTTTGTGCATAGGACACAGCATCAAGCAATTGTATGTGAAGATTAACCTGATCATAAATGGGAAGACCGTCTTAAGCTACTCAGAGTCACTTTGTGAGCCAGATAATCCTCAGCTTGTTTTCTGTGGAAAGAAGAAAGGAGGTAATTTAGGTAGCACTCTAAATGTTTGATGGCTACTGAGCATTGCAGGCAGGATGTGCCCACTGTGCTGCTGAATGCACCAATGCAACATAACGTTCTATTTATTTCAACGGCATGTTAATGTATGACAGAATCACAGTAGGACAGAGATGTTTTAATTTTAGAGCCCTCTTTTTCCTTAATATGCTCACATTTTTTTTTAATCACAGTAATGCACACACATTAGATTAGATTTTCATAAGAAATACTATGGTAATGTTACCCCATTCCACAGAGAGGCTTGTAACCCATACATATATATGTATATATATATACACACACACATATACATATATACACACATATATATACACATACATACATACATACATATATATATATAAAAAAACTGGTCTTTATTTTTGTCAAAGGAAGGGCTGCACAAACAAGTTCTGAACAAGTTCTTTATTATTAAGCAAGTAATGCTTCCTGTCCTTGAAGGCAGTTCTTAAGGATCTTTGGACCAAGGTAATATTTGATACTATCTACGGTTTCAGTCTTGTTTCAGCTCAACCCTTGTCTATGCTGTAGTCAGAAGCTGTGATTTCAGTTCAGGCTTGCTAACCTAAAGCAGCCAAGTTATTTTACAGTAGCATTGGCTATCCTGACTCTTGCCAGGTGGGCCTGGACACCCTGAGGTCCCCACTGCCATAAGCATCTCAATATCTTAGCCAAACCAAGTTGTATTAAGCTAGCTATGGTGCTTCCAGAAGAATTGCAGTCATGCCTCTGGACTGTAATACCAGCAGTTCTTAAATGGTCACTGTGCACTGTGAAGTCCTTCTTCTTCCTTATATCATAATCATCTCTTTAGGCTCGTTTTAAAACTAACAAGTAGAAGTGCAGGGAAGTTTATCACAGAGTTGTTAGAGAGCCAGTTAGTTTCAGAAACTCCACTTCCTTTCCATTCACTTGCATCTCCATCACAATACCCCTGCAATAATTCATGCACAAGGGCTACGGATTTGACAACTGTGCACAGCACTGCTGCTAAGACAGGCCCTGGAAAATCACTAAGACATTTCACATAACACAGAAATACCACAAAGAATAATAGAAAAATGCTGCATGAGCAAGCAATTATATAAATCCTGTAAGTCAGATAGATAGACACAAAAATTAAATTTAGAGACTTCTTCAATTGTGCATTGAATTATAAGGGGAAAAAAAACACCCACAGACCTACTGAAAAGCTGTCTTACTCTGATGAAGTACTTAATAACACCCTTTAGAGAATACATTAAGGAGAAGCAGAGTCAATCCTGAGCCAAGCACAAACTGCTACTCACACATTATGCCACAAAGCCAAATTCTCCTGGGGTTTCCAAGTCCTTAATCTTAGACTGGCAGGGGATTGTTTCTACTAATTGAAGTACATTATGATATAAAACCATAGCTGGTTGTTTAAATGGTACCATGTATCTTCATTTAGAAGCATCCCTAAGTTAGTGCGAGGACCTCTGCCACACACTTTTTAAAATATGCCATCTTGTTCAATAACTATTTTTATTTAGTAATTAAGTCACAGTGGGAAAGTGAAGTTTTTCAAACCACTAGGGTTCAAACTGAAACTGTGGTACTTTTTAATTAGTTGACATTTGATTTTAATCTATGTTATAGGGCAATGAAGTGAATTGAAAAGCAGTTTGAGGCAACTCAGCACAGCCATGGTTTGAGCGTGATAGCATAAATTTGACCTAAAACCTATGCAGAAAGGACTACATTGTGAATGGTCAAGTATGTAGCCTAGCAAAGGTGAAGAGTAGATAGCCCTTTCAACTGAAGTTGTTCATGCCAAGTCCTATTTTCCCTGTTGTACAGGCAACATTTCCAACAGAGAGCTGACCTGAGTTTGTAATTCCACACAGAATTTGTTGGCCATCACAAGGAGGACAAAAATGGTGCATGCCTCCCTACCCCAAAACAACAGAGCATAGTTTTGCTGCAGGCTTTATTGGTCTGCTTGTGCTGACAAGTGGAACAGAAGTTACAAGCAAAAGAGATTTACAAGAGCTGGATGTGGGAATTTTTCTCTGCTATTTTATAATGCTGCAACTTTGCCACAACTGGAAAAATTTTAGAAGAACTAATACAGCTGGATGTTTCCCTAACATATTTACTATTTATTTTAAGCAAAGGTCACATCTGGCACAGCTCATTAGGTCTTTTAAACAGGATTCCAAGACCTTTTTCTTTCCAACATAACCCTGTTCTAAAGTTGCAAGCTCAAAGGTTGCAAGGAAGTGGGCCATTTCCCATTTAAGAACAACAACAACAAAAACAGCTTTGTGGTATAACTTGAGCTTAGCTCTTCTGCTTTATTAGTAGGAAGAGCTGGTTACTCCACATTTCCTCCAAAGAATATAGTTGCATAAGATTTAACAGATTTCCAATGCAATCACAAAAATCAGAGAAACATACCTAGTATGGTAATATTAAGCAATGCACTAAACACAACCTGCAGGCTTAAAAAAAACCTTCCTGCTGAAAGATACTCAGATACTCTGCAAGTCCACAAATTTTGTCTCAGCCTCTACTGATAAAGGCACCATCAGAGGACTTGCACAGTTCCTTGTGCATCCTGTCGAACTAAACAAAAAACACCCCTAACTCTGGACCTGCATTTTTTTTACGTTACACCATTGCCTCATTTGGTTAGGTGTTGCAGTACCTATGTTTCTAAAATGGCATTTGCAAATAAAAACAGAGAATGGGGCATGAATTACAGAACTGGGTACCACTTTGACAGTTTAGGTACATGTTTGCGAGGAAGCAACTACACCACAAAGTCAGGTCTTGGACTGATATAAATTGCTGTCTTCTGTAGCCCCTTCAACTCACTTTTTCCTCCCCAGTAAAGAGAGTGCATGTTTCTTCTCACTCATCTATATATTTATATAGATTTTTCTCATCCAACTATATATTTATAGCTGGCAGTTATTCAGATCATTCCAGCGTCCCTAAAATTCACAGAAGTTTTGTGTCAGAGTTGTATGGGTGCAAGATCGTGTCCTAGAAGAACTCCAACATGGAGCATTTAAGTTCTAAAAAGATTTAAAATGCAGAAAAAGGAAGAGGTGGGTGCAGATGTACAAGGCCTTTATATAGTACAAGAGTGTGAGAACGTTTAAAGATTTTCAGTGCAAGGAAGATCTGAGAAAGAGGAGTGAGAATTTCATTATAGGTGTTTTGTCAGGAGTGAGAGGCATCTTCATGATAAATGATAACTAGTAACTTGAAGTAATCCTCAGGAAGTTCTTACTCACATTTGAAAGCTCTGCTTCAGACTGGAAGCTTCTAGGGAATTCAGTGGCAAGGAAAAGGGCTAAGTTACTTTGGATAAGAAATAATAGTGAAAATCTGCTCCAAAATATACAATGGCATCATCCAAAATCAGCAGTACATTAGAAATATTTTCCAGGATGTTCTAGAAATCACCTTAAGTCTTTATGAAAAAGAGCATGGAAGAACATGGAAGGTAGGCTAAGCATATCACTGACTATAGCACACTGACAGATGCCATAACTTGCAAGCACACAAATAAAGACATGAGGAACTTCTTATTTAGAAAAATGTAGTCCTGATTTAGGTTGCTCTCAATAACATAAATATATATAAACATATCTATATAGATAAATATATAGTCACATATTTTTGCAGCTATAAAAGCATCCGAGTTTGGACAGAAAGGCTCTAAAAAGACCACACAATTCATTCAATGAGCTGGGTCCAGTGTTTGTGATAGTTACACTTACTGCAACAGATGTGTTCATCCTCTTTTAAAGGAGGATGCAAAAACATATGACTGTATGAAGGACACGGTGATAAGTTACAGTCCTTAAAGCCTGAAGTATGTGTACCCTTCTGGAGTTACAGCAGAAAGCTCTGTTTGAGAAGAACATTGGAGCTCCTTAAGGCCCGTGCATCGAGCCAACGTGCACACTGAGAACATTATTACAATCAGAAAAGAGTATAGACAATAAAATTCAGCAGATATACTGATCAATGTCATTTCCTGGCAGGCTTCAAGTAGCTGAAAATTAAAGCTTTTTGTAGGACAGGTACTTTCCAAGGAGAACAATCCCTTTTCCCATGCTAGAAACAAGGAGAGTCACAAGGGTTTTCTAGAGGCCTAGCTGACAACTGTAAGCACTGCCACCTATTTCATTTTGAAATATAGGCTTTGCAGAGCTTGAATGCTGCTGCTTTATGTTGAGATTCTGGACTGCTTTCTGATGGCCTTGGTAGGACCCTAATGAGTCACCTGAGCCAAAAAGAGTTTCCATGTCCCACCGGAGAAGGATTTCAAGGGAAGAGATGGTTGTTTAGTTGCCCAGTTTCCTCTTCACTATCCTGTGCTATTGTCCAGGATTTGTGGGACTCAGAGCTGACTGAGGGAGAGGTTGCCTTTCTGCCTCTCAAACAAGGCCTTTTTTAGGCTCTTCACTGAAAGAGGGCCATTTTGTGCATACAAACCATGGGCCCTTGCATTGCGCTGGCCACACACTCACTCTGATGGGGCAGCTCACAATATGCCTTATCAGACATCAGCATATCTACAGCCAAAATCCCAGGGGAGTCACTCAACGCACAAGTTGTGCAGCCTACAGTGTCTCTAACTCCCACTTAGACTCTAGTAAGTTGTGAACTGAGAAGTGGGTTGTGCTATATTTTTAAAATCTTGAGTCACCACTCTGCAGCAGAGATGTGTCAGACTCCAGGACTCTTGCTTCGTGCGTGGAAGCAAACAGTGATGGCAACCACTCTTTGAAAAACTTCATATAGTCCAGGCAACGTGGCCAGAAAAGCAGAGAGTAAAGGGAGCAGAGCTTCTGAGCGCTGTAGTTAATCAGTTTGAGAGTAACAAGCCAGAACATACTGATTCTAGCCTCTGCTTTCGTAAAAGGTTTTTCAGGGGAAGTTATCCAACTGCTCCACCTCCCAGGATCAACATGGCATGACCTTCAACAAACTCCTCACTAATGCAAAGGTGTAGGACATGTTTAAGTCTGTTAAAGTCATTAACTAATATTTCATGTATGCATGAGGAAGATGGTCTGTGGATGCAGAACTTACCTAAACTGGATACCTCTTGCAAGGCAGAATGGACCATGGGACATAAACGAGACAAAACCCCTTGTAAGCCTTTAACAGGGAGCAATTTAAGGCAGTACAGAGTGAGACTGGACTAAAACAGCCTTCTAGAAGTAACTCAGATAAATATGGTGAAATGCTTACTCCTCTGTCACTGTCAAAGTAAAGAATATTTCATGACATCTGCAAAAGAGAATCCTAAAACAGTACTTTGAGTTCTCTCTGACTTGTGCAAGGCAAGTTGTAAAAAAAAAAAAAAAAAAAAAAAAAAAACTGTATTGAAACACAGAAGAATTTTATTTTCAACCAAGACTACAGAAGAGCTTGTGAATTCTCTAGTAGTGCTGAAATTAACCTTTCTTCAACAGTAAGGAAAAGGCATGTCTATCAATGAGGGAGATGAAGATTTGAAGGTGGGACTCCTGGGTTCTATTCCAGTCACCGACACAGCTTGTGTTGGCTTTAGCACATCATGCAGCTTCTTAGTGAATGCTCTCTCAACAGTAAGATAGACATGTTCTTATTACTTTAAGGTCATGTTCCACAAGCATTCGGAAGCCTACACATACAGAAGCACTCATCTCAGACATTTTTTCTAAAAATTTCCAAGTAAGTGTAGTTCAACTCTTGCAGCTCCAGTTGCTTAACAGGCAGAAGCATGGATTTACAGATCATGCTAAAGGACGTGTGTCTCGTAACTTCAGCCCCTTTAATTTTCCTGTTTGTAGAATGCACAGTGACACAGGAACATCTACATTGTTGGGCAAAACCATGTCCCCTTCCTCCTCTCAGAAGGGGATTGCATTTGCTCCTTGAGCCAAGGCCGCGCCTTCCCCACAAGACAGCACATGTCCTGACATTTCTCTCAGAAGGGCTGTTGCAAGACTATGTACAAGTACATTGTATTTCTATAGTCATTAGAGAACTTTAAAGTACTATTACAAAACAACAGCTACTATCAGCTGCTTGTTTCCTTCATGAGTGTCACAGTATCTAACCACCTATCATCATATTTGCCTTTCAGAACACATCTACTATGAGGGGCCAGTCACATTGGGAATCAAAGAAATCCCACAGGTAAGTTTGTCACAGCTGTGCCCCAAGACGGAAGGATTTTCTATATGGGGTATGGTCAGGATACTACAAGCAATCACGTTAGCATATTTGAGGCTCTCCCAGCTAGCACACAGGACCTGGTAACATGCACATGACATCTTTTTCAATATGAAATGAAGAGCTTTGATTAAGGCACTACGAGATTCATCATTACGCGAGAGAGATGGGTTTTCTCAGGACAGTGGAACTCTCGGCCATGGGGCCATTTAGTTCTTTTATTAGTGCCCACCATTACTCTTAAACTGGCAACAAACAAAGCAGCTCCTCCAAAGGATTCCTGAGACACTAGCGCTGCAATTCAGCTTGCTCATCAGTGAGCTTAACAATTTGGAGAAGCTCATTCACCCTCACTGGCTATAGAGGCTATTTAGATAACTATTGCAATTGTACTTGTTCCAGGGTAGATATACAGTGTTAGATCTAAAGATAGATCCCCTCTAAGTTGCTACTGGCAGTACAAGTTATGGGGCCTAAGAACACTTTTTTCTGGACTCATGGAGCCTTCATATAAGAGGTGAATTTCTCAGAAAGGTGAAAGGTTGCTCTAGGCACTGCTGATATTGAGTTTCCTGTTTATCCATCAAGGGTGCTCTTTTTGAGCAGCCTTCTCCACACTGAACTAAATTTCCTTCCTAAACCCCAATCAAATCACATTGCAAAGCAAGACAGGTCCTAAATGCTGAAAACATCGCCATCTCTCTTAACTGGGCACAACTTGAACCTATGTCTGACTAGTGACTAACAAGGAATTTTTAGCCAGGTACCTGAAGAGATTAGATTGAAAGGGAGAGGGTAAGATATAGACCATCAAGGCATCTGGTTGAGAATGTGGGGGAGAAAGAATCAATCACCACCATCAAAGCTTGCAGTCCAGGTGGTCAGTCAAACATCCTCTTAGATTTACTCAGACCTTCAGCAGCTGACAAAACCTAACGTCACAGCTTCGAAGAAGGTCTGGGACCTGCTCAGGACTAGCTTGATCCAGACACATGAAAAGGAGAAGATAGGATCAAAATGGGGAAACAGATTGAGAACATAAGTCCCGGAGAGCTGGGCTTGCTGAGACATGCACAAGAATGGCTGTTTCTTGGAGGATCAAGCCTCTGTAAGAGCTAACATCTCACATATCTCAGTCTTCCTTCAGTGAGAGCCTTCCTTCCTTCCTGCACTGATAGCATCAACCACAACTTCCACTTTCCAAGGCTCTCCCCTCTGCACTCCTAAGAAAACAGAAGGAAATGCTGCAGTTCGAGCAATGCAGAGTGTATTCTCCTAGCACGTCTCCTTCTCCAAACATCTGAAGAGAGTAGTTTTGACTAATTAAAAAAAAAAAAAAAAAGGCCATAGCATCTTTAAGGTTGAGATTTTTGCACTGCAGTGATATAAATTTTCCCACAAAAGGAATTACTAGTACACTTAACAACAAAGTTTGAAATTAAGCTCCCTCTAGTTTTATTATATAGTAATTCATCACAGATAGTCATCTACACACACACACACACACAAAATGTTATCTTCTATAAAAATTTGTACAAACTGATAACAGTGTACAGACTAAACTACAAGCCTGGAACAAGAGAACTGTCAGACAGCTGAGCCCTTCTTCCCTTTCTGATTAGTACATAGCACATGCCATACTGTGGTTGTTCATAAAGAGCACGAGAAACTACACAGGTTCAGAAGGAATTTTTACACATCAGATTTTGTTCCTCTCCCTCTGTTTTAATTTTGATTTTCTTGTGCTATCAGCATTGATATTCCTGATGAGAATCTTTTGGCAGAAAATATGGACCAGTACTGAAACACATTGGATTGCAAAGATTTCAGAGAGATTTGATGGGAAAAGTATTATTTATGAGGAAGAGGACTCCTCAATAGAAGCAGCAGCAGTTATTTACTACTTGTGAGCTAATCTCTTGCTTTATGTTTGTCTCATACAGGGAGACTACACTGTTTCAGCAGTGCTGACTAATGAAGATCACCTCACTGTCGCTTGTGCTGATTTCACTGTGAAAAATTATTTAGACTATTATTAGCAGCAGCAAATAAACAATGTGGCCAAACCCATTTCATTAAAGTTACAGATCACCAAAACTGTTCAAGGCGAGTGAGCTAGCTGCACGCTACAATGATTCTAAAGGAAATAATTCCCACATGGTGGTTTGGTTGCTATTTCTCTTTATAAGTCTCTCATTTCAAAAAGTCAGTAGACCCTCTAGTGGTAATCTTGCCTCTAAATGCACACTCTAGCCCACTTTTTGCTTCTAACATATACAGCTGCAAATAGCTGTTGATACCAATATGCTGGTCTCGGATGAAAACAGTACCAGACAGAACAGATATGAGCCTAAACAATATTTTGCAATGAGTCATGGAGGCAACCATTTCTAACACATGCTAAAGACAACTTTCATATGAATTAACTATTGTATAGTTAATGCACTCAACATTTTCAGACTTCATAAGGACTGCCTGGAGCCTCCGTTGGTATAGATTTTGTTACAGCCACTAAATAAAGACCAAATAGGATGAACATGCCTTTTTTGTCAGTGCTCTACATCCAGTCATTGGACTTGTATCACTTCAGTCTTCAAGAGTCTACTTTGATTTCTTTTTTTAATGTTTTTTTAGCAACACATGAATCATTCTGTTTCTAAGCTATGTGCTCTACTTGCTTATCAATAAATTCATAATGAAAGAATACTTTTTTCCTCATTTATGTCTAAGATCATTCAAAAATTTAAGGAGAAAAAACAAACTGGAAGAAAAGATAGAGGAAAACAAGTGAAATGCATTAAATTCTTGCTCCATCCTTAAAAAAAATTTTTTTTGAAACATTAGTCACATCAATCCACATTTTATATTAGCAGTGGACAAAGTATTCTCTGCTTTAAGAACAGAGCCCCAAAAGAAGTACGCACAGTCACACCCAGTGCTCCCCAATGCGATCACCAAAACCTCTCCTTATTCCAGGGGCATTTGCAGCTGGCACGGCTGATGAATAGATAACAGATCACGGGGTAGTGCACCCACTTATCATCTTAGGTTGGAAAGCATGAAACTGGTGACCTGTTTAGAGGACTGGAAGTGCAGAAGAAGGATCAGGATTGGGGTTGTGTGCTGATTTGGAGAGAGGGGGCAGGAAACAGAGCCATAGGCGGGTCCTGGAGATGAGTACCAGCTTACAAGGGACAGTAGCAAGCACAAGGCTGCATGTCTTTAACATGTATGGCAAGGGCAGCAGGGCCCATGGCCACACAGGAGCTCTGGCATGCGTTCTCTTCCCTACACACCCACATACTTGTGGTAAAAACAAATTCCTGAGCAACAAGAGCATCCCTGCTGTACAGATGACCAAGACGGCAAAGCAGCCAACAGCTAGCAGGCATGTGGTAGTCGCTTGTCTCCCACCTGCGCAGTGGAGTTCTCACTCACCATCCCAGCAATGATGAGCACGTCTTTGAGGCCTGGCTCATGTTAGGCAGGCTGCTGAACATGAACCAGCAAGCACCACAAATTAGGACAGAACACATTTAACATACTGTTATTTCAGCCCATTTTAATTAAATCTTGATCTGGAGGGGAAAAAAAGGAACCAAAAAAAGTCACCGGTCTCACTACAGCTGTGGCCACCACTCTCCTGATCAGAGTTCAACTATGATGACCTGATGTTGTGCTGGAAACAGTTTGCACAAGCTACCATAGTTGCTATGCTTTAGGTGTTCCTAACTAAGAAAAAGGTATCACAATCCAGGTACAAGCCTGACTATGTCTACTATTTCTCCTCACCTCAGCAGCTCACCAGATTTATCCTTCCTTCTATTATTCCCATAAAATATCAGAAGAACCAGACCTCAAGAAGAAACTAGCAAAAATACATTTAGCAGTTAACACTCACACAAGAGTCCACTTGCTCAACGCCATTCCACCACAACCACAGAACAAAAGCATGACTAAAATCCTAATAAGCCTGCCACTGAGCTGCTTTGCCTGTTATCTGATGAAAGACTTGGCAGATGAAAAACAAACCCAAGGGAGGGGAGCAATGCTTGTTTAAACACTTCCACTCAAAGTTGAACTCATAGTAGCTAAGTTCTTGTTAGTCAAAATCAGAAGGCTCCTACATCCTGGACCATGCTTGGAGAGGCCTCCAGGCCTACAGTAGCAAACAAGCATCTGGGGCAGGAGCTGCTGCTGGAGGTCTCAGCTGATCAAGAAGGCGGAATTTCATCTCAAAAGGAACAGACTTCTGTTGCTTGAGATTTTCCATCACTGACCCCTCACTGCCTGCCTCACACAAACAGTTATTACAGAGCCTCATTCTCAGCACTAGCTAAACAGTATTTGGCTTCCTATCACAAATACTGTTTGTTCTTTTTCTGTTGGAATTAGTCTGGAGAACCAAGACTAAACCTTAAATCCACACTTCAAGGATTAAACTGCATCTTTCATCATAGCAGGACCCTTTATCATACCACAGAGACATGGAGCTTCCTTTTCTAAATGTAATTCAGAGATTAGCAACTCAAGGCCTCTTTAAATTAAAAAAGGGGCTCTGCCCTTTCAGCCTAAGAAATACTCCAGATTTTTCCTTGAGTTCCTGTTCCTGATCAGACACCGTTGTGCATGGTCAGTCAACAAAAACAGGGCTCGTCTTCCTTGATCCCAGCACAGCTAATAAATCTCTTGATATCCCAGAAGGTCTGGGGTATTTAGGCACTAGTGCACCTGAATTCACACACATTTGTCAGTTACTGCAATTGTCCTTCTGAAATAGCCTCAAAACACTAAATAAGGGCACTGTAGCAACCTCCAGGCTCTGAATATAGCTCAGCTGAGCAAGGATGAGAGCAACATCCTCCAAGGGTTTGTAATCCTAGTGAGGAGGAAGTTGGATTTTGCAGAAACAAGGACTTATGTAATTTCCAGCCAGCAGTTCTTAAAGTCAGGAGGATGAGACACAAGTAGACCACATCCACATGCTGTGCTCAGAGCCCTTCCAGGCGAGACTGCCTGAATTGGAAACATTTTTATGCCATAAAAGTCAAGTTTTTCAGCCATCTCCTGCACTGTCCAATGTAGCTCTAAAATAGTCCCAGAATGGCTCTGTTTTATTCCTCTGCTAGCGTTCAGCAGCATGAGAGATGGAGTAAGGTGAACAGGACATGCAAAGTGTGCAGTTCCAACAAGAGTTGACAGGAGTTTTGTTTCAGCTCCTCTCAGGACAGTGGAAAGGGAAGTATGAAAGTATTTCCACATCCAGTTTTTGTGCAAGGGAATATGATAAAGGATCTGCTTAAAGTACAGACCCCAGTCTTTTTAACTCATTCTTCTTTACTAACCTTCCAAGGACTGAGAAAAGCCTCACTGAGATGCACAGGACAAGACTCCAGCCCCTAGGAGCTTCTGCAGGGCTTGGGTGCACTAAAAATGCAATCAATAACCAGTTAAAACAGAGATGAAACAGCTACTGCAATATATCTGCTATGTTATGCATAGCCTAGTCACAGAGACTTGAGCCACACCTGTCCTTCACAGAGCATCTCTGGCAGGTAGAGTTCAAATTGCCGACATGAACAGAGCACCCACCACTCCTCTATGCCAGCATGTCCCTAGATCTGTGTAAGAATCCACCCACAGATCCAGCTCTTGCCCATCCAGCATTATATGGCTATGCACTGCAGAGACCCAGTTTTCTGTGCAATAATAGGGTGGGACTCTCACGGAGGACAGTTCTCTGTGAGATGAATATGACGCTTGTAACACCGTTCAACCACACTGCAACAGGAAAATCTTCCTGGACCTTGAGTGAGGGATGCAGCAACTTTCTCACGTGACACGAGAGAGCTGGTTGTGGCAGGTACGAGGATGGAAAGCCATACGCAGTCCCCTGGGACAGGGAGAGAAGAGTCCTACTTGAACTGCTCTAAGCCTTCCAAATTGCTCTAGTTTCCCTCAATACCCACATGTCCAGGGAGGCCCCCAAAATAACTATTCTGGCCTAGCTCCGGCTCGATAATGTGGAGTGATTTAAAAATAAGAGTCATAAAAATTTGTATTATGAAGAAGTATTTCTCTGCAGAGTTAAACCAACAAGCTTAGCTTCCTGCTATCTATTCTCTTCCCTCACTGTTCCACCTGGTCTCTTCTGTCTTCTTTATACAAAGTATTTGGGGGCAGGGACTATATATTTTTATGACACTGTCCTAACCTAGTGTTGAAAGCTGGTATGTTAATAGGTACAATCAGTCTTTCCCCTTAGCTGTCTTACAGCCCTCTCCAGTTCAAATGCTCAGGGCACTGGACTTTAACTGGACCTGTTCTCCACCACATGGATATCTCCCCAGGGTGTAAAGTAACAAAACAAAAATAAACAAAAACCACACCACAACTCACACACACAGAAGGGAGAAGGGACAAAAAAGGGGGAGAAAATAACTAAAAAAAAAAAAAAAAAAAAAAAAAAAAAAAAGAGTAAAGCTGCTTCTGTTCTGATATTAACCTACAAAGCGAAATATAAAATGTTTGCACAGAAAGACTCTGCTCATGAGTCCTTAAAGCTTTCTCCTCCCTCTGCCTCCAAAACATGGTATTCTCACCCATATTACCTGCTCCCAGAAGCTAAAGAGTATTTTATTTGCCCAACAACTGAGATTGAGTGAAAGCGCCAGATTCACCAAGGGACGAGTCCCCCACAGGTACAAACCAATGAACCTGAAAGATTCAGAGAGCAGCAATGACTACCAGCTAGGAAACTAACTGTCTAACAGGATTCAAGCATGTCCAGATGGGGGAAAGGAAGAAATCCTGAAGAGGAATGGGGGGGGGGGGGGGTGGAAGGAAAAAAAAAGAGAGAGAGAGAGAGAGAGGAGAGAGATCAGAGATGTTCTCCAAGGGCCCAGTCTAAGGTTCATAAGGATTTCTGCCAGCGGGGTGTTTTGTTGCCAGGGTCACTGAGCTATTCAGCCTGCATAAGCCTGTATGCAAGGCATAAGCTTGCAAGATGGTAAAACATCCCTTGTTGGCCTTGCGATAACGCCTGTGCTATCTAGTTATACAATAAGCCTTAAGTTGTTTTCCTAAACCAGGCTGCAGCTGGCAAAGGAAATATAAGCTACTGTTGTCTTGCACTACAGTAAAACGTCCTTGCAAGCACTTTCCTTCTCCCTCCTGCTATCTGCCTTCTTCCACTCAGATGCACAGAGGCTACTGATGCCATCAGTACAAGAGTGCGGCACTCCCAGCCTGACCTGGAAACAACTTAAGAGGTTCAAACTCCAGCCGCTTTGATCAAGAGAGCGATTCCACCAGAGCCAAAATAAATATTTACCAATAATCCCGTGCCCTCTGTTTGCATGTGTGGCTCCCATTTTATTAGCTTTTCTATGGTAAGTTTTACAGCTGGAGTTAGCAGAGTGATAAAACACGCAGATTATTCTTCTCTGTGCTGATTCGCTTCTCTCCAGTTTGACGCAGCTTTGCCTTGAAAGACAGATACTTTAACCAAGGATGCTCTCTTGCCCCTTGCATTGCTTCACCACCTTTTACCACCTTAAAACATTAGCTAGAAAAACAATAGGCTGTTCCAGGGCAGCGGGGGAGCAAGTCATAATCATGTTTCCCCACTTAATACTTGAGATGCTTTTTTACTAGAACTTCCCAAAATCAAAGATCCCCTTCATCCCTTGCAACACAATGCTGATGATGATTTACCTCTTCTCCCTGCCTCCCTCCCAGCACAGTGTTCTGCTTGGGCTCCCATGCAACCATTTCGGTACTGAAACACGAATAACTGCAGGATCAGAACACCATCAACTCATGCCAATAACATACTCTCTCTCACCCCATCACCCCTGAAATGGAAACTACAGTGTCTGCACAAGAGCTTTTAATTCAGCCCAAAACACAATGCCCACAACTTTCACATGTTCTTTCAAACTTAATTGAAGTTATGCCCCAGCTATTTCCCATTTTAAAAGCCAAGAGAGAGAAGCCAGCAGAAAAGAAAAATTTTTCTTTTGCCTTTATATTTTCAAGTTCAAACTGCTCAGATGGGTAACTAAACCAATTCTCATCAGTTAGCTGGAGAAATCTGTGTTTTATCTAGATAAAAATCAAAACTGAACCAACTTTTGTATTAACTATGGCACACCAAAAGACGAAGCTGTGAGTAGCTTTCTGGTCACAACATGGAGTTACCATTGCTTTGTAGTAGGCTGAGAAACTACTACCCAGCCTTTACTGCTGAATTTTATGAATGGAAAAATGTTTTTACCCCAAAACTCGTATTTATTATTCATAGCTTAATCTGTTTCCGAAGAAACAGGAAAGGAGTTTCAAATTCAAAGTCTTCCTGGACATTAGGGAACTGCAGATCCAGATCAGGAATACATAATACTTTTTCCACCTCTAATTCTTTTATCAAAACCTCCAAGGATAAACACATGACAAAAGACATGAAAGATGGTTTATAAATACATCAGTTGCTTGTGAATGATGCATACAAACAAACAAACAGGCGTAACGCCACTAATGTAGAATGTGGCGAGAGAACGGCACTGCAGCATTTTTCATCTCTAAGCCACTGCTGCTTGTTCACACAGATCCATGACAGAGTCCTGCCTGCTGTGGCAACTTGTTCTGATGCCGGCATTTACAGGCCAAGAGAAAAACGTAACATGGACACAAAACCAAGTACCACCAAGATAAGGAACTCTGATTCAAGCAGACTCTTAGATACCTTGGGGTTTACCACACAGCAGTATTCTCTGGCAAGACAAAACAAAAACACAACACCTCTTTCCACCTGTGACTCTTCAGGGAAATTCTCCTGTTTGGCTTGACTGCAATTACAGTCTCTCTGTGCAGATCTTCCCCCAACTGACAACTCTATTAGGATTTCAAGATATCGTCTCTGCAAGTTCTCTGTATTTTTCACCTCACATTTAGGATGAAACTCCAAACGCTGGTGACACAGAGCCAGAAGCAGAACATGAAGGCTGGAAGGTCTGCTCAGTCTCAAAGGAGGTGACCAGACCACGCAAAGTAGTTTGCCTAAAAAGGGTGCTGGCTAGAGGATGGATTAAATGGAGGAGCTTCCCACACACAGGCTGGGGACACATAGCAGCAAAGGGGTACACATTTGAAGGAGGAAGACTCCCTCACCAGCTATTTTGAAGGGAATCTGAAACTATTAAATTGCATCTTGATGATGCAGGAGCTTCAGCAGCAAAACTGGCCAAAGGAATTCCCAGTTGTGTCAACACACTGGACTTATGCTGTGGCTTTATTTACTTATTTTAGGTGCAGTCAGTTCCCCGGCCTGGTTCCTACCATAAATCCTTCAGCACAGCTGAAGGGCTGAGGGACCAGGACGCAGCATTCTTTATGTCATACGTGTTGCTGAGGCTTCTGCATTGTCCCAGCACAAGCTAAAGAGCCCTTCAGGAGGCACTACAATGCTCCAGGGCTTTTTGACAAAGTCATTTTAAGAAGTTCCTGCCACTCCTGGCTGCTCTATCCCGCTCCCTCAGTAGTAGCTACACCTACAGAAAACACCACTGGGTGAGATGAAAGCAAGGAAGACGTGGGACTCTAGGAAACACGGTCACATATCCAAAGAATTTGCCAAAGTGGTACAGCAAAGGAAAGGTTAGAAATACAACTGACTAGTTTTCTAAGTATTTTTTTGTGGCATCTAAAACAACAACAACAAAAAAAAACCCTCTGTTACTGGAACTTCTGCAAAGATGAGCTGGGTTTCCTTAATAGCCTCTAAGGTCACAGGCATCTCCAAGTGCTCCCGAAGGTATGCTGAAGCAGCTAATGTGCTTCGGGAAACCCACTGTACCAACAGTCTGCATTTGCTGCATTAGAGGCCTGTCCAAACAGAGCACCCCCAGAGAAGCGCTGAGGCCACACAGGCTGTGCTGGTACCCTCTGCCTCCGCTGCATGTCCCCATCTCCTCCCTCACCCAGCGCTTCAGCCAGGGTTGCCCCGCTGCAAGCCCGTTCCCCAAAATGAATCAGTAGGAAACTCTTCACTTCTGGGTCTGTCTCAGGTTTTCTGCTGCTTTAACTCCTCAAACTGGCTCTGCAGGGGTCAGGAGTGCTGTAGCCGAGAGCAGGCAGAAGGAGGCGGGAGGTTACGGGCTGCTTGAACTGCTGTGGGAGCGCCAGCTACGTGCCAGGCAGCCCCGGATCCTGCTCACGTTCAGAGAAACACAAACACAGTGGTAAAACTCAGGCTGTGATTCCCATCCAACCAGGCTTTGAGAAAGCAACCAAAATCTCCTCTGAAGCTCAGATCTGCTTTTGCAGCCTTCCCGCGGGACAGCCCGCTGCGGCCCCCCCCCAGCCCCAGAGTGCAGGCGAGCTCTTGCTCTCCCGTGACAGCCCAGGGCAGCCCTTCTGGCCCCGCTCCGGAGGCAGCCGTAGCTGCAGCCCGTGCAACCCCAAGGGGCTGCCCACGGCTACAGCCCTGCTGCCGGTGTTACTGGGTGTCAGTGCGGGAACAGGCACCAGGTATCCGCTCGTGCCAGCAAAGCCAACACGCTCCTCAGGAGGAAGACTTAGGTCTTTTATCAGCCATGAGCCTGGATCACCTTTACAGCCTGCTGGAAAACACTGTTGTGCTGAGACAGACTCTTCACGGAGGCATTCCCCTTCATTAGAAATTAACTGAAATAATATCCACAAAATCCTTCAACATCAAAACTTCCAGGGCCAGTGCTCTAGGCTTTTCATTTCAAAATAGCTTTGTAACGTTTAATTAATGTTTTATGAAATTTAAATATCAGCATTTGAACAAGCGATCTGATCTTACCAAAGAGAACTCCTCCTTACCCCACTCTGAGTAAAAATATTTTATTTTCAGAGCCCTCCACTTCACTGGGAGGTGGAGGGAATTAAAATAAGTAATACAGGATTTCTCTTTTCATCCCATTCACATGAAAAAGCATTGAAGACTTGTAGTTTTTCCATGAAGTGGAAAAATCCTGCCTTGGCCAGCCTCTGTACACCAAAGTCTTTTCCTGGCTGTTGCGCTCCCTAGGTGTAAGTTACAGTTTTTGTCTCCTTACAGCCCCAATACCATTTAGCAGCTGGCGAGATGCTGCAGGAGACTCGAGCTGTGCTGTGAGCACCTAATGAGCACAGGACACGTCAGTGCAAGGCCGGGGACGCCCCTGCCTCCCGTGGCTGTCCAGGAGGTGGCACTGTTAACCTACCGAGACTTGTCACTGGTGTTTCCTCACCACCACCACCACCACCACCAAGTAATCGCTTTTCCTGCCTTGAGGATGGCGATACAGCATTGCAAAAGATTGACTGAAAAAAATTAAAAGCCTTTAAAGAGGCAACGGCTTTATGGCTGCACGAGCATTTCTCTTGTGCACCAAAATTTTAAAGGGTTGCCTAAGATGTCTACTCAGTACAAGGTGATGTTATACAACTTCCTCACTTGGGCGACTACTGGAACTGCTTTGTTTTTAACCCTCTGACACCTGGACCCAGCCCATTCAAAGTCCCTTTTTAATTTCATTAACAGCCTACACCCTTAATGCGCTGTAAGGCAGAACACCTAGCTGGCTCCAACTGAGCAGGCAAACAACAAAAGCACTTTATCACTTGGGATGTGTTATCGCAGTTCAGCGTCCTGACTCACATTCCCTGAGCAAACAGCAGCAGTGGCTAAGGACAGCAGCACTCCTCTGCTAGAGGTTACCCAGCCTATATCCAAGCACATGCCCGAGCCACGGCTGCTCCAGGTACCGGGCTGAGAAACAGGACAAACCTACCCTCCTCAGCAGTTTACAGCAAGAGCTGAGCCGAGGGAACACATTCCTTCCCGCTGTGACTCGAAGGCTCCATAATCTCCAGGGAAGTGGTAGCAGTGCTGCAAGATTTACCAGAACTCGTCCGTTTGCACTTTTATGACCCAGCTTGTCCCCACAGGAACATGGCTTGTTCACTGAAGGAAGGTAGTTGAACGAGTTACTGCAGTATATAACAGTGCTCTGACTAAACTTGGAATAAAGCTCCAAGTTGGGGAAAAACACTGCTGAAACATATTGAAATCATCTCAGCTCATCATGCTTGGATAATATAGACAGAAGCTTTCTGTGTAGACCCCACCCTTGCCACAACTCACCATAGCACAAAGCCCTTCCATCCAGGAGCTGATGATATTCCTGCAACTACTTCATTACTTGTTTGCAGAAGAAAGATAACAATGAGAAAGTATTTGCTGAATTTTAACTTCTCAAACATGTCTAGTAGTCATGGAAACAATAGGTGGGAAGAAACTAGCCGGCCATGACCTGCTAGCTCTCCCTGAGCTGCATCTGACAGTGGTCAGAGGCTCAGCATGGGAACTGCTCACTTACACCAATTCTGCTTTCAGGGCTTCAGCAAGTTCACAGATGAGTGCTGCTCCCCTTAAGCTAGAAGGTCCATGGCTGCTCAGCCTGCCTTTTTCAAATAACATCCCAGATGAGTCACATCAAAAATTGCAGCGCCTCTGTCCTTTTTTTAGAGATTTAAAAGTTCTCATGCCACTTTTTCCCCTCTCTGAAACCTGGCCCTTCCCTACCACAACTGCAGAAACTACCAGCAGATGAGGCTTTGCAAGCTATGTGCTCTGGGACCACAGTGCCCAACTTTCTGGCTAGACAGGCCACAAGTTCTTCTCACCACATGTGAGTGCTATACACCAGACACTCCCTCAGTGTAACATAACACACACAGATGGAAGAACCAACCTGCACACATGCAGTTGTCTCAGCCTTTCTCAAAAAATGCTGCCTTTGCATCCTGCAAGCAAAGCCTGCATCCACCCTGCTTCCCACCTAAGCCACCAGGAATATGGTGCTCTCAGTACCAGAGCAAACCACTTCCCAAGAGCTCCTGCAACGTGGGAGAGGAGCTGCCCACAAATGCTGATCTTCCAGTAACAAGCTGCTCCTAGTTACCAGCTTTCCTGAGCAATCTAGCAGCCCCTACCACCTCAAGCACCACCTCTGCCATCACCAGAAGACCAGATCTGGCCTACAGACTGCTTTAAGGGCCCCCTGAAAAGAGGCCAGAAGGACTGGGCCATGAGCCATGAACTTTAATGTACGAGGAGATATACATCACTAAAGTGTTAATGACTTAAAAATCATCTGTGTCCACAGCATGAGATGATTTCAACCTATGATAACAAGACAGAGCTCCCTCCTCAGTAACCAGAACAAATGTAATAACTCTAGCACTACTGCTATCCCTTCTGATCTCAGCAGCCAGTTAAGAATTTAGGGAACAGCAAGTTTCCATTAGAAGCGGATTCAGTACCTGAATAAGGTGTATAAATTCTTTTTTTCTCCTAACTCTGTGAACACAGCAACAATGTATTTGCATTCTCACGTCCCTTTCCAAACTTGTACTTGATTTAAAAGCCTCTTCAAACCTTGACAGAGGCTCCAGCTATTCCTGCTGTAGGACCGGAGGGCGCAACCAGTTGCGGCTGTGCCAGAGATTACTGCCCTGCAAGGGGGACAGCTGAGCACAGCACACATCCACTCCCAAACCACCCCATTTATAGGATGGTATACTAGCAAACTTGGTAATACCAGGTATTAATACAGCTGCCTACCAACTGCAGCAGACCCATATTCTGTTGGGTAACAGCTTCAATTGCCAGCACAAGAGTCACCAGACTTTTTCTGAGGATCACTCTCAAATTGTTAGCTCTTACCTGCTGTCTTCTCAGATCCTGCCAGTTCACAGCTGCTCTTCTCCCACATGCCAGCACTGCCAACCCTGCTGCCACACAGTGAGCGGTTCCATGCTCAAAAACAAAGTTAGGCATGTGAGGGGTGCTGGGTTAATTTTGGCTCTCTGAACAGCTCCCTTCAGGGTCAAGGAGGAGGAAAGGAGGAGAAGGGAGAGCTGGACTGTACATTGACCAGCAGATAGCCATTAGGACAGCTTTCCTATGTCATTAAAAGGGCACCATAATTTCATCTGCTCTTCTCAGTCCTTTCATATTTGAAAAGTTAATAGCCAGCTGAAATCTCTCTGGCCTGTCACAAGCATGCTTGGGGCAGAGGTTCAAGTATTTCCACCTTTCAAGTTGCATTAGGGACCTTATTTGTTTCTTACTAGTAATGTAAATGGTGGGCAGCAGATTTCCTCTCTGCAGTCAGCTGCAGTGAGGTTTAGTCTATTTGCAATCTCACTTCAGTCTATTAGTGTCTGCTGCACCATTCACTGAAATCAATAGGAAAGAGCCCATTTCACTGATTAAGGTAGGAATTAAATTCCCTTCTTTCCAAGCAGCCTTGAAGTATCGCTTTCTCCTCTTTAACATTGAGTCTCAAAAACAGGGACTGAAATGGCCCCTTCTACTTCTGCTCACTTCCACAAAAATGAAAATAGGAGAGGATGAGCATGATCTGAAAACTGTACTCTAATCTGTGTCACTGAATAAGGGCAAGACGATGTTTTCAAGAAGAGTCTTAACTTTTTTTGTTTAGATTTTAAGACTGCAGGCAAAAGTTTCTCTACTAAATTGGGTTTCTGCTCTCTTTCAAGACAGATTCTTATGGCTTGAGAGGTTTAGGAGAAATAATTACTCTATTTTTTTTTCCAAAGAAAGCATTAAGTATACTTTCTTTCATTTATTCCCCACCCCATCCCCCACTTCAGCAATACCAAGATGGCTAAACATGGACTTCTTTGCTTTTATGGAGGCTAGAGATGTTTTAGAGCTGAGTACTGAGTGCTCTCATGCCCTTTGTGAGGAGGAGGAGCACTGAATGCTTACAAAGCACCTCTCAAACATTCAGCACCAAAATCACTTACTTCATTAGTTACCCCATTGCCAGAATGCCTTTCAGGCTGGTCAGAACCACCATGTTAACATTTAATAAGAATAGAGGCCTGTTTAGTGCATCCTAATGAAAAAGGGCATACCTTCTACTTTTCCCTGCAACCATGATATTAAAATGTTTGAAAATCTTCATAGTGCTTATTTTCACACTGTGCTTACAGCTAATGCAGAAGACCCTGAAGTATTTTCCAATTTGAGTTGAGCTCAGCAAAAGAGGGAAGAAAAAAAAATCAAGCTACATGATGAAAAGGCTGTTAGATCCCCAGATTATTTGCTTTTTATTAAATGTTGGTGCTGGTAACAAGCACACAAGACAAGTGATAGTCTCATGAATATTCCTGTTAAATAACATTCAATATTACTGAGCTCAAACTTCATGACTGGGTAACTGTTATCACCACTTGGTTTCTAGGGGAAACTGAGGCCAGTAGCACAGCTGGGAATTTTCCACATTTTCAGATTCCCAGTCCAGCATCCCTTGTAGAAACCAGCTGTCTCTTTCCTCCTGATAACATACCTCAGGATCCTTGGGCAAAAATGACACAAATGAACAGGCTGCTGCAACACTCAGTCAGAAGGGCTGAATTACTAGCTCAGATATGAAGTAGCACATTGCCCCAAGAGTAGAACAAGAACCAGCCTATGACTCAGCTGCCCCCAGCCTAGTTTCATCCTCTTCCATTCCCCCTCTCCAGCAGGGAAAGGAGCAAACTGTGCCAGGCGCCCAGCTCTCCCCACCTGTGCATGCTGGGGCAACGTGAGACCTCAAAGCCATATGAGCTCTGCTTGCAGCAAAGGCCCAAGTGAACTGCAGGCACACTGGCAAGGGGTTATGCCAGCAAACACTACTCTCTTGCCCAATTGCTGCGGCAGCAGACAGCACCAGGTGTGCTATTTAACCAGCCCGGGTGCGGCTGCTCTTATCCTTTACAGTCCGTCCCTGAGATACTTTGCCTTGAGTCAGCTGCTGGCAGCAGTCCCAGGGAGGCAGTCTGCTTTGCATCTTCTGTCCCAGGACAGCCCCCCGCAGCAGGAGGAAGATGGGCACACGGTGGTACGCCTCTCTTTGGGAGGACATTGCACCTCCTTTTTGCTAACATACACTTTTATAGAAGGTAATAAACCGGGTCTAGAAGTGGCTGAATCAAAACAGAGTTTAAACTGTTTGGCTAAACCTGCACAAACCCATATGAATGCACTTACGTGAGCTGACAACTGGTTTTTATCTGGTTAATGTTCATCAATTAATTACAGACCAGTGTGTCCACACCAGGCTTTCTCTACGATTTAGCCAAGTCAAATTTCAAAAGCAATTTCAACTAATCCAGTTGCAATTGAACTCTAGAATATATTTCATGATTCAGGACGCCAGGGTATGGCTGATTCTCTCAGGCATACAGTACGCATAAATGCAGCCCTTACAAACCCATTACAGAAACTCGCTGTGCCTGCTTATAGCATCAGTACCCACCCCAGCCCTCTTGCAGGGACTACCATGCTCCACAACAAAGTTAGCAGAAAGGAATACATGCCCGTGTCTTATCTGCTTCACACTAGAGGCCAGTCCGTTAAGCTTAAACTGCTAAGAAAGAAGGTTTGTGCTAAGACCCCAGCCTGCAAAAAGAGGATAACAAACAGCTGAGGAGCAGTAGCATCTTAAACAGCTGCAGCTGTTTCCCCAGTGAACGTGATTCAGAGCCTCAGTGTTCAAGAGCTGAAGCTTAGAACATAGCAACAATTCTTGCAAAATATTTTGCTTCTTGTCTTTTTTTTTTTTTTTTTTCTCTCCTCTTCTCCCACACAACTTTTTAACCTCTTGATGCCTGTACTGAGTTCCTACCTAAAATAGGTTTCAGGGTGGAACATGCTTGCCACTTGATCCATGGCTTACTAAATTTAGCCAAACACAGACAGCCTGTATAAGATGGTTCTCTTGAAATATCAGTAGCCACACATAAGGTTGCCAATGTCATCCAGGAAGTGGGACACCACGGCAGTTACATTGTGTACTTAAAATAATAACAAGAGAAACTTTCATACTCTGTGGAGAGGCAACCATAAATTTGACTCAAAAAAAAAAAAAAAAAAAAAAAAAAAAAGAGAAAGGACAGACCTCAACAAGCAAAGAGTTGACTCTTTCAGCTTTACTGAAGTCACTGAAGACTGAAAAACGGAATAACCCACTTCAAACATATTTTGACAGTGTAGAGTTAAAATAGAAAAGGGACTTGTAACCTAGAGGAAGGGAAGGGAAGACATGGGGGAGAAAGAAGAATACACCAGCATAACATACAATTCCTTCTTCTTAAATTACTAAGCATTTGGTATTAGCATGCAACTTTGTAAATGCATGACTTTGGGAGAAGTATCAAATACATAACTGCTTCTCCATCCAACAAGGCACTGCAATCCATAGAAATGCTTTTCCCAGAATCTTCACAGGGGTGACACCAGCAGCTGCTAAAAAGCCTTCCTTGTGTACACTAAGTAGCTGCTGCTGCCTATGCAGCATCACAGAGGATCAAAGTCAGATGTGGGAAGCATCAGCCTAAGCCTAAATATTCCTAAAGCAGCTTTTATTTTTTAAAGCAACAGAAAGAATGATTGCATATGAACTTAAGTCCATGCTTAGAAAAGCAAAAATGAACAATGCATGTTTTTTCAAGTTAGCCTGACAACAATACCTGCAGAGTCAGAGAAGCACCAAGCAGAGAGAGAAGCGCCTGATCCTGTAGGCAGGCAGAACATCAGCTCAACTTCTCCCTTATCCTACTACAGGGGAGAAAGCAGAAACTAGGAGCACTACTTGCCTCCCACCTGCATCCTGCCTAAAGGAAAAGTGAGGACCAGCCTGTGAAACTAAGCTCAAACTCTATTTCCTGGCTAGATGGGGCTGTAATGAAAATGGTGGGTTGAACCAGCTGCTGTCTCATTGCTTGACCAAAGACAAACAACCTGAAATAGCCCTAATAGCAAAGGAGCACTAGTTAGCTCTGTTAAATCCACCTTGCAATTCCTCCCTTGCCTCCACAGACTAGCCTCCTGTCCAGCCTCTGCTGGGTCTTATAGCCTTGAAATGGTCCCAGAGCTAGATAAGCTTTTCTCCGTGGACATCTTAGGCTGGTTATTTGCTATACAGGCAGGCACATGGTGGAATGAGGGCTGTGAACTGGGCTAAGCTGTGGGAGGAGGAGTCTACATGCAGATGCAGTTAAGGGCTTGTTAGCATACAGTTCCCACCCAAAGCCTGTGGCAAAGTAGGAGTCAGGCTGTGTTGGCTTAGAGGTTTTGTGACTCTTGTCCTGGGGCCTGGAGCAGAGAAGTGAGGGGCCTAAAACTCAGGACAGGTTAAAGAAGAGCTCTAATGTAGGACTTTGATGGGAAGTGGGGGTGGGAGGAAGCTTTGAGTGCTTCTGGGCTAGAAAAGGAGCTTGCTGCAGCAGCACCATTTCATGTTGGACTGATACTGCAGTCAGCAAAATATGATATTGGATCCTCTTGGTAAACAAAGCCCCGAACCTTAACAATGCAAAATAACCATCTGTGCCTCAAATCTAGCTAACTGCGTGCCAAAGAGCCATTTTCAAGGCTGAAATGCCTGAACTTTCCCCTGTGAGAGCAAGGTAAAAGAATGAGGGATAAACTGTGGAAAATTGCTTGCATAGGGGGAAGCAGAGCTGTTATTCAATATCATGCAACATCTTCCTATTTGCGGAGTTGCCTACTCTTTAGACAGATAAGCTTTTGGCTCTGATGGAATGGCTGTGGGAAGGGATAATACAGGGGTCTGGAGAACAACAGGAGAAGAACATGTTCACTATACAACCAGCAGTACAGATGCTACAGTGTTTTATCATCGATATTTTGCTGAACTCTCCATAAACTAAAATTTTTGACCTACTTATCCAAAGCCATGGGTAATTATCTTCACGTCCAATATAAATTAACAAGATGTGGGTGTCACTGATATTCGGACAGTGTAGCCTGTATCATTTCTGGCATCTGGTGATGTGTAAAGTAATTGTAACTACATGCAGAGAACGATTAAAGCAGGAGAAAAGGAAAAAAAAACATGGTTAGAACAGAAGGGTGGAGCAGCCAACATCAAAAAGTGCTGATTCATCTTCCCCCTATTTTACATTTTAAACTTAGGCTATTTTCCTCCCTCAGTAAACAACTCTAGGGTCAACTGAAGCTCCTGTAGGTATATGGTTTCATAGTCCCAAGACAGTAACCAAAAAAAATCACATTTTTCAGCCTACTTAGAATTTTTAGGGTCCTGATGACTGTGGTACAAATCAGAAAACTCAACTAAATCCTGTGGAGATTTGCATCAGGGTAAGAGTTACAAGTTAAAAGGTAAGCAGGGCCTTTATTTTTAATTAATTCTTATTTAACTCAATATCTAGAATCAGTTGGAAGAAAATCTCTCTTTGTTTAACATTAAACAGCTGCTGTTCCATTAATGCCTGGGTAAGCTACTAATCTGGGTTTCCCAAAGAAGACCTCCGGCAAGAAAAATCTGAAAGAAATATCAGATCTTTAAAATTGTATGGCTTTTTTTTTAAGAATGAGGGGGAAGGGAAAGAGTAGGAGAGATGAGGAACACTTTCCATGTGCACAGTGTTAAGGGGTTTTGCACAGTCACAAGCTAAATTAGAATTCCTGGTGGAGGGCTTCCACTTTTCACAGCCAGCTGTAGCAGCAAGCTGCATGGATGCATGAAACTGCCAAACAGCCTGAAGAGGGTAAGCCCAGCATGGAAATCTTGGGCACAGAGCTAGACCTGCCAGTGTCAGAAGATACTGTCAGATTTGCAGCTCTGCAAATGCCCACCCATAAGAAATGGACCTGAAGCATCATCCTAGCTTGAGCTCCCCTGGGTGCTAGTGGTCGTGAAACCTGAAGCAGAATCTTTGATTGCAAGGGTCCTGTTCAAGGTGTAAATCCTACTGCCTGTCAAGAGGAAAGAGAAGTGTCCAAGACCTGAACCTGACAGTATTAGTCAAGTTACACTACTCCATCTTGGCTGACAGTGGGCTAAAACAACCAGCACTTAGTCCAGTGCAAACGTTATCCTCATTAAGCCTATGCCAAGTGATTTGCTAGTTCAGCTAATCTGAATTGGCTGTGGGTATCTGAATGCAAAATAAGCACTTTCCCTTCTTTAATTATAGTCCTTCTGTTTCATGATTTAGGTTGCTCCTGTCATTGTTTGCAAGAGAGGATGGCGGCATTGCATAACAGTGTGTAACACGATACAGCTGCAGACAGGGCTGCTCAACCAGTGCAAGCCCAAATAGAAAACAGCTTCTTCTGTTAACCAACAGCTGAACAACAGCAGGGATATCTCACCCATCCCTTTTGCACTGGTAGGGGCAGGGGCAGACCTGTCAGCTGCTCCTTTGCCCTCTTTGCATCCTCCTTATTATAGTGACCAGGATCTAAGCAAGATTGGACAAAGTCCTCTCTGGTGGGTCCTGACTAAGGCAGGAAGGCAAATTGGTTCTGTTTGGAGTGTAAAACCTTGTAGGTCTCCTTCAGGCAAAAATCCAACCTATGTCAGCAGGACTGACTTTTTTTTTTTTTTTTTTTTTTTTTTTTTTTTTTTTTTTTTTTTTTTTTTTTTTTTTTTTTTTTTTTTTTTGGAATAAGCCCTGTACGATCCAGTCCAGCAACTCTTCAGCCATCACGTTCAGGAGGATTGGGATTAGTCTGTACTTGACTGGATTCTCACTCATCTGAGGTAAATTCTGTGGAATGAAGGGGCAGAATTGTACCAAACAAGTGCAAGTGCCAGCTTTACATGTTTCTGGGGCCTACATGAGATTCTGAGAACAGAACCCAGGACAAAATTTTCTTCTTGCGTACTTCAACGTAGTACCTCTGAAGTCACTGCTACCAGATAAGCTGTGTAGCATAGCACAACCTTATGTGGACACTTGGACTGAGTGACTTATTTTTAGCTTAAATCTCTACCTCAAGAGGTGCCTGTTCTAATAACCCAGTACAGCCCTTGATTATACCAGTGAAACTTCCCCAATCCAAGGTGTTAGGCTTAGTTGAAATAATATTAAACTAAGTCATCTTAAAATCATACCACTGCTTTAAAGTGCTGCAGACCTGTGTGGGTAATCAGATTCATTTGTCTGCCACATTGCATCCTGGTGTTTTACAAGAAAAAGCTGCACAGATGTAACCATTTTTAAATCAGTGCAACTTCTGGAGTAAAAATTATAGTGCAACTTTTTGGTTTTGCTGTTCTCCCAAAATAGAAATTTTAAGTATGTTGACCTGTATTCTGGAATATGAAGTACAGAATTTGTCAAATGAAATGAACAGCTGCACATGCTCTTTGCTCTGCAGACAGAGACTGGGGAATTTAGAAGCTGATGAGTGCTACTAGATATAGCAAGACCACCTGAAAACCCAGTGGGTGCCAGTTCACGGTTACAGACATCTGACCTAGAAATGCTTCTCACATGTGGTTCCCCATTCAATGTGTTGCACTGACCTATAATGGCACAACTTAGAAAACGCAGCCCTTTTAACAGAGCAGTTTTTTCATCTGGTGCATGCCCAAACCTGATTCAAGCATATCCCATAGCGCCTTGGCTACCAAATGCAGGTTGCTGTTAAACCAACTGCTGCCTACACTAGTCAGGAACATTGCTTACTAAGTATGTTCTGACTTCTGCTTGTCTTACAGCTGGTGATTATCTGATCTTAAAAAGCTACCCAGCATTCCCAGGTGAAGGCTATGCACATGACTCCACGTCAGAATTGCAGCTTTCTGCACATTGAGCTGTTGCACATCATTCTCAGTCCAGACAGCAAGATGGGAGGTGCTGTGCACAAAATGCCATCCAAAATACTATCAGCAAAATGTATGATTTCTACACTCATTCAATTTACTTGTGACTTTCCTAGCATTTTTACCCCAAGTGTTTGCACTAGTGAAAATACGTATGTTCAGATTCTAGATTTCTGTTTCTGGCCTAGGCATCCTAATAGTTTTTCAGCCTGGCTGCAAAACTATATAAACAAGGATGAAATCTTGGCCCCATGCAAATCATGGCAAAACTCCCACTGATTTGAATGAGACCAAGCATTCATCCCGCACCTTCCAAAATGTACAGACTCAGATTTAAAACGCATTTTATAAATACAGCTCTAAATTGTTCTTTCCAGGGCTGGATACTCAAAAACGAAACATCAAAGAGCACAGCATTGCTGTTTTCTTTAGACTGTCTCCAAGGTTGGCTAACTGGGATGAAACAGTAACAGTCCTGATCCTGCATTCTCATTGAGATGGTTATCAAAATTAGCAAAATTAGTTAAGTCAAATAGTGATAAAGCTATGAATGAAGTTAGGCTCCAGCCCCTGGAATTTTCCTCCAATAGCTCTCAGAGTACTTGTTTGTCTGCTTAACTGCAGTTCATCTTTCATTTTCCCCTGTCACTTATGACCTCCATTCCTCAGTAGGATGCTAGATTCCTTGGCAGAGAGATGCTGGCTGTGTCAGTACCATTCTTCATACTCCACTGATCATTAACTCATCTGCAAAATTCCTTCCAGATATTTTACTTCTTCCCTTATGCCTCAGCAGTAGAAGCAGTGTATCTCCAGGGAGCCTTCAAGATTTTTTTTTTTTTTTTTGTGTGTGTGGAGAAAACCAAAGGGACTTAACAACATGTGACGAGTACTGGGCTTTCTAGAGAACCCATTCTGTTTGAGAAAATTCTCCTGAGGGAGCAACACACTGTATCTTACCCATAGATAAGCAGCAGCAAGCCATTCAACAGTAAACTACATGGTCTCCACTTGGGAAGAAACGTAATCCCTCTAAGTCAACAAGTCAGGCAGGGCACTGATAGCTTTCTCAGAACAGAACAGACATTATTACATGTCTGGTAGTAAACTAGCAGAAGTTCACCTTATGTGTGTCCATTACCACACTAAAGTGTTTTACAAATAGAGTTGTCTGAATTCCCTTTAAGTGTTTAGCAAGTCCAGTGTCTCTCAGACTGTGGTCTGCAGGTCTCCTGTGGTCTGCAGAAAGCTGATGAGGTTCAAGGGATGCATTGTTCTTTTCTTTTGTCTGTCCCCTAAACTGCATCTAATGCAGTTAGAAAAGGCAAGTACTTTCCTAACAGGATTTCAGCAAGATGTGAAGCAGCAGAAGGAAGAAGCAAAAGATGACATATGCGCTATGTGAACAGAAAGAGGCACATCATATCACAAAGAGTATGAATGGATTCCTCCAGTCTCCCTCTACAGAGATTTGTCTCGTGCTATGAAATTGCTGGGAAAAACTCTGAGCTAGGTGGATTTTTTTCATTGAACTAACAAATACTGTGCTGTCACAATGCTTGCAGATACGGGCAGCCATTAGAGGGCAGTAGGTATCTAACACATGCATTAAAAGAGCCCTTTCTTGATACAGGATGTCCGGACAAGCAAAACTCATAGGGCAAGGCAAAAGAAGAGGTATTAAAAAAACAAAAAAAACTCTCATTAAAGAAGCAACTGTTAGCCAAGCACCTACCCACAGGCAATACAGCCACATACAATCCTACGCCAGGAATAAAATTGTTGTAATGTCTCATCTTGAATGAGCCATCTACCATCCTGCCCAGCTATTCTCCTGGAGATGTAAGAATTAGATCTCTGGCAAACATCCTCATTTAACAGCTCAGTGGAAGTCCCTAGTGAAATATTCATTCTGTGGTTTGCCCTCAGCCCCATGTAATGAAAATAGAGGGGGGGGAAGTCCTGTGACACATAGGTTGGGATACTTCTGACCCTGATATTTTGTTTTGCAAGAAGCAGTAAAAGCTGACCATGCCACTTAGGTCTGATGTCCGTTGCTTTATGTGATCTCATTCTCAAAATGACACTGTGGCTGCTGAAGATGTGATGTGTTCAGCATACGGTATTAACAGATTGCCCCAAAAGTAAGCAATAGTGCTTTCCTGGAGATGAAAGGTGAGTTCAACTGCTTCTTCCTCTGCTGGCTGCAGTGCTGGTAGGAGACAAAATCCCTTGTAGAAATGCGATAGGCTGCTCTTCTCCATCCTAGTTGATCCAGGCATGCAAACCCTAAGAAGTTTCTTTGACACTATGAGCATATGACATAGAGTGGAAATAAAACAGGATTGGGAAGCCAGCAGAGACTCGGCTCTGATCACCAAGAGCAACTTATTTGTCTCACCACATTGCCAACATTTTTAGGCAGCGAGATCTGAAGTGCGAGTCAGAGATTTGAAGCATAACATGATACGAGCGATTTCAGGCGACAGCCGCACCCAGCGAGATCTCCTCGACGGTGGGCTAAATCCAGAGGCTGATGTCGCCTTGCGCCGGGAACACAATGTGCACCGCTCCGCTGGGACAGCTCAGCCTGGCCACCCGTGACCACATGCTGCTGCTGTTCCCGCTAGTGCGGGGCTGCCTGCAAGCCCTGTGGAGCCACCCGCATGCCCCGACCCCTGCAACCCCCCAATCCAAAATCGTCACGGGGAAACCTCGCGCTGACGCTATGCTCCCAGCCCGCTCCGCGTCCCCGTGGCACGGCCCTGCGCCAGCGCTTTGGGAAGGGTCGGGCTGCCGTCTCCCGGCCACAGGGACCGTAAGCACGCATGGCTGCTGTGTCCACCCTCGCTCTCTGCCACTGTATGGTCTCCCTCGTAACCTGCTCAACTCCCCTCACCTGCGCGAGCGGAGGTCTGTTTTGCAACGCCTAACGTTTACCTAGCTTCCCATCTCAGTTCATGCATGGCAAGTTTGTTATTTGCTTTTGTGTCAGCATTGTCCTTTAACTTAAATAGCTCCTCTTCCTCCTTAGCATTAACCTCCAGGATATATTTATAGAGAGCAACCATATCCCTCCCTCTGCCTTCATGGTGCTGGACTAAATAAGCCAAGCTGTTTTAGTCTACTTTTATCACATCGGCTCTCCAGCACCCTAATCCTCCCTGCAGCCTTTCTTTGCACCTGTTCCAGCGTGAATCAAACTTTTTTGAACACAAATGACCATAACCGCACGGCATTGTATAGACGGCAGGTCACATTGCTTTTTACAATAGAACAAGTATTTCCCTTTCTCAAACACGGACACTTAACATCCTGCAACAGGGATTTCACTTGCCCTTTTACCAGCCACTGCATTATAGTGGGTTCAAAATTATTTGGAATAGGAAACTGGGCCCTACAGAAAGGGCCACAAAATGTTAGTGCAAAATACCCCCTGGCAACAGTGCTATGAAGAAGTCCCAGATGCATCATATTTGAAGCCGCCTCAAAAGCATCGTATTTAAACAACTAACACTCAAAAAAATTATCTTGGGTGATGTTGTGGACAGGACTTCGAAATATTCAGGAGCCAGAAAAATCAAAGTTCTTTTTTCTCTGACAATTGAATGCTTAAAGGCCTGTCAGTGTTTAATACAGAAAAAAAAATGTGAAAAGTCTGTATGGACAAGGAATGTCATGAAAGTCATTTACAGGGTAATTCTTAAAACAGTAGAGCTAAGCATGACGTGCGTCATAAAGAGCAAATCAGGACGACTGTCCCACATGCCTTTTGTAGTTTCTCTGAGTCACTGTATCATTCTTATATTATTGCTATGCTTTTTTCTCTTCCAGGATCCTTGTCGACACCTGTCTCAAAGAATCCCGGTATTTCCATCTTTGATCCTTTCACACTCTGTGCTCAAGTGGTGAAAGAAGCCAACCTTCTCTCTGTACACCTTAGTTCCTGGACATCCGTATCCTAAATACCATAATCCAGAACAGCTCCAGGGCTTCTCTGAAGGCCGGTTTTGTGTAGTGACCTGCTACAGATCCCAGCCACAGCCCAGAAACACCACAGCAGAGCTGCTATCACATCTGACCAGGCAATGCCTTTCCTTTCGGAGGCCCCTGAATGCCAGATGTCTGCACTGATAAAAGAGGATGACCACTCCACACATCTCCAGCTGCCTTCTTAGAACATCCACTAGGATGTCCAAAGGGCAGGAGAAGGAACCCAACTTAGGGCCCTATATGACAGCAGACCTGGGGGAAAAGTACCTCCAACCAGCATCTTTGTGTCTTCCCTGCCCTAGGAAACACTAGTGATTTAGTGCCACCAAAAAAAGGCTTAAGGGTGATAATGCAAAATTATAAATCTTCAAGCACCTCAGTTGCATCAACCTAAGCTTTTTCTTCTCCCATTTGTTTTCTGTACTAGATGAATCTTGCTTGTTTACAAACGGTGACCCCAGGGAGTGTACACTGACCTCCCGAAAGGATGCAGAGTGCCCTTCATCCTGCCACGCAGCGGTCCTTGCCTAGCCCGCTCTGCTAGTGGTCACTAGGGGCCACTCTCCGAGCTGTTAAAGGAGCAGCCAGCAGCTGTGTCTTGTCACTGTCCTCCCCTCTCATCCCTTCTTGCTGCCCTGTTCAGTGGAGCTTAGCTGGGAACTACAGGGGAGAGCTGGGTGGGAGGCACAGATAACTGGCAGAACTGGTACTGACTGGGAATTGTTGGGGGGAGGAAGGAGAAGAGCTGAGGCTGGGAGAGAAGGAAGAAAAACATGCTGCTGCAAGTCCTGCTCCCATGAGGTCTGAAGAGAAGAAAGCTGATTGCTGACAAGGAAGATTAAGAGGCCCTCCCTTGCCTGTGCCAGCCCATCCCTGCAGAGAACTGCTGCTTCGAGACCTGCCTGGAGACCTGCGGTAGAGCAGAGAGCTGGCACTAGGGGCACAGGAGCAGAGGTGCCTCACGCTTGTCTGAACACAGATGGGGGCCCGGGATTTGTACACCCAGGTTTCAACTTCCTCCAAACTCCTGATGGAGGTAGGACCCTCTGGGTCCTCCATTATCCTGTAGCTTTCTAAACAAGGGAGGATCTATAAGGGAGAGAGGGGCAGAAAATGAGGAGGTGCAGCGGAAGGCAGAGAGCAAGTGAGGCCAAGGCAGGCCCTTGCCCCCGGAGAATCCCAGCAGACAATTCTGAGACACTCTCCTTAATATAGCACCATCTGCCCAGCTATTTTCTCCTCTGGCTCGCATACAGTGATCTCCACATTACAATCAGCATGGCTGGCATACTTTGAGCGAGCTGCAGCCTAGCGAGGTCAGGCAGGGAGCAATCACAGCATATGCACAGCAGCAAGGACTTCAGCCCCAGCTCACAAACATGGTGAGTTCTCCAGGTCCCTGAGCAGCTTCTGCTGAAGCCTGTGCTGCTCCATCTTGCCTGCCTAGACCCATACCGACAGGACTAGCCAGTATGTGCTGACTCGCACCAATTTGAAAGCAGTCTGGTCCCCGGGGAATGTACAGCCATGCAGCAGGGGCTGGTACATTGGATAAAGAAAGATGATCTACCACAGCAGAACAGGTACACTTGGGCACTGAATGGAGAAACAGCTTGTCAGCTTTCAGGGTTTTGCCACAGGTCACATCATTCTGTATTTTCTCTTTACACCTCAGAGCCAGAAGCCTCATTCTTTTGCGCAAATATCATCTTGCAAAGAAGCAAGGAAAAAGAATGCCACATCCACATTTTTGGTTTAGTGTTTATTTATTTTGTTGAGCCTGACAGTTTTGACACTATATTGATTTGTCTCTGATTGAGGATGGCGGCAGAAGGAATACTAAAACACAACACATGTCTGTTCTCAAAGGGTGTGCTTGCCTACATCTTTTTTTGTATTTTTGCTTGTTTTATCTACACACACTTTGTGCTCTCTGATGCAGGTCCCGGTCCTGTCTCTGTGTTTACTCTGCATCTCACAAAGCTTGAGCTGCAATGCAAATTATAATTACAACCATTTATACGGCTGAGCAAAAGCCTTATTTTTCTTTTTCCTAAAATGGGTGTGACACAGGGATAGACTGGGCAAAGTTTGCCAAATGTTTTGTACCATGTGATGATTGCTCCATCTTTTAAGCTAGCTAGGGCTCCCAAGAAGAGAGTGAATTTACCAGGGTGGTTCCAGTGAGGACCAGGGACTTGCCTGACACAGCAGAGGTCTGTACTTTCCCTGAAAAGACAGTGTGATGTCCATCTACATACACTGAAACCAAATCCGATGATAAATTTCCTCTCATATGAAGTAATCCTATAGCACAAATCAAGATTAATTGACATCCCCATGTCTACCACAGCTGCACAAATGGTCAGTACAGCACAAGTGGGGCCTGTTTGCTAATCATGAAGTAGCTAAGAGCAGACCTTGGATTACTGTGGTCTATAGTAATATATCACTTTCCATAAAAAGAAAAGAACATTGTGCTCTCTTTCCCAACACTGTTTCACCCCAGCTCATCAGTTGCCCAGAAACACTCTCCTCTCCCAACACTTGCATTGCAGAAGGAGTGTTTTTTAATCCTGAAGAAGTTTTGCTGTGCTGAACTAAAGCAAAAGCAACAGGGACAAATGGGTGGGGGCGAGGGGAAGATTTTTTTTAACAGCAGTAAGAAAGGACAGGGCTAGGGGAGTTTCCAGGCTCATAAAAGTCTAAAGGCCATTCTTTCCTTGCTAATGGCTTCAAAGTACTGTGCTGTAATAGTGGCAGGGAGACTATCTCACATAAGTGAGCATACAATTCTCAGAAGAATTTCATCTCTCACTCTCCCCTGTTGAGCTGAGTTACTGCTCCATTTCGGTTATAGTAGCCTTTTAAGGCACATATATTACGTACTCACATTGTGAAACCAGTCATTTCGCAAACTGGCTAAAGTTTTCAGTCATTTTGCAAAATGACAGAAGATAATAGGTAGGGAAATGAAATCCTTACCCTCTGGCTATTACTAACTCACTAACTCAGAGAGAGATATAAAACTATTCTTATGTTCAGTTTTACAATCATGCAATCTTTTGTAATTACTTCTAAAGCCAGTCAGTAACACCCATCACTTGACACAGCTAACTGGTATTTTCACCACTGAGTCTATTGTAACACCAGCCATTACATTTCAGTCTTGCCCTTAACATCTGCCTCTAGCCCACTGCAACTCCATTATCCAAGCCAATCTCCACTAAATGAGTATTGAAAACCATCTGAATCGACCATAAAAGTTTCTTTCTATAAATAGCCTCCCCCTAGAAAAAACAAAGAACCATTCACCCAAAACAAAAAAACAAACAAACAAACAAAAAACAGAGAAAGACTGCAATTTCACTGGCCCAAGAACAAGGCACTACATTAGGCAGACATATGCAAGCTCCCAAATATAGGATGGAGAAGCACCTGATTAGGTAGAAGTTCTGCAGTGAAGGAGCAAGGTCATACGCTGAATTTCAGTCAACAATGCAACTTCGTTATGAAAAAAGGCAGACAACAAGCTAGCTGTATAAACAGGAGAAAAGCCCTCAGGACAGGTGAAGTAATCCTTCCACCTTACCTGGTACTGACCGGGCCTCAGCCAGACTACCGTCCGGTTTTAAACATGGCACCTCAACAACAAACCAACTGAAAAGAGCCCAGAAGAGAGCAATAGGACAGATCAGAAGTCTAGAAAACATCATCAGTGATGAAGGGCTGGAAGAACTGCATCCATTTGATAGTATTGCAATCAATACAAAGTTGCAGAAAGCACAGTTTCCCTCAGAAAAGTCTGCTTCTGATAACCAGAGCGCACCAAGATGCCCACACGGCCAGGGTTTACAAAACAGGCAGTCTGTGAATGTCTCAAACTTTCAGGGACTTTGAGGGGTGAGTGAGAAGTCAAGCAGTGAGATAAAATGTCTGCAATTGCTGTCACAAAATGTTTAAACTTCTAGTCTCTTCACAAGTAGAACATTCTGCAAAGTTAATGAAAGCTGTAGTCATTCCATGAAACTATTGATTTTATAGGATCACTAAACACTTAATAAAATACTTTTTAAAATTATTGTAACCAATTGGGTCACTCTGTTGTAATACCTGAGCAGCTTCCAATGGCAGGACCTAGCTGAGACTGAGGGAGGCAGCATGCTTTTTTTTTTTTTTTTTCCCAAAAGAAGACAGCAAAAGCTCCTTTGCAGGGTTTGACCACAGAAACCACAGAAGTCTCTGGCTGAACCCACATCCAGAACCGAGTCCTCAGAGCTCAAGCCCCCTCTCCTGTACTCTGGAGCCTACGCACACTGCCCACCTTTCACACTGGTCTTGTTCTCATTCTCCAGTTCATAAAAGTAGCAGTGTAGCTACTCAGTGTAGCTACTCAGTGCAGCTACTGTAGCTAAGAACAGGAATAAATCTAGTCAACTTTGGCCTTGCAGGGAATTTGGATTCAGAATTAAGGTTGGTGGCTCAAGCTGCCTCCCACTGCAGCCCCAGCAACACAGACGTGCCCTGATACAATCCATGTCAGATTAGGGAATGCCTTTCCTTAAGTCTTCACCTGCTGTGTAGGCACAAACCAGCTATGAAAATACCAAGAAATAACGGGATGCCTTTCCTGGTATCACAGTTCTTGTTGTGCAGGCAGAAAAGGTCTTTCTAGGCCTAGCTGCCCTCTGTTTCAATCCTTGTTTGGCTCGAGGCATGTGTATACACAACTTTCATTTCCTCTCCTCTTTCCCTACGCTCGTGCTTTCTCACACACACACATTATTCTGGAACAGAGCTGCCTGGCACTCCTCAGAGTTATTTTCTGACTATAGCACGCATATCTCTGATATGAAAAAAGAAGTGCCTGGAGTCAGACTTTTCCCGGCAGCTCTCCTCCGGTGCCAGCCAGTCCCTCTGTCCAGGGCCGCCTCTACACCGCTGCTGCCCTTGGGGCGTGGGTTGAACGCACCCAAGCTAGGCTGACAGTACCATCCTCGGGCACCGTTACTGGTGCAGCTGTGCAGCTAGAGCAGCACAGCTCAGCACGAGCTGCAGCACCCAGCCTGCAGCGTTCGATGAACCCTTCAGCGGTGAGTCCTTCTTCCGAACTCTGCGCTGCCCTCGCTGCGCTGGCAGGCGCATCCAGGCCGGGGAGTGTAAAGTTAACTCTGCTCAGTCGGCACAGGCTGCAGGGCAGATTGATTGCAGTGTAGACACATCCCGAGTTTCTAAGCTTGCCGGTCAGCCTCAGGACTCTCCACTGATATATCCCCAGGGAAATCTGGAAAAATAACTGATTCCATAAAAGTAGCCTATCAGCTTTAACGTTCAAAATGCTTTCTCCTCCGGCTTATGCTGATAAACACGCACGCTTCCCCCCCGCAGCTATCACACGGTCTCACCCCATCAGGGCCTGTGGCTGCTGAGGCGGAGGTGCAGATTTATGGTGCTGGGTTTTGCAGAGTATAATGCTGAGCCTCAGGGATCAAGGGTTATGACATTTTTATGGCCTCTCTCCCCCCTCGTATGAATATGAAGCAACCGTAAGGAAAAACATCTGGTTTCACTTTTCTTTTCTCCACCACTGTTCCCATCTGACAAAACCTTACAAACTTGCCAGTGTGCTAGCGAACTGCATGTGCCAGCAGCCTGCGAGGAGCCAATGCATTTTTGGTGTCATCACAGTGAGAGTACGCTACCCTGGAAGGAGCGGCTCCATCGCTGCTAAAAGGCAAGAATACCCAGGCTTTATCCCGCTAACAGCTGCACTGGCAACCTCCCGCCATCTCTAGAGTGGGCCGAAGGATTTCTGAAAAGCTGCCCTCCATCTTGATCTCATTACAGGCCGCATCTCCAGAGGAAAACGTGGGCCACTGCGGAGATCGCCGTGAGGGGAAGCAACCCTTGCTAAACACAGTGAAAGCAAACTGCGAGGAGAAGTTCCTGCCTTCCCACTCCCCTCAGGTTTCATTTGACCTGGCCGCTCCTCAGAGGGATTCTGTGCTGCCATAAAAGGGGCTTGCTTGCTTTCTGGAAGCTAGAGTGATAAGTAAGGTTTGGGCTGTAGATTCCCCTTGGTGCTGGGAGCTAATCTGGACTAGAAAAGAGAAGTGTGCCCAAAAATCAAGGCACAGCTCCCTGACTTCAGGGCTGGTCTGCATCATGCCTGGTTCTAGACCTGATGAACACTACCAGGCAGGAAAAGACACTTAAAGGACTACAAAGTCCAAGGCTGATCTGGCAAAAGTGGCCAGGTTCTTACCTTCCACTGCCAGAAGCCAAGTAGTACTGATACAACATAATCAGTTCCTTTGGGATATCTTTTTTGTCAGAGGAAAAACAAAATCAAAATGTTTCAAGGAATCTGAAAGTATTTCTCCCTAATCTAAAGGAGAGGATGTTATATATGTGACAAGCAAACGGCAGAGTAGCAGCTCTGGAAACCTCCAGAAATAATCTCAGATCTTGCTTGCCCATCTCAGAGTTCAAAATTCCAAAGAAACCAGGTGGACCACACAGATACCTCTAATAGAAGATGAACAACTTAAAAGAAGCACAATGTGCTGACCACCAGGGATGTGCTGTTGAATATCATCAACGGCTATGGAAGCCACTGAGATGTGAGGGTGCTTAGCAGGGCAGAGATGCCAGGACTACCTGACAATAAAGACTGTATGTTAAGCATCAGAAACAAATCTTGACAGTGGGACACCCAAATAATGAAGCTGGCCTCCAAGAAAGGTCTCTGAGGGACTAAAACCAAAAGTGTTCAAGGAAAAGGATTTTGAACATCAGGACATGTGCAAAAGAAAATTCTGTTCTGTGCTGTGGGCTGCAAAAGAAGACCCAGGGTATTGTTTTCCAGTTTCTTTCTCTCTTTTTGACTACCCTTCTTGACTGTGCCAATAAAAAAACACCACTCCCTCCTCTTATTCTTTTTCTTTGTTTACTTAACTTTTTTCCTCATAGCAACTGCATAAAGCTGAATCCATCTGATATTTCCAAGTAACCAAGACCATTATTCACTGAAGGCACTGGCCTGGATCCTAATTGCTGCTGGTCTCAAACTCAAAGCAAGAGTAGCAAACAGCTGTAAATATCTCAGTACAGTACTCCACTCATGTCATGCTGACCCTAAGTCTTATAAGTCCCCTGGAATACAAATAAAACTTCATCAATGCTGTGCCAGAGAAAATAGGTGTGCTAGGTATACTTTGGAAGGAAAAAGAGCAGCATGAGTACCCTGGAAGGTACAGGGTAGAGATACTGTTTTATTCCTTTTTCTGAGGCACAAGAAGAGGAGGCAGGTGAAAGGAGTCAACAGCCGCCGGTATCTACAGGCCACGTGATGGTGAAGAGACCTTACAGAAGAGTTACACTAGGACAATAAGGACTTTCCAGATCATGTCCCTGTGCTGTGAGTGTGTTTATCAAGAAGCCTGGAACATCCTTCTTTTCACATCATCTTCCATACGTTTGTTCCAGCCATGCTGCTATTCTGGCACGTGCTTTGGTACGTGCTTTGTTCACCCTATTTCCCCCTCTTCACACAAAGAGCCTGTGTTTCATACAAACCTTTGTTTAAGGCTAAAGAGCATCATAATTATCAGGTAACAACCCTGCATTGTGCAGGTGAGGAGGTCGGTGTAAAACCCCTAAGGAGGAGGACGACTTGTAGGCTCTCTGTGCTTCGCTGCTCCCATTGCCAGTGTCACAGGGAGGCAAAAAAAGGACAAGACAGCAAAGCACATGGCGAAGCAGGAAGCATGCTGCTGTTGTTTGTAATCTACTGCACTGCTACAACCAGAGGAACTCAAAGAAAGAAATCACAGCAGAAGAACCTGACTACTTCACAATCCCCTCAGAAAGATAATCACTAAAATACCATTTTTCTTTCTTTTCAAAGTATAGTCCGCATCAGACATGAGGAAATAGAGTTTCTTACCAGCTCCCTCGAGGGTTAGGCCCTTATAACACTCCCTCATCTTTTATTGCCCTTATTCTTCAAATCCTGCCCATCCCCTGGGTGTTTTTTACATTGCCCTTCTGCTCTCCTGCTCATCTATCACACGGTATCTCCCTTTCCTGCTGGCTTCCTCCTCTTCTCTGATCTGCTCTCACATTCCAGTGTCCCTCGCTCACCCCCAAACCACTTTAGGATATCGGCTTTCCTCTGATGCCTTCGGTCCCCTCATCCCACATGGCTGGCTGGGCCCGGCCAGTGGTTCCCATCCTGGCAGCTGATCTGCCCCAACCTGCCGCTTCTCGCAGCTGGCTCAATTCAGCAGCGCAGAGGAGTAAGAGGTAACCACAGCGCAACCTCTGGCAAGGGATTTCAGCCCAACTGGGGGAGGCAAAGAAGGCACAGTACAAAAGTCCACTGCTGCATACCAGGAGATGGATATCAGTACAGCTGGTACTGTGTGTTCAGCTCACAGCCAAAGTCCTTTCCCTCAAGGTTGTGCTGACAGACTACGAAAACAATGACTGAAAGCACAGCACGAAAGTGAGCGATGGGGAACTTTCCCCAGAAGACAGTCTGCAAAGAGGAAGGTGCAAGGTATTTTGTTCATAAGTCAAGCCCTTGGCAGGGGCAAAGAGGGAGAATTAAAGGTGTTGATCCAACATACATGTTATGCTTCTCGAGATGCCTATGTGTTTCTCCTGTTCTTCCCATATAAGTTCTCCCTTTCGGAGTCGTTCTTAGTGTGTGACATTACAGAAAGACACCACAGACCTCCTCATCAGCTCCAAGCCAGGACATATAAAAAAAATGTATACTGCATATTAAGACATGTTGCAAGGAGATTTTTAACAGGAACAAATATTTACCATCATTCTGGATGGCTGCTATGCCACATTATATTCTTCTTGGCACAGCAGAGAGGACAAATATTCTTAGAAAAATAGATTTCTGCCATTACAAATGGCTGATGAACACTTCAGGCCACTAAGCCCTGGTCCTCATTTTTTTCTTAGCAAGCTGGAGACCCTACTTTGGGTAGGACTGTGCACAGACTTGGCTTCTCAGGTGTCCTGGCAGGACCAAAGAGCTATGGAGTTGTATAAACAACAGTTATCAGAAGGCTACGGACATCCAGCACAGTGAGACGTGCATTAAGGACTGTAGACACATTCCCCTGTGTTAGCTAGCTGCCTCTTAAGGTCTCCCAAGGTTTCTGCTGCCATTTTATTTAATCTCTTGTTCAAGTGCCACGTCTACCAGGCAAACGAATTCCCTGTGTGCTCGTAAGCCAGGTTTTCCTCCAGCACGTCAAAACCGCTGCCCTATGCTGCAGCATTTTTTTCCGAGTGAACTATTCCCCCCCCACCCCAGACTGCCCCCCTCCGCGGGTCCTACTGATGGCAGTGCGAGGTTGTGTAACTATGCGCTCGCTGCTTGATAAGAGCAAGAACCAGGATTTCCTGGTATGCCAGAGATGGGCTGTGCCACTCCTGCCCGTGTGGAAGGGGTGGGACAGGAGGCGAAGCAGCCACCGGGTGTTACAGCTCTGGGTCCTGTCTCTGCACCTTGACATCCTGCCAGGCTATAATAAGAGAGACCTGCAGGGAGCAACATATGTCAAAGTTGGTAATTTTCCTTCCTGCCTTCGCTCCTCTAAACCGCCTCAACTGGATAGACGCCCACCCTGTTCCTTCTTTGGACAGTCAGCGAAGCATGCACACCGCACGAGCAGCTGCCAGCTCTACTGGAAAATGTGCAGACCCCGAGATCACCTGTGACTGCACCGCCTTGGCGTGAGCTGTTCTGCACGTCTGCAGCCCGACAAGGGGGCTGCGGCTTCCCGAGGCGGTGGCAGCGGCCAACCGCAGCGTGGTCTCGACCCACAGCCAGGGCCGCCTCCAAAAAGACGCCCCTTGCAGCAGCAGCACGGGTGACCCCAGCTCTTGCAGAGCCTGCCTGAACCTTCCCTCCTTTCCAACCCAAACTGTGCTAACAAGCCCGCCTCTCCTCTTCCCTCCCCCAGCTTCCCTGGGCAGCCGCTGTGTCAGCCCACACCTGGAAAGGGCACTCTTGGATCATCTGCAGCTGGATCTGAGCCAGATGCTCAACAGGCTTGAAAGCTCCCCTGCACCAGTCTTTTCTCGCCTGCCCTTAGTGCTCCATAGGCACACCAAGACCACAGGTGACTTCAGCTTGCCCCAACACGTGCCCCTGTGCCATGGCAATCACGCAGCTGAGATGCAGCCCTAGAAACGGGGAGCTGGGCGCGGAGAGCTGACTCGCACCGTTTTCTGTGGCGCGGCTGAATTTGGCCCCACAAGCAGAGTTGCCAAAAGCTGTGCAAAAGAGCTCAGCCTCTTGAGTTTTACAGAAGTATAGATAACTTGTAAAGCTTCCAGCTTTTTAACCACTTCTGTGGCCGAAACTCAGATGCCACATCATTCGAGGCTGTCCCATCCCTAGCCAGGGCCAAGCTGGCTTAAGATTTCGTGTGAGAGAAACCGATAAACTCTCCTGGCCGGAGCTGCCATTTCCTCCATCTCTGAGCTCCCGGAGCTGCCAAAGCAGCTCTGCTGTGCCTCTCCTCCTTCCTCCCCCTCCTCTCCCAGCTCTCCATGCTGCTGCCTCCTCTCCAGCTACTCACAAATGCATGTGTCCCACTTTACACTTCCTAAGCCTCGACGTGAATATGGGATTTGCAGGCAGTCTGCTCATGTGACACGAATTCCAGGGAAAACAGCGGCATCGGTGTCGTTATCACATTACGAGTTTCACTGAACTGCCCACATTAAATGCAGCTGGGCTCCCAGCAGTGCCTGACGCAGGAAGGCTTTCTGAGCTGGGAGGGAGCTTGTTTGACAAGAGCAAGAAAGACCACATACCTCCCCCCCCCCCCCCAACTAATTCAGCTAATTTATTTGCTGAACACCGTATCCAGGCAGGCACGTCGTGAATGGAGAAGTGCAAACTCGCAGAGACCGAGAGGGAACTCTGAGCTGCGTGTTCCCCCGTTCCTCTCTCTGCCTCTCAGCTGTCTGCGCAAACGGTTCAGAAAAGCCTGTTTAATCAGACACGGCTCCTGCCATCTGTAAAGTGAGACACTATAGGGACGGGGTATTGTAACGTATTGCATAATAGAAATGCCTTTGATTAAGTGTACTTTGTGCAGCACGTCCCATTGCCATCGTTTACAGGGATCAGAGCGAGGTCTTCAGGCTCCTTTTCTCTTTGGGGCGTAGTGACTCAGCGCCGGACGAGTGGGCCACGCAGACCCCCGCATCCCCCAGCCCTGACTCAGAGGCTTTTGATCGCAGGGACATGTTTGAGATGCCAGACAAGCGCTCTTCCAGAAACTTCCTGCTCTCTCTGCCCTGCCAGTATCTTTGCTAATAGACGTTTTGTACTGTCTCAGATGAGGCAGAAAGGATGGAAACTCAGGGAACTTCTGGACAGTCCGCAACTAAACCCAGATGTCAGATCAAAGGTACCAATCAATCAGCTTTGCCAGTGACGCCCCGGCACATAAAGATGTGATGACATAATTCCATCCTCTCCCATGCCAGGAAGTTTTAACAGTAAAGCAAAAACGTATATTGGCAGTTTGTGCAGATGAGTGTTTTCCATGATGCCTGACGACTCTGATCAGGTCCTCCCGACAGGGTGCACGAGACGCATCGTTTTACAGACCTTTCAGATGATGTGCCTTGCACGTTTTGAAGCAGTAACATGCCCATCTGTTGGAGTGAGAATGCAACCTGATTTCCTGAAAATGCCATTAGTGCCCGGCACTGCTCCCTTGTCTGCCTGGCCACGTCAGAAGCCGCACGGGTCCGTACAGGGAAGCCTGGGCATCGCAGAGCCACCTGGTCACAATGCTACTGAGCAAACCCGGTGCCCCTAAGGGATGCATGCCCTGCTCTGTTTGGGAAACATGTCCCCAGGGGTTTTACTGCTTCACCCTGGCTACCGCTGCCGAAACACCCCACCCGGCTGTACGGAGATGAACCGGTCATGCACAAGCATCAGCGTTTGCAAAGTGACTCAGAGAGTCAGCCGTACATATTAATGAAACATATTTAAAAAAAAAAAAAAAGAGGAAGAGCAGACATCAAAGTGAGCAACGGAGGACTCAGAAACCAATGGATTTCACACTTGGTTGGTTGTTTGAATTAATTACATGGAAGGAGCTGTGAGTGTGTTTGTACCAAACTGCTCTCCCTGCACACATGGAAGCTCAACAGTTTGTGAGGCTGCAGGACTCAGATGTTATGGAGGATCCAGTTGCACCACATATCTCCACCTCTTGCTCAAGCTCCCCAGGTGAGTGTCTGGGTTTGGTTTCTGCGGTACTGCGCCATGTGCTCAAATTCATCAGGGACAGGCAAGTTTGTGCCTGCTACCACCCTCCTGCATTTGCCTCCCCGCAGGGGAAGTGGGGAAGAAGAAGAGAAATTGTTGGGTTTGCATTTCACAACTGTCTGCATAATCCACTTTTCTGCTCACATCCCATTGCTCGGCCCCTCTCAAGCGGCAGCATGGGAAGCAAGAGCGAGTGTTTACACAGTTCATTAGCCTCTCTGCAGTCACTATAGCAACCGCGGAGGGTCAGTTTATAGTAGGAGAGGAAGTTCACTTTTGGGGAGTTCAGCTTTCCAACTCCAGCATCAAGCATGGCTGAAAAACAAAAGGCCAGACGGTGGGAGGAAACACATTTAAAGAAGTTTCCTATGCGTAAAACCACCCAAGCTTTCTAAATCACCGGGAGATGCTACATTCCTTTTGCCTCAGTCAAAGACAGGCTGTGGTTCGGGTGATGCCTGCGCTGCAGCTTTATCTCCTGTCCTTCTCTCTCAGATGCCTGAAAGCATTTCAGAGCAGGGCAGTTATAAATCAGTATAACTCAGAGCCATGCTTTCAGAAACACAGCTGTGTTGGCATCCTGAATTTTAGATCCACAGCACTGATATTCAAAACATATTCAGTGTACACTCTGAATATTCAAAGGGTGTTGGCAGACCTTAGCAATATGTCTCATAGCTGGAAGAAATAACAGGCACAATTCTTTCCAGTGTGGAGGTAAAACAACAGATACTCCTGTATTCAAACTTGAGTGCCCTGTGCAGGGACACAGTTTTTGAGCTCGTTATACTGCAACTAACTTTGCACCTCTGCTGCCAGTGGTACCCTGACCAAATCTTAAATAAATGAGAAGACAGACATCTCTAGGGAAACAAGCTCTTTGCAAACATTGGCATTTTCCTCAGACAGCTCTCTTTGACCAGTGTGGCTCCTTGCTTTACTGTATCTCACTACAGAAAGCAATGAAATGGCATTAACATTGCCCAAGAGCTGCAAGAATATCTGTCAGCCATTGCTGTAGCAGTGGGACAATGTGAGAGTGTGGTCACCCTGGGGAATTGTGTTTCCTCAGGCAAAGAAGTAATAAACACAGTATCTTCTCAACTGCAAGGGAAACCAGATTGTGCCTTGAAGTCATTTTCTCCCCAGCAGTTCCCATCAGTGAGTCTGAAGTGACAGAATAGAGAAGGCTCTTTTGGGCTCTGGGGGCCAAGAGCTACTATAAGAGAAGGTCCACCCTAGCTGAATAAGTCAGACAGCCACTGCCTGGGAGAATAAGCCCAAAACTTGCTGAGCTTCACAGCTGAGCTGACCACCACACTGAAGGATTTCAAAGCCATACCTCACACACACACACACACGGCATTACTCGCCCCATGTGCCACCCCTTATGATGGGTATAAGGTATAAAGAGATCCTCTACTCCCACTATCCCTGTGCACAGCAGCTGTTTGAGAAGGCAGCCACCAAGGATTTCTGTGCTCAGTCAAGGACACAGGGATGGAAATGGGCATTCCTATGCCTGGTCGTGGCCATGGTCTCATGGGAAACACACAGAGAATGAAGCCATGCAGATCCCAGGGCATTGTGCTGAATGTCAGGGCTGTGCATATCAAGACCCATTTCCCCCTCTAGAATGGCAAGTTATATCAGTTAAGGATCTCTCCAATAAAACTCCTTCTTCCTGCCAGTTAGATCCATCTATCAAGCTAAGTTAGCCACCACAGAGCTCTGTGCTACCAGAACTAGGCTGTTAGCTCATCTGAGGTTAAGCTAGATAACTACATGCTGAATTTAAAAAACTCTGCTTTGCAGGCAGACTTTGTGAGAAATCACATGAGGTGTTTTCTGAAGGATCAGGTTCAGTAAAGAGATAGCAAGCCAGTGCCCAGGGGAAGGAAGACGGATGAGATGAGAACATGGGGAGAAGAGGCTGTGCGGCTTTCCATGTAGGAAGACAAGGAACTGTGATAGATTATGCCAAAGAGAAAGAAGCAGAAAGACACAGCAAGGCAGAATAATGAAGAAACAGAGGGTCTAAGGAGAAGAGAGGGGCAAGGGACACCGTGAGGCTCTAGGCAGCAGCAGAAGAGGACCATACGGATGGGATGGAGTGAGCCTTAGCTGAGGCCTCAGAAAGCAAAATGATAGCAAGAAAGGATGATGAAAATGAATATGGGTGCTGCAAGGGAAGAATGGCCATAAAGGCTGCGGAGGAGAGAAGCCCCTTTGACCAGTGAAGGAATTCATCTGACCGCACAAAGATGTCACATCCCCTAGAGAAACAGAAGTATTTAAGGTGCAGTTCATCTCATCCCAATGTAGATGTCAGATACCTTGTAGCCTGCCTACTTTTCTCTGAAAAGGGGACCTATGTTGGCTATGCCAGAGGAAAGCATCTGCACTGCGCAGATATAAATATCAGTGAATGAATCCTTTATGCCTAATAATCCTCATGGGTGGCAAGCGGAAGGGCAGAGCTTTGGGATGACGGCTGTGTGTGTGTTTGAGGGTGATCTCCTGGGAGATTTTCCCCAGGCCTGGGTGTTACCCATAGAAACATGAGTAGGTCTCTGTGCTGCTTCACTCCTGAACTACTCAGCTCTGAAGACTCTCCCAAGGAAACGCCACAGGTGGGTTACACTTTTGCTGGGCAACACCCACCTTGCACATTTAACTCCACACTATCTGAGCAGCGGATGCCTACAGGGCCAACAGCACGTCCAGGGCAGTGGGTGAGCCTGCAGGACAAACCACACGAGCTGGTGTTACCACCTGTGGGCTGCAGCGAAGACCCTCACACTGCATGTGGCAGCAGCACGGTGGAGGGGCCCACAGGAGCCTGGGGATGAGACACTGCCCCTCGCACAGCTGAGGCAAGCGGGCTTCGGCATCTCTCAAACAGGCAGTTGGTTAGGCGTTGGCTTGAGAAGACTAGAGCAATTCAAAATACTCAGATACGCAGAAAAGAATGATAAAATTCCTCTGTTTGCCCACTCTTATCACTTATGCCCTAGGGACATCGCACTCTCTTAATCTCATTTTCTTACACTGCACACTGAACTCTCTGCCCCAAGATACACTTCATGCCACAAGCTTAGGATTCAGCAAAGAACCTAATAAGGATATGAAAAACGATAATTTTGGCAGTTAGATTCAGGAAAGATATAAGCCCTCAGGTTTCATAATGTGGCATCAGTCACTGAATGATGGTTAGGAAGAAAGTCCACCTCCAGGCAATTTAACCCTTAACTGTCTATTGTGAAGGTGCCTTTGCCTAAAAGCACTGGGTACTGAACGTTCTCTCAAACAGGCTGCTTGCCACTGGTTCATTCAAGCATGGCATTTCTGTCCTCTTCCAAAAGCATCATATAGGAATTAAAAAAAAAAAGTTCCTCTTTCCCATATTGCTGTGTCTGTTTACTCTCAGATGAAGAAGAAAACCTAGACTTTTATTTCTATTTTCTGTGAGATGCCGTTGTCTAAGGGGGAGTGGAAGCCAGTTTTCCACCAGCATCTCAGCACATGCAGTCTGAGCCAGATTTCAAAAAGGGGTCAAGCATCAAGCAAGCACCTGAATGAGTAGTCAGATCTTTTGAAAAGCTGCCCACAAGCATCACGATGGGATTTGGCATACAATGAATTCTTTTGAAAGTGCAGAATCATCAGCTTGTACAGATTAGTGTAAAAGGCAGAGCCTCAAAATCAGTCGTATTTAAGAAACTAAATGTGAGACAAGAAGCGATATAGTCTAATGTCTTTGATGTGGGAGTCCAGATACCACCTTCTGATGATACTCAGGACCATTTTTTTTGCACTCTGCTTGCACAGTATCAAGGGAAATGGAGTCATTGACCATGACTAAGACTCATCTGTATTGCAGTATCACCTGCACTAGTAAATACAATAATTACTACTGGCTTATGTTTTCTTTTGACAAAATGCCCTGTGTACCGAAAGTTTTCCCAATGTGATAGAACATACATTGTCAAAGTACGCTTGTTCTCTGCATTTAGCCAAATCCTCCAGACAAGGATTTTTGTTCATTTCCTTTATCTTGCTCCAGGGGCTCTAACTGGTGTCAGGCCCTTGCTGCCACTTGAAATGATCCTAATTCCAGATACATGGATCACTTTCCGGCCCATCCTGCGTTCTGACTGAATGCACAGGCTGTTGTACAGCTGAAGCACTTTAGAATAAAGAGGATTTTTTTTAACATTTGCTTCTTTTTGCAGCATTCTTATGATTGCTTCCTTTTACATTTGGCTGGCAACCGTGGTTGTATTCGGGTTTCCAACTCTGTACAGGGAAGAGGTTTAAGCAAAATAAGATGTCCCCACGGAAGCTTTTCTTAGCGTGAGAGGATGTTAGTATTCATACAATAGGAAAGGCCTTATTAAAAAGGAAAAATCATCTACATTTTTGTTCCTACTTCTTGACAGTGTCCCTTTAACAGCACTCAACAGCTGTTAAATGGGATAATCGCCTGTTATCCTCATGTCACTAATTCAAATGCTAATGGCTCTCAGTGCATTAGAGGTTATTCAGCCATCCAGCACCCCAGGTACGCTTTGCATGAGAAGGATGCTGAAGCGATTAAGCTTCCTTCTGGGATTCTAGAAACATTTAAAAGAAATGCTTCCAGATGAACTTGGAGAGGAGATGGTGTCCAAGACAGAAAGGAAAACAGGGCAGGGATGACGCCAGCAGGAAGGATTTGCACATTTGATGCTTCGAGATGTTCCAGTCATCACTCTGAGAGACCTCGCTTCCGCTTCAGCCTGGTGCAACGCCTCTGCACCCGCGGACTTAAATCGAGACTGACTTCAATTCTGAACATATAAATGCTATTTGTATCACGCTAGTGCTCAGAGATCCCAACAAGGCTCATTGTTTCACTGTATCCCAGATACATACTCCCAGCAATGCAATATGTGCAAGCTACATGGAAATTAAGACACCTCTTTCTAAGGGTTAGCCCACTTTCACTGGGTTACTGTCAGCAGATGAGCATCTCTGCTCCTGACCAGGTGACACGGGGCTCAGTGCTCCTCTGACTGAGCAACACAAAGTGCCAAGCTGTTGGTACCCTTCAGGGCAAACACTCTGCATCTCCTGACCACAGCAGCAGAGAAGAGGCTGTGTGTGTGTGCACGTGTATATAAAAATTGTGGTTCAATACACTCATTTATATTTCTCCTGTAGAGTCTCCCAGGGAGTGAGAGAAGAAGCTACAAAAGTACGTAGCACCCTTTACAAGACAATAACTGCAGATTGTACAGTTGTACTCTTATATACATCACCCTATTAATTATCAGTGATATCAACACAAAAATGGAGCCAGAGTTTAGCCTAAAACATTTTGTTATGCAACTACTGATAATACAAGACCTGCAAGCAGTAGGCCATTGATATCTGCTATTCCCTTGCATGAAGAACAGATGACAGCGTCATGTGTAATGCCAAGGGAAAGAAACAGCAATGAACTGGTTATCGCCACAGGCACTGGGGAATGTGCCTCACAGGCAAATGCGAGGCCTCGTGGTCCTTCTTATTCTTGAACAAGGGTACCCAGATCCTACGCATTGACATCATATGTCTCGAAAGTGACATGTAGGAGGAGAAAAGGGGAATTACCAGATCAGTATAATAACCTGGAGGGGAAGGTACAGCGGGTGAGGAGAGTAAATGGCTGGGGAAAAAGAATAGCTTTTCCAAAGCTCTCACCTGAAATGCTTATGACTGCATTCTCCAGAAGGGGTCAATAATGAATGAACATCTATTTTTTTTTCTTTTGAAAAATCTATTTTGATGTCAAAATAGTGCTGCATTTCTAAAACCTGGCCTTAAACCTATAAAGGCCACTGTACTTTTAAGGGAACTGATTGGCCAAAGCACCCTCTCAGTCCCAGCAGCCATTCTCTACTTTCTGTTTTAACTTTGAAATGATCTTGCATTCATCTATACCAGCCTTGTATATCCAGTCCCATAGTACTTTATTCCTAATTTTACTTACTCTGTATCTTCTCCTCTGAAGGATTACTTATGAGCAAGAAAAGTTTTCCTCACTGCACATTCAAAAAAGAAATATATATATACATATATATAATCTACATCTATTTGTTGCCATGGCAGTGGTGTGGGTTACAACCAACAATTTTAGCCACACTGAGTTTAAAATTGTAACCAAGCTAACAACTCTTTTGTTTCCTCACGGGAAATAAAGAATTGATGCAGTCAGCTAACTTAGGAGTGCTGGAACATTTTTGCTCTTACAGCTCTACAGATGACAACCAAGCAACCGTGGCTTGTCCCCTCCATGTGGCATATGGGCTGCAGGACTGACCCAGTTTCTCCTCGGAGCTGTCATGGCAACCTGCATGGTCGCATTTCCACTTTGTGGTGAAGTCTTTGATTTCTTGCTACATCAAAGTAAGAACTAAGGAGGTTGGAATGGGAGGGAGGCTCAGTCTTTTGCTCCATTTTCTCTTTCTGCTCCTCCTCCTCTAGCAAGCAGCTTCCCTGCTTCTAAACAAAAATCGGATCAATGCAGTAGCAAAGAACTTAGAGACATAAGAAAAAGAAAGCTATCACTTACTCTTTTTCCATTCCAGTTCTGCTTTATTCATCAGAAGGGCCCCTGCTTAGCCTGGCTTTCTAAACAGATGAGGCATATGCAGTCATCACATAAGTGTGCCACCTGAGAAAGTGTCTGTCTTTCTTTCCAGCTAGTCTCCAATAAATTAGAAGCCATGCCCAATCAGACCAAACTCAGCAAAGAGCTAGCAGCCTTGGGTCTATGAAGTTCGATAAAAAGGATCACAGGTAGAGGAGAGAGATCATTTCCCTGCAAAGGGAAAGGCTATAGTGGCAGCTCAACCCTTATTTGACATCAGAGAAGCTACAAGACAGTGTGCCATTAGGACTGCTACAACCAGCAGAAACATTTCCAACTGGAGTTTGCGCTGCCACGAGAGCTGCCCCTTTCTCAGCTCGGCTGCTCCCAGAACCTCTGGTTTGAAGATTGATGCACATTTAACCATCCCTAGCCATTAATTACCCAGAGCACCGCACAGGCAATACTCAGCTGTGGGGAGCTGACTGCCAGCAAAGACAAAAAAACTTCAGACCTCTGCAGTAAAATCTTGTCAACCTGAACAGGAAAGAAAAATGTTCTGCATCTTGGGGCAAACACCCAAAGATCACTCCTTTGTGATGGAGAGCAGTGAAAAGGAAGAAAAAACTGGCTGAGAGGTTTGATTTATAAAGGGAAATGAACTGTGAGATAATGTGCCCAGACTGGCTAAGCAAAGGCAAGAGCAAGAAAAGAGGGTGACAGCCAGCAAGTACCGGAAGGGCTCCAACAGCAAGGAGAGAAAGGAATGAGTGTATTCGGAAGGAGCAAGGAGTGTAGAAAGCACATTCAAAGTAGGAGTGTTGGGATGACATTTGAAAAGGGAAAATTTAGGCAGAGCAGCAGGAAAAGCTTCCTGACAGTGAGATATATGCATTGGAATCGTCCCTCAGGAGAAGTCCTGGAAGCCTCATCACTTGGCATGCAAAAACTGAGCTGGAGGAAAATTGCAAGTCCTGGAAAGGCCTTATCCAAAGCTCACTGAAGTCAACAGAGAAGCTTGCATTAATTACAGGACGTTTGGCTCAGGGACTAACTCTGCAGCCAGGAACAAGTCTGCAGTGAAGAGAGGAGCTCTCAGTAGGTGACTAGGTTGTGCTGGGACGAGTGGCACCCTCCCAACATGAGCTGGGAAATAAATGGGTGAACGCAAAGGAAAATAAAGCATCCGGCTCCTTTAAGGCAACGTATCTGTCTGCGAGGAGCTGCTCTGCTCCGGCCAACACGCAGGCAGAGTCAGGGCTCAGGCTTCTGTTAGCCTGGGCCCCAGGGAAGGCCAGCTGCCAAAAACAGGGCAATTCTGCTTGAGTCAGGGGGTAGGGCATGGGTGGGAAAGCAAAGGAGCGAGCGAGCACACACCAGAGAGCAATGGAGAGACCATATGCACCGTATCTCTGGATGTGCAGCAAGGAGCCAGGCAGGAAGGAGCACGAGTTCGGGGGGGGGGGGGGGGGCAATGGCTGCAGGCAGGAGCCAAGGCAGAGGCAGAGCCGCTCCAGAGACGATGCTGTTTCCCTTGCATCAAGAAAAAGCCTCGTTTGCAGAAATCTATGTTAAAAACGTCCAGGGTGCTGACTCCTTTCCCCAGAGCTCTCTGATGACCAGCCTTCCCCACCGCCAGCGGCAGGAGACGATTTTCCCTCCAGGGGATGCAAGAATTGCAGGAATTGCAGGAACTAATACCTTCCTTGGAAGGGGGAATTTCCCTTGCAGGAAACTTCTCCCCTGCCCCTAGGCAGGGAGGTTGGCCCTGCGGGGCCCACCTGGGTGATGCAGACCCTCCCCATCAAAGCGCACGGAGAGCTGCATGCTGTCCACCGAGCAAAGCCCTCAGGTGCTCCTGCACGAACGGAGCGTCGTCCCACCACAGCATCCTCCCACCGCTTCCAGTGGTGTCACTCAGGTGGACGCCGTAATACCTCCTGCGTGGCATGAAACTGAATTTCAGCCTCTGATCCTACCCGGGTTTCTTCCCTCTCCCTGACTAAAGCTTCTGTGCATGAAGGGTTTCCACACATCTATGGAGGAGATAAGCAGACAAGGACGATAAACGAAACAGCCAAGCTGGGCACACATCAGTCCTGAAAGTGCTTGTTGCATCTGCCGTCCATCCCCCATCACTGCTTTTACTGCTGTATTCCCTTATCCCGATATGCTGCCTTGTCCATTTAAACAGCAAACGCCACGGGGCAGGAAATGACAGCCTGTGCTATTGCCAAGCCAACATAAATGGAGTTAAAGTGGAAAGCTTAATTTAAAAGTAAAGTACATCATAGAGAAGTTGCACTTACTTACTTCCAGATCAGGCATTACAGACCCAGGGAATTCAGAGTTAAAGTTACGCTTAAAATAAATTCAAACTTGTTGAAGTGTGGCAAGGCACAACCAAGGCATACAAACAACTTTAATTCTGCCCTGCAGTGACACATAACCGTATGATTGTGATTAAAATGTTTTAGTATTTGTGGTCCTAGGCTAGATTACACTGATAAATACGATATTTTTTCATGTTCCCTTGCTTTGTCCCTCCTCCAACAACCCTGTGCCCCAGATATTGACAGTAGCACAGATTTTGCTGCCTACCAGGAAGAAAGATACATATCACAGGTCCTTCACATCTGTAATGAGAGCCCCAGGCTAAGTGTTGTCTTGGAAATACCCTGCCACATAACCCTGCCATCAAATCCACAGTCCCCAGTTCCTAAGGCTCTGCAGAGCACAACTGAGCTTTGCATCAAGTGAGCGTTTACCTTTATGGAGGAGTTAGGAAGGGTTTTCCTCACACTTTTTACACCACTATAATCTACACTCATGTATTTATTTTACAAGCTTATTAAAACCTGGGCTTTAAAGTGCAGAGAAAATAAAAGAGAGACAAAGAAAAATCATCTGGATAAACAATTATGGCTTTTTGTCAAGGACTCAGGAGCTAATCGAGTCCAGATCTGTTCCACATCCACATTTACATGCATTTACTGAGCTAGAAAAAGTCAGATTAATATCAAGAGTCAATTCTGCCCTTAGCTACGTATATGCAAACTCTGTAGAGTAAATGGGGGCTTTCAGGGTGTAAGAGAGTGCAAAGTTTGGCCCCAAATATTCAAACTGGCTGCTTAACATCCGATTTTGTACAACCCTGTTTGACCTAGACGCATGCTAAAGTGACTAGTCTGCACTTCAGTCCAGTCTGAAATGACTTTACAGAAGTTGTATTTACAGGAGAGTGTGGGTGGCCTGAATTGTCATGATGTGTTTAAATATTTGGCACTAAATCATAGCTGTCCACTTATTTGCACTTTTGCTGCTGAGTAGCAGGAACACCCCTGGCATTAATCAGAATCTGATGTATTAATGAGCTAACAGATATTTTATAGTTTACAGTTTACAGTTCTTTTGTTCACACAAATACACACACCCCACCTCCACTTCTTCCCCAGAACAGCATATCTTCTAAAATGTGTTGACTTTCTCAGCTTTATTTTATTTGGCCTTTACTGATCAGTCGACAAAGTTTTCTGTTACATGGAAAAGCACCTTGCTGTTAGCAGGCTTTTTGTACATTATACAGAATTCTGAAGAGATTCACTGTGCAAGAGAAACTAGTCCAACCTGAGGGAAGCTGTTCTTCCCAAGCCAAAAAAACATTCTCTGCATATGCAGATCCCAAATAAATATGGAACCAATAACAGCTGTGAGCAACAATCTTTGCATAAGGGAAATACTTACAAAGTCCCTTTTACAAATCACATCTGATGTAGAAAAATGCTATCATCTTTGCTTTCCAGAAAGAAGTGATTCTGAAGCCTATGATCAAAAAGGAAATCTGTAGCACAAAAGGAAACAAAATCCTGTTCTCTGAGGTTAACACTCCTACTTCTCATTCATCCCACTTCTCCATGACTGGTAGCTTTTTATAAATCATAGGCACAGAGTAGGTCATGATTTAATAACTCCCATACAAACTATACCCAGTGCAGGAGGACCACGATGTCAATATTAATGCTTTGTAACTTGTATACCTAATGAATGTTAACTGCAAATCATAATTATTTTTTATGAAACAGAATACTGCAACTTTTACCAGGATGATGCTTTAGAGTGGATTAAATGGGAGTTAGCCTGGATGTCTTTTTTTTTTCCTCTTGAATAAAACAGTTTTTCATCAAAAAAAAAAGCTTATTTGCTGACACTGAAGTTTCTTGTGGGAATACATCACTTTTTTAATTAAATTTTCATCTGGAAGATTTTTCAGGTCAAAAATGGAATTTCTGGTCAAAAACATAGAGGGAAAAAACACACAGAAAGCCAGGATCTGAATCAGGCAGAGCAGAGTCTTTCATATCCCAAGCACTTGACTTAATTATGGAACTAGCAGCTAGCCTGGCATATGGACATCTCTTTCTTGGTCTTGCTCATTTTTGGCCACACTTTTTTGAAGCTGTTCCCCAACCAGCCCTTCATCCATTCCACAGTGTAGAAGACGCAAAACCTCACTCCAGCCTCCAAATCCCATTCAGCTTTGAAGAGGCTCAAACTGGGTCTTGCTTCCCTGTACCAGTTGTATCACTTTAACTGTACGGACATTGCTGACATCAGAGCAAGTCCCTGGTGGCATGGTTACCTCCTCTGTCCCGTTGCTGGAAAAGCACCTTCTAGGAGAAGAGTGGGCAGAGCACTGGGGCAATAAGGCTTAAATCCCCTTGCTGGCATTTGTCCATCCATTGGCACTGCCCCAGGGCTTTAGGAGAGTCATTAACACACAAACTCAAGCATCTGCTCCACCACCCTGCAAACTCCAGCTCAAGGGAAACCTGAACCAGTCCCAAGTCCTGTCCACTCATCATGTGAGGGACACTCAGCCAGGCTGAAACAGAAAGTGTTTGCCAGTTCTGCCCGACCTGACAGATGTAGGCTGGGATAGGCTCCCTGTGATGCAGGCAAGACAGCTCCAGAGGGTGCTGGCCTCCAGTGGAGGAGCTAGGGCCCACTGTCAGCTGCCTCCTTCACCCACACAGCAGGATCTGGAAGAGGATGTCTGCTGATATCTCTCTTCCCCTCCATGTGCAGGAGTACACAGTATCAGCTGAAAGCACCTTAGGGGGATGGCACAAATGTGTCCCCAGCAGGCAGCTGGAGAATTTTATCAGTGCAATGAAAGGTTGAGGGCTGAGCTGCAGACAAACCCTCATATCCACAGAACCTGATCCACCAGAATATCCCAGCTGCTTTTACTGCCGTAATGATATGCCCAAGCTGTAAACCTGGTTTACAACTGGCCAATTAAAGGGGGTTTATGACACTTTTGCATCAACAGAATGGTACAAAGTAGCTGGAACAGGCTGAGGAGCCCATCCATTAGGTCGTCTGTGTTGCAAAGCTCGGCCAAGCTGCAAGAGTAGAGGTGGAAACATGATCCATCACAAGCAACGTTACACAGCCTGATCCTGGATTCACCTTAAAGGGGGGTTAGTCAGAAGTGTTTCAGCCAAGTCACCATAGTCTATTGAGTACCAAACATTGTCAGAAGGGATCAAAATGAGGCCTCAGTGTGCATGTGTGTGTGTGTGGTTTCACAACACCTCTCTCTCCCCCCAGCCACATTAGTTTCCTCAAAGAAAAGCAGAACAGTAGAGCACAGACCCAAAGTTGCGCTGTGATGTATTAAAGCCTTGTTTTTCCCACTGCTTAAAGAACTGACCCAGCCCCCTCAAATGTTCCCAGCATATTTGAATTGTGAGTCAGAGACCACAATGGAGATACTTGCCTAGCTTGACAAAGTGTAAGTATCTCCTGCCAAATAGTAATCACTGTGATTTTTGCTCTGTCACTCATAAGTCCTGTTTCCGCCTCCCTACCCATGAACAACACACTGTCTCATTGAGGAAGCACCAGAGACTTCTTGGAAGCTTACCTGTAGCATCTGCAGCTTCTCATGCTCCTTTTATGCAGAGCACTGCTAGCAAACAACATGGAAACTCACAGATTCTGAAAGATCAGGTGTCTGTATCCACAGAAGAAGCAATGAAGACAAAAAAAAGAATAAGAGCAATACTGAAAAGCAAGGCCAGAAAAAACTTGATCTTTGAGGGTGGAGTCTAACATGCAAAGAAATCAGGACAGAGATTTCCACTAAGCACTCTCTCTTGTGCTGGAGAAGCACCCCACTAAGCAAAACATCCTAAAGCTGAAGAGTTAATCTGTGATGGCTCAGGCACCATCCCACCCTTCATTTGGCCATCACCACTACCATTGCAGCAAACTTCTGGCAAAAAGACCGAGCCAGGAGGAGGAAGCATTAACTGTGTCATTCACCATAACTAAATCCACCTGCTATCATGAGTTAACATCCGAAGTGGCAAAATGTGTTTTCACTGCTCTTTGTTCTTGCAGGGACAACATGGCTGCGGTGGTGAGCGGGGCGCTGGTTTTGCTTGCTTGTCATCAATTCACTACGTCCCACTCGGGGCAAAAAGGTAGAAATGACCCTCACAGGGCTGAAACTATGAGTAAGCCTTCCCTTTCAAAGTATGCTGGGCTGTGGTGTTGCCAGTCATTAAATAGGAATGTAATATTGCTGTGTCTTCCAACAAGTTAACCCGACACTACCCAAAACCCTCATCTGCCCCTACATTTTTCCCTTAGCAATTCCTGTTGCTGCACCAGTGGAAATGCTGCCATCCAGGGGCATAGCTGAGAGTAAACACAGGCAAAGAGAGACCATCCACTACTGATGTCGGCAATATGGAGATGAAACACATGTCCCCATCCAGCCTCAAATGCCAAATGGGGGGCTTAAATGCTACTGCTGCTGTTTCAGCTGCTGCATCAGGCTGATCAAGAGCAGTTTAATCAATACATAGCTAGCCTTCTCCAAGACTACTAACATCAAGCAATTTTTAAGATGCTCCAAAATTATTTATTATTTATCTTTCAGTTTAAAGATCAAGGCATCATTTTAAATACATTGAAATATTATTTGACTATAGGTCACACACTCATTTCCCATTTAAATTTCCTATACAATCATGAGTGCTAGAAAGTTTTTTTTTAATTATCTTTTTTCTCTTTTTCTTACATCAAAAGCCAAAATTCTCAGGCGAGCCTGGCATTCTGGCAGAGAGGCACAGGGGCTTAAGGAAATCCCCAAGTATCATGGTGCAAGACTTGATCTGCAATGAGGCGAGCTGGCAATGCCGCGCTCCACCTCAGCACTCCAGCTGCTGCTCTGCTGGTGGAGCCGTATCAGCAGGAATACCCTTGTATTACCAGGATGAGAGGCTGAGAATAAAATCAGACAGAACCAAACTCTCCAGTGTTTCATGAGTCTGAGGTCTTGTGTGTGTGTATGTGTGTGCTGCTTTAGCTTTCTTTTCTTTTCCTCACAGCTAGACTTAATATTTCTTCAGAGGATTCATGCTTATACTTGTATGAAGAAATCCCTTCCACTATCTTCTCCATCACCCATGCTGCAGCACTGAGCAGCCTGCTGTTATCCATCCCTGCTGTCTGTGGTTTTAGACAGCTGGGCTGTACATCTGGCAAGATGTGGGAGTTTCCAGGTTTGAGGTGCACAAAGAGGAAAGAGATCATTTTGTGTGCTTCAAATCTTGCTCTGCAGGAGTGCTGACTTCTGCCTCTGTAACACCTGCCATTGGGAGTTTGGGGGTGGGATATGGGGCAGAAAGAAAAAGAAACTTCAAGCAAGATTTGCTCACTTCTGCATTATGTTTTCCAAAAAATTTTTGAAAAAGTAGGGCATGAGTAAGTCTGAGAGGACTTCCCATAATGAGTGCAAACTTTACATTTCTACATCTCTCTGCTTTCAGGACAGCAGAGTCCTCAGGACAAGCACTCAGGACAGCAGTGTTTGGCTGAAGGTATGGCTAAAGCTCTAGATAGAGAGCTAGGAGCTCTAGGATTTCCTTCCTAGCTTTGCTTTAAGCAAGAAATTTCAGTCCTAGGACTGTGGCGTATTGCTGACAAATTTGAGTCACACTAAAATGAAGGTAAAATACTAACCATCTTTTTAAACTCTGTCCTCCCAAACATGCCCTGTTCTGAGCTGTGTGTACATACTGACCTCTCCCATCTCGGTCCTGGAGACCCTATCAGACATGGCCCAGACCTGCCCTCCCTGAACACCCCCAGGCTTTCACATAACACAGAGTCAGAGGCTAGAGGTGCGTAAGGGAGAAAAGAAAGAAAAAGAAGCTGAATTCTGCAATGTGCAATGTATACTGGCTAGATCCTAAGCCCATTCAAACCAATGAGTGGGTTTCCAAAGCCTTTACTAGTCTTCGCTAAAAAGAATATTAAATATCATGACAGCAGGAATAAATTTTACAGTTTCCGCTGATGGGCCAAAAGCTAAGCTGGATTCATCCACAAAGGTGATTTCTCCAGGACAGCCACACTGGAAAAGCAATGCAGGGCAGTTTGTTCTCTCACTTGCTGCCAGTTGGTAGATGACCAGATTATTTCACATTTCCAAGCCTGTCAATCTTACATCAGCCATGAGCAATGCAAAATGCTCATTAAAAACAATTTACACCAGATAGAGTTATTGATCACAGATAGAGCAAAACAGTAGGCAAACAGGGGTACCACGACACCAAGATAACTAGACTTGGAAGGAGAACTGCCCTTCCGAAGAGGTCTTCCACACAAGCCCTGTCTGCAACCATCTGCATGAAACCACTGTCATTTGAGCTAAAATTAAAAACCCTGTTGCATAGCCACAGGAGAAGATTGGACCAGCCAGGACAGGGGGATGCAATGCATTTTTAGAGCACGCTATTCTGGGCAACGTGTTTTTTAGCCAGGTTTCTGGAGGCCAAGCCTACATCGCAGCACTGGCCCTGAGAATATTTAACATGGGCTGTCTTGAAAAAGTCATTTTAAAGAAATCTGGATTGCAGTCTGTACACAAACAGCTTTCTGCTCTGCATCCTCAGAGGTAATGCAAGTAGATCAAGCAATTCCAGGGGCACAAGCAGGATGTGGAAGAGCCTCAACCCAACATTTGGACTTGCTCCTTAAGCCAGAAAGAAAGAAGGCAGCAGCAAAAACATTGCATATTCACCTGGAAAGTTTCTAATGCTGTTTGCAGGAGCAGTGCCTGCAGCCAGGAAAACACCACAGTCCTCTCCCTGGTAGTGTGCCTCCACTGTGCCATCAACTGGGCTGTGAGATTGTCAGCTGTTATTTAGCAGTCCAGACTACTCAAATTACAAAATCTGGAAGAGAGATGGAAGCTGAAACCAGAGAAGCTGCAAACAAGGGCTAGCAGCCTCCCACAGCAGAGCAGGAAAGGCTGCCCATGGGAAGAAAACAGATTTTTGGTGTCAGGCACCCAGAAAACATACGTGCACAAATGCATTCACATGATGCACAACAAACCATTGGCTTTGCACACATGCACTGGCCCAGTGACTTTAGAGGCCTAAAACAGGAGACGTCCCCCTCTCCTGCCCCTGCTAACTCACTGCAGTTACAAGGGCTACAACAGCGAATGCCCCCTTCCAAACCACTGCTAGCACATCCATCCCTCGGCAATCTGCAGAAGTGATACGCCCTTACAGTCGGGTTTGGCAGAGCAGCCTCCCCTACCAAAGTAAGTTTTGTATCAGGGGCTAAAGATCAAATCGTATCTATCTCTGAACACACCTTTGTTAGTTTTGGCTGCACCCTTTCAGGTATCACCTGCCTCCCCAGGCAAACACGTTCCTGTCCTTAACTCCTGGTGCAAGCCTCCCGCGCTCTCCTAAGGGCTGACTTTGCCTGGCAAGTATCTGTGCACCTTCCGCATCCATGCTCCTCTATCAGAAACCGTCCAGAGCAGCTGATGACAGAGGGAGAGCTCTCAGACTAATGCGACTACAGTGGGCATGTTATAGGAAGCAAAAGGAGCTGGAAGCAAATTCATGGTCAGACTGCTGTCTGGCTGTGCTGGAAGCAGAATGGAAAACTGGCACTGATACCCTGCCGCCCCAGCAAACAATGCATTCATATGTAGAGCTACAGAGCAAATGATATGTCAGTTGTTCATCTGGAGAACAGGTTTCACCCGCCTGGATTAAATGATTACGTTGCTGCAGCATGTGCTTCTTGCTGCTTTGGGAGATAAAGGAAGTAAAGTGAAAGCACTTACAAAGAGAGGCCTTACCCTGAAGCCCTGTTCCAAATGCTCTGAGAAAGTCTAGATGGACACAGTGCACAGTGGACTTTGTAAGAGTGCCTTTACAAGGAAGCATTTCAGTGCCAATGCTCTGAAATTGTGAATGCAAGAAAACACCTCATTCAATTATAGGAGGTATATACTTTGACTCAAATTACTGCATCCAGATGTGCAACAGGCTGAATGTATTTCTGTGCCTTCTGCTCCTCATTCCCACAAGCACACACAAAGCTAAATGCAGGCTAAGTGCACTTGGAGGTCTTAAAGCACATGTGCAGCAGTGACAGACTCCACCAAACATCGTGTCCTGCATTCACAAACCCCCATTGAGTGACTCCCTTAGGATGTAATTGCACTCGACTTCATTCCGAGCCGTGAGCATATGTCTGGCTATGGACATTACTGCTAGCACACGAGAAAAGAAAGACACATAAAGGGAAAGTGCAAAAAATCCACTCTTGTAATCCAAGCACATTTAGGATAAAGGGTATTTGCCTCCATAGTAAAGGATACTTTGTTATCTTTGACAGTCTGGCCAGCTTCCCTGCATTAGTCTTTTGCAAGGCAGAAAAGATACGCTCACATCTGCTGAACAGCCTCTGAAACATTGATCTGCACTGAACCCGCGGCACTCGGCACCATCTTCCCAAAGTCCTCCCAATCCACATGGGCAACAAGCAGGTGCCCAACAAGCTGACACAGCCCCTTCGGGAGCCCTCACGGGTGGTTGGGGCTGAACCCTCGAGGAGAGAGGGCCGGGGAGCCCGCAGGGCGCTTGCCCGCGCCACGTTCCCCAGGCGCACGGCTCTCGGCGGTGCGCTGGCCTGCATGACGTGCCCTCCCGCCCTTCCAGGGGAGCATGCAGTGAATGGCACAGCCATCACGCAATGTGGGGCAGCGGTAGCAGGAGCCTCCATCCTCCCCTGCCCGTATTTCACAGGGTGAATGGTGTTACGCGAAGAATGGTAGCAACACTGTCGTTTTTGTATTTGCATTTTTATTTTTCTGAATGAACAAATCCACACATTGGTCCAGAACTCTTATTTAGGAATGACACAAAAACACTTCTTTGGGAAAAGGTTTCTAGAAATAGCCTGTAGCAAGCATGCAGCATGGAAACTTTCAGCCCCAGCAGTTGCAGGCTAGTGAATTTCTAAGCCATCGTAAGTAAGGTCTTATCAAGGGGAAGTGTCAGGCAGTCTTAAGCAACACGGAGCTGCCCTCCCCACATAAAGTGGCTGTGAGAACGCTATGATTTGTCCTGTTCGGGTGGCTCCCATTCAGCCGTGTAAGTTTGTGACTCATGGAAGATTCTTTAAAAATATATCTGAATGCACATACAGATATATTCCAAGATACACTTATATCCACAAGCACATGACCTAAGAGGTGAGTTCAAGCTAAAGTGAGTCAGCCTCTCAGCAAGAACAAAATTAGCAACCACTCAAAACGTCTTATGTCTTAGATGGGGCTAGATGGCACTGTAAGTTAGTTAATGCACAAGCCTTTCACCTCAGGAGATTTCACTTCAGCATTATGATCAGTGGAAAAGCAAGAAAGCTGGTGCTCCCTAGGGTATATTTTCTAGAGCTGGGCTACTAATTCACCCTGACGGACTGATTCAACACGTTTCCTAGGTACCAACTTAGGAACTGTGTCCGGTAGTTTAGTCATTCTCTGTTTTTTTTTCCAGCAAATAAGTCTTGGCTTGCAAGCATTTTAACATGTAATATTTATCATAAAACATATGTTTTTTTCCCCAATACTTAGCCTACAGTTTCCCTGGTTTAATTTATCCCACTTTTCCTAATTAACCCCTGCCTCCCACCCCCGTTGTTCTCATGCTAAATTCCTCCACCTCTCCCAAGAGAACAATGATGAAACGACATTCACTTTACAGATCTCCTGGCACATCACCCCTTCTCTTCAGGATTGGTTCTGCAAGGCAGTGAGCCCTCTGGCCCCAAGCCACTGGATCCCTTAAGGATGCACAGCTGAAATAGAGCTAGACAAAGCCAAAGAAGCTACAAACAGGCTTGAAGTATAGCACTAACTTGTGCGCCTTTCTGTACCAGGTCAGAGCATTCAGGTCTCTGCAGCCTCAGGCCTCTACATGAGTTGATTAGGAGATGAATGAGTAAGGATCTGCCATAATCTCAACCCCAAACCTTCCCAGATCCTCATCGGACGTGCAGAGCCTCTACGTTCCTGCAGCAGGCAAGCACACCACAGCTCCTGGCACCATGCCACCGCAAGGGAAAGGCTTCCACATGTTTGGGGTAGAAGGGGGGATGTGCTGTCTTGCTGCAGCACATCTGCCTCCAGGGATGGAAAAAAGATGGCCACCTCTTTAATGGAGACCATATCAGTAGCATCTAATACTCAGATAAGTATCTCTCTGCCATCATTTAACAAAGAGACCAGCCCTCTGAAAAAACTTTTCCCAGCAGTGAATCCCATCAGCTTCCTGACAGTCCAGGTCATTCGTGTCTGTGAATCTGTCTTCCCGGTTCCTCAAGTAACAAATTAGTCACGTACATTAGCAATGGCAGCAATTCTGCCAAATAGCTGAGGAGCTGGGCAGGAGGAGAAGAGCAGCACAACATGAACAGGCAGAGGAGGAGAGAAGGAGGGGAGAAGAGAAGTGCAACTTTTCTTTCTCTTCCCTGGTACCCCTTCAGTTTTAAAAGTGCTCGCATGTACAAGCTGCAAAAATTCTGGATCACATGGTGGAGGTGAAACACAGGCTTTACCTAGCTGACATACTTGGGCATCCCTCCCTCTCCCCTTTGGGAGCAGCAGCAAGAATGCCAACAGCTCTTCTGAATCTTCTATGTGACCCAAAGGCCTCCCTAAATAAGGATGACATCTGGCAACTGGGAAAACCTCTCACTTGAGTTCCCATCTTCCAAGTGACTGACAAATGCCAGACCCCCAGCAGGGCTGACAGAGGCGCGGAACTGCAAAGCGTTTCACTTAGAGGAGGGTCGCTCAGAGAGGAAAGCAAACATGCAAAAGATCCTCCCCCTGCCACTCCCCCCCCCCAAAAAAAAAAAAAAAAAAAAAAAAAAAAAAAAAAACTCCTGATTAATACATGGCTTTCTGGAAACAGTTCCTTCTTTCTTCCAATAACTTAGATGAAAAATCACCGTTGTTGTTAGAGCAGCAGTGCATAGAGTCTGTAACCAGGTCAGATTGCTCCTCCATGCTGGGTGCTGTACATACCTGTGTCACACTGTCCCCGTCCCGGCATGCTTACCAGCTAAAAATGCCCCAGTACGTAACAAAGGGGAGATTCAAAGCAAGAGCACCTGAGTGATCCAGTAACAGAAATAACAGGATGTTTCAGGTCATGTGAGCTGCACACGCATTCCCAGATGCTCAGTCTCTCTCCCTGTAGCTCAGGGAAATGCTTAATGGACAGCACAGCCTGGAGAAACTGTGAAGAGGGGGAAAGCAGACAAATGCCCACAGGGAAAGCAGGTGAGGGAGTTTTCAAGACAGGCATTGCAGTTGGAATAGCAGGGAAACATCTAGGCAATCCTTGTTCTAGTAATAAATAACAGCTACAAAACCCTTATTAACCTGTGAAAAACATGTAGGTCCTGCCAGTATGACTGTCCATCATATACCTATCCGCCGTGTGTCGCACAGCATTCACTTCAGCTGTCCCAGAACAAGACAGAAAACGAGGCAGGTCACTCACAGTATCTAATATGCCAGCAGAGGGGGGCCACAACCTTGCAGGATTTATCTCTGTTATCCTAAAAATTATGTATCCTCCACCTCAAGGAGCAGTGCAGAAAAAAGGGAATAAAATATAGAGCATCAGTACTGAGACATGGACCTCACCATAATATGAAATACCAAAGAAAACCTCAGAAATGTGCTAGCTTTCCTTCTTAGGAAGAAGTGAGCATGTGATCACGCATGAGAGCTGAGGCCGCACACAGTTGGGTTGACGGATTCGGCCAGAGTCAAATACAAGTCTGGTCCCATTCATTGGAGGAGATGGGAAGCTCTAGGCCCTGACTCAGCTTTTAATCATGCAGGGCTGACGTCACCCCATCCTCTTTTCGCCATCCTACTTTATAGAGGGGAATTCACGGCACAAGTGGCCCAGTATTGGAGAGGGAAGTCCCGGGTGCTACGTGCTGCCAGGCTTTCCTATTAGCAGATGCAAACACTTTGCTATTTCAGAAAGAGCAAGGAAGTGTGGGGAGAAAGGAGGGGGCACAAAAGTCAAATAAACCAGCATTCTAATAGCTGGCATTATACCAGGACATAGATTAAACTAGTCAATCATTTTAATCACTAGTCAACAGTACTAGTCCACATACACAATTTATGTTAAAAAGCATATAGCACCATGATAGAACGGTCTGTTTTTAATGCTAATTTGGGCAGTTCTGACCCAAACAACTGCCTTCTGTGGTGGAGCTGTGTATTTTGGAGGATTTTTTTGGCTGGTTGTTTTCAGGAGAACTGCACTAGAACACTGTTTTGCTTAGGTTTTTGCTTCAACATATATATTTGGTCTGTTTACTTTTCAATCTCATGTATTTGGCAGACAGAAAAAATGCAGAGCAGTAACCAACACTGAATGCATTTACCATGCAACACATGTTTATTCTTCCAGTTCACCCATGTCTTGTTCCTGCCCTGGATATTTATTTTTGTGCTCTCACTAGGACTTGGATGTTCAGGGAAAGTTCCATTTTTAGAATTACTGGACTTAAGAAACTAGAGGTGCGTAAACGAGTGGCATGCTGAAACAGTGGGGGGAAGCGAACAGCTTTATGAGGCTCTTGGCTAACCCACACACTCAGGACTGCAGCAAGCGAGATAAGACAGCTCCAGGACAGACCTTTGCTTGCCTCTGCAGGAGTGAAGGGGAATGTGCTCTGCACAAGCTCCTTCTTCGCCCCTATGATGCATCTCCTCGCATTGGTGCCTTTACGATTGCACACACTGTGAAGGATGTGTTGTATGCACAGAAATTATTACTCTGCTAAATATTGAGCAAAACCAGGGCAAAAAGATGGTGCAGTCTCTGTTCTGACTGCATCACATGTAAAACGAACAATAAAAACACAGCACTAAAAAATAAAATATACTGCTTCAGAAAAATCTTAGCAGACTATCTTCAATAGTGTCACTTTTTTCTGCTTCTTTCTGATCCTTTTTTACTGTTGAAGTTGACATCTTTTCCTCCTGCTGAACCAGCATTTCCTGACAGTCAACCATTGTCAGAAATTTTCCGTCCAGCTCTAGAATGGATTTCAATGCTCAGAGCATTTGTGCATAGGTATGAAAAGAAGTTTAATTTCAATCCCAGAAAATCATATATATGATGTGCAAAAGGGTACCGCTGATTAGGAGCAACATGTTCATTTGGAGAAGCTCAGACACTGGCAAGTTTGTTTGCCTTGAAACTGCAGTGAGTTCTTCCCTGCTCAGTTACAGCTGTAATAGTGAACCTCTTCCCTGTGTTTACTCTCCAACTGACCTGTCCTTTGGAAAAAAATCTTCCACGGGGAACGCTGCCTTTCGTGACACAGCAAATCCCCTTTTAAAAGCCATGGGACATTCTGATGGTTTTAAAACAAAACATCTTGGAGGAGATCATTGTTCTCCCAATAAACAGCAGTATAGACGGTCCTCAGAAGCTAAACAAGCAAGACAGAAGTTTGCAGGAAGAGATGGCAATAAATAGATCAGCAAGCTTCTTAATCACAAGCTTAAAAAATGCCTATGATGCCTTACAATAATTAGTTTGTCACGACTGCTCAGTGCTTTGTGGTAATGGAGTAGTAGCGACAGGCCAGGTCTCGATGTTTGGAGAACTTCAGCTAGCAAAACCTCTCCAAAGACAAAAATGCAGTGGAGGCATAAGCACACCCAGGCAATTGTTTAAGAAACTTTTTTTTAAAAACATTGTGGATCATCCCAGAGTCTGACAGGCATGATGCTGCCTGGGAACAGCAGCCCCTTCTCTGCAGCAGCTGCACTCCAGGGAAGGGGGGCACCCAACCCCCAGACCTAAGTGGAGGGAAGCAGTACAAATCAGACTGTTCCCATTTAGAAATTCTGCCTGAAGGGCACTCAGGCTGAAACTCTCTTAATACGCTTCTAAAGGCAGGGAAATGAAAAGTAAGGTATTTTCTCCCTTAAAATCCAGTACTCCTCCTGCACTGAGACATCTATGACTGCTATTGTTAGCTTAAAGGGCAAGAATTTCATCAGCAGGTGAAGCAGGTTTGGGGAACAGCGGGGGAAATAAACCCAAATTTAAACACTTTCATCAGCCAGCAGCTGTGAGCACACTCACACAACCTCCCAGTCCAAGAGATGGTGCCTCTTCTAAAGGACACAAGTGATTCATTGCCCTGCTTAAGTATCACAAGCAATTTCAGCTGCAGAGGCCTGACCTGCTTGGCAGCAGTCAGCCGACATCAGCTGCCTCCTGGAAAAAAAAAAAAAAAAAAAGGAGAGAGAAAAAAAAGGAAGAATAAGAGCTTTGAAATGACAGAGTGAGCAGAGGAATGGGGAAATGAATGGGGAGGGGTCAGCACTGAAGGGGTGGAAGAGGTGGGTCTGGAAACCTTTGGTTCAGGCACCGGCTAATTCTCTCCTGCTCTCTGCCTGCAACTCCATCCAATTACCCTGTTTCCTCTGAGCTGATTGGAAAGTGGCCTTGTGTCTGGAAAAGGCTGTAAGCATCTTACATGCATCTGTTCCACCTAATCCCTAATAACTAGTGCCTGTGTGTTCGGGGGAGAGGAGGTGGGGGAGGAAAAGCGGCGAAGGGTTTCCCATGTGTGCTGCCATGTGGCAGCAGGCAGGTCCAGGCTGCCATGGATGTTGTGTGTGCACTTTCTGTCCTTGGGGGGCTTTTAGGGAACTACAGTTGTTCCTCTTCTGCTCATTTCACAATCCGGAGGCCCTCTATCCTCCTTCCCTTTGCAAGAAAGCAAATTAAAAAAAAAAAAAAAAAAAGAGAGAGTGAGAGAGAGAGAGAAGGCAGGGGTGGGAAGAATGACACATTTTGCTGAGCCTTCTTGCAGTTCAGATCTGTTTAAGCCACTCATTTTCCCCTTGCCCTAATCCTGCCTTATCCTTTAGGAATGACGTTCAATTCCTGAAGGCGGAGGGGAGGGAGGAAAAAAAAAAAAAGCACTCTCAAGGGTCCCGCATGGTTTGCCCAAGAAGCTGGAATGCGCTTTTCATGTGCAGCTCTGCGCAGCGGCACGGGGACAATTATGCAGCCGTTCAGCGGCGCGCAGGCAGATTTTCAGCAAGCTCTTAGTAGCAGGAGCTAATTCAATGCGAGGAGAGCGTAGGGATAAACAGCTCCGTTTGCCAGTAAAAGGATTGTCACATCTGGAATTTACACAAGTTACTAGGAGCCAGGAGCCACTATTTTGCTTTGCTCACGCTGCTCCATAAAACACGTTAGCGCTTCAGAAGTGCTGTAACACAGGCATACCCGGGGAGACTCTCGCAACCCCGCTGCTCTCACTCCCACGGGCGCACGCAGGCGCGCAAAACGTCGGCTCTCGCGACCCGGCCGTTCCCGAAGCCGCTTCGCTTTCCGCGCGGGAGGAAGACGGGAGTTATCGAAGGGGAACTCGGGGCCCGGCGTTGCTCGACGCTCTCGACTTTGCTCCAGCCCCTGAGACCGGAAGGCGTTCGGCCACCGGCGCAGCCGGCCCGCTGCACGTCCCCTTCCCGGGAGAGTAGGGACGGCGGTGCCCCGAGACTGCGAGCGAGGACAGGGCCCCTTTGCGCCCGGCGCTGCACGCGCGATGGAGGCCACCTCCGCCCGGACCGCTGCAGCGCAGCTCGGGGGTCCAGCCAGCCGGCAGGGGAAGCCAACTCAAGCACTGATCATTTAAAAATATACATATATCCAAAAGATTGCTGGCACCTCCGTGAGGCATTTCCGTATTTATCCAAACAGTTTTCTGTTGTTTTGCTGGGGGATTTTTTGTTGTGGTTGTTGTGGTGGTTTTAACCTCTACCCGCCCCTCCTACAGGATCCTCCGACTCATCCCTCAACACGCGAAAAATGCAAGAGGCAGCACAGAAACCTGCGGATGGTGCCGCATCTGGTTTCCAGAGGAAGCCCTCATCCTCACAGCACAAAAATGCGAGGAAGCATCCTATGAAAAAGCGGTGAGATATGGCCATTCGGAGTCCAGACACATCCTGTCATTTCTCTTTGGCCTCTAACCCTGCATTCGCTCTTTATTGTAGTTGTGCCTCCTTCTTGGCAAAATTTTCGCTATAAACATTTGTGAGCTTCTAGGCCAAATTCTGCTGTCAGGGAGATGACTGAGTTTCTAAAGTAAAGAAAGCTGAAGTCAACGGCATTTACCTAAGATTTCTACCTGTGGAGCTTCACGCCTGCACACAGCCCACAAGGAAAAGCAGGGGAAAACCCAGACTCTCGATTCTCTCTCTGTCTTTTCACGCACTGAAACCTGTCTTTTCCAATTCATTTTTCTTCTCATTTTATACCACAGAAAACCAATTACCAGTACATCTATTACCCACTGACAGTAGGTCTGACATAGGACATATCCTCTCAGTTGATTTTGGGCCTGCCCAGGTCAGGTGTAGGCACAAGCCAGAGGTGATTCCTGTATGATTCCCGTTCCCACCATGTAGTTCTGTCCAGGACTCCTAAACTGAGACGTGGGTGGTGGGAAAGCTTTCAACTCCACACCTATTTCAATATTCACAAACCACATGTCAATATTCATATTCCAAACACAGGCATACACTACAGACAGTTTGGAGCGATGGAGTCTCTTGAAGGATCAAGCAGGCCTGAGTAGGAAAACAGGTATGACCACAAAATTGTCTCTAGGCCCACTGTACGGTTTCCAAGTGTTACGTAGAAGTAAAGGCCTGAAGCTTACAATGTGGAAACTAGGCTGTGAATTAATTTGCGACCTAGTCCTCTCACCGGAGGACAAGGGGCTGCCTTACGGAGACTCCCTTCTTTCCTGGGGAGGACTAAGATGGCCCTCTAAAGCGATGCAGGGCAAATTAAAACATGGGGTTCTTGCTCTCTTCAGGTTTAAAAGCAGCCCTGAACACCTTACCTACAACGTGTTTTAGTGCAGCACTGATTGCATCAGATGTGTCCCAATCACTTTAGGTCAGTGACTGATAGAGTAATGCCTATAACATGTTTCAAAGCTCTAGATTAGGAATGGGTGATCAACAGAGCAGTCTTCTGCGCACCCCAAGCATCAGAGCTTTGCTGCATGCTTCACAGAAAACTGACTTTTCGTGCAGCTCGTGACTCATCTGCCTAACCCATTAAGTGGAAGATACACTGGTCGAAGTCCCACAAGTGCTCACATGTTCCTGTCAGGGAACAACACTGGCTCCAGCTTTCAAGGGATCGGTCTTCTTTACAGGGCTCTGTTGCAAGTGGCTCTGTGAGAACAACATAAAATAGAAGGAGTCAGCTGTCCTGCGCTTCGGCTCTTGTGACTGCCTTAAAAAGTGAAGTGAAAGAGCACTACAGGAAGCTGCTACTTGTACTTTGCTTGTAACACTGTCCTCCTGGTTCACAGCCTGTCTCTGGGAGCCTTCTCAATTAAGTCAAGGGACTTCAGATCAAGTCCTTAACCTGCCCCTGCCCCTGCCCCTGCCCCTGCCCCTGCCCCTGCCCCTTAGGCTTGCCCAGTCAGGGGCAATCAGGAAAGCCACACCAAACTAATTTATAAAGCAGATTAGCTGAACAGCATGAAAATCTCGCTGTGGACTCAAACATTTAGAATTAAAATGGCCCAATTGCAGATCAAAGCTAAATTAAAATGTAGTCCTGTTAGTTCTGATTCAGACTGTCTATGCAGGGGTTTTCATGCAGTTTAATGTCTTAATGTATATTGGTTTTCCTCAAGAGCACAATTTTTATCTTTGTAAGAAAGATGCACCAGTTTAATTTCAGCTTTGCTAGCATAATGCAGAAGGCATTTGACATCACTTAAACTAAAATTTAAACCCCCTCAAGGTAAGTTAGTGCAACTTTCTCATGAGCTCAGACTGCTGTCACCTTAAGATTAGCAGCTGAAAAAATGGGTTCTCTAAAACTTCCATTTCTGGGTGCCAGATAAGTGGCATAAACATTCAAACTACCCAGAAGCACCAGCAGTTTTCAGTTAATTCTGCTTAAAATGCTGTGAAAATGGAGATCTGGGAACACACCCAGTTATATTCCTCTCAGGCTACAAAGGTAACTTAGGTGAGGAATGCTTTATGCTTCTGAAAGTCAGGCCATGTATTTGCAGTCCTAAATAATCATTTCAGAGTCCATTTTGAGCCTTGCTTTGAGCACCATTCTTAAAGGGGAGAAAATAAAAGCTGAAGCTCGAGCCCCAAAGTTGCAGGAGCATATTTAAAACAGACACATTGTTGAAAATGTACCATTTCTCCCTTGCTTTGGCTATTTTGGATTAACAGATACATGGGAGTCACTTTGCACACACCTGGTTGCCAGGACTGATGATTACTTTCTGGCAGTGACCATGGGTGGCCCAATAAAATGGACTTGACTGAACAGGCAGGTGTTGGCATGGGATGTAAACAGTAGCAAGCAGGTGGCATTTTAAGATGAGAAAACAGAAAAAAACAGGGAAAGGCCACGTATTCCCCGTACAACTTATTCTCAGAACCGCACTTTTCCCAGTTATGTATGCCTTTCTTCTAACCTTTCCTTTCCTGGAGCTTTTTGATCAAATTTAGGGCCACAGGTTGTGCTTACAGTTAAAACTACAATTTCACTCTTTCCCTTTTGCTGTCCTACGAGATCTAGGTAGGATGAGACTAGCCATGCAGCAAGCCAGACATCTCCAATTCTGTGAATAGCTTTGCCAAAGCCTGTTAAATTTGTCTTCAGAAAACAAAAATACAAAAAACAAAAGTAAAAAATCCCCAACCTGTTCCTCAAAAGAGACACTGACACAAACTCTGCCCCCAGTTACATCAATGAATGACTGGAGCTACAGAGGGGTAGAAAGGAAGAGAGTGTGGCTCTAGCAGATTCTGTCTACTAAAGAGTCAACATGGAAATGTGTTTCTTTGCATCAGGAGTGCTATTGCCTGACCATTACAATTGGGCAGTGCAGAAGATGAGTCAGCTCTGCATTCAACAGCTCAGCTATATTTCAGACTCAGAGCAATTCAGGTTCTCAAAGCACTTTAAAATAGTTTCATGGAGCAAACCTCAAAAATATCTGAGTATAGGAGATAGGACAAGCTGAAAAGAGAGTTTAGGCTTGGCTGGTCATCACAGGTAATTAGTAGTCAAGTGACAAGTGTTCTCAGCATCTCTAAAGATATGTCTGTATTAAAGACTGTGGTGTCATTTGGTGTTAACTGAGCCAGCTTTAAACAAACTAGCTTAGACAGAAAAGCAGTCTAGTTTAGCAGCACAAACCTCAGTGCACACTACTTTCCTGTGCCGACACAAAAGCAAAATTACTTGCTTCCTGATGCCACAGCAAGGGTGTTTTGAGGAACTTTTGTCTTCTTATTAAGCTACATCAAGAATCACCATTTTGCTGCAGTCACAGCACTCAAAACTACTAGAATCAGATCCTGTGGCCCATATCCTCTAACCTATCTAACTCAGTGGGGAAAAAAACAAAGAAAAGCTAGATATTCACACATTTTTGAAGATTTGGGTTTGCATGGCTGATCAAAAAATCACCTAGCAATTACTTGCGATCTGGGAAGATACTATGGACATATAGTCATCTCTATTTTCTACTGTTAGTAGCTATAGCAAGCACAAGTGACCACAGCTCAGGAGTCCTGTCTCCTGGTCCTATGCTCTATGGAGACATCTGCATTCAGTTCCTCAAAATCTTGCTTTCTTTGAGATTCTTTTCAGATCCTTTTATAAGGGCATTTTAAACGAGAAAAGCCTTTGCATGACAAATTCCACACACTGCATAGACAGACATGTGATGGTTTTAAAATCTGTTAAAGGAATAAATTCACTGTATCCCAATTCATGCTCTGCATAGGGCACAATGCTCCCAGTCTCAATGTATGAAATAATAGCTATATTGTATGATAGAGCTAAGCATGAAGAGGCCCTCTATTTTCTACTCTGCCTTCACTGAGGTCCTATCTTTCCAGGATGAAATCTTTATGAATTTTCAGTTTTTGGATACAGAGCAGATTTATTCTGATACCCTTCTCAGGGGAAAGTATTCAATTTCTAAAATGAGTCTAAGTGACCACAAAAGCAGTGCCACCATTGTCTCAGCCCAGAGAAGGGTGTTAATTATCATCCACTCCAACTGATCCGACTGATCTGTGATAACAATGGTATATTTTAATTGTCTGTACTTTGCTAAGCCAAGACCGAATCCCCTTAACTGAATGGAAAACCCTTCTCTAATTCTGGGAGCAGGATTTTCAGTTTTCTTCCCATTTTTTCCTTACAGTCTTGCATTCTCCTTGCACTGTCACATATTTTGTCACATAGTGCAGAGTATATCTCGAGGAAAACAACATCTGCAGACCCCTGCCTTGTTAGATGAGAGCCTGCCCTAACTCTGATGATAGCTCTACTTTGAAGTTGGCCCTCTCAGAGGTACATTTCCAACCTAAATTTCTCTACGATTAACACATGATATTACTTTAACAGGAAGAAACAGAGCCAAAGTTGCATGAAGATGGCCTAACTCAGATTTTGGCTGTGGCAGTGGACACCCCTTTTAGCCTAGAGATGCATTACTGTGGGGGAACATCGACTGGCTGGAGATCTACTGTCTCCATTGGGACTGTCAATACTCAATAACTGATAAAAAAAAAAAAAATCCATGCCAATGGGCTTCAGGATGGAGCTCCCCATCACTGAGATGCCTGTGATAAGTAACCACTCTTGAAAACCTCAGCTAAAAGAACTTGCCCTGGGCTACACAATAAGTGAAGTGACAGAAGCATGAATTCTGCCTCCATTTTCCTTATTCCCAGATCTCTTCTTTAGCCATGGGTTCTGTAGTAAAAACTTAACTATTGTAACTTTATATAACAAACAATTATGTCACCACTGGATTTCAGAAAGCACCTGCAAAATCCAGTTAACTCACCACACCAAAAAAAAGAAAACAAATAAGGCACTTCAGATGAAAAGATAAAACAATGGTATTTGTTTCAAGGACTGAAACCTTTATAGTTTATAATTAAACGTAACTCCTTATTTAAGTTATTAACCTGACTTTAATGCAAATCCTCAAGAACATTACCTAATATTCTATAAGACAAAAATGTAAATGAATAATTTCTAAAGAACATAAGGAACTGTTAAAAAAAAAAAAAAAAAAAAAAAACAGAAGGTATTTAGCCTGCAGCAGAAATATAGGCTATCCAACTGAAAGACTAAGTAGAAACAAACTGTGTGCACTTCTATTTCCATCTGAACTGGTGTAAATCAGGAAGAATTCAAGTGGTTATTGGTGTGTTTTCCCTCTAACAATAGTTTATTCAACTAGGAGTTTGTATTTTAATGTTTGTACAGTATCTTTCACAATGAAGCTTTGGGACTTCCAGGTAGTAGGTGATACAACTGGATAGTGGGTTATTTGACTTTTCATCCTTATCTCTTACAGCCCTGCTTTTGCGTGTTTTAAAATGTAATGTTTATACTAATTAAATACATATGAATATTCTGTTGTGTATGTAATGAATATATAATTAGACTCAAGAGAAAGATTAAGGGGTCTCTAGCTGACACTAACACTTCAGCACAAAGGTACCCAAGACACCAGTAAATGTTACCTATGAGCTTTTGCTAACAACGTATCGCCTGTGATCGCTAGAGGATTATCTTACTCTGGAGCTCTTGGAGGAGCACCATATTGAAAGGGGCCTGAAACAGATACCCTATAATTTCTGTCCCTCTTCAATGCCTTGCTGAGAAAAGAAGGCCTTTACTCCAAATTGTAACAGTTTCTTTCTTTCTGTTTTTTCTTTTTTATTTTTGACTTGATTTTTTTTGACTTGATACATGATTTTTAGAGAACAGGAGGCTATAAGGAACATTTCCATAGTTTCACGGAAGAAAGTGTATTTTGTTGTCCAAGCTCCTTTGTGATTTTTTTGTCAAGTACCACTTTTCCCCCTCAGAAACACAGAGAAACCTCTTAAATAAATACTATCGGGTTGGACACTTTTTCTCAGCTGCAAAATTACAGAAATATATTTTTTTTCTCATAAAGCATATGCTTTTTAACTAGTACTGTCTCCCAGGGCTATTATTTGCTACACCTCGTAACTGTCAGCGGCCTTTCTTTTCCTTTCCTTGGCATTTTTCCCATTGTTTTTAGGTTTGGGGTTTTGTTTTTAACGTTGTTGTTTGGAACAGAGGTTACTCTCCCTGCCCTCACATGATAGTGCTTTTTCTTCCCCTCTGTGGTTAGACCAGCTCAGACAACTAGATAAATATTGTGGGGGACTGACCCTTAAATATCAGGTTTGGCCCGTACTTTTCATGGACATCTTTATTTCTTTAAATTGTAGGTGGTCTCCTTAAGACAGCACGGAGACAAGCCTTTTGTAGCAAAAGGGGGGGGGGAAGAAGAAGAAGAAAAATCCCCTCAGGATATTTCCTGTGGTAAAATGGGGTAGGGAATATGTCAGGGCAGTTCCAAACAAATTCAAAACTAAATTTTCTGTGAGGTTCGATGAACTCTGCAAATTGTGTGTTTCCTCCAAAACCCCAAACCAGGGAATTTGAACTTGATTCTGGAGTGAGTAGAGGGGACACTAGCATTTCTTTTTTTTTAAGATGTTTCTCAGAACAAATTTTGGTTTAAAAAACAGTGGATAAGCTACTGAAAATGAGCCTGTATCAACTAGTGGCAACCAAATACTTAGACAAATAAGGGGAAAGAAAGCTCCTTCAACAGGTAAAATCTCAGTGTAAGTATTCTTCACATTTCTTCTCATCTTAAAAATAAAATGATTCCTAAACAGCCTACAGAAAGCCCAAGGAATATTAACAGAAATATAGTCTCAATCTCAGCAGTAACTGCAACATTACTAGCATTTCCCTCAAATTTACTCAAGGCAATCTTCATGTAAAGAAGTCGTTTTCAACACAGAGCAACTTCCCCATGAAAAACAAACCTCCACTCCCTTCAGAATCCCTTTTACTCATCTAGGAGGGAGCAGATTTTCCCTAGAACACAGTTTGTTGCTTTTATGCATGTACAATTGCCGGCTGGAACAAGCACAGCAAATCTTAGGGTAATACTGCAGTTCACACTGCTGTTGTTTTGTAAGGTCCATCTCCTTAACTGCCTCCCTTCAGCAAGAGAGTGGCTCACATTTCTTTTTGTGTTTATACTGCCAATAAAACCTGCCCTCCACTGATGTGGAATGGGGCTGTTTCAAAGAAGACATAGGACCTATGCCAATGTGCTTTATCTCTGAATTTGGCCATATATAGAATGTCAACCCTTGAAATGTCAACTTTAAAGTCAACCCTTAGTCAACACAGAGAGGTATCTGAACTTCAGTGTTTCATATCTTTAACTAAATTTATGTCAAGGATGAAGCAGGAATCTCCTTTATAGCTCCAAACCAGGCAACTTGGAGAGTTAGGGGATGAAGAGGTGCTTGGTTATAGAGTGCTTGTGCTTCGGTCTCAGTTTGGATCAAATAGCTCAAAGTAATGCTATGCCATTACTGGTGCTACAGACAGCCGGGTCAGCCCCAAACCCTCCTCACTGAGGCACACCCCTTGCAATAGGGGAGTAGCGAGTTTGTGCCTGGCCAGCACGCCTCGTGCTGCACCCTGAGTACAAGGCTTTGGCAATCCCAGGTATCAGGCATAAGCAGGAGTCCACCTATGTATCCAGGAGTCTTCCTTCACTTTTCTTTTTGGAAATGAAAATCCTGAATATCTGCTACCCACATGGAAACATACCCACATATCTCAATCAGAGCTGCTGAGGTAGATTACTGAATTTAATTACCAGTTCCAAGGTCTGGGATTATGAATGACAGGTCAATTCATGCAGTGAGTTAGCAAAGATTACTGATAAATGCTTTCTAACTGAAAGGATGATAAAACATCTATTAGTCATGGGGGAGCTTGGAGGATGAGTTGGTTCTGATTTTTTTTTTTTTTTAACACTAGGAAGATCAAGGGCTAGTAATGTCATCAGCACGCTGCCATCATTTCCTACCAGCCTAGTCACTCAGAAGATTCACAAAGGATCATGACGGGATAGGCAGCTGACCCAGCCATTACACCCTCACTCCTATTAAGCAGATGGATAGAAATAAGCACTAACAGTATGGTTGAGGTCTACTGTACTCTGGAGAATATCTGGCATTTTTGTGCGTTGTGAAAACAAAAAAGAACAAAAATAACCTCTCACATACACAACTCCCTTGGAAAACTGACTGCACTAACATGATGTATCCTTTGCACAGCATCTTTTAGCCTGAGGCGTACTGTGCAGGACAGTGAACATCAGAAATCCAGTTACTGAAGGTATATCTCCAGCAGCACCAGTGATCTGCTCTATACCAGCAGCTGAAGTGAAAGATGCTGGACCCTGGAAAGACCACACATTCCTATTTTCACTAACTAGGATATTAGGACAGTAACTCTGGCAGTAAGGCATGGCAGTCATACAGGAAGAAAAATGCTCTCAAATTGTCACAGCAGGAAGAGCCACCAGAGCTCACCTGTAAAAGCCGTGTGCATAGATCTGACCCAAAAGTTACGTCTGCAGCAGAAGTGACACAACACTGACCACCAGGAAGGCATAAAAATGGCCCCCAGCCATTAGCAGAAACCTCTGCTGCCTTGTTCTGATGCTGTGTGAAACAGGATGAATTTTTGTCAGCTCTCTGTTTCTCTTTCCCTTTCTGTTCTTTTGCTGCTCTTGTCTATGAGATCTTCAGAAAAAGCTTCTCTCTCACAGTGTTTTTGCTCTGCACCTAACACAATGGGTTACAGTCCCAGCCGAAACCTCTCAATACTGCTGTCATACAAATAATAATTCACAGTTCTTATACCGCAACACTGCTGAAACGCAGCCACACTGCAGTTAAGGCTGGGACATAGCCAAGAGATACAACCAACAGAGCAGGTATAGACAAAGTGTAGTTGTGTCAAGGACAGAAGGTCAAGCCATTTTTATGTCCTTAAGTGGCAAACATCACCTTACCTGTTAGGATGCCTTACTTTTCCTTTTCTCTCCCACCAACATATACCCAGGATTTACTACATAGTATTTAACATCTGCATCACAAAGCAGGAGTTTTTCCAGGAGTTTTCAGCACTCCTGAAACTGTGCTTAACATGTTTAACTGGTGACAGATTTACTGTCTCTATATCTAAAAAAATTCTTTACACAAAGAAGAGCATTTCCCCTGGAACATAAGCTAATGTTCCAGGCTGGAATATTTGACCAGAAACTGGCATGAGGGGAGAGAGAAAATAATTATACTAATTAATGTGTAAAAATAGTCCAATGATGGCATGATTAATGATATTTTCTTGCTTTTATTTATAGATTCACATAGTGTAGAAGCCTTTAAAACTGTTAAACTTTTAATTTCAGACCTCCAGATTCTTTTAAATGTCAAGATCATTCTTGGTCAGCTCATTCCTGTTGTACTTGATATAGTTTGCCTCAAGCCAAAAGCCTCAGGCTATGGACAGACATTCTCTTTCACAGCCAGATGTACAGATAGATACTTTGACTAAAGCATATATAGAGGCAAATCACATCAGCAGCTCTGGCAGTAAATAGACAGTGATAAGCAACTGTGGGCACAAACTTATTTCAGCAGCTGGATCCAGAAGATACATTAACTAACACTGTAGTGCCTACAATATTACACTACACTTAAAACAACTAGACGGATCTAGTACCTGGCCACAAATGAAGGTCATCTCATGCCACTCATTTTGCAGCACACAGGTCTTAGGTCTGCTCTCCATATACTCACTGCACGTTATAATTAAGTACCAAATATAGGTGAATGCTACTATATATGTTTTTTAAATTTGCAGTTTCTAAGAGTGCTGTCCCTGCTGTGCAAGCAGCTATGCTGGTATAAAAGTGCTTTTTGCTGATGATGTATATTACTTTTCTAAATTGCGAATAATCTGTGCATCCATACAAACATCTGGATATACATCCTTATAATCATTTATGATTACACTCACACTACAAGATTTTATACCATATATATGGAAAAATATACCTGCTACAGAAGCAGGCAAGTCCTTTAGTTGTGGTGAACTTCAGTGAAGACGACAACAAAGGCTTCATAGCCATTTTCACACTCACTATGGAATCAAGGCTACACATCTCTGTGAAACAACAGCTTTTCTACTTTCCTCCACATTCTCATAATCAGTTAGTTAATATCCCTGTGATAGAAGACTGTTGTTTGACTGTGTTGAGGAAAGTGTAACATGACTTACGCAGTTTCCATTTCTCTCCTCTTTCCTGTGCTACAGTGCGCTGCTTACACAGTTGTTCCAACAACTATTTGTAGGACCGCACTGTAACTAGATCAGGCAATTGATCCTTTTTTAAAAAATAAAAATGCTCTTATTTTTTCAAGCTTTTTCTTCTTAAAGATCTTTCTCAAGCCAGCAGCAGCTGCAGCCTCCATCTCGTCAAACCACAGCCTGAATTAGCATCCATTGAAATGATGAGACAGATCCCCCAAGTTTTGTGTTTTCTGCTCACTGCAAATCTGAGCAGATGTGAAGAATGTTTACAAATGCAGAGACATTTTGGGAGTTGCCCGGTTTGATGTCTGGACTTGTTTTGTACACACTACTTATATTGCTGTAAGTTCTTGGAGGAGGATCCTTCTATGGTGACTTTACTAAATGAAATTAGATGAAGCCTCCTTCTGTTTAAGCTGAAGGAAACTTGGCATAAGGTTCTGCAGTTGCAAGATAGCTCTTTAGCTTATATCTTACTTTGTCATCAGTAATTAGGCATGTACAGGAAATCAATCTCAACAGGGATGTAAGATTCAAAAACTGCCAGTAAGCGTTAGATAACAATTCTTTTTCAAGTGAAAAAGTTAGTGAAATATAGTGTCTGAGTCAAACTACTAGATAACCTAGACATAATTAATTTTTTTCAAATAAGTCTAAATTATTTTGGTGACCATAGGACTACAGACCACTAAGATAAAACCTGGCCAGAGTTGCTCTACGCAGAGAAGCATGAATAGGCAGCATGACAATTGCTAGGAGGCATGCCAATACAAAAACAAACTCTGAACAGAAATTTAGGCCTGGAAAATGAATGTCAGCTTGTAAGGAACTGTTCTTGTTAGCCTGGAGATTTGGATGTACTTACCATGTACAAACCACAAGGACTACTTTCAAGGCACTTGTTTCCTCTGATGATTGTTTGGGTCAAAAATTTCTCTGAGACAGCTACTGTAGCCAAAATTTCCCACCTAAGCACACAGGAAAGCACAGTAAAGAGCAGACATTTTTTGTTCACAGAGGTACTTGCATATCTCTGGACACACAGACATATACAAAAGCACACAAATACACAGAAAGTCAAATGTTTAGCTGAAGAGAGGCAATGTCACTCTGCTAATTGTATGTCTATACATGTAACTTTAGGTTCAAACATTGAGTTGGTTTAAATTGGAAATGCTCTGTTTAAGTCCCTAGAGTCAGGCCATTTAATACAGACACAGAACATCTATTTTCAACATACAGGTAGTCATGCCCTCTTAAATCTGAGCAGTCCCATTGAGCTAGAGGTGATTTACACAGAGACAAGTTTACTCTTTTCTCCTTCCACCTCTGGCCTATTAATCCCTAAAATTTAGAAAACAATGAAAACTCATTGAAGTTTATTATTAGATTTTTTTGTAAAGTTCTGGAGACAGCTATCTGTAGGAGTTACATTAGTGAAGTCACTCTAGTAACAGAATTCTTGAGATGCAGTCAACAAAACAAAACGAAAACTCACAAATCAAGCCCCCCAAAAACATGCAGTTTTTTTCATTGCTTCTAACAGCAAGTTTTAAGCCACACTTTCATTTGGGCATGTGTCCTTAGTGATTTTGTAACTGGAAAGGACCTACTAGATATGTTGAATTGGGGTACTGCCAGTAGCTATTGCTTTCAAGACCTTTACACACTGAGATGGGAAGAATGTGTTCATGAAATAGATACTGGACCATGTGTGTTTGTGCATGTGTGTGTCAGCTTCAGAATCAATAAGACCTGAATGAGTTAGGCCTGTAAACTTAGCTCCCTTTGGGAAAACTCCTTCAAAGACTTTTTTAGAGAATACACTCTTATTATTCCAGCTCTTCTCATCTTTTATACTGTCTAATTCTAACATGCAGTGAGATCAGTGTTTACACTGGCGTAAAGGATTTCTGCAACTACAGCATGAATGAGGAATAAAATAGTAACGCTGTCCCACAGATACACAAATTAATCAATAGGAAGGCTTAACATTCTGCTTAATGCTCATCAATAACAGTATACAAGTACCTGGATACACCTTCATCCCTGGCCATATTGGTTTTCACTTAATAACTTCATTTAGTCAAAGCTCTTTTACAACCAACAAAGAGGTATTGGGAGAAATTCTGAATGAAGTGGACACCCCTAGTCCATGATGCTTTTCCTCGCTCTTTCTGTCTTGAATCCATATCCATTGTTTTCACTTATACCTCAAAGCCAGAAGGAGAAAGGAATCAGGTGGAACATAAAGCAGCAGCCCCACTGTTATGGGTAAAGAAAGAAGTGGATGGGATGGAGAATGGTTCAGATGACATACAGCTGACTACTATTCTGTGCTGCCTGCTGCACCCCTTGACTCTATTTGCCACTTCCAGGCTTTCACTTCAGCAGTGGTCCAAGAACATTTTCATCAAACCTAATTTTCAAAGACAAGATGTTCTTTTGTCTCAGTTTAGACTTCTCCATTATTGCCAGCATCTTTTTTATCATACAGCCTGACTATAAGGCTATCTGCTAGCTCCACAGCTGCAAAAAGAAGCAACCAACTGGTTGGAGCAATAGGCTCTGTGTTGCCTTCCCTCGGAAAGTTCTCTGGACCAAGAGTATCAGAAGGCAAGAAGTCCCACTTGTATCCAGTCATGGCAGCTGAGATCAGCTGAGAGGTGTCTGTAGTCAGACCCTAGGTTTGACCCCTCCATATCCAGCAACTGGGATTTCTCAGATGAGTGCTCCTGCTGGTGGAACTCACTATTCCTGGCAGCCAGTGAACCCTTGAGCCAAATGACCTTCAGGGCACCCATACAAGTCTCATTCATTTTGTTTAACATTTGATTAACTGTTTCTGGGATTCTCGTGTAATTTAATCTGAGCCCGAGGCCTCCGCAACAAACAGGAATACATAAATAAATTTACTTTTTAAATTTTTATGCAAAACGTGGCACGACAGCAAAATAAATATTGTTACTCAGTGCAATCTAAAACAAAAATAAATACAGAAATACATACAAGAAAACAACTCTAAAATTGATAAATATAAAAACATTGATAGGAGTCTCCAAAGAGTTGATTGCCTCTACTGATGTCCTGGCAAAGGAAAAAGCTCAGATGCAGAAGAAAGATACAGCAAAGGGCCAAATGAAATGCATAATTAATCCTTTGTGTAAAAACACCTGTTATGCTAAGGATCAAGAAATGTTTTTCTATTTCTTCTCTGTGTAAGCAATTGCTAGAGCTGCTACAGAGAGATCCAGCAACTGTGAATACAAAGGGAGGTGGCTTATCTGACAGTCAAGATGTGGTTTGCATGATGAAAGAGTCTGAGGACTCTGGCACTAGTGTGCACATACCTGCTACTCCCTCATGTGATCCGCTGTGCTGTAGTTCATCCATTCCCCATCTTTTTCCACATGAGGACTTTGCCCTAAAGTCTCAGAACCCCTGCATATGGCTTCAGAACCTCTCCAAACAGAAATAAAGGGAATAATATAGGATGATCAGGAAAAAAATCAGGGGAAGGGAAGGGGAAATGGAAGGGGAAAGGAAAGGGAAAGGGGAAAAAAGACCTGAATGCTTCCCAAAATGCTCAAAATTCATTGGTTAGATTTGACACTCGTTGAGCTTTTCCAATAATCTTGACAACTTAAATGGACCAAAACATGTCAGGACTGACTTTGAGAGTTGGTAAGGTTAGAGCATATTGCATTTCCTCAAAGATAAGGAAGAAAATCATTTCACACTTCGCCTGGATTTCCAGTAACATTTAAGGTATACATGAATCATGATGGTAAATGTTGCAATGCAAAAGGAACTCCTAGTTCAAAGTCTTCTTTTTAAGATGTTTACCTATCTCTAACAGAGTATTATACAGCTCTTGGTAGATTCCAGATGGCAGAAACACACTTTGGTGCAAACCCCACAGAGATTGTTATGGTTGAGAGAAGTCCTCTTTTTCTGAGCAGATAACAGAAGCACAGGGTATAACAAACATGCCTTACCTTCTATACAGTATTCTAATTCTCATCCTCTATGGGTCAAATTTGGTGAGACCTAGTAAAAGTAAATCATAAATATTTCACTTTTTGTGCCTGGATCACACAAAAGTTTATTCTATTATACTGCTAGCTCAGGCCAATTAACGTTACGTGCACTGGGCTTTCAGGTGTGAAGATTTTCAGGATGATCCTTGGTAAGTCAAGTTAGCATTCATCATACAACCCTATTGTTTGGGGGAAAACACACAAAACCCTGCAACTTCAAAATCCAGATCTGCATCCATATTTTGTAGTTCTTGCCAAGTCCTGCTTTTCATTAATACGTTTGGAAAATACCGTTAAAAAAAGGCAGAACAAATAAAAAGTTTCCCGTTCTATGTGTTGAAATTCCTACTTAGGAAATGACTTATCTCACTTTCCCTTGAAACAAGATGCTATGCATAAAAATTTCACCCAACCAAAAGCAAATATGTATCCCTACTGTAAACCAGCAGTTCCAGACAAACATCAAAAGGTCCAAATGAAGAAAAGAGGCCAACAATAAACTTCAACGTCATATGCAGGCACACTGTTGAGGAGAAGAGGAGAGAAGGAAATCATTTTGCAAGAATATTTGGTGGAAAAGTCAGTGACTCATAGGAGTAGGAGCTTTAACTAATTCTAACCACTGAAGCACAGCCTTCACTACGGTATGGCTGCACTTCAAAGAGGTGTCTCAGTTTTCAAGGGGCAGAAGTGACCTTAGGACATCTGGGCACCTGAGGGACTTCTACCTGCCCCTCTCATTCTCCAGCACAGAGGCAGGACCCTCAGAGCAGTCCTTGGCACTGCTCTGAAGCAGTTCCTGAATTTCTGCTACTTCTGGGCTGGTCAGCGTGGCTACAAAAGATATGTCCTTGTGAGGGAGAGCTCAGAGACGTGCTCCAGTAGGGGAAGAGTTGCAATAGGAGTGAGTAGGGCCTGTCTGTTGCTATAAAGCTGACTCTTGTCTTCTTCATCTTCTGGCAGAAGTTAGGTAGTAGGAAAGACAAATGAGGAAGAGGAGATTACAGAACATGTAAGCACCCACAGGTGTCCCCCACCATGTGGAATTCCTCAGAACATGGGAGAACAGGTCCTTTGCCAGAAATCTTAGAGCCAGATATTTTCCCCAAGAGCTCTTTGGAGCCACAAGTAGCTCCAACGATGCATAATAAGGAGCATCGTTTAGCCTGCTCTGTTTTTTATTAAGGACTCAGTAGGCACTTTCCTAATTCACTTAATGACATCTTCCCTTCACTTCCCACACCCAGTCTTGCACTGAACTCAGACTGACAATAGTAAATGATGATCACTCTTTTCCTGTAAAAGCTTGGCATTATTTCCTAGCAACTATTGCAGAATCGTTATGGAAGAATCCAATTAAGCAATAAAATGAAATAATGTATGGACCTTTACATTAACATAATAATTCGCACCTATGGTATTGCTACTAGATTTGCACCTGCAGTGTTAAAGCCAAAACCCAGGAACTATTAAAACAAGCTAGCCAGTTTAATATTACAATATAATTTGTGCCTGGGGATACACTGTATAAATTATAAAATATTGATATGGATTTTTATTTGAATGTGAAAAAAATCTGAATTTTAAAGGAGAAATGATCAGGTGGTTTGTGAGTAAAATCAGTCATAGATTGATTCATTTAAAATTACACAAGACAAAATGCTGAAAAGTAGCCAGTGAGCTGGGGTTCTGCACCAGAAGGGGAAAGAAATAGATAAGGGGACACCATAGTGTCTCACATCTGTTCTGTAGCCCACTCCCATGGAGCAGGCACTCAGCTGACCTGAACTGCAGGATCTCCTTGAAGCCAACAGAGCTGTTATGAATATAGAGCTAGATGCTGGGCTGGAAGCAATTTGAAGGAAAACACTAGGTGCTTAGACACAGTATCTAACATGTATTCTCTTTGAAGCATCCCTCAGTGAAAACTGTCATAATTAGACTTCCTTACTTAGGCTAGTTACAGAGGAATTACACTGCCATTGTCCATTCTTGCACTAGTGAATAGTTTCTTTTGAGCTGAAGGCATTGGACGTGGCACTACTCAGTTGTGTCAGCAGCTAGTCACCCCATCCTAAAGCACTCCCAAACAAGGAAGAACTAAAAACAACATACCCAGAGACAGTGGAATCCCTCTCTTATGACACTCGCCAACTTCTTCAGCCAAACAAAAGAAAAGAGCTGTTCTCTTACCCTTACGGCATGAATGGGGCTAGACTTTCACATTTCACTTGTTTTTGAGCCTAATTGAACCAGTTACAGGATATGAATGAGAGTTACAGTACCAATGGCAAACCATGGCCTTGAGGGTGAGTGATACTCTGGCACTTGGAATATATTTTTTCCATTCAACATTTTGGCACATCAGAGAGAAGTAGCTTGTTAATGCTGTAAAACCTCTTAAAGACTGGGGGAGCTGCATGCTGTGATGCTGGAGTTCATTCTTAGGGCACCCATAATACCGTGCCTGAAGCTTTCATATCCCAAGCAAAATAGAATAACCATTGTCATGCAGTATCTAAGAACACAGATGTGTTACTGACAGCTCCTTCAAGAGGTAGAGCTCCCAGCAGTGCTTCTGTGTCTCCTCAGGTACCTGATTGCCCGAGGCCAGTTACTGCAGTTTGGCTATCGCATCTTCCTCCTGTCTGACGTCCCCTGCATCCTCTTTCCCGTCTATCTACAAGCTGCCACAAAAATAATCCTCTCCTCCTGCTGCTCTGACCTTGTCCCTGGGTGCCCCTCCAAGGCCAAACACACAACAGATTTGCTGTGTAAAAGCTGCAGCTACCGTTACTGGTAACTCTTTAACTTAGGGCAGCCAAGCAGGCAGGCAAGAGGTCAAGGTGGTCCCTGCATCACCTCTGCTGACTGAGACCATTTCTCAAGTTTGTCCTGCAAAGGTCCCTAGTACAAGCAACCTACTAATACCGTTGCAAAGCAGTGCTAATCCTGCCTGCATTAATCCTGCTCTTGTCCTAGCCTGCATCCTGGGTCCCCCTCAAGTACCTTTGGGACAATGGCCAGTAATGGGGCTGGCCTGCCATGAAGGAAAGGAGACTTTGGGGGCATAAGACCTCAATTCAAGTCCTTCTTCTTTGTGAGGTTTCCTCTACGATCTCACCAGACAATCTTTAGGAATCCACATGCTAAAATGTCCGGGACTCCACCCACTCCACGGAGAACTGAACATTTCTCCCCCATACAAACAGAAGAACCTGCGGAAACCCCATAAATTAAAGCTCATAGAGTTGCTAAGGATTACACTAATTAGTTAAACAAATCTTACCTGCTGAGATTTCTGTGGAGACTCAGTGGCCCAGTCTCAACTAAAGGTGACAGTATCCAATTGTTTTAGCAAAGATGCTGAGAACCCATCAGAGACACTGGCCTCAGAACTGAGCTGTCTCGCAACATTTTTCTGAAATGCTGTTTGTTTTGGCCTGTGGATTCTGTGAATGAAAAACAAAACAAAACACAACAAACAAGTAGATAATTTCTAGGAACAAACTAACAACTTCAGGGATCAAGTCTGTGAGGAAAAAAAAGAAAAAGACAAAGGGAGCTGAGGGACTTAAGAAATATCTGGACTATGCCCAGAGCTTCTATTAATATGAAAGAGGGAGAAAATGGATCAGATTGTTTTCTTTCAAATTTGTATGCTACCTGTTCAAGCGGCTCCTTAAACACTTACAACAATCTAAAGTATGAATGTTTCACAGCTCTGAAAACTGAAAGCAGTAATATTGATCTCTTCTTACACTGCTTTTTTTTTGTGAAATGACATCCCTTTAGAAACACACAGTGCTCTGCTCTATTCTATATCCAAACTGTATTATTAAACTACCACACATACAATTCTAAAACCTAGAAATACAGACAAGGGGACTATTTTTTAAAAGGATCCATTTCTAAAGATGTGGCAAGAAAAAAAAAAAAAAAAAAAAAAAAAAAAAAAGCCAGAAAGACACATTTTAGATTAGGACCAGATGTGAAAAGGGGGGGGAAATTAGGCTTGTGCCAGCCAGCATCGAGGAGGATTTTATGTTTCAGCTTCAGAGTTGAATCTGTAGCATGCTGTACCACATGCTGATATCAGTCAGTCTAATGACTATGGCATATTAGCAGCATAACACTCTTGCCAACATAGCGAGCAGGGAGTTGGTAAACTAAAAGCAACCTCTTCTCTCTGTCCATTACTTATAACCTTTTGGACAGTTAGTGAAAGCCAGTTCAAACTCTGCTATAGTCCAAACTTCAAACTCATTGAAAAGCTTGCTTTGGCCCCAGTCCAAGTCCAGTGTTTTATTACCAGTCTCATGTCTTTCTGTCCCTTGTCTTCTATTACCCACTTATTTTCTTAGCTTTTTAGAAAGAAAAAATAAAGCACCCTTATAGTACAACAACTATCTTAACAAATTCTGGTACATGTTATGGACTTCGTTAATTGATTCCACATCCAAAACACAAGACTTTGGGCTATTTTTGTTGTTCAGAGCTGTACATTGGCCAACATCCTCTGCATATAATTAACCCCCTATTTCCATGGAATCTCTACATTAACTTATTACAGGCTCAGCTGGTAATGAACTCCTGAGAGAAGTCCACACACAAATACTGGCCATTGGTTTCACTGCCCACGTGGATTAAACAAAAATTAATCTCATCTATTTGGTTATTCATTTGGTGTCTTTAAATTGGAGGCGTTTTTCTGCTTCGTTTGATGCGCACAATGAAAGGGATCTGGCTACTGAACTTTATCCAGAAACATCCATGTGTGGAGCAGATTAATGGGAACTTTTCATACCCATAATAGCTTTACAGCAGCGAAGTAGAACATGCAGTTCTCCCTGGGTGACTATAATGCGCTGGGAGACAGGGAAAACAAATGCAGCTAGAAGATAGTAATGTTTTGCTCATCAAGAACTGGGTAGTTTAGACATCATTAAAGTGACATGTTTAGAACCAAGCCTGGGAGGAAAATCAGCTACTAAGGGCTTTTAAATGCCTTTTTTTTTTCCTGTGGAGCTCTGAAGTTTTTGGACACTGAAATAAAAAGAAGGCTGTGACAGATAGAGATGTCCCAAAGCAGCTGCTTGTATCAAGTGACCATATGTAAAATGGTAAAAGGGAGCTGACACACAGGCTAGTAAGGAGAAGTGGCAGCAGCAGGGCTTACTGAATCCTCCTCTACCTGCTTTCATTTGGAAATGAGGCTTTCTAATTAAAAAGAGGTCAGAACAGCTATTTTTATACTGCACGTAATTTAACATGTAGTGAGCACCTGTCTGGAACCCAAAAGACCAAGATCCTACTCCTGGCTTTGCACTGACTACTGATAAGTCCTCTTGCTTCTGTGTGCCTCAGTTTCCTCATTAGTAAAGCCAGGATAATGATAACAGTGTCCCCTGGAAAAATGCTCTGAGAGCTGCTAATGGAAAAGGCTTCAAAAGACTATACAATAAGAGGATAATTCAAAATACACTCATTTCTCCACTGTCTCCCTCCTGCTACAAACTCCTCCTCAGAAAGGGAGTGGTTCATCGGTTTGGGGCATATAGAATTTACAGTAAGTGACAGTTGACTGTGTAGCAAATAATCTAAATCTATCAATTTGAGTTACACCTTTAATGCTCAATTCTCACACCACCAGAGAAGGCAGTGCAGAGAGTCAGTCATCCTACAATACTTGACAGCACCATTCTTTATAGTTGCAAGAATTTCTCCAGTAAATTAGATTTGCGTGGAGGTGCCCCAAGCAGATGTCACAGGGCCTTCTGGTCTTCTCCCTGCCACAGCTACAGGAGCTGTTTCTTGGCATGAGTTTATTTTGTGATGTTAAAAAAATTAAAATCAGTACAGCTATGCCAAGGAGCTTCCTCAACCAGAGCCTTCCAAATTCATGGTCTAACATTACTAGACTGTACCAGTCCAGTTTCTTTCAGGAGCTCACAGCACAGCAGACCTGCCTTTCCAGTAAACACCCCCTCCCTGCCTCTCATGCGGTTTTGGTCCTATACAGAAAAGCCTCATTACTAGGAAAGGTATTTATGCAAATTTTCAGTTGGCAACAGGATCCTGTATCCTGTTAAAGGCCGCAGTGCTGTTTAAGTCACCTCCTTGTATAATATCCCTGTCCTTTTAGGACCTTTTGGAACAGGAGCAGACCTGACCATATGCTTCAGGGCCTTTGGGATTTTCACTGGCCCAGACAACTGCTACTTTTTCTGCAAGTCAGGGATGGAGCATGTTGAAGACAGGACCTTTCATCAACCTTGGAGGAGGCCTGAGCAGCCTGGATGAACATCTGCAGGGCAGCCTGGCCTCACGAAGAAGCAGACAGCCAGGTTCAGTGCCAGAGCTGAAATCTCTAGCCTTTACTCACATTCAACCCCACATAGAAGACCTACACCACTAATTCAAGTCTCCAGGATACAAACTATAAACCACTATGGTGAAATGACCATCCAGAAAGCAAATGAAGACCTTCCCCCCTCTTTATTTACCACGAAAACCCAAAGAAAGCCCTAGCTGGCTGCCAGCCTGAGCAAAGAAAGTAGAGGCTGTACAGACAGCTGCCTGCCATCCTATCAAGGCTGTGACAGAGCGCAGGACACACAGGCCCTATCAAACTGCCTTTACACTTACAAACAGGAGCATTAAGAGCAGCAAGGCTGCAATGCCATGATTTCCAATGTGAGCTTTTCAGATCCACGTGGCAGCCTGGGCATTCACTCAGGTAACTAAGGTTGGCGCAGCAATTCCCTGCCTATTAGTGCTTGAACCAGCTGGATTAAAACTAGCTGGTGTCTGCCTACATGCACCAAAGTCCCTGACTGCAGTGTAGACATCGCCTTTGACAAACAGGGGCAGATGGACTCAGGGGAAGGAGAGTGTAGTGACCCAACTCATTCTTTGAAGCATTTCTCCTCTCCTTCCCCCCACCTTTCTAATCAGCATCTCTTGCATTTTGTGTAGTTAGAGTAGCAGCCAGCTGTTCCTCCCCCAGCAGCTGTTCTCTCCTTGGCACTTTGACATCTCTGGTGTTGCTAGTTACATCAGTGAAAAAGCAGCAGGGATTCACTGGGATATTATCAGAACAGAAATGGTCATCACATCACCTCTGCAAATGGCTCATGCCTCCCAAGATGCAGGGAGCCATGAGAAATCTCTGCAAACATGCATAGATGAAGCCCTCAGGGAGGAGGATGTTAATTGCCAGTACCTGCAGTATTGCTGGAGATGAGTGACAGCAGCCATGTAACACTATATTATCTATTCCAAATGTATCTGAACAGAAAACATTAAAAATCGCTGAAAGGCCCAGGAAAACAGGTTTAGAGACGGTATTCAGATCTTTGAGAGTATTCAGAGTGCCTTAAGCACTCTGTGTCTGAATATTATCAGCCTATGTCTGGACAATGCCTGCCCTGAGTCTAATTGCAAAGCATCAAGAATGGTATGTCCTGAGATGCAGTGAACATGCATCCCAGGACAGCACAACACTGAAGGAAGTGGGGATGTGGCTGAGATCCACCCACTTTTTCAAAGCAGCCTTTCAAGTTCCTTTGCCACCAATATTTAACTAGTCAACCAGTTCATCTAGTTAGCTATGTCAGCAAGTATCTCTGCTTACACTGCACTGTTGGTACACTCTGGTCCACTGTACAGTTGTTGCTGGGACTTCAGTGCTCTTTAGCAATACCCAGGCCAGCTGTAAACTCTCTAGCTCAGGTTCTAAGGCTGTGCAAATGTGCAGCAAAGCTTAAGGAAGAGCTAATTGTGAGAGGACTGACAAACAGACCTGCCTCACTCCCCTTTTTCCAGATTCAAGGTAGCTCTGCCTGGCAACAGAAAGTGGAACACAGCTACTAACAGCCTAGGCACAGCAAAAAGACAAAGTGAAGCAGAACTGACACTTGCGTTTACTGAATCAAAGTCAACATTGGAAGGACATTGCTGTAGTTTACTGTAAATAGCATAGGATGGTTTCTGCAGACAAACAAATTACTTGAACATGTCCAGGCTCATGTTCATTACCAGCTTCGAGATGAAGCTGGTAGGTTACTTGTGGTGCTGAATTATTTGGCTTGTGACAAGTACACATTCTCACACATGAACTTTACACCAAAGTACAAACATTGTTGTAAAAAATTGTGTCCGTCAGAACAAAATAGTGTCCAATCTAGCAGGTTTACATTCTTTGAAAATTCTATTGAAAGCAACAGTGTGATTGCCCTAAGCAACAGTGTGATTGCCCTTTCTGCACTATTTGCTAATGCTTCTAAAATACAGGAAGAATTTAGCTAATCATCCATTTCATTACATTTTGTAAAGAAGCTGAAATAATCTCTTAAAAATTACAAGATATGCAGCAACTAGTAGGGGTTTGTATGCAGCACTAGTTAAATAACTAGCCACTAGCTTAGAGCACTAAACCCTTGCTGAGGATGTGACAAAGGAAGATTGTTGAGTTATCTTTGAGGAAGGATTTCTCTTCCACTGAAGTCAATTAGACTCTAGGAGCGAGATTTAAAGAATTCATTTCTCATTCAACCTGAAGTCTCCTCAAAGCAACTTGTATATTCATATTAACATGCTGATACCCCAAAATTCCAGATTAAGCACTCAAAATTCAGACTACTCACAGCTCTCTCATGCATATTTAGGTCTCCCCAACAGAATAATCAGGAACCCAGTGGATTATGAGTTTCCCAATTCTTTACTTCTCATATATCCTCATGCCATGGAAATTTACCTTCAGAATGGGAGAGAATTGCCCATACTAGTTCAGAGCTTCTGCTGGAGAGGAAGGCATCACATGATCTTCATAAATTTTCATCTGTTCTGTCCTTATGGCACTTTGGATGAAATATATCAGTCCATCTGTAATTACACAAAAAATGCCCTCAAATATCCTGATCAGCTGCTAGGACTCAATAATTGCTATAAATCACATTTACTTTTTTAAATTCAGAGAATAAAAGATGAAAAACCATCTACTGTAAAAAGCAGATGATGCTGTATCAGGAAAGATTGGAAATTCCTGATCCTTAAAACATTTCTCTGAACAGTGTTAATTGGGTTTTTAAAACTCAATCTCTCCGTGTGAAAAACATAAAACTCAATCTGTGTGTGTGGAAAATGAAGACAAAGCCAGGTACATTTCCAAAGGATTATCTACACAGTTGCTAGTCCTTAGGCTGAAATAATGAGGAAGGTCATTTTAACAAATAACATTATTTTTAAAGTGAGTTATTCAGATTGTTTCAAGCCCTGTGAATATTTATTTCATTCTCAGTTTATTTTAGTTTAGCTTAATACCAACTTCAAGATAGATTAATCTGATTTAAAACACCATGCAGCCCCACACAATTGTTTGTAACAACTTTAAACTTCACCTTTAGCCACCTAAAGCAGGACAAGTTTTAATTCACACCTTTATTTATCTTAGAATTTCTGTGTGAAGCTATTCCTATTTTAGAATAAAAGTACTCATGCACAGACTCAAATAACAGAGGAGTTAGAACGAATATAATTATTTCCGAACACTCTGTGTGTAGGCCAGCTTTGTATCAAAGCACCCACTCTGTATGCCAATTCTGATGTAATGACATAATTCACTGTAATAGATTATTTGGGAATAAAAAAAAAAAACAAACCAAAACAAGCAGGTATTATACGGAAAAAAATATTGCCACATGAGGGCATGCTTCATCTCTTTCAAAAGCTTGCCTTCTAGTCTCAGATATTTAAGACAAGTTACATTTTTAGAACCTAGTCTTAGGAAAAAGAAAACCAGGTTTTCAAATATGATTTGCTAGGTTTCTTACATACCAATTAAGTGAAAAAATATCAAAAGCTTTCAAAAGAAATATAGCTTGCTCCCATTAGTGTATGCACTATTTACCTGTGCTGCCACCAAAACACTTTTTGGCTTTAGGGAACAGCAGACTGGCTATCTGGAGTCTCAGTGCATAATATTCGGGATTTGTACCATTTGTTTTCTCACAATAACTACACGGAACATAATTCAAACACAAAGCTATGAAGGATACAAATTTCACCTTTTGCCCAACTGAGAATGGTTTTCTTACTGACTAGCTGCACTAAGGGAAATGGGGCAAAGGGTGGCATCTCCCTCTGTCCTCTTGCAAAGAAAGGGAAGGACTGGGGGGTTCCAGCCCTCATCTGAAGGTGGGTCTCTCTTCCCCAGGACGACCACTCATGAGTCACTGTACCCCACATACTTAAAGCCACAAAATCACTACAAAACCTACAGAACTCCACCACTGTGGGAATTCCTCAGATCACACTGTAATCACAATAAAGTCCAAGTGTCCTGTGCTGCTACAAAGACTATCTTCTAGGCAAAACTTCCACCACTGGGCTTTTGGTAGCCTTGGATTACCATGTTATTTGTTAAAACAGCCCAGAAGTGAATTAGGTACTGTACCGCAGACTACAATGGTGGGCAGCAAGAGGTTAATCTCTCTACCTAGAGAGCTGCACCAAAGCAGGAAGAACTCTCAAGGCCCCACACTTTCTCCAGTCCTCAAAGCAGGATTTTGGACCATGGTGGATCACAGTGATTAACTAGGAAATAATAAGCATACGAGCTTTTCAGTCACTAGAAATAATTTTTCTTCTGGTGAGTCACAATGTCTTTGCACATCTCTGCTTCCTGGAAACTTAAGGTACTTAGACATGCAATATCTCACTTGAGTATCATGTCTATATCATGGCGATGATTCTTCAAGATCTCAGGTTTCTTCTGTGACCTCCCAGCTCTAGCCAATGTCCACAGATGCTCAATATGCTACAGGACCTGACCTCACAATTATTTGTCAAAATCAAATGGGATTTTTTTTTAGTAACTTCAGGAGAGAGGGACCATATATTAAGTTTTAGATGCTTGTCACTTGCCTGACCTGGGCTCAGCACACACTGTCAGAAGAAAACGAACTCCTGGATAATTCATGTTTAGTTGATCCAAGGAATCAGGAAGCTGCAGGGGCTGTAGCCATGACAGCACACTGCTTTACAATTTTGGCAGTCTGGGCTTGTGCTGACTAAGATGTTAGCACTCATGAGAAGAGTCAGCTCATGGGGGAATCTTTCTTCAGCTTTTCCCTTTATCCCAGAGATGCAAATCCACTACATTCATCTTTCACCACCACACCCATATTCCAAGATGATTTCATCTGGTCAAAAAAAAAAGATGTATGAAGCACGAATGTTCCAAACATTTGTGAATACAGGTGCAGTAAAAGCCGTAGATGGATGGATAGATAAACTTATAGGCAGACAGATTTTTAATCCATTGATCTAGAGAATATTAAATTCCCAGAAATTTTTGTTGTTATGTGTTATTCTTTATAGAATTGAAAAAAGACAGGCTTTATTTTTCCATTTTAAAATTCAAAAGGAAAATGCAACGATCTTTCTGCCGTATTGGGTGTGAGTATCAATCAATATTCTGAGTTAGCAATGGTAAAACTTTGCTCTTTCTTCTGTGATTTTACCAAGAGCAATTTCAAATTTATATATAAATATTGGATAGTTACAAGTATCTATAGGGCCAGATATATTATTCCCCTAGATAAACAGACTCAAAGAAATGGGAACCCTGAATACCCATTTACAGTTTAGGGATGAATCAAGTTTCTTCCTAACTTCTTTGGAACACTATAAACTGTTCTTTGGTGACTGGCCGTACTTCTCTGTCAGCTTTTGCACCGTGGTTTGAACTCACCTTTCCGTCACTGGGCTTTCTACAAAGAGACTCCGCGGTCCTGCCAAGACCAGCGAAACGCGTATACTCCTGTGAGGGCCTCCCGCTGCTGCTGTGTTCCCAGCAAGGTAGCGCCAGGACATCGCCGAGGCACTGCGTGGTTTTCCTGCCTGCTGATCCTTCCTTTAACCACCTTGCCTAATCGTCCACCCGCCGTGGACTTTGAAGGGTTGTTGGACAATTTGCTAACACGGCGGAAACAACAACGGGATCCTTCTGTATCAGGGAGCGCTAAGAGGAGGTGGAGCAGGGAGGAATAGCAGGGAATAAATCAGAGCTGGCATCTGCCGAGCCCTGGGGGAGAGGAGAAGTTCCTGCTCCCTACTCTGCATCACGTGAGCAAGGAAGGGGCAAGCGCACGGGCCGGGGAAAGGGATCCTGCCCAGCCCCACTGCCTCCACCAGCCACCAGGGTGGACAGTGGCAATATTATCTGTGCCTCTGCACACCCCAGGCAGGCCTGGCACTGGGAGATAAAGAAATCATATTGTATCTTTAAAAAGGGCTGGGGGTGGAGGCAGGGGGAAGAGGTGGGATGTGCCGCTGAATGACACCGCGTTTTGGACGTGGCAGGAAAAGGGGAGCGAGCAAGCGGGAGCACGAGCTCCAGGCTGCTACACGAGCGCAAAGCATCAGAGTCACCAGCGGCGCGAGAAACGGGACGCCGCGCCAGCCCCAAGCAGCTCAGGCTGTTGATTTAATCTGACGCATGCACTGCCGATGAGCTGGAGTACCAAGACAACCCTCCTGCTGCTCGTCAGCTGGATTACGTGCAGGGGTGAGCTCTGAGCGGAGAGACTTGGCGAGCGCCGACATTGGAAGAACAACCTTCCCACGAAACTGAAAGACACAGAGGCACCAAGAATGAAATAAGAGGGACCGTAAGCCTGAAGAGCTCTGGAGGAATAAAATGGATGAAAAGAAGAAATAAAATAAATTTGATATTTTGTGTTTAATATAAATAGGATAAAATGGAATAAAATGGAATAAAATAAAATAAAATAAAATAAAATAAAATAAAATAAAATAAAATAAAATAACATGTGGCAGAGGAAGGAGAAAGAGCAGTAGCCTGCACACACCGCCTGCCTAGGCATCACAGCACTGTCCCACCTCGCAGAAGGACAAGATGGGTCTGGTGGTGCTTTATCCTTGGAGGAGCAATACCAGGCAGCCTTGGCCACCGCGGCAGGAGCCTTATCCACTCGCGCACGCAGGCTAACGCCTACGCCGCGCAGCAGGCTATCTCCGCGGGTGCTGCGAGAGCTCGCCGCGAGGCAGGCAGGCTGAGCAGGCTGCGGCGAGGCTGCCCCACACCCAGTCACTCAGGACTCGCGCGAGGCCGCCTCTTTGGCCGGGCAGCAGGGCTCGGATGGCGCTACGCTCCAACATGCCCACACAGACGGGAGCACAGGTGCCAGCTCATCCTGATTCATGCTGTTATTTCGTAGTCGGTTTTGGCTGGAAGTCAACGAGAACCTGACACTTCGGTCAAAGGCTGAAGCAGATCACAGGCCACAACAGGTTTCCTAAAAGAGCCAGTGGCTCAATTGCTCCTGAACTACTCACGCGAAAATGCAGGAGCGCAGAGCCGTAGAAATGCATTTCACCCAGGCAGAAACACTTCCTTTTTCAGTTCACACCCTCCTTGACTAGCTGGGACCAGGATACGCAGCATCACTGGCCCAGAAATACCTTCTATGCAGGTTTCTGCATGCAACTGTCATCCAACATGAAATCCCTGGGGAAAACAATAGGTCACAGAAGATGTCCTGTCTCTTGGCCCATGACGTCAAAAGCATCAGCTAGTTTACTGGCTTCTCTGAAATGCGCTGCTACCGCCCATGCAAAAGGGCAGGCTGCCCTGGCCTACAGAGGAGCCTCCATGTGTCACCTGCAGTGAGAAGCAGCCGTGCCTCCCCGTGCAGAGCAGAGGGAAGACAGGACTCTCATGTATCCGTACCTAGCACAAGTGCCATCAGCTCCCAGTGCTTTCAGGGGTTCAGTGGGGCTCCAAGTTTTACAGTTTTTAGCAAAGGGCTCAGAGTTTCACCGAAGGCTCTCTTCAGAAAATTTACAGGTGCAGTCTCTGAGAGCACAGCCGCTAAAGTGGTTCAAGTCAGATCTCACGATACTGAAATGTAATTGTCACTTTCTTAAAACTTTGCCAGAGCATCTTGTCACTGTACTGAGACACTGTAAAATTTATAAGCCATTGATTTCATCTGAGCTAAGGCAGCGTTTTCAACCAGCACTCATTTCAGTAGGTGCCACTCTAACTTGTAGGCCAATACATTTACCTGGGAGATCCCTTTGTTAAAATTTGCATTTATTTCATAGAACTGCAAATGTGGCCTATCTTGGAAGACTCCCTGATGACTGAAAAGGGGAAATTACAACACCCTAAAAGCTTAAAAAGCAAAACTTCAGTAGGAATTGGATACTGAACTTCCTTATGTACCTCTGAAAAATCCCAGCCAAAATCCTTAACCATGCCACAGGTAGGTTATATGAGTTCACTAGATGAGCCTGTCCTTATGTAGATACTGCTTTCAATAGCATTTTTGCCCCATTCATAACAATAAGTCTATTTATAAAGCATTAGCTTCCTGTTCCACCTTCACCACTGGTGCTCAAAGTGTTGACAAATGAGCTCTAAGTAATCTAGCTGCTGTGGCTAAGAAGCTACCCCCTTTCTGTTCACCACCCCTTCCGCAGGGGAATCAGCAGAACAAAAAGCCTGCCTGAGCCGAAGCAGTTCCTCTGTCAAGTCCACCAGCCTTCCACAACCTCAGCTGCAGCAGCAGCTTTCATGAAACCACTTGACTCTGCACTGCTGCAGCTGAGGTGAGAGCATACGTTTCATTTGCCTGATGGCTGGTAACCTGTGGCAGGGAGGTGGTAAACATCTGGGTTGAGAAAGCCTCTACTGCTGCTGCTGTTTACCAAGTGTACGTGAGTCAATCCCCCTACACTGGAACATAAATGCGAAACACAGATAGAAAGCCAAGTAATCAACCATCTAAACACAAATAAAAACTTCACACTGTTCTGACAAGCACAAGGCAAAAATCATGGGTCACCATAAAGAAATGCTAGGCTTTCCTTGGAATAAGAGCTAAGCATGAGTTCCCACTTCAATTTAGAGACAACTGCAACTACTTCATTCTTTGTGGAGGAGAATTCCTCTTTGACTGGGGAAAAAAAATAGTGAACAGGCACAAGGAAAACAGCACATGGCAGCAATCATGAGAGTGGCAAACAGCCATCCTAACTGGTGGTCACAAAGCTGTCCAGCAGCTGCAAATAAAAAAAAAAGAGAGAGAGAGCGAGAGAGAGAGAGAGATGAAGTGGAGGAGGAGGGGAGGAAGTTTTAAAGACAAGCAGATTGAGGGCAGCCTCTCAAACAAGTCAAAACCCACTGAGAAATACGTGTTCCTCTTTTGAGAAAAAACTCCCAATAAAGTGTGAGGCATCTGCAAATAAATAAAAAGAAATAAAACCTGGACAACTAGTAAGTTGAAGCCAATCAAAGTCATAATTATTTAACAGGGATATCCATCCAAATAGAGGCCTGCCTGTAATGTACTTAAAACAGTCACACTGTCTAGCAGGAACACACAGAAAGCCTCATTCTGAGCCAGCACAGGATAGAAAGACAGCAAACTGCTGACTATGGTTGGGGCAGTTGGGGAAAAAGAAGTCCTGTTGTGAAAGGAGGAGAAGATGAGGTAACAGGAAGACCCCACTCCTCTGCTGGTGAGATGTCAGGGAGAGGGCATGCTCTCTGGACCCCAACTCAGGTAGGACAGAAGAGATCATGCTCCATTTTGCAGGCCAAACCACAGATCAATCCACTTCTGGCACAGATGGATGGAGACAAGCAGTGCTGCAGTCTGTGGAACCAGAGCAGAAAAGCTGTGGCCTAAGAAACAACACAGCTGCCCAGGCTGTGACAGCCTCAGGAAGAAGCTTTAGCTATCATCTTCCAGTGTCCAGAGCTCCTGCCCTTTATGCAGCAGCAAAGCTTCAACAAGAAGGCACAGAAAGCTGGAGGAATGTGTGCTAGGGTCATAACTGATGTCAGGAATACAAGAGGTGAAGGGATTACACCTCCTTTAGTCTTTCTAGTGATGTCTTGGATCCGAGTAAGAGATCTCAGTTATTTACCCATAAGTCAGCGGGCCCTTTCAGACCCAGCATAGCAAGAATTCAAGCCTAAGAGATGTATGCTGCACCAGACCAGAGGTGGCTTCTGCTCCACCTCTGCCTTGGCACTGGCTGAACAGACTCCTTCGCATGGCGCTCTGTACAGACAATCTGTCCAGCATCACAGCTACTCCATAGGCAGATCTTAGCTGCCCTTTAGCATTTACTGTCCCATAAAACACCACTCAACATATTTATTAATAGGTGGGGCTTGCCTCTATTAGTATAAAATGAACCCCACTTTAGTGTGCTGGCCTGGGAAATGTCATTATGGGATTCCCCCAGCTTATTGTCCACTGATGGCATCCTTATGAAATAAAAAAACAGCTCCAGCCAGGACAATTTCCTCTCTGTCCAGCACAGCTTGTAAAAAGAGTTCTGCAACCCCAGCTATGTCCTCACTGACACCTGCACAACCTCCGGGCCCTCCAGGGGTTTGCACAAGCACAACTGGCTGAACTTTCTGATGAGGCACAGGGAAACAGGCAATCTCATCCCGCAGGAATTGCTATGACTCTGCTGACACGGCTTGCAGTGGCTGCTAAATGGGGTTTCCAGAACATAGCTCCCCCTTTCCCAGATGCAGAGGCTTTCCCTGGGGGAGAAACAATGGATTCAGTCCACCCTGTCACCTGTGGCAAATAACCATCAGCTAGACAAGGAGAAGCTCTTATCTGGCAGATGGGAAGCAGAACATAGCTGAAGGAAAAGAAGAGCACACCTACAGCAAATGACAGTACTACGTGATCTGTTCTAGAGATATGTGAAAATGACTGTTATGAAAGAGACAGGAGGGAGGGAAGAAAAGTTTCTTGGCCCCTGTCCAGGGGGAAAGGTTCATTTCTGTCATCAGACTTAATGGTTCAGCCTAAGGAGAAATGCAAATGATATCAGGTCCGCCCTTCCCAGAGAGAGAGCAGGGTCAAAGACAGCATGCATGCCATCTGTCTCAGCCTGACCTGAGGCTGGAAGTTGTCCTGAACTGCCACTGTAGCAGGGTTTAAGGAGAACAGTAGTAGTCTGGTGATTACTGCATCATGTGGGGAATCAGAAGTACTTTTGCCTCAGGCATTATGGTAAGCTCAATAGGAACCAGTTTTCATGCATCAGATATATTACATGGATGCCACCCATCCCATTTGGCAACTTCCTCAAGTATTGCAAGCTTCTGGACAAAGGGACTCCAAACTCTCTGGATCTGACACAGCACACACTGGCTTGAGTTTAGACTTACATTCTTGGCCGGAAGCCCTGAGTGCTGCGAAGGAAGTACCCCTATTCCCCCTTTCCCTCCTTCCCCTCCCACCCACAGACAGAAGGCACATTGAATCACTCCTCTTTACGGGTTAGGGAGCGCTCTTCTTCTGGAATAAAACTGTCCACATGGCGAGCTCTGTTGGTCCTGTTCTTTTCAATCAATCAGAAAAAACTCTGCTGGAATTCTATTCTGCTGGAATCAAAACACATCACAAAAATCCAGTTGATTTCGCCAGGATTTTGTTTCAGAAGAAAACCAGGAAATGAAGAGTTCCAGCACTGTTGAAACATTTCATTTCAGCATGTTTGAAATGCAAGGTAGCTTTTTTTTAAAATTTCAAAATTACTTTCATTTTGATTTTGTGTTTGTTTGCATTGCATTACAGAAGTTGCAAGACCTAAACTCAAAATCAAAGCTTCCAATTGATCCAAAGGAAAAACAAAAACAAAAAAAGAGAGAGAGTTGGGAGTTAAAAAAAAAAAAAGGAGAAATTTTTAAAAAAATTCAAACTATATTCTGAAAATTAAAAATCTTCTACCAAATTGAACTTTCATCCTTTGCACAAATGTTAAACATTATTTTGATACAAATCTTAATCAGCAAATCTCCTTGTGTAGATAACCCTTTACTATTAGGCAGGATGAGAAAAGTTCTGGATTGGGTAAAATGCTGTAATTCCAGCAAGTGCTTCTATCAGTAGAGCATTTAAAATTAAAAAAAGAAGTAAGATTGCCATCACCAATAAAATATACATTCAGGGAATAAAAAAAAAAAAAGGCCTGTACATCAGGATTTACAGATTTAGAAATTATAGAATCCTAAAATAAATTTCCCAGCATCAGTCCTCTAGACCATGTGACTTTTCCAAACTGTGAAATAACTTGACCATCCTATTAATTCCAGTCTCATGGATTTATGCAACCCCACTGGCCTTACAGATATAAGTCAGGGCAGGATTTGGTTCATGATATGCACAGCCCAAAAGAACAATTGCAAATAATTAAAGGATAGGGGGGGAAAAAGAGAATCATCAGTGAGGTTAAGGTCAAAAAAGGACTCTAATAATGTTGATAAAATCTATATAAAATGCTATATATCAACTTAACTCTGAATAAAACATTTGGACTTTAGATGCTGGCTATGTTAAGTACTCTGTAGGAATCTCTGTACCGAGCACAAGAATAAAACCACTTCGGAGTGGGCAGAAACTTTAAATCTACAGAAAGCAGCTTTACACACTGATTGCAGCAGAGAGTAAATACTATGTTTAAACAGAAATCACAGGAAGCACGTGGGTGGCAATATGCCATCCTCCACACTAGAGTTTAGTGGGGGACATGGCGACTGTTGCTGTTACCAGTTCAGGGAAGTCTCCACTCAGCTGCGAGGTGCACCGCCAAGGTGGGCCCCCTCTTCCCAAGGGCTCGGCAGCCTGGCCTGGAGCGAGCCTCCTGGAACCGCCGGGGACTGAAAGGAAATTAGAACAGCCAGAAATAAAACACTAGAACTTGGACCCAATACAATAGATCTTGGATGCTGTACAAAAGTCAGAGGGATCAGATGTCACCCAGTGATTAGAGGAGGATGGGATAATATCAAAGAGAAGGCAGGCAGTTATGTTAAGAGGAAGAGAACTCCTTCAATTGAAGCACAGACCTATGAGTGGGAAGATCTAGTTTATATCCTTGGCACAGCTGAAAACTTCCTGTGACATCTTAGACAAACCAGTTTGCTCCTCAATACAACAGGATAATAATTGACAGGGTTCAGAGCTCTATATTAATTTAAGTTTGTAGGCTGCTTGGAGCTCCTGAGCTAAAAAGTGCTTTTACCTAGCACACAGCAATGAAACCCTCTTGCTGTCCATCTGCTGAGCACAGCACAAACACTCCCAGTAGGATACCATACACAGCAATACTCACACTGATGTAAAACATGCTTTCGTGCTTGCTACTTAGTACTCTTGACTATAATGTCTCAGCATACCACTTCCTCCTTTGCTTCCCATCCCTTATCGTAACCAGCTCTATCCCATCACATTCCTCATGAATACCAATTATTCATATCATTATGCTAGATATATAGAAAGTAAACAGGAAAAAAACTAGATTTGTTAACGGGTGTTGGGGGAAGGGAGGAGGTGATGGTGACTAGCAGCTTTGGCAGCTATGTAACTGGCACCAGGCGTGGTGATTTTGTTAACCACCTCCCTGTCAAGAAAGCCAGAACCATGAGGATTCAAATTTAGAGAAGTCTTTCCAATACACTGTTAGCTCTTATCTTGAACTAACATTGCATGCTATTCATCACAGGCCATGACAGAAATTGTATCAGCATCAGCAGCAACCAGAGTAGCAGAATATTCTGTGCGGAAAAAAACTACCAACAACAAAAAACAGTGTTTACCTTGAAGAGTGTCAGTTGTTCTACAGTTTCCACTTTCTAATTGGGGTTATTTGGCCCTGAACTGATGAAAGCACTTTCAGAATATCAGCTGGAAGGAGTACAGCATCCAGATGTATTTGACAGGAGTAAAAATCTATGTAAGCTCTACGTTTCTCATCTAAAAGTCACCACCCTAAAATAGCTTGTGATCTAGTTATTTTTATTTAGAGAAGAGCCTGTGCCTTGAGTTTGGATCTGAGTCCAAATTCCATGAGAGTTTTGGACTGCTGTTAAGGTAGGATGCTCCGTTCTGGCCCAGTTCTGAAACAGCATGACCAGTAAGTTAGGGATATTATTTAGAGCCAGACCCGGACATTAGGATGATCTATTTTAATAGGTTTCTGTAATAAAATGAATCAGCAGCTTTAGACAAAAGAGCGAGTTTGTTTCTTGATGAAGGGAGAATTTTAAAGCTGCTCATTTCTGGGTTTCAGAAGGGCCACAGATTGTCTCAGGGATGCCAAGAAGACTCCTGAGTACCTGTTTGTTTGCTGCTCTCACCAGTCTTCACAGAGGACAAGTTCATAGTGGAGAGATGGTTTCACTGCTGGAAAATCAAGTTAGTGGGTACTGTTAGCTCTCCATATTAAAGCACTACCATGCTTACCACCTATCTTTACCATCAGGCCACACACAGTATTATTGTTAGCTAGCTCAGTTTTGTCTGTGTATGTGTTAAGGATTCTTTGAAAGCCCTGTATTTTTGGCTCTGGAAATCTTGCAAGAATTCCAAGATTTCTCATAAATATCCACATGCCTTTTTCCTGCTTCCTACCATTTTTGACCAATCCATTGAACACAAGAGCTTTCTTCTTTGCCTTTGACTGAATTTTCTTTAATATTTTATTATAACCTGCTGGTTCAGCTTTAACCATTGTGGCATACTAACATAATAAATAATATAAATTTATTGTAAAGACTCTGTTAGTATTTGGACAATAATGAACTCACAGTTATTCAGGCTTTTACCACAGTGTGTACTCATCCTAGAGCTCTTGTTTGCACAACAGATCAACACACTTCCAAATATACCATTTTAGATGCTCATGTAACAAACAAGCACTTTACACATATTTTATACACACAGTTTGCACAAAATATCTGAGTACATGCTCACGCAAAAGAGCAAACCTGAAACAGCAGTAACATAGGCTGTTCCAGTAGATGTACCCAGTCCCACACACATGCCTTGCCCATGTTTAGACCTGTAAAAGGCAATGCTGGGACTGACGAGGGCTGTGGACATGGTCTATTAGAAAGGTTAGAGCCTTCTTTTCTCCAATCCCTCCCTCCTAAAAGCCACTGTAAAGCTGTGCTAGTGAACGCTCTCTCCAATCTGAAGCAAGGTCAGCTGCGATAGCTCACTCCACCTTTGTCAGTGCTTAAAACCGATCGGACAGCCTCCACCTGGCAGATTAGGAAGGCTTTGGACCACCTTTTCTAATAGCAAAACAATGGGTGCAGGAGTCAGCGGCAGAGGATAGGCAGCAAGCATCTGGAGTGCCTGCAGGATCTCCAGCCAACTCAGCTGTTTGCAATGTAAATGTCTGTCCACAGCCTCAGACTGGTAGTTAATGGAACTGAGCTGGTACATCTTCAGACATCCCTTACATAAATCTCTAGCACATTCAGAGATTTATGATAAACACTTGCTCTTTCCTTAACCTCCAAAACCGTTTCCATCTGCTGAATACCATAAGATTCTTTCCCCTCACCCAGTCTGTACAATATCTATATAAAGCCTCTAGAGAAGATTCTGTAGCACCATGAACTGACTTGTCAGCAGTACACATATGACACCCATCTTTACATCATCTTCACCTCCCCTGCAAATAACAACATTACCCAGCTCTTCAAGGGCTTGGCTGAGATCAGCAAATGAATGAAGAGAAGTTGGCACAAGCTGAATCTCTGCAAGAGCCCGAGCTGACAATGATAGGGAAGAGTATTTCATATTTCCATAATGTCATCCATTCTCCATCACTGGCATTAAGACTAATTGAAGATTTAAAATGTTCATCTGAACTAATTCCTTTGGAAGTCCCCAAAACTGTTGCCGCAAAAGCCTCAGTCCTTCATTATTACTCCTATTCAGATGACCTGCTAGACTGAACTTGGCTTTTATGCTGATTTCTCTAACCCAAGGGGTTTAGAAATGATACCCCTGCACAAAAAAGCTCCACTCCATCTACTTAACAACATGGAATCACCAAACTACCTTCAGCTCCGTCTTTACTCCGCTAACAACTTAGTCCCAGCTTAAATTCAAGGCTTTGCTCATGTTTTCAAAGCCTTCATGACCTTAGTGTGAATTGGTTTAAGGACATCCACTCTTATAGTATTACGTTGCAGTCTGACAGCTATATTCCTCTGCAATAAAAGAAATACCCAGTTTGAATGGTGAAGGGAATGCGTGTCAGGGACAGAGATTTCCCCAGTGCCTAGGACAGGGTTGTAGAATCCTCCCCATCATCTGCAGGAGAAAACTATAAATCTCAAAATACAGAACAAAAGAGAAATTTGAATTTTTCATCCCAGATTTCCCTTTTCTAAGCTCTCTGTATCAAACCCACATTTAATGAGAAGGGCACGCTCCAGTGTGGGTTCTCTGGTGCCCAATAAGAGGCAAGCTGAGCTGGCAGCACCTTGATGTTTAGCACTAGGAGATACTCTTCTGTACCCATCTGCCTCTTTTCTTAAAAATTTAGAGGAACATCAGTTCCAGATCTCTATTCTTTCGACAAATTTAGTTGAAGCTCACTGAAAAATCCACATTTGCGGGGAAGTAGGCCACAACAGAATTGCACACACAGACATACATAGAGCATAAATTTGGAGACACTGTTTGACTAGGAAACAATGGCAAAACTCCAAAACTATCCTATAGAGGATGTAGAAAAGAGAAATGTGGAAGATGACTTGTGTTCATTTTCATGAGCTTATAAAGTAATTGGAGCTAGATTTATACAGGCATCTAGGAGTGTATTAGGAGTCAATGCCTCTAGCCTTCCAACACACATGTAACAGTCAGGGAATCAGAGCCTAGAGAGAACCATATAAAAAAAAATCAAATGAAAAATGAGTCATGGTAATGTAATAGATAATCAAATCTGAAAGAAAATTATTCTAGAATAAACCCAAAACTGCTTTTTAATAATATGAGCTGTGACACAGGTCAATAAGTCAAGAAGATACCACTGAAATACCTCCAAATTTATGTCCATATCTCATTGTTACATAGGGATGAGGAAGGCTTTTCATTTGGTTATAAATTAAGGCCATATTTCCATGTTACTTTTGAATTTCCTGACCACTGCTCAGTTGCAATATATCTGTTTAAGTTTTCTGCCAAGGAAAATAAACAAGAGGTACCTCAATAGTGGAACAAATCAGCAGCATATCTACACAGTGTTCAGAATAAATGCTCTGAAGATGCAGAATCCTCATAATGCATCAAGCATTGCAGGAACCCCGTAGTTAGTTTTGCTGGGAAGGAGACGTGTATGAGCAGGGATTCTGTTCCTACACTGCAAGAGGCTTTAATGTTCCATCCTGTTTTGTTCAGCACAAAATAAAAGCCTGAAAAACACATCAGATATTTACTTCTGACAACTTGGCAATAACTTTGTGCATTTCCTTTGTGCAAGTCCTTTAAAATTATTAAAAGGTGCATGCAGGTTGAAAATTTCCTAAGTTTTGCCAAGGGTGATTAAACTTTGCTGAATTTATTAAACAAATATTTATTAAATGAATTAAAAATTATTAAATTATTATTCCTGTGAAATTATCACCAGAACAACCATGCAACATTACATTCACTTTTGAGCTAAACTAACGAGAAAGAAGTAGCCAGGCAAACCAGCGGAAGAGAAACTCGGAATCACTGAAGTAGCTCATCTGAAGCCTACTCCCTTGCAGAGTTGTATCTCATCAGGCTCTTGTGTTGATTGCTTCCAGCAGCAACATTTGGGTTAGCACATGGTGCCAGTGAGTCAGCACTTTTTAAGTTACACTTGAGAAAACAAGCAAAAAGAGGAATTATGCTGGTTTCAATAATTGGAAAGGTAGCTAGCATCCTAACGCGAGCGCCCAAACCTTAGTGCAAACCAACCACCTCCCCACTCCCTCTCAGAATTCTGCCTTATCGTCTTAAATAGACAATTCACAAACCAGAAATGGTGCCGTGTCTTTCTGCTTCGTATCGTCTACCCTGCTTGCATATGTGCTTATCCAGTAACAGGCATCAGTAGTGAAATGGGATTATGTTCCACTGGTTTAGAGCACAAGCACAGCCTTGCGTGGGGCTGCTGGAGGATCAGTTCTTAACAAGGTGTCCAGTTTATAATCCAGCAGGGTGGGGAGCAACTGGCTCCCAGAATGAATAGCTCTCCTGTGTTACCATCTCCTGAGGCTGGCTGCCTGGCCAGCCTGCCGCATCCTTTTCTCTCGCTCGCAGATGTTACTCTTTTCACTAACTTTTTGCTGTTTCCCAGACTGGAAATATAAAGAGGAAGGAAGACAAGAAGCATCCACCCGCATCTGGTTGGGGACTGCAAACTATGGCAAAATGAACAAACTATCTGCTAACTTAAAAGGAAATAAACCCTGGTATTCACTTATTCCAAGAAGGCTTAATTTCAACCTAGAATGCTGCTCCCAGGGACTGTCTTTGTGCCAAGAGATGCCTTTATAAGGAATGCTCTGTACAACAGCCCCAGATATGTGGGACACCAGGCATTAAAGCATGTAGCTGATGGGGAGAGGAAGAATGGTCGAACACTGCAAAGCACAGAAGATAAGCAAAGGGATGTGATTCCCAGACGAACGCTCCCCTTGGTTTTGTCTTAAATGTCTTCTGCTAAACGATGTCTGGTTACTGTGCCGAAGAGCATGAGTTTAATAAACTCATCCTTTTAGCAGCCAGATTGGCTGCCTCAGATGTTATTTTCAACATGGATAGCCCCAAGATGTAACAACTGTGTTATCTATCGAGACGACATTTTTCTCCCTGCAGATCCATACGGCCACAAGCATTTTCTTTGCGGGTAGCTGGCGTTTATCAGGCAGAGATAGCCAGCCTGCAGGACAAACAAAACAAAAATTCACACAAGGGCTCCAGTAACAGTGAGTGGCTTGCTGCTGCTGCCAGGCCTCTTTTAGAGCTTGGAGAGGGGCCTGACATACAGGAAAGAGCTCTGTTTTGGTTTGCATCTTTCACTTCTCTCTCGCATTCTTCCTTTTTCCCCCCCCCCTCCCCGGGCTCCTTGCACAGAGCAGCACCCTCTGGTGGCACAGAGAAATCACGCCACGTCCCCGAACTCCGCTCGCAAGACATTGCTCGAAACTTGGGCCTGATACTCGTTCGCAGGGGGCACCTGCTAAGGCAGGCTGGGCTGTGGAAATGCCCCTGCACGGGGAAGTAAGTCGCACTCGTAATTCTGCAGTCTCTTTCGGCGTTTATGAACGTTAAACAAAATAACCCCGAGGTAAAAGGGCATCAGGCTTATTTATTGTACGGGAAGTTACAGTTTCACCCCCAAAAATAATTGATGGCATGTATCTGCAAGTAAAACATCTTTGACTTTGGCATAAGCAGGATCCAGATCATGGGGAGGGCTTAGAAAAGAGAGGGATTTTTTTTTTATAAAACTCCAATAAATAGCCTAAATTTGAATAATCTCTGCAAAGTGCCAGTGTCCTAAACAGTATTTTAAGGAAACATCATAACTTACCATATAGGTAAGAAAAAAAAAAGGATTCACTGATAACAAGTACCAATCCTTGGCTGCAGAAACAATTTTAGGAAGAATTAGCATACTGGTTCTGCAAACACTTGCAGTTCAGTTGATCATGAATTTCTCCCTTCTGCAACCTCCAAAGTTACTCTCTGCCCAAAGATTCATCCTGCCCTAAGAAATCTGTAGCCGAGCCTCTGCAAAATGCTGTGCCTCCACAAAATAAGTTTAATAAACTTCCTTTCCGTGGTGACCATATTATCTGACCTCTCACAAAGCATGAAGCTGTAACACACTTCATTCAAGAATTCCTGCAGTTGCATGCATGCCCATAGACGCCTATATCCCTCCTTTCTTCCTGTCTCTACATCAGTACCACATTGTGTAGAATGACTCTTCCCTGTTTTCAGTTCTTAAAAAACAATGAAATACAGCTCTACGTGCAATCGTAATTCTGTGCTTCCTCCCTTGTCAAAAAGAAGTGAAAGATGGTACTAGCAGCCGCTTGATCAATCTTTGTCAGGGGAGGAGGGCATCTTGCTCCTTATAGGATTTTTATAATAGGAGTCTGTCTCCAGGACCATTGGTTCCTCTGCAGCAGGACGCTGTTTTCAGCAACTGATGTGAGCTGAACTCCTAAAGATCACAGAGAAAGAAGAAGCCAGGAGCATGCACTCAGCTTCCTGGAAAAGACACCCACAGTGCTCATACAGTCTTCTGCAACTGCAGTCTGTTCTCACTGGGTGCTATGGTTCATCTCACCACTTGTCAATGCCGTGGGCCCAGAGCCCATGATGCCTGGTCCCCAACTGGCCAAGGGAGCCTGCCTACTTCAACACTGAAATGCACAGTGGTTTCCATTAATAGTTTGATCAACAGCCACATCTTGGTCTGTGAGAAATGCTAAGTGTTATTAGCAGTCTGTAGATCTAAAATGTTTGGGGAGTCACTGTTCTGTCCCCATCCTCACAGGAAGGAATGCATGGGATGGAGAACACACTCCAGAACTGGAGTATCCATCAGACTACTGGAAAAAAAAAAAAAAAAAAGAAAAAAAAAAAAAGAAAAAAAAAAGAAGAAGAAGAAAGAAAGAAAGAAAAAAAGATGTCTGCAACTTCTATGGGCCTAATTGTTTCTTCTCAAACAGATTGTTAGCTTATGTGAATCAGGGTAGCTCTACTGAGTAAACCAAAGAATGCAAAGGGGGAGGGGGACAGCCCTGGGTTCAGAAAGACACAATATGGGTCTTTATCCATAGCAAAACCACTGCTTGCTGGCTTCAGAGGGACATTAACTTGTTGCCATCACCCACCACCACCACAAGACAGTGGCACTAAAAGAGATGAAAGGACACTGGGTGGCAAATAGTAAGACTGTGTTTCTGCAAACACTGTCGTGCAAGGCCACCTAAAGAATCAGGCCTTGACTCCCTCTCTCAGCAGATCCTATTCTTGCCCTGCTGCTAAACTCTGTCATGAAACTGAACAACACAAAATTAAGCAGATTAAATGACAATTTTTTTTTTTTTTTTTTTTTTTTTCCTGAGCTAGATTGCTTCCCTGATCTGATCCACCTTACAGCCACGTGTACTCTGGCTTAGATAGAACAGAATGCATATAAAGAAAATATAACTGCTTCTTTCAGCGTCAGCACCAGCTTGAAGTGTTCATCAAACTGCAGCCTCGTGAAATGCTGGAAAATCCCACAGAGAGAAAAAAGAAGCTGTACTTTAATCTCAGTAAAACACACACACAGAGACAAAGAATAGGCAATGAGTGAGTGGTGTAAATGCGCATAGTCAGATTTATCCACTGGACCTTCAAGAGAGAAAGAGGTAAAACATCAAGCACAAAGGGCAGCCTGAGTTCTCCAAACACAAAATCAGGACAAGCCAAATCCTGTCCAATTGCACAACATTAAAGAGTGATTCTGTGCTCTCTTACCTTGTGTTAAGGGAACAGCAATGTTCTAACCTGCAGTGATTTATGTGTAGTAAATTCGTGCTCATAAACAAGTGAGAGGAACCAAAATCTCATGCCCTAATCCTTTCCAGCAAAACCAAACTCTTTATGAGCAGGCAACATTCAGCTGAGCTTGCTATGAAGGAGGTCATGTTTATCTTTATTTGAATCCAATAAAAAGATCAAAACAGAGGAAACAATGCTCAAAGAACTCTTCTCTTTTGCATGTGCAAATAGTGTTACAAAAAATAATTAGTTGCTTCATATGCTTTACAAACATTAATTAATTTAGCCTGATGTCTCTTTAGCTAGACAACTGTTATCATCTCCACTAAACATACAAGAAAGCTGAGTCAGACAAAGCTGGCCCTGTTTTTCTCAGTAGCATCTGACGATTTTCAGTGTACTTCTGCATTTGGGCAGCTTCTGTTAATTTTGGCTAGAGTTGGAGGTGATTAATACATGCAAAAGAAAGATTCTGAGAATCTCAAGTTACAGGACTAAAATTAAAGCCCATGTTTGAAAATGTGGAGCTAAAGGACTTACCCATGGCTGGGCAAGATAGGAAATCTATTGTAGAATCAGGAAAATAAGCCAAGTCTTCAGATTCCTTGGGGCTTGTCTCCACAGGAAAGGTAGGGAAATAATGTAAATTTGCAGCACACCAGCATCTTCAAACTGACTCCCCAGGTGGACCCTTCAGTGTTCACTGCTTTCAAAGAGCAAACTTTCACCCTTCCATTAATTCATCCCTTCCCTCCAACACACGTGCAGACCTACTTCTCACTTACTGCTGAATACCATGGCTTGTTGCTGCATTGTAAACTGAAAGGTGACAGTGACAAGAGAAGGATGTGGTGATTCAGAAGGCAGCAATAAGAAAGCCAAGGGTAAAGTTTCACTTTGATTTTACAGAAAACTTCCATGAAGATGCTCTTGCTTCGCAGTCAGCTATGAAGTAGTTCCTGAGTTTCGCAGAGGGGTAAGCCACCTCACACTTAACATACATAAAGATTATGTCTACCTAGTTTTAAAACAGACACAGACATCTTAAGCAGCTGCCTCTATGGAGCACAATACTAGCCCAAAGGAGGAGCAGCATGACTTCTTGCTGGAAATAAGCAGCACGTCTCTCTGCAATAAACTATAGTATAACAAAGTCCACACATGGGCTGGGCTACAGGCGCACATACTCCCAATCTAATATGTTGGTGGAAAAGGTTATTGTCCAAGTCCTTGGTTTCCTTTCCTTCAGATCTGCTTCACTGACCTGTGCTTGAATGCTTTTTAGATTTTTTTCAGTTAGAATGAGGTGGGTTAGCATATGCTAGGTATTTCAACTTTAGAAGCTCCCCCACTGACACAGGATAGGAAATGCTCACCCAACCACATACACTCTGGATCTGAAGCAGCAGCAGTGTTCAGCACTGGGGTAGAGCTGGAGACAGTAACTTCTACCACAGCCTATATATATGTCTACTACCTTAGTGCATGGTAGCAGTGTCCAGGAAATTCATACTATGGCTTGTCACATGCCAGCTTTTACACAGAGATGAGCTTGCTGCTAATGTATTAGGCTTGGCTAACATTTCAAATATTGCAGGCATAGCTTTGCCATTATTTACTTCTCAGATCAGTCTGATACAGCTTAACTGGCAAAAATCACAGCATATAGTAGGCCTGCCAAAACTAGCAGTTCCGAAGGAGGACATTCAACACATCACAAGCTGGACTAAGAATTTACAAGGCTAGGATTTCTGGATGTCAGCCCATCTGCACTGAGAAACAATTGCAGTTGTATGCTGTGAATGGGTACAATGCAGTGAGGATAACAGCCAAACTTAAAATGACCACTCAGTAGGTGCGTACAATATGGGAGTAGGCATCAAGTGGCTTTATGATTGCAGACTTAAGAGCAGTAGGAATACCAGAACAGATTTAACATTGTTTTTGCCACTTCAGGCTACAGACATAGATACGTTTAGGCTGAAGTAGAGCCCTGTAGTGTAGCTCCTCCTCATCCTTCCACACCCACAGAGATACTTACACCTGCTGTCCCATACCAGTGAATCAAGTGTTTGGGTAGCTGAGCTCAAAACTAGATTTTCGAAAAGATCCTTAGGTTTAAAAAAAAAAAAGAAGAAGAAGAAGAAGTCATACATCCTCCCTAAAAATCACTTTTTTTTTTTTTTTTTTTAGGTGGATTATTTCACATAGTTAGCTTAAAGGGCAACTCCACAAACAGTTGAATCAGCACAGCTGATGAAGCAGTAACCTGTGGCAGCTGAGAATGAGTCGACAGAGGTGCCCTTTTCACTGAGCTGCAAACTGGAACAGGATGTGCGATTGTAGCCCAGCTCTCTACCAATGCTTTCTAAAGTGTGTGCTTTGGTTTGTTTTTTTTTTCCCCCATAGGTTTCCTTAGGAAGTGAGGTTTATGTAATTCCTCTGTCTGTAATCCCTTTCAAACCTGCTGCCCAATCTTGGTCAAATTTGAAACAGGGTTGAAGTCCCAAACATAGCACATCTTTCTAAACTGGTGTCTGAGTAGGAGCCCAAATGAGCATCCTCTCCAAGAACAATAGGCAAAACTCAGCTGCCAGCCAGTCCTCACAAACCGTGCTCCCAGTGAGCCACCACACATCCCTCAGGGGGACACAGGAGGAGCTGAAGTTGTGAACTGAACAGTAATCATAGGAAGCCAGACTTTATCAGTTTGATTGCTCACAGATAGCCTGCTTTAATACTGATTTTTGAAACTTAAAAGGCACGCAGATTTCTATGTTTGTGTTTTAAAAAATAGCATCCTTTCAGAAGTTCCATCTGTGAATTACTCACATCTAGTTAATACTTCCAGTTCAATTCAATCATTTTTGCATCAGACTACTGTGAGGTTAACTGTCTTAATGACATAGGTATTATAGACATCATTTGTGCAAAAAGGGTAATATTTCCATCTGCGCCAGGAGGTACTATTTCAGCAATATGATGCCTGATATTGTATTTATGTTACCTAAATGCCTTTTCTGGGGAGACTCAATACAAAGAAGAATTCCATCTAACATGAGAGGAAAGAAAGAACTTATCATCCAAAGTTATTCACTGATCTATAAATCAGAAAGGATAACTATGGGTACTGTGTTCCTGCCTATTCCCATGTACTCTTTCTTGTCATCACAGAGGTCTTTAGTATCTTGAAACACAGCTTGACAATAAAAATTAATTGAAAGTGCACTAGAATCATTAACTTTCGGGAGTTTCACAGTTTGCCCATCCTTAAATAACAGTGGTTACAAAATGCTGTTTGTGCCCTAATTCCTTGGCTCTCTGCCACGTAGCATGTACAGAAATTAGCAACATGTACAGCAGGGACTTAGCTGACTATAATACGAGTGCACACAGTGGACTTTCTTCTTTAGCTCAGCAGCAAAATACCAACTTAGATCTAGACAGTGGTTATAGTCCCTGTGGTGTTTATTCTGTGTAATTAGCAGTATCGAGTGTGCTGTCTTTTGGGTAGTCTGATTGTTTCCATATGCACGAATACCTTCAGTGAATGTATACAGGGCAGAAAAAAAACCCAACATCCCCACGGCATACAGCGCTACAAGAAGCACGTATGTTTTTAAAAACATTCTCTCTCCAATTAATAAAAGAGGAAAAAATGATGGTATAAATCTTCAACAGTAGGGTCAGAGGAGAAAGCAAAAGATCTGCCTGGGAAGTGAAATAAGCCTAGGTAACAATTCCTATTAAAGTTCCAGAGATGCAATAGGTTTTTTTTGTTTGTTTGTTTTTTTCTGTTTGATAATCTGCTAACAGCGCGAATCTGTAGCTCACGCAGAACAGGGAACCTCGCTGCTAAGCCGGAGTACAAAGCTTGCTCCGGGCAGGAAAAGGCTGTTGATGCTATGCTGAGGCCCGGAGGAAGATCGGCTGCGTTCGAGGTGGGGCGTGCCTGCGAATGCCACACAGCATTAATCTTAGGGGCAGGTACTTGTTGAAATTCCAGTTACTGAGAGAGATGTCTGAGGTCGAGCTAGGCCTTGCCTTCATGGCTGACAGAGGTGTATTTTTTTTACCTCGGGGTAATGTTTCTGACCTATCCCAAAGTAAAAAGCAATGACTCCAAGGGACTCCAGCTTTACCCCAAGGTATACGAGACAAGATCGACCCTGAGCAGGTATGTTGCTGGCCTTGCCTATTCACCTCAGCAGCAGCAGTTAAAACAAGGTATAAAAAAAAAAAAAAAAATCCTTGAGAGCAGGAAAGATAGGCTTTACTGTCTGATTTGAGGGAAAGGGCATAAGGAAGTGTTTTGTTTGGATTTCTTTTTTTTTTCATCTTGCTCTACCACTCCTCTCTTGCGCTGCCCCACGTTGCTGCATCCTCCCTCTCAAGCCGCGTGCCCCATCTCCCAGGCCTCCGGCGGCGCGGGGAAGCAGAAGGAGCGATTCCCACCACAGCCCTCCGGCTCCCTGGCACTGCCGTGGTCCTCAGGATCCCCAGCGCACCTCTCGGTACGGCAGGTCCTCCCCGCACATCCCCGTGCTGCACCGCTTGGGAAATGCTGTGCGAGGGTATTCCCTCATACACTTATTTTTATGGTTGCAGGAGGTGTCTGAAAAAAGGCGATCTCCAGCAGCCGCCTCCGGCCCCTCTCCGGCACCCCAGACATTGTGCCTTCCCGCATGCCAGCCACCCCAGCAACCCCCCAGCACCGCACTACTCCCTCTGACCCCTTCCAAAACCTAAATATGCATCTGTTTTACTGTTGTGCTCATGATATTTCAACATGTGTTCTGTAGCAAACCAGAATGTTACACCACTAATTATTTATAATGTGAACCCCCCGAAGGAGAGTGCTTGACCAGGATGTTATAGCCATAGACTTTGCTATAGCACCTTAATATTTGCCTTGCAATATAGAAATTATACTGATGTAAAGCACCTTTAAACCTGAGCTGCTCTAGCTATGCTTAGTTTTTATACTGACTTGCACCATACAATTTCACCTTCCTCTCTCCTCTACCTCTAGGCATAGCAAAGAAACCCCTTAAAACAAGCTGTTTAATTAATAAATCTTCACTACAAAAACTACAAAGCTTCATATAATAAATCCAGGCAATATGTTCTTCCCTATAGCTCCTCTTGGAAGTATTTCGCACTTGCTAATTTGGAGAGAATTTTTGCAGGGCTATTCACAATTAAAAATCCTTTGTAGAAATGGCACACATTGTTTACATTAAACAGCTTAATAATTTGTTTCAATCATGTCTTCTGACATGAGGAATATGGACGTCACTATTTTAATAATCAGCTATCAAACCATATTGCAAATAATTATAAACATTCATTCTCACTTGTTCTTTAATTTCTTGAAGAAGTGAAAAATGTATTTCTAGCACAGTTATTACTGCCTACTAAGAAGCACATTTTATGTCAAACACATCACCCCAGTGAAAAATGCTACACCCAAAACTAAAGTTAGGCAGTTTTTGCACCTGTCTCTGTCTTCTTTCTGCATTTCGTATCTTCTTGGCTTCTTGGTTCCTCCCCTTCTTTTCTAGTTTTTCCCTCATTTCCACTTAAGTTAAACATCTGACAAGAAGACACCATGACGTGCACCTCATGGCATGAGGCTGGTGCAATGGTCAAAACGGATGCAGGGAAGTCCAATGAATTCACTTGCTCTAAAAATATTACCAGGAAGAAAAAGAAGCTTGGTGCGATCGCGTACACCTACACATATCCCTGCAGGTGCGTAACTTTACCTAGTGTATGGTTAGCTATAAAAGTGAACTCAGTATTGTGCAGAAATGCCTGAGGAAGATACTTGAGATACCGCTACCTCAGCCGAGCAGCACAAAGGACAGTGCAGGATAACTTAACGCTTAAGTAAACAATGCTTAAATATGTTTTAGTGACCTTTCCTGTGCAAAGCATTGGGGTAAGTAAGAAATATTAACATTTAGTTCAAATTTAAAAATACGAATGCACTGCATGAATGCAGAAGGCGACTACGTGCACTTTTTATATATATATATATATATATTCACACAGTATCTGGAAAACCTCATTTACTTTTACGTGGTGATCAAAATAATATACTGCTTATGTTTCACGTTATTTTGAATCACTATTAATCTATTACTCAACTATTCCTGTAAATTTGGTAAAGCACTAAAGATTTAGGGTGACATTAAAGATTAAGGCCCCAATGCTACAGATGTAAGCATGTGTATAACATGTGCTGAAGTGCTTAAAGGAATGGAGCACAAATATGTATCAAGTTCAAACTTGAAAACAGGTGGTTTTAAGTTATACAAGTACACAGAATGGTGAACAATTTTTTCAGCAGTTGCTTTTTTGGTTCAGAAATTAAATAGCTAATTTTTGTTCTGATATCCACCCCAAAGAAAGAAAAGTGGTGGTGGGGGGGGGCTAAGAAAATAATAGGCAAAATTTCAGCTGAACACTTTAAAACTGAAGCTCCCTCCTGCTCACAAGCGTAGCACGAAGTAACGCGGCCCGGCCTGCGCCTGGCCTCCGCGCCGGGCCCGCGTGGCGGTGCCCGCGTGAGGCACGAAGCCCGCCCGCGCCCCGCGCCCCGCAAACAAACGAGCAGAAAACGGCTTCTGTTAGCACCTCTCGTGGAGGAAAAGCCTTGATTTTTTTTTCCTTTAAGAAAATTAAAAAAAAAAAAAAAAAGCAGCCATCGCCGCCACTGAAAAGTGTTTTCTCAGGTTTCCTGACAACACCAAACTCTGAGGAAAGAGCCACTTCCTACAGCTGCGGGGGGGGGGGGGGGGGAAGGGGGGCGATTCCGCTGAGGAGAAAACGCGGAGAAAACGCGCCGCTTCAGGCAAACACCGCCGCCGCCGGGACAAAACGCGGCGGCGGGGAGGGCGCGGGAGGCGGCCGCGGAGGGGAGGCGTCACCGCGCGTGCTCCCTCCGCGTCCCGTCCCGTGGGGACCGTGGCGTGGGGAGCCGGTGGCTGCCTGCGGGCCCCTCAAGGGCAACCGGGCCTGGTCTGCACCCCCGAGCACCAGCCCCCCCCCCCCCAGACCCCCCAAAACCTCATCCGTGCCCCATGGGAGCAGTGGGGCCCCGCGAGGCCCGTGGCTGTGCCTGGAGCAGGCCGCTCCTGGTGGGGATGGCCGCGGGGGGGCAGCGGGTTAACTTCTGCCCCCCTAAAACCGGGCAAACCCCCCCTAGACTGCCTGCAGGGGAAGGGAGGGAGGGTCGCTCCGCTCCAGGAGCAGACGAGTGCCCTGAGCAGCGGGAGGGATGCAAAACCCGTCAGGAGCTCCTTCCTCTTACTCGCCTCCCTCCCCGCCATGCCACGGGCGGGAGATTTTGCGAGGTCTGGGGACAGGGACGAGCCCCGGGAGCACAGGGGTGGGAGAGGAAGAGCGGTGTTACATCAAGGAGGTGGGCGAGGAGGAGGACAGGACGGATGGACAGACAGACAGACGTGCGCACAAGGGCTCGTGGGGAGATGAGGGCACGGACGGCTGAGCGGCTCCTGGGGAGCGAAGGGACGGGCACGGCCTTTGGGTGGCCACGCAGATGCCTCTTAAGGAGCGGGGAAAGGGGCAGACAAGGAGAAGGAGGCCCCGCTCCTTCAGCCGGCCTTCCCAGGCTCCGCTCGCAGCGGGGAGGTTTGCCTTTCCCTGCGCTGGCCACCCGCCGCTGAGGAAACCTGCACCTCTGCTGCTTGCTAGGAGACAGCACAGAGCTTGGCGGTTACGGGCGTGTGCTAAATGGAGGCTCCCGCCGGCCTGCTGGTTGCTGCTGTGCTCTTCGAGGGAGGAGGAGGAGATGGAGGAGGAGGGAGGGATGTGAAAGTGGGTCAGGAATGTAACTAGACTCTGCCCCCCTTGTGCAGGCACAGGCGGCGCTGCCTTAGCGATGGAAAGCAGGCATTTCACTGCTGATGTTCCCCAGCCGTACCGGCTTACGGTTACTAGGGGATCCTGAAGGATGTGTTTCCCTGTGACCCTTTGAGAAGAAAAACTTAGTTGCCTCAGTAACTAAGTTTGGCTTGGATGCAATGATGCAGTAAATATCATAGGTGAACCTTGTTAATGGAGGAGGAGGAAGATGGAGCTATATAGGCTGGGTAACTCTTGCAGTCAGGCCAAGAAACATTTAAAAAATGTTCCACCTAACTGTATCAGTTAAGTACATGGCTTATATTTCCTGCTGCAGTAAAACCCTCAGAATTTATCCCCTACATATTGTAAACTACTTAGAAAACAGAGAGAGAAATAAACTGCCTTACTGATGTAATGTGAGGTGCAGAGTTCACCCACAGCTCTGCCTTCATACAGCCCTTTTACAGAGTTGGGATGCAAGTGAATTTTGTTTGATGGTTTTAACTTCCAAAAGTTAAGGAGAGCAATGGAAGATGAGTGCAGATTGAAACATGTAACGTTGCATTTGTCTTTGTTTTCAGTATTGCTGCTTTTTTTTATTGATGATGAGTAGTTTTTAGATAATAAAGTGAGCTCATCAACCATGTTCCTGTAGGAGACCATCAAACTAAATACTTTAAAAGCAGAAAACAAAACTAAAAGAACAAATAAAAAATATTGAACTTGAGGATTGCATTCCTCTTTATTCCCTCCAACTCTTATTGTCTGATTTCCATATTCTTATAGTGAACAAGATCTTTATTCACAGGGATGGAGAATCACTTTTCAGAGTGAGAATTAAGAACTGGAAAGAAACATAAAAGACAGATGCTTTGATATATCAGTTTCTCCTTTACTTTTCTTCCAGAGCCATGTTTTTTTTTTCTAAAGCACTGCAATTGCAAAGAAAATCCAGGTTGCTGTATATGGGGCCAGTTCTGCTCCCAGCCTTAGTATCAGCAGAGGAAAACTGGGCTGTCCAACTCAGATGCACCAAGAGTGAAGGTGCCAGTGAGAATGCCAGTGGAGGTGATGCAGGAGATACTTATGCATCCAGCTGCTGGATGTGAGTATGCATGTACATTTCCAAGGGAACAGAAGTCACTGGAGTAAACTGCACAACCATTCTTTTGTTACCTCCTTGACTTATTCGTCAGTGAGGTATTGCTATAAATAAAATAAATATCCCTGTAGTTTTTTTTTTCATCTCTGAAAGTTATTCAGTGTTTAAAAGCATCCATGTCCTTTAACTCAAGGACATTCAAAGATACACACTGAATCTTACTGTTTCACTTTTTGTGCGAGATAATTTGTGAAATTGTTTTCCCAAATCATTTGCTACTAAAAGCTAAATTTAATAATTAAAGTTATATAAAACTAAGCAAATAGTTCCTATTTTAAGAAAAATGTAGAAACCAATAATAGTTTAAGTGTTGCAGGCCAAAAAGCTTTCCTTAAAAAGACTCAGTTGAAAGCCTGGGCGCTATCTTGTGGATGAATGTAATTCATTGCCTCCAGTCATGGAAAACATTTAGACAATCTTTTATCCACAATTTTAAGATCGATAATTGCTTTGATCTTGTATGCTTATTTTTGTGGACAGACATTACTTGGTTTTGTCAAATCTCCTGGCCATGTAGAGCAGTCAGTAGACATAGTCTTTTCATGCCATCTGCTTGTATATTGGCCCCTGCCTCCATGCAGTCTAATAGATCTGGTCAGAGGGATCCCACAAAGATCTCACATTATTGGATGAAAGTACGAGATTAGGAAGTATCGTCTTTGGGACTGCAGTGGAAAGTCTTGATGGCCCCACCAGTTACCAGCATATTTCCATGTGTTTTGAAGCAACCTGGTGACCTGGGAAAACTAAACCTTATGGAGGAGAAGCACTTGTCTTAGTGATTGTTCTTTCACATAATGATATAAACAATCGGATTTCTTTGTTATGATGGGCCTTTTTTATGCTTCTCCGATCAAGTAAAGGCCTTATGTCCATCACAAGAAAATTTTCCTGTGGTCTCGATGTAGGAGAATGGTCTGTCCTATCTACCCTGTCTCCCCTCATTTCTGTAGAGATACGTGGTGTGATGTGAGGAAGGAGGTGTGGCCAGAAAATTACTGCTTTCTAGTTTTTCTTGGCTCTGGCAAAGGCCTTTCTATTCAAGGGTAAATGGCAGAGACCTTGATGCTGCTCTGAATCTATACTGATGTCTTAAGAGGCTCCCAGAAAGACCTGACAATATAACAAGGCACAAAGCACAGCTTAGGTATGATGGAGAACAAGGCCTACAGTCTGAGGTCGCTTTGAACAGGAGTTTGAGTGTGGCATCCAAGGCAACTTCTTCAGTATCAAGCTTTCTGTATGGGCTTAGTCTGTGGTGAGAGGGTAGCTAATGCAAAAGTATGGAAAAGAGAAAATGGAACTGATTCTGGTCTGGTATCTGGATTCACCTGCAAAAAGTATTTTTGCTATATTTAGCTTTAACTTGAATACTGAAAAATCAGGAGGAAAAAAGTTATTTAAATAGGGCTTTTTCTAGCAGTGTTCAGCTGAGTGCTCTGTTTGTCAGAGAGAAAAAAAAGATCTCCAATTTTACCAAGTTATGTTACTAGGCTAGTAGGCTAGTGTGCATAGTTTAGTAAAATACTTCTTGTTGCAGTAATTTCAGTATCATTTTTCTTTTAAAATCATCATTTGCCGCATAGATAATAAAAAATAGTTGTTAGCACATCTTTCCACTGTGCAGGGGAACTATTTTGCATCCTACTAAGGTGACTGGCTGGATTCAGGATAAGGATAGAGTGGGCCCTATTAAGATAAAGATTTAGCTTCATGCTATTTTGGAGAATTATTTCATTGGTTAGTATCTTGTTCTTACCAGGCTGAATTGCAGAAACGTCTTCGTAAACAGGATGAAACAATAGCAGCAAAGGTATGATCCCACAGCATGCTCAATAGGGACCTCAAAGCCTGTTACCATTTTAATGATGGCATTGTTAAGCAAAGTAGTCTTAAGATTAAATCATTTACTTCATTAAGAAAAACATATTATTTGTTGAGTGTTCTACCTTTAGCAACCAAAATGCAATGGTGTCTTTCTTCTGAAACTCAGTCATGGAGTTTCAAAGCTTTTTGCAGCTGAAGACTGTCAGCCACTCACTGTACTTACAAAACAGGTTTAAAAGCAGACACAGTTAACAGGATGTGACATAGACTCTCTTCAGAACAGTATGTGAAACATCCCTTTACTTTTCTAATACTTTTGAAAGAGGCTGTTTCAGCTTATAATGCAACAACTCTACTTAAAGTTTGAGTTCAACCAGAAAGTTTTAAGAAAGGTGTATTTCACATGTATCTTATTCAGAATTATTTCAGTGAACTTTTGCTTATCAGTGCTGAAAAGATGTGTTAAAACCAGTCTGACAACTTTTTCGTAATGCCATGTGCTGGAGGGCCTTGAGAAAACAGTTTTGAAACAATATCAGAGCTGAACGACTGAAATGCTTTGAACAAGAGGAATGTTCATTAAACACGTTTCCCTGATTTTTGCAGTGGCGCAGACAACAAAAGTCAGGTATTTGATGATTACAACCCCTCTTCCAGTAAGATGCTTCAGAAGGAGCTTGACAGATTTCTGTCTCACAGGAAAGAACATGGTGGGTTTAAAATACTTAGCATACCCTACTGTTTTTTCAAGACTATAGCCTGAATTTACTGGATCTCATTTCAAAATAGGCATATAAAAGTCTTAATTACCCACCCAGCTCCCATTGTCAGTGCAATTCAGCCAACACCCACATGAGAGGCTATGCAGTGACTGGACCACGGAAGCTGTAGTTTTTTGCATTTCATCAGAAACAGTCACCATGGTATAAACCTGCTTTCTCGAAGTTCCCATTAGCTAGAAATCACTGAAGTGAAATTAGATTTTGTTGCCCAGGGTTGTACTCTTTTCTCTTTTACAAAGCAGCTGTGCTTCAGGTCACGGGGCTTGTGCTGGGTCCTCCCACTCAAGCCCAGAGCACAGTAAGAGTGCCTGACAGATCACCTCCTCTGCAGCCACCTGGCAGTGCTTGCTCTGCGCTGTAGATTTGAGGTGGAGGGACATGGATAAGAGTTTAGCGAAGTACAGTAATTCCCTATTTGGCTCCCCTTTTCCAAATGTTGATTTCTCAGTACTTCTCAGCACGCCTTTTTAGATATGCACCAATGCATTTCAGGTCAGACTGGGTTATTCAGCACCTCTGAAAAATACATCTTACCATATATTGCTTTCTCTAAAAAATCAAACTGAGTGGCACAAAAATATAAGATAGGGTTTAGAAGAAACTGTAGGTGTCACCTTTCAGGATATATACTTCCTATGCAAACAAATGCAATGCAGACAAATACTAGTGTCATGTTAAAGCAAGGGGAACTATGTTTGATTTAGTTTTAAGCAGAGTAGGTCAGGCTGAAAAAGAAATATGCTGAAGGGGAAAGGTCTTCTGGTGCAATCAATCAGCAACATGGGAATTAAGGAAAATCAGGATAGTGAGAGTAATTTACACACTGAGTTACTCAAAGTAGCTTCCAAATCTGAAAAGGCACAGAAGTCAGTGGGTATCTTTCCCAAAGTAACTACCCAGCAGGGGAGAGTAAAGAAATAATCTCCTTTACATTCTGGGCTGTGTTTTGAAGAGCTGCTGTCAATGGTTCTTCCTCCTAGGCATTCCCAGGAGCTGTGTCTTTATCTACTTTGGTAAGTAGAAAATAGATGGTGGTATTGGCAGGGCCATTTACCCATACATCTTGGTATTTTCTTTGAAGTCTTAGCAAACAAGAGTCTCTGTAGAGATGACTTCTGCAATGCAGGAAACACCTGTACACCCTCCTCAAATTATATCTCTGGGGGGCAAACCCACCCCAGATCTGCTGTGTCACAGAGCCTTCTTACCCTAAAAGTCAAGATCAGGATTCACTTCACAAAGAATCACTGGACAAGGCAAAATCTAACTCTTCTCTCTTTCCACCTCGCATCTATTCCTGAGTGGCGGAGGAACAGCAGATTCTTTTCCATTACCAGTGTACACAGAGCAGAGATCCAGCTACAGACTGGTCTGCATTCAAAAGCTGTAAAAGTAGAACTGTGAGAAAAGTGATTTCTGTAATTTCTAAGACTTTATTTAAACACACTTACATAGCTTACAGATCTCATCCTTCTGGAATGATAACCTATTCTATTTCCTGGGCTGAAATGAGCATTATTGATATAAGCAGATCAGGAGCTAGGGGAGAGGACTTCTATTCCTGACCTTTCCACTTCTTGCTCTCTAGTTCCCCTCCCTTTCTTGGCCTCACTTCCTTCAGGAGTGCAATGGGACTTACAAAACTGGCCTCTTTTGTAAAGTGCTGTAAGATTTATTGTGAAGAGCATGACACGAAATTAGGCAGCAATAGCTGTTGTAGTAGTATTATATACCACTGTCACTGCTGGGGGAAGATTTTGCCATATTGCATTGGTATACATAAAGCAGCAAAACTTTTCCTCAAAGTTAGCATTTACTCTTCAGCCAAGCAAGGGAACAGTAGCATCTTAGATAAGAAAATGTTTGTGCAGTGTGATATCATTGCTGTGATCTTCTTAAGATCTTGTCAGTATCCTGGCAGAAGTGAGGATCAGATATTTGTAATAAGGAAAAAAATAGCAATTTCTGTTTTAACCAGTTATAAACCTTGAGATAGTCTGTACTTCACAGGGAGGTAGTAAATGGCTTAAGCGTAATTTTTCTTCTTTTGTTCTCTGAAATCAGGGTGGTTTCTAATCATTTAAGAGTTGTTAATTTATTACTATAAGTGCAACTATATTTCTTTTAATATTTTACAGAAAACTGATATTAAGTGAATTACACAAGTCTAGTATTCCTCACAGTTGAGTATGTCAGCATTTCTTTAACTTCCCATTTTTTTAAAGCAGGCCTCAGAAACCAGTCTTGGAGGATGTAGCTCATATTGGATAATTCAGGAACAGTTTTTTAAGCATTAAAACCTGTCAGTCACACTGCCCTATTTTCTTGCTGATGTACATGCCTAGTTTGACATCAGGTTTGTTTTATGAGAAACTCAAAGTGACTTGGAGTGAAAATCCTTCCAATTAAAAAAATAAAATTATTCATTGCACTGATTCACAGGCCATTACAAAACTTTGATACTAGAGGCAGTTTTCCTTAATCTCATACCTCAATTTACTAGCTGTAATTTTCATTTTGTTTTTAAAGTAACTAGAACACACATTCAGATTTAGGGTTGGTGCTTTTATCGGGGAGAGGAGAGAGGGAGAGACAGGAGGAGAGTAATTGAACTGCATTTCCACCCTTCCCTGACCCATCCCTTGAAATCGAAAATCCTCCACAAAAGCAGCAGGCTGTATAGGCTGTGCTATGGCTGTATACATTGTACATTATATTAATTGGGAGCTGAACCTCTTCATCCTTATTCCATGTTGTCCATCAAGGCCTGTGACAGCCTTGCAAAGGGTCAGATACCTGTTTTCCAGAGACCATCCCAGAAAGCACTGTGTGGGTGATATTATAATTCTGTATATTCCTACAGTGGAGCCGTGTGTCTGCATTAAGGGAACAGGAATTTTGCTTTGGAAAGTTAATGTGAATGCCAAATGATAAATAAAATGCTGAAATGAAAAATAGGCCCTGAATGGTGGAAAGCGTTGTAATAAGACAACATTTATCTTTCTAACTGTGGGCCCTCTAAAGCCTGCAAAAAGGGTTTATGGATGAGACATGACCAGTAGAGAGCATGCAGGATCATCATCAAGAGTCGATAATCAGAATTCTGTAGAGACCTTGTCACAAAACACAAGGCTACTTAATGTTCAGGTTAATAATTCATAGAACCTTGGATTATTCAGGAGCATTTGGCAAACATCTTCTAATATTACTAGATTGTTTAAAGATATTTGCAGGTCACATCTACAAGTAGATGTCTGTTATCTGACATTTTTTATACATAATATTTTTAACAACTCTTTTTGTTGTTATCTGCACACTAACTCCTTCCCACTGTACTTGGAAACAGTATTCCATTCAGAGATAACTGACTCCATCCTCTCATTTTTCTTGCATACAGGCTATGGAAGAAAATCTCTTTAAGCAATCATATTGTTATCCTGTTTCCAAATCCTTATCACGGTGCCTGATAATCAGAGAAACCCTTACTAACCATATATATTTTTGATTAACCTATGCTACTTTTCTTTAAAGTTCAAACTATTTCTTCATTTTATTATTTGTATTCTTATTTATTTTCTATTTCTTGTCCATAGTATCCTTCATATCTTTCCTAATCACAGTGGCCTCCCTCTCTTTCCCCAACTGTTTAGAATTAATTGGGGAGAGCGTAACTTGTTCTCTCAGTAATAGTTTTTTCAATGTTTCAACATGCTACAGCATGTTTTAAAAACTACAGAGGATACTAAATGAATATTCTTTACCAAGTTTCACTTTTAAACTGACTTCTGCTATTATTCAGAGAACAGATCATTTCATATTGGTAAGTACATTCACTCTGGAATTTTTCAACAAATTTTTCACCTAAATGTTTGAGTGTTTATTAAGCCCTTCTTGGGAAGGCTTGATTTTGAGCTAACTCATTTATCTAACTATCCCAGCAGGTTGGATGGTTACCTGGGATGTAGAAGAGTGTCTCCTTCCCATTTTTGTCAGATCACACAACTAGTTATATGCATTATGTCATTAATTTTTTAAATGGGACGAATGTAGTTCAGCATCTAATTCATACTTACATGCTTAAATTTCAGGGTTGCTCAGCAGCCATAGAAGCAATGAATGTGCTTAACATCTCCGAAAATCAGGTTATATAGGTGCCTAGAAAATATAGAAACCAGTGTCTAAATACAATCATCTTAACAGGAAAAAACATCCTGCTTCTTTTTTTTTCCTAATTTATTGAAAATGGCTAAATATCGCTTACCAGCAGAAGCAGAGTATGTTGCTTAATGGATCACTTGCTCATTCAGATATGAAATTGAGCAAATTTCGTTATTTTTCTATTTCAGGTTGAAAGTGTTTTTACTAAATTCTATAGCTTGTTTTCCAACATATTTGCTTCATTTTCTAAATTCTAAAAAAGCTAGTATTATATTCTGTAACATTTGGAGAGAAGCTTACAGTTAGTAGTATGAATTGTGAGATGACATATTTTACTGATTTTGAAACTTTAGTTTAGGCTCTCTTAATTACATGAAGTTCCGTTTTCTGGCATTGCCCTGGGATAATTGGGTGGTATGGTAGCCCAGAGCCTTTGGGATGCTAAAATAATCTGCATTAACCCTATAAACATGCTTTTGCTTTGAGGTTATCACCACTAGCTGCTAGCTGAATAATTACAGTTCCCTTGTGATCAACTTTCAACTTTCTTATGATAAGAGCGATAGCAATGAAAAGAGGATGAAAAAATTGCAAGACACTTGACATGTGTTTTCAGTTCATAGGAAGAAAGGACATCAATTTATAGCAAGCAATGTGGAGCATGCTGTGTAGTGAAAGCTTTGAGTCCCCATTTCAGTACCGCAGCTGAGCGGGGCTCACCCTCAGTAGTGGGGAGCAGCCACAGGAACATGTTGTGGCTCCCTGGCTAAGTTGTTCCCTTTGGCAAATCATTGTCTTTAAATTCCTCAAAGCTTTGTTCAAAGTACAGCTGTGTCTCAATACTAACTTATTTCTGTATAATTCCAGTTCAGTGGTTTTTATTGCATATGCTGCTAACATTCTCACACGAGTACTCTAGCTATACACCAGTTCTCTGCAGTCAGCACTAATCCAAAATCATGCCAGGAGTTGCCTCTATTAATTTCCGTGTTATTAAACTCTGGTGTGCTGAACTATCATACACGCTTCTCATTTTATTTTCCCTTCATTCCATTGTTGTCTCAGCTCCCCAAACCCCACTTTTTTCCTTTCTAGCCCAGACTTGCTGCCGCAAGATTCTGTTGTGGTTCCTATCTATCAGCAGTATTATCCAGGTACAAAGCTTTAAAAGAACTGCCAGTTTCCCCATATGAAATTTGAACCCACTGTTTTTTTTTTGTTTGTTTGTTTGTTTTTTGTTTTTTGTTTTTTTCCCAGCTTGCTCGGGTAATGTGGTGTTCCTAATAGGAAGGGACTAATGATACCAGCTCCTATTAATCACCACAATGCAAGTAGGTACAGTGTATACTTCCTCTGTTTTGCTGTGTCAGTAACCTGGAGTCTAGACCAGGAACGTCATCTGCAGATCTGTCTTCAAGATTATCCCAAGAAAGGTGTGCACTGTGGTGAATGGTGTCCATTGGCTGGCGGATTGAGGGTTTAGCAGCCAACACAAAAACAACAGGCAGTGTTTTTATTAAGTCTGCGCCCAGAGAACGATAGACTTGGACTTCTGAGGTAAATCACCTCCTCTCACAGCAGAAACCACAGTTCAGAATTTCATGTTGCTTAGGAGACCATTCATTACTGAGTTCTTTATTACATATAACTTTATTACATATAACTATAACCATTGCAGATTTAAATACCAGGTAAAATTTAATAGAAAAAACAAAAGAAAATGTACTTTGCAGACTAAAAGACCTTTAATGCAACTTTCTAGCCCTCTTTAGAACATGTGTGTGTGTAAGGGACTAGATATTGTGGAAGATACTGGTGTCTTTCAGTAGATGGTATTTTTGCTTGTGGACAGTTGCTCAAAAGGCTCTAAGGTGAATCATCAAACTTACTTTGTATGGGTGTTTAAATCAGGCTTTGCATCCAGGTCTCCAGAGGTAGAAAGCGAGTGCTCCAGTCCACTGTGCTATTAGGCTCATCAGCAGTCTCTTCCTCAGACCTCTTAGATTGTCTTCTGCATAATTATTCTAATGAATTCATTATTCTAATGAAGTTAGGTTCATTTTCAGGCCTTTTTGTTGTTGTTTCTTTACATTTGATCATTTTAAAAAAATTTTGCTAAACTTTTGCTAAATTCAGGCTGCTCATTTGCACTTCAGAGTTTACCTTCAGTCAGTTTGAGAGGGAGAGCACATGGAGTAAAATAGCCAGCTTAATCAAACAAACTTGGAAGGTCAGTGTGAACTGAGTACATAAGATTGTTCACAAAATTATTGCGGGAAAATCATATTTCCAGTTGCTGTTTAATCAAAATCGATAGCTGAGATTATTCCACCAGGGAGTTTAGGGAGCTACAGCAGTCTATTATCAGTTCACAAGAGGTCACTGGAAAAATTTTGCCTGACAGCCAGGATTTCAGCATGTTTTTAGAGATAGTAATCCCAAAATATTTAATCCTTTACTGTAAGCACATGGGCTACTGATTGAAAGCTGAAAATCTGAAGTTTACGTGTTTTCTGCCCTTTCTAGTGACTCAGCGTTCTGCTAAGGAAGAGCCTGATGTTTGCACCCCATTCTTAGAAAACATGTTTCAAGAGTCGAGATTTCCACTCGGTGAATCATTTCAGGTAGCAGTTCTCTTATGCTCATTTTAATAATAGTGGTTTGGGGTTTTTTTGCTTTTCAAGTTTCATTTTAGATAGAACACAGTCCCATATGACCACTGAAGTAATTGAAAAAAAAAAAGACATTTAGTAACAAATCTACCCAATCTAACCTCTCTAACCAATATTCCATCTCCAGATGCTCGTTGAGATGGTTTTCACTGCTTTCATTGCTCATAAGAAGAAACTAAATTATGCAACATGTTATCCATTATACAAGTTGAAGACAGGAGTGCAAAAAATTGACTGAGAATAGTTTCTTCTCAAGAATCCTTTATTTAAAAATGGAGATACGTAAATAATAAATGAAGATAAAAGTGTTAATATTGGGACTTAAATCCTCTTACTCACTTTTTCTTAATATTAAACACTTTGCAGGTATTGATTTTTCTTTCTGTGGAAGCAAATATTTTCTTAAATAAAAATTCCAGAAATGATCTAAAACACCTCCCTATGTCCTGCCTCTCTGGTCCACACACCTATCTTATTCTGCCAGAAGAAACCTTCTTTGGACATAGTTCATGCTGTTTTGGGGGTGACATTTAATTATATCAGCAGAAGAATTCCTTGCACCTGTCTTAGTCCTGTCTTTGATATGGACAATCTGCTAGTATAATATGGCAGTATCGCCAGGCCAGGAGCTCCACTGGTATATACACCACTGTGCTTTCCAGCCCTAGATATAATGTACATCAGGAAAATGGGCTTTTGCCAATATGGCTTATCATATCATTATCTGAATGACATAAGATGTGCTGGTGAAAGTATAGTTCTGCCTGTATAACTGTGAACATTAACTGCTTTTGGTAGCATAGCTCAGTTTTAACCTCTGTTATAAATCATGCCCCTTTGTACATTGACTGGTATAAGCAGTTCTGCACAACTTTACAGCATAAACCTGGCCTGAGGTAATCTTGCCTCTGATTTAAGTAAGCACAAAGCACAAGCGGTTCTCTTCATGCCCATTCACCTGATGGTCTTTTCCTCTCCTCCTTGATTATTTATTCACCGCATCCACTGACCATCTTTCCCCAGTAGTTCTGTTTCTCTTTGCTCTTCCGCAAACCCTGTTGCTGCAGCCTCCCCCAAGTTTCATTAATCTCTGCCCTTGGAAGTTGTCCTGCTTTTTCCTTCTCTGCAGGGTAACTGCTCCCTCGCATACTTTCTTCATGACTGCTGCCTCACTTCCTATTTCTTCACTTCTCTGCTGATTGCTGGCCCTCTCTGCCTATTCCCTCCTGCTCTGTGCATCCATCCCAAAGTGCTGTCTACTGATTTTTCCCTGGGCTCCTTGGGGTTGCCTTCATCCCCACCCCCGTTTCTACTTGCATGCTTTGAACTGTAATTAGCTATGCCATGAAGTTAGGAAAATACAAATGTATGCTGCAAAAAAAACCAAGAGAAACTGCCCAACAGTGAAATCTGCAAGGCCATGGACCAACCTCCTAAGAGAAGCTGTTGAGTCCACCATAATTAAAGATATTTAAAAGTAAATTAATATAGTGCTGAGAAACATATAGCATAAAAAAATAGTAAATAATACTAAACACAAAATAGCTTATAGTATATAGCATTATAATTACTATATTATAATATAGTAATAATAATAAATAGTAAATAATGCTGTACCAGGATATTGGTGCCCTTCTTCAGCTCCTGCTGTCTCAGCTGGTGCTGGACCAACCTTTTAAACAACGAAACATGAAGAAGTTACTATCAGCATGTACGTTTATTTTGGTTGTCAGAGGTTTCTGAATCAGCTCTCCACAGCAAATTGGGCATGGGGAAACACACAGCTGGCTTACTACTTGCCTTCAGTAGGGAATATAATCACATTTAAACTAACAGTCAATTAGGTGTGAGAGGCTGGGTGGTCAATAAGAATGAAACATGTCATGTTCGGTAACAAATCACAAAATGGGCATTTAACACTAGCTTATTTTTGCATGTGTTTTTTGCATTACCTGGTCACAAAGGCTCCTCAGCAGCAATGCAGAGTGGTAAGAAAAGTAAAAATATTGCTATGGGTGTCTTTGCTTACCGTTGTTCTTTTTCCCATTCCCTTTCTACAGACACACACATACATACTACACAACCTGTTCCTGAGGCTGTACGTTAGTGATCAGAGAACTGTTTGAGAACGTAAATGTCAAACATCTGCTTGAGAGTTTTTCACACTACATTTTTAAACAACCTGAGCAATAAGTGTGCCGTTCAGAACTTTGCTAAGTAATTAAGTAAACACCAGTAGATCTTAGTTAGAATTATCTAGTTAAAATGTGCTTTAAAAAAAAAAAAAAAAAGACCCTTCCTCTTTTAAGGATTTTGGTTATGAAAACTGTAATAACCTTGTTTTGTGCCCCTGCTGTTTGTCTTAGTTATTAGGCTTAAGCATATGCCAGTTGTTCACATGTAACTTTAACCATTCGCTAGTTACCTTTGGATCTAGGGCCCAAGTTTTACAGTTTCCTGCAAGAACAGGTTTCAGTTGTTGATCTTCCCCAGGAAGTACTTGGGAACATCGGCTATTGCTAAAACAGTTTGGGGGAATAGTCCATGCTACTTTTTATACCTGGAAAATCAGGGCTGGTGAAGGGACTAGTTCATCAAGCTGGTCCAGTCTCAGGGCTGCTCTACATTGCATCTATCTACTGGAGACTCTGAAAAGGAAAGAAGAGGAGATACAAGCGGCAATTCTGGCAGCCAGAGACTTCAGCTAATCCTGCAATACACCCTCCAACCTGTCATCTGTGAGGGAAAAAGTGGTGTGGGTTTCAGAAATACTGTCTTCATATTTCCAGATGAGTCCTTAGACAAGAGGTATCCTTAGCTGACTAGGTGAGTCAGCTCTGTTTTGCGCTGTTGAAACTGCTCGAAACAGGCAGAGCAAATGCTTAACACTCAGTCTTTTATTTTTCATATGTGTAATCACTAAAATACTGTAGGCTGAAAATAGGCCAGACTCTGGGTCCAGTAAAGCAACGTAGTATGGCTTAGTGCCTGAAGAACTGCACTACAATTTGGGAGGGAAACCTGAGTTTTATTTCCAGCTCTGCCACTACTAGCCTGTTGAGACGGGAGGTAAATTGCTTAACATCTCTATGTCACCTCAGGTTTTCTTTTGCTCACTGAAGGCCTAATGTTAAGATAACTTTGGCTTAACTTTCTGATCATTCAAAGCTGCACTTAGAGATAAAAGGTAGGGTAGCCACAGCAGCAAGTTTTATCACTCTGCTCCATACCTCTCTTGCTGCAGGATTTCCAGAGGATGGGCTCACCAGTAGCTGAGCATGGTGGTGCATCACTTTTACCGCCATATGGTAAAAGGGAATGCTGTATGGTAGCGTGTCATCAGACAAATGCTATGTGAGAGTTAGCTGCTGGTATTATATGGTGTGCTTTTCCGCATGTTTCTCTATTGCAGGAATTCATTCAGTTTAACTTTTAAAGAGTTTAAGAAATATATTTAAGTGAACTTTCCTCCACTTTTTATTCTGTATAATTATCTTGCTTGTATGGTAGATACTCTGCTCTTTTTCGCATATTCTTATGGAGTTTCTGACACAAGTAATTCATGCCTCAGTTCGAGAAAAAAAAATCAAAAAAAACACAGAAACAAAACTGAAAATCCCAACCCCAAGAAAATGCAAGAGTGGCAGGTTTATTCATTTAAAGAAATACTTGGTTGAAATGTAAAGGAAATTCAAGCATTTCTTTTGGTCTTAGGTTTTATAAAGACTTATTTCTCAAAGCCCTTAGGGCCATATTCTCCGAGCCACCAAGTACACTTTTTACTGTGTTAGGGTGTTGGCTGAATCCTGCCTCTCAGCACAAGTGAGGACATCAGCAATAGGATGGAGGCAAAAGGACTCGTTTTTTTTTTTTTTTTTTTTTTTTTTTTTTGCACCGGATGCTGTGCAGGCATAAGCTCAAGCAGCAGATGGGACCTTCAATACTTCTGACATCCTCTGCGGCTGGACAGCCACAGATGGGAGGGAGGGAGCTGGCTCTCCGTGGCTGCCTCAGCCAGCTTTCAAATGCAATCTTGAAGTTTGGAAAGTCAGGGCCTAAAGCTATCTCTTTAGTGTGTAAAACACTTGTGGTTTGTAAGAGAACTGATTTACTCAAAACTGTTTTGACCGAAAGGGATGTGTAAGCATTAGAAGAAATCCAAGTAACTTCTAACTACTATGATCTAAAGTAGAGAATACTGACAATGTCTAATTGGAGGAGGAAAAATTGGATTTTCTAGCTTATCTTCATGTCTTATTTTAATGCTAATGCTAGTTTTAGTCTCTTCGTTTTAAGACATAATAGCATCCTCAAGTCCTGGCCTTCACATCCTCTTTTTCTTCTCTCCTTGAAGAACTTTGATCAACATCTCTGGTACTTGAACTCTGGGTGGGGACAGAGGTGTCTTCTTCTTGGGACAGAAGCTGGTGGCTTTTATCTCACCAAGATGGCTATGTTACCCAGTGTTTTTAAAGAAATTAATAATGCACAAAATTCCTTCATTAAAATGCTTATATCTGCACTATTGCTAGTTGTATTTAACATTAATGAGTAGGATCAGAGATGTGTGTGATTGTTATACAAAAGTTAGAGACAATCTTCTTGCCCCTTAGCATGTGTGCCATCACTGCTCAGTATTGATGTTACAATATCCAAAACTATACTAACTATATGCTGTTTGAGGAAAACAAAGACTTAATATTTCAGTTGTCACAAATAGAGTGAACAGAGATGGGATAAAACACAAGATTGCAGATAGTGGGAAATGATAGAATGAAAGGGATATCTGTATTTTTAAAGCTATGTAGTTGTATATTTGGGGAAATCATTTCCTCGTAAGAGAGGCTTTTTCATTACAGAAAAAAATATACCTACTTTCCCTTTCACTGGCATAAAAAGAATAAATTGTTTGCTTGAAATGTCACATGCAGTCTTAGGTCAGGGCAGGCTTTGATCACTTCAGTGCTTTACAAAAGTTTGAATGATGGAAAAGTATGAAAATTAAGTTAGTTTCTCTTGCTCTGTAATAGCTCAGAATTGGAATGCATCTGCTGAAATGTAAAAGGTGTAACACTTGTGACTATTTCATAAATCTTGATTGTTAATCTTTTTTATTCATTACATAATTCTTTTTGCAAACTGTAGAAATGAAGGATGTTCTGATGAAAGTGCTGTATCAGTGGCCAACTTACATGGTCAGAACATGCTTTTGAATTTATTTTAGATTTACAGCATTAACATAGTATGTGCTGATTCACCTTTCATTTTGTGTTTTTGGAAGAATGAGTACGTTTAAAACATAAAAAAATATATGCAACAAAAAATCTATTTTATCTACAAATTATCTGCAAACACTATATACTCTCATTTTTCCAGAGAGAACTTTACAACATCCACTTATTTGCGTTCCTCTTATCTGGGTTTCTAGAGTAGATTCACATGCTGAATTAAACAATTTCTTTTCCTATTTTGTCTATCCATCCCCTTTATTTCATTTTATTTTTTTAATGTGGAGGGCTGCTTAAGGACCTCTGAAGTTACACAAGACAGTAAGGATGGATCTGAATCTTTATGAAGATGTAGTAAAAAACTCTTTTAAGAATACTCTAAAGATACTAGCTGCAGATGAATTGTATATGAGTTGTCTGCCACTGAAGAAGACTATCCATACAGGAATTTGCACCAGTTTAAACTACAGAAATTTATGTATATGTCTGAGTAAACAAGGCCTTAGGTTGTAAACTGTTAGGTCTAATCTACACAGTTTATATGTATATGCCATTCAGTCTTAAATCACTGCAATCTTCTAATGTGAATAAAATGTTTTAAGGGCTGAGCTTGAAATGGATGATCTTTTCTTTTTTTTGAGGCCTGACAGCAAGAGATACACAGGTAATATACAGGTAAAGATGTAAGCTGGCTGTAAGACTTGTTGAACTTACTGACATTTCTACCACCACTGGATGGCAGGTATAATAGAGACAGAGATGAAATAATTAAAAAGCATTTTACAGTGTGTTTATTTTTAATGGTGTCGCTTGATTTTTTTTGGGGGGGGGGGAAGAAGAACCTTGTAGTAGAATAAATGCAATTTCTAATGCTTGCTATTTTGTGGGGTAAACCGGAATACAGCTTCTCTGACACTCAACAACTCAGTTTTAACAGAGCTTAACAGTACTGACATTTATAGACAAAATTTTCATGTAATAATGCATGAAACTCAACTGACGAAAATGCAACCTGCAGGAACCACTAAAACAAATGTATTCAAGTTAAAGCTGCAGCTTCCCATATGTGTTCTGAATACGTGTGTACTGTTTAGTTTTGCAATTGTGGCATTTCCAGATCACCAGAACTGCAGGTGTTTTACTTAGAATCTGGAAAGATGATTATTCCTGACATAAAACATAGTTAATGTTTTTTTGTTTGTTTGTTTGGTTTTTTTGTTTTTTGTTTTTTTTAAAAAGCTCTATGTGTTCTTGACATGTATGTCTTTATCCAAATGTTTTAAAGGAAAGAATAGGGCAAACTAAAACTTAATGATGACACCTTAGATGCAAAAGGCTGTTTGTGCAAGGAGTTGGTTGTGGGATGGAATTCAGCCTTCCTTTCCACTTGAATCCCTTTTCAGTAGGGAGATAGGATACCAGGTAAGCTGGCACAAGTCATCTGCCCTCAGGCCAAATCTTGATTTACAAAACAATAACAACAAAAAAACAGCTTACGGTTTCTAGTCATATATCTCATGAATAACTTATGGTAAAAATATATATGCTGAACGATAAATAGCTGCAAAAGGCCGACTTTTACCAACTTTGGTTTAGAAATAGTGTAAATAACCATTTCCTTAAAGAGTGAACTGGTTCCTCCTCTGCTCATTACGGCACTCCTCACAAGCAGTTTTACTGCACTTCTCCCCACAGAGGCTTCAGGATGGAGTATTCCCATGCGTTTCATTTTTACGCCTTGCCACTCGTCGGGCCACAGCTCCAAGGCGCTGCCGCCTTCAAAGCCGAAGCCCCGCGGTCCTGAGCGGAAGGCGCCCTCCGCGACACTCGCTGAACCCTCTTCTCCCCGCACTTCCACCGGGACCGCAGGGCGCACACGACGCCGGGCCCGGGCGCCTCGCAGCTGCTCGCGTTTGCAGGCGCCGAAGCCTCGCCCCCGTCGCCGTGCAAGGGCTGCGCGGATGCTGCGCCTCTCGTTTATTTTAACGCCCTTTCGGTTTTGCCCGGCGCGTGACGGGCCCCACCAGGGACTCGAGCCACGCACGACGCCCACGCGCGGGGCAAGAGCGGCGCGGCCGCGGAGGATGCGCCGAGGGAAGGAGGGCGGGAGGGTGGGGGGGGGGGGTGCGCGGACGGCTCCGACCCGGCGCAGCGGCGCGGAGGGCGCAGCGTCGCGGAGCACCTGGCCGCCGCCCCGCGGGGCTCCCCCTGCGCATCCCGCCCGCGGCCGCGGCTCCGCGGGGGCGTAGGGCGCGCGAGCGATGCTGCGTGCAACAGGCGGCCGCTACCGCCGCCGCCCGCGCAGCCCGGAGGAGCCGGGCCGGCACGTGATGCGTCTCCTTATCAGGGTGCGCGGGGCAGCGCGGGGGCGGGCCGGGGGCGGGGGTGCCGCGGAGCGCGGCGCGGCGCGGCGCGGCGCGGCGGCGGGGTCCCCGGCGGCGCCCATCGCTCCCGCGGCGGGGCGGGCAGTGCGCGCGCGGAGTTGGTGAACTTTGCACATCCACAGAAACGCCATTTTGATTCCTTTTTCCGGAACAACTTTGCGGCTCCCTCCCGTGCGCGCTCTCGCGGCTCCCCCCCGGCCCCCCCCTCCCCGCGGCGGCCCATCCTCCCGGCATGTCTCGGCGCAAGCAGCCCAGCCCCAGCAAAGTCCGGCGTAAGTACCGCGGGGCTGCGCGGGCGCCGCGATCCCTCACAAAGGGGCAGAAACGTGCCTCTGCTCAGGAGGGATTTTCTCTCTCCCCCCCCCCCTTTTTTTAAGGAAGGGGGAGAAAAGAAAGAAAAAGGGAAAGAAAAAACTTCTGGGAGGGGGCAGGCGCGGGGGTGAGGACGTTGCAGCGTGTCGGCTGGCTGTGCGACTTCTTTTTTTAAAAAAATGAAATGCTTGTTTAGAGAAAAAAAAAGTTTCCTTTAGAAAAAAAAAAGGAGGAAAAAAGTTTGGCTGGCAGCGGTGGAGATGATGATGAGTTCGTGCAGCCTCCCTCTTCCCTTCCCCCGCTCCTCCCTCTCCTCTCCTCCCTCCGCGGCTCCTGTTTTTTTTTTTTTTTTTTTTTTTTTTTTTCCTTCCCTGTTGCAGACTTTCTACCAACCAGCGGCACCAGCCGCGGCGTTTTGCCTTCAGGACCTGATGCTCATCCATATTAAACCGTCTGAGCTCAGGAATCCGGCCAGATCATCCCCCCCTCCTGCTGCAAAGTTTATTTTTAACCAGCCACCGCCACAATTTGGATGGGGCTGCGAGGAAGCAACATCTTTTAGCCCGGCTCGCCCCCGTCTCACGAGCCCGGAGTCGCTTTCCTTTTAACTTTTCCTTAAGGTTTATTTTCTTTTCGGAGCTCGCTGCGAGTCCCGGTGCGGCGCCCTCCTTTTTTTTTTTTTTTCTTTTTTTTTTCTTTTTTTATATTTTTTTCTTTTTCTTTTTTTTTTCCCCGGACGGGAGGGCCGAGTCGGAGTTTAAAAAGTTGGGATGAAGGCGCCCCTTTGCAGGTAGAGCCCGGCTTGCGCTGCGCATCTCTCCGCTAACTTTGCGCCCGCTTTCCCGGGGCGAAGCGCCCGTGTGCGTCTCCCGTGTGCACTTTGATACCTCTCCCTTTCCCCTCCCTCTCGCTCCTCGGTGGGGTTCTCGCTCTTTTTTTCCCCTCTTTTTACCCCCATCTCCTTTTTTTTTTTTTTTTTTCCCTTTCTCCTCCTCTTTTTTTCCCACCACCCTCCCCACCCCCTGCGGCGCGGTAGGGACGTGTCGTCCCCCCTCGGCGGGGGGCGGCGGTGCCCGGCTGGTGGGGTGGGGGTGTGTGTGGGGGGGGTGAGGACACGCGTCCGTGCGCGGGGGGATCCGCGCGGGGGGTGGGGTGGGGGGGACACGCGCGCGCCGCGTCACGCGCACAGGAAGGAGCCGCGGCAGCATCCGAGCCGGGGAGGGTTGTGGGGGGGGGGGGGGGGGGGCGGACACGGGACCGCCCGGCCCGGTACCGCGGGTCGGGCCCGGCCCCGCTCCCCCCCCCCCCCACACACACACCCCGCTTCGGCGAGCGCTCCTCGGGGGGAGGAGGGGAGAAAGGGGGGGGGAGGGAAACCCCGCGGCGACGGCGTTATTGCGGTGAAAACAAAGTTTCGGGGGGAGTTTTGTTGCCCCCCCCCCCCCCCGCCCCGTCCCCCCGCGGCGCCTCTCCTCGGTGCCCCGCGCCGGTGCGAACCCGTCGAGACTCGTCTCTTAGGAAACTGCGCTCCGAAATCGTTGCTAAGAGGCAGGGGAGCCCCCCCCCCCCCCCGGCATATTTTTCCTCCCGCCGGCTGCGCGGGGGTTGCGATGAGGATGCGGCTCCTCCGCGCGCACGGAGCCGGGGGGGTGGGGAGGGGGGCGTCTTTTTTTTGGGGGGGGGGGGTTGCTCCTCTTTCTGCCCACCCCACTCCAAGGTTAAGGGGGGAGCGTGGGGGGCGCCGGGCCGGACGCGGCTGTTGTTGGGCAGAGCCGGGCAGCGGGCGCGGGGGAGAGGCAGCAGCGCGGCCGAGATGCTGCAACTTTTTTTTTTTCTTTCTTTCTTTCTTTCTTTCTTTTTTTTTTTTTTTTCAAGAGAGCAGAGGAGGGAGGGCGGTGGATTGAACTTTGTCATGTCGCAGATAAGTTTCCTCTGGCTTCTTCTCCCTGCACTTCTCTCCCCTCCTCCCGTCCGCACGCACGCGGGGGCTTTTCTTTCTTTTTTTTTTTGCATTTTTTTTTGCTTTATTTTTTTTCAATTATTTCTGTTATTTTCTCCCCCCGTTTCACCTCTCGGCCGCGGTATCTTCGCGTGCTCTGCATCCGCGCGGGGTTGCTAGAGGAGGAGGAGGAGGAGGAGGAGAGTGCTGCCCCGGCTCAGCGCAGTGCCCGGGCGGCGCGGCCCGCTGCGCGCCCCGCGGACGCCGCCGGGCCGGGCCTCGCCGCGGCTGATGCTCCGGTGCTGCCGGAGGAGCAGCATCCTGTCGAGCCGGCTGAAGTGATTTGTGCAGGGGGGCCGTGGGGTGCACAGCCGTGTTTTAATCCCCCCTCCCTCTCTCGCCCGTCTGCTGCTCTAGATGGGAGCAAGCGTCGTCGTGTGTGTAAGGAAGCAGTTGAACGTCTAGTTTAATGTGATTTTGTGTGGGTGGTGGTGGAGGGAATAACGTAGGAGAGGCAGAAAATGCAGTTTGTGTTTCTTGCTGTTCCAACTCCAGACTGCAGTGTGCTGTGGCTTAAGTAACTTTTTTTTTTTTTTATTAACAACGGTTGCTAAATGGCAGTGCCCTGTCACCCCTGCAACATGCAGTGCACAGCTGTAATGGTGGCTGAAATTTTTTCATTGAGGTCTGTCGTTTTGACACAAGCACTAAGTTTTGTTACCGCAGTTCCTGTTTTCCACAGGGTCAGCGTGCGTGAAAGGGATGCAGTGACTCAGGGTCAGGCCAGCCATATTTGTTTTAGGTTTTAATTTTCCCTTTGAAGACTTAAGGGTATATAGTCCTTTCTTGGTGCGCCTGCATAATGCCTATTAGCCTGAACGGGAGTTAGGTACATCCAGGGAAGAACAGGCCCTTTTGTTAGTTAGAAATCCAGAAACAGCGTGAATCCATCATCCAGTCAATCCGAGTACCCGGGCCCTCCCTCACCTGCCGGAGGGACGCATCCGGGCGCCTGCCTTGGCACCGGGCGGCTGTGCCCAGCTTGCTGCAGCCTCTCCTGCCCCCTCGCCCTCCTGCGCCCAGCATCCATATTTGGAACGGAACTGGTGTCTCGCAGTTGAAAAATACCATTCCTTAGGTAGAGCTGAATGAACTTTTCTTTTGCCCTAATTTCACAGGGAACTTCTAATTGTCAGACTGTCATCTGTCCAGCAGTAGTGACTGTTTTTGTAGCTGCTCTTTCACATTTCTTTTAACAACTAACGACTTGTATTTTTTGCTTTGGTATTAAGACAGAACATAACAGGGTGTTTGGAGGTTGTATTTTGTTTAGTTGTGTTTTGTTTTCTCCCGGACCTGCGAGTTTGAGGATTTATTTGCTTGCAGATTTCAGTGTAGTGGAACATCTTACTCTGACTGAACTCACACAGATTGTGCACCCAGTCTTCACTTCTTACATCATTCACTGACCCTCTCTGCTCAGGTGGCTTTTAATTTTAATTCAGGAGTCAGGAGATTCCTGAAGTTTCAGAACTGGAAAAAACAAATGTTTTCATTATCTTTTACTAATATCCATAATCTCCATTGGTACCAAAGGCAAGTGCAGTGTTTCTCAGGGCATACAGGCATTGACATCTGTAGTGCTTTTCTTAACCCTTAAGGCTTTTATCACTTTGTCTGAATTGAAGTCACACCGTAATCATAACAATAGCTAATGAAAGCTTTTTAAGCAGCAACATAGTTTGGACTCAGTTGGATTTCTTATTTAGATAAAAACTGTTCACGTATTTACATACTATAGATTAAAAACATATAGATAAATCCCTTTGGTTATATTCATTATCCCTTGTAAAAGTAGGTGGTGCTTAGAAGGTCATAGGATAAGAGTTGCTAAGCAGCTAAACAGAAGGATGCTAAAATTAACCTGAGTGTTTTTGTAAGGGATTCACTTTTTAAGTTGTAGTAATTTTTTGATTGACCTAAAATGTATTTTTTGAGAGTAAAACATCTGGAAAGAAAACTTAGACAAATAAAGTTTTCCAGAGGAGTATTTTGAATGTTCAGGTCGTCTACTTACGGAAGTAATTCCACCCTCCCCCGGGGTGCCTAAATGTAACTGGGATTGGGTCCTTGATTTGTGCCCTTTACAAACGTCCTTCCAGAGTTATCTGTTGCTTGCTTCTCCAAGAGCATCTGATGTATGTTGGATAGCAGCCGGTAGGGACAGTCTTGGAAAAAAAGGAACTGCAAAGGTTCCCCAGGAACAGGCAGAAAACAAGTAAATCCTGTTAGTCGTGACTCTGTGCATGTGCAGAAAAAGCCCCTTTTAACTTTTTGATGAATGATACCTAAAGTTCGGAGATCTGTGTTTTATGTATACTCTCTTAAAACATGTGAAATCATGTCTTTTTCTTTGAATGCAGTAAAGGCTGTTTTAAAAAACAGCACATTACTGGACCATGTTAGTAGCAGATTCAGATGGATGGTTTGATGATATGATAGTTTCTTTCTTAGATGATAATTGTATTTAGAGAATGGTAATGCTACTTTAAGTTATCCTGAGGGTAGTGAGAATGCCTGTTGTTTCGTGCATTTTTCTTTTGCCTCCTTTCAGAATTCAAGCAAAATGGCCAGTGATGGGATTACTGTTTTAAAATACTGTTTTTTTTTCTTTTTTTTTCAAGAGTATTCTGCAGCTTGGAAAGGGGCCAGGGACTCTTTCATGATCTTCACATTCATGGATGTAGTGGATGTTGCTCAGGTACTCTGCTGCTTTGGTCAGAAGTGTCTTGTGGAGCGTATGTTGACTTGCAAAGTTGTTCAGAAATTAAAGCAGACTTTCTTTAGTGAGACGTAAGAGGAATCCTTTCTGTGTGTATTTTTTTAATAGCATACTTAAAACAGCAGCTGCAGGTCTGCTTTCCCCCCCCCCCCCCCCCATTAAGAAGCATCTTTCCAGGCAGTAATTTCAAAGACAGGCCTTGAGTACTTTCTGAAATTCCCCTCTGTGGGGTGATGCACTGAAAAATGCAGCTATTTCTGTTGGGCTGGGAAGGGCTTGAAACTTGGAGAGCTTTGCCAGGTCAGGTTTAGTTATCAGCGTTTGATTACAAATGAAAATGGGTGAGGTTGGCTGAGGTGGGAAGTGCTCGCTGTCTCCTGGGGTATACATCCGAACAGGAATTTCAGGAGCTTTCACCCTTTGTTGTTCTCAAGTGCAAGAAATCTGATGATGGCTCATCTTTGATGTCTGTCAGTTGTTAAGTTTTTCCCACCTCAAGTTGTTCCCTCCACCCCACCCTGCCCTTCTGTTTTGAATAGCAACATCTGAGGGTCAGTGACTAAAGAGTGCAGACTTCCAAGGCAGCAGTACCACAGTATCTCCCCTACCTGTCCTCTGCATTTTGCTCAGAGCAGGGTAACGAAACTTAATGAAGCTTGTGTTAATGCTTTATTATGAAATGTAAAAAGTGCACGTAATTGCTAGTTGGGGCATATGCTGTGGAGTTGTGTTGGAAGCCTTATTCGTGTTAGGTTGCTCTCTTGCAACAGTGGAAAGGGGTCAGAATAAGAAAAAGGGCCTGGACAAAAGGGAGAAGAGTCAGTAGGGCTCTTTGCTCTTGGCTGAGCCAGTGTTAAAACTACCGCAGGTGCCTATTGCAGTCAGAATGGAATTGTCCTGATGTTACTGAGGAGTCTGGACCCGTTTCCTTTAGAAACAACACAGGCATTTCCGTGTACCATGCTTTGCCCTTTTTTTCTTGGGGGTGGAGGGGTATTGCAGCTTTCAGGTTGGTTAGCCTAGCAATCAATAAAGGTAGTTGCCTTTGAATAGGTGCTTTACACAAAAGAACTATTTGATGGGTGGAGGCTGTTTATTCAGAGTGATTCAACTAAGTAATGCTAGGAGAATCTGAATACCTCTTTAAAGATGTAGAGAAAGGGCAGCTGTTTTCACAACAGGATTCACCTGCAGAGTCCCAGTCATCCAGAGAGGCGATGCAGCAGGGAAAAGAAAAGCTGTCAAAATCCCCCACAGGCGTTAGGCTCCTGTACTAAAATAGGTATTCCGAGGACCATTAGAGAGAGGGGCCTTTAGCACCTTGATTCCCTCCCCTGTCTCCTTTTGTGGTGTTCACTGAATGCAACTTTTGCATTTCATTATTTTCCTGCATCTAACCTTCCCCAGTGAATACGTTTAGTATTTAATCTTACTTAATTATTTGTGTTTAATCTTAATTATTTATTCATTTAATCTCATGTATTCAGTCTTTGGGTTTTAAGAGATGTTTTCCCTTCATGAAGACACCCCCTTGCCCTGGTGTCTGAAGTTTCTTTGAGCATCCGTTTGTGCAAGGGCCAGGACTGTGTTTAGAACGCAAGTGTTTGAGAATGACTTTCACACAGTGGCCAAGTGACTTAGAGGTGTAATTTCTGTTGGCTTTGAACATGAAATTGGACTTTTAAGTCACTGGGTTTTTTTTAAAAAAAAGTAAGCATCATGGTTATCTTAAACGTTCTTTATGCTGATTTGCCCAAGTGACTTGCTCAATCGGTTCTAAAAAAACTAAATATATATTGTGGTTAATAATGGAAGTATCAGCTTCTGATGATACTGACAAACTTCATCAACTGTCATTTCCTGGTGGATATTTTAACAGGTGTTAGCATGTAGTTTCTTGACACAGCACAAATGTATGTGTTTTAGGAATGTATCATACCTATATCATCCATCCTTTGTAAATGGAGGTTGATAAGCTATTGACAAACTTGTTAAATTTATTTAGCTATTTGCTTCCTCTCTAAATGTGAGAGAAGCGACATGTTTGTCTGAAGCGTTAGAGAACGTTTGCTTTTATTGGTGATTAGCTGGTGTTAACCAGAACCCGTGTTAGTACTGTTTCCTAGGCAGGTGATGTCTGTATTGAGATGTATCAGTACATAGCAGTGTTTCGATCAGAGCTCTTGCATCCCAGCTATAATTTCCATTCCTGTATCCAGGCCGTACTTTCAAACTGCTAGTGTTACGGTTTGGACATGGGAGGACTGCTTTGGATTTTGCACTAACAAGCAGCAGTACTTCCTCTTATTTCCTTTAGGGAGCAACATCACTTTTAATTTGGACCACTCTCAGCTTTGGGGAGGGGAAAGAGCCTAGCTTTTAAATTCTTATATTTTCTTCTTTTTTTTTTTTTTTATTTTTACAGAGTGCTTTTTCTTTCTTAAATGAAGTTCATTATGTGTCTCACTGCTCTTTGTGTTTTGAGAACATGAGAAGCAGCCTGGGTGTGAATACCTCTGTGCACGTGTGCATTTTTTTCCGATGTTTTTGCAGTTGCATGTGTATTGGGCAGAGTACGTGGCAGTGGCATATTGTGCAGTTGGCATGTGCCTGCCAGCATCATTATCCCTTTCCCCCAAAGCCTTAAGGTATCCTAAATTGGTGTTCACTTGGAAAACTTGCAGTACAACTCAAATATTTTGCTGTCTGTACATCCTGATGCTTTTGGATGGAAGGAAGGAAAGTGGGAGGAGGCTTGCTTTTTAAGTGAGACACTGAAGATCCAGGAAGTGGAGCTGCACGTTACAGAAGCTAGTTGTGGAAGAGATGCAGCTGGATTACTAAAGGCTTTTGTGAGGTTTGACTATATTTTTCTGTGGAAGAATTACAAGTGCAATGACAAGTGCTCCTCTATGGAGGTGTAACCTATGCCTTGCATTTAGCTAATTTGGAAGATATATTTCTTTGGGTCTCTTTTTCTAACAGCTTCAAGTATCATTTATTCTTCCTTATCAGATTGCTCAACCAGGTGTCAGTGCATCTTACCAAGTTTCCAAGTAAGGTTTAAAACTGTGATCCTTGGCAGCTTCTAGAACTAATCTTGGAACAACCTTCAGCCTTTACAGCACATGTGGCTCTTCTGTCTGGTAAGACCTCCTAGCAGTATTCAAACTGGCAGGAGCCTGGTTGTCCATGTTGCAAAAGTATAAAGAGAGCTGTATCACAGTCCACCAAATTCCCTGTTGTGTACTTAGTTTATTATTGGAAACTGCATCTGCTTTGAATAGTGAAGAATTTTATTATTATTATTTTTATCAGTTTTACCAAACTCTTCCTAATCCTTGTGGGAAAAATCTTATATTGTGTGTTGCCATTTCTGCTTTTTTGGAAATGGCAGTGGCAGTCACTTCATGCTCAGCAAAAAGACATGTTGTACCTGACTAGGGGGTGAATTTCTAGGAGTGGGGGAAATGGTCTGTACCTCAGTGTGGATGCCAATTACTTTGGGAGGAAGCCATGCAGATTATAAGCTCTGCAGGAAGGAACTGGTAGATTCTGTGAACTCTACAATCCTGTTAACTACAATTCAAGCAGTTCCCAATATCCACTTGCAAAGCTGTTGGAACTTGTAAGCTCTTTAAATCTAGTGACTGAGGATTTTCCATTGTTCCTTTTCCCTTGAGAAAGAGAAAAAAGATTAAAGTAAGTAGTAAGGTTACTCATCTCAAATGCTTAATAGTCAGCAAATAAAAGTTAAGGTGTCCACAGGACTGTTAAGTGGGCCAAGCTGCACATGATTGTGTCTCATTATGGTTGCTGTTACGTGATTTAGATCAATAGACACGTAAATAGTATGTAGAAGTGGAAAGCATGGCTTCATTTGAATCAACAGCAACACTTTTTTAGGCTTTAGCAGACTAAGATTTTATGTGGAGTATATAGAGCTGAAACCTCTTGAGCATTCACAGCATGAAAGATGCCAGGAAACTTGAAAAAACAGAAACACTATCAGTGCCTTTGTATTTTTCTGGTGCTTGAAATTCCTACAGGTGTAGTTATAAAGTCAGTGCATATATTTTAGGAGCCTATTCAATAAACAGCAAACTGAGTTTGAGATGTAATAGTCCGATTGGCTAAATTCCCTTTTCTCCTGGTTTTGGACATAGTTGAAACAGTGTGGCCATCCCTGCATCTCTTTTCCCAACCCTAGAGGCAATGCTTTAACCTTCTTGAGTATATTCCCTCTGGTGAGTGGGAGGAGGACGTGTCCTTCCCAGGCCTGTCCTTCCCTGCAGGAAAAAAAAGGAGAATGTAGAGAGTTCTCCCTGAGGATGGATCTGAGGCAGGGATGGCCCCTGCTTGTTTGGGGCCAGAGTTTTTATTTACATCATTGCGTAACTCTTATTCTCTGTAGAAAAGATGTAGGTTAGTAGATTTGGAACGTCACAGACTTGCATCTGGCCATGGTCTGCCCGATAGTCGGCATGTGCTAGTATTGCACAGTGAACGATCCTGATGCCTGCATGGGGTCGTCCTAGAGTACTGAGCGACCCTGTGCAGAAGGATCTGCTGTTCTCTGACTTATGACCTGGTACACTGGCAGTTGCTCTCATGCCTGCGCTGCCTGAATCACTTGACTTGCAGTAAATGTTTCCGTTTGTGTACTCACTGTTTTTTTAAAATGTTCACTAACAAGTATTTAGGCCAAAAATAATCTGTGTTGGACAGGAAGATACCAGCAGCATGTACAAGTTACATGCTGTAGTTATTGTCTAAGCTAGTGGTTCAAATGGGTCTGCACAACTCAGTAGCACAGGTCTGGATCGGGGAAGTCCAGATGGCTGATATAAAATTTTCCACAGTTTATGGTAATGGATTTTTATACAAGCTCCCTAATCCAAAGACCCAAGGAATGAGCTGGTGGTGGTCTTTGTTTAATTCCCAGTACACAGATGCCAAGTGTTAGGCTTTGATTTCCTACACCGTAAACTCTTTGGGGCAGGGATCAGCATTCGATTACTAAGTTTTGAAAAGCCACCTAACACATCGTAGAACTGACCTGCTAGGCCCTACTTCTGCATAAATATTTAATTATAACTATCTTCTTACTCCATAATGGAGTCTGTCCAGATAGGAAGGTTGAGGTATGCTGGGAACCTGCACTGCTGCTTTTGAGGTGTCTGTGTATAAACAGACAGCTTTGGTTGCAAAGCAGAATTTGGGAAACTTTCTTATAAATGCCTAGTTTGCATATCAGATACAAAAATTCTTTTTTTTTCCTTTTTAATACACATGTTATTTGGTTTAGAAACAAATACAATGCTACATTTAATACATATTTTAAAGTGTCACAGTCAGACCATGTTCTTCTCTTTCTTTCTTTTAGGTCTGTGTATAAAAATGCTAAGTGTTAAGATTCTGAAATTGAGAAATTAGAAGCAGAAATTGCGAGTAGAAAGACGTACCCCCCTCAATACATCACATTTTCAGGACTGAAATTAAGTTAAATTGCTGGCTCTTGCCATTCAGAAATTAATCTAATTCTCTTGCCTTAAGTGACTTGCACTGTAGCTTAAAACTGAATTCTTAAGTCATCCCAATAGTGATGTATATATCATTTGTTATGTTTATAGAACATGAAAGCTTACTGAGTAATGGAAACATCTAGAAATTAGACCTCCAGAGAAGACTCCCTTTTTAATCAGGTTACTTACTTGTATTAAACCAAACCAAATTTAAAACATGTGGGCTCATGTACTAAACTAGTTGCATTTTCAACACTCCAGGGGTCTGTCTGGGAGTTTATCAGTGCATTGCTGTATTCTGTTCCAGCTGGTTTTATAGGAGCAGTTTGGTGTTACTAAGGTTGGAATAAGCTGATGTCAGATTTTTGTCCACAGTGCATAGCAAGTAGAGGTCAAACACTTGTACAGTCGGTGATACTGTGACTTGTTAAGAATGTGTGCAGCAGGTCGCTTTTCAAAACATCTTTTGAAAAGCAGCCTGTGATAGCAGTGCCATGTATAAGAGAAATGCATCTTCCTCTGGCATCAGCAAATGGATGCATCCAATCAAATTGGACTGCTGAGCATGTTTAGTCATGTTGCTGTAATAAGCTCTGAGAGTAGGAATGGGTTCTGCCCTGCTGTACTTCATGAAGATTTGAGTGAATTTGGCTGGTTTGTTCCAGAGAACTCCTGTTTGTATCTGCTCCTTTTGTACCGGCTATAGAGAGGGAAAGGAGTTGATTTTGTTTCTGAACACTGAAGGGGGGTTTCTTTGCAGTTTCGGTCAGCTGACATTACTCTACTGAATTTTACCTCTTCCTTAGAATAAAATAGATTCACAAGTGATTCTTGGAAATGTCAGTGTTCCGGGTGTTGATAGTGTACTTATATGTACTTGGGTTTGAGACTCCCCTTAAACGGAGTATTGGGAACCCTTCTCTTTCACTTCCGGCATCACTATTCTTCTGTCCCAGTGAATCATCATCCTGCAACATCGCAGATGTAAAATTTGCTGTGGTGGGGGTTATCTTCTTTGCCTTTTTTTTTTTTTTTTTTTTTTTTGCCTTGACACAGATTAGCCTCGTGGCTCTCAAGGCATTTTTAAAATTCGCTGGGGGTGGAGGGAGAAGGGATGCACATGCATTTATGTTGGAGGCAAGTCTAGATCATGCCAAGCAGTGATCCTGCAAACAATTTAAACACAGATATAATTCTACTTAAGTAGGTTGTTCCATTTAAGTCAAAATACTGGCAGGGGTGAAGGTAAGGGAAGTGTTTCAGGACTGAGGCCTGCGTTTAACTTTCAGAAAAAGTATTCATGACACAAGCCAGAATCTTTAACCCCTACGAGCTGTAACTCAGAACTTGTCTTACTGACTTTAGTTCCTGACCTACTTGAGAAAAGATTACTCAGCTCGAGGAAGTGTAGCAATTCTTCTGTGGTCTCTGAAGAGTTGGCTTTGAAGAAATACTGGAATAAACATCACAATAAACTCAAATTCCTTCAACGTGGTGCCTGCAAGAGTTAACGAAAGCACTCCAACAGCTCCTGCACTCTGTGTATGTGTGCATATTTTCCTAATCTTGACACGGGGTCCGAGCGGCAGACTTGGATGGTGTGCAAAAAGTTGGCTTGGCTGTCACTTTGTCACTCCCCAAATCCGGCTGCAGCTCAGCATAGGGACACTCCCCTCTGCTGGGGTTACTGACTACGGGTAGCCTAAAACCTGCACCTGGGGGGTTGGCAGGACCAGGAGGTGCCCTGGACACACCTGGCATCTCCTCACGCTACTCCCTGCCTTCCCTGCTTCTCGAAGATGCCTTGCACCTCAGTTGCGCTCTGGGGTTGGTCCAAGTGCGTTTTGTGCTGCTCTGGTGTCATCGTTTCGCTGGGGAGCTGCTGCCTCTGAGGATGGGGGCTGCTTTGAACCGATGCTGGCGGACAGCGCTCGCCTGTGGGGAGAGTGTAAGAGGTGGGGTGGACGGAGCGTGGATCTTTCATGTTGGTGATGAAGTCCTACGGGCAACTTGGGCCTCAGCCATCTGTAAAGAAAACTACGTTTCCTTAAGCCCACAGCATGCTCTCAAAAATTGCTTCTGACCAGAGGCTAGAAAAGAAAGCTGACTTTTCTTTTTCTTTTCCTTTTCCGTTTTTATTTTATTTATTTATTTATTTTTTGCTTAGATTTCCTTGGAAAGGCTGCCAGTGGCCACCTCGCCCCACCCTGCAGACGTGTGGGTGGGAGTGGGGGTAGCCGGCAGGAGGGAACATCACCAAAAAGGCAGAGCGACTTGGCCCTGGGCCACAAACAGGAGCAGGAACAGCTGCCTGGATGGCCCCCGGAGCCTCACTGATGTCAGCATAACCAGCACTCCTTAAAACTGCGCAGTGTGCCTGTGGGGCGGGGGGGGGGGGGCAGGTCTGGGAGCAGGTTTAGGGGGAGAGTAGTCAGTAAAACAACTTCTGCTACTTTTTCTTTTTTCCCCTCTCCAAACAGATCTCTGCTTTCTGTAGGAATGGGAAGGTTTTGGACGAGTGAGTTAGAGTTATGAGAATTCATAAAAGTAGAAGAAATTGCCAAAAGCAGGGAGCAGAAGGAGTATGCTTTGCAAAATTGGTGTGGGTCTGTGGTGTGTCTGCTTGCTTGCTTTTCTTTTTTTGAAGAGAAGCGTGGCTGGGAGCAGTGTGGTGCTGTTGGGTAAATGTGTTAGTGACATTCCTTTCTCCCTCCTCTGTGTTGTCTCTGAGAACCTGTCATATCGTGACAGATCATACTGTCAAACATCATACTGCATTTGAAAAGTATCTGGCTGGCCTTGGGATGCTGTATAAAATATGACAGGATATGGCATCCTGCAGTGAGCATGTGAAGTGAGCACACTCACTTTGCTCCTGCGCTTGTGCTCCCTTTGCTCTTTCTCTCTTGGATGGAGGGGGAGAAGACGCATCAGAACGCAGCTGTTTGCAACTCCTTTCCACTCCCCCTAATTATGCTGGAGAGGTGACACGTCATTTTACTGATCAGGTTTACTGAAGCTGTCTTACCTTGTATGTTGATATTGAGGGCCCACGATGACGGAAGCCGCTCTGTGATTAAAGGCTGTAGGACCGTCTGTCTGTCCTCCATGTCATGGGGCTCACAGTGCAAAATGACCCCTGTAGTTGGTACTGAACTGAGTAAGTCTTGAGTTCCTCTCAGTCCAAAGAAGTTTTCTTCCAAGTCACAAGAGACATGTAGCTTGAAATGCTGAGGGGAGAAGATACCAGCTTTTCCAGAATCATACTACTTGAATGCAGAACAAGGTTGGACTGGATGTGAAACTAGATTCCAGGGTGACGTGATGATTGCAGTCTGTGTTGGCTTTGCTTCTTCCCACAGCTGGGGAGTTGATTTTCCCAGTAGACCTGTGCCAGCATAGGCCTCCTTCTAGTCGTGGGGTGTTACCCCAATGCAGGAGTCATGCTTGAATCGCTTGGAAGCGGTATGCAGTGCACAAATCTAGGCAACAGGGGTAAGCTGACCTATCCAGGCTTGTTGCAGAGCTGAATTTGCAAAATGCTGTCTCCATCAAGGCCACTGCAATAAGTTGCAGAGATTCTATGCTTTGAAAAACAAAAAGGAAACAGTATAGCATAGGTGAGTTTTGTTTTGCTTCTTTTTGAGGCTGATTTTTTTTTTTGTTAATTCAGGTTGATTTTACAAGTAGGTTTAATATTTCTTATTTCAGAATTCTTTTAGTAATTAGCAAAAATGACACAAGGTCACAGCAGTCAAATGGGATACAATAAGCATTTACTTGTGTTCTTTTCAGTCAGGACAGTGGCGTGAAGAATTTATTTATTGAAGGTCACAGAGTGAGACAGTGACAGAGGCAGGAAAAGAACCCAAATATTCTAAATCCAGTCCTGTGTCTTTAACCATGCTTCCTGTCTAGGCAGATGAACCCACATTAAACCCTTGAATCACAAGCAGATGACATTCAAGTACTAGTAGCATTGTAAAATATAGCTAGGGCTAATATATTTGCTCTGACTTTCATCTTGAGTGCCTGGTGGAACACCTGTAAGTATTTACATTTTAACATGAGCTTTTGTGCTTGTGAAAGCAGACAATTTGACAGCAATGACCTCTTGCACAAAAGCCTGAATAAGTGATGAACTTCCAACAAATCCATGACCTGAACTCTGCTGGATGCATATTGAAGGCGACAAGTTAATATGGCCTGTGTTAGTACCAGCAAGAGGCCTGGCTCTGTGCTGACTCTTCTGTCGAAGGTGGTCTACAAACATGCCTCTAACCACTCTCCCTGCCCAAAGGCCTTGCAGTAAGTCCTGAAAATAAGAGTGCCTGTACTCACTGCTTAGGTGAGGACCTTAGACAATTAGTGCAGAAATGACTTCAGATTTCAGTGGTTGCTGTGGTTTCTCATCCTGCTGCTCTGCTCTGACCATGTGTGAAGGATTCAGTTTGTGCAGCAGAGAAGGCAAAAGGATAGATGCGTCTCTTTCGTCCAAGTGCTGCACTTCAAAATTCACTGTACTTAAATTGAATACAGTGATAGTTAAAACTTCAATTATGGGCAGCTCTGAAGCTGGACACGTCTCTGCAGCAAGCATGGTAAGCCCCAGCTGTCAGACAGGGAAGACTGCTGTGGTATGATAACCTCTTAAATCACCCTGATCTGAATCACTCTGAAGCTGTGGTTCTGGGGACGTTTCCCCAGGACTGTTCTGTCTGGGAACAAGCAGTTCCTGGTACCTGCTTCTTTAATGAAACTTTGGTTTGAGGGGGCGAACGCCCCTTCAAGTAGGCACTTCTGCTGAAAGAAGTGCCTGTGGATCTGAGGCTGAAGGTTTCTTAAATTCTGTAGAGTAAGTCATGCTGCATTTTACCCCTGTGAAACTGAAAACTAGAGGGAGTCCTAAGCGTATCTAATACCAAGACTGACCAAAAGGCCATCTTGTCCAGGATGCTGACTAGCATTGGAATATCTAGGCAGGGTTTGGCAATAGGCAAATGTCGGTAATGCTTTCCTAGCATAGTCTTGCAGCAGTATGCAGCTTCTGGAATCTCTTGAGCCAAAAGATTTTTATAAAGGTTTAGTATTTAGGTTCAATAACCCTCCCCTCTTTTTTTTGAGCTTGTGCAATGGCTTTTTGAGTCTGTGCAGATACTTGGCATGTGATGGTCAGTTTTACAGTTTAACTACATGCCTTTTTGGAGGGGGGGGGTTGAAAAAAAACTCTGAAGCAGTCATTTGATGCTTCTGCTGATACCATTTAGTACTTATGCTACAAGAAAGAATGAGCCTTTTCCATGCCTTTCAGGATTTTGTGGACCTCTGTCATATAGCTTCTGTGGCCCTTCTCCGAGTTTGGATCCCTGATCTGAAAATCAGTTATTAGGCAGAAGCTTTTCTGTGTTTTTGATTATGTTGTTCACTGAACACTTGTTAAAGCTACAGTTTGCTTTGTTAACATCTATCACAGACACATGCCAGAAGTACTTTATTTGCCTACATATTTATTGCTGTTAAGACATGCTTAACTTGGATAGGCTTAAAGATTTCCAGGTGTTGCCAGGATTCTCTTCTTCAGCAGCTTTTTGGGGGAAACTTTCTCAGTATTGACAGATTGCAGGGAGGAGATGCTTTCTTGTTAGGGTGTTCATAGATTTGGCTCAGTTATTTCTGTAACTGCTTGATTAAATGATGCTTTGCTCTCTGCCTTCTTTCTCAGGTACACTGCTGATTTCTAAAGACAGTGTTCCTGTATCCTTCCACTTGATATATTTTTTTCCCCTACAGATGGCAGCCTGAAGCACTCCCTGCACATCTAAAACTTTAGTAAATGGAACTTACCCAGAGACAATGGGCATTTGTCCTGGCCAGCTGGGGGGTATTTCTTTGAGCTCCACCCAAATCCATGTGAGACTATCCACAAAAAGTTAGCCTGCTTTCTTCATCCAAATTCTAGCATGCTTATACTGGATGAAAACTAGGATTCACTCATCTGTTTTGTCCGAACATGTATCAGAAGAATTATTTTGAGCTCCATGAAGTAAAATGTTTATTGATACAACTCCGTTATGCTCCCATCCCCTTCTCTTAGTAACTTCTCAAACTGCTTGTCCACCTGTAAGATTGCTGCATGTTGCTAGACTTCAAAATTTTAATTTTTGCAAGCAAAGGAATTTTGCTGCAGTAGTAACCATACCACTGGTATTTACTTTGTTAGATCACTGCAAGGGTGCTTCAAATTCAGAGGCTACAACACTACTGAAATGCAGTCACTTCTGAAGCAGCGAGTGAGAAAGGAGAAGTTTAGATCAGGTCATGCCAACCCCTTTCTCTATGTAAAGTGCTGTTGCATTCTTCAGGACTGCCATAACCTGAAAAGGAAGCTTGGCTTTTAGAGTCCTGCCTTAACATATGTACCAAATGATGTGTGTTACTTGATTTGTCTCTAGCTGATAGAAAACTTTATTCCAACTTACCGGAACTTGGTACTTGGTTGCAAGTAATAGGAATGGTGATGCTACGAATTTCAAACCTTTTCGGTAAAGAAAGTATTTCATAATCAGAACTCAGTTTTATCCAGGTTACTTATTAAGCTTTTCAGGGTTTATAAAATGCAGTGGTCTTGGGAGAAACAGATCCTGTTTGTGGTGTTACGCTGATTGATAATGATAGTCTTTCAATGTAGCTGTGTATGAAACCATTTTAAGAAGCTGTTCAGCACTTTGTACTGTACTCTGGGCTCATGCAACGTTTGGAAGTAACGAGCAGCATGTTTTGGGGGAAGAGGAAAAGGAGTTGTCCTTTAAAACTGTCCAGCCGTGTTTGCAGTTCTGACTGTTGAATTCAGACTTTGTCTTGTAGTGCTCTGCTCTGTTCATTTAGTATCCTAAAGGCTGCATAAAGACTATGGAATTGAGCCCTAATGTGGCATATGCTTTGCAAGTCTCTGTCTGCTCTTGGGTGTTAGATGAAGAAAACCCAAAAGCCAATGTGAAATCATTGTGTATATTTAAATAGTTGGGTGTGTTTATGTTGCTGCTGTTAGAATTATTTTGTTAACTGCCTTTTTTGTGAGGGTATGTATCTTACATAACTGGATGCTTTTAAAAGTTTGTAGAAAAAAGATGATCAGGCTGTAGACTTTCTGTACTTGTTCCTCCTGCCTTCCAAAAGAAGTTCATTTTCAACTGGATCAGTTCCCTAATCTGACTTGCTGTGCAGCTGGTTTAGCTGTGCTGACACAAAGGAGGCAGTGGAGAAGACATAGCAGGAAAAAACAGGACTTGTGCTTCTGGTTGCAGTACACATAGGACAGATTTAAAATGACCGTACAATCCATTGCTGAGACCATCAAATCTTTGCAGCGAAGGAAGAACCAGGAGGAAAAGTAGAACAAACAAATAGGATGCCCTTTTGCCAATTCACCTCTGCTGAGGTGTCAAATCAAGTTTAAGTGAAACAGAAGGCCTTGCTTGCTAGGATGGATCGTGCAGTCTATGCAGCTATGCTGCTTAGTTGCTTAATTCCTGCAAACAGAGCCTAATCCAAGCTGTGCTTCATGGGCGGGGGGTTATTAACAATGTCTGTTTTATCTGTCCTCATCTGTAGAAACTGCATCTGCTCTGTTGGTGGTTTAGGATCTTTGCAGGCTTGAAGCTGCAATGTTGAAAGAATACTTCAGTCTTTTTTCTTTCTTTTTTTTTTTTTTTTTTTTTTTTTTTGAGGCTGCTTCATTTATATCTTGTATACCTATATCTGCATTCTGGCTTCCAGCTTTGTTAAAGGTATGTGAAAGTGTAAGCATCTGCTCCATGGTTAATATCAGTTCATAGGTATCTTTATACTGTGATGTCAATAGCATTTTGAGAGACTGGCAGGCTTATGTTAATAGAGTCACTTCTTCCCCATGCATGCACCTTTTCCTTTGCCCACTTGCCCCTGTCTTTCAGATACATTGTGGTATTTGCCTTCAAAGCTTGCATTTAACACCACTTGTATTTAATGCTTTTTTCCCCCACCACTTCAAGACAAGTATTCTTCCAGATATGTGACTACAAACAATGCAAAGGGAAAAATCTCAATGGAGATCGTGTGTGATGTTTGCTACCTCTTTGAAGCTGCCTTTTGATTAAGAGTCTTTGCCTGGATAACTAAAAAAGTTCATAATGACGTTGAATTAGTGACCTCAGAACAGTTTCCTTGGCAACTTAAATGTTCATTTGGCATTGTGATTTGAAGAAGTAATTTATAATCTACAACAAAACCAGACTAAGGAGGGCTTTTTGTTTTTGTTTGTCGTAATTTGTTTATCCCCTCTCCTCTAGCTCCTGTGGTTGTGCTTTAGTTCACCTCCTCTTCAGAGGTGCTGATGCAAGTATGTGTGGGGTTTCTCTGTAAACCTAATCACTAAAACGATCCAGGTAACCACTCCCCTTCCATTTTTTCTTTCTTTCTGTCAACAGCCACACCCCACAAACTCTTGTATTGATTGCTAAAGGGGAAGCAAACTGTAAGCTTTCCCGGGTATAAGAGTGAGGAGCTGGAGAAAGGGGAAGAGCTTCTGGACCCTCAGTGCAAGCATCACCGAGCTACGTGCTGTTTGCATAAACAGGCTTTAGAGATTCAGCTGCCAGAGAGTCTCATCTGCCCACCTTGCTGCACATTCACTCTGAGCTCTCTTGCTACGAAGCACTTTATTGCATTAGCAGAACAAAAAATGTATTGTTTTTGTAAATTGTGTCTCATTTAGTTGTTCTTTCTGCCCCGAGTTGATTTCCATCTTAACAGAGTCACTTTCTTAATTATGCTTGATATTGTGTAAGGAGATCGTATTTCATCATGTAAGATTGTGGTCCAGGTTTTGTTTTGGCTGAAGTGGTACAAATCTGGAGCAACTTTGCCAATGTTGGTGCAGTGTCTTTTGTGGAACAAGGCGGTCTGTGTAGCCAGGAGCAGAATGTCCATTTCTGAATAGAGAAGTAAAATAATAGTGAAGATTGATGTAGGTTTTATTTGACTGCTCAAACTTCTGTTGTAAGATATGGAACTAAAAATACGCTAAAGACCAAGTAAGTATAAGAACTGCAGCAGCACATTTACAAAAATGTTGTCTAGTTGCAAATGAATATGGACTATGAAGGAGCTCTATGGCTTGTGCACACTTGATTTCTATCAGTGGTTATCATCAGTTACAATAGTCCATTTGTTTTTAGATTTCTAAAGTTATTTTTATAACTATCTTGGGAAGTAGCGTGTAGAACAGGATGGCATGTAGAAATCTAAAACTCCAGTCAAAAGACACCTCCTTTTTCTGTCTACGTGTTGCAGCTGTCTATCTCTTGACAGCAGGCAGCATTGTGGAGAATGTGAAGTTTTAGCACTGAAGCATGAAAGAGTGAATTAAGGAGTTCTGAACTTAGAATATTTTTATTTTCTAGGGAATTTGAGTCTCTACTATTCCAGACTGCTTGTGGAGGGTTTTGCTTTGTTTTGTGTTGTTCTCAGTAACTCTTCCTATCCATAATAGGAGAAATTGAGACAGGTAGCTGTCTCTGATTTTCTTAGTTATTCTATAGTGTAGTGATCAGATGAATTGGAGTCAGATGCATTGATACTCAGTTGGGTCACTATGTGAAAAAGAGAGAGGTTTTTGTTTGTTTGTTTTGGGTTTTTTTATTGGAGAGGGGAGGAAGAAAGGGGAGATTTCACTTCCTTCACGAAGCAGATTTTTCTGTTAGATAATATTACTTGAAGGATGTTAGCACAGGTAATCTCATTTTGGTTTGGATCATGTTGTTTTTGTATAAACTATAGATATAGATAGAATGTATTTATATCTTTTCATCTCCCGTAATGACACTTGGAAAAGTAGAGGATATTGTGGAAGGAGTCAATATACAGCAAATTCCCTCCAACAATTCAGTGCCGTGAGTATAGTATTTGCGTTCCAGAGTACATGAATATGGATGTGCATTTTTGTACCATGCAAGCAAACTGGCAAGGGAAAGGTGTAATACATCTTAAAGTTTTCCATAAGAACTTTTTAAAAAAAAAAAAAAAAAAAAAGCGGTATGTTCAGTTTCACAGGTGTGTTTGCAGAATTTTGCTTGAAAACTGTGCTTAGGGGTTAGAGCATGGTGCTTTGAGAAGCTGGGTTTTGGTGGTGTGACTAAACATAATGTTTAGTCCTTCCCTCTTTTTGCCCAGGCTTTTTATTATTCCAGTCTGGATTGGGATATGATTTTCCTTTTAGCTGATATATTTGCACTGGTGTAATTATTGAACTGAAAGTAGGTGGGCCGAGGAAGCAGGCATGAGCTGCTTCACCGGCCGGTACTAGCGTTTAGCAGTGAGGGTTGCGCTCCTCTTACCTTTCTCTGTGTGTAGGTGAAGCCTGATGCTTCTATCTGCAAAACAAGGTTAAACCTTTCCAAAACACTTGTACGTTGTAAGATTTGCAGGCTGTTTGGTGCTTTTGAAGGTTACAGGGTTGTTTGGCGGGAGGCGGGGCGGGGGGGGGGGGGGAAGCTAAATTTTGCATGGCTTTTAAGCCTCTGCTGTTTGAGAGCCTGGCATTAAAGGAGCTGGGAATCCTCTTGGAGGGAGGAAAAGGACAAGCTAGCCTTGGCACCTGGGGCCTGGCTATTATGTTGTGCTTCCTCTCGGAGGCATGCGGGGCTCCCTGGAACGGTGTTCTCACAGCAAATGGAGGAAGTTGCTCCAGCAGCAGCAGCAATCCTGGATATCTCCTCACGCTGGGCGGGGTGGGGGATGGGGCAGGGTGGTGACGGAGGGTTTCACAAAGAGCACCAAAGGGAGGGAAAAAAAAGAGTTCTGAGTTTCATGCAAAGTTAGAGAAACTGTTAAGAAAACTTCACGCTCTGGAGGCCGGGAGGGTTGCGGAGCCGAGATTGTTTCCCCTGGCGGCTGGGCCGGTGCGGAGGGAAGGAGCAGGGGAAGGACGGCGGGGGGGGGCGGCTCCCCTGCCTGCTTGCTGACTAAACGGCTCTGTCAGCCGGCGGTCGGCGCGGCCTGGGGAGCCGCGATAGCTCCTGGAGGGCGGGAGCGGCCGCGCGGCGGGGAAGGGCCGGGCCGGGCCGGGCCGGGCCTCCTCCCTGTGCCCGCCCGCGGCGGCTGCCTCGGCCCCCCGCGACGACGTCCCGCCCGGTCCCGCAGCGCGGGGCCGTCGGGGCCCGCCGAGCACCCCGCCGCCGCCGCCCAAAGGGCCCGGAGCGCCCCGCGGCCCGCGCCGGGCGGTGCGAGAGGCGGCGCCGGCGGCCTGGCGGCCCGGCGCGGGGATGCCCCGGCCTTGCCTCGGCCGGCCCGGGCCGCGCTGCCGCGCCGGGCGCCGCTCTCCGCGGCAGGTAGAGCCGGGCCCTGGCGAGCGCTGCCCCGCCGCTCTCGAAAAGCAGGCAGCGAGCGCTGGCTCCTGCCCAAGTGTAAAGTTTCCTTTCTTGGCCTTGAAGGCAGATGTAGCCCAGGGCAGCCCTTACACCGAGCGGGAGGCATTTGTGATGCTGCTTTCAAGGCGATAAGTGTGAAAAGCTCTTTTCTTTTTTTCTTGTTATTGCTCCTTTGTTTGTTTGTTTCATAAATTGCGTGGTGTAAAATTGGGATAACCTTGGAACTGCTGCGGCTTCCTCCCCACCTGCACCCCCATGTAAGCAAAGGATGGGTACCTGTGAATCACTTTTATACCTATTTAACTTCTCCTGTCCCGGCGGTGAAAGACAGAGAAGGACCCTGCCCTGACAGGCAGAAAGGGTGTGTCTCATGTGTCTGAGGTCAACTGAGTTAGCTGAACAGAATAATAATTAAAAAAAAAAAAAACTCTCTTGATGCTCGCTTAGGTACAGCCTACCATGTCCAAAACTGTGTTTGTGGCTGTGTGAGACCAGTTAATATGTTAACCTGCAGCTTAATGAACATTGAGATGGCTTTTTAGTAATGTTAATCTGACTCAATTGAGCTAACGTGATTGTAGTCATGCCCACGCGGACAGCTTGCTAAAGGCTCAAGTCACAGGACAGCACTGGTGTGGCCTGCTTAAGGTGATGGGTGTTTTTTTTTTGTTTGTTTGTTTGTTTGTTTTTTGCCAAAGATGAATACACTGAAAAAAATCAAGATGAGTAGAGGTTATAGGGAAAAAAAAAGTTTATATTGTGATGTGGAAATCTGTAGATCTCAGGGAGGAGCTGCTGTGTCTTACCTATGTGCAGCTCCCATTGCCTTCGTGCAGCTCTCGGATAGGTGTGTTGTGCCTGGCGCTCCTCCCCAGCACACCTGAGAGCTGTCTGATGTACGTGGCGAATGGCAGCGTGATTTCATAGCATTCCTCTGCTGAGAGGCCTTGCAGATGAACGGGGCAGATGGGCTTCTGTCACTTGTCCTCAACTATTCAGATGTTTGCTGCTTGGTGTGGAAAGGTTATAAAGCCCTAAAACAGCTAAGAAACTCCTCAGTTTCCATTCTCTTGTAAATACTCCCCCTATGATAGGCTAGAAGAGTGAACACTTCTGAGAGGGTGTTAAAATTGATAAAATTTGGACCCTGAAATATAAATAGCTTTCTTTTCTGCTTACTGTAGGTTAAAAGGCTTTCCCCCTCCCCCCTCCCCCCAAGCAGAGGAAAGGATCTTCAGGAGATAAGAAACCACTCAGATTTTTAAAAGCTACTGTTAAGCCAGGTGCATATCATCTGGTTTTTTTTAAAGCAGTCAGATTATCCTTGATTCTATGAAAATGGGTTTATTTTGAAACAAGAGGGGTATGTAACTGCTTGAGTGCTTAGACATAGGGTCAGAAATGCTGAATAACTGCAATTCCTGCTAACTTCACAAGGAACGCTTCTGGAAACAGCTCTTGATGCATCGAGTATAAAGCACTACAAGTGCAGGTAAATAGTTCTTTAAAATATTTTGGCACACTAAGAAAACTTCAGTGAGTGCTACTTGGAAGCTGAACACTTGACTTTTCTTGGATAAGATCAGTTTAAATAGGTGGGTTTTTCTTCCTTCTGTATGTATGAGAGAGGGGAACAGAAGGGCAAGTAGAAAAAAAATTGGAGAAAAGACCTAGCTGCTGACTTGGGCGACTTGTTTGACCTTCTTAGCCTTATGTGCTTGTCGGTGGTTCCCAGCCAAAGGCTCTCGCTTTGAGAGAGCCTTGCTTCTCGTGCTGAACTATTTTTCCACGCACTGAATGAATGCAGTACGTTAACACTCCTGTAAGTCCCAGAATTGCTTGGCTGCCCCTTGCCCTGCCTGCCTCATACTGGCTGAAAAGGTACCATTGTTTGTTCTGCAAACAGTGGGTGATGTTTGTTTCCAAGGTGACTGTGGCTCTGTTGCTGCACTCCTGTACAAAAAGGAAAAGAAAAGAAAGGAGAGAGGGGAAAAAAAAAAAAAGCTTTAAACACCTGAGAGCATCCCGCTTGCACCAGAGACACTGGAGGGGAGGAAAGAGCTGCTTGTTGTAGCTCTCTGAGCTGTTTATTAGAACGGCAAACAAAACGTCAGTAAACAGAGAAGTGGCAGTGCGTGCACTTGGTTTATGCTACACAACACTCTTCACTACTACACGGTTGAACTATTGAAACAAGTGATTGTTTCTAAAGATGTGTGTCTCTGAGGAGAAGAATTAAGGTCTCTCTTGAATATATTGATTAAATGTTGTTTGCAGTTTGAGTTTACAGTAGTATCATTCTGCTGTCTTCACTTGCTTAAATAGGAGGATGTTCTGAAGACTTTGTTCAAGCAAGGATGTCTGAGCTTCCTAAAAGGAAAGTCGAAAGAGAATACTCAGCAGTTCTATTAGCCCTGTAGATTTTCAGGTTGTTTTGAAAAACAACTATTGGCGGTTAAATTATGCATCCCATAGGAAGAAAACTCCGGTAATCAATTCTTTCCTTGCTCTTGTATATTCTTGGAAGGCATATGGTACTCACAGAGGCTCTTACTAAAAACATTTAAAACAGAATAATGATTTTTTTTTTAAATGTCTAGGGGGTTAATTAGAATTATTTTTCCCGTACTTTCTGTGCTATCTTCCTATCTACTGGTACATCTGTTTAGTGTGGGGGGACTTAGTTTTTTTTCCTCTTTTTTAAATTGGTCACGGATGCTGCTAGTAGAACTTTGCCTCCCCCCCATCAGGTTTGGTACAGTTCATGCGCAGGTTTCAGTAAACATTAACCACTTTTATCAGGGCTTGGAGCGTGCTGAATGGTTAGCAAAGAGCATGCACTGAGAGAGACAGAGAAAATGAACAAGTCCAAGGTCAAAAGGATGGTAGATTTTTCTTTGTTAAAATAAGGAGTGGAGACAGTTGACAACACTTCATGGAGAAAAGTAGGTCTATGTGGAAGAGTTTGTTTCTTGTCCTTAAGTTTTCATCCAAGTGAAAGTATTTGGTACTGTGAAGAGTATGTATATCTTTATTTTTTTCTTTTATGGATAGATGATTAGGCCACATCAACTCTCCTCATACTGTTAGTGACTTGAGAAGTGAACTCCCCATGCCTCTAATCAGTGCAGAGCATAGTATAACCTTGGTTCTCACTCTCCCATCTTTATATGAGCCTGCTCTTTCCCAGTATCATCCAAACTCCCGTTGACTTCAGTAGTGCCAGGCTGAGCATGGGGAGCAGGAGATCACACTTCCATTGCATGAAGTAATGATGCAAATGTCCCGACTGAGCAGAGTTAGATAAGAAATTGTTTGGTTTAGAATTTTGCCTTGTCTTTCTCTTGAGTGACTTGGATACTTTTCTCTGGCTCTTCGAGGGATGCGGTGCTGGTAATTTTTGCTGTAAAGTGATTTGCTCTAGTAATTAAAAGAAATTGTTCCGCTTAGCAATGAAAACGAGATAAAGTGCAATTAATTAAATGATTTTAAGTGGGGATATGAAAGAAAGCATTTTAAGAAGAGCATGTGACCTGCCTTAATAAATTTTGCTGATGTCAGAGTTCAAATTCTAAGTTTTTTTTTAATTGTGCAAATCAACATATCCCGTTCCTCTTAACTCCATTCTAGTAATATTTTGCAAAAGAATGAAGCAGCAGCATTCACCTGCGTTTTCGCTAGAAAATAAATTCACTGGAAGATTGGACTTCTTTGGAAAAATACACATTTACTTAAATGACGTATCAAATGCAAAAGAAATCCAACCACTCTGCAGATGATCTGATCATCTGCAGTTTGAGAGACTCTGCATCTGCATCTGTAGTTTGAGAAACACCCTCTGCTGCATGCACCTCAAATAAGAAACGTGTGCACACATCATCTTTGTGGTGACACAGATGATTCAGTGCAGGAAACGAGAAGAATCTCATTCAGCAGTTGAGCATTTGTGGGGTGGGGGTGCGAGGCGGTCATGGTGTTCAACATACTCGCTTAGCAAGCTACGGGCTCTTTTCTTCCTTGAATTTATACTGATTTAAATCAGGGCTCATATGTGAAGCACCAGTGCGAAAGGTGGCTTTCCTGTTGGTCCTGGCTGAATCAACTAGGAGATCAGAGAGAGGCAAGAGGAGTGTTGTTGTTGTTATATATATATATATTTTAATTTTAACTACAGATATTACCTGTCCAGCTCAGAACCATCCCTTGTAGTGTGAGGTGCAAGGGCTCAAATGCTGGTACACGTGTTTGCCGTCCCATGACGGTGGGGACGAAGGGCTGTGAGGGTACCCAGCTGGGCTCGCCAGGGAATTTCAGTGTGCATGGCGAGAGGGCAGTGGGGCTGGCCCCCGTGTCCTCCAGTGGGCCAGTGCAGGGAAGTACCACTGCCCCCGTGGTGGCCCATCTTGTTCCTCCTCTGGCCTGCGTCACCTAGCCCTAGGTGTGGGGGAAGAGGGAGACTCGTGTTGAAGGCAGGCGTGCAATTATGGCCTCTTGGAAGATGCTGTCGTTCATCTATATATAAAATACAGAGTGTGGTTTTGGTCTTAAATATTTGTGGGATTTTAGCAAACCGCTACAAACAAACAAAGTAAACAGCAGCAAAAAGTGACACATTTCAGGCAGGATTTCTATTTTATTTTTCTTTTGCAAGGTAATGTGGAGATTTGTATTCTGTGACTCAGTGTTCCCCTCTCAGTTTGAGAACTTTTTTGTTCATCTCTTATTCACAAGCTGTTAAAGAGCTTTATTTTAAAGTTTTTCAGGAGGCTGAGTTGTAATTTTCTTTCTAACTCTGTTGCTGCATCTCCCACAGCTTTCCAGGCATTTTCATTGCCCTCTGCAAACCTTAAGCAACAAAACAAACGAAAATCAACTTCTTTTCCTAACAAATAGGTAATTTTTTTGAAGCCTTTATATGATCTATGGTGGGAGAGGGAACAAAATCCTGTGTGCAACTTGAATTCTGAAATATGTTCATTTAGCACTAAGGGCAAGTGTAATGGGAGCATGTACAAAACATTACACATGTGTAAATTTTTGCCTTTCCTGCAAACTGACCAAGGAAGAACGTATGAAAGACAATTTTAGATTGTTTTAGTGCCTCAGCAAATGCATCTTCAGTATTGTAGTTTTATTGAAATTATTTATGCAAATACAGTGCAAACTTTATTGCAGTAGCAATAATTTACAATGCACAGTTGGTAAACAAAAACATCACCATTAATTCTCCAGTGGCTTAAGAGCTTCTAGAAAACCTGCTCAGTTCTGTCTGCCTTAGTTGGCTTTTATGTCCTCTCCCCAGCTTTTTTACTTTTACTCTGACAGACCCACAGGTTCTGCCTCCCTGTAGCACTGAGATGCAGGAGGACTTCTCTCCTGAAGAACTACTCATCCTATTCTGCTCTTTTTTCTTTTTTTCTTTCTTTTTTTTTTTTTTTTTTTTTTCTCCTGTTAAACCTCTGTGGAAAAATATTTGCCCTGCCAGTCTGTGAGTTACAGTCCTTTTCCAGTCTGAAATTGTTTCATAAAAGGTTCTCAAAGAACTTCTAGGCACACTGTGCACAGGAAGAATTGCATGCGTGCTGCTTTTTAGATACCTTTGCAAAGACTTCAGGGTAAGAGTGTTCTCTTAAAACTCTAAGGTATGAATTGTTTCAAAAAAAATAGAGACTCATTGCATCAACCATTATAGAGAATTTATCTCCCCTCTCCTTCAGTTAGGGTTTCTCTAGCTGGAAAAGACACTCTCTTTACCCCCAGCTATCATGTGCAGGTTCGACTTGATAGAAAACATTTGTTCTGCAAGTGAGACGTGAGAGACTGGTGCTGTGTAAGCGATAGGAGCAAAGGCAGTGAATGCCCCACCGCAGCCCTGAGGGCAGCCAGGGGTGGTTGGTGAGACTCCTTTTTTCGTTTCCTATCAACGTGCAGGCAGACTTGAATTTATTTCTCCTCTGTGGAAGTTTTCACTGGCTTTTCCACTGAACTTCAGTTACAGTGTGTGTTTTGAGTTTCTTTTATTTATTTATTTTAGTTGTCAAACTCAGGAAAACAGAATAGGTGATATGTGTTTGTTAAAAAGTGTTTTTAGCTGCTGTTTAAGATTTTTTTGCTCTAACTGGCACGGGTGTCTCACGTGTCATAGGGATGAGCAGGTCTAGACTTCAGCACTGTAGATGCCTGTTATATTTGGGACAGGCAGTGTTGCCCCGCGTTTTCGCCCCTTAACCCGAATTTCCCAGGCCAAGGGCGAGGATGGTAGGTGGGGATGGGCTGCCACCCCTGCGGGGTTTCTGCAGCCCGCGGCTCGATGTCGAGAGGGTCTTGGCCGGCCCCAGGGGCGGGATGTTGACCAGGTGGCTGGTCTCGGTGGGCTGCGTGCAGGATGGAGCCGGGAGCTGAGCGTCCCCCAGCGCAAGGTGGCGGGGGGGCTGGAGACGACCCCCTCACGCCAGCTGAAGTTGCTGGCCTGCCCGGCTTAAAGGCCTGGATTGTTTCAGTGTTGCGACTGTAGGGTAGGGTCTTGCATTCAAAGCACTAATGACTTCCTCGTTAGAACCCAGACTCTTTAAATTTTTATTAAAGGGATTGTCTGTGCTGACATTTAGCTAGTACCAGATGTTGGCTTTTAGTTTCCAGTGTGGAGGTGGCATAGCTAATAAAGGCAAGGGTAAGCAGCTTGTGCGGAACTGCCTGTCAGAGGTGGCTCTGTGTGCTGCAGCATGTGCGATATTTGTAATTCTTTTTGGGTCGGCGTTCTAAAAGAAAGCTACTTCCCTCCCCGCTTCCCCCCCCCCTTTCCCTTTTTCTTCTGTTCTCTTGACTGGCCAAGCATTTTCCAAACATTTATCTTTCTCAGGTGGCATTGCTTGTTTGTTAGATGCTAGCTAATGTAGTGAGAGTGCAGAGATTATTCAGTGGCAGAGTTCAGGGAGCTTTTTTTTCCTTATATTTTGAGGTTTCTTTTGCACATAACTTTCCTGTAGATCATACTTCTCCCCCTCAACCTCTTTTCACCATACCCTCCCTCAGAAAATGTCAGCAACTGATTGTTTCCTTTGCAGAACTTAAAGCCCCTAGACAGAGGCTTTTCCAGTTTTATGAATGCACCATTTGTTGCTGAGGGCACAACTGTTCGATATAACTGGCTGCATCCCACTCTGCTTGGGACCAGCATGCACTACAGCCTGTCTATGCATAAACCAGATTTTTGTATTAAATGGCACCATTTTGTCCGCAGCAGTAGTCTGTCTCTCTTTTGTGTGTGCGCATGTGAGACTTGCAGTTTTCAGATGCAAGCTGTTTAAGAACAGCAGTTTTGCAGGAATATATGTTACTTGCTGAACATACATTGCTATTTTAAGATGTTGTTTTTCTTAGGGAGTTCCTGACGACTGATGTTTCTTAATTATTTGGTGTAGGTGGAGCGAGGCAGAAAACACATTTTTAAATATTTTAGAGAATGGGTACATGGTGTAACATTAGAAAGGTAGTTGTGTTATTGGGGCTACGTTCAATTATAACTCAAGTGAAAATGCACTTAGCACTTTCAAAAGTCTGTATGCGCATATATGTTTTATCCCATGTCATCAGCCCTCCGTATACCTCCTCCACCCCTGTTCTTATTTTGTTAAATGCTGTCAGACTGGAGACTTGTAGGGACGTAACAAATTACAGATGCTCTGTGCTTTACATTTTTAACTCTTGGTCTAGGGCACGGCACCTGATGTCAAGCTGGCACGCTTCCTTGTGGCCTCCCCCGCTAGCGCCCATCAGAGGCCCACCCCGTTGAGTTGAGCAGTTTCTGCCGAAACTGCGAGCAGCGGGCGTTAATTTGGGGCCCTGGGGGTGCAGGGGGAGCCGGCTGCCGGTTAATCAGCACTGTGGTATCTGCATTGCTTTTCTCTGTCATTTCCCCCTCTGCCCTCACAAGAGGGGTTTTTGGAAAGCCCCCAATTCTCAGGTACACAAGCGAGCGCAGGCTGTAAAACAGGAAGGTCATGTGTGACTCAGCAGATAAATCAGAACTTACTTTTTTGTCTTCATTTATCTCAAAGCCAAGAGTTTCTCCTCAGAGACAGAGTGGACTCTTTCCCTCGTCTCTGCTGTTGTATACCTACCGATTCCCTCCCCCGTGCTCCCCCCTCTCCAAATAAAAGAGCACCTCCAAAACAACCCCACCTTCATCGTCATTTCCTTTAAGAAATTACTGAGGAAGACTGGGAACACCTCTGATTTTCCTGCTGTATTAAGGAAGCAGGAGGTGAGACTTCCCCACCTCGCCCTCCTTTGGCTTCTCGAAGGGTTCAGAGCCGGGGGTGGTCTGGCCTCAACCGTAATAACCCATCCACAAAAAAGCAACAGTGAAGGAAGTATGGCTTTGCAGTCTTTTTTGTGACTGTTTCCGCCGCCCATCCCCCTTCCTGGTGTCCCTCCGTATCTCCACGGCCCACGGGATGCGGTGGGAGGGGGACGCCTGGTCTCTTCCATGTGACTGGAGCCCGGAGTTGGGGCGCTCGCGTGACCGAGGGATCGAGCAGAAGTGCTTGGAGTAGCTCGGCAGGAATTTTTCAGGCACATCTGGGTTTCTCAGCATCCTGGCAGGCTCGGAGGAGGCGCCGGTTCTGCTTTCCCTGCGACTGCTCATGTGTTGGGAGCTGCCTGCTGGACCGCACGCAGAAACAAAGGCTGCCCTGGCCTGAAAAGCCCCCAAAGAAAAGTGCTCCAGAAAACACATCGGTAAAACTGTGTTCAAGTTACAGGCTGCATGAGTCTTGCGTGCTCTCGCTCCTACTACCTTAAAAAAAGGGGCAGCAAAATAGTTTGATAAGATGCATCAAGTGCTAAATTGTTGATATGATTAAAAAAAAAAAAAAAGTCTCAGCTCAGGCATATGTTTCCAACACTTTAATCTTTTATAGATTGCATACTTGCTGTGGGAGTGGAAGGGGATGTTGCCGGCTTACTTTCAGTGTACTTAGAAATCTTTCCCACAGCATGAAAACTCCCCAGAAAACATGTGCAACAGCTGACTGGAAACCAGGAAATTTCTTATGCTGAGTACTCCTTGCTCTGAGGGATCTGCTGTGCTCTGAAGGCCACTTAGTAATCTTTCTTCTTCGTTGGTTTCCCTAAGCGTATTTTACATATGCTGCCATTGCCACTGAGTTCTGCGTGTGTCGGGGCACTTTTAGAGATCCTTGTTTCTGCACCGCACTTTGCCCGTTGCCTTTTGTTACCGACTCCCATGATTAATATGCCTGTTGCTTAAAATGGCTACTGAACCATCACCACCTTCTTTCCACCCGCTAGAAACTGCCTAACCTATGTCAAAACCACCCAGTGCAGCTCTGAGTTGATGCTTTTGTTGCTTAGCAGGTATGTTTCTGAACTTTGGACTATCCGTTAACCCTGTAAATACTGCAGACAGCGAAGAAATAAAGCCTGCTGTGGTGAGGAAAGCATGCCCAGATGCTGCCATTGCTGTGCTCCAGTTAGATTTTTGTGGCAAGCACTCTTCTGGGTGTGTGGTTTGGGGGTTTGGGGTTTTTCCTCCTTTTTTTTTCTTTTTTCTTTTTTTTTCTTTTTTTCTCTTTTTGCTTTGTTCCCCCCCATGCCCTTACCGCTTTGGATAGTTTTTATTTTTGAGGTGTGGAGCTGGTTGGTAACGTGGCAGAGCGGCGCCAGCAGCGGGAAGCCTGACACTGGAGTGCGAGCGGGTTGATAAGGAAGATCCAGTTCCCTATCGCCACGCAGTCGTGTGTCCAGTTTCAGCCTGTGCAGCTCCTGGCGTTCGGCTTTCCAGCATCTCCCCCTTCCCTTACGCCCACGTTCATGTTGGGGTGTGAGAGGAGTCTGAGGAGGGGAAGGGGCTGCAGCTTAGGTCCAGTTGCTTAAAAAAAAAAAAAAAAAAAAAAAAAAAAAAAAAAAAGGAAAAGGAAAAAATGGGAAAGGAAAGAAAAAAAAGAAGAGTTAAACAGAACATACCACAAAACAGGTTAGGCAGGACTCTGAAGCCAGGTATGAACCTTCTCCCTATGCTTTAAGGCATCTTCAGTAAACCCTCCTCCCTCTCCCCTTTCAGGATATTTTTTTCCCCCTGCCCCGCTCCCTTACGAAATAGTCCTGTGAAGCCTCTGGGTCTGAACGTGGGGCAGGCAGCTAGCTGCAGCGCCCACTCGCCTGCCGGACGGTTCTCGAGAAAGAGACGGCGCGCTTGCCCGTGCCCACCGCCGCGCCGCGCGCTCCTCCTGCGCCGCCACCGCCGCTCATGCCCTCCCATCCCGTCCCGGAGGAGGGGGCTGCCGGCGGGAGGAGCTCGGCGCGCTGATGCTCCACGGAGTTAATCATTACTTGCAGCATAACCTGTTCCTGTTTTCTAGAGGCTTCACTGGCATCCGCGGCCAGAAGCGCGTGAGGAGTATGTGACAAGCCGCTTCCCGAGCGAGACGGTTTGCCTTAAGGCAGCCAGCCCAGTGTCTAGGATCAGGCATCATTTCTTCTGTAGCATGTTTTATGCCTAATGGTTCGGTAAACGTACCATATATAGCCTGGTGCGTGCTCGCTATAACACCCTGCTGCAGGGCGACTTCTCTAGTACCGCGCAGATTCCTCAGCTCCTGGTAACCGGCTGGCAAATGGGGTGTTGCCATACGTAACGTAAATACTGCACACAACTGGGCTTTCTTGTACTCCTGCTCGTGGTGGGTAAAGGACGTGTTTCTGGTCACGGCACTCCTGAGTCTGGCCCTTTGAAAAACGAAGGGGATTATATCGAACAGGTTGCCTTACGGGAGGATGGTCTGGGACCCACGCGTGCGTTTTTGTTTCAGAATAAAGATTCTGCTCTTTCTGTAAACGGCGGGTGGAGCTTGCATTTATGATTCCACCGACCGGGGGTTTTTTAGTTTTTCCTTCTTTCTCTCCCTCCCATTTTAAAAGTGCGTTGCCTCGTAGGTGATGGGCCGAAGGTGCACCTATGATTCATTAAGAGCTTTCTGTTTTCGTTCTCGCATCTTTCGTAGAATTTCCTCTTTCTCCGTGGCCTCTCTTCACTCCCCCAGTGCTAGCAACAACCTGAAAGCAGCACTGAGGCTGGATACACGGCTTTCTTAATCAGCTGTCACATATGGTTTGCCTTCAAATTTGCTTTATTTTACTTAAACATTGTGAAATGACTTCAGTGAAGTTCTGACTCTTCTTGTGCTGGCAGAAGTGGTATGGGGAAAGGAGATGAAACCTGTCTACTTAGCCTGTGTTTTGAGGGAGGGTGGGGGAGTCTTCTTGTGCCTTCCACTTCTTGCCCCACTGCTTGATTTATGAAAAAACAGTGGACACCCAAGGTAACCTTGTGCAGAGCTTTTGCACGCTGACGGCTCTTAGCACCCAGGTCCGGCAGTTTCGTGCATGGTCTCGTGTACCTCTAAGAGTTTCTTCATCAGAGAGGGTGCCAGTTTGATGCGTGTTGCTGAATGCACATGGGTTTTCCTCCAATGGCCTAGTCCATATTTTGACAAAGTTTCCCGGAGGGGAGAGTTTGCAGCAAGGGAAGGTGTAGGTGTTACGTAAACGGACAGGGCAAGCATTTCTCCGACTTGCCTCTCATTGGCCTCGTCAGAGTGAATTATGTCTGACTGCCTGGCAGTTAATTGGACCATCCTTCCCATTTGCTAAGCTGATAAGCCCCTCACTGTCTGCCTCAATCAGGCTGCTTTGTTTGAGAAGTTACTAATGCTGCAGAAGAACAGAATAGCTACTTCCCTATATGCTGTAACCAAGCGAGGTGCTCTGATTGTTTAACTGCTGTTGATCGTCTATGGCGATTCACTTTATTTCTTCAGCAAAAATCCTTTCACAAGGCTTATTTTTATGGTGTAAGACCAGCAGCAGTTGATAGGCAGTGAAAAGTAGGTGTAGCCAGTGTATTTATTACATACCTTGTCACTTTTGAAATAATTACATTCATGTTTAAGTTACCCTGTGAACAGCTAAATCCTGGCGGATCCTAGTAGCCATGCAGAGAGCCACTGGTGTCTGTCGGATTCTCCGTTATCGTAGTTGTCTGCCCACCAGCACCGGTTCTCGGAAATGTCTCCCTTACATTGCAAAGCCTTCAGACCGGGACTATTTTCCTGATGTGTCTGGACGGTGCCTAGCTTAAAGTGGGCGTTGCCAGAAGGTGAGTAATAAATGATGATTAATCATCCCTGCGCTATGGATGAGTTAGCATGAAAGGGCACTTGGCTGAAGACTGTGCTTCAACAAGCTCATCAAAATTATCCATGCAAGAGACATCCCAGAAGCCTGATGCCTGTGCCTCTAACTTGTCTTATTTTGACTTCTGTGAATTTACGGCTTCTGACTGGGGGAGAGACATGGGTCTTTTCATCACCAGTGTTAAATGATATCGGAGTTACAGATTGCAAATGAGTTGAGTAATATAGAATTGATGCATTGAAAGCAAACACCCTTTTGTTTTATTGCTCAGTAACCTTTTTCGTGCAAAGGTGTGGTTATGAACCTTGCAGGTATGCATCCTCACATTTGTACCATTGACTCTATGATAGGAATGCATGGGAAAGATGCAGAGATGCCAGTTCCTGTGTTGAATTCTGTCTTGAGGTTGAAAAGTCACTTTATGCTACAAGAAACCACTTTTTCTTTGCTATCAAAAATATAAAAATAGAAAACCCGAAGCCATAGTAATGCTTAAAATGCAGCTTCCATTCTGAGTTCTTTATACTGATTTGAGCAATGTATTACATCTGTTTGATCATACAGTTATGTCTAAAACCTCCTGAAAACCAGGATTCATTGCAGAAGCCTTCCCTCTACTGCCTTCCTTTGACTATTTCTGGCAGCATTCAGAGCCCTGAGCACACAAAGAGAGTATTGGAAGATTTGCTTCTTGCACAAAAATTGGAAGGACTGGGGATTTTTGTTCTTTCTTTGTTCTTTTTCTTTCTTTCTTTTTAAAAAAAGAAAAAAAGCTTTCCAAAAAGGGGTTTGTCTTAAGTAGATGTAAAGGACATAACACTGTGCAAAGAAAATAAATATTTGCGCATCTTTTTGTAAGGCTAGCTGTAGGTACGCTCTGACCTCAGAACTGACCACCCATTTATTTTTTGTTTTAACTCTGCTTTGAGTTTTATTCTGAATTCCCCGAATGTCTGCTGCGTAGCTGGAGGAAAGAAGGAGAGAATATACTATCTGTATGAACTTCAGCAGCTGTTAGTGGTCTTTAGCTATTATTTACCCATTGTTTTAAAGGGGCATAAGAACTTGGATGAGCTAAAAATGGGGCCCAGTCAGCAAGCCGAGATCCTGTGGAGAGGCTAAGGGAGGTGGGAGTTAGGAAGCCCAACATGCCCCATGTATGGGGGCTGGATCTCTATCCCCTCCTCCCAAGGGCTTGCCCAGGGTCTGATGACTGCGGATAACTTCTCTTAGTATGATTTCTTTTATTAGCATTTCTGTTGTCTGGCATTAGAGATGTTGGGGAGAGAATTTGCTTTTGTATTTTAAAGTTTCTGGAGGAGTATGTATACTCGGTATCTCGCCTGCACCATAATCCCATAGTTCAAGAGTGGCTAACAGCCATTGATTCATCAAAGGACTTGCATCTATCATGAGATCCGTGAGCTTTAATCTTTCTGAGTGGAGGTGATGTGGAAAGAGGGGGAGGAAGTTTCTGTGTCTTTAAAAAAAAAAAAAAGGAGCTGAAAAAGGAAAAAACTGGAGAACAAGTGACTTTTCATGCTAGAGTTCATAGAAAGAAAGATGCTGTGCAGGAAGTAAGCAGTTAATGCAAATTGCACACAGCATGTACGGTAACACAAACTGACTCTGTGGCATATGAGAGAGCAAGTCAGTAGGTTGCAGTGGAGTCCAAGCAACAGTGAATTCAGGGAAATTCAGGAAGCAGTCTGATTTCCCTGAAAATGTTACAGGAACATCAGGGATGGAGAAGTTTAAGAATTGTTTGGCCTTAAAATTAGAGCAGCTTGAAAATAAAATAACTGCTGGGCAAATAACAATCTGTGTGTTCCTGTATGCATAGGACCTTAAGCACAGAAAGTGTTGGGGTGAGTCTGGAAAGCATCCTTGTTTATGGAATGTAGTTCTTCTGGCTTCCGAGATGGCTTTTTGTGTAGACAACATGGAAAACAATTACAAAAGCAAGTATTGCAAGACACTTAATGAGATGGGAAACTGGCAGTACTAAGGTTGTGGCTCTTGGAATCGAGTGATTGTGTGAGAATTGCAGCTTTTTTTTTTTCTGTTTTGTTTTCCCAAGAAAACATTTTCTGACGTGTGAAAAAACATGAGTGGAGTTTGTCCTATGGGCTTAAAGTCAGCAGGCCCCAAAATGCATTGAAAATGTCTCCTGACTTTTGGATGAGGGACTGTGTCAGCAACTGGACTCAAAGCGGGGAGAAGGGTGGAGAGGACACTTTGTAATTTTTGCTGGCAGTTCTGCCAGTGCAGTCTAAAGTCTCAGCTTTCTGAGAATATGTCAGGCTGCCTGCTTTCACTGGTTTGAAATGGGGGTGACTGGGACTGACCAGACCAGTTTTCTGTGAGCTTAGGCAGCTTACCAATTTCCAGGTGTACTGAGAAGAGCCATCAGGGAGAGGAATGGAGAATGCTGGTACGTTCCTCTGTGTTAAAGAAGCTGGGCTGCCAGGAGTATTTTCAAAAGGAGAACACCAGACAGTTTTATTAAGGACCCTGTTTTCACTTGCATATGGTTCTATCACACTTTAACCGTTTGTGCTGAAACATTACATGTCAGGTGTTTAGCTTCAGGCCACATTTGTTTTGGCTGAAAGAGAATAAGTAATAAAAAAAAAATCAGCCATCTAAGAGTGCAACTAAGGGAAAAGTAACTTCACGTTTTGTTTTCTGTGTGTGTCCTCTCTTTCTTATTAGGAGAAAAACATGCATAACGAATTGAGAATACCTAAAAAAAAGAGGGAGAAGGTCTGGCCTTTTTTCCTCAAACATCTCTAGTCCTCAAAGTTTCAATGCAGGAACACTGAAATTTGGGAAAGGGTAAAATGAGTGAGAGATAGCATACAGCTGTCGACTCAAAGAGATAGAGGAGGTATCAGCAATAATGTTTACTCCAATGTGTTCCGCTTTTAATATTTATTGTAATGCACAAGGTAAAAAAGGATTGTACCTGCACCAGTGAAAGGTTCTGGTCCCTCTGGTTCCAGACTAAAATATGTTGGTTTGATTGTCTGTAAATAGTGAAGAAGTTTGCAACCTAATTTTATGTCCTGATTTAGCAATTTAAGGCTAATGTCTTATGTATATTTATGTCTGTTGATTCATATGTATAAAAAAAAAAAAAAAAAAAAAAAAAAAAAGATGATGTGGATGCCTGAATATTTTTCTTGCATTATGAAGTATAGCTGTAGAACCTGTATCTGAGGGGCTTGCTGGTGTAAGATTAAAATGATCTTCTCATGAGTGGTGAATTTAAAGGCATTTCTATTCCATACATAATAAGGGTAGCTTGAAAGTTGTCTGACAAGATTTTGCACACCTTGCTAATCAGAGCCAGTCTGATAAATTGAAACAAAAGCCCAGAACTTCCTAAATGTCTGTGCACGTGGTGTAAATAAACTCTCCTGGGTGGGCCACGTTGCACTCACTGGCAGACTGCAGCTCACAGCTCCAGCTCGAACTGGGACCCTTTAGCCATGCATATTTGACCCTTCTGTTAAAGTTAATGGATCTGTGCCTCAGAATGGGCCTATTAGTATCAATTCATTTGCAAGACTGAAGCCTTAATTTGTAACCAGTCCTTAAGTGTGATTTGCAGTAGCCTGCTGACTGTATCTTACTATGCTGCAGTGTGTGTGAGAGAAAGAGACTGAGACTGGAGCAATATTTATCTTTACTTCCAATCAGAAGGAATATCTAGAGTAAAAAGGAATGTGCCACACCTGGGAACTCCAGAGTTGTTGTTTTTTTTTTTCCTGTAAATTTAAAGCATACAGAGTGAAATATCACTGACGCAGCATACATAAACTGCTGAGGGCTGGTATATTTAAGAATATGCATATGAAAATGGAACTGGAAGTTACTGCAAAGCTGCATTTGTTGGTATCATAGCAAGGAAGTTTGTAGAATAACCAGATCAGAGAGCTTTTACAATGGAAAATATTTCAGAATACTCCCAGCCTTTTTCATTTGCTTTGCTGAAATGTTCAAAGAATCCCTGGTTTCCATAAAGATGGCTTTAAATTAATAAATTAGTTTTGAGATTTTTTGTTTTGATTGCATATTGCATATATGTATAATATATTTTAATATGCATTAAAAATGACTGTTTTTGCTGGATTATAGGGGTTCAGGCTGTAGAAAGAGTATTTTATGAATTCTTTGGCAAGACCTCAGAGCAGTACTAAATAGTTCTGTTCTTCTTTATTTTGAGAAACTCATCAAAATTAAAGAAAAATCACCTGTAATTTTTCTTTGCTAAATATGCTTTCCAAGAGAGAGAAAATTGAATTTATAAATGGGATTAATAATTAGTGGTTTGTATTCCATCCCTTGCAATCTCCCCCCCCCCCTCCTTTCTCTCTCCCTCCCCAAATAAAAGCCCAAGTACTTTTCCCCTGTAGTGTTGCCCACAGAAATATCATGGAACTAATTTTAGAAGTGGGTTTACATATTTACTTGAGAAACTCTGTAGTCTCCATCTCTGGTAATCCACCAGGTGGAAGTGGATGTGTAGGACTTTGTATATGCATTTGTAAATCTGACTTTGTGCAGAGTGGATTTCTAAGGCAATGTGTGTGTGTGTGTGATGGCAGGGGAACCTTCACCATTATAATACTGTCAGTAAAGCAAACATTTGCAGTTAACCACCAGCTTTATTCGTTGGTGGTTTTTGTTCATGTGGTAGGCTGGGTGACATTGTATTAGCCAATTCTGATGGATGGTTAGAGATCAGTTGCCTGGTTGTTCTGAATTACAATAGGGAGAAGGCCATGGGGAGGGGATGGGAAGAATAAGATAGGAAGTGGTTTCTTAGAAGATGGGTGTTCTTCTTGTACTAACAGAAGTTTTGGTCTATTAGCCATGAGTGTGCTTTTCTGACCTATGAGAGTTTGTAACTTACTGATGTCTTTTTCCCCTTTCTGCTGTCTTCCTGATAACCACTTTGCACCCAGGTCCATCTCTGCTCTTGCAAAAATGGCAACACAGGAGTGGGGGGAAATCGGGTCAGGAGGATGGGGGACAGGGGAGCAACGACTGAGTCTATCCCTTTGTATTCAGCCCTTAGCCATCACTCAGATTTTTGCTTTGAATGCATCTTTATCTATAGATATGCTAAAAATGCTAGAGTGATTATTGGTTGGTTTTGGTTGGGAGTGGGTGAGAGGCAGGAGTCCATGGTGTGGTAAACATCCCTCTGGCCCTCAGATGCTCATGATGCCCTAAAGGCAATCATTTGGAAGAGACTTTGCTGTCTAGATTAACATTGCCTGTTCTGTTTCATTTAACCCAAACGTTTTGGCTATGTACTGCTGTACATAGGTTTTTTGTTCTGTTCCTCTAATTTTTTTTTGTTTGTTTCTCTGCTGACTTACTTCAAATTGCCTAAAAGTTAGGTGCTTAGAGCTATGCCAATGAAGATATTTGCATTTGCAGTCCAGTGTTGCAAAACTGAGCCCTCTATGAAGCATGTTAGGACAAAAATAAAATGGAGGAAGAGCTGAGAGAAACCGTTTGCATCACTTGAAGCCCTGTGGGAGCTGAAGGTCAGGATCACTCTGAATTAATCGGTTCGCTAGAGAATATGATAATACAAGGAAACGATGATATTGCAATAAGGTTTTCATTTTTATTAGTAGGATTTATTGGTAGAAACTTTAAAAAGAAAGAGTGCAGGCATGAGAGCAGAAGTGGCCTGAAGAGGAAATGGCCAAGACGAGCTTAGAAATGCAGAGAGTGATGGCTGAGGAGAAGTGCTGCTTCAGTGTGTTTTTGTTTGAAACTCTTTTCTGTCTTAGGGAGGAAAAAGATCTTACAACCCTGTGAAAATTGATTTCTTAATGCTGTTTCGAATAAAGCAAAATAATTCTGGTCCTTTGCCCTTTTTGAGGATTGTGGATTTAAACTGAATGCTGGGCCTGCAGAAAGGTGACCATAATCTCAAATCTGAAAGTGGTGTGTCGCCTTTATTGCTATTTCAACAAATTAAAGCACGGCAGAAATCTGCCGAGGCCACCTTTTGGTCCTGCTGTGCCCCAGTGCAGTGATTATAATGCAGAAGCAGCTGGTGGGTCACGTCTGCAGCCCTGCACGGGGCTGTGACTTGCTACCTACATTCCTTGTTTAGCTCCGAGTGCTCGCAGGGCGCAAGCAATGTGAGCTTGTGGTGCCTGCGGACAGACACTCAGGCAGCGTGCTCTTTCCCGGGGCAGCTTTGGTTTCTTTTCTCCTGCTCCGTCCCGCCTCGTCCCCCTAATGTGATGCACGTTGCAGTAAATCTCTCTCTCTGGAGGTGGTCAGCTGCCAGTGCAAGAGCATATGTGCCATTCCCACTGTACTGTGTGTTAGGCCCAAGGGTCCAAGGTTTGTAAATACTGTTTTTAAAGTACTTGAGGACTTCAGGTGAGTTGTTTGTCCCGTTTGTGAGCTGTAGCTGTGGTTGATACACGAGGTGACACATGGTGGCAGACTGTTTCAGCGTCCTCGCTGATGTGACTTAATGAAGCATGAGCTGTATTGGGAGGGAGTAATTTGGTTTTTGTGTGTGGGGAAAGGGTTATTTACAAATGTTTACAAACAAGTAGAAAGCTAATACATGCATTTTAAATCAATCAGCCCGGTAAGGGCTGGGGGAGGGGTTTATTTTGGATTTCTGTTTGTTCTGTGCTTAGCACGGTACGAAAGGCAGAAGAACACCCAGTCCTTGCTCTAGGAAGGTTGGATAGGGAAGCAGAAAATTACTGACTCATTGCATGGGACTGCTCTTGCTTTTTTGTTCCTGTCTTCCAGTGATGCCGTGGGAGAGGTACAGTGCCCACGTTCTAATTGCAGTAGTTTGTTTTACTGCCGGATTATTTTCACTGGGTTTAATTGGAGAGCGGAGCTCCAGGTAGACTTTTAACTGAAAGGAGTGTTCTTTATGGCAGAGAGATTGCAAGCAAGCTCTGAACTGAAAAAAAGGGAGTGGAGAAGGGGAGGGAATATGGAGATGGAGCTGATTGCGAGTTGATGCCAGTACATCTTTTTATCTTTATCTTTCCCTGGTGCCACGGTACCACAGGAATAGAATTACATACAACATTCCTGCTCAGGTCTCTCATCCCTCACTCAAATAGAGGGTGTAATTTGACGATGTTTAAGCTTCCCCAAGTGAAGGCTGTTGACGAAACCGTATGTGTGTGTTCGTGTTTAAAAGAAAAACAAAGAACAAGCCCCAAACCCAAACCAGCTTGGTCTATTCCGTGATTCCAGATCACCCTGTGGTTGTTCAAACGCTGGGACTGGCACAGCGCAGGAGTGGGAACACGCAGCCAGAGCTGTGGGGTGAAGTGAGGACTGACAGTCCGTCCTTCTGAATGACAGCCGTGGCTTACATCAGGTTAAATCAGTCGGCACACTGCAGACAGAGTCAGAGCAGAACGGATTAAAAACAGGTTTTCACTTCTAGCCTTGAATTTCCTTGCAACTATAGTTCTAAATCAGCTCGTGGGGGGTATATATATTTCTGCATCTCAGTTGCCGGGAAATACCTAAGAGACAACAGTTTGCAGGACAGTTCTTGCAATCAATATTAATTGAAGTTTTCTTTCTTAGAACTTTTGTATCCACAACTTTCACAAATAGGTTTTGAGTTTGGATTTTTATCTCTTCCTTCTCCATCCGTATCAGCTGTTATCAGCTGCAAACCAGGTTAACAGCGAGGCCTGCTGGGCTGCTTAATGGGTGGCCGCGTTTTGCGGTGTTTGGGCTGTGGCAGATCATTTCTGTTGGCCAAGGTTATCTTCTTGCTGACCTTGTAGCCAGAACCGAACCTCTTTGTGGCATGGTAATTGTGAAAATGAGGGGTTTTGAAAGAACTTAAAAGACTGATAATCCTTTTTGTTTTTATAAAAGCTATATTTTGTTTTCATCACTGCTCTAAACTGGGGAAAAAAGAGACTTAGGTAAGTTTACACAGTCAAAGAAAGTGTTTTTTTTTTCCTAAAATCTACTACAGAGACTTCTTAAATTTAGCATGCCGAAAGACTACAGTACCACAGCGCAGCTCAGAAGCCGCCTTTTGCTACTGTGCTTTTCCAGTTGTTTGCTCCCTGAGTATGGATAGCTGGCTGTACGTGATAAGTGGCGTCTGATTTCTCCCTGGCCGTAGCCTTTCGTACCAGAATGTCTCTTCCTTGGTTGCAATTGGTTCGCTTTCCTGAGCTAAATATGATTGCATACCCTGGGATGAAGAGGAACTTCAGTTAGCTGTGTAACAGAATGAGGTGCAGCGGGGATTAATGGGGGGAAAGGGAAGAGAGGGAGGAGTTGTATGGGGATTTTTTTTTTCCTAGCAGCATCAGGCCCCTCCCGGAACGAGGGCGAGCATAGTACATCGAACCTAAAGACCTTTAAAGTACATGCTGAAATGGATGCTGGGAAGATACAGTACAGTGCTTGGGCACCACTCCAAGGCTCCCAAGGCAAGTAATATTTAAACAAGCTGAACAGCCCCTTTAGGCGAGCAGCAGGAAATCCAGCACTGAGCTTTGTGTTGTTGCATGGTCAGCAGAAGATAAAAGCTCAGGCTCTGCAGCTGGGGTTCCCTCCTATCACTGGATGGCAAACTGTTAAGGAAAGATAAAAGGACAAAAAAGAACAGGGGGTCATCTCAGTGAAAAGCATTCCTTCATATTTTAAGCTGTCGAAGTACTTTGAAATATATTGGGCCTGATGCGAGTCAGAGACGTCACTGGCAATTTTGATGTGTGTTGGAGCTTTTACATCAGTTGGCAAGGGAGAGGCGAAGCCGGCCAGCTGCTTTACTGTAGATAAATGTTTAACTTGACTATGATCGTGATATGCATAGGTGCTTCGCAGCAAGCAGCAGCTTTCCAGAACTTTTCTGGGAGCTGGGTGTGTAATTGTGGGGCTGCTTCTGAGTAAGGGCTTTAGGGACTCCATAGGAGCCTGCATTCAGTCATATATACTGCCTTTCCAGGTCCCCGTAGCCACAGCTTATCCTTGATTGGGAACTATTTTAACAATGAGAGGAAGAATTTAAATGGATGAGATTACTGTTTCAAGTCATTTAATCACTATTGACTGTATTCCTGTCTTCCATCCCTCCTCCTCTTTTGCTGCATCACAGCACTGGTGTCTTGGGAAAAATAATGCTTTGGAGCATTTGTTACCAATTTAGCAGCAAGTACGTGCTCAAATTTGGGATTTTTAAGATCTGTGTGTGCCATATGTAGGCAAAATGTAATCTTTGCTGATTCCACTAGAAGGGAACAAACACAAATTTGCTTTTCCTCGGATAGTGCTTCTTTAATCTAGTGAGACTTACATTTGTGCAGTCTTTTTGTTTTGTTAAGACAGTTAACTGTCCTCCCTAGGGTGCCTAATTGCTTATCGTGAACTAATCAGTCCCCTGGGTATATGAAGGAATGAAACACTGCCAAGATAGAGCCTGTGACTTCCCCCGGAGGTGTGATAACCCTCCCAATCACTCCACCCTCAGGGGAGCTTTCTTGGTGTTATTTTGAAGACCTTGTTATTTCAGAAATGATCCATAGTTAGTGTTTTTAGGGGGCTTTAAAGAAGTATATTTGGTAAGGCATCTTTTACCCTATCAGCTTTCATATTTTTAATATAAAATCTGTATTGAAAAATGTTTCAAATTTGGTGTGAAATAAGCTGAATGTGTTGCTGCTGCTTCTCTTTATGAAAGTGTCTACCTCCATAATTTCCATGTCATGCAAGACCCTAACGGATGAGGAAGGCCTAGTTTCTGTCTTACAGCTGTATGTAAGTGGGGATGGTGAAATAGTCCAGCTCCAGAAACCCTGTTTGAAGTTTAGGTGAAGAAACAAATGAAACAAATCTAATGACTGTCTTCTAAAACAGTAGTTCCACACAACCACATGTGAAATGAGTGGGTAGATTAAGAAAAGTTTTTCACCTTACAGTGAAAAATAATTTATTTAGATGGTGCTTTTGCTTGGTTTCTCCTTTTAGTTTCTTGCTTTAACTCATCCAAATATACATTTGACTGCTCTATATGTGAGACTGCTACTGATTTTTTAAATTCTTTTCTTGTACCTCTTTATATTGAGTAGTTGAGCTCCATAAGGCTTATAAAACTTACTACAAAACATTAATGTCTGAATGGGAAGTGAAAATAGCTCCTGCTGTTTAGTATTTGAGTGAAAGTAGGAAATCTGGTGTGGAGGTTTTCTTTGTGCTTCTCTTTTGCTCTAAGTGTCATTTGTGTATGAAGCTTGGAAGATGAGATCTCTCAGTTGGGCAGAAATACAGTTTGCACTTTTAAACAGTTGTAACCTATTCAGAGAACTCTTTTTCTTTTCTTTTTTCTTTTCTTTTTTCTTTTCTTTTTTTCTTTTCTTTTTTCTTTTCTTTTTTCTTTTCTTTTTTCTTTTCTTTTTTCTTTTCTTTTTTCTTTTCTGATTCTCTCAAAATACTTTAGGTCTTGTTCACCTCTTGTCATGGAGTAGATTGTAAGTGACCTCAGCAAGATTAGTGTAAATAAATACACTGCCATAGTATGTAGTGGCTTACAGCTGTAGAGTAAGGTGATTTGATTTTTAGAATTAAAAGAAAGTGGCTCTAAAGATATGTTTGTTTATATGATTGAGAAAATGTTATGTGAGAGCATAACTCATGACAATAATATGGTTTTTAGTATCACAGATCTTAATTATGGTGCTTTAATGTTGCTTTGCTCTGTGTGCGTATGTAAAAGTGATTGGTCAAGGTTCCACTAACAGACTGTTTCAATCCTACTGCACAAACTGAAGTGGGCACGAATAGTTATGCACACAACTTAGTGGGATTTTTTTTGTTCATCTTTCTCTGTGGTGAACATTTGCAACTACTACTTTTTGCAGAAACAGGTTGATACTATGCGTAATTCATACTAACTTGTTGCAGACTAATGTTTTGGTGTTCAATATCATATGTCTGTGAGAGTCAGCAGAAGGAAATGAGTTGCCTTTTCCATACGTGAATTGTGGAGAGAATTGTCTGCATCATCTGTTTAATGGTTATATGCGCATCAGTAGCGGCGGAATTGTTTTTGAAAAAGGAGGATGGTTTTGGACCACTAACAGACATTTTTTGGCTGGATGAATAGCAACTTGGAACTTCACTTACTCACTGAAGAAACCTGTTCGCAATTTTGTCTGTTTTTTTTCCCCCCCAGCGTTCCTGAAATAAACATCCTGTAATTCTTCGTGGCATGCAGGTGTTCAGACTCTCCTTTACTCGCGGTTGCTTGTGCAGGCTGTCATACAGCTGAGGACTCTACCTAAAATTCTGCCCACAGTGAAGTGGGCTTGACTTAGTTATAGTAGGTATCTCGCACAGCTAAAGGCTGTAGTGCCTGCTCTTCATCTGAGCAACTGGAGTATTGCATTCCAGGAGCTGGGAGTTGACAGTGGGGAGGACTGCCTGTAATAGAAAAAGGAAAGCTGCAGAGATTGTAAACTCCTCCTCAATCCGCGTGGCTGCGGTGCTGAAGCGTGTCACAATTTTACTGGGTGGATCTGACAGCTCATTGCAGAGTAGAGGGTCAGTCTCGCTGAGGATACTCACCGTTAACTTTAATGGGCCTTCTTTTATTTATTTATTTTGTTTTTCCTCTGCGTGCCTTGAACGATTGTGGCCTTGCAACCAGAATGCTCCTGTTCAGGAAATGTAAGACTGCTCCTACTGTAGACCTTTGAAGATCAGCAGACATTTCCTCCAGGGTTTACAGCATTGTTGGAGGAACCAGTTGATGCCAAAGACTTCAGGCCTGTCTGCCCGGCTTCAGTCGTTCCTTACCTCACCATCACGTGGATTATGCTGTTTGTAGACTGTCTAATCTCCATGATGACCTCCATAGATTCCTCATGAGCTTTTACAACGCTAGGCCTGTGTACTTTGTAAAATCCTTTTGAAATGCCTGCTGGGCTTTTAAAGTCTCAGAGCAAAAGCTATACTACAAGGAACTTAGAAGGTCAGCAGCTGGATCTGGATGCGGATGAGGCGGGATGGTGTGTGTGTGTACATGCATGTAATTCTAGTTTTTAGAATACATCTTTTTCAAGTCAGATAGAGATGTCCTTTCTGAGGAGGCTTTCTGTACTCATCTGATAAAACTGAGGGACTTTTGAATTCCATAAGAAATTGTTCAGCTGGATTCCTGTTCCCTTTTCTTTGTCCTTTTTTTTTTTGGGGGGGGGGGTATGTATGAAGATTAACAGATGCTGTTTCATTTTGTCAGTGTGCTGGAAACTAACCTCCCACAGGTTAGTTTCACTGTGTTTACCTCAAAATAGCAAGAAAACTTATACTGAAGTATGCCATTGACAAGCAGTACTGCTTTTTAAAATTTTCCTAGTGCCTTTCTTATGAGGCTCTCAACTCTGGGAAACTGTGCCTACTTGCCAAGACCATCTACTGCTGTAATTAATTTACCCGGCTAAAATAAGAAACATTTTATTTCAGAATGTAAAGCTCCACATACAACCCTGAAAGCTACCTGCATAGCTGGTGTAAGCCAGTGGGTGTGCTCACAAGACCATGGCAGCTTTTTCATCAGGATAGGGGAGAGCCATTTTTCGCAAGCCTGGTTATTCCTTCACCTTGGGGAAGCAATAAACCTCAGTCTGAGTGATCTGTGGCAAACATATAAATCTAGAACACGCTGGGTAAAATTTGATAGCCAGCTCGTGTCTCTTACATAGTGTTCAAAATAACAAGAGAACGGTAACTGATGGTCATCTATACTTTATATCCCGTGGAGATGATGTGGGTGGTACATTGGTGTTTCTGGTCTCAGCAGACAGTAGGAGGTGGTTGGCTGGAAACCTGCCTGTGCCTTGGGTGATGCCGGTGGCCCATGGACGTGTGCTGGATCAGCCTTCTGCGGAGATATGAGCTAGGAGGGAGCTCTAGATGCTGTCTAGCTCACGAGAAAGCTGTGTAACTGCTATGGATGTTGTAGTTGGAGGCTGGCATTAAAAACATGCCTTTTGGGGTGGATGGAAGAATGAGGGTTTTACAGAATGTTTCTGACTCCCTTTGCTCCAGCACGTCGCTCTTTTTTCTTCCTTGTGGCATGTGGTTTTCCCTCTTCAAATTTCAAGCTAAAACTCTCTAATTAAAAAACTATTTCAGAGTGAGTGTGTTTCTGAGCATTTTGAGTTGTCTCAATTCTCAATTTTTTGTTTGGAGGATGTGATGGAGGGAATAGTCCCTATGCTGACTAGAAGCAGAAGACGGGAAGATAAGGATGTTAACAAGGTGGGGGAGAAAAGGAGGTGTTTGTTTAGAAACAGCCGAGTCCCTGAAGCCTATGGAGCAGAGGAACCCTGCTGATAACACGGATGAACTAGTCTGCCTCTTTCCGAACTTTAGAGGAGGGGAGCTTTGTAATAAATGGCTGCCATGTGGCAGCTGTCTCCCAGCTTCGTGAGCCTGGCAGTAGTTAATCCTGTCAGCAAGTCATGCTCCCTGGAAAAGAGCAACGAGAAGAGCTGCAAACTCTTGAATCATTCTCTGCAAAATATTTGCATGCTGAATCCCTTTCTGCTTAAAATGGGGTTTGGTAATTTGGTGGAGGTTCTCATCTGTAAGTAGCATTAGAGTGCAGCTGTGTTGGCTTTTAAATGAAATGTTAGAAACATGCCGAGATGTTACAAGTTTTTTTTTTTTCTTTCTTAAAAAATAAAGGGGGGCGAGGGGCATTTTAGTTTTGAGAGTGTATGTTACAGAGTACAAAATGTGCTATGTGAAAACGGGACACATTGTGTCCTGTCTGTGTCACTGTGTGTTAAGAAATTACAGGTTGAGCATCTGAGGTCATGATTATCCTTAAAAGCTTGAGGCTTTAAAATAAAACTGTTCAGTTCTATTTGCTTTTTTACATTTTCTGAGCATTTACCATTTCTGTCTTTTCACCACAACTTGGAAAAGTAGAACTTTCACTTAAGAAAAAAAAGGAAAGAAAGAAAGTTTAAGATTCTTGTGCAGTAATGTAACACCGTCAGATTTTTACAAGGCTCGTGATAAAATTGTGATGGTTCACAACACTACCACCAGGAAATGAGTTTTAATCCCTGTAAATTCTACTCTTTCTTTGCTCATGTCATGTATCGTTTTACTGCATTATCTCGTGAGGCATAAAGTGCTTTGGCATGGTACCTGGTGAGGTGTTCCAAAGCAGCGAGCGTGCTGGCATTTGCTCCAAACATACTGTGGTCACGCGGCAAAGGATGTGTTGGGGCTCCGTGGTAAACTGAACCAATGCTGTCCCCTTTGGGCTTGCCTACGCAAGGAGTTTTACTAGCATGTGGATGCAGTTACGGTGGTGAGACGCCATGTGGGACGTAGTTACTCCAAAAGGAAAATGTCTTTTTTTCTTGTTTAGCTTATGCTATTTTCAGAATGGTTTTTGTAAAATTCCCTGTGCTAGCCAACCCACTGTCTACCTCTGTTCAAATCCACGCAAGGAAGAAGCAGATCACAACCAAAGCACCTCACAAGAAACAGGGCACTAGCACAGGAGATTTGCTGTCTCTCCCTCTGCATGATTCATCCTGCCTTTCTCTAATCCCTTCCAAACTTGTCCTCTTGCAGCAAAAGCAGCTCTAGCTACGTGTGAAGAGCATGTGTGAGAGAGCGAAATGCTTGCTTGCTTCTCCCACTGCTTCCCTCCAGAGACTGGTGTTAAACCTTCATCTAAAGTCACAGGGGAAGCTGTTCTGAAGCTGCCCTTGAGCTGAACTGTGACAGCTCTGCTCATCTGACACGGCGGGTCCTCCTGACCCAACAGGTGCAGGCACCAATTGCCAGTGAGCGAGCTGATGCCACTGTTTTATGGCTTTTCTTCTTCTCAGTATTACTGTTCCTTCTCGTTTCCGTGATGCTGTAAGGAGGAACAACCAGACCAATTGTCTTCTCTCAGGGTGGATGCCTCAGCGTCTGCATGGCCAGTTGGTAAGGCACGGACGTCCTTGTTTTAAAATGACACCACTGGCTATTGATTGCAAGCTCTGGCTGGGCTGCTGCTGCACAGATGCTTACTCTTGGCCCACCTTAAAAGGGCAAGATATCCCGTGGTTTAGATGGGCCATATATTGTCTGGGATGTCAGCATCTCCGTCACAGTTACTCAGTAGAGCTGCGAGTCCTGCTTTGCCTGTGCCGTGTCCTTGTAGCCTCTCCTTGGTCAGAATCCAGGGGCACTTTAATGTGGATTGTTTGGAGGGGAGGTTGGTTTTCTTTGCTCTTACTCAGAAATGTTTTCCATCTGGCTCTCCCAAGTGTGATGCATCTAGCTCTCCCCTCAGGCTCTTGGACAAGTATCCTGTTCTCAGTCTCCCAGTAAAATCAGCACAGTGCTTGCTTTGCCATGTAGGTGATGGCACTTCAATATATATTTTTTCATCAGGGTTTTAAGTTTGGCTGCATTGTGATTCTTCCCCTCCATGTGAAGCACAAAAAAACCCCCAATCAACCAACCAACCAACCAAAACCCCACAGACCTTTTTGCTTGCTATGTTTTAGATTGTTCCCTTATTTTACATCCCTAGTTCTCTCTCACTTGTCTAGAATGGTGGTGGCGGATGAGGTTTTGTTACCTCAGGCAAGGCTTTTCTGAGCTTTGCTGGAGAGTCCAAGCAGGCTCACCTTTACGAGGTACACCTCCCTGTTCAGCAGGGAGCCACGACAGGGAGAGGGTTGCTTGCTGCTGCTCATTTTGGATTCCATCCACTCTGTTTTTTGCTGCTTCTGCTGCTCCTTTGGGGGCCTTTTGGGCAGCAGCTGTTTCGGCAGACAGCCTGACACCATTCGCCGGATTCTTTCTCACCATCACACCAGCCAGACAGTAAGACTTGCTCGCTTTTGCTCTCTTCACTTCCATCTCTGGGGCTGTGTGAGGAGTCCCTTTCAGGCAGAGGAGAAGAGATCTTCCAGTCCTTGCTCTGCTGTCAGGAGCATGATCCCGAGCTCCCATGCTCCCCTTCATCATTATGCAAAGCCATCTCCTTGCCCCACGAGATGTGAACCAGCTCTAGCCGAAGGGCAGGATCGTGATGCACTGGCCTGGGAGGGCTCGTTTCTCTGATGGGTGATCTTGCATGGTGTCTTAAGGACCACTGCGGTATCATGGCCAGTGCTAGCCCGGGAGGAAGCAAAGGGACTTTCTTGGGTCACCACTTCATCTAAGGCAAATAAACTGGAGTCAAAGCCAAGAAACACATCAACTTCCTGGAACTCTGTAAGCCGTCCACACAGCTGTCTTAGCTTGCTGAACACATGCAAAGCAGAGCTTATAAGGACAGACAGTATTGCTTTTGTGTCCCTCTTCGGCAAGCGGGGAGGGAATACGGGAGTGGATGTACTGGATTACGCCAAAAGTCCATTTTGTCTAACGTCCTCCCTTTATGACTGCTAGTTCCTGATGATACAGGGGCACTGGACTTGCTCCCCGCATATCTTTTTGTGCCTTGACAGCTATATGAGGAGTTAGTTAGCAAGGAAGAGGCTGGAAGGATGCTTGCATTTGCTTATCCAGGAAGGAATGGAGGGATGTCTGCTTATAGCTACTTGTTTTTCTTTGTTGATGACAATTGTGTGTGTCTGTCTGTCTCTCTAAAAGTGGCTCACGTGGCCCCAAGTTTTTAAAACTGTCTTCAAATCTCTGTATTCTTTTTGCTTGAACAAGTTCTCAAAGCTTACTGAAGTTGTTTGGTGACAAAGGCTTCCTGGAGGGCCAGGTGCTAACCCACAAGCTGATTTGAGCAGTGAGGATGCGGAACAGCTTGTAGATGTTTCTTCAGTAGGTCAGAGGAGGGGGATAAGGAGCTAGAAAATCTCAAAATTCATCAGCAACTGTTCAGCTTAAATATGGTTGTTCTTTGCGTTCTGTGTGGCGGTGGCCCTGAGAATGGTAATGCTGTATGCAAACTTGCTGCAGGCTTGAATTAACTCTCTAAGGTGCAAAGTGTGCTGGCAGAGAACCAGGGTTTCCCATCACGAGTGTGGGGCCCTCAAGATTTTGCTTTCACTCTCAGCACTGGAACCGCGTGTGCACCAGTTCTCCTTTCTAGCCTAACAAGACCACAGGCTCCTGTGCAAGATGCCATTCCTGTACCACACCATTATTACAGGCTGAACAAACGTGGCTGCATCATTAGGGTTAGCAAGTTGAGCACAGGGACAAGAAGAGAGGTATGGATGCATTTTTATATTGCATCCATGGTGTGGCTCTGCACTATGGCTAACCAGTTGATGAATTTCTTCCAGGAGCCCCTTGCTTTATCAGGACTGCATCTCAGAGCTTCCTTGTTTTCAGTGTGGTTTTATCAACAGATACCAGAGTATCATGGTGATTTAGAGTTGAAGTTCCTTTAAGGCATCAACTAAGTTGAAATTCTAATATATTTTATGGGGAGATGCTTTTGGTAATCTAAGCCAAAGTCCTGAGGACCATTGATAGTCCGTAAGGCATCAGAAGATGACATTCAAAACCCGTATGAAACTAAAATATATGCACACATCCCGTCATGCATGCAAGGGAGCAAAAGAGGAGAAGTGAAATATTTGAATATTCAAAATATAGCCTGACTTTTAGGTGTTGTAACAACAGTGTATAAAATGATCCAGAAATGTGGGGCTCTTTTCATTCTAGTTTGGTGCTTCCTTCCCTTCTCTGCCCCCAAAACAAGATGGTAACTAGCTCAGCTTTAAGGCATAGCCTTGAGCACGAACTTTATTCATTTATTCTGTATCTCTGTGTGTGTGTGTGTGTGTTTGTATGTATATTAAGTAAGGGAAAGGATATGGATTTTGTGGATTTGTAGGGTTATTTTACAAAACAAAAGCTATGTGCAACATTGTTAAAACAACTGTATCAGTAATAGCTAGAAGAGTTCATAGCAAGACCAACTGTCTTGTCTTTCAGTGCTTGCAGAATGCCTTTCTAGGAATGTTGCTCTTGTTGATTGTTGCCTTTGAGGTTTTTAGGTTTTTTCTTTTTTTTTTTTTTTTTTGTTTTTTTTTGTTTTTTTTCCTTCCTAGAGGAAAACTTCAGTTACAGACATAAGTTCAAAACCTTTAGTATAATATTCTTAGTGTCTGATTTACCAGATTCTATGTGAAAGAACAACCACCATATATTCTCGTTCCACTGCCTTTTTTTTTATGCTTGTCTTCCTTTCCCCATAGGCTGCTCTGTACTGGTGCTCCAGCAGTGGTGACAGTGAGGTGACGCTGCCAGTAAAATTCTCTGCCGCTGGGGTGCCGAGTCAGCACCAACACTTCAGTAGCAAGGGCAGAGTTGATATTAAAAAGGTCAGTTGGGAAAACTTTTTTCTTTTGGTTTTCCTTTGCCTTGAGGCAGTAGCTTTGAACAGTATTAACCCTTTTTTTCTTCCCACACAACTCATTTTCACCCTCTTTCCTCCCTACTAGCTTTGATGCAACGTCACATCAAAATACAGTTTGAGTGACTATGCACATCTCTTGGGGTGGGAGCGAGCATTTATAGTTGGAAATGTCACCGTGTACTCTGGGAGTAAAATTTGTCCCCCTGTGTGAAATTTTAGTGCAAGACCAGTGCATCAGGAATGTTTTTTGAGTGTGGTGTAGTGATTCATAGGTCTTGTAATCTCAAGGGTAGATTGTAAACTTTTGTTCTACTCAAATGAAATAGCCCTCTTTGAAGTTTTGTTCTTGTATACATTTGTTAACTAGAAGGTCTGGCCTTCATTTAAATGATCCTTGGGTTGTGTGTGTGCATTTTTTTTTAACTAGTTAGAAAAAATCAGTGGGAAAGCTTTGAATAAACGAACAATTTTGGTAAGATGGAAGTGATGAAGAAGGCTTAGTATTCTTTTGGGGGTCCCATGGGAGAAAGTGATTTGAAATGCATGCAGGGAAGTGTACGTTCCCAAAACTGTCATTTGTTTCCCCCGTTTCTCCTCTTCCCCATGTTCTGTAAGATGTACTGCAGCATGTTTAATGAAACCAAGAAAAGTATTCATCCGAAAGTGTTAATCTTTCCCTGGCCCAATTAGTGCATGGCTTGTACTTTAACGTTGATGTGGATTTTTTTTTCCTTAAGGCAGAACAATGAGCAGCTTTGTGCTACACACCAGGTTCCCCCCTCCTTGCCCGTGTTGTGTGTTTCTTCCTATCTATTCCAAGGGGAGAGATCGTGAGCAGAGACAGTGGGGAAGGCTGGAGCTGGGACTCACAAGTGCCCCGAGGGGCAGGGCGTGCAGCTCTGCGCTTGTGTAGTGGCCTCTCCACTGCAAGTCAAGTGACTGTGACTCTAAGGACTCATCATTTCTTCTCCTTTCTTCTTCCTTCCCCTCTGGGCTATGTTCTCGTTTTTGCTTCGTCTGTGATGCTCTGCACCAGAAGGAGAAGCAGCCGAAGCAGTTGAGTGGTCTTAAGACAAAATAATTAAATATAAATAAATACCTAAAATCAGCGGGAGAAGTTACTGTTGATGGGCTCAGCTTTAGCATACAGTGGAGTCACACTTTATCCCAAAGGAGGAAATAGGTCTAGCAAGTGTCTTCCTGTACAGACTGAATGGGAAGCAACACGGCTTTTTTTTTTTTCTTTCTTTTTTTTTTTTTTTTTTTTGAAGCCCTCTGCTTTCTCAGTGGCTCTCCATTAGCTGGTTATGTGTAGCATCAGGGGCGGCCCTCTGAGCTAAAGGTCCCTCGTGTTTCTCCGTGGGATTGTGGTTGCCCCCAGTTTCATGTTTTCAGCAGCATCATTGGGTAAAGGGGACCCGTTCCCGCAGAGGAGCCGGGTCCCTCCATGTGTCAGTGCAAAGCGGCGGCTGGGTTTTTGTTTTGTTTTCCCCCTTGCATGTGTGTGCAGCTCTTACTCTCCCTCTCGCTCGCTCCCTGCTTTCATACAAGAGGATGGCAGTGACACTGCAGGATTTCTTCAAAGTAGAAGGTGACTTAGTGCTTGTGATCGCTTCCCTGGTTCCTAGAGGCCTTGGTCATATGTTGAATGCAACCTGAGGCTGTTTCCTGTTTGTCCGTCTTTCCTGGAGGTCTTGTTTTCTTTTGGAGAAAGGGAGGAGGAAGGCTCCATCAGCGCAACCACCCCCCAAGAGGGGAGTTTGATGTAAACTGAGAAGGTTTGCAGTCCTGAGGACAGCCTGATACAGGGCATCTGTCCTGGTCACTGTCTGTCTGATTTCCTGAATTTCATAGGTGCTGTGGGGAGAAAAAAAACAAAAAACATTTCCACATCCTCAGTGGTGCATTTATTAAAAAAAAAAAAAAAAAAAAAAGTGCAAGAGAAACCTCTCAATATGTTCCTGCCTGGAGGCTCTCTGCCATGGGTTTTCCCACAGGAAGAAGTGATTTGGCCCAGTATTCTTATTGTTTCTATATCCTATTGCAAATAGAAAGTTATGCTCTTGAAAGCAGTGTGCTACTCATGCAGTTGTCTTTGTTTCAGTGGTGCATTTTTGCCTAATGCAAGAGAATGGAAAATACATACGTTAACCAAAGCGTGTAATAATAATAATATTTTTGTGAAAATTAAGGTTTCAATCTTTCCACTGCTTCCCAATTAGGAAGTTTTTAATGTGTTGAAAGCTGTTCTAAAAACTAGATCTGTGACTCTACATCTTTATTTGCATTAGCAGGAAGGTGTTTTAGATTCAGAAATAAAATAGTTCATAGAAGTTGTGAAAAATTGTAATAGTATAGTTTTCTTCCTGAAAGAAGAACAGAGAGAAAGCTTGCAGGTGTTTCAAAACCAGGAGGTAGGTTTGTTAATGTGTGCCTGTGAGCCTGCCTCTTCTCTTTTTGATGATTTTCACTATTGCTAAAAGCAGTCCTAGGAGTCTAGACTCCAGTTCTCTGGAAAGATCTTCAGCAATTTTAAAGTTACCTTGGTCAACACAATAGATTGACTTTTTCAGGACGTAACCAGTGATAACATTACTGTTGTAGGTTTTGACTGAAACAGGAAAGAACATGTCTATTTAGGAAGAAAGAGTTGATTTTTTTTATTGTTATTATTTTTTAAAGTACTAAAGTACTTGTTTGCACAGTTTTAACAGAAACCCCCAAAATAATTTAAACTGGTCATATTTTTTCATGGTGCTAAGCAGCAACTTAAAAGGTTTACACTAGTCTCAAAAATAATTCTAAAAATTATATCAGCTACCACATAAGTGGTAGTGATGTTCTTCAATGAAATGGACCTTTTATGAAGACCTAAACAAAAAACAAACAAGCAAAAAAAACCTCCCATCCTTATAGAAGAAAATATGGAAAGATAGATGGTTGGATGTCCTTGGATTAAGAGATCTCTGCTGTCATAGGGGAAACAAGTTTACTGCATCATAGAAAAATTAAATTGTTTAAGATAGCATAAAAAGTTCTTTTTGTCCAGTTTTGGAGAAGTCATTTGAAAACTGTGCTTACGGAGATGATGTTATGTAGAGCCTTAGCCAGCAGGTTTAAAGAGGTCCTAGTTTTAATCTCTAGCCTGTACTGGCTCACTATGTCAAGTTGTCTGTCTGCTGTTCCTAAGAAGGCAGGCGGTTGAACCTAGGAAGCTTGATTCTGCTGTTTCTTTTTTTTTTTTTTTTTTTTTTTTTTTTTTGGCGCTGGGTGAAATAAGGAACTGTGTGACACAAGTGCAGACAGCAGGAGTGGGCTATTTCTCTTCGTATGCTTTTTGTTGTGCACTGTAAAATGTCAGTAATTGGGGTACTGTGGTCATCTATTGTTTGCAAATACTCTTCAAATGCAGATATGTAATGTGACTGATTTGCATGTCATCCTTGAGAATGCTTTTAAAAAGGAAGAAGGCCTGCCTGATGAGGTAACTGCAGTTTGAGGCTGATGGTCACTGTTTTCTGAAAAAAGGAAAACTTGTATTAAGTCTGCTGGACAAAATTTTGAAATATGAGATGATGAAACATCCACAGGGTGTTCATTTCCATAGTGAAACAACAATTTTGCATGTAAGGTTATAAAAGTGTGTTTCTCCATTGAAAATCTATCTATGTTTTTCAATATTACAAAATGTTCTTTTTTGAAAATCCGGCCATGGCCATGAGTGCTATGGGGAGAGGACTTCTCTTTCTCACGTGTCAACTATTCATTGTTTCTTCTAAAGTGGTGTTCAGCTACCCTGCCATTCTTCAGCCAGAGCCAGCATTCTTCCTGAAACCCCAGCGACAGCATGATAAGTCTGTGGCTTCAGAAGAGGGTGTGGAAAAAGTCCATCAGCAAACATCATGGTTGTCTATGTCTTCAGCTCATCTAAAAAGCTTGGGCAGTGGGTGTGAGGAATGTGCCAAATGGTCCCAGAAGCCTCAGGAGTCATTTCACTACTGCTAGAAGGAAGAGAAAGGTCACTATGAATTTATCTATTGGAGTAAATGTTACTCCTCTGAGAAGGGAAGGGGAGGAATGTATGAAGCTGAATTACTTAAATTCTGTAGCTGCAGAATACACTTCCAACTTCTCGACCAAATGTCATGTCTGTCAGTGATATGCTAGTTTGCTCTCTCCCTCCTCCTGTTTTTGCTGGCTGAATCCTGAAGACCAAGTTGAGCAAAGGCTTCCTCCCTTAGTTTGCACAGGTTTCACCACTCACAGAGGCAGTGACATCTCCCTGCTCTGTGTCAGGCCACTCATGGGAGCAGGCGCTTGGCTGCACTGGCGACTGTCTCTGTACTTCCATGGTCTAACCTACGTACCAGGAGAGGGGAGCCCTCAGACGAAAGAACTTCAGTCTTATTTTGCTAAAACAGCTTCCAGGGAAACTTACTCTCTTTTTCCCATCTCCCTCACATAGTGCTCGAGGGTGCTGCTGAGGAAGAGGCTGAAGAGCCAGACGCTACGAAGCATACTACACTAAGTGAGGAGACCAGCAAGCAGGAAGAGAGCCTCAATCAATCAGGGGAGAAAAATGAAGGTAACTGGTTTGACTAGAATTGAGGGCATTGATTAAGGCTTGTAGAAACATTTCTTACCTCATCTGTAGCCCATGTCTGTGTAAAGAGTATGAGGTAAATGGAGCAGAAGTGTTGGCACATATATTTCTTTCCCCATCCATAACCTTTCTCTGTGTGAAAAGTATGAAATACATTGAGCAGAGGCATGGGTACATAAATACTCAACTACCACTGCAGGCTTCCAAACTAAGATTTTCTTGGCTCCCAGTACTTGCACCACTTGGCACCACGTTACTTATCCTCAAAAAACACCTGTTTATAATGCTCAAACTTAACTTCCAAAGACAGTATTATACAGAGATCAAATGTTCACAGACAAACATGTTCCTCCTTGTTCACCCTCACATCCTCTTGTGTTACAGTGACTTTCTCACTACACAGACAGAGACTGTAAGATTCTGTGCTGTCTGCCCGAGGTGATGACTTTGCTAGAGCTTTAAACTTGCAGAGTGGTTTTCTTTGTTTGAGAGACTCCTTTTTGGGAAAAGGAACATTTAATTTGACAGGATTTTTCCCTTTCAAGCCCCTAAAGAGGAACATGGAAGGGCTTTACCAGAGATGAATTCTCAGTTGTGACTTGAGGTGTTTGGAATTCACTATCTGAAACAAGAACATCATTGCTACACATAAAATGTGTTGGAGAAGTTTGGATCTGAACAGCTTTCCCAGTGGAATAATGTTAGTCATGGGTGTAACACATACTTCAGGGACTAACAGAGGTTGGTAGGGAAGAAAAAGAAAACTATGTAGATGTCAGCTGCAGTAGTAAAGACATGCTTTGTTTTTTTTTTTTTTGATTTTTGTTTTGAGTGGATTTTTTTAAATTTAGCTTATTGCGTATGAAGAACCGGTTTAAGCTGTGCTAGAAAGAGAATCTGTTACCCTGTGCTGTATTGCTAGTTCATTAATTGTCCAGTTCTGCTCCAAACACGTGCTTGCTTGAATGGTTGTGCTTGCCAGAGAGTGCCTTCATCAGCACTGCTCTAAGACTTCACTGTGGTCATAAATTACCACAAATGATACCGTTTTAAATCTGACTGTAAGCCCCATACTGAATTTAGGTTGAAAAACAAGATAACATGAATGTCCTATGAGGAAAAATTTACACCTTTTCCTATGAATTCCAAAATGATAAAAATTTCCTATTACAAAAAGAACTCAAATTATTGTGAACTATTATTTCCTTTATTTCCTGATTATCAAGCAGAATGTGAGTCCTTTGAGATAAGCATTAGGAGTTACAGGCAGCTGAAAACACTGTGGGTTTTTTGGTGTTTTTTTCTTTTTTAAGATGGGCCTAGCAGCTCCTATGTGGTTTTTGTTTTTAATTCCAGAAAAGCAGCTGGAAAGCTTAAAGAGTTACAAGGTATCCCCAAATTCAGCAGACAGTTTGGACGGAACAGACTTGTCCTCCATTGACGCCATGATGTCAGCAGTAATGAATGTGGGGAAGATTGCTGAAAATGGTGGGAACTCTCAGAATGTCAAATCCCCCTCAAAGTCTCCTGCACCAAATCGGATTGGCAGGAGGAACCAGGTATGTAAGCCTGAATACAGGGAGACCAAGGGGAGTCAAACAGCTGTGTGAGAAGAGATAAGTTGTAGTTACGTTTCTTTGATTGTTTTGCCTTTATTTTTCCTTAATAGTTATTTCCCGTCTATACCATTTCCCCTTTATGTATGCTTTCTGGTAGCCTTCAGAATGTAGCTTTAGAAAATTGGAGATGAAAAGGGTCGGCATGCTTGGATTCATATGTAAAACACTTGAGCGTACACTCACATTTCATACAATGGGCGAATTGATCTAACAGATGCCACTAGCAGTGGCAAAGCCACCAAACAGCTGCCACTTCTTTGCCTCTGCATCCTTCACCTATCTTCTTGCATTCACCTAACTCACTGGAGAACCAGTTTGTTTCACTATTCGAGGGAAAAAAGTAAATAGCTTGAATAAGTAGGAGCGGGGCCATGTGGCAGCGAGCGGTGAGGCTTGTCTTGCCTGCAGTGGGGGACCCCTTGTGAACTGCCTGCCTGTTCGCATTCAAGGTCCAGGTGCTTGAAGGTTAAAGGTGGTGTTAGAACGAAACATCTGTCAGGTCCCTCAGTTCGCACGTTTTTGGTGTAAGGCGTCCTTACTTTGTTGTTAAAAATACGAAGAGCTATTGCAGAATGCTTTGTGTAAGTCCTGCAGTGCAAATATTTGTAGCTTTTATGTTTTTTTTTTTCCACTTACCATTTGATGGCACCAGTTGATAGCAATGTTGTTCTAAAGAAGTGAAAGAAGAGAACTGTATCAGTTAAAGCTGTGGTTATTTATATCCATGTTTCTCTCCTGATGGGGCAAACCCTACCTCTGAAGATGCTGCAGAACAGTAAGAAGTGCCCCAAATTCTTGTGTCCATTTGACTTCAGAATCTATGGGGAAGCACAGAGGATTTTTAAATGAATCAAGAGGTAGCAGGGACCAGAAAAGCTGAGAAACATGACTCTTGCCCAGTTGTCCAATCATAAGCCCATTGACTTACGACTTGTTTTGAAATTTTTCTTAAAAGGAGTTAAAAGTCTATTAATTGTAAATGAACAAGAGAATTTGTAAATGAAGAGCAGTATACTGGCAACTGGGTCATATTGTCCAGCACATCTGGCTTTGAGGTTTATTTGGTAATGCTCCCAGTTAGGGGTTGCCCTGGTTCCTTGATTTCATTTTGTGAAGCAGGCACTGGTGTTCAGACTAGTCTTGGTGGCAGTGCTATTACACAGCTGTCCACTGGTACACCATGTGGTTTGGCTTCAGGAGAGTTTATTAGTGTTACTGACCTTTATTCCACCTGATATTTCAATGGGCATCAAATCAAAGAAAGCTCGGGAGTAAATGTGACAGGATTAAGAGGGATTCTTGCAGTGTAAAAATAAATAAATACATTGAAAACATAGTAAATAGCCTGTTTGTTTCTAAGCTGAAAGATTGCTATTGCCAGGGAGGCAAATGGCTATGTTACTGAGAAAATAGAAGTGAGATGTGAAATATTAAGTGGACATCAATCTGCTTAGCAACTTCTAATACTGTGAATTTTCATTTTCAGCATAGCAGAATGAAAACGCTGAATTGTTTCAGTGTGTAGCAGCACACAGATCTTTAATTCTGGTCAGAATGTGCCCTTTATTATAATTACAACGACAGTAACAGTTAGCTAACTTCCTGGGCCTGACTGCTGTTTCCCATGAGTTGGCAGTGAAATGTTTTGCCCTGAACCTTTGTCCCAAGTCTATGGTTCTCTTTATAATGCTGACTTTATCTTGGCTCTAGTCTGCCCATAGTCTAATAAACGTGTTCTCACATCAACATGCACCCATTATAACTTCACTTCTACCTTGCTCTTGAGGGAAATAATAAAAAAAAAGTAACAAAAGCATTTCTTGAGGCAGAAAAAGAAAACCCAAATAAGCCTAATGCACAACTCCAAAATGATTTGCCATCAGTTGAATGCAGAACAGCCATGCCAGATTGACTTACTACAGAGAGAGCAGCTAACAAATTAGCTGCTAATTTTATCTTTCAGTTCAGGAAGTGCTTTTTCACCAACCTGGCTCCAGTGGGGTGAATTAGTGCTCTATTTTAAATTTGTTGGTTGGGGTGCTTTTACAGTAGGGATGCTAATGTTTTTTCATCTGGATTGGGTCAGTCAACAGAATTCCTGTTGTAGCTACCCTTGATTTGCTTGAGCTGTGTTATGGTATGCAGTGTGTACCCTGTGTGACCACTGGAGAAAGTTTGGGTTTTAGTTAATAATAAACCCCAGATTCAATACTAATCAGCTCTGGCTGAGCTGTAGTGTGTTTCTGATCTTTGCTTCAAGGTGAACCAGTAATTACTCTATCTTCTGTTAATATACTGATTCAAAGAGCAGGCAGTCTAGAAAGCAGGCTTTGAAAGAATTAATTGCACCATGTAGAACTGTACCACTCATTCAAAAAGGGGCAAAAAAAAAAAAAAAAAAAAAAAAAAAAAAAAAAAAAAGGTTGATAATTTCACAGAAATACCCTGGGGATTAAACACCATCTAAACTGTCAGCACAGCTGCAGGGATTTTCCTCGCAGCACAGTGTGTTTGTTCCTTGTCCTAAGCCAACTTCAGCGTGGTTGCAGTATAATTGGAGCTGAGCATTACTCCACAGACTGATTGCCTGTAGTAAAATTAAAGTAGTATAAGTAGGATGGAGTGCATGTGTCTGTGAATTATATGTTTGTATGTAAAAATGTGGGGGGGGGGCACTGGCATGTTGTGTTTTAATTTTCTTGGGGCGTTCAGACTTCATAATGGCAGCCTTTTTTGCTTGCTTTCTAATGTTTTGTACAGAATAGTATGTTATGCTGGGGCCTGTGTGTGGCCTACAGTGAGATCAAGTTTAGGATAGAGAGTCTTGAAGTATGGTTAGAAAAACGTATTTAGGTACAGGAGAAACAGTAAAGGAGAGTGGGGAAACCTAGCTTCTGCAGTTGATACTTTTAGATATGAGGTCACAGGTTTTGTTTACTTGAAGCAAAGTGAGAAAATAGCTGCTCTTCCACAAGTGACAGAGATCAATATAAAATTATCATGATTGTGTTTTGGAAAACACAATTTCAGATTTTAATGGAGAGCTCTCTTTATACAATAGTTCTCCCAAGTCAGAGGTGTAAAAGGGGATGTTGCTTCATTAAGTTCTTTAAGACTTCGAAATACTTTTTCTAACACTGTGTCAGCATCTTTCCTCCTAAAAGTCCAGAGAATTTGTCACGGAGACTTGGGTAATTAATTCTCAGAATTTCCCACAAATACTTGTGTCTGACAATCTGGAAATGATTGTTTCTCAATTGATAACTTTGGGAACAGTGGTGGGGAAAAAAAATTGTTTGGAAAGAGGAAATGGATGGATGCATTCATATCCATCAATGCCCTCCCATTTCTAACTGAAGAATTGTTTAGAGGTATTTTTTGCTTGTTTTCATGGTTTTAGTAATGATACTTAAAGTAGTCAGCAAGGAAGTTAAGTAAAATGAGTCTTTTTAGCATGACCATTATACTTGCCTGTCAGTCATGCGGAGATGCTTTTTGTACTTTCTTTTGTACCAGAAGTTCAGATAACAAGTGGTGGATCTGTCTAGCTGGTAAATATTTGCATAATTCTGCAGAAAATAGAGGTTTAATTTTCAGTGCCAGACCTTCTTTCTTTTCTTGTACAGGCTTTGGTGAAGAAGCCACATGTGGGCTTCTTACTGAGATGGTGCAAATATCTGTTATGTCATTCAGTAGCCATCCTTGTGGATGCTTCAGGAAAACGCCTTTGGTTCCTATGAGAGTGCCATTTCATGCGGTTTTACTGAATGTCTCAAGGGCATACTTAAGTCAGGCTGAGTTCTCCAGTCAGCTGTATTGTTTGTACTCGTGATTTGACCATGGTTAATCCTAATTCTCACCTGGGTGGAGGGAATAAACGGGTTCATAATGTGTTCGTTTTGAGTCACGTACACCCCTGCGTTGTCACCTCTTTCTCGCTATGATCTCATCAGATCTTGCAAGCTTAAGAAGGGTTGGGCCTGGCCAGTGTGCCTGGATGGGATGCTTCCAGGAGAAACACAGGATGCTAAGGGAAATAGTGCTGGTGATTCAGCAAATGCAGCTCTTCCTTCTGAGTCAGCCGTGGAGCAGAACATGCAGCCTCTAAAAAAGGGCATTGTGCTAGTGCCTTGCCTTTCAGATAGCATGGAAAACCTGAAATCCTGAAGACTTGTGCTTGTTAAAGATCTTTTTGAAAGATTATTGGGGTTTGCCCACATATTCTGGTGGTGTTCCAGTCTGAGTAATTGTTTTCTGCTCACCTAAACTCCTTCTGGCAGTTGGAGCTGGTCGCAATAATTGCCTTCACTTCCTGTCCTAAACTGCTACTGCTGTGTATCTGTGTGCTGCTAAAACAGCTGCTGCACTTCTGTGGTGGTTGAAATGACTCCTATTTATAAATTCAGAAGTTTCTGAAACTTCCCTGAGGGATCTATCTGGATGGTAAATGTATACATGCAAGTTGTTCTGTAAGCAGTTGTCTTTTGTACATAGGGTACATAGGGTGGCTTATATTTTTTATCCATCCCCACGGTATTAGCTTTTGAAGTCTTTTTTAACTGTATTCCTTCTGATTTTTGCTTCCCCCCCCCCCACAGGAAACAAAAGAAGAGAAGTCTTCCTATACCTGTCCTCTGTGTGAAAAGATTTGCACTACACAGCACCAGCTAACTATGCACATTCGTCAGGTATGTAAAGTACCAGTTCTTCATTCTTACTTTTATTAAGAGTGCATTTGCTTATAGCGAAAACCAATTCCATGTACAAACCATAAAGGTTTCGTTATGTCTTTTTCAATTGTTTTGCTTTCAGTAGATGAAGAAGGCTAAAATAAAAGTTGGGTTACCTCCCTCCCCCTACCCCTCTATTTCCCAGGAGTGACTCAAACAAGGAAGTGGGTCCTGTTCTGCATAGCTGAAGGTATCGCAAAGATCCAGAAAACCTCTTCCATTAAGAGGCGTTTGTCCTCTTTTGTTATCCTGTTCGAGTACAATTCCCTTTAGGGTTTATGCAAATTAAGAAGCAGGAAGTCCTTTGCAAGGTCCAGCAATTTTGGAAGACAAAATTAAAAATACTGTTATTTATTTATTTTTAATAACTGATACCCTTTTTAGTCAGCTGCAGGCTTTCCCTTTCTCCTCTTCAAATATGTATGTACTTTATGGAGGAACTTTGGCCTTATCTGTGTCAGAAGATCCTGCACTGGATACTAAGCTTGTGGTTCACCACCGTGAGTCCACTTGATGCTTAGTGCTTCAGTCTTCCCTTCTGTGCTATAATTATGATTTAATTCTTTTTGATTCTCCTGGGGATTTTTTTGATGTGTGAAGAAATCTTCAAGTCTTTGAATGCATGTAAGAAAGAGTGGTGCATGTAGCACAGTAGTTAATGGTTACTGTGATGCATGGTTCCCTGTGATGCGTTCTTATGGCACAGGAGTCTGCGTATGTATACAGAAGCACTTCCACTTTCTTGTTACACAGTCACTTTGAAATTAATACCTCTAAAGAGTATATATTTTAAGTGTTTTAATTCTGTCATAAAGTTCATAAATTACATCCTCTTTCTATTTTCCCCTTCCCACTCACACTGCAGAGCTTAAGGTATCCCAAGGCGCCCATTTGTCTGATGGGTGGCTGCTGGATCCCCATCCATCCTTTCCTGCTGCACGTCCAGCAGAAATGCTGCATGTGGCGGGCATTTCAGCCTGTGTGCAGCAGCTACCTGTGATGGTGTGTTAAGGAATTAAAAGTGAAGGATGGGGGTGGAGTTGAGATGGGAGGGCTGTGGATAGTTGAGGTACTGTGATAAGTGGCTCTTTAAAGCTGCTTTTAAATTGTTCTCTCTGATTTGCACCAGCGCTTCAGAAGGGCCATTCAATGAAAAAAATCATTGCTTTCTCTAGCATAACACTGACACTGGAGGGACAGACCATTCCTGCAGCATCTGTGGAAAGTCTCTGAGCTCAGCGAGCTCCCTTGATCGCCACATGCTGGTGCACTCAGGTGAAAGGCCTTATAAATGTTCAGTATGTGGACAGTCCTTCACCACCAATGGAAACATGCACAGGTGAGTGCTGATCATGACCCATTAGTTGGGAAAGAATTACAGGATAGGGGGCTATTTTGTTTTCTTAGAAGGACTGTGAAGATGAGTAAAGACCTTAATTGGGCAAAAAATATGGACTATTTATGATCTATGATTATGGCATGATACCCAAGGACTCCACGATTACTGAGATGTTTAAGCTGTGGGAACAAGTCAGAACTGAGAGAGGTCTTCTAGCTCATTTCAAAGATCATCAAGAGTTGTTACGGATATCCAGAAGTATTGCTTTTTCATGATTCTTTTTTTGGGGGGGGGGGTGGAGGGAGGGGGAAGTAAATGGAATAGATTTTTCACAAAGGATAAAAATACATAGTCAGGCTATAAAGGATCTTCTACTTCTGTAGCCCCAGAGTAGCAGGTGCAAATGATTATATTGAGACATCCATTGTTGTTGGTGGGTGCTAAGTAGTCAGATATCCAAGTGCCATTGTGAAGATGCCTCTTCAGAATAATGGATCTGTTTTTTAAACACATACATTAATACTTGCCTGCACGGTAGAGAGCTTACTGCATCACAGATCCAGGAAATTCTCTGTAACCAAAGTTACCAAACATATTTCATGTAGTTTCCTTCATAGGGATGTAGCAATACATACAGTTGTCAACGGGGGAAACAAAATGTTAAATCACATGTATGTTTGTTCCCCTCTCTCATCCCCCAATTCTGTATACTTTTGTTTGCATGGATGGAGCACCTCAGAACTGATTAAGTCTTTGCAAATTCCCACATAGTGTTAGTCCCCATATCAAAGAGTTTACAGCCTACAAAGAGAGTGTAAGACAGGTGGGGAAAAGGAAGATGGCTTATAAGCAAAATGACAAGAGTGATGGTTACAGACCGGTTCTGTGTGGGAGGGAAGAGATCTTGTTTCCTTGATTATGACCAGCCGTTCTCCAAGCAACAGTCGATAGGTGGAATAAATGGGGTGATTTTCAATGACACTAAAAAAGATGACTAATCCTACACAAAGGAGTCAGTAGCTGCTTGCTGCTCTACCTTTTCTTTTCTTCTTCTTCTTTTTTTCTTCTTCATCATGTTGTCTGATTTAACGGTCAACCGAAAGTGAAGGTGGGATTGGGAGGAAAGCACTTCTGTAATTATACCTTTATTTAATCTATACTTGCTTAGAAGTGGGGAGAGTTGGAGAGAGAAACAAAGGGAGAAAGACAAAAAGATACTGAGAGGCCTTGGACATTGAGTAAATCTCACCTCCAACTCATCTGTTGCGAGCCATATGTTTCTCAAACCGGAGGTTAGACGTTGTATCATCTGCCGTGGTGAAGGCAGGGTAGTTTCTGATGCCACTGTCAGTGTTAGAGGGTGAGAATTCCAGTGTCAGGACGCTTTTGTTGTCTGGTACGCTTGTGTCTAGCTGCTCAGCCAAGGGTGCTTGCTGAAGGGTTGCTGGGTTTTGTTTTGTTTCTGTTTTCTTAGCTTTTTGCTCACAATACATCTCATCCTCTCCCAGGAACAGGAAAGGGAGGCTACTTGTGAGACTTGACTCCAGACCTATCAGATATTGATGCAGTAGCTTTGCTTCTTGGGGCTTCCCTATATAGCAGCTCTTACAGTGCTTTAGCAGCAGGTCTGCCAGAATTGCCAGAGTGACTTATCCAAAAGAAGTAAATATAGATGAGAACCTTCTGATGACAAGACTGTTTTTAATCTTTTTTGATGAGCTGTTGCTTAAAGTTATCAGGATGGAATGCTGTATTTACTGAAGACATTAAAAAGGACCTTTGTTCATGCAAGGAAAAGATTCCAATTAAGGTTCTTTCTGTCTGACAGGTGTTTGTGTTTGCTCCTTAAAAGTCCTCCTTGCGTGGACACACATTGCAGCACCTTAGTGGAATGTTGTAGCCTATTGAAATAGGGTAGTTTTACTAAAGGAGGGTAGTGGTTGACAGGATTGTGCTGCCATTTTTTTTGCAGTGAATAATCTTCCTATTGCTATGATAAAATATAAAAGTGAATCCTACAGCTGAAGCAGAGAGAGCATGAATGTGCAAGTAGGCAGATGAGAATAAATGCAAAGTGAAATGAAATTCCTTATCTGGTGCTGTGACACACTCTGAAGGAAGGTGTTCATTTTGCCCACTGGATACCTCCTTCAGAAACAGGTATTTCTAGTCTAAGGTGGTCTGAAATAAATTCTTATGTAGACACCTCAAACCTAGCTGTAGCATCAGGTCCCATTACTTGTCAATGCTGTGGATGAATCCATACTTTCACTTCAGGTTCAAAGCTACTGCTGTCCTGGATCCAAGAGCAAGGCCTTGCTTGCAAGGTCCTGCCTTGTGTGCAGCTCCCACCAGTCTCGTTTGTGGTGGCACCGGGTCTGTTCTTCAGCATCAGATAGCCGAGGAGCATGGTAATACAAGTCCATCTTTCTCTGCTCTTGTACACATACATGCCAAAAACAGAAAAGAGCAAGACTTCTCATGTCCTCCCAGTAGTCAGAGTAGTAGTCTCCCTGGAGCACTGCAGAGAGTGGATGGTTGGAGAAGTTGTGAGTTTAGCATAACGTTGTGAATGATCTGCTAAAGAATAAACATATCTTGTGAATGTCCTGCAAGATTCTTTACATCTTTACCTTAAAGACATTCAGTGCAGAGGAGAGGAGTGAGGGAGAAGTTAATCTGCCAGCCTCTGAATGGGGGGAGAATGTATACGTGTTATGTACATCCTCTTCTTTCTTCTCCTCTACTTCATTCTAATTCTTAACTGTCTGTGCATTTTTTTTTAACCTACACTTTTATCATTAGACCTTTTGGGGAGAATACCCAATGAAACGGTTTTGTCAAGGGAAATTTTGTGCTTTAGGAGTACTTATAACAGTTCCAGAAGAGGATGAAATTTCTGATGCATTTTCCCACCTCATGATAGCCTGGTCATTAGATATTCTGCTGACAGGAGGGAAGGAGACAAGTTCAGGTTACTTTTTGGGTAAGAAAATACCAGTTTTCTTACATTCTTTAAGTGCCTGTAATCAACATAGAAGGTATTTTTTTCTCTGCCTCACTTTTTAAATTAGTGGAGGAAATAAAACCCTCCAAAACTTGTATTTATTATTCTTTCACATAATGGCAGAAATATTTTTGCAATCGCAGGGCTTTTTGTAGAGTGGGAACATTGTTTTCTGCCTAGCTCTTCTCTGAATTAGACTAGCTGTGCTGAACTACTGCATGTACTCTTTACCTGATAAATTGATGCTGCTTTTCCTGCCTCTCACAATACATGCAACACTTCATTTGTAAATGAGTCATAGCTTCTCACATAAAGTTCTGTTTCTTTTTGTTGTGCTCCTTGGCTCCTTTTCAGCAAGTCAAGTTGAATGGGCATAGCAGAGGGGTGGAGAGGGAAGGTCCTCTTGTGCGGCACCATTCAGAAAAGGAGGTTAAAACCTGCTTCCTTTTCAGACCAGGGTGAGTCTTGGCCAGGATTTTCAATGGGGAATCTTATCTCAGAAAACTTGCATTTTGTCCCAGCTGCCAGACTGCTCAGGAATGGAACTCTGCTTTGGAGACTCCTGCAGGGACGGTTGCTGTTTGCCGCAAAGATCTCTGGAGAGTGCCCAGCATCCAGCAAGAAAAGCTGGTTTTCTCATTCTTCTAAGTATGCCACCAACCTAACTACCTCAGTGTCAGTGCTGCTTCTCCTGCTTGAGGAGGGTTTTGGCAGTCTCGTACAGTAGTTGAGATATCCATCAGTGTCTAGGGTCTGTATCAGAGATACAAGTTGCTCAGGAGGAGGAGAATGGAGAGAATGGTGTGTTTGTTTGTTGAGCAGACCTGGAAAGAACAGGCCATCCAATATTGGAGACTGTTTTGAGAGTTTGAGTGGGCTTGTTTTCTTGTGAATTTTTAGGAATTTAGAGGAAGGAGTTAGATCGTAGTAACTGAGTTCAAAGTTCCTCTAATTGGAATAGCACTGAGGTGATCAGTACATAAGACTATCTACTATTTAGGACATGCTAATCCTCACACTTTTATTCTAGGTACATGGACTCTATAGCTTTCTTTTGGTTGCAGTAAATTAAAGTTGAATGTTCTCAGAGTACCAGAAGGAACATAAACTATATGGAAAGAGAGCATGTGTCTATAAAGGGTTTTCTGTAGCACAAAAGGAACTGGGAATTTCCAAAGAAATGTCTCCAATCAGTGAATTGAGATTACAAAAGGCTTTCTGTCTGTGCTGTCACTGTTGCTGTGTGGTGAGTTGAGCTATGAATGATGCCAGCTCCAAGGAACTCTTTTGGGTCTCGACTGCCATCAAACAGAGTTGCAAGCTTCTTTCTACACCTCCTCCGCCCCTGCATCTCTCTAGAATGCGGACAGAAGTGTTAATGTGCTGCTGTGGGTTTTGTTGATGATGGTTGGTACATTTTTAGCAAGCAATCTTAAGGAAGAGAAAAGATTGTTTTGCTGTCTTTTACCTTGATAGAACATGCATCAGACTTCAGGTGAGAGAGTTGCATCCACTTGCTCCAAAACAGATTTCTGCAGGGTAGGAAACTTTACCAGCAGCTCCTTTTCCATTTCTGTGACTAAGGATGGTCTGTGACATTAAAATCTCATTTTCTTCACTGTCAAAGACATGTTCTCCATGCAGCTTCAAAATGTTAATAGGATACAAATACCTAAATGCCGGAAGGGAGGTGAGAAATGTTCCCTCCGGTTTCCAATGGGTGGCTATTAAAGGCTCCATGGCAAGTTTGGAAAGAATAAGAGGATAATACATGTATTTGAACCACAACTTCCCCAGTTCAGTAAATTTAAGTTCCAGTGTCTGTTGCTGATGTTCTCTGGGTGGTCCATAAGTGTCACAATGCAAATTAACTGAAGTGTTTCATATGAAACCAAAACCTCACAGGTTTCTACCTTCTTTTTTTTTCCCTAGTTCCTTCTCCCATATCCAGTAAAATTATTCATAATAGGTTTTCATTTACATCCTACTTATGTAATTGTAAACTGCTTATATACTATCTCAGGAATAGGTATGAAAAGTTTTGGTGTTTTTTTTTCTTCTTTCTTTCCCCTTTTTTTTTCTGGCACATGCAAAACACCACATGCAACAACCACATGCAGAACTCTTTGAAACTCAAATTGGAAGATCTGGATTGCAGAAGCTATGCTTTGAAGCATGCTTACAAAGGGTCCTATCAAAGAAGGTATTTCTTCTTTTAATTAAGAAGGCACTTTCATTCTCAGTCTTATTTTCAATGTTAGATAATTTTTCCCAATTTTTTTTTTTTTATTTTTTTTTTTTAATACGCTGTGGAAAGAAAAACAGTTGTTTTGTTATCAGGATATAGTGCTTTTCTGCTACTCAAATTAAGACTTTTAAAATTTTTTATATGTGTGTGTATATGTTTCAAAATGTGGTTTTGTTTTTTAAGAAAGATAGAAAATGCGTGTGCTGTTAAAGTGTAACCCACTAAAATTGGATGTTTCAGCAGGCCATCTAAACTAGCAAATGAAGAGTGTACACTTGGTGAAGATTGTAACATAGTGGCTGGGAGATGAATGTTGGATCCCCATAAGGGCTTGAAGGTTGACATACATATGCTTTAATTATTTCCCTGCTCTCTTTAACATGTATCTGCATTTCATGGGCAGAAATGCATCTAGGCTGCCTGTGACTTTGCAAATATCCACTATGCAGACTGACCTCAAGTTCCTGCTAAAGCCTCCTTTCCCTGCATTCCACCTGTGAATTTCTTGTGTTATTTATGGCCTTGGCCCGCTTCCAGTAAGTTGTCTGTTCTTTGTAGGGTGCAATGTAGTAACAATGCCCAGCCTATAGGTACAAATGGGATCTCTGCAGTCTAGCACATGTACTCTGGCATCACTCGAGATGGGAATTTTTGGAGGCAGAGCATAGCCAAATGCAATGAAGAACTATTTCTTTTTTCCAGGAGGGGAAAGAAACTGCTTTATTGTAACATGATTTGATTTCTGGAGGCTTGTGAGGTTGCCCAAGTAGAAATCTGGCACTAAATTTTGGGCAGTTTTGGAAAACTGAAAATATAAGATTGTGAAGCTAAAAACAAATACCCAAGGAACTTTCCACACTGAAAATGATTTGACACTTTGCGTGTGTGAGAAGGCCATCTTTTATTGTCCTGCAGAATAAAAATCTCTCTTCACTCATCTCATGAGGAGCTTTTATTTCAATGGAGTTGGGCAGTGCTCTTAAATGTGAAGAAGCAGGACATAAAGGCTTTCAAATGCATTCCTTATACAAGGGGATGATTTGGCCACTTTCAGCTTGCTAGCGAAAGATAAGCTTCATTAAATGCAAGTGCCCTAATTCTTGAGCAGGGATAATTAACTCAGAGGACTAATTTCTGTTTCTAGGAGCAGGTGACTGTAGTTGTAGGAGATAGCTGAGATGTGATGCCTATTTTGGTTTTCTTTGCAATTAAAATCTGTTTCTTACATTTTCACTATTGCAATTTGTAAAGTTGGGGAAATGGATGGAGAGATTCTTTTATCTCCCTCCCAGCAGCAGATATATCCAGAGTTAACTGGTGAGTATCCTGCTGAGATCTTCATCTTTTGAAGAAGATAAAAGAAAAGGTCAGCATTTTTCAGCAACAGTATAGCAGCTAGAGTCTGTTCTTCTAGGTCTTTGATGAGAATTAGAAAACAGAAAATATTTTTACTGATCACAGACAGGCACTTTTGTCTGTCTCACCATTGCTGAGTAAATTGTTCACCTTTTGTAAGGACTTTATACCAGCCCTTTTTCCCAGGTCACAAATAGGGTGCTCCAGAAAAGTCGTCCAAGGATAAGCTGTAAGAGACTCTAAAGGAGCTCTTGTGTCACAGTGCTCCTCCCTGTGAGCCATAAGAGCTGTAAGGTAGATGCCACAATATCAGGCATGTTATATGCTGCTTGTAGCCTTGGACAGTATCCCCCTTCAGTTATCATCACAGAGCAGCAAAGGAAGTTAACACAAAAACACTAATGCTGAGGTCTGATTAGAATCAAGAGAAGCAAGGAAGTGCAGAGCTGAGATTTATATGCTGACCTTAATTAGCTCCATTGTTCTTGGGAGCTGAAGCATACACAATGAGCAGCATTGTGCTTGCATCTCCAGAGCTTTTCGATACCTAAACATAAGAAAGAGTTCAGTGTGCTTTCGAGGCCTTGATTTTTGTGTGTGTTGCTTTAAAGAATACCTAAACTCATCTTGTACATTGTCAGGTTGTGGGGTGAGGTTTTTTTGTTTTCTGGAAATGATAAAAGGGATGCCCTTCTCTCAGGAAATTGAGGTTTCTGGAGTGGATTGTGCCAAGGGGAAGATGGCCTGACATAGCAGCGTAATACCACCCTCCTCACGGGCAATAACATAAATCTCCGTGTAACAGAGTGTATTCAGCATAGCTTAGTGCTGCTTTGTTACCCATGTCACAGTTCAAATGAGCACAAGCCACTTGACAGATTAGACTCTCGTCGCAGAGCACATGGCTGTGTGAGACCTTGATCTTTCTGCCTAAGTACCCTTGCAGGAACATCACCTCCTTTAGAGGGTTAGTGTTCCCAGGAATATATCTCCCCTTCCCAACTTAAAGAACTACAAAATAAATACAGGCCTTAGCTGAGCAGACACTAGAAAATTCAGGTTGTCTTTGCGGGGAGCTGAGGTGCTCTTAGTCTTTTGCCATAATCATGACATTGTGTGATTCTCATAAGAGATGTTAGCTCTGGAGGTTAACATGCGATGTGTAGTGTTGCTGACATTTAAGTTGGTGGTTTATATTCTTACCTGTGCTTCAGCTGGGTGATTCTGTGTAGAAAATGCTGATTGCTGAGAAGGTTTGTATGTTAAGGTTATCTCCATGTAGCGCTTTGTACATGCAAAGCAGAAGCACTTGCATCGCTTCTGTAATGAGCGTGCATTTGATCTGACTGTTGTCTGAAAAGACTCTGAAGCCAAGTCCTAAAGAGAATGAGGAAGAAACCTATCTCAAACTGCACTTGTGGTTGCTGTCGTTCTACCTTTAATGTAGGTCTCCTACCTTTACCTTTTCTCTCCCTTCACCCCAGTATCTAACCTGCTCAACCTGTTCCCGTTCAGCATGCTGGAACCAGCAAACTGCAGAAGGTACCCCCTCTCGGGGTCAGCGTTTGTTTTTCTTTTCTCCTTTCTTTTGGAAGCAGGCTGTTCATTAATGGTAGATTTTCAGTTTTTACGGAAACTTTTTCTGGCTTAAAAAAAAAAAAAGGGAGGGATCTTGGCATCTGGGCTTAGCCAGTGCCTTTCACTCAGATTTTTGAGCTGTGATGCTTAACTTGCATGATACACAGCTTCAGCAAAGATGTGTGCTATAAACCGTCAGTGCCATTATACAATTGGTAAATAGCACAAAACATACAAATACTGCTTTGTCTTCCTCAAGGGCATTTTTTGGTATTTTGACTTCTCCAAATTGTTCTCCTAGCTAAAGTTTTTCAAACACTCTCAGTGATTTTTAGCAAGTCTTCAGAGCCAACTCTCCAGTGCTTCATGTGGAAAGCTTTCTTAAAACAGAGGAGGCAAACAACTTCTGTATGGTTCGTTTTCAACATCGAGTTATCTAAATTTGTAGTCTTCCTGGGCTTCAGACTGAAGGTGATGAGAGTGAGATAATCCGTATTTGTGAGGGACTGCACTGAAATTAATTTTGTTCTAGGGCGGAAGTTCCCAAACTCCCTGTATTCCTCAGCGATTTCTGTTGATTCCTGTAAAGCAGCGCGAGTCATGCTGGGACTCTGTTTGCCCCCACTACACTTGACTAAACAGACATGTAACGAGACGTGAAACCTTTTCCTAGCGCTTTGCTGCTCGGATAGGGGATGCTGTGAGATCACGGTTGGTGAGGAAGCAGGACCACATGTTCAGGAACAGGAGAGGAAATGGTCTAAACACGTGAAAACTTCTCCTACTGGCATGCAGACCTCGGCGCTGGGAAAAGTTTGTAGAAGCAGTGTGTGCAGCGATAACCCTTACTTCCTTGCCCCTCGAGTCACTTGGCAACTGCGGCTATCAGGGGAATGCGGAGACCCTGCTCTAACGAAGATGTGCTTTTGTTATCTGGTGCAGCTTCCTTTGTGTGCGTGCGCGCGCCGGGGGGCAGGGGAGGGTGGTCAGCACCATCTGCGCAGCATCCCCAGCGTTGCTCTGGCTGTCTGTTTTTTCCTCCTTGAGCTGTGTGACGCAGCAAGTTGTTCTGCACCATGTGCCATCAGTATTGCTCAACAGCAGAGTGTGACAGGACAGCAACTGCATTAGGGCTCTGCCTGGTTTCTGGGAAGAAGCTGAGGGTTATGTTTGCTTGGTTGTTAAGGGGTGAGGTTTTGGGGAGAGACAGGACATACCTGGGATGACTTCAACCATGTTTACCCTTAAGAATAAAACTTTTTTTCCCTACTAACATCCCTTCTCTCTCTCTCTTTTTTTTCTTTTTTCCTCCTGATGCTAAAATTTAAAACGGCTTTAACTGTCCTCACCATCTAATAACACTTCCTTTTCTTTTAAAATGAAGTCTCCTAAGAAATCAACTGCAAAGTCATTGGCTAAACTTACATACTGTGATAACTAAAGGAGGTGCCTGAAAACCACAAGTTGCCAAAAAGATGAAAGAAAATAGCAACCCAGAAAGTCCTCAGCCAGATTTTTGGTACACTTTTAAAAATACTATCTCTGCTTAATTTTACTATTGTTAATAAACCTTTCTCTCGAGGCTTAAAGAATCACAGGAGACTCAGAAAGATGTTTCTTCTAAGCTGTCCCTTATTAAACAGTGTCTTAATGGCATAGAGGTCTCTGTTCAGTATTTGGCACTGTTAATTTGGGTCCCCTCTGAATCTGCTGCAAACTGCATGCAGGAGGTTTGATGAAGTGATACTGGGAAGTTCATATTGCCTTTCTGTGCTCTTTTGTCATCTCTTATGCAAGATTTGATGAGAACTGCAAATGAATGCTTTCTTTTCCTGTCCTTTGGGAAGCTTTGCTTTGGAGGCATGTTTTGAATCACTTCCCTGTCACAGCATCATCAGGCAAATATTTGTCTCCGTTTCCTTCGAGGTGCTCTGACACCACTTCTGGTAGAGAACAGGGATAACTTCGAGCCAAGATGGCAATGCAACTGTATCAATCTAAGCTTGTTTGAACTTGTTGATTCTGTGTAGCAAGTAGTTGCTTGCATATCTGTGAATACAGCATAATTATTCAGAAAGGGTACTCTATCCCTGCTCCCCCTTTTGGATTTGTATGTCACTGTCTTTCTTCTCACTCAAGCTAACAGCTTGTAACATCCACAGCAAAGCAAATTTTTGTTCTAGGACAAAAATACAAAATGGTTTGTGTGCATGTGTCTGTATCATGTATCCTTAGGTATCATGTATTGGCAGCTGTGTGAGACTGGTTAAATTTGCAAGCTGCCCTGGTAGCACTGGAAAGGAATATGAGTTGTCACTTGAACATAATCACAGGTGGCTTTCACAGCCTAAGAGCGCTCAGGTAGCCTTGGTGGATCTAAATAATAATGTTGATGTCATTCTAATGATGCTGTCTGCCACCCCACTGTAAGGTAATTTGGGCTTGGAGGGGTAAGCCTCATTGCACAGGAGGGAGACAGGCAAGGCAGCAGCCTGCTGCACGCTTTCAGGGACACTTAAGGCGCATCTGCAGGGCACCGCAGGAGGTGACGATTTGCAGAGCATCATGGAGGGGGCCGTGACGCCCCTGCGGTGCAGGGGGCTGATTCACGCTGGGCCGCCGTGAGGCTTTCAGGCTGGGTGGCTATGCTGGCAAGGTGACACCGGCTCAGGCACAGGCTGCAAAGGCTTGAGGATCTTCTGCTTTGCCTGGATGCAGACATGCCGCCAAAATGAGTCAGCTCTTTCCAATCTGATCCTTCCCAAGACGTATTTGTCCCACCCTGCTCTTCTGATGGGATCACTTCACTGTATTAATTACAGTGGCTTTCTTATTAGCTTAGCCGTAGAGTTGCCTTGCTGCGCAGCTTCTCTTTGTTTATCCCTTGCTAGCATTAATCACTGCGTGCCACTAGAATGTTCGGTGGTACTTGAGATCTGTTTTGAGATTTCTCCACAGTTGTAAGAGGGCATATCCCAAAATGTTGGCTTCTTGGTCTTGGAATGTTTGCTGACTTGCTGTGAAGTGTGCGTGCCTGTCAGTCTGTTTTTTGTTTTTTTGGGGTTTGTTTTTTGGGGTTTTTTTTTTTTTTTTTTTTTGAGGCTACAAATAGCAGACAAGTCAATAAGAAAAGACAAACAGAAGCTCTTCCAAATACGGATCATGTCTGATTTGCAAAATTACCTGCATCTTTTTGGTTTCTGATTGCAGCTAGCAAGGGCTGGGTGAATTGCTCTCTTAAGTGGCTGCTGTTGGTAATTAGTACTGGAAGTACATTGTCGATACAGATTCTCTACATGTTTTAACAAACAAACAACTGACTAAACTCTTTAACCCAAGGGTATAATGTTACTGTACTTTGGACTTCAGTTCCAGTCATATTCACGAGACTCTAAGAGAGTTGGCAGCAGTATATTAAGTGATTGCTCCTGAAAATGCTGCTGCTTTACTTTATGTTTGTTCAGAATGTGCTTCCCAAGCATGTCAAATGGCAGAAGTGATGAAGAGGAGTTCTGTGTGTTTTTCCTGCATTTCTAGATCAGTTAGGCTGAAGCAAGATTTGCTAAGCAGAATGAAACAGTGACAAAGGTGATGCAGCCTTGATGTATCTCTCAAAAGAGACAGACCATCATAATTTTGAAGGCTGTCCTCTCTTACAATGTGAGCTATTTTTCATTACATGGGGCCTGAAAAAATATAATGAACTGAACTTCAACATTTCTTGCATGCATCTTGAACTCGCTAGATCTGATATGGTGGTACAAAGTTGAAGCTTAGATAAAGCAGACATTTTTTATACTGAAATGTTTTCTCATGTTTTGAGTAATAAATATGCTCTTTACTGTAGATTCATAGAATCATAGAATCAGTAAGGTTGGAAGGGACCTCTGGAGATCATCTAGTCCAACCTCCCCACTCAGCAGGGTCACCTAGAGCATGTTAGACAGGGTTGCATCCAGGCGGGCCTTGAAGATCTCCAGAGAAGGAGACTCCACAACCTCTCTGGGCAACCTCTGCCAGTGCTCCCTCACTCTCACAGTGAAGAAGTTCCCCCTCACAGCCAGGTGGAACTTCCTGTGCTTCAGTTTCTGCCCATTGCCTCTTGTCCTGTCACACGGGACAACTGAGAAGAGTTTGTCCCTGTCCCCTTGACACCCTCCCTTCGGATACTTATACACATTGATAAGATTCCCCCCTTAAGTCTTCTGTTCCCCAGGATTATTGAAAATACATTGATTCTTGGGAAATTACTTACTTTTATTTGAAAATAGGAGTATTAAGTGAAAGATGCCAGGGAAGAAAACATGGAATAGGTAAAGCAATTGTGTCAGATAAGTTGCCCTTAGGGCATCAGAGCAGCTCAGTCCTCCTGAGACTAGCCTGGTAGCTCTTTATTAAAATATATCATAAATAAGGTAAAGCATAGAAGGCTCTAGTTTTTTATTCTTAGTCTCTAAATGGATGTGTGACTTGCTCCTGTCTTCAGATAGCTATAAAATGTATGAGTATCATCCGCTTGAATTCTGCATCAGACTGCTCAGAAATCATGATGGCAATGAGAAACAGCTGTGTGGAAGTACAGCAGAGTATAGGGCACATCTAGTGGTAAAGTGAAGAAACTTAGAATAATATGTGGGATATGAAGTCAGAACCCAAACCTGATCCTGTCAAGTGATCTCTCTGAACCGATAATGCTCAGATTTGTTGGCCTTCCAACTGTGTTTCCACAGGAGTGGAGATGTGAGGGAGGAGGAGGGTGTTTATAGACGCACTGAATCCTGCACTCAAGAATTAATCTTGATTTAGATCCTGGGACTTTCCCAACGGGGCCCCAGTGAATTTGCTTGCTGCTCCCCCTCTTGTCATGCTCCTCCTCATCAAACCTACCTGGCATAAAGCTCCCTTGACTGAAAGCCAGCAGTGCTTGTGCTGCTGAAGTTAGAGAGGAGAGACTTGAACCCTGGACTGTGCTCAGAGGCTATGGAAACTGCCGTTTTGTTCCTTACATTGCTTTTGCCCTGGCTGCTGAGCCAGGCAGCCCCCATCTCTCTTAGGGATGGGGAGCAAGTCAGCAGCCATGGCAGCCTGGGCTGCTAAGGTGCTTTCTTCCTCCTGGAGTTAGAGGTGAGCGATTCCCACTCATGCTGAGGGATACTGCTTCTCTGAGAGACAAAATGGTGCTGAACAACTGATCCGCATGCAAAGCAGGGCCTCTGGGATTTGTTCATAATTCAGTGGGACCCAGGAGCTGGGAGCAGCTGCGTTTTGCAGTTGCCTGTCTCAAGATGCATCTGACTCCTAGGTCTAGCTTTGAGCCAGCCAGTCAAAATCTTCCCACGTTCCGGCTTTGGCAATGATGCTGTAGGCTGCCCTGCCTCAAGACCTCCAGAAAGCTTATATGATCAACATGCAAATCCCCTCTGCATTAAGAAAAGACTGCAGCCTTTCTGGAGATGCAATTCAGACTGGGATGTGACCAGTAAAAGCTACATATCAGTGCAGTAGGATACACATTTTTTGTTTTGTTCCCCCTTCTGCCATGAGGCGCCTCCCTTAGGCATTGATAAACCACCATCCAACAGGGAAAAAGGAATAAGGCACTTGAGTTCAGTATTTGTTTATTTTTACAAAAGTCTCCTCTTCAATGAAAAGTAGTGAAGTGTTCTTCACTTGTAACTGTTCACCCTTATGAAATCATATTCTGTGTGTGTTTCTGCCTGTCTGTTTTTAAAAAAAAGCAAAAGCCAAAAAAAGAGAAGCTGGGGCAATTCTTGTGCAGTGTGATCTTTGTCGCTGTGTTCTCATGACCATTGGAGGGAAGAGGAGAGTTGTAGCAGAAGAGGAAGAGGATTCTCGTAAAGAGGATGGAATAAACTAGTAAAGCAGTTGAAAAATGGGATTTTGTTAGAGGCCTGACTGGCACATAGTCATAGCACAGTTGGATCCTGTTGGCTCACCTGTGAAATTCTTTTTATGAGAGGATGGGAAGAGAATGAAAGGAGAGCTTTTTCATGTACAGCTGTGCTGCAAAAAGCAGAGCGTGTAGCAAGTTATATGCATTTTTTGCATAGCAATTCTTAAACATGAGAGTTCAGTTTAGAGGTGGAACAGACCTTATTGGGAAAAGACTTAACTTCCTCTTTTCGTTTTAGGATTATTCTTTGCAAATTCCTCTTCTGGCACAGTGTCTAGTCTCAACTTAAATAGAGTTCCACTGCTTTCTCTGAGAGATTAATCAAGACTGACTAGCACTTAAGGGCTAAGGAGTCATCCCTAGTGTTCAGCTTCCATTTTTACTTCATTTTATGCTGTTAATCCTAGTTGCATTTTAGTGTCCCATCTTCAGTGCTGTCCAAGGCTATGCATATCTGCATGCATGCATGCTGGGGAGACTAATAGCCTCCATATGAAGTACGAATTTCAGGAGGACTTTATGCATTCCCTCACTCCTTCGCTGTTATTTGTGTTGCTCTGTAGGATGGCTCAGAGCCACAAGTAATTGATTTAATTTAGAAGAAAGCAACGTTCCATTAGCTGTGGCTCTGGCTTTCTTCTGAGCTGAAGTTGTCGTCACTTAAGAGCTGCTTGGCACGTGTTATTGTAACCTGGATCTGTGGCTTAACATCAGCTTTCCTGTGAATCTCTCTTATTTTGCTCTTTTTTTTTCTTCACATTTAAAATGCTGAGAGTTTATCTTCGCTTTTCAGAATTGAAGACTCATATCAGTTTCCTTTATCACAGCAGATGCTGAAAGCCAGGCCAACTTATGATCCTGACTTTCATATTCAAAATATGCCAGTGTTGTCAGGCCAAAATATGTCATTGTAGTCACAATGGGAAAACAACTTTTAAGCACAGCTTTGTTCCTGCATTTTCAGTGATACATGTGAGATCTAATCGAGGCAAAAATCTTCTGAAGGTGGGTAAGGCAACACAAATACTGTTGTTTCCCCCTACCCTCCTTTAATTAGGAAGCTTTTTAAACAAAAAAAGCCCTGGTGAAGGGACTGTTTAACTTTTAAAGAAAACATGGTAGACGTGGATGCCGCTTGGCATCTGCTGCTGTTCAAGCCAAGCTGAGTGATAAATGTTTTCTCAAGGCAGAATGGCATCCCTATTGCAAAGTAAAAGAGAGAGGTGAAGATTGTGTCTGTCCTTTGTACTGTTTTCCTTTATCTTCCCACTTATCTTGGGTTGTAGCTCTAGTAATCTCTTTCCTCTCCACCCTTGACTTGATGTAGTGAAACTTGCTTAACCTGTCAAAGGAATAAACCTGCTCCCTGTAATGTGGACAGGCTGCAACTCTCCTTGAGTACTGTGGAACTTGCTGCTTTGGTTTCGGGGTTGGCTTTTTTTTTTTTTTTTTTTTTTCCTTAATAATTGCATGCAGAGGGCTATCATAGTGTCTGTGATATTTGACCTACACAGTAAAAGTCAAAGGTGCAGATGGAGTGTCTTCCTGTTTATAGTTCAATAGCTCAGGCCACTTCCTTTCAAATGTGCAAGGCTGAAACATGAAGAGATTCCCACATTCCTTGCAGTGGGCAGGGGTGCTGCTCTGGCGCAGGGCACGGCAGAAGCGTGCATGGGAACGCAGCAGGGAGAGTTAGTAGCTGCCACCAAATGTAGCACAGCACCAGCGCTGTCATGCTGCACCTGAATTAACAAACTCTGCCTTCTTAGCATATATTACATTGCAAATGTGGCTGGACGAACTGCTTTGGGGACTTGCAGGAGCCAGGGTGTTTGCATGCATTATGTCATGCCATGCAGAGGTGCCAGGCCAGGCTGACACGAGCTTGGAAATCTCCACTGTTTCTCCTGTTTGTAAACTGTGGATGTGCCATCGCACCCCTCTCAAGGAGGAGCAGCACCACTGAAACAAGCGGAGTTAAACAGATGGGAAAACAGCAGGAGGAAAGAACCTAGCCCTAAGGAAGCTGTTTTGCATGGGTAGCTACTGAACAGGAATTTTGTATGCTTGTTAGTGACAGAAAGGAATCTTTAACAGAACACAGAAACAAAAAGTCCCACACTTACTGTATGGAAGGAGATTTTTGTTTATTTGTTTGTTTTCTGGGTGAATGTGATTTTTGCTTGACTGCTTTCGCTCTCTAGCTCTCTGAAGAGTAACCGGCCAAACAATGTTAGCTATGCATCAGCCAAACTGCCAGAAGGTTAAGCATGCAGGCCTTGTGTGTCTGTCTGTGTCTGGGGTGGAGAGGACAGACAGGCATAGGCACAAGAGCTCATCACAACTTGGAAAGCAGTTTTTACCAAAAACAAAACCAAAAAAACTCAAACCCCACCTTCCAGGATTTGCTTTGCTTGTGCAACTGGATACTACGTTTTTGGCTTACTGTTGTTCCCACTTGCTTTTCAAGTTCATCTTCAGCTATTGTGCATAGAAGTCCTTTGAACAAATAGACTGGTTTCTTTTTTGTTATTCTTGCATGAATACAGGCAACTGCTCTTAACGCTGTTGATTTCTCATCCACAGAAAGCTCGGGGGTTGGCTTGGCTAGCATGAGAAGTTAGAGCAGTGCCATAGGGAGGGAAAAAAAATACTAAGGAAAGAAAAGAATAAAGACAGTGAAAGAGAGCCTGGAAGGTGGCAAGCCACAGTACCTGTAGATAACTTGCTTGTAGATTTTGCAAACCAAGGTAGCTTAGCTTTATGCAAATAAATCAGTCACTGTTGGTTTATAGTGTTATGAGGCTACCACAAGGCTAAGGAAGGGGAGTGCACAGCACTTCTGAGGCTGCATCAGCCCTCTGACCACTCCCTGTGTCCTTTATAACCTGGAGAGAGCCAAATCCTCTAAGGTTAAAGCTTCCTTTTGGTCCCAGCCAGGTGCTTGATGGGGAAAGAGGTCAAGACAAATTCAGCAGCATTTCTGTCTGTCCTGCCAGGCACACACAGATGCTCTCTCCTCTTTGAACTCCCCGGTGTGACAGATAGACACAGCTAGCATGTCCCCCAGTGGCTTCAGGAGAGTCTGACCGTGGGTCAGTTTGGTCCATGTGTTATCTTGAAGCATCATGGCCTTGGCATCCAAAACTAAAATTGATTTATGTCATAACACTCGGGCAGTTATGAGGACATACAAGACTCATCTAGATTACAACATTCTCTCATGTTTGAATATGATAGCGAACAGTCAAGTTAAATGACATAGTCTTGGTGGTGTGACTTCTGAAGGAGCATGACCAAATGCCGTTAACATTGTCTCCCTTGTGCTGCTTTGAAGTCAGTCCTGTGGATAAACTGTCCCGTGCATTCCTGCACTCCGATTCTTCAGTGTTAGAAGCAAAAATTTCCATTCCACTTGAGAGATGTGGGAGCCTAAGTTTGATTTCCCCCCTCCCCCCAATAAGCACTTGAGTGCTATAAACTGGAAGGGTAAAAAAGGAGTAAAAGCCCTACATCTGTTTGGGGCGGGGGGGAGCAAAATACCACCTGAACTTTGAATACTCAAAAGGAACAGCTTGGGAACGATACCCCCCTCCAGTTCCATTCAGTTAGATGAAAGGTATCTTCCTCAGACTGCAAAAATGGAAAACCGAGAGGCAAGTGGATCAGGTATACAGACATTCATGAGGTTGGGCCCTTTTGTCCCTCATTTCACATCCAAGAACCAAAGAAACATGCTAGATTTGTATCAGTCTATCTGCTGCTGTTTAGGAACACAACATCTTGCATTTATAGAACTTAAAACTTTTTGAAGACGTATGAGTGTGTCCTACAGAACCTTTGTTCCCCTTTTCCTTTTCTTTATGTGACAAAGCATAGTTGTTACATTGGTGTTGGGGGTTTGTAAACATGTTTTGGCAGTATGGAGTTTGCAAGCGATACTTGCTGCAGCTTAGCAGTGTTACGAGATGCACCTTGACCTCAAATTTCCAAGTTTTAGTTGAAATGGGATTCGAGGGTGCACCAATATGCTGTGTTAAGAAGGAAAAGGCTAAGAGTATTTAGGAAGTGCTGCTGTGACGGATTGTTTTTTACTGATCCATTTGGGGTACTGTCTGAAATAAGAAGAGGAGAGCAAACTGAAGACTAGGCACTTCTTTGCATTGAGAGGAGTGGATGCTAAGCTGCTGTTTTTTTCTTACTATTAGGCTACCACACTAGGCTGTGGCGTGATGTGTGTGGTGCACGTGGGGCCGGGAGGCAGCGAGCGTAGGGACTAAAACATATGTGGACTTTTGAGCCCTCATGTACATGCTGAAAGACTGTCTCCTTCCCCCTCCTGCTCAGGCACATGAAGATTCACGAGAAGGACCCGAACAGCACAGCGAGTACGACTCCCCCATCTCCTCTGAAGCGCCGGCGATTATCGTCTAAACGGAAGCTTAGTCAAGATGCTGAGACAGACAGAGAGGAAAGGACACCTGCAAAAAAGGTTCTTTACAGAGCACGAAACGAAAGACTTTCCTGCCTACCTCCTAAACTTTCAGTGGTTGTATTTATGCAGATGGCATAGAAATACAAAAAATGTGGTCTTTTTGCAGTCCTGTATGTTTCAAGATACTGTTTTTTGCTGTGTAACTTAACAGTGTGTTCTGAGGTAGAAAACAAATTTCTAATTTCAGACCTCACAAGAATTACAGACTTCTTAATTATTGTTTAAATTTTTAAATCCTAAGTTTTATATTGCATAGTTAACATTGGATGAGGAGAGGATGAACTGTTTATTCTGCACTGCAGCTTTTCCCCTAGTTTTTTTTTTCCTGTTTAATTAAAGTAGTCTTGCAAGATAGCAGTTTGAACTTTCAAAAAACAGTGTTTACTTCAAAAGCAGCAATGATTTAGATTTTTGCATTTTTATTTTTTTGATCTGGAGAACAAAAACACTATAGTGTATTTCACTTTAGTAGTAGCATAATCCTGCATTATTAGAGATGCAGAAATAACCAGAAGATATTTATTTGAAGGGTAGGGTTTTGTTTATGAAATATTCTGTTGCATTTCAGTCATTTATATAAAATTTACAGCAGCTGCCGAGTTTATTCTTTCAACTTGCAATCTTTAAATGGCGAAGTAGTAGCAACTGAATTAAGTTCAGCATCTCTCGTTTCTGTCCATGTTTTTCTTCCTGTAATCAGAAGAGGGCTGTAGAAAATGTGCAGAAGTTCACTGCTTTTCCATGGACTGCTCGAGTTAGTAGTTGGCAGTAACTCAGTGGCATAAATAATTTAGGCTGACAGCCTGCCTGGCTTTCTGAAGGGGGAGGGATGCTGGTTTAGTGGTATGTAAACATGCAGGTTTGTTCAAATCACAGTTTCTTATTAGAACCGAAGTATCCATGACTTAGCTAAACACTTTTATCTCTTTTGGAGCCTCCATCTCTGCTGTGCATGTTCTTACACACACACAGTCTCTCTCACTCACCCTCTCTCTCTTGCCGAAATGAAGTCATTTCTGATAGCCTGCAGCAAAGCTACTTCATTTTTAAGAGAACTCTGAATAGACTGTGCATTTGGTTTGTTGCTTAAAATTCACTTTAATGATTTTTTTTTTCTTCCCTCTCTCTGAAGGTTGTTGAGGACTCTCAATCCGGTGAAGGGGATAAGAAGGCTGAGGAGGAAGTTTATCATTGTCCAGTGTGTTTCAAAGATTTTTTTTGCAAGTATGGACTGGAGTCCCACATGGAGACACATCCAGATAACTCGCTGAGGTAAGATGTAGGCCTGAGAGCATTTCTGGTCACCAGATGGCCTGAGGGAGCCTGCTGGGGAGGAGGAGAGAAGGAAGCTCTGCTCAGACCTGTTGAATGACCCCATTTGCGATTTTAAACAGTTTTAAAGATGTTTCTGCCTCGTCTTGTGTCACCAGGGTGCTATTAGGCTTGATTTTAATGCTTTTTGTAAATACAGGAAATCTTGCCAGCTAGAAGCTGCGTGTGTTTTTGGAGGAAATGGGAGCACCCTTTCTTTTTCCCCAAGTGCATCTCAGTAGTTACATAAGACTGTAAGAATGTGAGCATCACAGAATTTCAACATGCGTAAAACATGATGAGAAACTTTATAGAAGTATTTGAGTACCAACCTGTGTGATTTTCTGCCTGGGGCTGGAAGGCTGGACATAAAAGTTTGGTTGTTTGTCATGTGAGTGAGTGAGGATAGATGAATTTCTGTTTCCAGCCTTGCAGTAAAATGTGTTATGCTTTTCTATCTGTTGAGGATAGGGAATATTCTGGATTTTAGCTTAAACTAGTTTCTCTTAACAAGGAAAAATTAGTTATTAATTGTTTGGGAAGGTGCTTGGGCTTTTTGTTCTGGTTCAGGTAACTGCTCCTGGGACTCCTGATACTTCTTTATTTCCTAGTTTTTACTGTAGGAAAAAGTAGAGCCAGATACATGAAGACAGAAACAGTATGCTCCAACTCCAATTTAAACATGTAGAAGAGCTGCAATTTAAGAAAATTAGTTTCTCCCTGTGCACAAGCTTGTCTGTGTTTTAATCTTATTTTAGGAGTTTGGGCTATTTAGTGATCTTTTTGGAAGGGTTCAGAATTCAGCATCTTGAAGTGTCAACATTCTTTTCCTGAAAATATTTTCTTAGTAGAATGAGATGGAGCAGAGCTAGACTTAAACTTTTTTTTTCAGAGAACCATAGAAATTATATGTAAAACCATTCTTGGAGGAAAAAAAAAAAAGAATTGGAGAGCTCTTTCCTAAAGTAAGTCCAGCAAATGGCAGTTAATCAGATGAGATTTGCTGTTTCTGAAGTAAATGGAGTATATTTTCATGGTAGAGCAAAACTCAAAAAGTTTTCTGATAGAGCTCCACAACTCCAATGAAAGGAAAGCTGAGAAATTGTTTCCATACAATATACTTTAGAGAAAGTGGTTGTCATACTCTGCTTAGCCCGGTGTCAGCCTCATTTTTGAGCTTTTGTGAAGAGAGAATCTCTTTGTGAGTCTATACACCGTGAAGCTGAGCAGACAGCTGGGTTCTCTTGCTTTCAGTGATGGATAAAGATACCAGAACGGATATCCTTCTCGCTTGGCAGCATTATACTCTGCTGCTGCAAGGCAGAAAGAGGTTGCCTGCAGAAACACACTATTCACACTCTTGCACAACTCTTTGTTAGGAGGCTTGCTTTTGGATAACGTTCTCCTGAAATGGATTTTGCTACCCACGGTTGTGTTGAGCAATGAGGACCGAAAAGCGTCTCTAAATTGAAACCATGATTGTCAGGCTCTGTGGGCATGAGTTAAGGGTGGTGCTGGGATGCTCGGATGTCTTTACGGGCTTGTCTAGACGATGGTAAGGGGGATTTTATCAAATGTTTGCGTAAGCAATTTAAGACATGTCAGTGGAGACAGGGCAAAACAAGGGAGCTTGACAAGAGAACAAGGCTCTCCCTGGTCAGCTAACATGTTCGTATTCAATCTGCCCTGCCTATCTGGTTTAAAACACACCTTTTGTCCTAGTCTAGACAAGTCAAATGACACTGTCTGCTTGGCCCAACCTAGGAGAAAATCCTCTGGTAAGCAGAGTAGTCTGTGCTGTTGTTAAGGTGACTCTTTCGTCACAAAAAGAGGTAGGAGGTGGAAATCCTTGGCAGCTGGAGGCTGTAATTCCGGGTTCGTTTGTAGGATTCAACAAAACAGGCTGAATGTTGTGCAGCATTTTCAACCCTAAGTTAATGTGGTTTTAATGCAACTGAAATGAATCCTCTTGGTGAGACTTCTGGGTATTTTTTTTTTGAGTGAAGGAGGTGACAGAAAGAGAAAAATTTGCTACAGTATTAGAACAGGAGGCATGTACGTATGGGTGTGTTTGTGGTGGGAGAGCAAACTGGAAAATGTTAGAAGGTTTTCATCAAATCTTGGTGTTTCCTTATTGTAAAAAAATGAGAAGTAAGAACTTTCCTTAAATCATAAAAAAAATATATAGCAACTGTGTTATGACCACAGGGCAGGGAGCAAAATATACTCAGTCTTTTTTACAATTAAAAAAAATGTAGAGTCCCTTGATCAGGACTTGTGTGCGGCAGGGATCGGATGTCGTGCACTCCAGAGCCTCACGGTCTGCTTCTGGCAGGTGGGTTTGCAGCTACCGCTTTGGGTACCCCAACACAGCCTGTTTTGTCTGAGCAAAAATAAGCGATGCTCTGTCAGCCTAGGCATGCCGCGCCACGATGCAGACGTCCGCCTCCTGTGCGCTCCCCTGTTTGTTAGGATAGAAAACGCCTGTGCAGCGCACAGATGTGTATTGCCTTGACAGCGCTGCCGCCCTGCCTTCGGGGTTGCATCCCCAGCCAGCAGCAAAGTGGCAGGGGATGCAGGAGCTTCGCTGTGGTCCTTTAATCCTGCCATTGTAGTGCTGTTGTGCAAATACAGCCTCTCCCTCGCGGGGCGGCTGTGTGTCCCGGCCCCCCTCTTTGAAGAAGCAGACACGGTAACGCCTGGTGGCCCCCGGATCGGTATGTGAGCAGCTAATTTCCAGGGTGGGCCTTTGCCCTTCCAGATACTGTCAAATGAACAGCTTCAGATCGCAGGGTTCGCTGTTCAGAGCCGGATGAAAAGGCGTCGCGCATTGTCCTCCGGAGCGCTGCCTTCTCCCGGAGAGGCCGGAGCCGGGAGCACCTCATTGTTGCGTGGGGCAGAGCGAACAATACTTAATCCAGCGATTGTGCCAAGGGGGCTCCCCGCTTGGGAGGGGATCTCTTGATTCTGTAAAATCCCCGAATCGTGCCTCTTTGTCTCTTAATTAGGGTAAGAGCTGCCCTTGCCCTTGGGGGCCGTCCTAGGGCCCTTTGTCAGGGTAACAATACGCTGCGGCTGCTGCCGTGTCCGGGATCCTTCATGGTGTTAACCCCCCGGCCGGTCCCCGTCCCTCTGCAGCCCTGGGACGGGCACCCTCATTAGGGACGTTGGCTGGCCCCGGCAGGGTCCTCTGCCGTCCCCCTTGGCTGCAGGAGGTGGCACAGCCGGGCTTTCCCAAGCCCTTCGCCTCCCTACCTGGCCTGCTGAAAGAAGACGGCCGGTTCCCCGCAGCCGGGGGCCTCCGGACACCGTCTATTTTGGTGAGTTTGTATCCGAGCGTTGATATAATTAGCAGAGCCCTGCAACGCTGCTGCGCAGCCAGCAGGGAAAACGAGAAACCTCACGGAGCGGGATAACTTCTCTGGAAAGTTTTTGTGGCTCCGGGTTGCTGTCAAACATGGTAATGTGCTTGTAAAGGTCGCCTGACAGGCAGCTCGGAGCAACACCAGCAGCCCTAGGAAAGGAGACGTAAGGATTTCCTGAGGAGAGGCCTCCCGAGGCGCTCTGTGAGGTTTCTCCTCTTTCCTTTGGCAAGTACAATGGAACAGGCTTAAAGGAAAACGTGTGGCTTTTAGCAAAATATGTGCACCGGAGCATTCCTCCGTTGGTTTCACTGCAACAAAGCATACCTTTTACACTTCCTCTCTCCCCTCCTCCACAAGGCTTTCTCCAGCACAGGTTTTTATTTTTTCCTCCCTCGCAGCATCAGGGAGATGTTTCTTCTACTTCTCATGCCCGTGTATCTTCCTGAGGAGGGGAGGGAAGTGTTGGTAACATTGCATTTATCACCTTTCTTAGAGACGTCGACTCTCAGCAAGGATAGCATGTACGGTTTCAAACGAGGTAAAAGCTGGTATCTTAGTGAGTGTTCAGGGGACTTCTTGAGCATATTTCATTCACCAGGACATTGCTTTTAATGACATGATTTGGTTTTGCTATTTTTTTTTATAGGAGCCTAGCAGACAGGAAAAAAATAGTTATTGCGGAGTGTGAAAGAGACTGCCTCAGTCCCTGAGCTGGCTTAGTAACCAGTGCCAGTAACTGCCTACTGTCATGAGTGGATTCAAGGTGGATGAAGTTTTTACTGAGCGTGTCCAAACACTGATTTAATATATTAAGCTTTGTAACTTGCCAAATCCTGGGCATATTTTCACAAGGACAGCAAAAACAGTTCTCTTGCCCTAGGATAATGTGCTTCTGTAGAATTTCAAAAGAAAGAAAACCAAAAGCCACTTGCAGTCTACCTTGTTCTTCAAAACAGCTTACCCAAGTTTTGCTGAAACTTGTAAAGTCAGATTGGCTTGAAGTTGAATGCCACCATGGAAAGCTGTTGTTCTTAACAGTTAAGTTGGCAGACACATAGCAACAGAAAAATTCAGGTGCTAGAGTGGAAAGTATCAGGACACCCTGACTGTTGGTGCTTGTTGTCTTCTGCCTCCAGTTTTGCAAGGATAACCACTCTTGTTTCTGAAAACACTCCCTGGTGGAAAGTGCTGCTCTTGTGTCCTGGTGTTATACAGCTTCACTCAGAAGAAAAGTGAACAATTTGAATGCCCTAAATGAGGGCAAATTGTTTTGCAAGATGCCATGTGCAACTTGCGATTCAGTGAGGTTGGTCAGCATGCTCCCCACTTAGCCACCACATCCCCATTCCTCACTGCATGGTGTCAGGTGGTGCGATGCTGTAAGACACGTGGGCCTACATCACAGCCTTAGTCATCTTAGCCAATGCACATGGGCAGTCTCATTTAAGTCAAAAGGAAGTGGGTTTTGAGTGAAAATAATTCCAGCTATTTAGAATTTTATGTTTGTTGTCCAATTACTGTTGTTCATGACAGTTCTATATATCAGCAACTGGGAGATAAAATAGTCAAAGAAATAAATTAGTGTTAATTTAAGTGTACCAAGATGATTATCATTACCATTAATAGAAAACAGCATTTTAAGACTGAAGCATGTGCAGAGAGGCAATGTAACTGAGCAAAAGTACATAAATACACGACGTTTAAAAAAAAAAAAAAAAAAAAAAAGCTCCCAGCCAAAAAACCCCCTGAAGTTTCTTTCCTGTTTTTGCTACTGCCTACTTTAGCAACTTCAGGAATTCACTTTCCCTCCTTGTGTCTCAGATTCCTCGTTTATTTAGTACGGCGTAATCCTGCTGACTTCATTTTTGTGAAGTGTATTACTTTCTGGCCCCATCAGCATTTTGTAGGAAGCTATGGGTGGAAGTTAGTGACATTGCAAAACTGAGAGAGTGTGAATGCATTTGAAAACCAAATGTGGTATGCAATTTGTACTGCTTGTCAACCAAAACTAAAGGTTCATGGTAGGGAGAGGTTTTTCCAAGTAGTTGACTCTATTACTGGAAGCAACTTGCAATATGAGTTACAAGTAATCTTCATGCAGCATTATGAAATTTCATACTACTTTTCTACTGCAACCATCATTGTGCACATAGAATCATAGAATCAGTAAGGTTGGAAGGGACCTCTGGAGATCAGCTAGTCCAACCTCCCCACTCAGCAGGGTCACCTACAGCATGGTAGACAGGGTTGCATCCAGGCAGGCCTTGAAGATCTCCAGAGAAGGAGACTCCACAACCTCTCTGGGCAACCTCTGCCAGTGCTCCCTCACTCTCAGAGTGAAGAAATTCCCCCTCACGTTCAGGCGGAACTTCCTGTGCTTCAATTTCTACCCATTGCCTCTTGTCCTGTCACACGGGACAACTGAAAAGAGTTTGTCCCCGTCCCCTTGACACCCTCCCTTCAGGTACTTGTACACATTGATAAGGTCCCCCCTCAGTCTTCTCTTCCTCAGGCTGAAGAGGCCCAGCTCTCGCAGCTGTTCCTCATAGGTCAGATGCTCCAGCCCTCTGATCATCTTTGTAGCCCTACGCTGGAGGCAGGTCTGAATCCTAGTTAGCACTTCAAAATATGAAACTTGCATTATTTGATGCAGCTGGATAATTCTGAAGTTGTTGTATTCCACACAATTGTCAAATACTGGGAGATGGGTATAAAACACTCAGCATAGGCATGTTCATGGACCTCCTGACCTTTGGTTTTGGCAAAAATCCTGATACTTCCCTTTCTTAGTCATTCTTTTAGATTGTACCAACAAGCATATTTTACGGAAGAACTGCTAGAGTTATCAAGTGCTAACACAGTAACTGCTAGAAGACTTGGTGTAGCCAAGGACAGAGGTGCAAGAGGGTCAGTTGTGTGATGTTGCCAGTTTGCTGACTCTCCTGCTGGGTTCTGCTCTGAAAATTGTGCGCTCTGTGTCTTGCTGATAAAAACTAGGAACTGAATCTAGATCTTTGTTGGCAGTGTTTTCAATCTAGGAGCAATTCAGTGAGCCAGCTGGTGGCAATGAAGTTCAGCTCTGGTAAAATAGTATGAGAAAAGTAAGTCATGGTAGAAAGTAACTCGTAATGTTAAGGCAAAGGAGAGCATATGCAACCAAGTTGGTGAATGCATCCTTTTACTGAGCACATAAAATGGAGAAGTAAAATGAGAGGGATGAGCATCTGCCTTTGTGCTGGCTTGCAAAACCACATGAGAACTGCAGTCTAAGTGCATTTTTGGAGTTTCTGCTCAAAGAAGAGAGATGGGAAATACGTGAAGAGCAGAGTGAGTCCAACTCCGACCTAGAGGTGGTCAGCTCACATCAGGGGCTTATTGTGCTGGGAGACTGGGAATCCAGAGTGGCTGGGCAGAAATGTCAGATAGTGAATGGACTCGGAGTGACGCTCGTGTGAAACTGTGTGGTGCATCACATGATGTTGAATATCTGAGCTTGGTTACAAGAATAGAAAGTGGGTAAAATGCAAAGCTGTCTCTAGAGGAGAGTTTCTTGTAGCAGGGAATACAGGAGGGAAAGAGGGCTGACCCCAAATGGGTTATTAGTGTGCCTGTCTGATCCTGATGACCAGCGTGCTTACACGCACCCTCTCTCAGAGGTGGTGGCCACTGCATGTTGTGTTAGCAGTCACGTCCGCGTGCGGAGCATAGCTTACCTGTGAGTGTAGATAAGGGCAGGCGTGTTCAGTCCAGATTCAGCTGCACCTGTATTTGAACCCTGTGGTCCTCAGGAGATGGTTATAGGATAAACAACAGACTTGGTGAAAAGTGGATACTTTTATTTTTTAACATGGTGGAAATAGAGCTGTTCTTTAACTTTTCCCAGTACTTTAATAACTACACGAGTACTTGGCTTCTGCATTAGAAAGACATGCTAGAGGCAGGAAGAACTTCACTTTTTTTTTTTTTTTTTTTTTTTTTTTTTTTTTTTTTTTTTACCCCAAAAGAGTACTAGAAAGTCCCTTTGAATTTATATGTGCAAACAGTCGCTTTAATTTTGGACACCAGGCAGCTTGGAGTTTTTGTAGCTATAGAATACAGTGCTGGCTGTGTTTTTCTTTCCAGGTACACTTGCCCTATTTGTTAAACATTTGATTGTTATTTATGTTGAGTTTCAGCTCTCGCTCTCTGATTTTGTTCAACAAGTTTCTTGACAGTTATGTTTTTTTAAACTTTTATTAAGTAAAAAGGTCATTACGAGAAGACGAACTACTTCATTTGTGCAAGTGTCTGTGGACCATCTCCCGTTTTCCCTTTATTTGATCTTAGTTACATGTTTATTGTGTTGAAATAAATGGTAGAGTAAGCTACTATGCCGCTGGGGCGGAGGTATTAAAATCTGGCAGTGCTATGTTGTTGCTGGTGCAAACAATTCATCATATTGTTACGAAAAAGTGAAATCTTTTCCGATTTTCTTTGCTCGCACACGGAGAAGAAAGTCAAAAGATGGCGTAGATCGATAGTTGTTCCAAGAACGACTTGTGCCTTATATTTAGGTTTTTTTTCAAATCACCTAGCAGTGCACTTCACCTGAGTGACGCTGGCTGTGGGAGTCGTGACACACCTGTGCTCGCACGGTCTCTGCAGCACGCCAGCTGGCAGCTTTCTGAAGCACCGCATCACCCCGGCTTGTATGCGAGCCGCCCCGGCTCCTGCGCAGTACTTTTCTTGCCCGGACCGAAGTGCCGCTTTTGGAGCGCACGTAGCCTCGTGCCCAGGCTAAGCATCCCTCTATAAATAGGTCTGGTGCAGTGGTTTCAGCCCTGGCTGCACCCAAGGGTGGCTCCTCTGAGGGGGAGGATTAAAGGGAGCAACGGGACCGGGCGACAGCAGAGTTGGACTGCCAGCGAGGAGGTGGGAGGGAGGGAGGGAAGGAGGGTTTACAAAGCCCCACCTTTGGCAACTCCCTGAAGCAGCCTGCGTGGAAATCCTCCTGTGCTGGGTCACGCGCCGCAGCCCCTCCGCGCTCTCCGCAGCCCGCCGCGCTCGTGCTCCTGTGCCTGTGCCCGTGCTTGGTGGGGGCTTTGCTCAGCGCACTGCTGGGCCGCCTGCCCTCGCGGCTCTCCCATCGCTCGTCCGCAGCAGCGAGTGGGAGAGATGAGTGCAGCTGTTGGGCGTTATTTCCCAGAGATGGGGTTGGAGGCCAGGAAGGGTTTTTTTTGTCCAAAAGGAGATGAGTATCTGGAGCTGGGTGGGGTTGCACAGGAGCAGAAACCAATTTGCTCTTCTCCAACTCCCTTCCTCCGCCTTCCCCTGAGAGAGAAGTAAAGCAAGCCCCTCCTGAAGGGGAATATGTTTGTAGCTTGTTAATTTTGCTTCCTAGGTGATGAAAGCCCTTATGTTGAAAACTGCCCTTCCTGCATCTCCCCTTCCCCATGAGCCTTCTGTGCAGTGCTGAGTACTGGGGACAAGCCCTGGGTACTGCTCCCTGCCGTGGTGCCGTGCGGGCAGAAGTTCAGCTGGAGGGAATTGCCGATTTCTTTCTGCTTCGGTTTCTTTGTTGTTGTTTTTATTTTATTTTATTTTGTTTAGTTTAACATGAGATTTTCAGTGGTCTTAAGGAGAGCTACATTAATTGCACAAATGATGTGAGACAGAAAGCAGGATAATAACAATGACAGTGGAAATTTATGCATGGTGGGAGGAGTTTGATGATTTAACATCGCTGTGTGGTTCATCCTTGCCTTGTTGCCTTTGGTTCTGTCTGCAGAACATGCTAAAGAGCACGGACTGGAAATGAACAAAATGATGCCACTTTTTTTTTTTTTTTTTTTTTTTTTTTTTTAGATAAGACCTAGAAATGAACATTATTTTTCTATACTAACTTCCACAATTCCAGCACTGTGGTCTTGGTGAGCTGCATGTGTGAAAATTTTGGGTTTGGTCAGGTTCAGATGTATAAATTTGAGAATGTTAAATATCACTTTCCTATCCTGAGTCCCATGTAAAGCAGAGCACAAGGTTCATTTAATCTGTTGGTAACAGAATGGTAGATATAAATATTTGGTATGTGAAGACTCTTGCCTAGTGAAGTATAAAATTTAGAAGGATCACATTAGAAGCCTTGCTGTTTGACTGCATTATCCTTAATCAAAGTCAAGACTGATGAATTTTGCTTAAGGTTTGGCTGTGAATTTCCTCTCCAAAATGTCATTCCTTTTCTTTGTCCTTTTTTTTTTTAAAAAAAAAAGATAATTTGCATTGCTGACAAATTGGAATTGACTCAGAGGAAAGTGTAATGCAAAAGAACAGGCATTGCTTGTATATACTTTTCTTGCATAGGTGCTGCTTGTCCTAAGTGTAGTAAAACCTGGCTTGCCTCTTGAGCAAGCTACACAAAGGATTGAGTATTTCTTAGAGCATTTTAAAGTGCTTTTATATCTTAATTAGTATTTCAGATTTCAAAAATATTAGCTTACTCCTAATAGAAAGCTTTTTAATGATGTGTTTTTACAGATGCCTTATCTACTTTTTTTTTTAAGGTTCAACAGTATAGTAATAATTAAACAGACTCATCTGGTGTAATATGTGGACTGAGCACCAAGGTCAGCCTGGTCATTGCACTGTCATTGCACAGTCATATTACGGATCTGCTTTTGTGTTTTATCAGTTCTGTTTTCTCACCCACTTGTTTTCTACCCCTCTGCGTGGGAGCCAGAATCCTAGTACCACGTTTACCTTGTATAGGTATGAATGTACAAGGGAAAAATCATTTGAGAGTGAAGCTCATTTTAAAAACAGCCTGAGCTGTTAACTGCAGTTTTTCCTTTTTGCATATAATTGAATCTCTGTGTTTGGAACTGAACAGCTCTCTTCTCTCTGCTCTGTGATCACATTTATAGGAAAATGGGAAATTCTGGCCAGCACTAGCTATCGCATGATAATACAGCAGCTGTTCTTTTTTTTTTTTTTTTTTTTTTTCCTTGGTACATCTGGAAAGTTACCTTGCAAGTACAGGTCTTTTATTTCTGCTCAGGTGGTGAGGCATTGCTCTGCCTCTCCTGCCAACCCCCTCAGAACCTGTTCCCGTCTCTGTTTTCTGAGTCGTACCATCCGTGTTTGACTTGGCACTATGCACGGGCAGACTTGTGAAATTGTAAGGAGAGGGGCTTTTTGTTTTTTAAGTTCATCATGAGCAAAGTATTACCATATGTTCCAGTTGCTTTATTTGATACACTGGGCTTTTCAGAATTTCCACGTTTATATAACAGCTTTTTGAAAAGGACTTAAGGAAGATGAAAAACATGGTCACATCACTTAGGATTCCCGTCTCTTTTGCGTCCTTGAACTGTGTTTCTAGATTTTTTTTTTAAAAAAAGTTGTCGATACGGTTACTATTTAAGGATGGAAGATAACACTGGTGACAAAGCAGGACGATTATTAGGCTTCCTTAAAAAATATATATATGTATTTTTAAGTTTCCAATTGTTAGTCTGGACAGTTTGTTCCATCTGAAATTGATATGAGCGTTTGTCAATATAACTCACTGCTTGCTGGAGCTGGTTGGGTTTTGAAGTTCAGTGCCCGTAGGCTTTCCCTGGTGTCGGTTTGCACGCCTGTCTGTATCCGCGCTGCTAGTAGTATTCAGAGCTCGTGAAACGTTACTCGGAGGAAACGCGGGCTCCCTCGGTGCTGGAGGTGGAGGGCAGGGCTCCCTGCCGAGGTCTGCGCTCCCACGGCGGGGTGGAAGCGCCTGCAGCGCGGGGCGGTGGGCGCGCGGCTCTGCGCCCGTCGCCCGGCCGGCGAGCCCCTACGCTGCAACGCTGGCTGAAGGTGCTGGGTGCCGGTACGGTGAATTTATGTTCCCTGAAATGCCTGTATCTTGAAAGAGCAGGCGCTCTTGCTTCTTCCGTTCACCTTTCCAACACGGGAAAAAAGAAGAGAAGGCTAAAAAGGGAAGAGAAGAAGATAGGGATGTTTAATCCTGTGCATTATAAAAGATGGAAAAATACGTATTCCTTTTCCCAGAAGAATTCCTTGAATTCCTTTTTTGGTTTTGGGGGGGAGGGATTCCCCGTGCATGGAAAACACCATGCAAGAGGTGTTTTTTCGCAGATTTTTGCTGCCTCGCGGGCGCCGTGTCGCCTTGGCACAGGGGTGTGGTGAAGGACTCCCCCGCGGGTCTCCGCTCTGAAAGCGCGGCCCTCAAGCGCCGCCTTCGGCGGGAGCCCTCCATGGAGGTGCGCTCCAGACCCACCCCGGCCCTGAAGACGGGTGGCGCGGGCGCGAGGGGCCGCTTGCGCGAGGAGCCCCGGCTCCCGCTCGGCCCGAATCCCGTGGGGACTGCGGCCGGTGCCCGGGGGCGGCCGCGTCCCTTCGCGGCGCAGTCAGCGCGTTAATTTTAGCTGTCGAAGAATATGGAAGCAGCAGGGATAATGTGAGCCGTCGGCCTGCGCGCTGTCTCTCTAAGAAACTGTTTTTAATGCCCCGTGCTGGTCAGAGCGGGTGCTCGGCGTGCGTCACGGCTGCCTTGTTGACTTACAGGCACGGCTCTCGCCCGCGTTCGGCTGATGGCGCGGCGAAACGTGTTTCGGGCCTTCGCCGCCTCTGCAGCGCACGCGTTGCCTGCAGAAGCAAGCGTACCTGCGGCTGAGGCGCCTCTCGACTCGACCGCCACGCAAGTAACGAGCGGCAGCGCGAGGCCGGGCTCGGCGGCAGGGTTGCCGCGTCCCTTGCGCGCGGTGTCGATCCGCGCGCTGAGGATGACGGCGCTGCGTCGCGGGCCGGGTACCGCCGAGCTGGCTGGGGGAGAGCCGCGGATCCTGACACCGAGCGAGCGCTGCCTCCTGGCATTCCCCTACCGTGAGCAAAGATTGCCGTCACATTTAGCAGATCTCTTTAAGCAAACATTTGCTTTGTAAATGGCTTTGGTTCTGTATTTAATGCAACGCAGGCAGTATGCTGGCAGTAATTATAAAGGTAGGATGCAAGCGAATTGACAGGGGAGATAAAGCAGATTAAAGCTGCAGAGCATAATATTTATGTCCCAGCCTTCTGTGTACCGTGATAACAAAGGCAGTGTTACATATACTTCACACTTGTGTCTTTCACCACTCGGGGACTATGAGTGCAGTGGCTTTGTGAGCGCCTTGGTTATCTCTTCATTTTCAGGGAATTAAAAAAAAGGCCTGTGGAAGTTTATGTAGTGATAAAAAGAACAACAATGGGAGTTTGTTAGGGACAGGACAGGGAGGGGGTTGTTTCAGGATTTTGTCAGAAGACGTTTCTAATTGCAGGATGTTTTGTTAATGAGTAGACACATGTCCTTTTCCTTGAAGCGGAGGGCAAAGGCGGCGTGGGGAGGGCGAAAGGCGGGAGGCAGCGCGGACATGTGAAAAACTCCTGGTGCGAACAGTCCTCACTGACAAAATCAAACTGCGTCAACACTCCCTGGTCTCTGCTTCGGTGAAACCCGTGCTTTGGTTACAAATCGGGGCCATGGCCACAAGGACCTGTTTTGAGTGAAATTGTGTGCCGCTTGTTGGGAGCAACTTGAAACGCAAGAAATCATAGCCATAAGGTGTGGATATGAAAAGACATTGCTGCTGCATTTGTCTTTGGGACGCGCTGGCTGTGAAGGGACTATAGAAGCATCAGAAATGTTGAACTTGTTTCAGGTGTTCCTCCTCTGGCCTGCCTCCCTCTCAAGAGGGAAAAAAAGAGAAAAGAGCACGTTTTGTTTCTTTTAAAGAAAGTATGCTACTCGTAACAACTTTAAGAAACATCAGTGAAAGTTTATGGAAGGGAAAATACAGTATAAGCATTTGAAGCAAATGTGTATCAAGGTATTTGAGTTGTGTGAAGTAGCATGTTTTGCGAAGTGATTTAAAAAGGCAGTGTTTACACTTTTGAAGCTGCTTGCTATTTAGGTCTGATTTAGCCTTTCCCTATCACTGAGGGTTTTTTTAATGTCTTTATTTTAATAATAATTTTTAGTAAAAGTTCAGGAAAATGAAAAGATGCAAAGCCAATGAAGTATTTTATGTCAAAAAGTGGGAAGATTGTCGAAACGCTGCAGTCTCAGCTCTTATTTCACTGTCTGCCCCTGTGTGATGTTCAGTTCTCCTGTGCTGTATTCTTTGAACTTCCAATGAACTTAATAGCTAGAAACTGGTAAAAAGTGTCGTGCCTGTGAATAAAATGGCCTTTCTGTGGCAACAGGTTTTTGACACGCTGTGGCTCTGTTTTGTATTTAGCAGGTTCCTGGTGTCATGGGGTGAGAGACAGGAGGCTGGCCTAATGCAAGAAAAATGTTCTTAAACTTGAAGCAGTCAGTAAGTCACTTTATTCCTTTCCTTTCCAGGTGTGACATTTGTTGTATTACCTTTCGTACTCATCGGGGCTTACTGCGCCATAATGCAGTTATCCACAAGCAGCTTCCCAGAGACCCCATGGGAAAGCCGTTCATTCAGAACAATCCTTCGATCCCGGCAGGCTTCCATGATTTGGGATTCACGGACTTCTCCTGTAGGAAGTTCCCCCGCATTTCTCAGGTACTCTTTCTTTTTAACAGTTTTAAGATACCAGATGATAACAGTGCATATCTTCTGAATTCATCAGATTTGTCTTAGGTGAGGCAGAGCCTAGGTATAGAATATTCTGCAGAAAGCACATAGTGTTAGTACTATGGTAGTGTCTGCCTAAGCTTCAAACATTTCCCTCCTTTTTTTCTTTTTTCATCTGTTGAGTGTTTGAGAGTTTTTTTTTCAGCATCCCAGTGGATAGCTATTGTTGTAGAGGTCTATAAAAATATTTTAAAGGAAGATGTCCGTTAGATCCTTGCCCATTCCAGCCTGCCCATTAATTCCCTAATTCCCCAAAGCATTGTACATCTAAAGTAGGGAAGGCATTATTTATTTTAATTTATTGTAGCCAGGATGTAGTTGTGGTATGAAAGATTTTATCAGCAAACTTTGGGAAGTCACCTTACTTACTGTATGGTGACTTCCTTAGAGACTGACCACTTCACAGATCTGTGCCCCAAACACCTTTCCACTACATACACACAAGGTCTTAAGGTTTTGCATCTTTGTGGGGAAGTGATTGGGGCAAGGCAGGGAAGGCAGTCTGTAAGTATATTTGGGGACTGTAAAGTTCTGTACTGGATGATATTGTTCCTCCCTTGATTTGTAGAATCTTGCCTGCTTTAGTTATTATGAATCTGGATGAAATGGCTTACTGATTATTCAAAACAAACACAAAAACCAATGCAGTCCATCGGGACTATTCTTATTCAGAAATTGCTCTTTTCTTATTATTCTTGAATTAAAGCATTATTTCTAGCTCTTCTGGCTGTAGTGTGATACACCTGAATCTTTTCACTGATACAGGAGAGCATGTAAGTCATTTTGTAACTATTGCAGAATTCTGATGAAAAACATATATACTCAGGAAAAGAGAAGACATTTTTTGACAGCTTGGTTTTGTTTCATTTGTAATTAATGGCAGCCATTAAAGGCTAAATGTTGTTGCTTTTCTTTTTTGTAATATAATTCTACTTGCACTGTGAGACAAGACCTGCAAAGTGTCTGAACAAACTGTGTAGGGTATATAGAGATCCTAACAAGGCCTCAATAATTATCACTTGTGCTCTGCTTTGATGCAGAACTTTTACAGCATATAAGCTATCTGGCTAACATGTACCTACAGCATTGGTTGTTTTCAGGAACAGGTATAAAATCTATTTGTGAAGATTAGTGGGTTTTTTGTGCGAAGAAGTGTAAGTAGACTTCACTAACCAGAAGCCTGTATGGTTTTGGCTTTGCTTTTGGTTTGTTTTTTGGGAGAGTTATTTTTGATTCATTTTGATTTCTCAGATGCTTCTGTTTGCTTTCCTTCTAGTTTCTAAAGAAGATAGTCATATTGTCCAACTTACTGAAGCTAGTTGGACAGTCTGCTGAGGCTCCTGTCCTGTCAGTGAGGAAAGAGAGATTTCTGAAAGGGCAGTGCGGGGCAGAAACGTATTTGAATAGGACTCTGCATAGCCCTCTGAAGGTGTTTGTCCCTACAGAAAGGAACTTTTGGAGAATCAGTTTAGATACACAACTCAGCTAGCGGAAAGTTATGGAACAAATGCCCACCTCCAAGCCAGATGGCTGGTGATTCCTCTGAACTCCTTAACTTGTGCAATAAAGGACAGAGTGAAGCTGTTTTCTTCAGCTGCAGCAGCATGTGACATCTTTGGTAGTTTGAGATGTCCAAATATTAAGGCTGACTACCTTATTTTTGCGTATCTTGTAGGTCTGGTGCGAAACAAATTTGCGTAGGTGCATCAGCGAATTTCATCGATTTATTTGTGAGATGTGTAACAAGGCATTCCCCATGCTATCAGCACTCAAACTGCACACCGAAACCCACGTAGTGGATCAGGGAAAAGACAAGCACAAGCCACAGTCCGCAACCCCATCCAGTGAGAACCCAGACCAGAAAGCCTTCATGGCATCCTTGGGCCTACAGTACACCAAAGACATCAAACCTGTCAAGCAGGAGGACGATACACAAGACGAGGTCCAAGAAATGCGGCTCAGAGCACTGAAGAGTAACCTACCTCAGGAACCTGGCAATGCCGGCCTGCTCAGCCTCTCTCCTCTGGAAGCTGCCTCTATGGGAGGGTCGTTTTCAGTCCTTCCCCCTACAAAAGAGAATATAAAGCTCCTCTCACTGCAGCCGTTCCAGAAGGGTTTTATCATCCAGCCTGACAGCAGTATTGTTGTAAAACCTATCTCCAATGAATCTGCTATTGAGCTGGCCGACATTCAGCAGATCTTGAAGATGGCTTCTTCTGCTCCTCCTCAGATCAGTCTTCCTCCACTTTCTAAGGCACCTTCTGTTCCTGTGCAGTCCATTTTCAAGCATATGCCACCGCTGAAGCCAAAGCCTTTAGTAACGCCACGAACAGTCGTTGCAACCTCTACGCCTCCTCCCCTCATCAGTGCCCAGCAAGCCTCCCCTGGCTGCATCAGCCCAAGCCTTCCACCACCCCCTCTTAGGCTGATAAAGAACTCGGTGGAGTCCTCCTCCAACTCTCACCTCCCTCAGCCAGGAGCCAAATCAAGTCCTTCCTCACAGTTGCTCCTCCAACCCAAAGTAGAGCCTTTAACTCAGCATGAGATGAAGACACAGCTGGAGCAGGACAGCATCATTGAAGCTTTCCTACCTCTGAGCGTGGAAGCCAAGATCAAGCAGGAGGTGACAGAAGGGGACCTCAAAGCCATCATTGCAGGGGCAGCAAACAAGAAAGCCCCAACTATGAGGAAAGTCTTGTACCCGTGCCGATTCTGTGACCAGGTGTTTGCCTTCTCTGGTGTCCTGAGGGCTCACATCCGCTCTCACTTGGGTATTTCCCCATACCAGTGCAACATCTGTGACTACATTGCAGCTGACAAGGCAGCACTGATCCGGCACTTGCGGACGCACAGTGGGGAGAGGCCTTACATATGTAAAATCTGCCACTACCCATTCACAGTGAAAGCCAATTGCGAGAGGCACCTGCGAAAGAAGCACCTCAAAGTGACCAGGAAGGATATAGAGAAGAACATTGAATATGTCACTAGCAATGCTGCAGAGATGGTTGATGCCTTCTGCTCCCCAGATACTGTGTGCAAGCTGTGTGGTGAAGACCTGAAGCATTACCGGGCCCTCCGCATCCACATGAGGACACACAGTGGTTGTCAAAAGAAGAAGCCATTTGAGTGCAAGGAGTGTGGCACTGCATTTTCAGCCAAGAGGAATTGCATTCACCATATCCTCAAGCAACACTTGCATGTGCAAGAAAGGGAGATTGAGAATTATATCTTGGCAGTGGACTGCAGTGCTCAGGAGAGCCAGACAGACCCTCCTTTATTGGATGACAGCACTTACATGGACTGCAAGCCCATCACGCCTTTCCTGGAGCCACAAAATGGCTTCTTGCTTGGGACACCATCTCATGTTCCCATCAAACTTGAACCTGTGGGCAACTTCCCAATGGATTTTGATGAGCCCTTAGATTTCTCTCAGAAGAACAAAAACCTGAGTGCCGTGCAGGTGAAACAGGAGAACCTGTTTGGCTCTTCTCCCATGTCCCTCTATGACTGTTCTATGGAGCCCATTGACCTGTCCATCCCTAAAGCCCTGAAGAAAGATAAAGATGATGTCCCAAGTGAAGCCAGAAATCAAGAGCTGGCTTCTTCCGGGAGTGATGATAAAGCCTATAACTGTCAGCAGTGCCCACTGGCCTTCGGAACCAATGGGAACCCAGAGAAAAACAGGGCTGTCAGACATTCCCAGCCACTGAAAGGTTCATTGCATTTGACTGTCCCAATCATTTCCCCAGCTCTCCTTGGCAATTCTGCCTTGCTGAGACCCTTGAGGCCTAAGCCACCGCCACCTCTCTTGCCAAAGCCTCCAGTAACTAAAGAGCTGCCACCGCTGGCTTCTATTGCACAGATCATTTCGTCTGTGTCTTCTGCTCCCGCTTTGCTGAAAACGGAGGCTGCAGACACCAGTCCTAAGGCAGCGAGCAGCTCCACTGGGTGTGATAAATCAGGGAACGCCAAAGCAAAAGTGACAATCTCGACTACCGTTCAGAAAGACTCCAGCCTTCCCAGTGACCTGACTCAGGCATGTGATCCGGAAAAGTCTCCCATTGCTGATGCTGGGTTGGCTAAAAAAAGAGGTAGGAAGAAAGGAACAAAAAATAAGCCTAAACTTAGCAGTGGTGTGGATCTGGAGTCAAGTGGGGAATTTGCCAGCATAGAGAAGATGCTGGCTACCACAGACACTAATAAATTTAGCCCATTTCTGCAGTCCACTGACAATTTCAAGGAAGAAAGTGGCAGAAATGGAACAAGTGAGGATGAGAAGGAAACTGCTGAAGATAAGCTGCTGAGAGGGAAGAGGAATGCTTACTCAGACTGCCTGCAAAAAATCCCCTGTCCTTACTGTCCTCGAGTCTTTCCATGGGCAAGTTCCCTGCAGCGGCACATGCTCACTCACACAGGTAAGACAGGTTTGGACTGTAAGGTAGATTGTAGCCTCTGAGGATTTTCCTTGTGAAAGGACCTCCCTGTGGAGGAATGATCCTTTCTTGTACTCTCTCTGATGCTTGAATAGTTTTCTCCACTATTTTGCAGATCATCAACTGCTCCTGTTGTATTGTGGTGGTGTTCATGGTATTCAGTTTTTCAGTGATGGAGTAATATCTGCACCTTTGTGTGTCAAGGGAGCAAATTACGTTAGGGCAAACTTACTAAAACTCATTTGGCTTCAGTGGAGTGGGGTTGTTTAGCATAGCTGGGAAAAGAATTTGGTTTCTGGTTTTCTGTTATTCTTGTCTTACCTTGAAGGTGAACATGTGTGTTGAACATTTCATTGTATCTTACGTGGTTTGTTTGGCTGCTTCCAGTAGCTGTTTGTCTACTTCAGTAATGATATAAAGATCCATAAAAATGAGAGCAAATAAGTATAGTTCATGGAAGGAAAAGAAAGTGGTGTAATGTTTAACTTTTTTTTTTTCCTTGCAGTCGGTAGCTTTTATTTGACAGATCAAAGAAGGAGGGTGCAAGTAGTATTGTCCTGAATATTACATAGTAGCTTGCCTCTAGGAAATGTTTCTTAATGTTAGGCATCTAAAGGTGGGCTTATGCCTTAAGACATGAAGATGTATATGGAATATTTAATATTGTAGCACTGTAACTAAGCTCAAACCTGTGTAAATGAAAAGGAGGAATGGGAAGATTATTGTAAGTTTGGGAATACTTTTCATTCTTTGCTATAAAGGAAATACTGCACTGAATGCAGTGCTGATTTCAAGTTCACTCCTTTTTCTACCCACATTATAATAAATCAGCAGATTCTCATTGTGATTTGGGAAAGAAAGAGGGCAAAGCTCTACGTTTACTGAACCTCTTTAAGTCACAGTTCTTCTCTATTTATCTCTTTATTAAGAAATCCCAGAAATCTTTTCCTGACAGAAAGAATAAAAGTCAGGGATATTTGTAAGAAACTACTGGGAATTGAGTACAGCCTCGTAAGAGAGAAAATAACTTTGTTTTTTTGGAGGAATTCAGGTTTTATGAAGCAACTGATTCATATGCCTCTACTGAAAAGGGAAAATTGGAGAGGTAAAAGACATTAGCTAAGAGATTTAAAGGGAATCAGAGCTGTAGAGCAGTCCCTCTCACAGTTTGCTTTGGGTGACTTGAGGACATAACTTGCAAGGTATCAGTGCAACAGTGAGGCTATTGTTTCCTAGCCTGCCCAGACCAAATTATTTCATCTTGTAAAGCATACAGTAAGCTTTCAATGGTGAAGGAGAGCTCTTTATTCGGATCAATTGTTTTCTAACTCCCTACCCTCCAAAAAATACATATAGTTACCGAAGAAGGCACCAGTCTGTTCATGAGGCAGAAAACAATAGAGAGAGGCTTTGCCCAGACTAAGGGGTTTGACCTGCTTGTGGGTGGCAGGCTTCCAAGGTAGCAGCACTGGTGTAAACCCCTCATGAGGACAGGAAAAAATGCACTCTGTCATGAGTTATACCAGTAGAACTTGTCTCTTCTACCACCACTGGGCTTGGAAGGAGACATCCTCTTTTCAGAAAGCCTGCACTGCAATTCCCGGGAGGGAAGTGAGCAACTGTAGCTGTGGCAGGGTTGGAGCCTCTGTGCAGATACAGATTTTGGTGATGCTACAGCAACTGCAATAAGTGGTTCAGATTCATGTTGGTATGCTCTGGCAAGGTTAATACCGAGCTCTTTCTGATGGTCACCAGAGTGGTGTTGAAGGAGTCTTGGTGCTGGAGAACTAGCCCACAGTAAACTTTGCCTGTCCTTGGGGCACCTCCTTTTAGGTGATGCTCGCACTCTGCTGCTAAATTAGTACTTTGCAGCAGCTCCTCTGTGGCAACAGGGTAGATGAGACGTACTGGAGGGGACTGGGAAGGGTAAGATAGGCAGGCAGAGGAGGTTTTGGCTAGGAGAGTGGTGCCAAGGCAAGTGCTGGGATGCGTTCAGATGGAGCGAGCCCTATAATGTTGTGATGGCGCTAAGGTGACATAGGAGGGACCTGGCAGCTGTGAAATACAGCAGTCTGTTGCGCTTGTGTCTGGGGTGAGTGAGTTGGTTTTCTGATAGAGAGATCTACAGTGGAGAAGAGTCATAGCGCAACATATTCCCACCTCCACACACATTTATTGACTGGGAAGTGACTTGTTAGAAAACTCTGTTTTTTCAAAGGAGCTGGGAAAAAATTCTGTCCATTTAATCATTTTGCAAAGGAAAAATAGGAATTTTACTGTTTGGACTTGATGACTGTTCCCTGATTTGGGGAAAGATAGGTATACTAGTGTGAACGGGATAGTTGGAAGTCCTGGAAACACACACATGCAAAGCTCACAAGTGGGGTACTGGGAGTTTGGCATAGCTGTTTTTTATACGTTGTACCTGTTTTGTTCGAACATGCTCTAACACTTGCTTTTAACACCTTTCTCTTTATGTTGTTATTGTTTATTCTGCTCTTTTGTGTTCAACTCACTTTGCTCTTTTTAGCTCTTTTCTCCTGCTCTTGACTTCCTTCATCCCCATTCCAAAGTAAAGAGCAACAAACAGGATGTGTCCTGCAGATGATGCAGTTAGTCTTGGTCCTTTTACAGTATGTGCATTAGACTGGCATTAACATAAAATGAAAATAGTGGCCTGTATTGACCCTAGTGGTGTCTAACATAAGTTACTTGTAGATAACCTAAATCTGTATACAGAAAATCATTTGAGGAGACTTTCAGAGAGATGCTGCCAGATCACATTTGATCCAGATTTATTGTTTATAGAAGGGAGATTTAACAGTAGAATTTTGGCGGTTTGGGTTTTTTTTTTCTTTAACAGATGCATATTGGCTTGCCAAACATGCAAAATAAATACTTAGCACAGAGGTGAGATTGACAAGAAAATATATATAAATAAATACAAATAAATAAATAAATACTGTACGGCCTAACCCATAAGCCTGTGTGTTCCCTTTTGATGGGAGGACACAAGTAGTAAAAAGTAGTAAAACAGCTAGAGGAGTTCATATTCCTTATTTTTATCATTTAAGTCAAAATAAAATTGTAGAGATCTTTAGCTTTTAATATTTGTCCTTGCCATGGTAATAAAACATTTCCAGTAGGACTGCAGTGGCAGGAGGGATATTAATTAAGGGATGGTCTTTTTGTACACTATGAATGTTTAGATGCCCTTTTATATTAAAAAAGCTCCCTTCAAGGTTTGGATTCCATGAAGTATCCAGCCTAAAATGCTGTGTTGCTAACCAAATTGTACAATGAGTTCTGAATATAAGAACACATACTTGCTTTCATCCAAGCCATGACCATTCGTATCATTCATACGGAAAAAGTTAAATAAAAAGTAAATCACATAACCTAATTGGTTAGTTTAAGTGTAATCTTCCAGTAAGTATGTTCTATCAGAAGAGCAATTGCCAGTGGGAGAGACAATATGAGGAGCTAGAAATACTGTGTTTTTTTTGTTTTTGTTTTGTTTTGTTTTGTTTTGTTTTTTAGTGCCTTTAAAGTTAAGGCTTGGAAAGCAGTCTGTTTTCCATTGGGGAATAGTGCTGTAACAGAGGGGTGAAGGTGGAGGGGGAATGGAGTTTGCACAGTAAACAAGATTTCTGTTTGGGATTTGATACTTCCAACCAGGATGTACATGTAAAAAGAAGAATATCTTATCTGCTTGAAGTACTGGTCTGTATGACAAGTATTTTGTTGATATGGAAGTTTTAAAGTCTGAAAATATGAGAAATCTGTGAGTTGAGATGCAGGTTGAGTTTCAAGCAATTAATCCCCAGCTAATCCTGTCACTGCATGCCTGAAGAGAAATGTGGAAAAGAATTGAGTTATCACAGAGCAAAAGGATTTCTGCTCAACCTTGAAAGTTGTGTTTTGTATTTGCATTGTGAATGAAGCCACATGGAAGTGTAGAAAGCAGTGGTACCGATAACCATAAATTTATGGTTGACTTAGCCGGCATGTGAGCCTACACAGAGCGATGCCTAGACGCTTTTTAAAAAGTTGTATTGTCACTGGAAGAAAATGAGGAGAAGGTCCCAGCTTCTCAGAGATGTCTCTTGCACTTGCGAGATGTGGGGAATCCCTCCTGTAGCCTCAGGTGTTAATTAAACCAACTTGTGGAAGGTTAAAGTGAGAAAAGCGTTCACAGCATCATGTCAAAGAGAGACTGCTGTTTGGTCAGAGGGAGTTGTGTGTATTTAAGGATTTGGGGAGTGAGGGGGGAAGGTTTGGCAGGAGCTGATCTTCTACGTATAACCATTGTCACAACCGCTTCCTCCATCACAAAGATGTCTTTCTGGCAAGCCTGCTTTCCTCATCCATTGCATGATGCTGGCTGGCTTTTCTTTCAGCTCCTCTTGTACTTGGTCTCTTCCCTTGTTTTAGTTATTTGAGTTACAGACATGAAAAACTTTCTCTTGTGGGGAAGTGATTGATTATTCAGCATGTGGGACTGGATTCTGCTGAAATCAGTGAAAGGATGGCTGCTGGCTTTGGTGAAAGTTGCATCAAACTCGCACGTGTGATAGACATCTCAGGGGAGAGGCGGTTGTTGAGGAGCTTGCAATAGCCTGTTGCAAGCTATGTGCAACAGCATAGCTGGTCACCTTTGACCAGGGAAACAAGGGGCTTTTCCCATTGTAACAGAAAAGGACAAAACTTCGGCTGTGACAAGTTGTTCTTAGAGGTTAATGACCAGGTTTCTCAGAAGGAGAGGGAGGAGGTGAGGGAGGGAAGGAACAAACTTCCGAAGTCTCTTACCACACATTAGCAGGACGGATAAATGTGACTTTTTTTTTTCCTGCTTCGAGTCAGAAACCCTTCCCCTGTCAAAAATGTGGGGTCTTCTCTACCAAATCTAACAGTGAATGCCGCTTCTTATGCAAATACGGAGTTGCGAGCTGCTCCCTGAGAAAAAAACAGGCTTATCCCCCAGTCTAAAGAAAGGGATGCTGATCTCATGATAGCACAAGTAGGTTTTTTGGGGTTGTTCAGAGTAAAAAGACTAAGGTATGTTTAATCTGACTGGATGCTGTAGACGAAGAAAGCTTAAGAATTGCCCTGTTGCGTTAGCACAGTGGTCTGTCCAGCCAGGCACTCTTATCTCTGGTGGCATCAGTGGGATATGCTGGTTAGGACAAGCTGTAAGCCTGGCCATGTCTCTCAGCCTCTTACATCCTACCAGGATCCACCACTGCTGCATAGGGTTGGGTGTTGGGGGTACACCCCTGCCTGTTTCTTTTAGTATAATTATAGACCTGTTGTCAGAGAGTCACTCTAATGGCTTTTTGAACCCACTGATACTGTCTGCCTCTGACCTCATCTGGCATCAGACTCCAGGAGTCCACTGCCTACTGTGTAAAGAACTACTTTCTTAAATCTATTTTAAGCCAATCCCCTGCTTATTTCTGTGAATCCCACTCAGCTGTAGTATTGCAGGATTTGGTGAGAAGCAGTTCTGTGTTCACCTTTTTTGATGCCTTAGTGATTCATAAACCTTGGTCATTTTCCAGCCTTCCTTCTTTAGCCTTCACTCTTCCAAAATGAGGATCCTGAGCCTGAGGATCTGAACATGCTCATTTTCTTCAATGTTTACAACAGAATGAAACAAAAACGCCCTAATCAGGGTTATTGCAAACTCTCTTTGCAGTCGCAGGACTGTGACGCAGCTTGGCTAAGCAGGGATGCCTTCTCCCAAGGCAGCTGCCCTATTGCTTGGATTGGTTTGGCTGCCCTTCTGTGTATCTTCTCTAACACCACTAGGTCTTTCCTGAGATGTGAAGACTAGAAATGCAAACACAACTTGAAATGAGGGCACACCAGGGCTTTACACAGCTGCAGAGTGACACCCTTTTGCTTACTCTCAGTACCCCTGCTGATGGTGTGCAGCATTTTTTTGGCTCTATTTTGGCTGCTTCTGCAGGCTGAGCCAGTGATCTTGGCAAGCTGTCATTGCTGGCTCCTAGATCTCTTGCCTGCGTTGGAACTGCCAGTTCCAAGTTCAGCATCACATAGGCATAGTTTAGATTATTTTTCTGAAGGTACTTTGCCTTATATTTATCTGCACTGATGCTCATGTGCCATCTTTTTGCTCACTCAAGTTTTGTGAGTTTTGCAGAGAAGTGGGTTCATTGTCAGCTCATGCAGGGCTTTATTTTGGACTTTTAGTGGCATTTAGAGTGTCAGCTATAAAGGACAAGCTGACATGGAATCAAGGGCAAATAGAGTAATTCAGTATTTCTTTGTGTTGCCTAAGTGCAGTAGACCTAAGAAGGAAGCTCAGCAGATGGTTGTACATGTCCCTTGCCTGAAAAATGTTTGCACAAGGGAGTCATTGTTAGAAGGCGTTCACACCTCAGAAGAAGACAGAGTAATTTGTGTCAGTTTGAGTAAGTCTTACGGAAGAGTTGTTGAAGTAATGGTTCTAAAAGCAGCAAGAACTTGGCTGAGTGCATCAGCATAGTTAAAGCTACAAATCAGTTGTTACAATCAACCTCAGCATAACAGCTGATCAAACTGCATGAAAGTATACACAGAGTATTTCCTTTAATATTTTTAAAATTTCATTTGGGAATGTCAGCTGTCTTCACGGCCTCCCTCTTTTTTAATATGTCAGGTTGCACTGTAGTGATTCAAATGTAATAATACAAGTCTCAGTGCTAGTCTAGCATTAAAATCTGCTGTGCTGGAGACATGTTACAACATGATTTGATCTTGCCTATCGTGATGAGATGAAGTTGTCTTGTTACCATGTTAACATCCCTTACCTTCACAGGGCTGTAGCACGGTATCTGGGGTGTCACGTGGGTCAATCCTGCCTGTGCAGACAACAGATGGTTACAGTGCGAGGGAGGAAAACTCATGTTATAACATGATCTCCTTGCAGAACAAAAGTGTGCAGAAAGGACTCTGAATATGCTCATTTTCTTCAACCTTTACAACAGCATGAAACAAAAATGCTCTAATTGGGGTTGTTGCAAACTCTCTTTGCAGTCGCAGGGACTGTGGTGCAGCTCGGCTAAGCAGCGGGGTGAGAACAAAAGCGCTTGCAAAGCTGCTCAGGAGAGCCCTGGCATGACACGGAGGATGGGTAGGATTTTGTTGGAACATAAACGTTGTTCTTAGCACTTGTGTTCAGCCGCGTTGGACTGGACAGGGTGGTTGCACCTGCCCCCCGCTGACAGAGCCGTGGGCCACGGTTGGATGGTGCAAAGCACTACTGGCTTGACCTGTTCCTGGCTGTTCATCCCTGCAGTTGTAGCTGAGCCAGCTGCCCAGAAATGACAAGGGCAAGGGAAGGGACCTTCATTCGTTAGATCAGTTCCCAGATCTGGCTTGCAGTACAACATTGATGCAGCGGAGGTGTGGAGTTGGCAACATCTTCTGGGAGGCATTGAGGGACAGATGCTGTTGAAATTGGCTTTGCTGTCAAACGCTTTGTATCTTCAAACAGCAGCCTTAGAAAGCCATGAAGGAGCCCAGATCCTGTACTGTTAGAGTTACCATATGCATTTTAAAGCACAGCATAGTGTTTTTAACAGGCTTTGCCAAATGTGTTTAATCACAGTCCAGAATCATTCAACAGCTTTGGACTTGTGGTCTCCCTCCATTGCCCAAGAAAAACGTGTTTCAAAATCAGTGGAAGTAAATTACAATTTGAAACTGTGGGGTCATTTCTCTTTTAGTGCCGGTTTTAAAAGGTGAGTGAATAGCGTGGTTGAGGCTCGCATACAGAGTCCTTGCAAGGGCTGTACTTGAAAGTGAATGATAGTCCAGATTTCTCTGTGTGCTGAAAGTGAAGGGAATGAAGGAAGATGCTTGGATGGTGTTTGGTGAACCATAAACTCAGCGAAGAGGAAGGCTCTAAGATGAGGTGTAAGGCAGGAAGTGCAATTCAATAGAGTGTCATTGGGAACAAGTTTATAGAGGACTTCTTTTGGTCTTGTTTTAAAACAAAACAAAAAACAGGATGGTGGTTTTTGAATAGGATTCAGAGACAGGGAGTCTGCATAAGTGATGGGGCTTGTGCCTGTCCTTACTTCATGGGGCAAAAGAGAGAAGTCTGACAAAGGTACCTGATACAAAAATGGGGAAGGTCTCACCCAGAGGAAGAGGCTAAGAGCAGTTGGACTGCTGGAGGCTTGCACCGGGGGAGAGGACTAGAAATAAACTGTGGAGCGACTTAATGGATTGCTCACTTTCACCACGTCAGGGCAACTCTGCCTGTGTCTCCTTAGGGCTTTCCGAAAGCTACTTCCTCGCGGCGCAATACAGTTGAGGGAGGAGAGCTATGGGATGGGAATGGGGTAAGGGATTATCTGTTAGGTAATTCCGAGAGACGCTTTCCTAAGGAGAAATCCCTTTCTTAAAGAGGCTTGCCCCTAATGTGAGAGAATCAGAAATGGCTGCTTTGGGCAAACTGGGCAAATATTTACAAAGTAAGTATACTTAACAGTGAATTTTCTGATTAGCGTTTAGCAGAATTCATCTTTGCTCTAGAAATCTGCCACCCTGTGATCTGTCCAGAAATCATGTGAGCCCTGATTATAGTGGAGGACTTTTTGTTTTTCAAACTGTTCTCGCAGTCTGCACCTCTGAACTACATTTGCGGTTATTTCCTAGAGGACAAAGGGCTTGAAACTGCATTTTCTCTGTCAGGCAAAGTTTAATAGAGACTTCAGAGCCAAGGTTCATGGAAAGGTAAGAGCTGCTTGCCGTTAGGGCAAGTGGCAGATGGAAGAGCTGTAAAGTTGACCTGAGAGCTAGAGCTATTATTTAGAAAATACTAAGTAGATGTACATCATAGTGACTGTATTACCAACTCTGCATAAAACTGCCATTCTGATACGTAATGGTGCAATTCACTGTAGGCTGACAGTCTCTATACTTTCTTTCCCTCCTCAGTTCAAATGCACATTTTCACTAGCTCCATGTAGTAACATCTGGTCCTTAACAGCTTTGTCTGTGTCGGGAAGCTGAGCTACTCACTGGAAGGTACTGAATGATCAGAACTTGTGTTAAAGGCAAACAGCGTGGTGCTATCTGTCTGGGTTTTAGCTTTAACTAGCTATTTATTTAATATCTCTTTTCTTCCAGAATTGTTTTTTTCTCCTTTTCCCCCCAGATTTATTCATTTCAGGGGTTTTGCAGCTAAGGCTGAAGCCCCCTAAATGTGAGCAGTTAAATATCTAACTTTGTGAGTTTGATGGAATAAAGGTGGCTGAATTTTAGGATTTAGTGTGTTTATAATAAAAATGGACAAAAATAACACAACTTTTTTTGTGAGGTACCTCTGCAAGTTAGAAAGATGTTCTCCAAGTTGTAGGTGGAAGCAGAAACTATTCATCAGATGAATGGTTAAAAAAGGTACCAAAATTACTAGAATGCTACCACCTAGTGGAGGCTGCCCTTATTGTAAAATATAAGAATAACCGGGGTTATTTCAGTGAATGTAGGGAAAATATTAAATGTTTAGCTTATCTGAGTGATAGTGTCAACTGCTTCTACAGCATTCATTTCCAGTGCTCTGTATATGCCGGTTCAGAGAATTATTTATGTAATAGGTTTTCTAACACTTCTCTTAGGATCTCAGGAATTTTTGGCAATAAACACTTGCTTTAAAGTCACAAAATAATTTCCACTGCAACACTCTATTTTATGTAATAACTTTTTAACATCTCAAGCTCTGATTTCTATTCCATCTCAGTTCCCCCCCCCAAAAAAAAAGAAAAGAAAACCCAACCAAAATCAAACCAGCAACCTCTCTACTTTGATCTGTATCTGCTCTTTTATCTGAAACTTCCATATTCAGTGTCTCTGTTGATAATTTTATTGGTGTATGCAGGAAAGTAATTTACTCTTGGTTTTCTTTTTCTTTTTTTTTTCTTGCCACCTTTGAAAGATTAAGAAGGATGTTCTGACTGGATGACTGAAAGCTACAACTTGAATTATAGACAGACTTCAGCAAAATAGACTTTCCTTCTCTGCAGTTTGGAGGAAAAATGATTTTGGCTGCAACTATATAGTGGTTTCTTTCATGCAAGAGAAAAAGTTTTTGCATTCTAAGATGGAGACCTTGAAGTTTTGTTTATGAATATCTCTCCAGAGAAGTTCATTTTTTCCTATAAGATTAAGAGGCAGCAGCTCAGCTGAGCTTCATTCATTTTTTCATGTTGCTTTTCTCCTTGTATCCTTACATCCCTGGTTGTCTCTTCTCTCTCTTTTATGGTTCCTTGCTATATGGTTCTTTGATTTTTGTGTCAAAGCTGGTGTCACATTTCATGTCATGAAACCATGTCACCTTTTCACTCTTGCTTGTGAAACTCAAAGGAATAACACAAAGTAGAGTTATCTGTGACAGAGTTATGTGTGCTGCCCCCAGCTTTCTCCTAAATTGTGGTTTGGTGGCTGAAAAGCGGGAGAGAAAAAAAAAAGGTCAGAGGTTTTTGCAGAGGGGCTCTCTACTCATTAGACTCTCTGGACTTGCTGTTGCACTATTTGGAATCATCTTGGCAAGTCAGCTTTTAGGCCCAAAACTATCTGGCTGAGGTGTAAATATCAGTGGGATGACAAACAGTTTGGAAAGCATTTTGCAATCTTAGTAAGTGAAAGATAGAACAGGGTGAAAGAAGTGTAAGGCCTTTCCCGCACACCCCGTCTTCCTCATCTGTTGGATGCAAGTGATTGCTCTGTCTGCATTGTAAATTAGTGAAATTTTGGAGCTGTAAGTTCTGCAAACAAGAATTACCAGTCTGAGTGGAGGCTGGTCTGTTTGAAGGTATATTTGCCCAGATTTGAAGACTCAGTCAAAATCCTTCTCCCAGTGTAAAGTATGGTCAAGTCTACTAGAGCTGTGTGGCCAGCCAAGTGTTCAGTTGCTATAGGAATTATGCAGGTAAACTAGAAAAACAGTAGTGCAGAGCGAGCCTAAACTCCGTTGGAGTGGATAGAGTAGTTGCCTGTGCAAGACTGCCCTTGTAGTGTGGGAGAAATCCTAGACGGGACCTGATGTGGCTCTCTCTGCGACAGTCGTGTTTCCCACTCACCTTCCCGACTCCCATGCTGCTATTCCAGTTTATCTGCAGCAGAGCAAGGTTGCTTCTCACCCATTCCCAAATAGTCAGGTTTTGTGCAAAGCGGGTAACTTTAGCTGCAAAACCAACCACACAGGTTACGGGTAACCTTGGAGTAGCTGAAATAGGTGGGAACTGCAACTTCGTGATAGGCATGAAGTTTCTTCAGGGGCCTGTGAAACTCCTTCTTTAAAAGAAAAAAAGAATAAAAAACAGCAGATCTAATTCATGCAGGTAAGAAAGAAGAGTGTGTACCCAGGCACGTACATGTTTTAACACATTCCTGCCTAAATTTGTTTCTGAATTTTGAATGTATTCATTCTGTGGTGGTGAGCTGGTTTTGGAAGAGAATGTGCAGGTGCATATCTGTGCTCCTGGTTCCTGGAGTGGTCTTTGCGCTTCACGAACGCCTGTTGTTTTAAACTTCATGTTTGTTTTCTTGATGTCAGCCTCATCCGTTTACTTGTGCTAGTAAGGCGACATCATTTATCTGTAGACCACTTATGGTGGATTGTATCTCTCTCGCACAGAAAAATGTAATTGTGGGCCACCCACTCAAGGACAAAATAACAGCTGAGAAGGGGCCCCAGGGTTTGGTGGAGAGAAAGTTCAAAAGGTGAAGAGAGGATAGAGATTGGATGTGATTAACTGAAGGATGAGTAAACTATAGGAAAAATGATATTTTGGAATTCTGGTAGTAGGATAAGGAGTACTTTAACAAAAATAAGGAGAAAAAGGGGAAATCATTTAGAGCAGGTGCATGTACATGTTGAATGTAGAAGTTGGAGTGGGTGTTATGTTTAAGTGTTTTAAAAAAGAAAGTTTCTAGTTTTTCTAGTTCTGCCTTTCTCTTCTTGAGCTAATTCATTTTTGAGTACTGCTGATGCATATTCCCCTGTTTTTTGCTCCTGATACTTCCTATTTGAAAAGCCAACAAACTCTGCATCTGCTGTCTTGCATTTGGGCAGCAAAGAGTTGCTCTTCATGCTCTTCAACCCTCTCCATCCTAACAGAGGACATCATCGTCGATCCCAGCCGTGCTCCCTGTTGAAACCCCGCTACTTGCTTCATTTGCAGGCTGTCTTTGATGGTCTAGCATGCATTCGTTCACGGGCTTGTTCACAGCAGCTCCGACGTTCCTGATCTCGCTGAGGACAGGATGGCTCAGTTGGCTAGGAGAAGTCGCCCACTTTGCTGTGGGCAAGTCCCAGCTCCCAGCCCACTGATGGGAACGGCCGCGGCAGCCATCGTATGTGCTTTCTGTCAGTGCCAGTTCAAGGTCTTTGTGCCTCAGAGCCACTTCACTGCTCCAGTTTTATCTAGTCATCTGTCCTTCCCAGAAGTTTCTCTGATGATAGTAACCATAGGCTGCTGGGATGGAAAATCCTCTACCCTGTTGTTTGCCTCCTGGCTTACCATACCCTAAATGAAGCCATGATTGTGTGGTCACATCAGTCCAAATAAATCTGCACTAGGGTGAAAAAGATCCAGTTTTCTGTGTGGTTGTGTGAATGTTCAGGCCAGGCAAGGGTTGGGGCAGCAGTGGGTGGCCAGGGAAGGGTACAGTGCATTTCAGGAGTGGTGTAGAGTCACGTAGACTGATTTCATCCTTTTGTCCAAACTCTGGGGCAGAGATGAGGCATTTCTAGAGAGACGGAGACATGCTCCTCTTGCCCCTGAAATGTGTGGAAGAAGAAGGCAGGCTATGATGTATGTGCCATAATTATTACTGCTTCTTATTGACAGTTTTTTATTGTTTCTTTCATACTTTGCAAAACCAGTGCCATATTGCTTAAATATTAGGGGTCTCAAGTATAACTGCTTTTATTAAGCTTAGCAAAGGACATAGGGTTAAAGTAGACCTGGGCACTGGAGGCTAGGCTGGTTTATAAAATCAGCAGAAACAGAGACCCAGGTGCAGATGAATCGCTGATACAATCCGTAAGAAGTGTTTCCTTTTCAAATGTTTCACCCATACAGATACGGCCTGGATTTGGGGTTCTGAATTTGCTCCCTTGCCTACAACATTAGCCACAAGACGCTGCTACCTGCGTGTAACCAAGCACATCTTTTGCGAGTCCCACTTCTATGTGCCTATCTTGTGTTTCTTTGAGTTGTAAAGCAGTACTTTATTATTTTTTATATTTATTTATTATTTTGCTTTGGCATTTCAGCTTGATTTCTAGAGAGGAGCTCTTTTTGTTTATAACAACTTTCTTTTATTTTTTGCCTTAGTATATCTAACAGATCAGCAGTGTGTCAAAATACAGAATTCAGATGCAAATTTGTAGGACACTTGTAGGTGACCTCTCTTTTCAGATGCCTGCATCCTCAAATTCTCCAGCATTACACACAGATTATGGCTCAGTTACATGCTTTAATAGGTGGATAATTAGATGAGCAATAAACTTTGTGGAAAACTTTTGTGTCACTCAGTGTCTCTGTAAACTGATCTATTTTGATTAAAAAGGGGAGTCTTTTTTTTTTTTTTAATAGGTCACTTCTCCTTTCTTCCCTCCTTTACTCCCCTGCGAAGAAGGTGTATTGAGGATTATGCTCTCTTAAGTGGTTGTACACAATTGCTGGAAACACTGCTTAGCTTTGACATTTTCTAATGACCATGTATTCAATGCAGGTTATGTTGTAAGAATAAGTTTCAAACTACTAAGTGTTTGAGAACGAGCTTCTTATCTTCTGTAATTACTCCTTGGTTATGAAAGGCTTGTAATAGGAAATCTAGGCTGTTCTGAGACAAGCACATGTTTTGCTGTTTATGTCAGCTGGAGGACTTGAACAGTCCTACTAGAGTTTCTAAATCCCTGCAGTTCCTAAGCAGCTACTGGGCTTGCAGACGAATGCAAAAATGCCTATTAGCTGTGTGGCTGCGTGCTGTCAACAAGAAAGGAGCAGAGGAGAGGACTTAAAGCAAGGAAAGGTTCAACTTTCAGAAAGCACGACTTGCTAAGCTCGTGTCCTGGAACAGTTGCTGGAAAGTGGCACCAGGGATGCAGTTACATGCCATGCCTCATTGTCAGCTTTAGCCTCTAGATCCAGTCCAGCTTATTTCCTATTTACACATACACTATTTGTATAGAACTTGGAAGAGGTACAGCTCTGCCCCTTTGTTTGCCTTAAATGCCTTATCTGTTTTACTTTTTTGAACACATGCTGTGTCTCCAGCAATGTTAATGCAACAAACTGATAAAAGCAGGGAGGAGGTCGTTAAAATGAGGGACAGTTTAGGTATTTTTTGCCTGCTTGTTGGAGGAATTGTGAAACAGCAAGGGATGCTGTATATCGCACCTTGGCCTTTTATTTTGGTTCCAGTGTAGTATGAAATAGTGTGTGTCAAAAGCCTATATGTGAACAAACTTCCGCTTTTCTTTTTCTGCTTATATGGTATATGACCATTTTTAAAACTGTGCTTTGTGTTATTATTTATAACTTTTAACATTTAATTGCACCAATTTGTTTCATGAGGCCTTTACATTCCCTTTGTAAAATATTTCTAGCTATTTATGGTTTCTAAGCTAGCTTTATTAAAATACAGATGTATATTGCTTCCATCTATATCAGTACATGAGTTTATAAATAACACATCCATGTATTTTCGATGCAGTGCATTTTTAGTATTAGTGAACTCAACTCATCATCTTTGGTGTCTCAGCATTTTCTGTTCTCTAGTAAAAGTGATAATATTACACTTCAAGAATCTGTCTCAAGAATGCAACTGTATTTTGAAAGAGAAGGCATATGATCACAGACTTGTAATGATCTTGTTAATTGGATTCCCTAGTGTTTTGATCTCTTTTCACTATAAGTTACTGTCTTGAGCCTTAGAGAGAAAAACAGACAGGGACCTTGATCAAAGGCAATGCCTGTGTGAAGTCTTGCGGAGGGACATACTGACTGTTGTTACTTAGTGGAGAGTGTCCCACTGAAAGCTTCTCTCTGTTTGCTTGCAGACAGCCAGTCTGATGCAGAGACACTAGCTACAGCAAATGAAGTGTTGGACCTGACCTCCGGTGAGAAGGAGCAGACAGAGGAAGTAGCGGAGCTACCAGAGAGGGAGTGCAGTCCCAAGGGGGAGCACAAGGCTGACTTCCTTCCAGGAGAAGAGGATGCAGAAGAAAAAGCAGATGAATATGAAGAGGGCCCTGAGGAAGATTCTGTAAGTAATAAAAGTCTTGACCTCAATTTTGCCAGCAAATTAATGGACTTCAAGCTGGCAGAGAGTGACCAGAGTGCAGGCAGCAGTTCTCAGACTGAAAAGAAACATGCCTGTGGTGTTTGTGGCAAAACCTTCAAGTTTGCTGGCACTCTTAGCCGTCACAAAAAGGCCCACACTCGTGAGGACAGAAAGGATGAAAGAAGCAGCGAGGATGAAAGCAAAAGCATCCAGGATGATGCAGGTGCTCCCCCAATGCAGGACTCTGGTCTTGACCAGGAAGAGTCTCCGATGGACTTAAAGGTGGTGGAGTCTCCTGTGGACTGTGAGGCAACAGGAAAGGAGAATGAAGAGAGTGAAAGCATCTCTGAGGGGGAGGGCACAGAAAGAAAGTCCACTGAGAGGAGCAGTGATGACAAAAAACCAAAGACTGATGGGGCTAAAAGTGCTGTAAAAGCAGATAAAAGAAAGAAGGTCTGTACCGTGTGCAACAAACGTTTCTGGTCTCTACAGGATTTGACACGACACATGCGGTCTCATACAGGTAAGTGGAGAATTCAGGGCAGAACAGATTACGAGCAGGTCTGCTGCTAGACTTAAGCATCTGCTCTGTGGGTGTATGATTGAGGTGGAAGACATTTTTTTCAGTCCTAGAAGCATCCATAAGGTGCCTTCTCTGCTCTGATCCTCCATGCTGCATACAAAGTATATTGAGGGAGCATGAATGGTCAGCACCACCGTATCTTCGGTTCCCAACCCATTTTCTCTTGCCTGCTGCAGAATTTGGAAGTCAGGGAAAGTATGGAGATGCCTGTGCAGTTGCTCTGTCCAGTTTCTCACCCTCTTCTTGTTGTGTGTGCATGACTCGATGTCTTCCTGGTGTTTCGTTGAGCAGTGGAGAATTGTGGTAGTTTGTGATAGCACTTTCACTGAGTGAAAGCTGAGGGGGGGAGAGTCTGTTTTAGTCTGCTTATCTAAGCCTGGTACTCGTAATGTGCTGGTGAGTTGCATGACCTGCTACTTTACTGAAAGATAAAGCTATGACTGGCATCCTGCTCTTCACTCAAACTTGGGCAGAGAAGATGGAATATAGATAGTAAAATGCTTTGATGACTTGATTGTGCAGTTAAAATATATGAGAACGCTTTATGTGAAATTCAGTTTTTAGCAGAGGAGATGAAGTCATGAGCCAGATCAAAGGTGAATTAATTATTCATCCTTATCAATGTATCCTTGATGCATTTCACCTGCAAGTGAAATGGGAAAAGTGGTGCGTTTTGATCTTTAGTGTTCTCTACTGAAGACGGTATCTTTGTGATTAACTTTGGGTACAACATTTTTCTGCTGTAATGAAGATAATGTTAAATAAGTAAGTACACTGTTAAATAAGTAAGTTGACCTCTCAAGTGCAAAACTGACTTGTTTGCTTCTGACATTGAGGACTCAAATTCTGAGCTGAGCCACAAGTAAAATGAGACTAGTCCCATTCTTGTCCTTATTTTCATACTAATTCAGAGTCTTTGGGAAGATTCACAAATCCGTATTATTGAGCTTTACCCCCAGATGATACTATTACATACATTTGGAGGTTGTCTTACCATGTGCTTTAAGTGTTCTCATTGTATGCTGAGATATGCAGGCCTTGTCAGTATATTTTTGTTTGTTTCTCTTTCTTGTTTGATGCTGAAAGATGTCTCAACCAAGAATATAATGGTGTTGAATAGGAACCTGAGTCAGTGCTTTCTTCAAATCTAAGAAACATAAATTCCACCAACCCCCACTGTTTAATTATAAGCCTTTTCAATGGCGAGCTTTGTCTCAATATAGTGGGATGACTCCATCCTTCCCTCCCACTCATTCAGACATATTTCTTGACAAAAATGCTGTCTGAATGTAATATTGCCTAATTTCTGGTTGTGATGTGGTTTTTTTTTTGATGATACTTCTGGCAAGTTTTTTGAATGCATTGCCTCAGAAGAAGGAATGTTTGGAGCCCACTGAAGTGCACTAACAGCGACTGTGCAAGACATCTCTGGAAATCCAGTTAAAAGTGCTGGGGTTGCTCCCAAGAACTTGGTTGTGGGATGAAGTTGTGTTGCCTTCCCAACTGAGGATGAGCCAAGGGCCCATGCTGTTCACAGCTGAGTGGTGTGTGGGTGAAGGCTGTCTCTTCAAAACCCTCCTGGTGGAGACGTGTTCCCATGTTAAGGCCATTTTACTATCGAAAGCATTATCGTAGCTGAGGAATTAGCCCCAAATGTCTTGTTCTGTTTGTTCATTGGCACAAGGTGATACTTTGATGGAATTGCACCACTGAACCGTCTCAATAGTTCCAAACAGAAAGACGAAATGAAAAAAGGTAGCATCTTCAGTTCACCAGGGCAATAGGGCTCTGCTGGCATAAGCTACCTTGGGGCATTTCCCAAGTGTGTTCTTTGCTTGGTCGGGAAGTTGGGGGATTTTTGTGAGGCAGTGGTTGCTTTGTTTTTTGATAAGCTAATGCTTAGGAAAGTATTCAAGCATTTCATGTGCAAAAAGCCACTCTGAGATGAGAGCAAATTCATTGATTGCAGCATGGGATGCCGGCAGCTGTTCTGCGGCTTAGTGTTGCATAGTAAGAGGAGGAATTTTGTACTGAGAGTAGCATTTCTCAAACAGGCCTATAGAAGCTTTTCAGGTGCTTTCACGTGTAGTTCTTGTCAGAAATCCAAGTAAGAAATCAGCTGGCTGAAGAACACAAACAGCTTCGTATATAAAATCCCAAGGCATATGTTTTTCACTTGGTCAGTACACTTACCTTGTCCCATGGATGCCTGACAAATCTAGATCCTTTAGCTGGCTCTTTGTTTCCATTTTGAAACATAGTGACACGGTCATTCTGCTTCACAAGAAGATGGTGTTTTCCTGTATCAAGGATAATTCTTGACAGCTTCCCTTCTACTGATGAAGTAGCTTGTGCATTTCCTGCTTACCTATCTGTAAGCATGTAAGAGAAAGAGAGATGTTTCCTCATATGCTGTTCGGTTTGGTTTTTCAGTGCTGTTCACCCCAAGTATCTGGACAGTGTCATTTTCTTGCATTTCAAACCATTTCTCTTTCCATACCAGGAGCTGAGCAGTAATGAGGAACACCCATGGGGGGCTGCTAGGGAAGCTGCTCTAGCAGCGCAGATGGCGAGTTTTGCAAATGCTTGTAAGCTCCAGACAGCAAACTTCTTCCAGAAAACTTGCTGACTGAACTAGGTGGGATGCTGACAAGACCTGGGGCTTGCTGTCTTCCTCCCTCCTTAGTGTAGAGCCATATCAGGTTTGTAGAAATCTCAAGACAGTTAGTTCTTGGGTTTCTTTAATGTATGCCCTGGGATTTTTGTGTATACTTCCTCACAAACGATGAGCTAGAATATATGAGATAGTATGGAAAAAAAATTGCATAAATGCAACACCGAAGTTTGATAAAGCTACTGAATTTCCAAAGTGTAGAGCATCTTACTCTGCTTGAAACAAGAGAGTAGTGCATTTATGATCTTACGACTGACTTCAGATTTTAATTCTCATCTAGGCGAGAGACCGTACAAATGTCAAACCTGTGAGCGGACCTTCACTCTGAAACACAGCCTGGTTCGTCACCAGCGTATACACCAGAAAGTCAAAAATGCTCGAAACCACGGGAAGGAGAGCGACAAGGATGAAACCCAGTCAAGGTGCGGAGAAGACAGCGAAAATGATTCTAGTCACAGCGGCACTAACCCTATCTCAGAAAACGAGTGCGACTCCGCTGCAGGCGTTGGTAGCCATTCTTCTGTCACGAGAAGTCGAAAAGAGTCCCAGGCCGGCGCAGCCAAGGACTCTCTTGGCAGAGAGGAGAGGCCGAGCGGGCGAACGGCCGGCACCGGCCTCGCAGAGCCCAGCAAGAATGCACAGAAAGCGCCGGCGAAAGAGCAGGAACCTCGGGGTGGCTCTGACCACGAGAGATCGTCGGGTTTCATTCAAGACTTGCTGGAGATGCACAACAAAAAATCTCCCATGAATCACATTCTTGCCTCTGCAGACAGTGCGCCTCAGCTCCTGGGGGTTGAATGACTTGCTCGCAGATTGGACCCGGCCCAGCACACGAACTAAAGCCATCAGCAGAGCAAGGTTTTTGGAGTCTTGTTTCGGAAGAGCAGCCTTACGGCTGTGGGGAGAGTATGGCAGACTGGATGCAGTGCCATATGCCTTTCAGTATAATAATGCAAGAGACTACAGTATATACTGATTTGAGTGCCTTACTACTTTATTAGATCTTTTGGTATCATAGATTTTTTTTTCAAAAATGATTTTTTTTTTAATATTTTAATGAATTATTTGGAGAGGACCTTTTTCATTTAAGCATTAATGTTACCTTTTGTATTGGTGTGTGTGAGCTTGTTCTTGTATATCTGTGATAGTCGCTGTGTTTGTTCTCTGAGCTGGAAATGGGGGCAGTGGGGTGGGAGGCCCTTGGATACCACAGCCAATAACTGGAAGAAAATTATGTGAATTTCATACAAAATAGTCAGAGGAAACGCAGAGGGGATGTTGATCTTTTTTTAATTTTTTTTTCTCGGTAGATGTTCTTATGTTTGCCACATGGTGGAGCATTAAGTCTGTTCCAGGCACGAACAACGTGGCAGTTGAAGGTGTTCAAAGTGGTTCAAGCCAAAAGCAGGAAACATGAAGAGTTTCAACCTCATACTTGTTTCTACTTTTCAGCATTAGAAATGGTGTTCTAGCTACAAGGGTTTTTTTCTGGCCATTGTGGACTGAGTGTGTATACAGAGAAGAGTTACATAGCAACGTAACCTATGGAAATTATGCACCCGCTGTTATATATGTTTGATTTGCTTCAGTATATTATTATTATTATTTTATTATTATTTTATAAATTCATCAGTTTGCTTGTCTCTGCAATCAGCAGAAACCAATGGGCAATATTTGCCCACGCAGATGTATAATGCAGCTTGGAGCCCTTCTTTAAATTTTTTTGACTTAAGCTTTCACCAACTCCTCTTCTTATGTTGCAGCTCTTCTACTGTACTTTAAGTGGACCCCTTCCTCTGACCGGAGAGTCAAATGGAGGCCAGCAAGTTATCATCACACATGTACAGGGGAACATCTCACGCGTGGTGGGGTGTGAGTGTGTGCGTGTGTGTGTGCGTGTTGTGTGTGTGCGTGCCTGTTGCGGGGGCCTGGGAGAAGTGTGCGAGAGAGGGGTCGTGGCAGGACCCTCCGAGTGCATAAGAAAGGCACTGCAAGTACTATGTTAATCTTGTTGCTGTCACATCAGTGACAACGTGTGTTACTTAAAGTTATTCAGTCTTCCAGTTGAAAGAAAGCAAGAAAGAAATGCGAGCCTTACCGTGATCTTGCTACTGTCATGTTCTAGAGCAAGAAAATACTACTGGTAATAAAACTACAGATATAAGACATGTTAAAAATAAATAAAATAAATTAAAAAAAAATCTTCCTGAGATTTTGGGGTTGATGCTTGAAGACTTGAGGTGTGTGTCTAAATTTCATATCAATAATTCAACCCCTTTAATGCTGGGAGTTGGAATTTCTCCATATGGCTCCTGTTGCCGGCAACAGGTGACACTCCAGCCACCAATATTTAAGGGGTTAAGCAAAATGTATCCTACTGTAGCTGTGCATTTTTAGGAGTGCTCAGCATTTTTTGTTGTTTTTTTTTTTTTGTTGTTGTTTTTGTTGTTTGTTAATTGTCCTTCAGTCATGACCTCTGGGACAGACAGAGCCATACTAGCATTGCCGGAGCCTCACTGTGCTATTCCACCACTTCAGCCCCCTCAGCCCGCACTGTGATCCTCCCTTCCCCGCAGAACCGCTTTTCCTGCTTTCATCAGACGTGGAGGAAGTGGGCCTCAAACCCATTCTATATTATATAATATATATCTATATATATCTATATATATATAAATTCTCCAAAAATTTCTGGAGACTGAAATCTTAACTGTCCAGAATTCAAAGGAAGAAAAACGTTCTTGAGTAATATTCTTGCAAATAGAATAAGAAAAAATGGTTGAGGTATATGTGATTTCTATCTTTTTTTAATAGGGATGTATGAACCAGTTCAGAAACAAAAGTTAACTCCAGATAGATGAATAAATCAGAACCAATGATTCATTTAAAACTCTAGCCAGGTGCATTCTACTTAATTAAAACCAGTTCACACATCCCTTAAATTGTTATTACTATTATAATTATTATTATTATTATTATTATTTTGGGTATTTTTGGTTTTTGTTGTTTGTTTTTTTTGTTTTTGTTTTTTTTGCAACTCTCCACACTAAACTGCGCAATACTGTGGGGGAGAAGCCATTACTAAACTATATGCTGCAGAACAATGTAGCAAGTAATTAATTCCCAGCAGCCTGCCGGGACATCTGCTAGCAATAATCACTATTGATTTAAAGCTTTATTTAGCCTTTATCTATATCCTAGTAGAGTATAAGGTCTTGCCACATTTTATTGACATTTTTATTAGTTGAGTTTGACTGAGAACTGTTGCTGTTGTTGGGTTTTTTGTTTCCCCTCCTCCCCCAATATTAAACTGTGAAATTTATAATGTGTTTAAACTATGGGTGAATCTTAGGCTTTAGTTTGCATGTTCAGCTAATTTGTCTCTATACAATTTTTGTTTGAATCTTTTTATTTTTTCCTCTCTCAGGGCTTTTACAAAAAACAAAAAACAAACAAAAAAAGGATCTTCTGAAATTCTTTTGCCTGAGTTGCAATGGACTAAACATTGAGATAATTCAATCACTACATTAAGCACTTGACTGTGAAAGCGCAAAAAAAAAAAAAAAAAAAAAAAAAAAAAAAAAAAAAAAAAAAAAAAAAAGGAAAAGAAAAAAAAGAGAGAACCTTGTTTGAGGCTATTCTGAAATAACTTTTTGGGGCTATGTGACAGTCTGATTCCATTTTCAGAATGATTCATAATTTTCTCTCTTCTCTGTGTGTCTCCTTTCTCTCCTCTCTCTATCCACGAAGGAAGTTTAATCCTAGTGATTTCATCCCATGCAGGAAACAGTAATAAATGTGTAGAATTCATATTTTTCTAAAGGGAACTTAAACTGCTGCTACGAATTGTGTACAAGACTGGTTTATGCCACATGAACAGAGAATCACACATTTGTTTTGGTACTTTTATTCCTCTTTTTATTCAGTTGTACAGTACTTCCAAATTCAAAATAAAAGTAAAAGTTGTTCTGTATCAAACCATCTAAGCAATAAAATGTTGTATTTAAAAATTATAGGTTACAAAATGGACGTGGCTTTTCTTGTGGGTTTATTGTAACTTGCTTTCAAACTTTTCTATTAGAGGACAACATACCAGCCAGAGTTTATCGGTGTAAATAGTATTACTGTTTCTCTTCCTTCAGTTGGACTGAGTTTGAATTAGAGATAATTGTAGCACTTTGAATGTTCATGTTCCATTTGCCATTGAGTTTTCTAGTAGTCAAAACCCTCTGAAATGGTGCTTTTTCTGTAACTGCAGTTTCTCAAAACAGCAACTGAAGACAAAAAAAAAAAAAGAAAAAAAGTATATTGGTGCTGATTTTCCTGTGCAGGTGTTAGGTCAGAGGTCTTTGTAGCCCCATGATCGCATAAGTGAGCATCTTTCTTACAGCACATTGTGGTGATTAACAGTGTATCACTCATTTTCTGTATAAATGAAGTAGGTTTCTGCCATTATAGTTTTATTTTTGCATAAATGTATATGGCTGTGAAATCTTCAGGATGTATTTGAAAGCCACATGCATGTGTCAAAAAAAAAAAAAAAGAAAGAAAGAAAAGAAATCCTTTGTTTTAGCTTGTTGGAGCTGCCTTAGTTGCATTTTGAATGCTTTCTTTTGAATAAAATACATTTCCCAGGATGATGAGCCAAAGAATCATCTGAGTTGTGTATCCAGTTCTAGATGCCAGGGAATTGTAGAGCATTTGAGCATCTGCTTCTTAAGTCCTCGCGGGATTCTTTCTGTAGAGAGGTGAACCAAATTCAGTCAGAGAGATGCATCCAAAAGTCTAAACTGCTTCTCCTTTCCTGCTTTTAGCCTCTTGGATCTCAATGATAGCAGCTGAGACTCTCTCAATCACTTTCTCTGGTGAAGAGCTGATTCCTCACCACTGAGCAGGAACAGGTTAAAAGAAAACTATCCAGTTTGGCAGCTCTGCCCCAAACAAGGAAATCTGATGAAGCAGGACTCCTGAGGTACCTCTGGGTGGAGGGAGAGGATGGAAATAAGATTTATGAGGGAGGAAAGCAGCAGATTTCATTCTTCCTGCTCCAACCCATTGGCCTTAGAAGTATTCCCTCCTCTCATAAGTCTATTATGGTGGAAAAGACTCATGGAAAACTCACATTCAAAGGGTGCAGGGATCTGTTGCGAGGTATAAAATAAAAATGTAGGCCCTGAGCTTATGTGGCTAGAAAGTGATTACCTATGAAATAGGTGACCTGCAGACACTTAGTGCTTGGCCTCTGCAGGCTGCAAGTTAGATGCCCAGCGCATTTCTCCTCTTAGTTACCTTTGAACTTGAGCTGACAGACTTTGACCATCCCTGAGTTGGGAATTGCCCTATTCTTCCTGTACTTCACAGGGTAACAGCCTGCTGAACTTTGCTCTCTGCTGGTTTATCCCTCTCCTTCCTCCTCCCTCCACTCCTCCCCACACTCGCTACTGTGGCACTCATTTTTAGGGCTGGCCTGGGATGTCCACAGAGGATCAAGGCAGGTAGGTCCCCCTTAGCAAGTTTTGTCCAACTTGCTGGTTCCTTGCCTTGCTCCCTAGCTTTTACTTTAAAGCTTTAAAGGTAATCTTTAAAATGATGACTGGCCTGGAGAGGCCAGTTTGTTGGGGAATTAACATGTGGAGTTCACATGCTCCCTCCAAAGCATTAAGGTTCAGGGAAGATCAAAATCTTCCACTGTCATTATCAGAGAAGGTCGAGGATGCCTTGGCTGGGAGGGGAACCAGCAGGTTGGCTTTTTCAAAGGCTAAAGTACAAAGCTGTAGCACGTGGGAACAGGAGCGTTGTTTCGAGATACCAGGGCTGGGTGGAAACCTACTGTCCCAAATCAGGATATGGAACCTGGCTGGAGTGTGTCTCAGCATACGTACTGATACTGAAATTCAAACTGGTAAAGAGAAAGGAATAAAAGTATTGGTTTGCCATTATCCAGCTGTCACTAAATACCCAGCATCGGTGTGTACACCCCAGTGTATTTGTGCATGTATGCATACACATAGCCCTTCGGGCAGTGAGCACAATGAGAACTGATCTGCTCTTGATGCCATCAGAAGGCAGCAAGGGACAAAACTTTACTCAGAACCTTTTTCTCGCTGCTCCCACAGCCTCTAGTTCAGGAAATCACATATGCTTTTTCCTGTAGGTATGTCTACAGAGATTGAGATTTAAGCAACACATGAAAGAAAACACCACTTCTGGAAATTCCAAGGACTGACAGTTAGTTGGACTAACCATGGATTCAGCAAGCAAAAGCGTACATGCAACCCTAGCCTGGAACAACTGGCACTTTCTGTCAAAGTCTGAGAGGCACCATCTTTTGTAATCCACTCTGGTAATGCAGGAAAAGAAAAGGATGGGCGGAAGCATTGTACTGGTTAATCAAGACTTCTCTAACTACTGGACTGAGTGAGGCTAAATGGGCTACACTGAAATTTTCCAGAAATTTGGCACCCTTAGGAGTTAACACCAGGGAGAAAAAAGTGAGTAAAAACTGTGCAGCTAATGTGGAGACCAGTATCTTCTGGTGAGCCAAGTCATTTTAGCTCTCCTACTTAGGCGCAAAGGGAAGTGCTTTCCTGCTCCAATCCCTTTTCTTGGCAGTAATTTTCATAACCTGCACCTGTGCTAGAGCAGTGAAAATGAGGCAAGAAAGAGAATGCTGCTTTTGCTCTCCAACCAGGTTCTCTGTTAAAATAAGAGAAATGGAAGAGGCTTTGGGGACTGAGAAGACTCTCCTCATGTCACATCATAGAGAAAAGCTAAGTGTTTTGAAAGGAATGGTTCAAGGTTTGAGGAAAGGTTGGGGGGGGGGGGGGGGAGGAGGCAGGTATCTTTTTCTTACCTGCAAGTGGGGTGATATTGTTTTTCTAGGTACCTCCATCTTACACTGGGTCTAGTGCTTGTGCTGTAGTTGGTCTATGGAGATGATGGGTTGTCTGACTGTATATATCCTGAAGTTCAGTAGTATCATGTTGTTCTTTTGTCACCTTTGAGCTTTGGGTCCTCAACATGCTCTGAAATTCCTGAGTTTGGGTTTGACTTCCAGCCTCACCTCGGTGAGCTGAGCCCTCTCCTTACGCATGCCCTCCCATGCACACACAGGAAAGCAGGGAAACAAATACGCGGAAGCAGATGATTGTTGTCATTCTCCAGAAACTGGTGACCACTGACATCTGCAGATTTGATGGCAGACCACAGTATTTCCTTATTTCCAGTGATATGTGCTGTGTTATAGAAAGCAGAAATAGTCCTAAAACAACAGCATGATTAGCACAGCTGGGATTCCTGAACTAAAACAGCTCTGTTGATGATGTACAGCCCCAGTTTGTGCCTGTGATTTTGAAGAATGGATGCTGGCAGGAAAAGCCATTGATGTTTTTTTAATGCAGTCTCCTCTAGAGCCAAAAGCATGTCCATAGACAACTCTTGCAGAGGCAAGGAGTTGTGCTCTGCCAGCAAGTCTGGCTTTCTCAATGTGGGCAAGCTGGTATCTTTCCTAGCTGAGAACTGTCATTGGGAAGGTTATTTTAGATCATTTGATATCCACTCGTGCATGCGCGCATGCATCCACTCACCCTCCCTGAAAGGTATATTCTGATTTATACTACACAAGCAGGAGGTGTTTCTCGTATGTGCTGAGTAGTAGGACTACCACTGTCCAGTGATGTGCATGTGTTTGCTCATGACATATGTAAGGACTGTTACAGGGCAGACTTGTTGCTGCAGTCACCAACTACAGTTTGTCCAGGTGTGTTTCCATGGCCTACCATGCCTGCTTCACCTCAGCAGTCTCTGAAGCAGTGCCTAGGGGAAAAGGATATGTGGACAAGGAGAGCACTGCTGCATCTACCCACTACTAAAGCAGCACCTAGAGTTACTACTGTAAAAAGAAAGATGTTTATGAAACCATTTTTCCAGTAAGATGTTTTTCAAAGAACCTATCCAGCTTCTTCTTCCTATGAGGGCAAAGAGAAAAGGGACTCTCCTCTGTGCTCCCTCCTACCTCATGCTCTACTCGTTTATTTTCAGGAATCTACAATTTGACACTGTAGCCTAGCCTTAAATGCCTGTGAAAACAACCTTTTTCTGAACCTGCTCTTATAGCTGAGCCCCTGTAACATGGGCTTCCTGCTAGTTACAGAGCAGGACCTTGATGCTCACTCTGTCCCTTCTAGCTTCTCTGCATTTCTGCCTAGTGTATGTAACCTCAATGTTTACTTTAAGTGGAAGTTTCTCCAAGGAATCCACATCACAGCTTTTGCCTGCTTCAGCTGCAGGTGTACTAAGACTTGTTAGCAGCCAAGAGCCAGGTGGCCTCATTCTGGTAATCTAGTCTGGAGACAGGAGGCTTCTGCAGCTACACCTGATTTGGGAGGTGACTGAAGCTGGGGAAACTACAAACACCTGCGAGCAAGGATATTGGCCAGAGACACAGGAAATTAACCCTGTTTAAGGGTAGCAGGGAAGACATGGGTGGATTACTGTGCACAGTGAGGTGCTTCAGTGTTAGAGGAGTATCTGCCTTGCTATCACTGGCTTTGGCTGCATGTATTATCTCTGGTAAGTGGTATGTAATATGTATACTTACATTGCTGTGCTAGTGGAGTGCCTGGTAGAGGAAAAAGCTAGTTGAATTACCCAGGGAAGTGAAAGCCTTAAGGGCCTTCCTAGGAAGGGAGGTCAAGATGCCTTCGTTTTGGGATGCATCTTAAAACAACTTGTAGAACTAAAACTAAATCAAGTCTTTACTATGGGTGGACTTGAGAAGCATTATTGAGGATTTGCAAAAATTTTAATACTACCTCCTATTTTTGGTTCTTTCTTAAGCCCCCTCTCTTCCTCTGCCTCAGAAATGCATTTAAGGAAAGCAGGACTTTTTTCATATTTTAATACTTGTAAGTAGAAAGACTTCTTTAGACCCCAAAACCTCACTGGGAGTTGAATGCTTCTAGTACTTGGGAGAAGGGAAATCTCACTAATAACCATGTGAAATGGAATAGCACTAATGACACAGTATCTATGAACAGGCAGTATGAACAGTGTAATTCAACAGAAAGCCTTGTAGAAATCTTTTTAGTATTAAGAACTGAAAATAGCTCTCTCCTTTGCTGCGTTTATTTCTGCCCTGCCAGATTCTCCTCTTGCTGGCAATTTATTAGGAAACTTTGTATGATGGGCATTTGGCATATGTTGCTGCAAAATCATCTGAACTTCTCTAGGGCCCTTCAGCCATGGGCTTTAAAGTAGTTCATGAAATGACGTTCACTGTGAAAAAGAGAGATAGTTGCTGGGAAAAGGCCTTTCATCATGAAAGGCCTAATCAATTTTCATAAACTTAGAACTAGAGGTTCAGGTGGTAAAGGCCAGTTTTGCTGTGGGCTAACTTTCAGACAGTAACTTTCAGTCTGTAACAACACATGGAACATGACCACATTACTAGTAAAAATGTGCAAAGGTTAGGACAAAATGTCAGCCAGGGCTCTAGGCTGTGGCTCTGTTTTAACACATGATCAGAGTAGCTCAGATAAAAGAAACAGCAAAACCTGCTGCTGTTTGCAGCAAGTATTCAAAGAAAGGCTCAAGAGTGATGAGAGAGAACTGAGCATGTATGCATGTGTACACAGCACTAGTAACTGTTCCTCTCAAATGAGAAATGGGCATAGAAACAGGCTCATTTGGGTAACTAAAGCAATCAACAGGTTCATTCATGGGGACCCAGTTCAGGGAGCAGTAGAGTGCTCTCATGTCCCAGCAACATGATCAAAAGTCAAAGGCATCAAGTAACATGCAGCACCTGAAAAGGTAAGGTCCAAATATTCAGAAAGTGCCTTCAGTTAATTTATTACTTTAAATGTGCTTCTCATGGGACATGTACCTCTAGGTGTGCCACTGCACTCAGACTAGGTTCAAAACATTATTTTTAACAGTATTTCTAGCTGCAATATTAATTCTAAACTTTCACAGTAGTCAAAATTATTTTTAGCACCCACTAGTTTTCAGCTCTGTGACTCCTGGCATCTAATGAAGACAGTGCTCTGGCATTGTACGTGTTAATCTTTCTTGAATTTTCTGTTACCTGACTGTTCAGAGCATGAGGCCAGCTTAAAATTACACCAAAATCTAAGTGTTGATTTAAATATGTAACATCTGGTTTTTCCATCAGCATGCAAAAGAAATATTTTAATTTAGGATAATGGCAGTGCTAATTGAGAGATGTATGTTTGTTTTAACCAATAAAAACTTCTCCCAGGTGTTTGCAATTCAAACTTTAACCACATGTGACCTGTCCTTTGGGATGGAAAAGTAAATGGTGTAACAAACAAACCCCCTGCAGCCTTTTTCATTGCAATTTTCCCCTCCTTACTTCTGAATAGTAGCCCTTTCTTCATTACTGAGGCCCCTAGGTAACAATTAAGGGGAGGAGGCAGCTTTAATCTGAAGGCGGTAGCACCTAGTCTCTTCCCATGTTCTAGCTCATGCACTGCTGAGTGTGATACAATACTTCTGAACTTCTTCACTTTGCCAATACCACCATTTTTGCTGGAGAATACGTAGCACCACTTTACCTGTTGCTCTCAAGATGCGCACATGACTAAATCTTTACAGTACTCAAAGTTACACAGATCAGGTCAATTACACTCTGCTGAAAATCAAGGTATCACAAACTGTATATACAGCAATCCATCAAAGTCTGCATTACAATGTAACTTTTTTGATTTCTGATCTTCTGTCTCTCCTATGGCTACTGAAAGCCATTATCAATGCTGAGTTAGTTAGAATAGCTTGCCAGGCTTGGAGATAAGAGAAAGGAACAGATTTAGGAAACTGGGCAACACATGCAGCTAGCAGCTAACGGCTTTTGGCACAGAATGCAGAGCCATGTTCTGTCTTTAATATGCGTATTTGGGTAATGCACCTCACTTTCAGAGCATGCCAAAGTTTCCCTAACTCAAAACAACTATTCTCTTCAGCAGCTGTGGAACACCTACTCCAAAAATGAAGGTACTTAATTTGAACAGCATTTAATTAAAAGTGATAGCAGCTCCTGCCAGGATTCCTTGTGGCAGTATTTTATTGAACTGCAGCTGTAGCATGTCTTGAAATTTGTCAACAGATCCTTGTTAGCAGCTTGTATTTATTGGTGGAGCAGTGAATTACTGACATCTGTTTCAGTGGAATTCCACAAACTCAGCAAAACAGCAGCAACAGTGGTGGTAGCCCTTAGGCATCATCACACTAGAAGAAAATTGAGGGTAACCAAAAGTACTGTATCTAACTAAAGAACTGGTAAACAACATCCAGTGAGGTGCATTAAAAATGGGAGTGGAGGGAGTTCAGTCCTCAACTGGACCTTAGGGAAGTCCCACCCAGCATAAGCCCAGAATAACTCCACCAGTGATTGTTCTGGCTCTACAACAGCGCAACTGATGCACAGTTCATCTTCATCGTGTCTTTTCAGTAAGGAAAAGAAATAATAGGATGATACACTGTTACAACTTGCTAGGCTATTAATACATTAGAAAGGAGATGTCCCAGTGTAGTGTGATTTTTAAGAAGAAAAAAATAATTGAAATAGGCTTTACTTTAGCATTCTGAAAAGTCTGGCCTATGGTTTCTAATAACAAGACAGCCAAAAAACAGGAAGCTTGCTTATTTAGTTAGAATTTAATTGGAAGTCTGGACAAAACATCATCTATAGCTGGGAGAAAACTTGTACTCTCCATGAATGAAACTAGTATTAGAAAGAAGCAAGCATGTTTTTACTAATTCTCAGATACTAGCTCTAGGGAAAACATAATATGCTCCCTAATTAAGTTTGTTAGGGCATTTACACATGCTTCTAATTATAACCTGTTATTTCAGTGACAATGTTGCCATACTTTAATAGTCATTAGATGCTATTTAAATTCTAGCAATTTGATGTTTTGATTCTTTCTTTCTTGGTAGATTTCTACCAAATAAACCAACATAGTAATTCTTTCTCTGTCTCTCTTACAAACTTGTTGGTGAAGTTGTCAGCTGAGGTTGGGATCTAACATACTGTCAGAACAAGGTCTAAGCATGGTCCTATGCACTACTCATTTTAGTAATGCCATGGATCCAGGCTTGTACAAGAACATATATCTCAGTGTTCTTTGATTCTTCTCTAGGATCATTTAGTTGAGCAAAATGTATATTAATCATTTGCTATTAAAAATATCCAGCCATGTAAGGACTGGGATTCAGATTTTGTCACTGTTCTTATAGCACATAGGCAGACAAGTCTGAAGTAGATGTCATGGAATAATTGTACAGTTCAGAGGGAAGCAGTGGATGTTTATAGGTTTGATTCTGGACATATAAAATGAGAAGAAAAAAAGCCAGAGGAATTTAAAGGAAAAGGAACACTAGGATCCCTAGCTCCTCTTCAGTATTTTTTTTCCCTTCTCCTGCTGTTGCTTAATTAGAAATGATACAAATTCTGATCTTTTCAAGGCTTACTCTGCATATACAAATGACTGAGTATTGAATTAGAACAACAAATATACAAACCAACAATGCCAAACCAAAGCCCAGTATACCAGCAAAATCACAATTAAAAGCATAGATAGAAAATAAAATACCCTTAGGTAGACTGAATACAAAGATCTGTTGAACAAGGCCCCAGTCCTGGCAAAGAGGACTAAGACTGTATTCTGAACCCTTGAAGTTTAATTAGAGCAGCTAGTATTAAATATCTACTTGAAAGACTTCCTTTGAAACTTCAAGCCTGCTAAAGGATTTTTTGCAACTCCATTCTGTGGGTAAAAAGGGATATTCCCTCTGCTAATAGGTTAAAGTTCTAAACAAATTTATTGGTAGATCAGTCCTGGGAAAGATCAATGCTCTGCCCCAGATACTAGTTAAACAATAAGTTTTGCCCAATGGACAGTTGCATGGAAATATTTTATAGGCAGTCTGATTATATGAGAGGGAAGAACTTTGAACCGAGGCATCTTTAGACTAGCATACAGGTACATCCCATTACAGGGATATAACTATAATTAATATGTTGAAACAACTCTTGGCTATCTAATGAAAAGAGTTATTCCAGGATGAACTAATTCTACATAAAGAGTTAAGCTAATGATATCCTGAAGATTCTTCAGAGAGCTATGCTGAATTATTTCTCCTCCCTTAAGGGAGGCAAGAGTAAATAACTTTGCTGAGCAAAACACTAACCAGTCAGATTGCACTTTTGTTACAAGAATTGGTTTTAGACAAACTGACTTATATTTCATGGAGAAAAATACTTCAGTTGAAGGCAGAACATGTACCTACTAGTATCTGAATGTGGTCAAGGTGCACAAGGAGTTGAGAGGCCTGACTTAAACTGTAATTTCAGTCACATGAAGCCTGATCAGCTCAGATGACAAAGCAGCAGCATGTAGTTTGTCACTGTTGTCTCTACTTCCAGGATGCCTTAGATTGAATCTCTAAGTTGTTATAGCCATTTTTTGAAGAAGCAAATACAAAATGTTTGTATCTGCAGCTTTTCAGAGCCTGTTTCACCTATTTTTTTTCCTAAAAGCATTAAAAAAAAAAAAAGCAGTGCTCACACTTGCTCTGAGACCAAGATAGGGCAAGGTATGAGTCAAAAACCCAGACAATTGTTTCCACTTATGCATTTAGATGTCCTTCATTCAGAAGGAACTAGAGATCTTTTTGGTCCTTTTGCTTGTTATCAAAAGGAGCTGCACAGGCTTTGGGAGATCCTCCAGCTGGCAGCTTTTGGTATTGCTGGCTATATCACTTGCGGAGTCATGATCTAGTTAGTGAATTTAGTATTATTTTTATCTTCTGGGTAAGGCTTTAGCCCTTAATTCCACCCAGTGCAGCCTCACACAGATGAAACACTACCTTGTCTGGCCACATCCACACCCTACAGGGAAGGACTGTTCTCTCTGTTTTACTACAATACACGCTGAGGTCATCTTGGAAGTATCTGTGCTTGTTTTTCACAGCCACCTGCATGGCCACTATGCACATGAACTCCACATTGTCTTCATTGTATGAAAAGCACTGCTCTTCAGTTTTGGTTTCATAATGTAAATAGTGTAGGGGAAAAACCCAATGAAGGCAGGACAGGCTGTGGTTTCTACATGAGCTGACCAACCAGAAGTGAGGTAAGTTTCATTTTTCCCTTACCATTAACTGACATGAAATCTGTAACATGCCTTGTGTCTTACTGGGCTTCCTTAAAATTCTGGTTAATGTGAAGTTATGATTAAGACAAGTAACAAGAGGACAGAAAGATGACCTAGTGAAATGAAGGTTGTAATGACAGCTAGGAAAGAACTGAGCCCAATCTGAAGTTCTGGAAGTCTATTATTTTACTCTTAAATGAAAAGTAAATCAGCTTAAATAATTTTTTTTTCTTTCAGAACTCTGACATTTAGAAATCAGTGTTAAATACCTGTTCTTAAGCTTTCCTATATTTACCCAGAGATGTAATTCATAGGAACACAAGAGCCTCACCATCCTTCATTTTAAGCCGTTTTTGTTGGAACCTGGTATTTGAACTAGCTCTGAACAAGATAATACTACTTTATTGTTTAGAGATGCTTAGAACAGAGGTAGCAGAGAAGATATCTGCACTGGAAGCCATTAAAAAAAAAAAAAACCCTACAATATAGGTTGTTTTTTTTTTTGTTTTTTTTTTTGTTTTTTTTTTTTAAAAAAAGAGGTCTTTTCTCTGCCAAGCATAAGCTAAGAAAAGTACTCCTCTGAAGACCAAACTTTTTGAGGGGTGGGGACAGGAGGGCAGGGTGAGGAAAAAACGTTAGCATCCATCATCATAGCTAGCAGCAATAGAGAAGGAAAGAGGAAGAAAGCCTAAGTGCTATTTTGGAACTGACTATTGCATTTTGGATGCAGGAGTTGAATGCAGATTATGTCACTATAACATTTTTTCTGTATCTAGCATAACAAACATTACACACTGAAAGCAACTGGAACAGATTGCATATTGCTTTGAGAAAAAAAAAGGGTTCTGTATCTACCCTCTCTTTATTCTGTAAAAAGCTAGTGTTTTATCCTATTTTACCTTAAAGAGCTAAGGTCTCACTAGCCCCCATGTAATAAGCTGCAATACAACACATGGAAAAAAAAAAAAAAAAAGGTAAAATCTGCTTGCCTTTTTAAGCAGTCAGTGAAGACTGGAAGAAAGTTAAGAAAAGACTGACCTTAAATCAGTCAGCGACCAGAGAAACTAAAATTTTAAGACTGCACAATTATAAAATACATCTTCTATTACACAGACCTGCATCAATATATGTCTAGCAATTCATATTTAAGACAATTATAATTTAAGAAATAGCACTGGAGAAAAGTAACATTAGTAGGTACTCACAATTGTTCACAATTATCAGTAAATGCTAGGGGAAAAAAAGCTGAGTGAAAACAAATTTAAATATTAAACATTCTGTAGCCTTAGTGGGAATCTACATCCAACTAAAAGATGTAATGCAGCTACATGGCTGCATGAACTTACCTTGTATATGAATGAATTAGCTTTTTTCCAACTAAGTCTTACCGCCTTCTGTTTAGATATAGCACATGTGCCTGAACTGGTATTTTCAGTTTTTTGGGGGGATAGGTTAGACAACACCATACACCTTTAAAATTCCAATCCGATTATCACTTTGTGCTTCAGCAGCCTTTAAGCATCTTATTATTTTTACACTGACTACAGTTCAGCACGAGGTTGTTTCTTCCAGAAAATCTATTATATTTCTATTTTAGAAGATCAAGATTCAATAACTTCAATATGTTCTTACAGTTACTGAAGAGACCTCCCTGAATCTTATTCTTATAAGCAATAAGAATCTGTTAATATTTGTCCATTGTCAATTGTCCACTGCTGACTATCACTATTTGCTATTAATTCCCAATACACTTGCAGGAAAGCAGTTTTTGAAGTATAGCATGTTTGCAGTCTTTTTGCACATTTGCTATTACAGGTCGCTTCTTCATCAATGAAAAGAGCACCAGAGTACCGCTCATGCTTTATTAAAAAAAAAAAAAACTACAAGATGCTAAGAAAACTTCACATTTACTTTACAAAACACCTGCATTCATTTAATTCTGATCTTGCCTATTAATGAAAACAAGCAGGTAAGAAAATAAATGTTAAATTAACATTTCAGTAGCAGTACAACATCCGTTATCTAAACTTACATCATCCAAAACAATCAGTCATTCTTAAACAAACTGACTGTTGACTGTATCTACAAGGTCATCTTTATCACTTTTTTGAATGAAAGAAAAGCTCCATGGAAAACTTAGGAGACACTATAATTTATTCTACTTACAGACTCTTGCAGAAATCGGAAGCCCTGACTTTGCTTTCTCCTATAAGCAAATTTCAAGTCCACTGTATATTAAGAACCTTAGCATGAAGCTGCTAAATGTTATTCAATGAGGGGATTAAACTGGTATAGCGTGCATGTTTTTAGTTACTATCACACTGCACTACTGTTACATCTTAAACAAGCAGCTACCATGAAGATAGTAAGCTTAACTTTGAAATATTCCTGAAACAGCCCTTGTGTCACACCTATGAGGTAGATCCTTTGTCTTCTCCAAAGGGAAGACAGTGTAATTACCAACTGTTCCTTAGTACATCAAGCACACTGAACACCAGCCTATGTTAGCATTTTACTTTCCCCATTGCTTCCCTGAATTCAAAGCCTGCAAGTGCAATGTTCTGTTCAGCACCATGTGCTCCAGGAATGAAAACAGTGAATGATGACATAAATTAATTCCATTCCAACATAAGGAAGAGGTTCAGCACGAATATTTTGAAGCAAACTGAAGTACTGCCATTGCTACTCTGCTCCATCCCATTCTGTGGCCTATGACTTTGCTATTTGGTACATGAAGAATCATGAGACTTCATCCTTTAGTCTGACAGCAGCTGTTTCTATCAGATTAAATGATAGTGAAAAAATAAGCTGCTGTCAGATAAGATAAAGAATAGAGGGCTACAGGTATCAAACATGGTTCAAATGTAGCTAATTAATCCTTTGCTGCCTATAGGACAGAAACTTGAAGGAGGGATCCTGCCTCCCCAAGTACAGACCTGTCAATCTTTCATAGATTTCAGTAGTATTTTAGGAGCCACAGGGAAGGAATTAACAGTGATCCTTTTGCTAAGTGGCCACAGTCTAACCTGCAGTTTAACCTCATCCTTAGTACCCATTATCAATAATGACAAAAATCCTAGCAAGATTTCTGAGTCCTTGCTCCTCATAACTTCACATGAGCAGCTGCTTAGTAAACTAGCAGAAAACCAGGCTGATAAGAGTACAAGATTACATAAATGCTTGTACTACTACAGAAAAAAAGGTGGCACAGAGATAGGCAGAATTGCTAGCTTGTTCCATCTTAAAGTGATTGCAACTACAAGCTGCTAACGATATCCAGTAACATACCTCTGACACTAAACTACCTATATGGGCAGTGTTGTAAAAAAATTCAAGTATCAAAGGTGTTAAATAACCAATAGCATAAGAGCCATGTTTTCCCCACTTGAAAAATTCAAATGTAGTGAACTGGCTTATCCGCTAGAAAGAATGCAAAAGATGCCGAAGTTCAACTGCTACTGCACACTAGAACATTATTGCTAAGTTTCAACTAAAGCAAACTAAGATGAAAAAGGAATTTAGAACTGTTACTTCATTTATCATGAGAAGTACTGGACTGCTAGCCAAACTTCTTAGGAAGTAACTGCTTCTGGCTGAGAAAGTTATTAACTATCCAATGTAAAGTTCTATGACCTAAAAGACATCTTGTTACAATTGTACTCTTCAGTCACTAGTTTCTGTGCCAATCTGCTAAACTGTCTCCTCTCTTCTTTCAAGCTTGGCACTTCAGTAATCGAATCATAACCATCAAGTGGAGAGAAGAAAGCGCTAATACTGTCAAACATTATTTCTATTTCTAATTTGTAGAGTGCTTCAGTCTTTCTACATTCAACTCTTTCACTGGAGTTCTGGTCAGCATAAGATATTTTTAAAAGGGCTAACTTGCTCCAAAAGCTAAAATCTCTAGGAGCTAAGCTTCTGTTAATTTGAAGGAGCTAAATTAGATTAAATAGATTACTACTCTTTGTTGTGATACTTTGTCTTTTCTTATAGAGTACCACCGAACCTAGAGAAGCTCATTATCATTACCTGAAAGAACAGGATCTTCCCCTCTTGAAGTCTTACAATGAGTTAAAGATTACCTACTACCAGGAGGTTAAAAAAATAAAAAATAGAAAAACCACACACACACCACAAAACAACAACAACAAAAAAAGCCTCCTGATTTCAGGTAGGCAACATAATCCAAGAAAGGGCAGATACCCTCCCACTTTAGATGTTCAACAGAACAGCCACTGCAATAGTTGTAGACTTCAGTATAGCAAAACATTTAAGACAAACATTTTAGTGAATCAATGCAAGCTGGACCACCACAAACCTACCATAGAGCCAGATTACAACACTGGAGGCAAAGCTGTTCCATACAATTTGAGTTAAGTCACCTGTTCTGAAAGTAGCATTCAACACTTTGCTAAGCCATATGTATGAGAATCCAACAATCCTAACTCTTTATTACATTATTCTGCCTGGGCTAGCTATGTTATCAGCACACTAAGCAAAGCATTATTGAGGTTGTTCTTCCCATTCTTACATTATATTCCATTGCAAGATGAGTAAAGAACATTTCATTTACATTTCATTTTAGGGAAGTGTATAGTACAATAGTAGCAGTACAGGTAGCTTCAGACCTTAGACATTGCTTCAAACACAATATGGTGACATGATTTGCAGGTATTGCTCAACTCATTGGCTCAGATGCTCAGTCCCTGCAGAACAAGTATAGATCAAAAAGAGCACTTTCACAAGTGGGCATCAGGAAAGAGAAGAAAACAGGAAGTCTCAAATCAATGCATTTCCTAAACCCTAAGATAGGGTCCAGATCTTTAGACACAGGAAAATATGCATGGGATGTAAACACTTCAATCCTTGTTCAAGTGCCTGAACAGCAGCAAACTCACTCTTTGCAATATTTGCTTCTTTTACTGTCAAAGTTACATTCCTGAATGCAAGGGATTCAGATCAACACCTCAGTTGCTGGTAACAACATAAGTGGTGCCTGCCACAAAAAGAGAATCACATTTGGATTATCTACAGCTTTTCTACTGAGTGCTGGACTAACAAATATTAAATAACAGAAACGCATCTGTGTTACTAATGGGAAAGACCAGATGATAAAAACAACTTGGACTGATGTATTAGTAAGTGCAAAAAGTCAGATAAAAAAAAGTGACAGAAACTACTTATTCACCCATTACAGTTTGAACTTTTCAAATTCAGTTTCAAATGTGGACAGTAAATCCCAAGTCCTTCCCCCTGTAAACCTTCATAAGAAAACTCCATGTGTCTTGGTACAGATGACATTCTAGTTTTTGAGAGAGAACTGAAAACTTATTGAAGAGCCAGTCATAGCGTATTCAGTAATTTGAGCAAACATTCCAGAGCAACCACTATAGTCAGAATACCTAAGCTGCTGGCACGACTCAATAACTAATCATTTAACAAGTTGAGTAAAAAAAATGTTTTATGTAGTAATACCAATTCAGCACACACATTCCATGCTTCACAAGTTCTGCTGCTGTATAAAAGAGTCCTCCTAACATTTATGGAGACAAATTCAAATTTTAGCTCACTGCATGCCCAGATCAAAACAGCAGCAAAATGTCTACTGCTACAAGCAGCTATACCCAGTTGTGCCTTTAGAATGCTAATTATGCAGAAGTCTAGATAATCAGTGTTAACATTGAAGTAGGACCACACACAAAGTTTGTGTGTTGTAGAGAAAGTTCTGAAAAGAAAAATGCACACAGACAGTATACGATCAAGACAGATTAAGTCACTACACATTCAGATTGAAGTGATCAGGGAGGGAAAAATCCCTCAAAGACAGCATACAGGTGAGAAGCCAGCATTACAAAGAACTCTAAAGGCACATTTCAGGTAGTATGATTTTGTTAAGACCAACTGCTTACACACACAGGCACAAATCTTAATGGCTACCTCCCCTCCCCCAACAATTAACAAAAAAAAAAAAAAAAGAAGTGCATTTTCAGTAATATTAACACCATTCAGTTAATTTGTTCAGTCCAAATATTTAGCAGTATTTTCCTAATGGTGGTATGGACTTTCTGCACGCCAATCCCCAAAAAATCCAAACAGGCAGGATTAGTAAAGGTTGAACTGTTGTACAATTTAACATTTACTCATCAGATCCCACCGATCTTTTCTGTGCCCTCTTGCGGGGCAACCGCCTTGGTGAAGCTTTATCTGGATTTAAAGAAAAGGAAAAAAGAAAATCAGTTACTAGAGCTACTTCAGATTAGATATTATATGATAAAGTAGGTACTCCTTCCCACACAGACCAAACTGTCCTTCTAGTGTGACACGTGACTACAGACAGTTTAAACAACTCGTTAATGCTTTTAATTGTTAGCATCCTGAGCAGAAGGTAACATAAGGCAGGAGGAGGGGAGGGAAAAAAAAGTGTTCTTATGTAACACAACCTCAGGGTTGAGACTGTTTAACTTGCCAGATAGCAAAACAAAAACCCACACAATATCCTGCTGATGCTGCATGCTCTGCTGTTTAAAAAAAGTTCCATGCTTAGGAATTAGTAAACTTTCAGAAATTAAAGGAATTATTTTGGTCACTACTGTTCTGAGTTTACTTGCCTGACAAATGTGGTAGTTCTTTATGTAACTTCATCTCGCATGAAGTATTTCCACATTCATACAGATTAACAGCAAGAGAATAACATTTATCATTTTGGTTGGGGGGGAAAGATTCTTAACCAGGGAAGCAGCCATGTCTAAATATGAGGAGGATATTTTGTAATCAGGTATCTAGTATGGGTTAGGGATCCCACTTCAGCTGTATGATCACTGGATGTTGAAGCTTGATCTTAAAATTTAAGTCCTTATGACATGCCTCTAATTGTTCTTTCCAGTGACATTGAATATGTAAGGTGGAATATTTAATCCTTACAGGATTGGAGAAAAGCTATGGTACACTGAAGAAAAAAATGTGTCTGTGCATCTACAAATGTATATTTTGTTAAAATTTGTTAAAATAAAACTGTCTACAGCATAAGCAAATACAACGAGCAGCTGCCATGCTGCTACAAATATCAAACAGTACAGTACAAAGAAGCATCTTTTGAAAGCTGAGGAGTCTAGAATCTGAGGATCTTGAAGGCCATGGATTTTAAAGAATGCTAGTGGAGAGTTCTAATTAAAGCTAACCTAGAATTAAAATAAATAAATAAATAAATAATAATCAGAAAAGGACTTAAGCTTCAGTTTTTCCTGGATTTCAAGTACTGAAAAGCAGAATATGTATCCAGCTTAAAGAAAGAGGTGGGGAGAATTAAGACCTTACCAGGATTTTAACTCAGTTTAGATTCAGCTTGTTCTACAGAAAAATTTAGAATTTAGAGCCTCGATCAGTTCTTCTTGCTAGACTAAGCATGAAGTATGAAATTGTCACATACAAAAAGTCAGAGTATGCAGGATAATTTACATTTTCAGAAATGAAACATTAGTCCTTATATCTAGTGTAATATAATAATAAAGAAAAAAAAGGCACTAAAAGTGACATCATCAGCTCCTGACAGTCTGATGTCCAAACTAGGGCCTCTAAATTTTTCAGGCTCTTTCATGTAGAAAGTCTGTTCTTTAAGGTCACTGAGAATACGCTTACTTTATCAAAACAGGAGTCTCTTTCAAGTTAAAGTAGTTCCTGCAAAGTGTTTTCAAAGCAATTCTCTGATCTGTGCTGCAAAACAGATAGCAGTTCATATGGGATAAGGAATACCTGAATAGATAAATCTAACTACTGAAGTATGAGACTCCAAGTTCAGGTTGTTTTTTTTTTTTTTTTTTTTTTTGTTTCTGACTGAAAGATGTGCTCAGCCATTGGCTATGCTCAGTCCTCCACATTAATCACTAACTGTCACACGAAATTATACCAAGGTGGTGTAGAGGACAAGATACACATCTACATTTTAGGTAAATGATTCTAGACATTGTCAGAGCAGATCACAGTATTTCACCAATTCACAGCTACGCTACACTACTACAGTACAACTAGGAATTTTTACTGTTACTTATGTGTGTGCATGTATGTATATATACACACATTATGTATGTAATATACATGAATACACACACACATATGTGTGTTTGTAACCAATTACTATTCATGCTACATCAATCACTGCATGCAGGAAGCCAGAATTCTATCCATGCTTAATTATCACATGGACACACATCAGTAACTTCCACTCTTTAAAGCACAAGGCTTTGTCTCACCTCTTCTACTTTGCACTGAAGCCATGGGAAAGCAAAACAGAGAAACAGCAAGAGAAGTTAGCAATATCCAAAAACATAGCTGTTCCAAAGAAATTAGATACTGAGTTTACTGTTGGGTATTAAGTAGAATTTAATTATTTTGGATCTGTGAAGGACATTACGATCCAAGTCTTAATATAGCTTCAAGACAGGGCTACACACTTCCAATGCTTAAAGGTTCTAGGCCTATAGGTAAGCTTCCAAACAACTTACAAAAACTTTCAGATGACACTACAGGAGTGTCAGGAGACTCCATCATTTAAGCCTTTTGTGACGCAGGTTTTGGATAGAGATTTTATGATTGAAGGAGTCTACAGAACAAAGTGTAAAATCATTAGGATAGTTATTTTATAAAACTGTATCAACCAGTCAAGTCTGTTCCATACAAGAATGAGCTGTTAACATAATAGCTTTATTAAGCACAGTGCTTTAGGCAATTTAGTCCCCAGATGTATACTGTCCTGAGAATTTAGCATGAGCTATTTAAATATTTGATTAATAAGTTATGCTCCAGTTATGGAAGGCAGGCTACTTACTGATTTGATTTAAAGTTTCTTGAGGAATCCAGCTCATATCAACATCATTCTGATTTGATGTTCCCATCTCTACTTTCTGTACTGGTCTCTTCCTCTGAAAAATTCAAGAACAGAAGATTTTGCCTACCACATAACAGTTCTAGTAGTACAAATATTAGAAATAGGTAATAATCCTGCATTTAATAAACTGGAATTACTTCACTGAGACACAAACTTAAGGTCAGCCCCTGTATCAAGCCATCTTTCTAGCTTAACTTTAACTGTCTTTACCCATTAACAATTTATTCACCTAAGCTTGGTATTAGCACTTCTAATTCCCTGAAGTACTAATTCCACACAAAGATATCAAGATTTTATGCATGCCTTGGCAAGCTCATTATACCTGGTGGGGGGGGGGGGGGGGAAGGAGGAGGGTGATAGATAATCAAACTTTGAGATGATCTGCTTTGTGGCACTTTTTCAGATAAACACAATATCTGTCTTTGAGTGTTAGCCTGCAAAACAGAGTTCACAGCACAACAGTTATCCCAAACCTCTTCCCAAGGGAAGCTGCTTACTGTAAGCTTGGCTACACAGAGATTCTTTAAGTATTCCAGGCCATTTACCCATGCAGGTAAGACCTGCACGGTCTTTTCCAGGTCTTATACCTGCCAGACCACTTATGCTGACAAACCTTTAGTTATTCCAGTATTACAGAGGAATCCAGAAGGCCCTAATCAACATTATACTAATGCACTGTTACGCACTGAACAAAGGACTAAAAAGCTGTTTTCCCTTGATCTCATTTAACATAACAGATATATAGATTGCGGAAAAGCCATCAATTATTAAACCAGTAGCTGCACACATTCAGCATTTGGAAAACACAAAGCTCTCAATGCAATTGCTTTAGTGCGGTGGTAAAGAACAGACCAAAGGAGCATTAGGCAAGCAATCTAAATGCTTTTAACACTGTGTTCTGGGCGATTTTTTTTTGTTTGTTTGTTTGTTTTTTGTTTTGCTTTTGTTTAATGTCTCTAGTTTTTCCAGTGATTTTCAAGATCTCAATCTTAGAAAACAAACTTCTGAAGTTCTACCCATACCATTCTAGGCCAGCAATATACAGTATTGCTTTCTTACTTCAAGCATACCAGTAAGGTCCTATTTAATAAGTACGCAGGCAAAAAAAAATTACCCACCTTCCTGGATTCTAATAATTGATGTAGGCCAACAATGACAAGTAGACCAAGTCCAGCAAGGAACATATACATGAAGATCCTTTAAGAAAAGCAATTTAAAAAACCATTAGTGTTTAAAAGTTTACAAACAGACAGAGCAACTAAGCCTACCTTTGGCCCTCATGCCTGCTTAATCATTCAAGCCATGTGCAGGGGTAGGGGAAAGGAAGCATGATATAATGAACCTGAAACTAAAGTGCTAATACACGTTAAGTATTTATTCTAAATTTCAGAAACTGTAATCCCAAATTTAATTTTGAACAACAGAACATTTGAACAATGCCATATAAGCTCAAACAAAACCAGTAATTATTGAAATTTAGTACCTTCAAGGACTCTTGCAACACCGTATTTCAAGATGCTGGGTCACAGGTAGTATTTATGTTTATGACTTGGCTTTAACCACTTACAAAAGCTTTCAAATTCATCATATGCTTTTAGTATGCTAATGCAAGGCAAGAACTGCCCGGATATTCATATTTATTGCTAACAGAGCTTTGAAAAGCATAGCCTTAAGACATCTATTTCTGTGTTCCACAGTTAGAATTCCTTAAAACACATAAAAAAGCATGAATTTCACTGATAGAATTCTGAAATACCTGTCGATAATTAGCAATAGGTGAACACAAATTCAATCTAAAATTAACTTTAAGAGCAAGTAGAACTTTTGTGAGTTAAGAAACCACTACAACGTTTGTTGAACATTAATCCAAACTTACAACAAAAATTATGGAGTTAAACTGCAGAAGAGACTTAACTGAACATCCCTGTTTTATGGAAAGTGCTTATTCACAAGACATTAATTCAGACTGGTCCCGACTGATGGATTTGATTTCTTACGAGAGGTCCTTTATCACCAGGATAGTGCACATTTTCAGATGATCAGCTGCTCTTTCATTGATGCTATTTTATTTTGCAAATATGAATTCATGCAACAGCTATTTCCTTTGGTTGCTCTTTTTAAAGGGGAAGTTTGCTCAGTGGGCAAATTCTACCTGTGGCAGGAGAATTCAAATATTCATCGTCTTCAAAAAATAAGTTTTCAGAAATACTTAACTCCCAGGTTATCTTAAAATCTCAATCCAATATTATAATACTTAAGTGCATTATCTCAGCACATGCTTGCAACACAAGGTCTGCCAGATTAACTACATCTTTAAAATAAAGAACATTCATGAAATTAACTAATCCGCTACTCAGGGGAAGTGCAACAAAGAATGAGTGCAAGTTCCCTTATCTCATACTGAAGAGGCATCTTTCAGTTTATATAATCTTGGCTTACACTAGAGTACTTTGAAAGCATGTTATTCCAGTGTTCACAGCAGGACCTACAGCCCAATACTCTGAATCGTCTATATCTTTTAACTCCTAGAGAAAAAAATACACTAGGATAACAAAAGCTTAACAGCTTTGTATTGCTATATACATATATATGTAGCATTATGTACTACCCCAGGCTTAAGTTCCCTCAGCAAAATGTTTGCATAAGCTGTTAGTTAACACAATATCAATCTGAAGATTCCTAGCACTGACACAGAACTTAGTTGGAAGAAAAAAACTCAAGTTTCCAGTGTATCAAGGTTTTCTGTGTATACAAGTCAAATGCCATCAGCAAGACACAAATTACACCTAGCATCCAATAAAATGAAGATATAAGAACAGTCCTCAATGATCAGTTCTACCAGTATACTAAGTTTCAGTCGCCAGCCTACTTACGTTTCTCCATCCAGCCCATCTTCTTTTTCAATAATTGTAACTGTTTGATTGAAGACAGCATCTTGGAACACATTGCCCTACAAAGTTTCCACATATTTTCTTGAACAAACTTTTTTGTACAAGTACAAATAAAAGTCTTGATATTAGCAAGAAACTCATATCTAGCCTCAGAGATATTATCTTCTGTAGTATAAGATATTACATGCCAAAGTTCTTATTAACTCAATCAAAACACTTTGAATGGCATAGAACTCCTGTATTTCAGCCCACACTAAAATAAAGAGGAATCCCATATTTTAATCTCTATTTATGCTTTTGGAAAACTGCAACTGCTGGTCACATATCTGTTCAAGGTCGAGTTTGCAGATGGGATTCAGGCTGATTGAGTTTATTAAAATTCAATCAGAAGGGTACAGTGAAATTTCATTTATCCCAGAGAATTTTTTTCTTAAATGACTACAGCTCACTTCTACATAATTCTAAGGCAATTTAGCTCCTACTGTTTCAAGTCTAACATACACAGCACTTCTCCATATATATGGAGGACTGTCATGAAATACAGCTTTGCTTACTTTGCTTAAGTGTTTATTGTTTTGCTTAAAAACCTCAAAGGTATTCACTGTCCGAAAAGGTATTAACTTGACTAAGCAACTCCTTCTTGATGTTTCCACATCAACTAAAAAGAATATAAGGAAAGACATTAGACTTACATTTACATCTCTGTAGTTTAGATTGATAACTAGTCCAAAAGGACGGCCACCCATAGGCTCAGCTGGGATGAAAGAGTACTCAAACGTGGCTTGTCTCTGTGGTGGAACTACTGTATTCAGTGGGAGAGCTGTGAAGTTCTGGATATAAAACTGGTAGTCTTGAGGGTAACGGAAAGAAGCATCTAGAGACTCAACAATAAAATCCTCTGTACCCTTATTGGTGAAGCCTACCAGAAATTTTACAATGTTGTTTGCTGGAAAGTCTAGAACACAAAAATAACCAACCGTTAGAAACTTCGTAGAGCATACCTAGTCCTTGTTTTTAACCATAGAATGCTTGGAAAAGATTTGGAAATTTAGAAGCTTCACTATTTTTACGCATACGTTGATACACTTTAAGTCACAGTAAAGATGCTGATGGTAGATCGGCACAGGACTCTTACCTTCACCTTTCACAAATAAGATGGTTGTATCAGCACTAGGTGAGGCTTTAGGTTCGCCTGACAAGTCTTCTTCCTCTTTCTCTTCTGTCTAAGACAAGAGACTTTTTTGAAATACCCTATAATGAACAGTGACATGAAGACCATACTTGTTTTATGAGAACCCCTCATAACAAGTATCAGTCTGACAAAACATACAATGACATTAACATCAATTAAAGCATTAACATCAATTCCCGCTGTTGCAGAGTTAGTATATGGAATCTCTGCTGCTTATAGATTTGATTTGCATCCTCTTCAGCATTTATCCTTCCACCTGTTAGGTTTGACACAGTGACTAATCTCAACTGCATCCTGATGTATTCAACAGCATTTAGATGTACTGAAAGGCTACCAATCAAAAAAACACAGCAAGGTTTCTTTTTCAAGTATAAAGAAAGAGGAAGAACCTAAATGTAACATCTTCACATCTAATATATTACAACTTAGGAAAAAAAAGTATTTTCAAACTTATGAACAGCCATGAGGCAATTGATTTAATTCTGCTGCGGGGGGGGGGGGGGGGGTGTTTAGAGAAGCTTTTTTTCCATTTTTAAGATGATTAGTGTTAAGTCCCTGAAAACAGTTGGACTCTGCTGGTTCACCTTTTTGATGATTCACTCTAACTGTACAAACACAAGCATTAAGGGCTTATTTTCCACATGGAGATGGTGGCTCTCCATCCCACACATAAAGGCATGGCTGTCCCCATTTTGAACTGTTTCCTAAAGCCACTGCTTGCAAGTTGGTTGGATGATTTGATTTGACTACTAAAACAACTACTTTAAACAGTGGATAGCCAACTGGATCAGCTGTGCATGAACCATGGGCTAGGGAAGCAATGAACCACAACTTAGCCTAGCATCTTCAAATAGAGATGTTATGCAAAGTCTTTATCTTGTATTCCAGAGACAGATACAGCAAACTGCCTAAAACTGACCAATTACCTTGTTTAGTCTTACTCTATGCATTAAAAGCAAGTTACATGTAAATTTACTTAAATTCTAACAGTATTGAATACCTACCACATCTTTTACCACTTGAAAAAGCCAGTCAACCATAAGCTCTATTTCACATCAGTAATCAAACATCAGTCTAACTGGCTTCAAGAACAGTCTACTGGTTTTTCAGTTCTTATCATACACAACTTATCACACTCTTTGTTGTCTTCTCCTCCTAATCATGCCCTAAACTTCATTATTATAAAATACTTCATTTGCTCAACCTGAACAAAGTGACTCAGAAAAGAAATATGGCCACAGGCTTAACAAGCATACACGACAACAAGAGTCACAGCCTATGAATATAATCAAGTGAAAGCAGGCTGCAAAACAAGGTTTTCAGCATCACTGTGGAGTTTAACTAACAAATCCAAGATAGATTTGTACTACAAGGATTCTGCTTCCTCTTGCACATCAATACAAAATAAGCCAATATGAAGTAGTCCTGTACTCCAATGCCTTTCTCAGTTTACTGAAATGCACCTGAGAAAGAATTGCTAAGAGCTTCTGTGAGACTTGGTTATCGCACTTGGTGCTCTTTTTTCTGAGCTGCAGTTTTCATAGTTGAAAGCGTGGCTGTCCCCATGTAATCTTTCGCTGATAACTCAGAAAAGAAAAATTGTTCTGAAATTCCAAATGGAACGTAATTTTAATTGGAGATTTTGAAAAAGCAATTTCTAAATATCAATGACACTAAAAATATACTTACAGACATCTAAGCTATCTAGCTTTAAGCACTTTTGGTCTAATTCATACTTCTGAAATAACATTCATGCACAATTACCAAGTCTGTAGGCTCATCTTCTTCAACTTCTGCTTCATCATCTTCATCTTCAACTACAGTATCTTCCACAGCTTCCTCATCTTCTGTAGCATCTTGAGCTGCAACAAGTAAGCCTGCACCTACCAAAATAAAATGTAAATACAAGCAATATTTTTCATGTCTAGCGGAGCAACAGAAATCTGACAATGTAGTACGATTTTTAAGCTAGTGTTTGACAAATTGCATAAAAATTTTTCAAATGCAGTATTTTGAAGCATCAGTTACAGAAAAGCTCACATTCAACTGACTGTGTTGATCTGTCTGCATCTTTTTCCGTCTCTAATATTCTCTAAACTACTCCTGTACACGCCAGTAAGTTCAAACAATCCAGTTTACATATCAGGATAACCCAAAGTCCAACATTCACACAGCAAAGCTTAAACTGCCAGAGTAACAAATTGCATTAAAAGCTATTACTTAATTTTGAACTTGTCAACACATTATATATAATATTTTAATTTTCAGTTTTGTAATGACAAAACAAAAACACTATCAGCCAGGGAACTAATTTAGTGAGCTTTGTTTCTTCTAAGACTAAGTTAATAAATAAATGTCAATCATCTGCTCATATCAGAAGATCACATTTCCATGTGTATTTATAAAACTTATTTTTGCATACATTTTTTCATTTAAATTATACTACAAACAAAAGGGATTTTTAATATGATCTTCAGAATATGACACACTATTCTAACTAGTAGTCCAGGTCTGTTGAACATGTGAATAGAAAAGAAATCTGGATCTTGAGCAAGGCTCCAGGAGAAGTGCAGTCAGACAGCTCATTGCTTGTCTGCTTCTATGGTGTTGAACCTCATATTCAAACATTGGTCAAGTCAGACTAACGCCAATACTGGCCACAGCATGAAGTTCTGCCTGTTTGTAGTTTAGAGCACATGCAGGCCAGGCAGAGAACTCTTACAATATACAGGACTACAAAAATTTTTTGATGAAGCTTTTCTTTCCAAAAAATGAAAATAGTAGAAATTAATGGAAGATTAAGTTATGCAAACATCAAAAAGATGTAATTGCTACATGTACACATTTTAAACAGATGCTTAACTTTCACACAAAATAAAAATCCTTAAGTTGGACCAGTATACCCAAGGAATCCGAGATGTGGTTAGGCTTGGCTAACAAAAAGCCAAGCACAATACTCCTCTCCAGTGTCTTTAGCAGACACGCTCAAAGAATTTTGCTTATACATATGTAATACTTAACCTAGGACTAACTGCAGTTATTTTATTTTATGAAGTTTTTAAAATTAAAAGCCTACATATAACATTTTTAATTAAAATCCTTACACCTGAAAAGGCTACTGGTATGTTAAGCACATTTTTCATGTGCAACAGCACCAGCACATTCTCCTAGATGTCTAAATTACAATCCTTTCAGTGGATGTCAGAAAGGCTGATGATGTGGCAATAGTGGGAAAGGAAATCTTCCCCCTGTGGGAAGGAACACACAGTGTTTGCTGCAACTCACTGGCAAAGCTGGGTGAGATTGCTGCCCTTCAATCTTTCCATGCTTAATGGTATGAAAGCAGTTTTCAGATCGTGAATCAGATAAAACTATCGAGTAAACAGAAATTAGCATTCTGCTATTTGAAGGACACTTAGGGGGCTGGGGGAATAAGGCAAAGAAGGCTGGCAGCCAGTCAATCTGCTAACAATTCACTGTAGAACCCAAAGTCATCTTAGAGCTGGAGTGAAGACAAAACCGTTGGTGCTCTGGTTACAACCCCCCCCCCCCTTTTTTTTTTTTTTTTTTTGCACGAGACACCCGAACCCGTGTGCTTCTAAGATCGATTTCACAGCCAAGTTTGACTCCAGCCCCCAACCAGGTAGCAGCAGTGCCCTGCCTGACACTGCAAAGCACAGTTTCTTCTGCGAGAGGCCAGAGGCCGACTCCACCTCAGGGGCCCGCACCCCAACGAGCGCCCTCGGCAGGCTACAGCGGGGAGCGAGGGGCGCATACCAGGAGATACTCCAGCACGGCCCTCGTCCCACAAGGGAGGGAAGCCCAGTCAGCCCGCCAGAGGCCCGGCGGCGGAGGCACGTGTGCAGGAAGCATGGCAGGCCCGTGCCCGGAGCTGTCCGCACAGGGCCGGTGACGGGTGACGAGTGACGAGCGCCCGCCCGCCTCCTTCCTTTCAGAAAGAGGATCGCAAACGCGGCTTCAGGTCTCCCAAGCCCGGGGAGAGCCGCTCCCCCACGCCGTCGCCCCCGAAGAGGGGGCGGCGGCCGGCGCGGCCCCCAGCCGAGCCCGCTGCGCCACCACCGCCAGCGCGGAGGCGGCCGGCGCGCGCGGAGCGACCGTTACCGCTCTCTCTGCCCCCCTCCCCCCATTCGAATCCCGGGCAGCAACGGCCGCTCAGCGCGGCTCACCCGCCCCGCCCCGCGCGCGCCCCCGCACCTGGGCCGCGGCGGGCGCCGCCGAGCAGCACAGCGGCGGGGAACACCAGCAGGGCGAGCAACAGCATCCGCGATAGGCGCCCCATAGCACCAGCGACAAACCAGCCCTGCAGCTGCGGCTCACGGTTGTCTAAATGGCGCTGGCCTCCATCCGGGGACGCGGCCTGCTCGGCCCTGGCCCCGCCCCGGGCTCCGCCCCCCCAGCCGTAGAGGACGTGGCTCCGCCGGGCAGGAGGTGGGCGGGTCACGTGAGCTTAACACGCGTCTCCGTTCCGCCCCCTGGGTGGGCTCATTTCCGTTTCCGGGTCAGGGCTCTCCGCCTGCAGGCTTCACGGGATGCGGTGGCCCTTGTCCCACACGCGCACTCTCCGACTGCGCATGCGCCGGCGGCACGGGAACCCCGCGCCTGGGCGCAGCGGCGTTGCGTGGCCCGAGGGGACCGGCTGGGCCAGAGCCCGTGCGCGGCCCTGCGCCGGGCCGGGGTCCTCTGCCTGCGGGGGCGGAGTGGAGGACGCTCCGAAAGCAGGGCAGTGTCTTTGAAACTGATTTATTACTTTTGGCCTGGAGGAGATGGAAAATTCATACCGAAGGAAAACGTATTCCATTAAACGAAATGCAAAACATAGGCTAAGATCGAAAAGCCTTCCCAAATCCCATAATCAATGCTCAGTGAAAAATTAAAGGCTAAAACCAGTCCCCGGGCTTTCTCTTGCGCAATTAATTAGCAATTTGTCTACACAGTACAATAAAAAATCAGTGGTGCTGGGTCACAGGCTCTATTTTGCAGTAACTTTTATTTGTTTATACATACGAACTTACTGCCATGCTAGTGGTAAACAGCATCTTGCTTTTGTTGTTCATTTTCCATATTACTTCATTCATTTGATTTTGAACCTCTTTAATCTGCAAATTAAAAACAAAAGCTGCCTTTCTGTAGTTGTCTTAAAATGTATTTTTAACACATTGAAGCTGTTACTGAAATGCTGTTAAGTATTGACTGAAGGTAAAGCATGATCATGAAAACTGGAAAAATTTGTGACTACTATTTTTTCTAGTCAGACAATATATATCCAGTGGTACAATGCTATTTTTTCTACAAAGGTTATTCATTCTTCTGACTTAATACTATCTGTGGCCAAACATGTTTGACTTAACCGAGTCAGGGTTTTTGGAAAAGCAGCCAAATATTTTTGCCTGGGGGAAGTGCAAGAGAGAGCACTAGCATGCCATAGGAGGTTTTCTATTTAGTCCTCTTTTATGTCTTCTAAGCAGTGACTATGAATATTCATGTTCCTTTTCCATCTGATGTAACTGATCCCAATATTACTAGTTAACCTTTATGTGTGCTTTTACTGAGTTTGCATGGGGTGGTGGAAGAGGAAGGTATTAATTAAAATAGTATGCAAAATACTGAGATACATTGACTAGCCTTAGCAAAACACTTGAGTCTCAGACTGCAATACTATAGCTGTGCCTAAAAGCCTATTAGGCTATGGCTCCTTTGCATTCAGTACTCTACTCATATTGAACAATGTATAATCTAAAAGGAAAGTCAACAATTAATTGAAGTAAGTTGTAGAGAGAGTTTTGCACAGACTACTCTGTGTGTCTGGTCACAGACATAACAAACTTTCTATTTGACATCTCTCATGTTGGATGCTAATTCTAAGAAGAATGGAAAGAACACTGGGAATTCCAAGCAGTATTTCCCTCTGTGTACAAGCATTGTATCCTTGCATTTAAAAAATATTTTCAATTGAAATTTACAGCTAGAACTGTTAGGAGAAGGGCCTTCAGTTTCAATAACATATATTCCAAAAAGAGTGAGCATTTTTTAAACTATCTTTTCTGGCCTATGGACTATAACAAATGTTTACCTCAGGTTTCCAGTTTTCATTTTGAACTTCTTAAATGATTCTCCCAGATGTGTACTTCTTTTTTCTGAACTATCAGCAAAAGACAGTTTGTGAGAAACAGAATAGAAAAAAGCAGCTGATAATGTAGATAACCTCTGTCTTTGCTAACAGTGATTGCTTAATCAAAGATAGACTTAAGAATTCGATATCCATTCATTTAAGAGAGAAATTTTAGCACAATGGCATAAATCTGCCAAATAATCAGGCTAGAACTGCATTAGTAACAATTATTTATTTACATTATGGAATAAAAATTAGCCTCTTATCCTTTGGTGCCAACAAGTTTTCTTTTTCTGCTCTTGATAGGGAGATAAGATTAAAAATCCATTGGCTAAAAGTAATTTGCATGCTTCAAGCTGTATATATTGCAGAACCATCCTCCCAATCAACAACCAAAGTGTTATGAAAGGATTACATTTGAGCAGTCTTGAACTAGGAGCAAAACCTGGAAGCAAAGACAGCTCCCAAGTCCTTTTCCTGTGGCGGTCATAGGTAGCCCAAATACAACCTCAAGAGCAGTCTTTGAGACCACTGTGAGCCAATAAGGTGTAAGCTGGACAAATGCTTACTGCACAGCTACCATTCAAACAACGGCTCCATCCCAGTTATCCTTGCAAGCAGAAATTTTGGAGAGTGACAGTACAGAGGCATCTGAATAGGCCCCAAATAAGCTAACATCCAGCAGGGCTTATTAGCATCGCTGCAGTGCTTCATGCATATTACTGTACTTCTCCAGGATGCAAACAAGTATGGCAGCACAGTGCTGCACTTGACTTACAGCAGAGGTTTGGGTTAGGCAGAGATCCCTGTGTCATGTTTTACTGTCTAATGTAGACACTCCTGGCTGCTGTGGTGTACCAGCCTCAGCTGTCTATTTCTGCCCTTCTGGCAGGAGCTGGCAGCACCTTTCACAGCAGAGCTGGCAGAACAAAATGTGCCCCTCCTTTGATGACTTCAGTTCATAGCCCAGTGCAAGAACGACTGCCACTTTACTGTTATGTACTTTATATGGAATATGGTAAGGAAGAGTTAAGGCATGGATTGTAAGTTTCTTTTTCCATCTTCCAAAAGGATGGTACCTTTTACAGACAACACAGTGAACAAAAGGTTAGCGCTAATCTTCTACAGCAAGATTCAACAGAACTGCCATCAGAGTTTGCTGTGTGCTGTCTTGCTCTTGCAAGTTGTCTTATATGAGGACTGTGGCCTGTATTTTTATATTGGTTATGCACATCAGAAAAACAGGACACTTACTCTTAAGTTTTCTAGTAATAGCTTTTGCTACTAAAAATTTAGGCCATCTTATAAATTATCATCATTTATTCTTTCTCATTCTGTGATAACAGAAAGTATCAATCTCTCTTTCACTCACACATATGTTCATGCATACTTCTGCAAAGCAAGGAGTATGATCAATAGCAGTATCAGTCAACCTACTGTGGTATCGGGGAACTTTCAAGCTTTTCATTGGGGCATCCAATAATTTTCTCGTATGATACTACCTTTAAAAACAAAATTAAAAAATGATTAGTTCCTGTATAATTGAAGTATGTACATACAGGTACATGCATATACATATAAATGTACATGTATAAATAATACATATCTTCTGTATGGAGAAAGGAGGCTGCTGGCACCAATCAGCTCCATTGGCTATATCCTACTTGCTGTAAGCAGGTAATTCCACCAGTTTCAGGAGGACTGACATAAGAAGAGCCGTAAAAGGATTTTTATACACACCAAAATCAAGACAGTGTTATATAGCCTCTCTTTCTATTAGAAAAAATGTGCATCAAATGGAGGTAGGAATTTAGTAGGTTTCTCACCCAAGCATTGACTTTGTCTTATATTTCTCATTTGAGAGGTCAGATGAAAAGCTCATAAAATCTGAAGGTCCCTTACCTCTATATAATACAATACACTGCTGTATATAGCTATCCAATGATACTGCTAGTAAGTTTTTAAGTACTAGGTCTGTGCAGCTGTGCACTCTGGGTTTTCAAGGGTTCTGTACCTTCAATGTCATGCTTTTCAAATCTTCATGAAGTTTGTCATTTTCTCCTGTAAGTCTCTTGCATTCTTCCTCTTTTAACTCCAGGTGATTTTTTAGTTTTTCAATCTCAGAAAGCAATAAGAAATTTAAATAAATAATGTGATAAACGTACAATTAGGAAATAGAAAAAAAATCTGTCATCAAGGGAAAGCACAAAGGGTGCTGTGCTAGTACTTGTACAATACTAGCTTCTGAGAAACCTCAGTGTACTGTAAGTCGTATCATTCACACTACCAGAAAATGTAGGTATTTTTATTTGATTATGTATGTCCAAAGAGTGTATCATTAATCAAACATTATGAGAGAAATAAATGCTTTGTGACTGAAGCTATATGAAACCCAGATATCCCTCTCAAGTTTTTCTGTGTTTTTTGTTTGTTTGTTTCAGTCATGTGTAGTTTCTTCACCTGGCTCTGAAGCTCGTTGTTTTGCTTATGATATTTATCTAATTCTGGTCTGTGCAAATCATACAGTTTTGTACCATTTCCACGTTTCTGATGCCCAGCACCTGAATCCTGTAGATAAGTGTGTCATTAATAAAAATGGGATCAAACTCCGTATCAGTCATTAAACTTTACCTCTCTTCCTAAAAATATAGTTTTTCTTATTCTAGGATGTAGTTAGTGTACTATATACTTACAATATACTTACATACTTCAGTATATTAATGCTAATATCCAAACTACTCAGTCTACTGAAGTCTAACTTGGTTTGCAAGGATTTCATTAGGGTTATTCTTTTTGACTTGCTTCCTAAGATCAGGATTTTCTGATTTTTTTCATTTGTCAGTCCGGTGTTATACTAATGAAATTTCTTTTAGTATTGTTACACTGGTTTAGAACTGAGGACTAACAGTACAAGAGGCCTTTACTTAATATGTTTTAGTTTGACTAAAAATTCTGTCTTTCATTCAAAATCACTGAATCACGTAACTCATTTTTTTTAGTGTGTGTGAAGTAGAAAGGTAATGAGGTAAATTCCCATTACAGTCCCCTCTCTTCTTGATGCTCATGGAATACAATAATAATATATTCATTATAATTCGAGCTTTGGGAATTCTACCAGTCTTGGTTTGTCTTGTAAGTTATATAACCATAACCAACACCACTGAGGTAGTGACTAGTCTAAGGATCAAGGGTTTGCAATTACTTCCCCGATGAACCCTTTTTTTTGGTGGTCATCAGTTTGGCATCACCATAAAGTCTGGCTATACAGAGTTACACTGAAATTCTAGGGACATGAGAACTGTGATATGGCTCCTTGGTCCCTGAGATAGCATGAGAACCAGTAGTGTTCAAATGTGATCCTGTCATCATCTGTGTGAAGAAGCATTTCACATTGCTTACTCCTGATCTGCCAGAGAAATCAACATCCAGATTACAAACTAAATTCATAGTACTTCTGAATGCAAATCAAATAAATTGGCAAATATGAGAGAACTTGTGTTAGAGCCTAGGTGACATAGTGGTTTAAGGTACCAGAATTTCACTTTACAAAACTGATATATTTTGAAATGGTTCAGGAATGAAAATGAATTTGATGGTGTAGTCCTACTAACTGTAGGCCCTGTTCAGAACTGATAGTTTTTTTTCTGGAGAGGCTCAGGGCTTACCCAGACATGGACATTGTTTTGTAGCGGCAAGTTCTGAAGTGAAAATCTGCAAACTATCTCCCCACAGTTCCACAACAGATTTCATATTTTGCTCTCACCTTAGAAGTAAAAATGGGACAAATGTGCAGTGGTAATTTTTTGGTTTTGCTAGAGTTCCAAGATACCTGATGCATACTTTACTTCTGTTGACTGTACTACGTTACATTCAGCAGCAAAGTCTGGGTGCTGTGAAGAAAACAGCTTTTATACAGATTGCCCTCTCCAGCAAGTCTATATAATAATAGTTGTGATGTGGATGAGGCATTAGCCTATAAAGCAGAAGAGGGAGAAAATGAGGACTCTTCTGTGCTAGGGAAGTTACCTGCTACCTGGCTAATGAGATAGCTAAGTGCTGCCAGCACCCCATAGTACTTCAGTGCAACCATATCATCCTGCTTGGGTCATGTAATATTGCACACTGAAACAAACATACATTTTATTGACTGTATGTACTCAAGCATTCCTCCAAAAGGAGCTTGAGAAGCTGTCTAGCTAGGAGCTAGAAGCCAGTACTCGACTAGCAAGCTGAGGATGCCTGCATCTCTTGTATTATGTATTTATTACTAGCACATTCCTGCACTTCAGGGCCCTAATCAGCTTCCAAGCTCCATTTTACAAGCTCTGTTTGAACACAGAATAACAAGGAGCAAAAGGAAAAGGGAGCACAGTACATAGTAATGTCTACATTAACAATGGTCAGAACACCCAAACAACCTCAAACCTCTAACTTCTATCATTGTGAACAGTGATGAACTTACCTGAGTAACTTGGTCTTGGAAAGCTTTCATTTCATTAATTAACTCTCTTGTGATTGCTACGCTTTTCATGTACTTCTGTAACTAAACATTTATGTTGATAAAATTTATGAGACTCAACTGTAATTTATATATGCTATGAACACCTTATAAAAACTATCATTTGCAATAACAGAGTTTAAGAACAGACTGTCAATGATAAATCCTGAGCGGGAAATAACGCTTTATATATTATATGCAGAGCCTCTTTCTAGTGTGTATTTTATAGCATTCTTTTTGCTGCAGAATCACAACTATCAGATGTAACTAGCTGTTCAGATCTTTGTATCATGGCCTTTAGCTTGTACGTTCAGTTATCTTCAACTAGCTTAGGCTTTTCTCCAATAAATTTTATCCAACTGGTCCAAGAGATGAGTCTAAGAGGAGGTAAGGGACCTCAGAACTCCTGGTGTGCTAGGCGAAGGTAAAGCCTGTGGAGTAAAGGAGCTGTAGATTCAGTCCACATAATTTATCTCTCTTGCCTCTTTGGCTGGCAGTTACCCTTTTGGATAGTAGCAAATCTTCCAGGGGAGCTGTAATATTATGATTGTATTCAACCTCAACACCAGAGACCCACTTCATCCCTTCTTTTGTGAAGTACTTCACTTCTTTGTTAATTTTGTTTGTGCATCTATTTCCCTCCCCCTCTTTTTTTTCAGATAAAACACAAAGTCAAATTAGGGGACATTTTATTACAGTCATGGAGTGGAGCAGGTAAAATTCTATTTGAGGATATCAACAGTTTCAGTTGTGATGTTATCCCTTTTAACACTATGATTGTATCAACACAAGGGCATAACATAATACTCCAAACAAGAAAGTGCTAAAAGCCTATAATAAGGCAGTATGCTTTATGCACTATAATGATACTAAGCTGGGTTCTCAAAGTCAGTCAGCCAGTCAGGCCATGCAGCATTAACAGAGAGAACAATATGACCATGGTTAAAACCTTTGGAGGATGAAAGAAAGATCTATAGACACAGACATTCCTTCTGCAGTTCCTTATCTAGCCATGGAGCTCAAACTCTTTACCACAATATTCCTGCCAACAAAATACCTTCTAGTATGCACTGTATGATGTTGCACATAAAATGCTGTGTATGCCTGAGGATGTATAACATTAGAATCACTGAAAGCATTTCTTGAATTTGTTCTTGGTTACTATATAACTGAGTAAACAGTGTAAATAATTTGGCTGGTTTTGGCTAACACTATATTGGAAAACTGCAGGCTTATCTCGACTGATTTAATAGAAGGATGTAATACCTCATGTCATAGGTGAAGGGTGGTTTTTTGCTGAGTCATTTCCAGAGTCTGACCTAGAAATCTGGTAACTAAATCTCAGCAGCCATTATAACAGTAGAAAACTAATACAATATTACATACAATGCATTTTACAAGACATAAAATAATCAATCATTTAAAGAGTAGGCTTCCTTCACTGTGAAGCATGTGGAAGGTGTGATAGAAACACTGTGAATCAGCTACAGCTTTGATAATCAGTCTTGAAAAAGGATCACTGATATCTGTATGTTTTGGGGCTATAGAAACTTTCTTCATCAGCTGCACTGACCCATTTGTATGTTCCTCAGGCATTCAGGAAGACCTACCTTTTTCTCTAAAGTTTTCTTTTTAGAAGTAAGGCTCTTCATTTCTTCTTGCAGTTGAACAATTGCTTCATTCTTCCTGTTATGTTCAATGACAGAAAGATGATCTGTGTCCTAGTGAGTGACGGGAAAAAAATAACAATGAACAAAGATCTCAAATTTAGCAAAGAGTTCATCACTACCTTTCCTTGGTCTTAACTGAAGGATAACTCTGGTGTCTTGACCAAATCCAGATATGACAAATGGCAGAGAAAAGTATTAGAAGAAGCTGGAACACTCCAGCCTCCTGAAGATCTCAAGCACATAGGCTACATGATATATTCCACAGGTAATTACCATTGTATAGATATTGCAGAGATCTGCTTTTTGAGTATTAAAATGCAGAATATATTACATAACCTAACAGTGTGTTTCCTGAAAACATCTAAGCCTCTATTAAGATGTATTTAGAAATGTTAGTAAGGGAAAAGAATTTAAGAGCATGCCTGTGCCATTTGTCACATACCATTTCAGGGTTCCCCCCTATAACCAATCCAAGTGAAAAAAAAATGTATTCTAAGCTTAGACTCTGTAGAATCGATAAATAAAATGTAACTAGTAAGATAACATGTACTCATAATTTGGAATGAAGTAATCAATAAACAACAAAGCCATCTATGGAGGCTAAAAGTTGTAATTGAAAAAAAAAATGGGGAGGGGGAACCAAAGAGACAATGAACTCCTAGTCATTCCACATTATGCCATCGGAAATGAACAAAGCAGGTCACCAAATCACAGAATAGCTGGAGTTGGACAGCACCACTGGAGAGCATCTGATCTGTCTGTCCCTCCACCCTCTCCCCCCCAACTCCTGGTCACACAGGGTCAGCTGGTGCAGGTTGCCCAGGACTGTGTCCGGTCAGGTTTTGAGTATCTCCCAAGGATGGAGACTCCATAACCTCTCTGGGCAGTATGTTCCAGTATTTAACTACTCTAACAGCAAAGAAGTGTTTTCCTGTGTTCAAGTAGACTCTGGTCAAGTGGAGATCTGTTTCCTTTGCTGGATACCTTGGTAATGTTATCAGTAAATTCAAATTTGAACAATACATTCTGGGTCTGAACACTATTTTCTTTCTCTGCTCAGTAAAGGAGCAAAGCTCTTGCAACAAGGAAAAAAGTTTCCTTTAATTCTAAGAATCAAGTACATAACTCTTGATTACTCTCCAGTTTTGCAACTGGATGGTCACTCTGTTTTTCATGTTGTTATGTAATGGCTCTGTATCTGTCACAGAAATTTTATCTAAAAATGTAGCATATCAAATCAAGTACAGGCCTAATAAATGAAGTGGTAAAATAACATACCTAACATTTATCATAGACCCCAGGAGTTTGATCAAACATTCTGAAACAATGGTAAAATTGAGGGGGGGGGAAGCGTAATTCCACTGCTATTTGGCTTTAAGAAGTTATGTTTCTCTTAAAATAGTGGGCTAAAACTAAACTAATATCAGTTTTGAAATATTCCTCCTGTCTCTTCTTCCTTGGGTCTTATCAGCCATGAGATGAGTTTAGTTTGAATGCAGTTTATGTGATCTGGAGAATGGAGAGGAAGGAAGATGACATATTGGTATCATCATCAGGAGTGGATGATGACTTTTTAAAAGCTGAGATCTTTCAGAAGGATTAGTTGCTGTTCACTTAATACTGCACTCCACTAACTGTAACCATTACCCCAATTTTGCATCCTTTATACTTGATTGACCCAGACACATCTGAAGAAGGTAAGGAAGTTGATGAAAACACAACTGTTCAGAAAGCAGCAGCGATAACCCTTATATTAAAATAAGTATGTTGAGTGTTTCAGAGATAGTGAGTTTGATGAATAGAGAAATGCCTTTGGAATGATTAGCAGTTGCTAATCATTGATCTTGTTACCTCTTTCTAAATGAAAAATGAGAGGACAACAGCATGATAGTAAAGATCAGTGACAGAAGTCTGATATGATGGATAAAAAAATGAGAGGTAGCAAGGTGCTGCATATCTTTCTCATATTCCAAGTGGATTCTTCAATGGCCTCTGAGAAGTGTGAGGTCAGCATGCAGACTCTAAGGTCAACTACGAGTCACCAATCCACTGGCCACTAAATCAGGTCTGGTGCTCAAAGAACTACCCGTAACAACATTTTTTGGTAAGAAATATCAGAAAGATTGACATAAACTAGGACTGTGATTTATAGTTATTCTCCCTGACCCTGCTCTAAAGCTGCACTGAGGAACACAGTACCCACACTGAACTTTGTGGCTTCTTTTTACATCTTCCACACAGGAATTGCAGCAATGGAAGAAAGTCTGTTTCATGCTGCTGTATCTAACCAAGAACAGACCTGTTTTTAATATTCTGATTTCACAGGCTGTCTACTAGTGAGAAACTCCTGTGATACGTTTCATTGTTGCTGGGATCTTCAGGACACACCATAGAACTTCGCAGATTCAGGGGAAGATGATTTTACTACACAAAATCCTTTAAAAAGCTGATTTTACACATACTCACAAACACCAAAACATACGTGTCCAGGTAATCTGGCCCAGATCAGTGCAACATAACAGGACAACAAATGCCAGCCGTTGAGTCCTCACTGCATCTCTCAGGTTCCTCTTCATTGACAGTAACAAACTGTTTTTAGACAGATCTCCTATATCCTTAGAAGTCATTAGTTGTTATAGGGTTGTCCTTTACTCAGAATCTTGTATAATACAGCCTCCATATATCTTAGGCCAGATTACTACCTATTGTATTTTTCCTTGTTGGGGGATATATGTTTGAAATACATGCCTGTTATAGCTTGTATTCCTGCTGGGCTAGCTGTAAAGTTCCCGAATGCCTCTATTAGCCCTAAATGCCCTGACCAGTCACATCTGGAATCCCTTCTCACCCTCCTGTGCTCACTGGCCTGTGAGCTCCATTTAAGATCACTCCTGTGCCCTTAGTTCTTGCCTGAGCTATGTTGTAGGTAGACTTGACTGTAGTCCTGTTCCTTGCTGTTCCTGACCTGTTGACTGGATCCTGTTCGCTGGAGCTGACTTGTTTCTGTGCACTTGATAAGCACTGGGACTGTTGGCAGAACCTGTTGCTGTCACCGCCCCTGCTGTACTGCCTTACTTGGCTACTGTTAAGTCTGTGCTGTGGTTGGTGAGGCACTGCTTGTGCTGGGGTCACCCTCAGCTTCTAGCTCATCTTTCCTTGTGCATCAGCCCTGCTTTTGCTACTCCCTGACAATTATCTTGGGCCTCCTTGAGCTCCAGGCTGAGCACTGTGGGACCTGGCCCCAAGCTGTGTAGGAGCTTGCTCCATGGTTCCATGATAGCTCCTGATTAATTACTAGATCCTGGCAGAAGACTGTGACTAGCCTACAGAAGTATGTCACACCCCTGCTGGCTTCTGCATCCTAACTGACTTCTGCCTGTAGGGCCCTGAACCTTTTAATAGGGAATGGGTGAAGATATGGGGGTTTATTATCAGATGTGATTAATTATTACTGTCCATTGAACAGGTATTAGCAGCTCAGTGGTAATAACCTGCTGGTTCTCAGGAGCTTCATCCATACTGGATGCCAGTAACAAGTACTGCAGGCATCTATCCTGGGACCTGTCCAGTCTAATATTTTTATCAATGATTTGGAGTAGGCAATGTAATGCCTGTTTACAGTGTTTACAGATGACCCCAAACTGGGAGGGAGAATGGGGAACCAATCAATATGCTTGATGGCTGGTCTACCATCCAGAGGGAGCTAGGCAGCCTGGAGAAATGGGCCAAGCAGAACCTCATGAAATTCATCAAAGACCAATGCAAAGTCCTCCACACGGGAAGGAAGGGTGAGCCTTAGCAACAGTATAGACTGGCAACTAGCTGTGCAGCAGCTCTGCTAAGGACCTGGGGAGTCCCAGTAGAGAGCAAACTGAACATGAAGCAGCAATGTGCCCTCACAGCACAGAAAGCCAAGAGTGTTCTGAGGTGTATTAACAGCAGCATAGCCAGCAGGTCAAGGGGAATGATCTTCCCTATCCACTCAGTGCTCATTAGACTGCATCTAGTCTTGATTACTTATGAATGTGTTCTTCATTTATCAATATAGGCCATTCTTTTAACCCTTTCTTCTAACTTTTTTCTTCTGGTACTTAGACATTTCCATTCAGATTTCACTCATAGTAACATCAATATTTCTGTTAAATCTCTTAAATTCCTGGCTCACTTAACGTGTGACACTAAGATCAATGATATTAAAATGTTTTGGGTGCTTCATCTGCTAACTAATTCTTAAAAGATCACTGGGACTATTTCCAGAGACTGCTAATAAGGATGCTGTAACTGCAATAATTCTGGGCATACTCAAACTGTCTTCAGGAAAGTGGGATGAGATCACTACTTTATTTTTTTTTCCCTTTTTTATTTTTTCCCCTAAACTGGCCTCTTGATGGTCACTAAATGGCAACATGTTTTGCTCACTACAAATGTGAACCAATCTTACTGAATGTAAAATTGATTTTCTTTTTTTTCCCCCTCCTTTATCATTCTGAGAGAGAGATCTGAGTATGAGCAGACAGGCAGGAAAAACAAATATTTAGTACCTCTTAAATTTTAAATTCTTGCCCTTTTCCATATGGAGAGAAAATACAGCTGTTTAGAAACAATCCAAAATGACTTCCAATAAATTTTTTTCTTGTAACACAATAGAAAAAGCATGTCTGACTAAAATCAGAGGAAGCTGGAAGTAAAGATGTGTTTTAAGCTCATGGTTTCAATGTACATCTAAAAACTCCTGTATTTTAAATTCTTGAGAGAATATAGCAAGAGTAAATGCCAGGTGCTGATATCTGAACTGATCTGAAATCAGTGTCTAGGATCTCTGTAGACAGTTTCTGAAAGAACTATTTTGTATTACCTGACACACATGTCCATCTGCCATAGCCAGAATATTGCAAACTTTAGATAACATCTGGGATACTCTCTCCATGTTAAAGGTGCTAAGGCAGTCTTTTCTATTCTGGAGGTTTTTCTGAGGTAAATTAGAAAGCACTGATGATGTCACATCCTAAATGAGAACATCAAAATTTACCTGATTTGAGGAGATCTGCAACTTGTCAACTGAAAATAAAAGTAACAAATAGAACTAATGTTACTAAAGAGAAGACAAATGCAATATAGGATTTCCACTCAATTTCAGTCACTATTTGGTAAATTAAACCAGATGAACTGAGTATACAAAGAGCATTCTCAGTTTTCATCCCGGTGCACTTATTTCTCAGATTCTGACAGACTCCCATTTAGCCATTGAGATTAGCCTCCCATTTACTACCATTCTTCTCAAAGCCAGGATCATACCTTTTGTATTTAGAAAGCATCTGGCCCAATATGAGCGTCACTATTTCCATGAGTTAGTGGAATTTTCTGCTTTCAGTGGACATGAAGCTTATACTAATCTCTTACCCCTAGATAAGTATATGATAAGATTTATGAGGACACCCTGCTGGTCATTTGCATACAAAAAAATAACAATCGTCCAAGGATTCTGCTCTTTCCCACCTCCCTTCTCGGTAAATGCACTATTATGTATATACATCCTTTTCCCTTTCTCTGCTAAGAGGGCTTAGTACCACTGAACTAGAGGCAGCATAACCTAATGAAGAAAGAGCCAACTATACAAAAGCATAACTAGAAACATCCATAAAATTGAAGAAAGAGGTAAGGTGCCAACCAGCTACACCTACAGGAACAATTTAGAATGTATTAACTTTTATATTCCACTCTTTTCATTCCTTTTCCTCTTGAATAAGCTGAAAAAATGATGTTACTGTAACTTTTTATTCCCTCAAATCATAGAATCATAGAATCATAGAATCAGTAAGGTTGGAAGGGACCTCTGGAGATCATCTAGTCCAACTTCCCCGCTCAGCAGGGTCACCTAGAACATGTTAGACAGGGTTGCATCCAGGCATGCCTTGAAGATCTCCAGAGAAGGAGACTCCACAACCTCTCTGGGCAACCTGTTCCAGTGCTCCGTCACTCTCACACGGAAGAAATTCCCCCTCACATTCAGGCGGAACTTCCTGTGCTTCAATTGCTGCCCATTGCCTCTTGTCCTGTCACAACTGAAAAGAGTTTGTCCCCATTCCCTTGACGCCCTCCCTTCTAGATACTTATACACATTGATAAGGTCCCTCCTCAGTCTTCTCTTTCCCAGGCTGAAGAGGCCCAGCTCTTGCAGCTGTTCCTCATAGGGCAGATGCTCCAGCCCTCTGATCATCTTTGTAGCCCTATGCTGGACTCTCTCCAGTAGCTCCATGATAATTTGTGAAGTGTGTGATCACTGCTTGAAATTGGGTGAAATTTATCTTATCTGCATAAGATAAATTTTCACATTCCAGACTCTAGTCCAGTAAAGAACTTAAGAGAATGAACAGTATCTTAACTTTAACGTACTTAAAGGCAAATGCAAGTTTCAGTACTTTCCTAGCTCTCAACTTCTTGGTCAGACCCCCTGACTTGAGTCAGTGTCAAGTTTAGCTTTAGAGGGGAAGGGGAGAAGTGTGTACTTCAGGGCTTATCAAGAGTCTAAGTGCTACTGAGACTAAAATGTTTCCTACAATATTTTCTTCTAAGAATGCATTGCACAAAACCTAATATACCAGGAGACAAAACCTCTCACAATATGCCTCCTCTGCTGTACTACTTCCTTCTTTCTTAATCCTCCTCCTCTAATAAAATTTTATGTCTGAGTATCTGAATCATTTTGAAGTGCAGCTGATTCTCAAGAATCAAGCTGCTCAAGATAAAGAGTCAAAATATAAAACTTTCCTCATACATTTCATTGCTTCCAAATAATGTAAAGCTATTTGGACAAGGAAAAAAGCTTACTTTTTGGAGGAGGGAATAGGAGACAATATCTCGTCCTACTTCTGCATGTTCGGCTCTACAGTTATTTCAGGATTTTTAATTACATGTAAACATAACCTCAATGATCAGCCTAGGATTTACGCTTAATTATTTTGTTTTAATGCTTATACAACATTGTATGTTTGCAAGTTTTTTTTTTTCATGGGCAAAATTAATCCATTGTTACAGAGCTGCATATGTACAGCTGAAGTCCACAGGAAGCGTATAAGTAGGACTTAGTTGGTGATGCACATTTGTATTTCACCCTGGTTTAAAACAGAAGGTACAGTGTCATCAATGCTATATATAACTAGGAACTCTACTTGTTACAGGTTCTTACGATCCTTATAATGCTGTATCCATCTGAAGTTATACCTTGGCTGTCTGTGATTCTCTGACTTTATCATATTTCTTTTTCCACCTGGCAGTTTCAAGCTGCAGGATGTGGTTTTGTTCTTGGTCTTTAGCACTCTGTTGCTGCAGCTTTTGGTTCTCTATTCTGAATTCATAGATCTGCTGTTGCATTTTCTCCCTTTCAGCTTGTTCATTTTCAAATTCTACTTGCAGAATTTTAAGCTGAGCAGCCAGCTTGTTATATTTGGATCCTGGCTGTTGCCTTTCTGCTAAGCTGCCATCCTTTCCTCCCTGAAATTTTGTTTGCAAGGATAGAAGTCCTTTCTCTGTATTCTGCTTTTCCTTCCTTAGCCCATGCAGGGCTGAAGTGACAGTCTCAGCCTCCTGTTCCAGTTTTTGTTTGAGATGCTGCAGTTCCCTTATCTTTTTCTCTTTCCTGCATATAGTATGGTCCCTCTGCAAGTACTTGGTCTTCAATTCTGCCTCATGCTTCTTTTGAAGGAGACAATAAGCAGACTTCAGTTCTTCTACCTGCTGCAGAAGAGCTTTTTTTTCAATCCCAACTTCCTCAAGATGTTTGGTGGCATTGGATAAAGCTTCCTGCATGACTACTAGCCAATTCCTAGCCTCATTTTTCTCCTTTGTGACCTTGCCTCTTCCTTCTCTTAGATCTTCAATATCTTTCTTCAGCTTGTTTACAGTTTCTTCAAAATGCCATTGCTGAACAGCTTTTGATTCTAATTCTTTTAAACTGGTCTCCAGAGAAATGGTTTCAGAGTAAGAATCAGTTATTTGAGTTGGCTGTTTCTTCTGATTCCGCTTCATTCTCTTAGTCACTTCATTCAGATTGTAATCTCCTTCCCTAAGCAACAGTTTTCCCCTCTCTTTAATCTTCTTCAAAAGCTTATCATCACACTGAAGATCTGTGATTTGGGTTTGTTTTTGCTGGCCTTGCTCTAGCTCCTTGATGACCCCACTGAAGTTTGTAACTTCCTCCTGGAATGGTAGTTTCTCCAAGTTGTACTTGGAATACTGTGTCTTAAACATATTTGAGGATGCTTCATAAGGGCTTAGACAAGGGCTCCCTGTTTTATGAGTGGAGAGGATCACTTTATTGCTTGTGCCTCCTTGCTTATATTCTTCCTTGGGAGCAAGTGATGTCTCAGAATGATGGTGTAAAGATTTCTTATCAGCTTTGGGCACTTCCTATGGGGATAACCACATTCTGACATCAACATTAGACAAATTAAAACTCACATGGCTTGACAGTCAACTATTCAGGGAAAGCAGAAAAGCACCTGAGGATAAATTTGAATAAGCTTCACTCACACTGTTACAATACTAGCAGAGTTGTGTCACTCTGTTATTACAAAACAAGAGGTGGCACTGTTCAGTCTTTACTCAGGTCTATTTATTCAAACTATTTCTTCATTAGCTTCAGTGGAAATTTTCAGGCTGTGCTAATAAAATGGTAAGAAATAAAGAGCCCACCCTCCAGCAGTGCCTACAAGGCCTTGCACCTGTATCAAGATCCAGGGGAGTGAAGTCTAAAGAATGTCTTTGTCCAATTTTGGCCCAAATTGCATTAAGTTCTGACCTTAAAGCAAGAACTAAAGAAAGAAAGAAACAAACAAAAAATAGGAAAAAAAAAAGACAACTAACTGTTGGTCAAACCACTTGATTGTAGAAAATGGAGAAAGAGAAATGTTTACATTAAAGCAGTAAGAAAAACATCTTCCAATGTTCTATGTAGCAAAGTATTTACTGAATTTCTAGCAGATTGATAGAAGGGAGATTTTACTCAACAGAAAACAGTGCTGGAAGACAATAAAATCTGCTTGAAGTTCTACTAACTTAGTCTTTTGGATGGAGGGGGAGTGTCAGAATCCTACAGTACCTTGTATAAGAGAGCATTGATTTTTTCTTTTTAATGATTTTGCTAGATAATATAACTTATAACAAATAGTAGAGTTTTATCAACCATCCTTTTAACTATTTTTCTCACACTACTTGTAACTAACAAAGATAGAAAACTAAAAATAGGAAAATGTATCTTACAGATTCTGATGGAAACTTTCTGTGAACACGTCCTCTTTTGCTGCACTGGATTACACAGTTCTTGTTAGTTCTTTTCACTTCTCTATTTGACTGCATCAGAGCTGGTTTATACATAAAGTTCTCATACGAAGAATCAGGACAAAAATTATTGTTGCTCTCCCTACAGGTGTTTGAAGGGTCAAGCTGTTGTCCAGTGACTGCCTATGAAAACAGAGTCAGCAGTTGTAAGCTGAATGGGAGCTTCAGTGAAAATGCACTGCCTCTTCCATTCAGAACTCAATTAATTCAAGGTGCAACTCTAATATCTTCCCTTAATATTCTTAACACTTTTCTTTCATATTATACATCAGGGAGGTATAGCACTCCCTGCTGTACTGCAATACACACATCATTTAAAGAACTACCACTAGCTTTATCAGAGAACAGTATTTTCACCATGTAAGCCTCTATTCAAGCAACAAGAAATTTTACCATGTCTCCTGTTGGACTGGGAACTTTGCCAGCCAAGTTCAGATTATCCTCTCCAGAAGACAGTTCCTCAGTACTAAAACTTGGATATATCTTGAACAGAGAGCCATGGGTTTGAGTGAGAAAATAAGATACGTCTTTTATGGGGGATTCTTTAATAATACAGTCCAGTAGTGACTCCCCCATTTCCACAAATGGCTTTTCATAAGGAGATGCAAGGGACTTAACTGATAATTGTTCTGAAAGTGAAACTTTTTCTTTCTCAGATTGCCACAATTCTTTTTTAATGGTGTCTTCTCCCTTTTTGTTTTCTTCTAGCCAGCCCAGTATTCTCGCTTGATGTGATGGCTCTTCTTTGCCTATGGATTCCTTCTCTAGGAAAAACATCATGTCCACATCTGAAGATTCATTCCAACTGGCTACACAGAGAGGTCTGTTGCTTTCATGGCAAGTGTTTCTAAGGCCTCGTGACGTTGTTTTCTGTAAAGAATCTTGAAAATGTGTATAGAATCAAAGAAAATTAAGTTTCTTAGAACTGTATCAAAGAATATTCACGGAAATAACATAATACAACTGTGGAGAGGAATTACTTTGTTTGTAACTTAACACAATGCATGAATCATTTGCCTCTTCAGTATATATCATTCTTTGATCAGGAGCCACTTAGCTAAAACATGATGCAACTACATGAATGCTCACATCAGGATTGAAGTGCTGTATTAATTTCTTTCTCTCCTATGATTGTATGCCTCTTTCATTTAAATGTGTCTCTTCCATTTAAACTGATGTATATATGAAGTTGGAATATAACCTACAGTGCATGAGGTGGAGGAGATCTCACTTTTTACTATGCTGATGTACAAAGAGAATCAAAGTAAAAAAAAAAAAAGAAAAAAGAAAGAACTGTAAAAACAGAGCAGGATTGCTCTTAATGTCCAAGACAGCATGAAGAATTTCTGAAAGTCACATGAACTTACCTTGCTATTGATCTTTATCTTGACACAAGTCATTATAGTTTGAGTGAAGTCGGAGGGCCTGAGCTCAGCTGAAGCCATATCTCAAGAAAAGGCTATCTGCCAAGTGATGGGTGTGTCAGCCTCCCACTGCTATGTGTCTCTGTAATATTACTCTGTGTATTGTGACAGCTTACTCTAATCATAGGCAGGAAAGGACTTGCAACTGGGAAGAAGCTGGGAGGACTCAAGTAGTGGAGAAACATTTCACTCTACATTACACTGGCAGACTAGACAGGGACTGCATTGGTTGCAACAGTTTACTTCCGAAGCTGCACATCAATGAACTCATTGCTGACCTTGTATTTCTTGTCTGTATGATTCCTGTGAACTGCAAAGTACTGCCCTAGCATACTTTGGGGCAAGATATATTAGAAGTCATAATAATCAATCCCTAGTGTATGGTAGTTGAAATCTCTTTTCATGTTTACCACCACCAACAGCAATATACTTTACCTGTCAAATTTTCTAAGACAGGCTCAGGAACGCAGGCTCCTTCACCAAGTTTGCAGTCAGCATTTTTTCCTTCCTTTGGGTTCTGCATTTCATCCTGCAAATATAAAAAAGGAATTGCTAATGGCCTTCTTGATGTGCTTTTCCCACAGACTCTAGTTACAGTGCTTTTCAGTTCCCAAGCTTCAGTGTGAACCGCAACGTGCAGTGTATATAATTTTTACATACTTCGTAGACATACAAATGTGAGCAAGCTTTGTAACTCTTAATCTGCAGGAAAGATAATTCAAGGCAGTCATCGGCAGATTAAGGGAGGCAATAGTTTTCAAAGAACTTTCCTGTGTGAGGAGGACCATGGAGCGACAGTGATCAAAGTGCATAGGCAGATAGAGGCCTATATTCACAGACAGTAAGGATGCTATCTGGTAAATGTCACCTCTTTTCACATGCCTTGTCATATGGTTAGCTGGCACATGGAACTGTTCTCCTTCACTCCTGCTAACTTGCACAGTGGTCAGTAAGGAGTGGGGAGCCTTAAGCTCCTACTTTCCCTCAATGTGATGCTACAGAGGAATACTAAAAATGTTACCTCTTCATGGAGGTTAAAAAGAGTCAGGGCTGAGGGAAGTATCCTCTACTTTAACTGTCTCATTGAGGTAGAATGACTGTAGGCTGTTTGATTGCTTGCCTCCATCCCTAATCAACTGATTAGATTTGCCTGATATAGTCTATGTAGATAGCTACATATCTACATCCTGTCTTAATGCATTCTAAATGCTAATACATTTATCCTTGCATCATGTTGTGTGAACACAGGAAATATTGCTATACCCAGATCAGGTGAGGACAAGGCATGCTGGTGGGGCAGTATGGGAAATAACCCAGAATCCCAAGGGTCTTGGTATGTGACAGGGCTACTGACTCAAGTTCTGCCTGCCCCCAAACCACCTCTTGGCTGCATTCATTTCGCAGCTAAATAAAGACTGCATTACATAGCATTGCATTCACTTTAAGAGAAAACGGTTAGCAGTTAGGTCCTTAGGATACAGAATCCTATTTTTGTTCAGTCTGTATAATGCTTAGCACAATGGGGCATGACTGGGATTTCTGGGTAACAAAATATAATCAGAAGTAACAGCTCAATTTGCTTTCATGTAGGATCTATTCAGCTACAGATATCTCAAGAGACATTGCAGGGAACTGATATTTTAACTACTGGATACCATGAGGGCCCTCCTCGCTCTCTTCTTTGGCTGAAGTCACCAGTGTCCAAGCAGCCTGGTGTTACGTCTTATGCAGTTAGGCCTTGTAGGTTTGTCTATGCTAAACACAGTTCTTTGGAAAGCACATGTGCTTGTAGCTGTGTCAGCAGACTGACACTGTTCTGTAGTGAGCAGTGATGTATTTTTCTCTGCCTTACCACCTGACACTCTCTTACAGAGAAAGAGTATCTGACACAATATTCCCTCTTTTATGAAAAAGAAGGAGAAAGGGATTTTCAGTTTCAGATGCCCTAGAGTCAGAGGCTTAAATGAAGATAGTGCTGAAGTAAAGCTCTTGTGTACACACCTCCAGAATGTCAGAAATGGTTGTGTTACTTTCCATATTCAGGGACTCTTGATGGTTTGACTTTAGAGAAGCACTGCAGATAGAAATGACATAGATTAAATTAATTCTCCTTAGCACAAGTATCTTCTTCTTACTGCTTTTTGCAACAACTGTAGATTTTTTAACAGCCTTTACATTTAACACTTGGATCATGGAAAATCATGGAAAAACATTACAAAAAAGACTGGGTTTTTTTAGATTTTATCATTACACACCAGAAAATAAAAAGTACAATGCTGATTTTTTATCTTAAACCTATTTTATATTGATATATAAATGGCGATTGCAGTTTGTTCAGTGTAATAGGCATTATGGTTAATTAGACGCTTCCAGTGAAGATGGAAAACTTGGAATTTGTTTGGCTTCAACTGAAGTTTTATATTAATAAAGATTTGATTGTAATGTTTCAGAGTACATTTCATCTCAAAGGATAAAAATGCTAAATAATGTCTTACAAAAGCAACCATGAATCTATGGCCTTAACAGAAGAAAATGGTCATTTCTGACACAGGAAAATCAAGTTGAAGGTGCAGTATTATTAAAGATCTCTGTATCACTGGTAAATAAATTGAATAGTTGCCATGAATTCCACCACAGAAAACCCATGCTTGTCTGTTTTCTCCTTGTAGTGCCTGTGAGAGCTACATGGTGTGTCACTGAATTCAGTGAGTGCAGGATTTAAACCCTGATTCTCAGGCTGCTCTTCCCCTTCATTCCACACTGACTGTTCGAGGCTGGAGCAAAACTCAAAATAACCGAGATCTCATGAATCTTCTGGACTGATTATTAGCAGAAAATCACCATAACCATGTGAGTACGGAAGAGAGGCACAGACAGAAAGCAAGAAGGTTCCATTTATAATTCACATATACCCGTTAGAGATGTATCTTGAAGACATGATCAGTCCGTAGAAGCTGAGAAAATCCTTCTGCTCTGCAAAACACAAAAGCGAACCTGCGATCCCACTGAGGCTCCAGAGGGTCCGTGCTCCCTCGCGGAAGACCCCACAGCCCGCCCCCACGCGGCCCGCCGCCCCGGGCCCGCCGTGGCGGTGCCGGCCGTTACGCCCCGCGCGGCCCCCAAACTGCCGCCGCGCGCCCCCGAGGCTCGGCGGCCGCGCCCCAGCGACGCCACGCCGCGCTAGTGGCGTTTGACAGCCTTTGTGACGTCAGGCGTTCGTAGCCGATCCCGTCGCCGGAACGAAAGGGGCCGTCACAGAACGAGACCGCACTACCGCGCCCGCCAGCTGGCGGGAGGAAGTGGCCACCCCCTGAGTGCCCCCACCTGCCTCGATACACCTACTAGCCCCACCCCCGCCGCGGCGCGGGCGCGCTCGTGCTTTTGGTCCCTCTGCCCGTGCCGTAGGGGGCGGCTCGGGGAGTGGGAGGTGCCGGTGATGGTGCGCGCGTGCAGGTTGCGTCACGCGCCGCTCTCCGCGGGGGCGGTACGGCGGCCGCGAGGCTCTGCCGCCCCGCCGCCATGGACTACCGGGCGGCGGCGATGAGCCGGGCCGTCCCGGGGCAGTTTGATGATGCCGAGTGCTCGGACGGGTGAGAGGCAGGGCGGCGGTGGGGAAATGGAGGTGCGCGGGTTGGGAGGGGGGGCACGGTGGCCTCAGGCTGAGGCGAGGCGCGCAGGCCTGGTCGGCTCGCTCCGTTTGGGCATGGTGCCGGCTCCGGGCTCGGCCTGACTACTCTGCCCGTGCTGCTGCCGTTTCTTTTCCCTCGCAGTCGCTTGTCAAGAAAATGTGGCAAAAAAGGAGCGAGCTGTGAGACGAGAAGCCCTCGATAGCGGTCTCAGTTTGGGTCGTTGCTGGGGAAGGTGGGCTGCGGGAAGGAACAGAGATGCTACCTTAGTTAAAACTTTGTGTGAAGGGGGAAAAATTTGCTCTCTCACTCTTAATATTGTTTGAGTTCTGTTTCAACACTAAAGTGGACTGACTGAACTGCAAACTTTGCGTAATTTAGATCAGTTAACTTGTAGTTAGTTGGCTGAAAATAAGCATCTGAAACCATATAAGAGAATTTAGTTAAGACAAGGTATATTTGGGAACTAGAATGCACTGTCTGTTGAACTTAAAGCTTTTTGTGTTTAGCAGGAAGCAGAGGATTGAGTAAGGAATGGTCTTGACCTGTTTGTTCAGGCTGTTATTTTTCTATTTTACCACTTAAATAAGTATTAAATACCTGAGAATACCCGAATTAAATACCTGAGCAGAGAATCTGCTCAGAGGCATGCTTGTTTTGGCAGAAAACAAGATAGTCTGAAGAAATCAAAAGCGCTAGTAAGTCAGATTTCACCTACAAATTCTTTTGTAGTCCGTTAGTAACTCCAGGCTACCAACACAATCAATATGAAAAAAAAAGAAGCAGACCTATCTTTTGCCACCAGTGAGAGCTGCTGTAAAGTCTTGTCATGTAGAAATCTGCTGTAGTGTGTGCTGTGGCAGCAGCAGAGTGGTTTGGCTTTGATGAAGGAGCTGACTGGTGTATCATCTGGCATGATCTGTTCATTCTGCCTGGAGTCACAGAGGGATCTCAATGTTTTTAAACAGAACAAGTTAGAAGGTGGCATGAAGCAGCAAATAACATAATTTAAGTGTAGCCTAGTCTTTAAAGACAGTGACATGCTCATATATACCTGTATAAAGACAGATGAAATGGCAAATATCTTGATGACTGTGTGGTGATTGTAGTTATAAAAATGTCTGTATTTGTTTGCAGTGAGCTTCCTCAGGACACAGAAACAGCTGAAGTATGTGAAATATCTGAGAATTGCCAGTCATGCTTGTGTGAAAAGGATAACACTGAAGAAGATGATCATGATGATGAGGAAGATGAGGATGAAGACTGGGACTGGGATGATGAGATGGGAAGACTCATGAAACGCCACAATGCTGCTGCTGGATGCAATCCACAGGTAAGTTGAAGGCTATTTTGAGGGCATCTTGGTTACCCAAGAGCAAATGGGGCTGACCCCAAGGCTTTTTTCAATGTTAATATTATTCTGAGCAAAAATCCAAATGGAACTTTTTCCTCAGGTGGATGTCTTTCCTTTGAGTCTCTTCCTCTGTCATGCGATGTATGTAGGTGCATTGTAGCCAGGCCTCCTCTTGAGTTTTCTTGCCCCAAATCCTGTTGCTGCATTCTCCTTGTTTCTGCAGTCCTTCTATTTTTAAGCTTTTTTAACCTTTCTTTCTTTGCATACTCTGATCTTAGTGCTGTTGCTTCTTTCTCAGTATTGGTCCTCTTGTTCCTTTCCCTTTGTTTCCACTGAATTTTGAGACAGTACCTGCTTGTCATGCCAAGGATGAAACAAGTTGTGTTTTGGACTAATAGTGAAGGAGGTGAAAGAATGTATAGGAGATGGAGGGAGGTGCTAGAAATAGATGAATTTAGAGCTAGCACTATTGGATTGGAAATATTTTGTTTGCTGCAGACTGAAAAGCACATACTGTGTGAAAACTAGCATTCTTCTTACCCTCCGCTTGGACGATTAAGGTTAACCGTTCCTTTTCTTGCTGACATCAGTACAATAGAATAGTTGAGGTAAAGTGGAGTGGTGCTGGTCATGGCACATTGTCTGAAACACAGTTCTTGTCCCGGGTGATTTATTCTTGCCTTTAATTAGGGGTTTGTGCTGTCTAGTGTTGGTGAAAGTGGCTATTAAGACTGCCTGTAAGAAAAGATAACAGCCTTGGAAAGTCTTCTCAGTGTTACTTCTCAGTTTTCTCCCATTTTTTTTCTTGCTTCTTTCTGCTCTTCCTCTTTCTTTTAGGGATAGAAAAAGTGTTAATATGAGGGACTTGCAGGATGATTGCCTGATTAAAAATAACTACACTGGGACACTCTCATTTTCTTCTCCGGGATTAAATGAAATGTGATGCTAAAACATATCTGTTTCTTCATCCCCTCTGGTTTTGTATGTATAAAACTCTAGGCATAGGCATCTGACCTGACTTTTCCAATGATACTGTCTCTATTTCAAGGGCTATTTAGAGAACATAAGTTATATTAACAAAACTTTTGTTTCAGGCAAATAGACAGACCCCTAGTTGCAATTCTGGAAAAATGTCTACCCCTACAGACAAGGCTTTAAGGAAGTTTGAACATAAAATTAATTTAGGTGAGTATAATTGCATTGTTGTCTTATGATAACAGATACAGTTCTGTGGTGTTCCCGAACTAATTCTGCTTACTTTAAGTCAAAGCTTGCAGGAATGGTATTTAACTGTTGCCAGGCAGATTAAAAAGAGCTCTTGTATGGCTAAAGTTGCATTTAGTCTTCATTAACCAGCTGTCATACTCCCTTTTGTTCTCCTTTCAGAGCTGGAGAGCTCTTTTTTCTTTGGTGTCTCCAGGTCACACAAAATATTTCTTCCTTAGCTTCTCTGTAGGAGTAAGCTGCCTGGCTCATGGGAGGGTATCATCTCTCTGCTGGAATGTCTTTGGCCATTCTCAAACCTGCTAAATTTCCTGGTTGATTACAGTTTCCTGTAGTGTTAGTGTGGCACCTTGTGCAACAATTGTCTCACAGGGGTGGACTCTCTGCCATGGGTGGAGAAGCTGCTGTTCTAGCCTGTGTAATGTGATGTTTATGATTTGATGGAAATAACTGTTTTGCTCAGCCTATCAGGGCTATTTGCAGCTGTGGCTGGGTTTTTTTGGTAGGATATTAAAAAGAGTTTGCATTTTCCTTCATAACTAAGGTGGTCTGAAATGAAGGCTCCAAAAAGTAGTCCTGGGATGTATAACCAAATACAGCAGCTTTTACACACTTAGCAATTAACAAACACCATCTTAAATATATTGTGGGGAGACAATCCTAGAGACTATTGCTTGTTCTGTTTAGAAAACCAACATTAGACTGTGGAAGAAAAGGGCAGATACATTTAACAGTAAGATGTTACCCAAGAGGCTGTCTCTTTCTCATCATCTCTGGATGGCGTTGCATCTCCAAGTCTGGGACTGTCTCAGTAGTCTATGTTGTTATTACAGTCCTACTTTGAAATATAGACAGATAGTTGAAAACTAAGTTAACTGATGTTTCTATGGTATATGCTTTAAATACCACTTCAGTTTGTTACAGAGAGATCCAAGCGTGTTTGAACATTGCATTGGGGTGTAATGGCTGACAGCAGAATTGCGGATGCAATTCTGAATGTGGAAAACTTCTCTGGTTTTTGTTTTTTAATTTCTTCTTATGTCTTTTTCAGATAAGCTGAATTTTGATGACTCCGTTATAAACAGAGTCACAGAAAAATCTAGACAAAAGGAAGCAGACCTGTGAGTTACAAGCAAGATGCTATTTTCATTGACCTAGTTTGAACCCAGAAGAGTTCTTATTTCCTAGTTTGATCCAGAGTTTTGAATAAATCTATTAAGAAAAGAATCTGTAAATATAGTATATGTAGTTTGCATTCTGGATTTAAAACTTTGTTTTCTGCATTTGTTACCTGAATCATTGCCAAGTTTTGATCGTCCTGTTGCTGCAGTTGGTAGCAAATCTAATCACTATTGATGTAGTAATGCAGAAGTTACCAGTGTTGCTATAGTAGCAAAAGGCTATTTTTCTCTACTCCTTTTCTAAGCAGAGGTTCTCGAGCAATTGGGCTAGAAAAAAATACTGGAAACCTTATGAAGGTTCCTCCTGAAGTTTTGGTGAGGAAAAGAGTGGGTGTGTTTCTTTTTTAAGCCAGCAGCTTATAGACATAACTTGTTAAGACAGATACCTTCTTTTCTTGCCTCCAATGAAATATGCTCACTCATGAGAAAATGGTATTTGTAATAGTGAACAGCACTGATGTTGGATTTTCCTTCCTGCAGGAAAAATACTTTCAGTCCATACAAAAGCAAACATTTATTTTCTGAGGTTGTTATCTTCTCTTTGAAGTAGAATGTCATACTTTATTCTGTCAATGTACTGATTTCATGTGTAGGATTTTATAATTTTATTTTTCACTTCTGCTAGATATCGAGTCAAGGATAAGTCAGACAGAGCAACAGTAGAACAGGTAAGTCCTTATTGTATCAAATATTTCTCTTCTGACTGGAACCAATAATTTGGAATTTTGGAGCTGGTGATAAAACTCTGGAGCTACTCTTAGGAACAGAGTTTCACCTTGGAATTGTCTTTCCTTTGGTATCATAAAGAAACTTGAATTCTGTTTTTAAGCTTTCATCAAACTCCAAGAAACAATGAAAAGTTCTGGGTTTGCCTGTTTAGTTTTTTTGGCTTGAGAGTTTGGGGTTTTTTTTTGTTTCATTATCTTTTCCTTTAAGTAAGAATGAACTATTGTTGGCCCAGGGCCACATGGCAGCTCTATTTCAGTTATCGTAACTCTGTCTTTAACACATATAATGCAATTGTGGATGGGAAATCATTCTCTTATGTCCTTTGGCTAGCTCTAAAATTGATGTATGCTCACTTAGAAAAATCTTGAAAGAAAAAGTAAGGCAGTATTCTAGAATCATGGCAGAATCCTGAGTAGCTACTATCTGAATTATCATTTGATTCTTAAAAATAGTCTGATGCTGTAGGCCCTTTAATGCAGTCCTAAGAATAGGCTATAGGAGTAAATTTTGCCCTCTTCAAAAGAGAACAACTATGTTATCTTTTCTGTATTAACCTTGAGGTATTGGATCCAAGGACTCGAATGATTCTGTTCAAGATGCTAACTAGAGGTGTCATATCGGAAATCAATGGCTGCATCAGCACAGGGAAAGAAGTAAGTTTCATTATAATTCACATGACAGTCTTTTTTACAGCAAACTAGGTAGGTGCTTATGGTGTTCAGAAGATACATTGAAATGCTTGGTTTTAATATTACTTTTTTGTGTTATTTGATTTGTATGAAGTTATCTTAGGATAAAATGCAACTTATGTTAAAGGAAGCTGTTTTTCACAGCTATATCAGACAGCTATGTCTGATAACACTTAAATGTTAACTTAAATTTGATTTCTCATTATTTCTGTGCCATAACTGAAATCTTTTGAAAGACTATGTGTATGCATAATATAAAACAATGACTGAAAAACAAACAAACCCAGGTAACCTTTTCTTCATCAAGACAGTTCTCTTGCATGCAGATCACACCCACTTCACATCTCTGCAGAGATGGGAATGCCTGAGTGGCATTTTGTTTAGGTGTTTAAAATACTACTAAACGTTTGTTACCTTTACAAAGTTAACATGTTGTACTGTTACTATGAAGTACTATTATTGGTAATTAAAACCAACCCACAGTTTTCCACAGTAAATAAGTTAGTTTTAGATTGCGTAGTCTCTAGGCCGATCTGACTTTATTTTGTGTCCTTGGATGCTGATTTAAGGCATAATTCCATGCTGTATGGTGGTGTTAGCATGAGGCATTTGGTCCATGTTTTAGGGCTTAAACAGTGTGCAGGTCTCAGATTAATCCTTCACACAAGAGCTTGTTTCAGTCTCAAAATGTGCATGACGTGGAGTTCTCTTTTGTGCTGTAACACCCCTCCCCTGTCTTAAACACTTCTTGTAAGCTGCTGCATGTAGAAGCAGTTCTCGCTTTGTGCAGTTGCACTAATTCAGCTGAGTGCCACATAAGGGCTAAAGTGAAAAAGTTTATCTTCTCTATCTGACATCCTAAAAAACATCTGAAGAAAGAACACTTTATCTGTTACTGTAAAGAACTTCCTTCAAATGTCATTTCTTCCCTTTATAATCTAATAGGCTAATGTGTATCATGCCAGTACTGCAAATGGAGAAAACAGAGCAATAAAGATTTACAAAACCTCTATTCTTATGTTTAAAGATCGGGATAAGTATGTGAGTGGTGAATTCAGGTGAGTTGAAGTTCTACCTAATTTTAATGAAGAGTGGGATTGCTTGCATGATGTTAAAATAATCATTGCTAATACTGCATATGCTGAGATTTATTTATTTATCTATTTTTAAAGATTTCGTCATGGATATTGCAAAGGCAACCCAAGAAAAATGGTGAAGACATGGGCTGAAAAAGAAATGAGGAATTTAATAAGGTGATTCTTCCATTTTTATTTTTTCAGCCTGTGAACTGAAACTCCTTCCTGTAACTAAAACTTATGTTTCTAGGAGATATCCTTCTATTGGTAGGCTCCTATTGCTTTTTTTGATCTCTGGAGTATTCCAGTATTCCAGAGAATGTCTTAAACTTACCTGTGGAAGGGAGGAGGAGGGTTGGGGGAAAGAGAAGAGGAATAAAGATATTCCTTTGTCTGGCTGTTCGTGCTGTTAAGTTCTTCAACATCTGAGCTCTATCTGACTTGACTGAAAAGTGGAGAAAAGCCAGAAATAGCTGCTGCTGAGTAGCAGCACATTGTGTATTTCTGTGTGATAAAGGTTAAGCTAGGGTTAACCTACACTATATACGCATTCTTTGTCTGAAATAGGAATGTTTAGAGAGGGGTCGGAGCAGGATAGCTGTGGGTTTTCTCACGTTCATTTCCTAGTTGTTCTTCACAAGCATGGATATCCTGTGTAAAAGCTCTTAACTGTATATGGTGTTAAGGCAACAGAGCTCCTGTAGGCACTATTGCAATGTAAATAGTGTGGTTTTTTTTTTTTTTTTTTTTTGTGTGTGTGTGTGTTACAGGTTGAATACAGCCCAGATACCTTGCCCAGAGCCAGTTATGCTAAGAAGTCATGTGCTTGTCATGGGCTTTATTGGTAAAGGTGATATGTAAGTATCCTTAGAAAATCAAAATGATTCTTTTTATTAAAAATAAACAAACCAACCCTCTGAATTTACCTAGTATTACTTTAGGCCTGTAAAATTAGCATATTATTCTTACATGTGTGTGTGACTTACAGAATACCCAGATTTTTGTCAACTACTGCTGCAGGCAGTTGGCCTGACTCTGAATCCACAGCTATATTCAAAATGAATCCCTGAAATGGTTTAATCAGAGATTATAGATGGAAAGGCTTGCTAATAATATGGGAAGATAACTCTACATTCTGTAGTACAAACATTAATGTAGCATGGTCCAGTGTCTTGGCTTATGTTGGAAACAGAGCTCCTAGTATCTATGGCAAGCATATATCAAGTTTTGCTGCCTGACAGGCCGATTCTGTGCACTTCGCTCAAGTCAGCCAGAGTGGGCTTTCCACTTAGTGAGCAGAAAGGTCAGAAACTGCTGTTAAAGCATGTACACCAGATAGGACGGAAAAAAATATTCATTTTGTCTTATTTGTCTTATTTGTGTGGTAATTTCAAGGCCTGCTCCTCTGCTGAAGAATGCTCAGTTATCTGACTCAAAAGTCCGGGAGCTGTACCTGCAAATCATCCAGTACATGAGAAGAATGTATCAAGATGCCAGACTTGTTCATGCAGATCTCAGTGAATTTAATATGCTGTACGTTTTAAAACTTTGCTCTGAATTGTAACATCTAAAGTATATGTTTGGGCAGCTTCTATGCATACGTTCAAAGTACTAATCTATCTTTGGGGTGAGGGGAGACTTTTTCAAGACTGTACTTTCAATTTTATCTACTTAATTGTGTAGCTCTTAACCTAGATTTGAAATCTCTATAACCCCCCCATCAACTAATGAAAAAATCAGCAAGGGGTGTGTGTGTGTGTGTGTGTGTGTATATGTGTGTGTGTGTGTGTATATATATATATATATATATATATATATATATAAATAATATATGTAAGTAATGAAAAATATACACGCATGCATATACAGACTTCTTTTTCTTCCTCCTCCTCTCTTCCCTCCCCCTGCATCCATCACTGCTTTTTGTGTTCCTTTGAAGTTTACTAATACAACCTGTGTGGAGCAGGGAAGGGATTGACAAAAAGCAACAACAAAAACACCAAAAAACCTCACTTCTGGCCCGAGCATGTGAGATACATGCTGCAAAAATGTTAGATTTGTCTGCTGATTCTTAAGTTTGTAGAACACTACTTATGCGCGTCCTTTATCTTCCATGTAGCAGTCCTGTGGAATCAGTGCAGTTTCGTGTGTCTGTTTACAGGTACCACAGTGGGGAAGTGTACATCATTGATGTGTCTCAAGCAGTGGAACATGACCACCCACATGCGTTGGAGTTCCTGCGAAAGGATTGTGCCAATGTTAACGGTGCGTGGGCTGCACTTCAGCTCTGGTTTTGATGGTTTGTTTGTTTAGGAAGGTGAACTGTGTTCTTCCTTATGTTCTTTCAGCTATGATTCTTGACTGTCAAAGCTGTCAAACTTTAATCAGAATGTTCCCTTTCCTAGGTTCTCATGGCTTTCTCAGGGAACTGCAAGCTGCGCTGAGTTCAGAAGACTGTGTAGTCTATTTTACTAGAAACTATTTGGCCAAAGTGAGTCACATGGATGAATTCCATATTTGCAATAGAAAGCAAGGATCAGAGTCCTAGCCTGCAGCAGCGCCCATGCTCGTCTTAGCTGCCCCTATTTTAAGGAATATGCAGACATACTGATCCATTTCCTTCTGTAACTGGAACTCATAGCTGGAATTCCTCAACTGGCAAGTTGCTATGTATTATAAAGTTCCCTGCATTAGTCCAGCTCAGCTTAGAAGATCAAAACATTCTCTAACTTATTAGAGAAACATCACTTACCATAGTATTCTGATTAACAATCATAGAATTAGTAAGGTTGGAAGGGACCTCTGGAGATCATCTAGTCCAACCTCCCCGCTCAGCAGGGTCACCTAGAGCATGTTAGACAGGGTTGCATCCAGGTGGCCCTTGAAGATCTCCAGAGAAGGCGACTCCACAACCTCTCTGGGCAACCTGCCCCAGTGCTCCATCACTCTCACACGGAAGAAATTCCCCCTCACATTCAGGCGGAACTTCCTGCGATTCAATTTCTGCCCATTGCCTCTTGTCCTGTCACATGGGACAACTGAAAAGAGTTTGTCCCCGTCCCCTTGACACCCTCCCTTCAGGTACTTGTACACATTGATAAGATCCCCCCTCAGTCTTCTCTTCCCCAGACTGAAGAGGCCCAGCTCTTACAGCCATTCCTCATAGGGCAGATGCTGCAGCCCTCTGATCATCTTTGTAGCCCTACGCTGGACTCTCTCCAGTAGCTCCATGTCTCTCTTGTCCTTGGGAGCCCAGAACTGGATGCAGTACTCAAGCCCTGGTGAGGCCTCATCTGAGTCGAGGGGCAGGATCACCTCCCTCCACCTGCTGGCAACACTCTTCCCAATGCACCGCAGGATACTGTTGGCCTTCCTGGCCACAAGGGCACATTGCTGGCTCATGGTCAACCTGTCATCCACCAGCACTCCCAGGTTCTTCTCTGCAGAGTTGCTCTCCAGAAGGTCAGCCCGCCAGCTTGTACTGGTGCCTAGGGTTATTTTTGCCTAGGTGCAGGACTCTGCACTTGCCCTTGTTGCACCTCATGAGGTTCCTCTCCACCCAACTCTCCAGCCTGTCCACAATGTACCTTTATAATACATTTTTTCTTAAAGATTTAGTCTTCATGGAGTATGTGGGAATATGTGTAACAGATATGTCTTCTGCTAGGCTCTGTTCCTCTCAGAGGGCAAGTATGTTGCTGCAAACTGCTTCCCCCTACCTCAAGCCCTTTCTTTTCCATGTGATTTTTTTCTTATTTTAAAAGATACTTGAAAAAAATCTGTGGAACAGATCTGCTTTACATTTTGGTTCTGTGTGTGTGTTGATACCAGTATGCAAGTTGTTTTTTATTCCTTTTTTCTTCATGAATTTGTGGTTAATTTCTTCTGGATCAGATAATTGCATCTTTTTATTTTGTTTTGTCATCTATTTTGGCTTGCTCTCCCTAAATGTTTGGTGCCCTAGTGAGGGTGGTTTGAGGATTTTTTTTTTTCTTTTCCCACTTTTTCTCCCACTACACTTTTTTTTCTGTGTAATTCTAGAGACTGTGAGAAATGTGTAGCTTTGTGTTCTCTCCAGAAGTACAACCTCAAAATTTAATTATATTTGACAAAAAAAAAAAAAAAAAAAACCATAATGGAGAAAATGCTAGTATGTTACTGTGCGCCATATGTCTTCATACTAAAGTGGATCATAATTAGGCTGCACAGTGTTTCTCTGGATATGTCTCATATTCTCTGACAATAATTGGACGTCTACAGAACTTATTCTTTGAAATAGTCGTGTTTTTAATCTTGGTCACTGCAAATACTGTACCAGTCCTAAACTACTCCTTCCTTCCTGAACTCAGCCCCATTCAGTCTAACTCCAGCTGAAGTTGATTTGGCTTTGATGTTTAACCAGTTTCTCCTAGATTTGTTGCAGCTAAAAGTTTTATTTTGGATGGCCAAGAGTGCTTTGACTAGTGAACCCAGTAGGATGCAATATGTGCAGCTGAGACTTCTGTGAGTCCTCAGGGCAATTATTTTGCTATAACTGTCATGTTAACATGAGAGTTGCATGTGTCATACAATGACTTTTGATTTTTGTCTTTAATTCCTGTTAGATTTTTTCCAGAAGCACAATGTTGCGGTGATGACTGTGAGGGAGCTGTTTGAGTTCATTACTGATCCTTCTATTACGAATGAGAACCTGGATGATTATCTCTCTAAGGTAAGACCTCAAGGCCTTATTGCTTGTCTAAAAAAGTTTGAATAAAATAATCGTATCTAGTTCAAACTCGCATCTCACTTAGTCTACAGCCTGCTCTTGAAGTGAGCTGGTACCTGGTGTTGGTCTGCCAGTATGTCAGACATATGTGGATCTTTTCCATATGCATCATTATAGCATAACCATATTTATATAGAGAAAGGAATTAAGAATGCAGACTTAAGCAGGGAGAATTAGGAAAGGAAAGGAATGACTCAAGGCAATATTATTCTAAGGAACACAGTTTTGCTAACCAAATGTAGTGGCTGGTGAGACATACTAATTTCAGGAGGAGGAAGATGTAACTTCTTTTCTAAGTGCCATTCCTTTGCTTCTAGTTAGATGGAAAAACAGCTCTTCCAATTGAAGCAACAGAAACATGGAGGAGCTAAATCTAAGCCATGTAAACCAGGCCAAGAGTGGATATATGATGTATACGGCCAATCCTGGCTGAGACCATGAGGCAGAGGCTGAATGTTGTCCAAATACCAGTATGGCATGGGTATTTTCAGATGTTGTGTACCTCTGTCATAACTGGAGACTGAGTGCAGCAGAGCTGTGCTGCAGAGTTCCTCTCACTTGTGCTCCCCTGGTTTACTCAATGTGTATGATAATGAGAAAAACAAAGTCCAGTACTGGGGCACTGCTTGCTATATTTGCTGTGCTGTTATTTCCTGTAGTCATGGTGGGCCTGCATAATTTGGTCTGGAAGATGAGGGAGTGTGTTCTTCCAGTATTAAAAAGGCAAATCTGCAGTCATGAGTGAACGTGCTTTGCAGAAATGCTGGATACCGTTAGGTGTCGCTCAAGGTATTGCTATGAGGAAAGCTGTGGTGTTTTGAGTGATGAGAGACATGGAGCTACCAGAGAGAGTTCAACATAGGGCTACGAAGATGATTAAGGGACAGTAACATCTCCCTTATGAGAGAGCTGGGCCTGTTTAGCCTGGAGAAGACAAGACTGAGAAGGGATCTTATCAATGTATGCAAATATCTTAAGGGAAGGGTGTCAAGAGAATGGGGCCGAACTCTTTTCAGTGGTGCCCAGCAACAGAACAAGAGGCAACAAGCACGAACAGAAACCCAGGAAGTTCCACTTGAATATGAGGAAAGAATCTTTACTATGAGAGTGACAGAGCAGTGGAAGAGTTTGCCCAGAGGGGTTGTGGAGTCTCCTTCTCTGGAGATATTCAAAACCTGCCTGGATGCAATCCTATACAGCATGCTCTAGGAGACCTTGCTTGAGGACAGGGGTTGGACTAGATGATCTCCAGAGGTCCCTTCCAACCTCAACCATTCTGTGATTCTGTGATACAAGTAGAATACAGGGAGAAATACAGATGTGAATGGTTGGTTGGATTAAATGATGTGATTCTGTAGCATGATAACATTATATTGTTTCATATTTCTTTAGGCAATGGAAATAGCATCCAAAAGAACAGAGGAGGAAAGGTCCAGTCAAGATAAAGTGGATGAGGAAGTAAGTGAGGATTTTTTGTTCTTGCTAAGAAATTAATATTAATCTTACCTCTTCTAAACAATTATTCTTTAATTTGGAAGAATTTACAGCTGATAAACAGAACGTTATGTTTATGATACTGATATATTCTTGAACTACTTGATGAAACAAAGTATTGAGAGATGCAGTGTGTAAAAGCTTAAGTGACAGTGATCAGAAATTGGAAGGCAGACACTCCACTTCGTAAACCTTGTGGCTTTGTAAACCTTGTGGCTTGAGATATCTTCCAGTTCAGGATAAGTTAACAGATCTGATTGTGCCAATATAATTGCACCAATAACACAGCAACAGGAAAATTCTTGGGGATTGTCAGATGTTTGCATAGACCAAATTGCCCATCTGGTTGTCATCCCAGTCTAATTTAGTTCTTCTACTTCTTATTTGTCGTCTTTGCTTTTACGTGCAGGAGAAACCATCACAAATCTGTTTTTTACTGAAAATTGCTAACTTTCTGGAAAGCTTCATTTGATTTCTAATCTTACGTTTCTGTTCCAGAAAAGTTTAAAAATATTTTGTCTTGAATAGAATTTTTATCAGTGGGAAAGTACTCATGTTAGTTCACCAGGCATTTATTGTTGGAGTCAACACTGCTTGTTTTTTCTTATTATTACTATTTTTTTAAAGACTTTTCTTTTGCTCTTGGAGATCTGTGGGTTTTACTTATTGCTTCTGGCTCAAGCTTGGCCAAGAAAAGACTTTTTATTTCCTAAGAGTTCCTGAGAATAGAAATTCAACTGAAGTATAGGGCCAGAGGTTACTGTTTTGTTACATTCCCACCTTTGCAAACAAATTATTCTCAGAAACAGAGCCTTTGCTTATAAGAAAGCATTCTCCTGTGAGAGAGATGGTTTACTACCATCTGAGTTGAGTTTCCTGCTTTCACAGACTTTTCATGTGACCTCAGGCTAATTGTGGCACTTTCTCACTCACTAAAGAGTGCAACTTATTAAATTCATGCTCTTTGGAGGTGGGGTCTTTGATTGCACAGCACTTGGTCTAGTCATTTTGATTGTAAAGTGTGTGTGTGGTCAGATGACGAGACTGATTTGGTACTACTGGACTCCATAGAAAACAAAAATGCATCTGATCTGGTAGTGACTTCATTTTGCTGGAGTACAATCTCAAAAGATTACATTCCAAATCTGAAGTAAGATAGTGCTGGTGGTTAGGTTATACTCTACTGTACTGCTGCAGGAACCTTTTGTGAGGTGGAGTGTATATTGACAGGGATTATTTGTATGAAGATTAAGTTAAAAAAATGCATTTTAATGGAGTTGCCTCCTGAAGGCATTGTAAGCCTCACAATAAAAACATAAGAACAAAATCCTTGGAATACAAAGCCTTAATCTCAAATCAGTTAAGAAGAAAGTGAAGGGATTGGAGAAGGCCACAAATAAGTGGGCTGCTGGTGGTCATAGTAACGAATAAACCTTTTTAGGGATGAGCTATCAAGAACGTGCAAGTTGCATGTTAGTCCACTACAGAAAAAAAGAAAAAAAAAAAAAGATATTCTTCAGTGGAAATGGTAATGGGTTACTACCCTACTCATCTTGAGTTTCTCAGAGTCATAAAACCCCTCAAGATTATTCTCCTAAAGATGCATAAATAGGAAGAAAGAACATCATAAAACTGTCTGTAAATTGGTAAATCTGCTCATTTCTGTTCACTCTCTTAGGTATTTAAGAAGGCTTACATACCTCGAACTTTGACTGAAGTTAAAAACTATGAAAGAGATGTGGATATAATGATGAAATTGAAAGAGGAGGATATGGCATTGAATGCTCAGCAGGATAACGTGAGTAGACATCCTGAAGCACTGCAAATGAGGGGGAGAGAGTATGAATTCTTCTTACTAAAAGTTCACTACTGTTGTACTTAAATTTGTCTGGTTAGTACTAATGCTTATGTTACTCTCTTTTGAGATACTCGTTTGCTCTAGATACTAGATGTAGAGTCATATTTTGATAACAATTTTATTTCTCTGTCCCTGGATGTAGATACTCTATCAGACTGTGACAGGATTGAAGAAGGATTTGTCTGGTGTTCAGAAGGTGAGAGGACCTTTTGCTATCCTTCTTTTTAATGACTTTAAATGCTTATGAGTGCAGAGAATGCCTCATCTTGCTGTTGATGCCATGGAAGAAACCTGTTGATTGCAAAATGACTGTTTCTGTTTGCTTGGGTCCTGCCCATGTGGGAATAGATCTGGCATCATAGTGTATCCAAATATGGATCGCTTTCCTGTCACCAAATATGATACTGGGTTGCTTGAGGATGAAGTGGTCATCCTTGCTGTCACCATCCTCTTTAAGGGAGTGTGTGGAGGAAGAGGGAAGATGCTTTCAAATGGTGGAAAATGTAATTGATACGAAATGTAACATGACTATAAGTTTTGATATGTTTAGGATATCTGTGCTATAATTACTGTGCAAAGATCCACCCTGCAGTGTAAGACATAAGACTTTGTTTTGCTATAGGTACAGAAATGTCACAATCAGGTACTTTAAAGCATATTGCTCAGGAAGTAGGGTAAAGATCAATCTCTAGCAGTTTATCTCAAGTTGATTACTCATGGCAGAAACCATATTTGGATCCCTTTCCTTCTTTCCCGCCCCCCTCTCCCCCCATTTTGAAACCTTGCATTGTCTAGCAGTTCTCTAGACCCACTTTAAAATGAAAATATAAACATTGGAAGGGATCAGGCTTTGGCACAATCGTCAGTCTGGTTTAAGAGGAAGTGTCTTCTGCAGTGTAGATGCCTGTGTTTCTACCAAAGCCTATTTGGGTGCTCCTAAATAGGTTTTGATACAATCTGAATATAATTTAAAAACTAACTTTCCTCTTTGTTAGCAAATTACTGTTTACCCTGTGTCAGTGGGTTTGGAAGTGCTAATGAAGCTATGCATAAGAGGTTCTATACTGTATATTCTAAATTTCTTAGTTTTAGTTTAGCTCAACCTCTTTTTCATTCTTTTTTTTGAAATTCACTGTCTGCGATAAAGGAGATGACAGAAGTTTGCTCAAGGCTTTCTTTGTAGGAGATTCTGTTCATATATTGTTTTTTTTTTTTTCCCCTTTGTGTTACTGAGTTTGAATTAGAGAGAAATTCTCTATTGGTCTATCTTGCAGATCCCTGCACTTCTTGAAAAAAAGGTAGAGGAATCAGAAACAGGCTCTGATGATGATGGCAGTTCAGAGGACTCTGATTCAGACTGTAAAGAATATGTGCATCCTAAAGATAAACCTGCTGAAGTTGGCATAGATAAAAAGGTAGGCTGGCCAGGGACTCTGTGTGTATGTGGGTTTTTTTGTTGTTGTTTAGTTTTATTTTTTTATTTTTTATCTTTAAACATCTGCCCATGTGACAGAACAAATCCAAACTTAGATTCTTAGGTCACTTCTTGATAGAAGCAAGCCATGGGCTCTTCCTGTTGTGGATAGTGAGAGCAGAGAGTAAATTTCATTATAGATGTTTGTTTTAATGGTATTCTTGTATAGAGGGACATATAACATAGCTCTCTAGCTGAGACAAAGTTAGAATCTGTGAAGGGAAGTCTGAAGCTATGCAAAGCAGAACTTAATGAAGAGCAGGCAGCTCTTCAGTACCTCTGGTTACTTTTTCAGGCTTTGGTCAGCAGATGTGGTCATGACCCTCCCCCCCAACCTTTTGCTCAGGGAGCTGAGGCCACTTACCTGTAAAACTGGAAATCTGGTAACAATGTTTATACCACAGTTGTAGTGGCTTTTGCAGAACCATTAGTGAAGGCTGACTAGCTTTGCTGTGGGAAAGAGCAAATGACATGCTAAGGGGATTATGTGCTTTTTCAGGTTTCTTTTTCCAAACTGCTTAATAGATGTGCCCTGTTTTGTTCAGGCTCCTTTGCAGAATATCACCCATGAGTGAGAGCCCTATGGAAAAGAAGAGTAAAACTTGCTGAGATTATGAGGGTTCAAGATGAGGGGGTTTGCTTGTTAGATGTCATTCCTCACCCCACTCCTTAGAAAGGATAAGAGATAACAGATTCCAAACCTGTTAAAGCAGCACCCTGCTAAACACTTTATTTTATTTTATTTTTGTCTGTAGCTACTGTCTTTCAGATGCAAAGCAGGAAGGTCTAGGTTACTTCTTACTGTTATGAATAGGTTTTCACTTGGACTTTTTGTGTGAATAAGATGAGGTGCTTGGTAATTTACATGTTGAACTGTAGGTTTAAGAACTGATTAGGAATGATTGAGTGGGCTTTTTGGTTTTGTTTGTTTGCTTTTTTTCCTCTATTATATTGACTTTGCATTTTCTGGTTGCCAGATAGGGAAGACGCTACACTCACAAATTATAGTATACTACAGTGTCATAGCACCTTCTCCTGCCAATCTTTTCCCCTCCCCTCTTGCTCCTCCCCCCTTCATCTTGCTAACAACATATTTGATGTGGTGTGTTAATTAACTTCTTAATGCAGCAGTTAAATGTAAGCCAAAGCTGCTTACTCCTTACTCCCTGTCTGTTACAGTGTTGGTATAACTAATCAAGTTAGCTTGCTCAAAATCTCTTGTTCTCACTGGCTTTAAATGACTAGTGTTTAATTCTGTGTAGGAAAGAAAAAAGATGGTTAAAGAAGCCCAAAGAGAGAAGAGAAAAACCAAAATCCCCAAACATGTGAAGAAACGGAAAGAGAAGACTGCAAAAATGAAGAAAGGCAAATAAAATTTGCTTTGGCTTGGGGAAAAGGCTTGGTTGTTGTGGACTACTTACCATCATTTTTTGTTTGTTTTTTAAATTAAAAATCCTCTATTTATATACATACAGTACTAATTGTGAGGATGTTTTTGTTAATGAGATGGTGTAATTGTTTGGACAGCATATTCCTTTTTCTTTCCTGACAGGAAAGAATGATTTTAACACATTTACGTATATTAAAATCCTTTATATATGCAGATTTAAACTGCTATTAAACTTGCATCAGTTTGTTCCTGGGGTCCTACTTCCTGCCTGCTTGCACTATATACATGCTACTTTGGTTTGCTCCAAACTTCTATGCTTTATAGCATAGAAGCAAAATGAGCTAGCTGTCTTCTGCAGGCTACCAGTCATCTGTGGATACCTCTGCCAGCTTTGTCAGGTGTCTGAGTGAAGGCCTGTGACAGGAGCTCTCTGTGGTGTGACTCAGCACACCTATCCATCCTGTGGTAGGTTGCCTCAGCTCTTTGGTACAGAAGGATTGACAGTGTTCTGCTCATAATGAGCTGCTTGGTTTGGGGCAAAGGTGCCATACTTTAGGCAGCCCACCTCTCTTGGCAGCCACTTTGATCTCTAAGGCTGACAGAAACCTTAGGAGAGGTGTCCTCACATTGTAGAACACAGACCACCTTTTTCTGCTGCCAGCAGTCATGGAACTTCCTGTGCCAGCACAGAGAAGGGCTCTGGTTTATGTAAGTGTCTTGATATATTTTTCCACGCTGGAGATGGAGTTGTTGCCCTGGGGATTATGCTTAGGGGGCATACAATGTCTGATTACAGAGGACAGCCTTTATCCATCAGCTAATCGGTACTACCATGATGGGCTGGCCAGGGGCAGTTTGAAGCTTCCTTCTCTCTACTCACCTCCCACACCCAAAATAGGCTGCAGGCTGGTCATGGGCAGTTGCCTCTGGCAGAGATAGAGATGTTGATGGCCAGCTGCGTATGTGGTTGCTGCACTGATTATGTTCTTCAAGGTAAAATGGTCTTACTGCAGTTTGATCTCCCTAGCCTTTTTGGTGCCTCTGCCTTGGAAAACTTTGGTAAGAGAGGAACTGGCTAACACTTCTGAACTCCCCTCCTTCCTTTCATCCCCTTTCATCTTATCCATGCAGAGATTGACCAGCACTCTTGCATTCAGTATGTATGTAAGTGGACACAGCACTGCTGAAGCCCGTAGGGAGGCAAGATGAGTATTGCCTCAGCAACTGTGGATGTCTTTTTTTTCAGACACAGAGTAGAAATACCTGTGCATTTTGGAAAATGGCACTACGTGGTGCAGGAAAGGAGGCTGCCTCTACCCTCTTGGTAGGAGGGGTTAGGGACAGGTAAGGTTTATGTGCTGAGGGAAGGGAGTACTGTTGGCCATTCATTTAATAGCCAGGGCTGATGTGCTGCCAGCTGTATGAACGTAGGCTCTTTACCGCTTTTGCCTGCTGCTATGGGAATTTGCATTTTGCCAGAACTGGGCAAAGGTGACCTGGAGTGCCACGGGGGATGGCTGCCTTGAATCTTTGGGCCATGCTGGAGAAGTTGGTGTTGAACCTGCCCAGGTGTCCTGTATCTTAGTCAACCAACCAAAGACAGGCTTAAATGTGAACTTGGTCCCTGCTAAACTCCCTGTGAGCGTTTTAATTGCCCAAATTGGGCTGTGATGCAGGAGAGCAGGGGAGATGGTGTCCAAAGTGGATGTCCTCCAGAAAAAAACAGGATGCTGAATTGTCAGCATTTCAGCTAAAACCTGAGGGTAACTGAAACAATAAAGACACTGTACACTTTGCTACTGTATTGCATTATGATATTGATTCTTCCCTGCTGACTGACAAAGCTATGATGTATGCATTAGTGATACCATTTGTGGCATGAAGGTGTATGCAACCAAGTGCGTGCCCCGGGGCTGGGGGAGGAGGAGGAAGGGATGGTGGTAGTAGAAATGTAGCCCATCTGTTGCCTTGCTCCAGCAAGAGGTTGTGCACTGAGCAAACTCTCAGGGGTATTGATGAAGAGGACTAAGCCTTCATAAGGTATCACTAAGAAACTGTGCATGCTTTGACTTAAAGCAGGCTGAGAGTGGACTCTTCCGTATGAAAACCGGTTCCTGGCTAATCAGGAACCAGTTAGTTAGGGGCTGCCAGGCACAAGAGGCAACATTTTCATTGCAGGTGATTGTTCTGAAGATGTAGGATAGCTACTAGTTTTTAGCGTGGGACCTGGAAGCCCCAGGCCCAATGCATGTGTCCTAGTAGATGTTTTTGCTTCCTTTACTTAAGGAGGCAATTCAGGTCATGGCAGCCTCCTTTTTGTAGTCTAGTGCTTGAGGGGAGAGAGAACATCCCAGCTCACATAACCCTGTCTTTTCTCTAGACTGCACCACAACTTAATCAAGTTTGCCTAGTCTAGCAATTGTGTTCCATAAAGATGGTCCTGAATCAGTCATTTAGGATTCAAGCCTTGCTTGCAGCAATGCACAGCAGGGCTATTTGGCAGGCTGTGCAAAGCATGGGCTGACTATCTGCCTCAGATGTTTTTTCTATAGCATGTTGACATAGCCGAGGTGTTCACACAGCACCTGAGGTGCAGCATGCCAGAAAAGCCTGTGTTGTGATAGTGCGAATGGCCAAGAGATAGCTATTGTGGCTTGGTATGTGCTTGTGGAGGTGGTCTGCAAGTGCAGTTCATGTATCCTGGCTGTTGTGGACTGGAGATGTACAAAAACAAGACAGTCCACAGGAACTGGGTGAGCTGGCAGGAGCTCTTTGCTTCAGGACTATGAGATAATCCCTCTTTCTGGTGATCCCTGAAGCAAGAGAGTGGCTATTACCAAATACATTAGTGCCTCTCAGCAGTTATGGCTCTAATCTGGGGCAGGGGCCAGAACTATGTTTGTATCTTGTGTTAAAGGAAAAAATCTCAAAGTAGCATAAATACTTAGTTATGCTCTGTTGACATCAGTGTATGGTGATATAAAGTTTTTTTCCCCATAGATCAGGGTCTGGAAAAAACTTGCTCACTTTACATTTTGCCATAGCTGAATATTTATGGCGTGCCCTGCTGCTGGCATCTCTACTAAGCTATTGGACTTTGCAGAGATGGACTATCGCTAGGGCAGGAGTGCCATTACCTAGTATAAGACAACTTAGGACATGAACAACTCAAGGCAATGCTGCTGCTGCTATGTCTTCCCCTTTCCTTCTCCCACCTGCTTTTCTCACCAGGAGTAGACTTAGTGGCAGGGCTCTGAGGTCTGTTGTGGGCTATTGCAAGTGCCGCAGTTGTGGAACTTGGCTGATAGCAAGCAATACGAGTGGACAGGCTGGAGAGGTTGTTGGCGGGAGGAGAAGAGGTGAGTTGTGGCCTCTGCAATCCTCAGATGGCGCTGAGAAGGGTTAGAGTGATGCAGCTAAATTACGGAGATGTGTTAACTCCCGTAAGCCTGTGAGAATTCCTTTCTGTTGACTCTAGATCTGTCTTTCCTTTGTTCCACTGTTCAGTGGGTGTCTCTGTCAGAATTTATCATCCTGTTTTTTCTTCCCTTTTTGAACAAGAGCATCTCTACAGAGTTAAACTCAGCTGCTTTGCCCCTGTGGCTTTGGGAATGTTTCTGCAAACAAGACTTGCAGACCTATTGTTGACCTGAAATATCTTTTAAGGTACAAATTTTCTGTGTTATTCAAAAATATTTTGGTTTCCCAGTTCTTTTAGGGGAGTAGTATGAATTTATACAACTGTAAAAGTAGTATAGTTAATTATAAGCTGCTTTAATACTCCTTTCTGGTTAAAGTATAAATACTAAACATCTAAAATATCAATTGTGAAATCAAAATCTCTATATAGAATATTTTCAATTGGAAAATAACATTATATTTTAGTTTAAGGAAGAGTAGTAGCCATATCTGGGGAGAGTACAGTGAGTAAGATTCTGATCAGCAGATAAGATTTCAGACTGAAGACAAAAAGCGTTGTGTTTGTCCAAATCTGAAAGCTGGTATTTAGTTGTAGTCAGAACATGGTCCTGCAAAATATGCTCTTATTCCCTGGTCTGGTGCTGTGTACAAGTTGGGGAGGAGATGTTGGCATCACATTTGACACTTCTGAGGTCACTGTCTCAACCTTTGGGTGTCATCAGGAAGGAGTGGAGAATGGGATGGAGGGCAGCATTTACTACTAGGTAGAGCTTTGGGGTGCCTTCATGTCAAGTGCTGTGTGCAGTTCTGGTCTCTACGTAGCGGTGTTAGGAAGGCTACAGAGCTTTCCCAGGAGTGCACGATCAAGGACATGGAACAGCTGCCTTGAGAAGAGGGACTAAAAAGGCTAAGACTCCTTAGTTTGGAAAGGAGAAAGCTAAAGCAGGGGGATACGGCAAAGGCTTGCAAAATCGTGAAGATGGTAACAGGGTGAACACAGAAATGCTCTTCACCAAATGCTGCAATACTGGAGCTAAGGGGGCTGGCTTAAACTTCTGGAGGCCTGGCTTAAAATAAATAAGGGAGAATGCTTTAGACAGTGTGCTACAGTAGGGAATTTCTTGTGATCCATTTGCATTGGTGCAGGTGAGCAAGGGCTGAAAATCTAGCTGCCTAGTTTCAAGTGCTCTTAGTGGTATGGGGTGTTTCTTTGAACAGGCTAACCCTGTGACACAGGTCAGGTGCTTCAAAAAAAAAAAAAAAAAAAAAAGAAAAAAAGAAAAAAAGCACTTTCGGGAATTTGTGGCCAAAAGACTTAATGATATTTGAAAGCTTAAATGTGTGCAAAGAGAATATTTAGAGCTATGCTATCAAAGATAAAAATGTACAAAAGCAGTTGCTGCCATCTTTCAGGAGGTAATGCAGCCCTTATTCACTGAAACTCAGTGGGAAGGATATGAGATGGGAGGCTAGGAGGGAAATACTCTTAGCAGTTATGTTGGTTTTGTTGGAGCTTTTCTGTTTTTTTTTTTGGGGGGGGGGAGGAGGGAGTTATTCATTTGCTGTGTTTTGGTTGTGTGTTTTCCACTGCCCGATATCCTGCAGTGCTTTGCACTCTGAGCAGTTGTCTCATAACTCCAGCTCAGTTCTGAAGTCCGTACCAGTCCAGTATTAATTCATTCCTTCTCCCACACTATAGATTGTTTTATGTAGCAGCAGAAGCCTTAGAAGATGGAGGTTTGTGAATTTGGCTTCCCTGTGATGAAGCAGGTAAAACCAGCTTTGCATGTAAGGATGCGTCTGCTTAGAGGGCTTTTGTTTCTGTGCTGAAATATTTTGACTAAACAATGCAAAGCTAGCTGTGACAGGCCCCTGGTGCCCAGGTGCTTGCTTGCTTTTGGCAGCTGTGCTCAGACAAGAACCACACTTGTAGACCTTTGAGATATAAAACATCTTCTGAAGACTATGTCCTGCAGTTTTTTATACAAACAGCTGTGAGAACAATGTTCTATGAGTGCAAAACCAAGAAATTGATTTCATTATTTTTTCTTTTTGTTCTGTAGTTGCATCTCCTACTCTACTTGCTATTTTTACCTGCAAAATTGTACAGCAAGTTTAACTGTGATATTCAGTTGTAAGAAGACGCAGGCACCTTGTCTCTGTGCACTCTTGATCCATAGGATTCTTCCCTACGGTGTGCTTGCAGAATGAGGTAGTATGGAGACAGCAAAGCATGTAGGAGTTTCCTGTCTAGTTACATGGACCTAGCTATTTACATTTCTCTCTGCTCAAAAAATAAAGGAATGAGGAATTGGATCTTCAGTGTGTGAGAGTGGAACTAAAAATGTTTTATCACTTTTAATTAACTCTAAAATAATCAGAGCTTCATAGATACTTTAAAAAGGAAAAGCTAAATGTCGGTTTAACTTTTGGGGGCATTACTGTAAGTCATTATTTTTACAGTAAATTTGCTGCTTCAAAAATACTGCTAGATGTCTATAGCAAAAAGGCTGACCTCTGCCTTAGAGCCTATTTACTTTCCTGATCTTGACGGTCTTATTTTCCTTGTGTTAATTTTCATTTCCTCTAGAGGGAGAAGTTCTTGATCAGACTATGTTGAAAAGTCCAGGGTTTTGGATGGATGGATTGGATGGATTTTTACATAGCACCTAGACTTTTTGTTTCCTTGGATTTGTAGCTCTTGGATGACATTTTTTGCTCCCAGAGGTGACAGGGGTATAATTTGTTCTGGGCCAGGCAGGGGATGCAGCTATGGCATTAATACTAAATTTAGGATGAGGTTCTAGGCAGCATGTAACAACAACCAAAAAGACTTGGTTTTTTAATATATGAAGACTCATGGTGAGAAAAAACAAAGGATCCCATTCTGAGACTGCCCAAATTCACAGACATGAACTGCAGTCTTCTGTGCAATGTAATTGTTGGATAGTAATTATTTTGCCACAAACGTTAGTCCTAAATACAGTCTGAGCAGCTGACAATTACTCTTGCCTTTTTTTTCCCTGTCTTCCCCTTTATAGTTATATATTTTCAAAGCATAGAAATACTAACCTTCTTCCTGACATGCAGCAACCTGCCTCTGAACTCTGGAGCCTGTGCTGGACTGTAAACTCTCCTAAGCAGCAACATGAATGCTAGACCTAGCCTACAGCACTAGATTTAAGACAGTCTTTTATCTAGCCTAGAGATCCATGTCTGCTTTGGAGTTTGCAGATGACATTAGGCTGGGATTGTAGGGCAGGGCTCACAGACAAGAGTTTTACTTCTCTTTTTGAAAAGACAGCAGGTTATGATAGGTTGCTGCAAAGAAGGATGAAAGATAGGCAGTGATCCCTCTGCTGACATTCGTGCAGAGGGGTTGGCATTAAGGCCAGGGATGGGAATATGAGGACAGGAAAGCTTGATTCACAGCTTCTGCTGGCACCAGGAGATTTAGCTTTTCACCACTTTGCCTAACCTGAGTCCTGATCTATGAAGGTTCACATGAACCCCACACCCTAGACTGTGGCCTTCCTCTCTTAGACTCAGCCTGAGCTGATTCTTTGTAGCAACTCCTGCCCTTCCTCATCAGGTCCAGGGCCAAGTCTAACTCTTCAGCTCATTCTGCCCTGCATGCCAACCCCTAACTCCAGCCTTACCCTGAAGCACAAAGGTCCTGCATTCTCCAGGTAATCCTGGGCTGTAACCAGCATTTGCTGTCGTTCCAGTCCTGTGGCACCTAAATGAGTAAGAAATAAACTTCAGTCTTCAGCCTCTAATCTAAAATTGTGATCAGACTCAACCAAACAACTCCTTTCTGTCCTGCACCAAAGTTTGTCTAGTTGGTGTTGTCCAGAATCAGCCTAGTCTGGTAGTACCTACAGGGTCCAGAAATGAAATTACCTTCTCAGCCCTCTCTATCCCTAGCTGCGTGCTGTGGCTTGCCTGAAAGAATGGATGGGACTTGGGATGGGCAGCACTACAGTGTCTGTGGAACTGAGAGACCTAAGGTAAGCAGAACTGAGTGGCCTTGATAACTCTTGAGTAGGCTAGGGCTCAGGAGAGGAGGGTTTCACTTGCTGGATCCTCTAAAGGTATGTGCAGAAATGATGGTTAATTCTGGGTTGGGAGATGTTGCAAATCTGTTACCAACAACATGGTTAAGAATCTTGACAGAAAGTCTGAAAAGTTTTAATTTCTCTCTGGATTCTTCAGCATGAGGACTGGTGCTCACAAGGTATATAAGTTTATAAAAGTCATCATATTAATATTGGCATTAGCCTATAAAGAGTCAAAGTAGGTTGGAGTCAAGGTTTAGAGAAGAAGGTTTAGAGAAGCAGGCTTCTTACTAGAGCTGGTAAGAACTGAGTGTTGAGGTGAGGTCAGATGGTTGGAGTTGTTTGTGGTAAGGTTTGCCCTGAGATCGTAAGAGAGCTAGTTTTGGCCTGCATATTACAGTTGGAGTTTAGGATATCCAGAACTTGAAGAGTAATTAGGAAAAAATTACTTAATTTGTGTGCTTGAGATGAGATGTTACTTTTGATGCTCTTCTGATGAGGAGAGAAATTTGAGGGATTGTTTGTCCTTTTCAAACTTGTTCTGCAGTCCTTTGACATACATGAATTTGCACAGTATGAGTTTGCATGTGTTGCAAAGTATGTCTGTCTTTGGTCTACAAACTGGGCTTTACACCCCTATATTTAAGAACTGCCACTATACATGGTAGACCTCAGAAGTGATAAATATTTGGGCCCTCATGGACATGCAAGGATATAATATCATATTGCATGAAACACTTTATAGAACTCACTTTTCCATGTTTGCATGTTAGAAGTGGTTCTTCTGTGGGTAGGGTGATAACCTGAGTGAGGAACAATGGTCTGGAGAAAAGAAGCTAGATGGGAAACAGCAATTGAAGAGGAGGAGGAGGAGGGCTTGTTTTGCAGCACCTTTTGTACCAGTGCTTGCTTGCTCCAGATGCTGTCATCCATCCATCTCACGTGTTCTTAAGTACTTGCCAGCTCTGCTTCCCTTGCATCTTGCCCTCAGCTCCTCACCTTCACAGTGGACTGAACACCAGCTATATGTGAGGCAAAAGAAAGAACCAGCAGGGAGACCCAGAGACTTTTCAGGGCAGTTTTGTCTTATTTGAAATGTCACTCCCTGTGGCATGATTGAGGTGGCAGATTGGTGATGATTTGCCTCCATAACATCAGGAGAATCAGTGTACAGTACAGGCAGTGGATTTATTGTTTGGAGTGAGTAGGGACAAGACTAAGGGCTTAATCCTGCGAAGACTCAACTCCCAGTACAGTTGATGAGAGTTAAGAGCCAGGCTGGCTGAAAGGGGCAGCTGAAACATTGAAAGCTGAGTAAGGGAGATAGGAACATGGTTTCTTGAACATGTCATATTACTTTGTTTCAGCATATTAGTATCAACACAGCAGGAGAAAACCAATGATTCTTTCAAAGTCATTTTAAAGGCCTTAGAGGAATCATTCAGAACAGTCATTTGTGTGTGTGGTTTGGGAGTTTTTACATTTTTTCATTTTCTTGTTTCCTGAGCTTGCAGTAAGCTGGAAGTGGTGGAGTGGAAAGGGCTGAAAAGGAAGAAAATACCATATTGGTAAGGACCTTTTTCTGGTGATTCAAACTGCTTACATTAAAGTAGACTTCAGCATTATACACATGACAGATGGTGAGAGAAAAATCCAATTCCCATCTTTCCTCAAAGTAGACCAAGCTCCACTTCTGCAATAGAAGTATTTATCTAAAAAGCAAAACCAGACAAAATTGGTTATTGGTAAAGAGCCACAAAAGTGTTTGATCTTGACTTCAGCATTGGCTTTCCTAGTATTTCGACAAATTTAAAATTTTGCCAAAATACTGGCAAGTGCTTGTCAAACATATTTTATGGACTTGTACTCCTCTTCCATGGACAAGCCAGGAACTCCGCTTAATCTTTTCTATTTGTAGAAAACCAGTGACACTTTGCAGAGATGCACATAGGTGCTACTGCTAAGTGATTTCCACTCAAGTAGAAATGAGATGTCAGGTTTCTGCAACCTGCCAGATTCTTATGTGGAAAGTCCATCACACTAAGTCCCTTGTGACTACCTATGTATTAAAAACAACACATCTAATTCTGCATTAGATTAACAATATCAAAGTACTACTTGCATTTGAAACCTGTTTAATATGTACGTTTTATTGACAGTTTGTGATCCTGGGTGGTGTGGTGGTGGTCTGTTTTGGAGTGACTGGGATGCTGGAAGTGTTAGGAAGCTGAGAGTAATTAAATGAGGTTGGTGGCAAGGCTTATATGAAAACAAAGTGTATTTTAATCAGGTCTTGAAAATAGGTGTTATTGGTACTGACAGTCAAGCAGCCAAGAGACACTGAGATTCCCTGGTTTATACAGAAAGGGAAAAGGACAACTGAGAGAAAATCAGATGATGACAATTGGAATCCTTCAACATAAGGTGCAGATAGCACAGGAGACACTGACAGCTCTATGCAATCTGCCATGCGTGCCTTTAGGGTGTTAGGTAAAAGTGCATAATAAACTTGAGCCAGCTCTTTACTATTGCTTTTTGCCATCTCATAGTTAAATTAGGACTGAAGAGATGCAGGATCCCTGACCAACTCAGCTGCTCTAGTAAAAGCCTCGAGCAATCGATCTCTTCTGGAAGTTCACTTCATACCTAAGGGGCACTAGAGGCAAAAGGTACAAACTCTTTGGTGGGAAAGAAACTAATAGCAGGCACATCAAAATTGTAGCTTGTGAGTTGTGATTTTACTATATTGCAGACAGCAACTTTGCTGATTAACAGGGTTTCTCCAAGGTGTGTTTGGACAGTCTGATACACTACTAATCTATACTGTAAAGCACTTCAGGGTAGCAGTAACCTTGCATCATTAATTGAGCGACTCCCAAAGCTCTGAATCTGGTGGCATTCACCAAGCTGCACAACACAATGGTGATAGAGCTACTTGTGCTTTGGATGTGTTTGTGATGCCCTTCAGCATCTTGTTGCACATCATAAAATAAATTTTGAAACTGGGCTTCCTTGGTAATTTCCTTCTTTGCCTTTAATTAATGTATAAACTTGGTATCCAGGAAACATAAGTTTGATAGCTCTAGTTTGAGTAAAGAGCACTGATTGCCCAACCACGTTTGTGCAGTTTTAGCAGCTGGATGATTTGGTGAGGGACCACAGTGCTATATACCTGTTCGAAAGAAAAAAGCTGCAGGGCTTTTCCAGCCGTTGTCAATGGCAAGACTCAAAAGCTGAATGAAGCAAATGGCTAAATGGGCATGGATAGGAGCAGCAGCATGGTATGGGGCTACTAGCACATTTAAGGTATAGACTGCTTGTAGGCCCAGTTTGGTAACTGTCAGCATTTGTGAGAGAAATGAATTTAAAGGAAAGATTTAAAGGAGTATTGGAGGTGTTGACATCTAGAATCTTTCTGATTTGTAAGAGGAGAACTGGAGACTCCTATGGGTAGGAGATGGACAGAAGTGAAGGCAGTGCTTCCTCTGCTATTTCAAAATAGGGATTCTTCCACATCACACTTGCAAGTTACAGTGAAACCCTTACTAATGCTACAGGCCAAACTTTGTTCTCAGCTACACCCATGCAACCTTACTGAAGTCAGCACTTGTCTGTTTTGCAACCATTGCATGATGCAATAACTTGAGGGCTACATACTGTAAAGGTTTAAGACCTGCTTGCATTCCCAGTGCTGTGACAGCACTGACATGAAATTGTTACCTGAGTAATTGCTGAAGCATAACTGAGATCAGTGGCGTTGCACAGTTGTAACTGACTGCACTGGTCCAGAAACCCTGATACAGTATCTGCGAGTTCATTGGGATCCAGAACAGACTGGCGCAGTCTCTCCCACCTGTTGGAATGCCACTTTCCCACATCAGACACTCCCTGAAATAATTATATCCTTTTTAGACTCACCCTTGAGCAATTATTCATCTAAGCCCTGCCTCAAACTGACATCACTGGAAAGTCCAATAAAAATACAGCAAGCTTTCAAACCATACCAGGAAAGCAAAATACTGTATTATTATTACTTCAGTGCAGCTGTTGCTGCTAATTTTCTTAACCTTATCTCATAATAAGAAGAGTTTGAATTTCCTCCCAACAAATGGCCTTCAGGGTCAGCAGAGTCCTTGTTTCTTCAATAATGTGCAAGTGTCAAAGGGCTTTGCAGCAGTTCCTCTCTTTTTCTTAACAACTTTGTTGTCCTAAATGTCATCTTTTGGAAGGCCTGATATTATTCTTTTTATAACAATGGCTGATATTTTGAGGTAAAAGATGTATAAGTCAGGAATTCTCATTCTGTCTCTCTCCACCCCCCTTTTGTATATCTGTGTCCCTTTTAAAATTTATTTATTTTTAATTATTTTGAAATTGGTCACCTTTTGAGGAGCATAAAGGTATATTCAGAACATACATTGGCTCAGGAAGAGATAAGCAATGTGAGCTTGCTTTACCTTTAAAAAAAAAAAAAAGTGAAATTCCATGAATTGGGTCTTCTACAAGGAAATTGAAACTTGTGCAATTCTTTGTTGTAGGTAAAGCTGAAAAGTTGGACCTGAATCAGTGCACATAGTTGGGTTTTTTTTTTGTTTTCTTTCTTTTTTTTTTCTCACTCTGGTCCTGTCTGAACTGGCATACAGCTCATCAGATGACATCAGTGTTCTGCGGGTTGTTATTTTTCTAAGGGGGGGGCTCTTCTTGGTTTGCACGGGATCGGTGCTGCAGAAAAGAACTTTCTGAACAAATAATCAGTAAGGAAACTACTTGCAAAAAAAGTCAAGGAAATTATTTGGAATACTTTACAGGGAAAGAGTCCTGTTCTGTAACACCTGATGATGGAAGCGTGAGGCTTTGCAATTGTAAACATAATTTCTTTCCACCCTGGTTGGCAATCGTATTCATTTTTTGGGTGTAACCCTTTCATGTACACAGCTGCACTCCCCATTCCCATAGCTAGGCATGACGGGTAAACCTTTTGATCTTGCATTCTAGCCTTTGCTTGCTTACCTTGTGTTTATTACAACTTTTTAAACTCCTCCGGACCAGGGTGTGATGGATGATCCTTGAGGAGCTGCCCTCTAGATCTCTGTGATTATACTGGGTTGATGGTTTCTTCCTGACAGGTGCAGGCAAGCTGATTTAAAAACAACAAAAAAAAAAAATCATTTTAGTAAAGTGAAACTTACTTGCTGTGAATTTTTTCCTCTGCTGTCATACGAAGGCCTGGAGAGCAGAGGCTTTACTTGACTTCCAAAGCAGTGACTTCCATTTCTGCCTCAGGCACAATAATCGCTTTCAGTCACAGGTTCCCTGTTTCATACTTGCTCGTGTCATCTGCTACCAGCAATGGCTGTTCCTCCAGAAGCTGAGCGCACAAGCCATGGGAGAGTGTTTCAGGTCTCAGGAACATAGCTTTGCCTTTTGGGTTTCTTCTGTTTTGTTTTTTCTGTGGTACTGATCCACAAGCCGCTGAAGTCAAGGGATTTCTCCCACAGTTTGCAGCAGGCTCTGTGGGAAGTGTTAGGCTAAATGCTGAACTCCTTGCACACTAAAAGCTCCTGTTGACATAAATCTCCACAGCACAGTAAATGTCTCGACTATTCAGAGAAAAAAAGCCGCCAGCTTTCCTAGCAGCTCCGCTTCCCTGAATTACTGTACAATTTGCAAGTGCCCTGCACATTTGCAGAATGCCATAGAGTTCAAAAAAAAGTCTCACTTTTTCTCTGCTCTAAATATTAAAAAAAACAAAAAACAACAACAACAACAAAAAACAGTTACAGACTTCAGACTCCTTGCAAATCATTATTGTATTGTCTTGCTGTTTTGGAGATTGCATACCATAACTGTGATCGGCCAGAGCAGAGACACTTGAGAGAGATAAAACGTCATTCTGCATTCCCCACGGTTCCATAGTAAAGAAATCTTTTAATTTCTGAAGTGCTGCACAATTTATTTATTTATTTATTTTTTAATCAGCGAGGGAAACACGAAAGTAGCAGTACATAAGATACACAGTTCTTTGATATCGGGGAAAGCCAAGTGACTTTCCTATTAGTTTCTGTGCACGTGCGTTGGCAAAACTTTGGTTGTCTGTGGTAAAGTAACAGAAGGCCATCATCTGCATATGTCATTTGTGAAGCAATACGAAAAGGCCCATTTCTTTTTAAAATATATTGCCTTAGATATTTGCACAATTCAGAGAATGATGCTTTTTGTATTTTGGGGTATGCACAGAAATAGCTTTTAGCTGATCCTTTACAGTGAAAGAAGATGGCACACAAAGTACGTGTGTCAGCTCAGCCATTTTTTAATCTCTTTGCTGTGGTTTGTCCGCACTCAGCAGCTTTTTTTTTTTTTTTTTTTTTTTTTTTTTCTTCTCTTCTCTCCTGGCTGCAACAGAAGCCAGCACAGTGCTTCAGGCAAAGGCGTCACCCAAGCTACCTTAATTGATGAAACTAAAGTTGCTTCCTGAGCATTACATTACTTGTCTTGTACGTTGGATAAGCTGTGGCCAATGTGGACGTCTGTAAGTGATTTAGTGTGTTCTGAACTGCGGATGCTTCATGAACAGCATCTGATCTGGAACAACCACTGTGAGCTGTCACCACTGAAAGTGAGAGAAGGGAGAGATTAAAGCCAGCTGAAGACATAGATTATGTTTTATAGTAATTCTTGTTTGTTTTTTTTTCCTAATTTCTTCTTTTATTAAAAGATGGAAGGCTCTAACTCTCCAAAACATTTGAGCTCCAGTCTTTCCTGGTGTTTTTTTTCCTAGTCATAAGTTACTGGGAGATGACATGAAGAATCATGTAGAGCTGCCTGTTTTGAAGCCTAAAAAAGGAATTTCAGAATATACTTACAAAAAAAACCCTATTCTCTTGAGAGCTCTTGCCTGGATTAAGTTGGGAAATACATTCTGACATCACTTCATGCAGAAGTCCTTCATGGTCTTGGGTACATGTGAAACCCCGCAGAGGCAAGCTGAGAAATGGTGATCTTAAGAGTAGGAATGCCATCTCCTTTTCCCCCTTACTTTCTCACAATTATCTGAAATGCATTGACTGCATATCTAACAGGTTTAAAGCAATGTAATACCTGTTGGCAGTGGAGTGTGTGTGCCTGTGCAGACATGTGTTAAATAAATAAATAAAATTTAAAAAAAATCTATATTACCAAGTTTCCCAAAAGTGTTATTTAAATAGTAATATTGCCCATGACTCATGTTGTCTTTTCACAGAGAGATACTGGCAGTCGTATTTGACTGTAGGTATTAATGCAGGATTTAATATGCATTATCTTTACATAGAGATGCACTGATCTTGTCCATGCTAAATTGCAATGAAGCATAAAAAAAATTATCATCAAAGAGATTAGTAGTAAAATGAGGTCAGAGTCAGAAAATGTCACATTTCTTAGTTTTCATGAAAACAGAGGGCATTTTTCCAACTCTTAATTCACAGTAAGAAATAGAGTAACTGTTATTGTGTGTGTTTCGGTGAGAAAGATTGTGTGAAAAAATGGACAATATAAACCTTGCAAGTCTAGTAGGTAGGGCATATTATTCAACTATGAATATTTAGATAATTAAAAATTTTGATTTTTTTTCTAGCTGAAAAAGTGAAGATAATACAAATAATATTAATGCACTTACAAAATTCAACAGTCTTGGCACAATTGTGGAAGTATCCTAAAAGAAAAAAAATGCACACAAATATGCAGCCCCTACAATGACAGTCTCAGCCTTTTTGAAAGCAAGTAGTAGATGCATTTCTTAGTTATTTCAGGTGTAAATTTAAGCCCTGGAAGGCCTGGAAGGAATATCTTTCTTAACATGGACAGCTACTCCACAGTAATAGTTCTGACCTGCCAATAAATATGTGTAGGCATGCACTTAATGTTAAGGTGTATATTTACAAGTTAAATGCCTCTGTGGGAACTCTGCTTGCCTTTTACGTATCTATTGAACGTGAACGTATATCTGGTCTCTCCTAAATCTGACAAACTTCCAATGATACAAGAGCCTCTCTCCCATAGATAGATGCTGTGCAGCTGCTGAGTGCTCTAATCCTTGTTACAAGAAGGTCATTTCTCATACAAGCACTGAAATGTTTTATCTGTGGTTCTGTGTCTGGCACAATTTTGTAGTTACTGTTAAGGGTCGAACAGCAAGTTTTTTTGGAAGGTTTAGTGCCAGACACATTCTTTATTCCCAGCACAAACTAAAGTCACAAAGCAGCACTTAGTCAACCGAGCCAACAAAGATTAAATATCCTCAGTAAATGAGGGAGAGAGAAGGAAGGAAGAGAAAGAAGGAAACTAGAGATAAGGTGGAAAAGGAATGGTATAGAGGGAAAAGTAGACAGCGATGAGAGACAGGGCAGTAAAATCATCCTTTGTTCAGATGTGGAATCGCGAGGTTTCGCATGCGTGGCAAGTTGGGAGAAGGTGGGCGCAGGTGAGCCCACGGCCTCTGCGGCAGGGACGGCAAAGGGAAGGAGGGTGGGAGAGGACCTGCTCCTTCTCCTGAAGGAAAGCGCTCCATGCCTCCTGCCCACCCATGGCGAGGATGAACGCCAGGCCTCTGTTGGGAAAGGACCCTGGTGCCCCAGGCCAAATAGCGCTCTGCTTAGCTTTTTGATGTCTGCTGTCTGGGAAAGGGATGGCATCTAGGCATGGGATGCTATAACTAGACCTTACTGATTAGTAATGACGATGAAGAGTTGGACCAGACTTAATTTCAGCTACAGGGAAACAGTGCTCACCGATGATGAGCTCAGTACCAGCAAATGTGTTAGGCATTTTAACCACTGTACTGGTGGAAGAATGAATCCTCCAGGATCAGTGCTTGGACTTCTGTGAAAAGCCTCATTGAAGTGGGAGTTGATGTGTGTGTGTGGCCACAGGTTTGCTTTCTAACACTGAGGTCAGCACTGTGGTGGAGTTAACACTGAGATTTATAGGAACTCCGGTAGACCTGTTGTCCCCTATGTCCATCATGGCCATAATCACCCACATAGTGTAATTGCCTAAAGCAGTGAAGTTGGTTGAAGGGAGGTTTAATGCTGTAGTAATTAAAGAATTATTGAAAAAATAAGAAGCCTTCGCTGATTGTAATGAGAGAAGTCATCCCTTGGGGAAGCTAAAATGAATGCAGGAGTGTGGCTTTGGAGGGAGATCATCAGTGGAGTCTCACGTGAGTCTGCTGTTCAAGATATCCAGAAATAATCTGGAAGAAGGTGAATAGTGAGGTGAGAAAATCTGTGGGAGGTGGTTAGCTGTCAGAATGAGGAGGTTGGCGGTCGATTGTGAAGGACTGCAGAAGGACTCTGTGACACTGACTGGATGAGGAAATAGCAGATAAAATATGGCAAAAATAAGTGCAAGGTGATGCACCTGATGCGGAAGTGCAAAACAATCTCAATTTTATTAATAGTGAGAGGGGTCCCAAGCTGGTGGTTGTCACACAAGAATGAAGTTTGGGATTATAGCACAGCTGTGAAAATATGCTTCAGCTTCAGTTGAAAAACAAACAAATAAAATGCAAGAAATGTTTGGAAAAGCAATGGAGAACAGAGAGGAAGATGTCAACATGTCATATGTCTATGGTGCTTGCATGCTATGAATACTGGGTACAAGTCTGGTCTTTCTACCTCAGAAAGAGTTTTAAAACTGAAAAAAGTACAGAGGGATGTATCTAGGGTGATCAAGAATACAGAAGAGTCACCCTGTGAGAAATGCTTGAATGGCCTAGAGTGTATCATCCTGAAAAAGAGGGATCAGACAGCAGTTTACAAAGTTATGAAAAGAAAGGAGAAAGTGGATAAGGAATGATGGTTGCCTTCTTTTCTAGTAAAAGGCCAGGTTTACAAAATGCTGATGGAGATGCATATTCACAGTATGCCCATTTTAGATACTTAATGTGGAAAAGGATTGAATAATTTAATTAAAGGGAAATCCATTGCATCTAATTCAAAACACTCCTGTGATGAAGTGTCTAACCCAAAGTTCAGTGGGCTCCTGAGAGATTTGGGGAAGTATTGCTCTATACTTGCCGTGCACTTATGCAGTTCTCTAGGTATGTGCTACTTGGCTACTTGATGGAGTTTGGATACTGAACTTGACAGACCAGCCTTGTGTTTCTTATTAGATAAGCTTGTTCCTGTTCATAGCCCCTGACATTCAGCTTCTCTTATAGCACTGCATCTAGTTTGAGTGTAAGGAAAGGGATTAACCTAAAAAGTGGATTAAGTGTATAAAATTCTGCTCCTAAATCATCCCCTTCCATACCAATTGGCATTGGTGCCCACAGTTTGGACCAGATGGGGTATGCATACCCATGGCCTTTGGAGTCTCAGGAGATGTATATGTGTTGTACCATTTATGATGACTTCTGATTTACAGTATAGTGCTGTATAGTTCAGATGATAATGAGCATTTTGACAGCACTCTTGGGTGTTCTGATGTTGCCCAGGTGAAATGCCATGTCTTCTGCTCTGCCATGGGCAATTCTGTCATTGCCTGCGATGATTCCCCTTGAGCTCCTTTGATTAAGTTGCAAGCTCTATAATGTAATCTGTTGCAAGGAACATCTGCAGAAATGAACTTGGGAGAGTGCAACAATCTGTATCAGAAAAGTCATGTCCTACTGCCCATTCAGGTCATCCATTTCACACTGTCACACTAGTTTGCTGCAGAAGCAGAGGGTACTGTGGGCAGCATGATTTGAGAAGAAGAGTCATTTGAAAAGAATTTCTAACTTCTCACTTAAAATATGCTTCTTTCTCTGAAGATTATACCAGTGTAGAGGGGAGCAAACAACTAGACAGGCTTCTGTGTATGCTTCATCCACACAATATATACATCACTGCTAGAGTCTACTGCTAACACCTCTGACAGTAATGAGACAGGAAGGAGGGGAGCACATTTGTGTAGTACACTGCTGCTTGTGCTGTTTTATCAGGCATTCTCCACAAGACTCTGTAACCACAACTGCCTGATCTGCTTCATGTCAGTGACTGCAGAAATTTCTACATTGCAGAAATTAAGAAGAAGACACTGCAAGGGGCACTCCTTCATTTGTAATTTTGTAGTACTATTTCTTGCATTGCAGTGAAGTCCTTTGAGCAAGCTTGAGACCCCTTTTGGCTGTACATCAGCTTGATGAGAGGCAGCCTTTTCCCAGAAGAGTGTATAAGCTTAGTAGATTTGATAACCAAAAGCCAGGGGAAAGGAGGAAATATTATCACTATCATATGCTGCTGTGCAAGATTACACTGCAGTTCAGCTGGGAGTTAAAAAGACGAAGCACTTTATGGAAGAATTGCTCAGCATCTTCTAGGACTAAGTTTCCAGATAAGAAAACTTGTGAAATAAATAGATGTTTGCACCTGCTGCACTGCAACTGGGAACTGCCGCTTGTCTTTTTACTCCAATGGGAAAAGGAGGTAAGAAAGGCAAGTAGGACAAGGCTTGTGAAAGCATTATTTGTAATGACTGATTTTACACACAGCCGTGGTGGTGGATCACAGTCTTGCGCCTTATAGCAGAATGGATTGGACTCTCCGGACATCAGCCAGAAACGCAGTCCTTCTCTGACCATTCCTGAGCTGGCAGATAGCGTTGTTTTTACTGGCACCATCCAACCACATAACAGGTCAGAACTAGTTTTGAAAAGCATATACATATATATGTATACCCACACACATATACCCTGTGTGTATATATTTATGTGTATATATATACGTACACAATGTGTGTGTGTATATATATATATATATATATTAATATACGAAATTTAATATACCAGTGAATAATATCTGCAGCAGAAATATAGCTGGGCTACTTAACAAGGAAATCCTAACAAGCATTACAATGACTGCATAGGTTTTTCCTCCTTCGCTCTTTCACCTGCTATCATCTGTTTCACTTGTAATTTATACAGGTAAGGGACAATGTCTAGCTTACTCTTGTCTTTTTTTTCTGCAATATAAAAAATTATTTGGTACTTACTATCAGTATCATTTATTTTAATAGTATTGTCTTTACAGGCAAAATACACAGTAATAAAAAGTCATAGATACTAGAACTACAAACATGTTTTGGCCCGTTCCTCAGCTGTTATAAATTATTCTTATATGCACTGAAATTGCCTGATAAAGTACTGCCCTATTGCATACTTAAGCGGAAATCTGAAGTGATGTTAATAAATGTACGACCAAGAAAGAGGTTTCATAAAGTAGTTTGAATAAAAAGCTTTCAGTAGAGGTTATCCAATAAGATGACTTTGAGTTCTGCATTGCCAGACACAGCAAGAACATGATGCCCCCTTTCAGACCTTCTCCTCCCTCAAAGGTCTCCAGGCCAGTGCTGGGGGTGGATGCAACCACCCCTTTCTAGAGTGCAGGTCTCGGCACTGGCCTGGTCAGCTGTCAGGCTGCAGCAATTTCTCAGCCTGCTTACTGTGGGCTAAACCCACTGACAAGACCTGTGTCTGCCACTTAGGTCTTCTGCTGCTATGGTATGGAACTGAAAGGCATGAGGAAAGAGAATTACAGTAACGAATGCTTGTGTTCAGGAGCATATAGCCTTGCAGCCTGAAGATTGTGTTAAGGTGGATAAAGGTGCAGCATGAGCTAGACAGCAGGAAGCTTTGCTTTCTTCCTACGGCCTTTTGATGGAAAAAGCATGGTCAGAAGTAACACAAGACTGAATGTGCATCATGTCTGGCAGTGATTCTTGAGGATGACACTTTGCATTGACTGGAGATGCCAATAGCCAGTAACATTTTGTATCATTAAATGATACATACGAATCACGTCATTCTACATTGCACTCCTTGCCTTTGGTTAGGGAATAGGAGTTGGTCAGTGAGTCCATATCTTCCTTTTCTTCATGTGGTGTCCTAACGAAATCCCTTGCTTGGTCTGTGAAACAGGCTGCTCCTTTATCTTCTGCATTTTTCTTCACTGGTATGGGAGAGGAATAAGGGAGGGGGCCAAGGCTGGAGAATTAGAGATAAAGCAAGTTTGTTTATGGCTGAGTCAGAGGACAGTCAGATGGAGCGTTTCCCTTGTAACCTACTAGATCCATTAATCACTGGGACTGCAGCTACTCCCACTAATGACCAGAAAGGACCTCCATTTCTCATAACTGTGATGATACCAAATTAGTTCCCTGCAAAAATTCTCTTGTAGCAGGTACAATTATAGTGTTTTAATAGGCGTGCAGGATGTGGAAAGATTTTTAATCATCTTGCATTAGACACAGCATAACCTGAGCAAGAGCAAACACTTCATGTAATTTCAGATTAAATGAAATGATTTTGTATTAGCAGGGATGTAATCAGAGCATCCCTGGACAACATGAGAGATGATCTGATAATGTTAATGCCATATACTAACAGACAGCTTACTGAGCAGCAATCAGTTCAGTATGGCCCCGATAAGATCATGGGTCAAATTTACAAAAACATTTGACTATGTGTGTTCAAATACATGCATGTCAGGGTCCTGTAAATAGCATATTTATGCCTACTTAGAGCAAGAACAAATAATCTTGTGACTGAAAAGTTTTAAGAGGAATGACTTAAGTTCTTTGCTCTGTCAGTCTTTAGGATGCTGAGCAAGTCACAGCCTTTCCCTTTGTGCCTCAGGGCCTTGCCTACAAAATGTGAGATAATTATTCTATGCATAAAATATACTTTTCCCCCCATGTATGCTTTAAAGAAGAGATAAATAAAATTTCCTTGATGAATCACTTATCCTAGCAGCCTGAAGCTCAACACTTTCCCTGATGTTACTATAAATCCTAGTGAAAACAAATAGGAGTTACGCTCCTAACTCACCAACACATCCCTGAAAAGTCTCCTCTTAAACTGATAGCAGTGGCAGATTATTAGTTTAACCTGTGTAAGAATAGGGCAGTGAGGGAAAGTACAGTATAAAGGTCACAAAAACCTAGGTTCTCTATTTTCATCCTTCTGTTCTCAGAGCTACTATTTATGTTAGTCCCGCAGTATCTGAATTTTAGCTGGAGGAGAGGCTGCGCAGCTTGTCACGGGTGCTGTAGTGGCTCTGCTGGTAAAGAGCGCAGTACCTGTCTCCCAAGTACTGCGAGCACTCACTGCCTTTACCGGAGCCCATAGCCTGGTGACATCAGTGCAGCTGATTCCTCTCTGGGTGTGCTCAGCCTCTGCTGTACGTAGTGGCATATTCAGCCACCTATAAAACCAGAGCCACTTTACCTTGCTCGCTGCTGGGTGAAGTGCCCATACCTGCCCGCTCCGCAAGACTGTAGGTAGCAACAGTGAGCGTCAGCAGAGTCCGACCCTCTGTTGCCTTTTTGGCCCGAGTTTCCCCTCCCCTCGGTGGCAATGCACTGTTCCTGTGGGTCCTTAGCTTTCCTCTTTGCCTGCCACGTGCCTGCTGGAGGTAGGCAAGCACTATCGTCGCTTGAGCTATGCTGTTTTGACGTAATGCCTACAACTTGCATGCTGTTCCAAGTGCAGGGTTTTTATTTCACGGAATCATAGACTCAGTAAGGTTGGAAGGGACCTCTGGAGATCATCTAGTCCAACCTCCCCGCTCAGCAGGATCACTGAGGTCATGTTAGACAGGGTTGCATCCAGGCAGGCCTTGAATGTCTCCAGAGAAGGAGACTCCACAGCCTCTCTGGGCAACCTGTTCTAGTGCTCCGTCACTTTTACAGTGAAGAAATTCCTCCTCACGGTCAGGCAGAACTTCCTTTTTTTTAAGTCAGATTGCCTTGTGTGCAGGCTTCTTTATGTCCTCCCCCACCGTAAAGACTGCCTTTCCTCAATCGCTGCAAGTGTGCTGGGTGATTGCAAGCAACTCCACCCGCTCCCAGCACCGTGTTGCCTGGCCACACGGACATGGCTCCTACCCAGCCTCACTGCTGGTTTACACTACCACAGGCCCCTTTTTTGCTTTGTGTTGTCGACCAAATTGCTAAGCCAGGGAGTCATTTTCAGTTTAGAAGGCAGGTGAACGCCGAGGAGCTCAGGGGTGCAAATAGAGAACAGCAAGAGTTTCTGACTCTCTGGTGCAACGCAGCAATAGGCTGGGTGCATAGTTGTTGAGGGAAGAGGGAATTTCCTTGTGTTTGGAATGTGGAAAACTGGCTTGATCCAAGCTGCAGAGCACTCCATTTCCTCGCCCAGCTTGCGCTGTGGGTTATTTTCAGCCTTTATTGTGGTCTTTGTATAATCGTAGTTTGCTAGACTCATAAAAATTATACTTCGTGTTCTCTGTATGGCTAACTACTAATTACCTGCAATCACCACTTACAGAACAAAAACAGGCAGCCATCCAGGCTGCATGTTGCTACCTGTGACGGGGAGTGAATGATTTAAGTTTTATTGATTGCAAGGGGATGGGAGGGTGGAAGCCGCCTGCCTTCCACACCCATTGCCAAGCACTAAGGCAGCCTTGGAGGAGCTGGAAGCTGTGTCAGAGACCAGAAGCAAGCTCTCCTCTTCTCTTCCTCCCCAAAACAAGGGTGTGCCCTGAAAAGAGCTCAGATTCGGTGTGACTTTGAAAAGACTAAATGGGAAATAGCTTGTCCTAGGGGCGGTTGACTTGCGCGTTGATGTGGCTTCGTGTGAAGGATCCAAGCTGTCAGGGTGGCTATGCTCTGAAACTAAACACTGCTGACTGTGCACTTGGTGCTCCTGCTCAACCTGATAGTCCTTCACACCTAAATGTGCAAGTGAAATACTTAAGGACAGCTTCTGTTTCAAGCTAAAGTTTGGAAGTACATAGAGACTTGCAGATGCTGCTTTTAATTTCTTTCTTGAAGTTTGTGCTCTGTCCCCTCAAGTGTCACCTACCAAGGCTCTGGAAGAGCTTCACCAAAAGATGGATTTCTGTGCCATCAACTGTTTGTTTCTGATACTTCAAATTGGTATAGGGAGAAAATGGAAAATTACTCCTTCTCTCTTTTTGAAACACAACCAATTCTTAATTCTTTCATGCACTGTTACAACCATATTCAGCAGGAAATTATCCAAACTTGAATTTCTTTATGAAGCTTATCTCTTTCTGAAGACTGCTGCTGCATGGAGGGAACTGAGTCTGGATGAACAGCAAATATGTGCCAAATCTGGAGTCCCACTGTGTCTTTTTATGTTGAATGTGCTCACCAGACCCTCAACTTCCTTTGCTTCCCACATTCATGTACCTCTGTAGCCTTGCTGTTTCACACGTTGGATTAATGTTAATGTTGCTCCAGGAGTCACATAAATAAAAGAAGTGTGCTGAGGCCAGCATAACCACAACATACATATGCAGAACAGGTAAAAATGCACAATATTTGCAAGCAGCTATCTCTGATATGCAATGGTTAGGTGCAGTGCAACAGATCCATCAGTTGTGCGCAGCCACTGATGTCAACAAATGTAAATGCAAAATGTGTTCGGCTCAGGAGGCAGAGTTGAACATTCATCTGATCTGCTGTGTGGTGGCTTTTAGCCGTGGTGTTTCGCATCCAGGATCACAGGTTGCACAGAGACACAATCTTCCTTGGACCTCCCTGGCAGGCTGCAGAAGTCTGGAGAGTAGGACAGAAGCCTCAGCTTTTCTGGGTGATGCAGGAGGAGGCAGAGGGCCAGATCCTTTCTCCCTTCTCATCCCTTTCTGTTAGCTAGAACTCCACTGAGCTTATTAACTGAGGTTGTTTACATTCCACCTGTTGCATGGGGGACCTTCTTGTATTTCCCAGACATCAAGGGCATGTGTGAAGATGGCAGACACAACCCAAGAGACCATAAATGGATCATCCTATAAGAAAGAGGTAAGTTGTCTTGAGCAGACTGCAACATAGAGATGTAGCAACCTTACAATCCAAAAAGGGATTACTGTGTTAAATTCTTCCACAGGAACAACAAACCTATTTCCCAATAAATTAAACATTTCTCCAGGCTGCATGTTTGTACAAACTGAGGTTATAAGTCACTGATACTAGTTTCTAGACCTTTTATCTCAGGCTCCCTTGGTGCAGCTGTGCAAAAGCCCTAAAAAATAGGCCTGCAATATCTCAATACATTTAAGTCTGTTAGTCTAAGTCCAGATGTAAACATAAGAATACCTAGCTGACACCAGATGTTACCGAATACCTAGCTGACACCAGATGTTACCTAATCTTCTGATAAGCCTTGCAAGGTACCATGAGCATGGAGCAGTACTTCACAGGCTATGAAAGATTAAATTAATTTTGTTTTCTTGTATTAATCAGAAGAGAGTATGTCAAACAATTTAGTCTCCACACCACCCTTGACCCACAAGAGAAGGACTGTGCACCAAAAATGAGCTATTTCCTGCTCATTTAGGAGCTCAGAAGAGGGGGGAGTGTAGTTCCCATTGCACAGGTGCCAAACACAAGGGAGAGTGCTGCTTCTCTAGGTTAGAGCTCTTTTAATGTGGAGGCAGAGGGCCCATGTTGCAGGAGAAACACCTTGAGGATTTCTGGCTTGTGACCATGCCCCATCCTACCTCTCCTCCTTTCAGAAGGGAAGTTTGGCAGATGCTAGTTTTCTGATGTGCCAGGGCTCCCTCGGGACATGATGGCTGGCTGGGATTGCAAGGGGAGGGGAAAAGCACAGTAACTCTCAGTTGATGCAGCTCCACTTCAATGGAGAGTGCTTGAAAAACTCTTAACCACAGATCTGTTATTAGCTGTAGCAAGATAAAGGCATATTTTATGAAAGTAATACATTCCAGTATCATATATGCAAGTCAGCAGAGAAATAGCATGCTTATGAATGCATTGTCTATTTGTTTTATGCATTATTTTACATGCATAGGACCAAATGTTTGTTACTTATGCAACGCGTAATAACAGATCTTGAGATTATAGTGTCTGGCTGAGCACCAATAGTAGAGGTATAATATGCTTTGGTATTTTGCTGTGGTTTTCCCTTTTGTTGAAAAACATTTTTCGTGTTTAGTGAGATGCAAGGTGAGATGCAAATTCTCTGTGTCAATTATTTATCATTCCTGTAGAAGTGTGGTAGCTGTGATGATTTAAGGATAAAAGGGAAGTCTAAAATCTTCTATTGGATCTAGCATGCCTAGAAAAAATAGACCATTTTTCCACCTCAGTATCCCTTTATCAAATCTCTCTTTTCTGCAGCTGAGCTTTAAAAGCTGGCCCAACACAAGATACTATTTCTTCCAACAAGTCTTGTGTTCTTCCAGTTTTTGGACCATGCTGAGGTGCTCTTACACTATTTACTAATGTGGGGGTAGGATGAGGTTAAAGTATGGGCTTTATGGACCCATGATACAAATTGATACTTTGAAATTGACTTCTCCTCTTGAAGATCTTAACTACTGCTGCCATACGGTCATCTGGAATAAAATCAAGATTGCCTGTCTTAGAAAAATTATGCCCTAACTCAGCCACAAAATACAGGTTTGATTCAAGGTTAAATTTACAAAGTGAGATTACATAGTCTGTCCTATGCCAGGAACCAATTAGATTATCAAAACAATTTCTTCTGGCTTTAAAATGTTCATCCCTGTGAAAAATAGCCAGCTGTTTTTGAACTGTGAGTGCATGCAGGATAGAATGTGACTTAGAAAATTACATCTCTGTTACATCCCTTAGAGCCTTCTCATGCAGGCATATACCATTGTTCAGTTGTGCCTGCAGTTTTGCTGAGAGGCAGTGGTTTTCTGACCTCTTAACAGTGTCTGGCAGCTTTTGCTGATGAGAGGAAGGAGCAGAAGAAAGCTCCTTACCTGGTGCAAACTGGGATCCCCGCAGTTGCTGGGCTGGCAGTCACTATCTGGCTTGATGGCCTGCTACCTTGTGTTGATGGCACAAATTGCGTATTTGCAAGGTTTGGGAGCTTCTCCTGGGGTCTTAGCAATGCCAATATAGCTCTACAACTATATTTCACTTGGCAATAGGTCTGCTTTCAGCCATGTGCTTATCTGTGCCTGCATTGCTCCTGAAATTCCGAATTGCCCTGCAAAGCAGTGGGGTTTTTGCTGCCATGTCTCACACCGTACCTCAGCTCCACTGAAGTTTAAATTCTTAGTTTAAGGTCAAACTGCCCTCTGCTAAATGAATATTACATTCATAGGCAATTGAATACTGCATGACCTTTCTGGGAGCAGAGTTCAGCCCTCTGCTTATAGCTGCTAAAGAGAGAGGCAATGTCATAAGGTCAGGGGAGAGATAGTTCTGTGCTCCATTCACGGCAATTCTTTTTTATTTTTGAATCATTTAATAAAAGACATAATACCTTAATTTTTTAACAACAACAAAAAAATCTAGATTAAAAACTTCCAGGAAGAATCATTCTGCTCCTTTCTGATATCTTTGTAAGTCTTGCTCTACATCATGGTTTATCTTAAATGCATCTATCTGCTCAAATCAGCCTCCCTTCCTGCTCTGCTGACTATTTCACACTCCCTTTTCTCCAGATTTTCCTCAGTCTCCACACTGAGTTTGGGTATCTTGTCTTCATCCGCTGTGCCCTGCCTGCATGACCCCCTCCCCCTATATCTCCTGACACATTCCTTCCTTATCTGCCTTTCACACTGCTCCAGACTCCCTCCTGACTATATATCATATACATTTACTGATCCCGACTTTGTGCCTTCTAACAAAACTGGCTTTCATCCTGATAATGAGTTTTATGACCTTCCTCCCTTAAAAAAAAAAAAATCTTCTGTATACATGTGAACCCTTTAAACAGTAACATTGGAAATATTTCTCCATCATTCTCCATATTTGTATCTGTTTGCAATGTGATCAATGGCTGTTAGGTGTTTTATGCCCTTCTGAATCTGTTCTAGCTGTGTTTTGACTACACTAGGGTGACCTTCAGGCAAAGACTACATTGTGCTTGTTTATAACAGCACTAAATACACTGTTGGTGCTCAACATACAAGAACCTTATGAATCAGTAGAAAGCATTCTTGTTTGAAATTACTTTTATATGAGGAAGCAACTTAAGAAAAATCTGTGGGTGAGAATTTGGTCCCCCTAAATTCAATGCGAATTCTGCCAAAAGGGATTTTAGAGCACTGTCCTACAATTATTGTTCCCTTGTAGGCTTACATTTTTAGTATGCCATGTCTTTCTTTTATATAGACTATTTGATCTGTATAAAAGTTCCCTTACTTTCTTAAATATTGCAGATTTGAATGACTTTTTAGTTTGTAGATTTGTGAATATTTAGCTCTCCCTTTTGCCTAAATGATGTAACCTCACTTAAGCTTAAATTTTTTTCCAAAAGTGTCACATGGGGCAACATCTACTCGTTTAGGGGAGATACTCAGCTTCAGGGAAAACAGATTCTGAAACGGGCTGAATGCATGCTGCCATAATGCGTATGCCTACATAGGTTATGTTGTGGCAAACTTTAGAAACCCTAGTGTTTATCAATGTGAGAGGTCCCACCTCAAATATGATTAAAGCAAAGCTCAGGTCATAAATTGGTTGGCATCCCAAGTCAAGCTGGTGTTTCCTGAGGATGAAGATTATCTTCTTCTTTTACTGCTAGTGCTTTGAACTTCCTGTGGTCAGGGAATCCTCGTCTTTTAAACTAGAATAACAATTATGGAACTATCCCTATTCTTCTGGCCAGAGTTCATGTCTAATTAACTTTAACAGGAGCCATAATTTTAAGAGTGATTTCTCAAAAGCGTTATAACTAAAGACAATTAAGGCTTGAGAGAGTGAGTGCGAGACAGGGAGGGGAGAAAAACAGAGGCACTCCTTGGGGCAGGGCACTTCATGAGTATTAAACAGATGTGACTCATTCATGCCTCTCGTCTCAGCAGAAGTAATACCCTTTTGAATAATTCTCCATGCTAGATAAAAAATTGTTTGCTGGTGCAAAAATCGTACAACGCATGTTACAACAAGCACCTTGATAGGCTATTCCCATTAAAAACAATGTTACACAGAAATGGATTTTTCAGTCCCTTGGTGCATAGTGGATGTAGCTTTTTAGCTAAGGAAATTCATCAAAGTCTGCAGAAAGAAGGAAAAGGGGGGAAGGTAATGCAAACCAAAGAAAGAAAGAATTAATTCTGTCGTCATTGTAGAGCACAAGGCTTTTATTATGCATGAAATATATAGTACTATATATGGAACAAATCCCTCAGCCCAATTGGCAAGCAAAACCTAATCTTTTTGAAGACTTCTGAAACTGGAAAGGAGATTGTAACAATGGAGGATATAAAAATGATGGGGATCCCTTAGGTCTGACTTTTTGTGTATTTATTTATAAGTAATTCTGCCTGTAGGACTGAAGCCTCCGTACATATGACAGGTGTCTGCTTAAGCCAGGACATCCCCCAGAAGTGATGCCGCAGTACAGTGTTTCTTGGTGTGAAGGACCTAGTCTCCCAGGAATGTATGGAAATTAGGTTTTGTGACAGAGGATTTTAGGGAAATCTCCTACCACTATTATAGGAATGATCCCTATCCTTAATTACTGAGGAAACAGTATTTTTACCACAAAATTGGCTCAGAGCAAAGTTAGTTGGTGTAGTGATTAAAGCACAGCCAGCCAGCCTACAAAAGTGTGCTGTTGTTAGCATTCTTGAAGATGTACTGTTGCTAGAACAACAGACGACTACTTCACTTAATACCCTGAAGGCTAGCTCTGCACCTACACAAAGCAATACAGAGTTGTAATTCTCTCCACAACCTCACTCCAGTGGCTGTATCCACAGAGGGGAAGCAAGATCCTTACACAGACTGAGGAGGAAGAGGAGGCAGGAAGGACCGTGGATGATATGAGTCATTACACTGATTTTCATCTGCCACACTAAGTATGTCCACACTGCAGCTGAAGGAGTAACTGCAACATGGGCGGACTTCACGGCACTTCTTTGAACGTAGCCGGCTCAGGTAGTAATGGCAATACAACTATGGCAATGCAATATCAGCATGTAGCTGCCCAAGCCTGCCTGAGGCTTTGCTGTGTATTCTGGTCATCAGCCTACACTAAGATTGTGCTGCAGGAGTTTTGCTGCTATTTGTGCCTGATTAGAGCTAACTCTTAGACTTCTAACTGTGCTGCAGTCCCGCACCATCCCACAGCTGGGCAGTTAATCCCTGCCCAGGGGATGTTATAGTCTGCTTCGCAGGCTGCTTCTGGTACACTGCAGCTACATGTAGGTCTGCTTGCAATGGGTGGTCACCTAGCCAGAAAACAAACATATACTCTCCCTTAAAAATACCAAAAGGTCATGGCACATCTGTAGGTTTCTTCAGTTGCTTCCTCACAGCAATGTTTTCCCTCTTTCCTCAGCAGTCAAATATTTCTGTCATTCTGTGCTCTGTATTCTGCAGTTGTTCTAATGGTTTCCCTCAGAAGAGTCTTCCAGCTCCTTTTACACAAAACTGCTCGGGCACTCTAGTTGCAATGGTATAGCAAAATGAGTATCTTAGTATGGCAAGAGAGTAAGAGTCAACCTATGCAATCCATGGTCTGTTTGGGAAGACAACCCTGACCAGCCAGGGAAGAAAAATCTGCCCTACCAAATGGTAATGTCTGTGTCCATGTAGCTGGGGTCTGGGAATTTTGTGCCCTCTAGGAGGCAGCTGGTTGATTTTCTCTGGGCAGGAGCCTGGGGGCAAACCAGCATGTGCGCAGTATGGACAATCAGTGGCCCAGGAGTGAATCAGGGTGTGAACTGCAATGAGTTAGAGTCTGGACAGATATATTAGCAGGTGAGTGAAAAAGTGACTTGTTTGTTGAGCTTAAAGGTAGATAATGGTTCATACACTACCTGGAGGCCATTACAAACAGAGTTCTTCAGGGATCTCTTCTGTGATCTATCTACTTAATATCTCTGTTAGTGATGTGAAAGTGGAGACAGAATGAACGCTCATCAAGTTTGCAGCTGACACCCAGCTGGGGGAAGCAGTCAACAAGCTCAAGGGCAGGGCTACCACTCAAAGAGACATAGGCAGGTTGGAGGAACGTGCCAACAGGAACCTCATGCAATTCAGCAAGGACAAAGTCCTGCAGCTAGGATAGAATAGCTTACATCAGTGCAGTCTGGAGATTGGCTCTGCAAAAAAAAAAAAAAAAAAAAAAAAAAGAGAGAGAACCTGGGGTTCCTGGTGAACAGTAGACTAAACATGAGCCAGTGGTGTGTCCTGGCAGCAAGGAAGGCTAACAGTGTCCTCAGTTGTAACAACAAGAGCAGAGCCAGTGGATTGAGGTAAGTGATTATCCCCCTTTCCACAACATTTGTTAGATCTCGCCTAGAATACTGCATCCAATTTTGGGCCCAAGTGCAAGAAATGTCGATAAACCTGAACGAATCCAGTGTAGGGACCCCAAGATAGTTGGGGGCTGGAGCACTTGCAAGGTGAGGAGAGGCTAAGAGACCGGGACTTGTTCAGTCTGGAGAAGAGATGGCTTTGGAGGAGACCTAACAGCAGCATGCCAATGCCGGTAAGGAGGTTATCAGAGCCAAATTCTTCACAGTGATGTATAGTGAGAGGAGATGAGACAATGGGCATAAAGTGAAACAAGAGAGGGTCCAACTGGATATAAGGAGAAACTTTCCCCCATGGGGACAGACACTTCCCAGAGTAGTGGAGCAGGTTGCCCAGGAATGTTGTATAGTCTCCATCCTTGGAGATTTTCAAGATCTAACTGGACAAAGCCCTGGGCAACTCAGTCTAATTTCATAACTAACCCTGCTCTGAGCAGGACTTCAGACTAGAGACCTCCTGAGGTCCCGTCCAACCTGAATGATTCTGTGAATTCTTCTAAAAATTGGGAGATTTTATTATTTAAATTATTCAACACCTAGAAGGCCTACCGTAGTCTCAGTTAAAGTAGCATCTTCACAGTAAGTGCTCACACATAAAATGAAAATCCTGAAATCTTATGGTGTAGTTAGATGAAGCAGACATAACATTATAGCAAAACATATCTGACCCAGGTATTAGCTATGCTGCACAGGAGTGCCTCTCAGTTGCAGGGTTTTGCTGCTGCCACCCAAAAACCAGCTGAAATGCAGGTGAAGTGAGCTCTGAGTGCTCCTGCCTCTCCCAGAAGAGCCAGCGGACAGTTTCTCTTGTTCTTATCTGAATCAATGGAGTGTGTTAGCTACAAAAAGTATAAGAAAGCAGAGAGTTACAACCAGCAGCCCACTTCATTATTGTTATTTTATTGCTTGCTTGCAGACCAAACTTGCATCTTTCAGAAGCTTGGCTAGAGACTACTCTGGAAAAAAAAAGTATTTTTTCATGCATCTGGCAGTACTAGACAACTTTCAATGAAGTGGCATGGACAAGTGAAATTTCTGATTACATTGAAAGAAATTATAATGACCTATGTTTAAACAAGAACATTATGTATATACTATGTTAAGATCACACTATTCTATGTAGTGTGGTCTTCCAGTATCTGTTTACAGGTTTGTTTCAAGGAATACTTTAGAACATTTATTTCACTGAGATGTGCACAATGAAGCACTGTTAAAGTAAGATAATCTTGTTCCCTACAAAGTAAGTCATTTGGAGGAGATTTTATAGGAACACTCATATAAGAGAAAACAAAACTAGAGAGAGTTGTTAGCCCCTCAATGCCAAAAAAGGCCTCAGAGCTGTGACAACAAGGTTGACATGGAACAATCTTTTTTTTTTTTTTTTTTTTTTTTTTTGGCCTTGTTTCTCATCAGGCTTAGCCTCACCAGTTCTTATGCTGCTAACCACGCAAAAGATGTGGAAACAGCTTATTGTGTCCTAAAGATATTGAATTCATCCTAACAAAAAAAGTGGGTTTGAAAAAAAAGAGAAGAAGAAATAAAATAGCAATTTTATTTCCTAAATGTCTGACTCAGTCCTACTTGCATAGAGAAGATTCTGCAAATACCCACAGATACATCTAAATCACATGGCAATCAGGGGAGAAAACATTAATGCCAAGTAACTTCTTTATCATCTCATGTCATATTAGGGCTCTAATCCTTGGTCTCTTTATCAGATTTTTATAATTATATGGAGCAGGGAGTGAGAAGGCGGAAAACCAGATGAAATCAGTTTTTCTATTTGAACTACAAAGTTTGTAGTTCAGCAGTTCAGGCAGCACTGGAATTTGGTCCAGACAGAGTAACACTTCCACATTTACATTTTGACATCTTGAGAGCAGTAGGCCCCTCAGATATTTCATGACACCAACTATCTGCCTTGTAGTGTTCTGGTCCCACTTAATGACAACCATTCACATTTTAAATGGGTTACAGCAATGATTGTGCTTTTGTATGGAGGAGAATAAACTTGAAATAGATAAGAGCTTCTCACTCTCACATTTCTGTTCAACATGACTCAGATGTATGGAACCGAAAAGCTGGCATCAACCTCTCACCTCTGGACTTACTGGTATGGAGTTATGGGGGAGGGAGAGGTGGGGACATGGGGAAGCCTGCCTCTTTTTTTCCTCACACATAGTGCAAACTTTACAACAACAGAAGTCCCTGTTTAATGATCACAATAAAAATGACTCAGGGAAAACTTCTGAGTCAAGTATTAGCCATTTGAAAAGGCTTTTTCTGCACAAAACAATTCTTAATGCTGCCCTCAGCAAGTAGCCAGAGGTTTCTTTGGAGTGGGGAGCCCTTGCTCGTTGGGTATACAAGCAAGCATGGCTGGAGCACACGACACACTGATAACATCTGCAGGTTGTAGAGTGGGAATCTTGGTAAGGAGGTTTCCAGTTCTTCTAGTAGATAAATTGCCCTCCATAGCCTTAAGGTTTTGGAGAACAAAATATTTCTGTGAGGATGACACCTCCACTCCTCAGCTGTGAGAAGAAGAGCTTCTGGCACAGCAAAGAACTGCATCTTTATCTTCCCTGTTTGCTATCAAAATAGCTGTGGTATGACCCACAAATTGAACATGAAAGGACAGGTCTGTTTGCAAGAACTATTGCAAAGTGAGTTAATTGCTATTCTTTTGTATATGTTAGATCCAATTCTCCATTGTCTGCACAGCCTGCAGCCATTTTATACCGTAGAAGCTCAGTGTGGGGTGGACGTGCATACACATCTGTTTAAAAGTTCCACTTTTTTGCCATTAAATTCATAAAGATACTCAAGACCTTTATAACTGCTCTGATCTGTTATTCCCTCTTACAAACTAAAAGATATTTTTAATTATGATGATAACATTTTAATAAGACTATCAGCACTCCAAGCCAATGCTGTGACCCAGTTATTTGACACACTGTGATGACAAGCATCTGCCATAATGTACAACCATGCTAAAGGAAGATTCACATTAATGAGGGGGAAGCACTGAGTGTCTACAGAGACCACTGTGGCAACTCTCATTTGACCCTTCATTCCCATTTCCAAGAAAGAGGCCATAATCAGAAGATGAAAGGAGTGGGTGTCAATAAAATCATCATGCCCCCTATCTGCATGGAGCCACAGACAGCTAGGTGTAAAACACAGCAGCCCCAGTGTCAAGCAAGTGTAAAGATCACTTGAGAGCTTGCACTGTCCCACTTCTCCTCTTGTGCTACACATGGCTTGGCTGTACTGTAGAATCTAACACCAGATACGAAACTGTCTGAATAATGAACAGGGATGTGTTCTGCCAAGAGTTCATGCATTTATTAGATTAATTCCTACCCACAAATGTGTATTGCCTGCATGTCATGTGGCTTAAAAGATTTGTGCCCCACTACTATGAAATACCAAGTCAGAAATAGCCTTGTATTGCTCTCAGTGCTTTTAAATATTTTTTAACATTAACTTCTCAAGCTTCAGCATATTTCACCAGTGTTAATGAAACAGAGTTATGAAGTGATTTTTGAAGAAACAGAAGATAATGTAATATTAAATACTTGGCCTTGTACTATCACTGTCAGTTGCTCTGCTTGCAATAATGTGAAATCAAAAGCTGTGTACAAATATTGTGTGCACATTCTGCTCATGATGATGGGAACATGATGGGAAAAGGGATGTCATGTGCTGGTTACCTGAAGCAAAACAGGGAGGCTTTCTGACATTTTTTTCTGAGTAGTCAGTCAGGTTTGACAAGGCTAACACATCCTTCACCACACCCTTTACTTTTGAAGTGTAGAAGGAATTGTGCAGTGTTAGGATGCCTTTTCCACTTGAATGTAAAAAGTTTTTTACTCAACCAGAAGCTGGTATCATAATATTCCAGTATCTAAAATTAGTACAGCTGGTGTTCAGGGATCCAGGACTTTCAGCTGTTGGTGGGCAGTCCAGGGCTTGCTAAGTCACAGGCTTGCACTGAAAACACTATGTCCATCATTCCCTGCCCCTGCAATCCCTCCAAACACTTGTTGGGCCATATCTACATATTAAATTTGTTTGTGCTGCAGGGCATTGTAAATTTGCCCATGATTAGACACCAGTTGAGTGTATTTAAGATACAGCTTCACCATGACAGAGATATTCCATGAGTAAATTGTCTGATTTGTTAATGACATTTCAGCCCATCTTTGCAGCCACTCTTAGTGTTGCTATTGGTATCAGTGGCAAACTTTCCTCCCATTAAGAGCAAAGCTAAGACTCCAGACATACAAATTTTCAAGAATAAGCAAGTGTTAATTGTGAATATTTTTTTTCTTCAGCCTGAATAAAATGAGGACGTGGAAATTCCATGGACCGACCTTCATTTCCTAAGAAACATGGACTTTCTGGATGCTGCCATTCAATCTAAGCTGTCAGGCTGCCATTGCACACAGCAGTCATGCTAAAAAGATACACAGCCAGATTCCTGGCTTGCACGTTCAAACTTGTCCTTACTACCCAAAACTGTGGGAGTTCAATATACAGAAGTCACATTCTGTTTTACCTTGATGGCTCAATCTTTGTTTGGAATTCTCGACCTGATTTTTCCTAAGCAACAATAATGAAAATCAGCCACAAATCACGTTCAAATTTGTGCTTTCAATGTGAGATAATCTTGGGTTATCAGCTTGTTTCAAGTATTTCAAATTTATTTTCTTCTTCTCCATACAATAAGGGTATTAAATAGAGGGTGTCATGAATTAAAATCAGAAACTGGAATGTAAAGTAGGAGAGGAATGCAGCTACTGCTGAAAGTTGTTAATTAACAAGCTGCTGAGGAGAATTTCAGTGTGCTTTAGAAATTCATTTTGTAAGATAAAATATAGATGTCTACCTGATATAGACAGGGACAAGCTCAGCTTGCTGTATTCGTATCAGGCAGTTCCATGAATAATTAAGGACCCTCTAGCCAGTAGTCCAAGCCCAAAACAGAGCTTTTGGATATGACATTTGGGGTTGGGAAGGAATTGTTTACAAAATCTAATGAGAGAAATTATGTTTAGCTGAAATATAAAGGAACTTCTGTTTTTTCTCTAAATGAGAATTTAGGCACGATCATATCCCCTTTGGATCCTTGGAATTTACTTTCTGCTAATATCCTCTTGATATGTGTCATTTCAAAGGAAGTGCATTTGGAGATAGGGCAATAGAAGGGACCTTGGTTCTGAGTTGCCTTAAGGAACCAGAACGGACCTATTACACCTTCTTCAGACTGCATCTTGCTTGAAGAGGGTCTCCTAAGTTCCAGATAGCTTTTATGGCTCCATGTCTTAAGACAGAGAACCCCACTTTCATGCTAAGGGAGATGAACAAGAAATCCCAAGCTGACTGCATTTTATTCTCTTCTGCATGGAGTATTCTTAGGGAGAAAAATGAGATGCTGAGGTTCATGTAGAGAGGCTTGTTCTCTTGGAAAGTATAGAGAGTTAAGAAACTTAGGACCTTAAGTACTTCAGGACTGGGCCTTTCCAAAAGTAGAAGAGTAAGGCTCAAGCAATATTTTGCAGTTCTGACATTGGTATTTTCCCATGTGACTTGATTTTGCTACAAGGTAACTGATTCCACTCAGGGTAGTATCCATTTTTTTTACTTCAACAAATAAAAAAAAAAAGTTTGTATTTGCTAGTATCATTTGCTTATGTATGAAAATAGCTTAGATAGGTGCACTGAGTTATTTTCAGTAGCAATTCAGTCTTATCTTCACCTGCTAATTTCAGCAGGGCAAATAGTGCAAATGTAACTGGCAGAATCTAGTCTATTTGCTGTTTAAGCACATTTTCTACGTGTCCAGGTAACAGTGACTCACTTTTAAGCCTTTGGGTATATCACAAGCATGCAGTCTCCATCACAAGTAATGGAGTTTCTCACTGAGCCGGCACACCACTCTGAGCTGAAAGGTGGGGCTAACAGGCAGTGGTTCTAAAACTCAGCAAGAACCCCAAATCAGTGTGATAATTCCAGATTTCAAAATACATACATACAAAAAGACAGCTCTCAAAGTGACTTGCTGAAAAAATGCTTCAAGTTTGTATGTCTAAATACATGTCCCAGCCTTGATGCATCATTTGAAAAATCTGACTTTCGGGTACACTGGTAGCAATAATATAATGTTCTATTTAAAATTTTGGACTGGCAAATCTAGGCATAAAGTTCAAGTTCCCTTCATTCTGCATCTCCTTCCCACTCCACATCTGTGCTTGCTTTCTACCTTTTTACTTTCTTATCTGTGGCGTTAGAAGTATGTATTTGCTTTTCTTCCTCATCCTTACTGCTTTTCTACTCTGCTCCCTAATGACTTGGAATACAACGTCAATTTGTGTAGATACAATCTTTATTCAAAAAGCACTCCAAATCCACACAAATATATATGCATAGATATATAATGATGCATGCTATATATAGTACAGAATATATATTACAACATAGAAGTCACTGTATGACTTCACAGATAATAGCCAACTTGGATTCTGGCTCTTTGTAGTGTTCTACACAACTCCAGGCTGTGCCTTTAGGTTGCCTTTTGGGATCAAGAAACTCCATGTTTGACTGGGACAGCTCTCACACTTCTGCTCTGCTGTGCCCACCACCAGCTCCAGCAGCATGCCAAGTTCTCACACAGTTTATACCATGGTACTCCACCAGTTTCAGCAGCATCAAGAAAAATTGCTCTCATTTATTTTTCTCTTGAATAGTTCTGGAAGCCTTGTCCTTTGGTGTGTCAGGGTTATTTTTATTTATTGCCTTTTGGCATATCTCTCAGATCTAAAATACTAGGAAAATGATCAGCATAAGAAAGGCAAAAATGGGCTGAAGAATTTACGGACAGTGTGAGCTGCCAGTGAACTCCAACATATTTAAACAGCCTACTGCACATATGTTGTCACAGAGCATGACTGATGGGTTGTTCTGCACTTGGGGACGAATGCCTTGTGATTATTTCAGAAAAGCCTGGCAGGCTATTCATGAGTGACTGCAACTTCTTTGAATCTGGCCATGTTTTCTATCTCTTCTGACATCATGGACAAGTGGCCAAAGAGCTGAGAAGCATAGTTAAGTATAGCTGTGAAACTGTTCCAAAGTGATCCATTCGACTGAGACAATATTCTATGGTTGAGAATGAAGGAACCACTGGGAACCATGGCAAACTGCCTTTGTTGACACCCTGCACACACACAAATGTGTTAAAATGACTTTGTCTCTAGAATCTGGCTTCTTATTTTTTATTTTTTAAGAATAAAGCTTAATATTCAGAGAACCAGAACACAGGCACCAAGAAAAAACAAGTGAGAAAATCAGTCTGAATGCCTGTATCTGGATATGATCTTTCACATGCGTAAGTGCAGTCAGCGCATTACACAATTCAATCATTTCATTGATTGCCACAGAAACTGCAGTGCTGCCTTAGAAATGAAAGAGTCTTGAAAAATCACAAGCATCCCCAAATGCAGGACTTGATGCATTTATGAATGGATGAAATAGAGGCACTGCTTTCCTGACAAGCCTTGCAGCTGTGCAACACGCTGGAATTTGGAGTGCAGGGAGAGGGGTGCTGATGGTGGACCAGCCTCATCCTTGATGTAACCTCGCTTACTGAATCGCCACTGTCTTTTCTGAGTCTGAATGGCCCGGTGGAGCCATGAGAGGCCCTTCTGCGTGGGAGGCCCCCTTGTGCAGGCTGCTTACAGTGGAGGTGCAGCTGCCTGGACTTCCCAGACCTCAACGAGTCAAGGTGGCACTACCGAGGTCTCCATGAGAGCTGTACCAGCACCGCCAGTTCGTGTCTGCTATGAAGGACACTCCATATGCAGGGAGCTTATTGGTGGGCGTCAACCCCCACTGGTGAATTGCTAGGAAAGCCCACAAACTGAAGAAGCTGGAAAACCAGTGTCAGGCTTGTGCTCTCCCCTCGTGGCAGGGGAAGCCCGGCTTCGTGCCCGGGCCTCCTGGAGGGGTGCTGTGTGTGCCCACGGGGGTGAGTGGGGCGCACGGGCCAGGAAGGTGTTCCGAGGAGGCCGCGCCGCCCGTGCAGGCAGCGGGCGGCGGCGGCAGCCGCCGAGGAGGCGCGGAGGGAGGCGGCGGCGCTCCCCGCCCAGGCTCGCCGCTTAAAGCCGACGACGAAAGGTGTGGCTTCGCCTTTCCTGTGCCGGCGGGGACGGGACGGCACGGGACGGCACCTCCGCTCCCACCGCCGCTGCCAGCAGCCCCCGCCGCCCTCCGCCGCCGCGCCTCCCGCCCGGGCACCGCCGTCGGGACCCTCCGCGCCGCAGCCCCGCCGCCTCCCGCCCCCGAGGACGCGCCTGCCTTGCCTTTCGCCGCGCACCTTTGCTCCCACCTCGGGGCCGCGCTTCTCCGCTGGCAATAGCGCCGTCCCCTCCCCCGCCCCCGCCGGGTTCGGGGTTGTTTTTGCCACCCTCCCCTCCCCTGTAAGCTGCCCCAGCACCACCCGGTCTCCGCGCGGGCTGCGGCGGCCCCTGGCGCGCCGCCGACATGAGCATGAACGGCGGGTCGCACCCGCGGCTCAACACCTTGGGCAGGATGGCGCGGGCCGACTCCGGCACGGACTTGCGCTACGAGATGAGCTCCCATGTGGCGGGCGGCGGCGGCGGCACCACCCACACCCACAAGACCTACTACTACCAGCAGAAGACCTACGGCGGGGACTACGCCTCTGACGGATACGGGTAGGTGCCGCCGACCCCGACGGCGCCGGGGCCCGTGCACAGCGGGAGGGAGCCCGCAGCCGGGGCGGCGGGGAGGAATCACCCGCAGCACGGCGGCACGAAATGGCGCCCCCGCGAGGCGGGGCGGGGCGGCACGAAATGGCGCCCCCGCGAGGCGGCACGAAATGGCGCCCCGGCCGGCGGGCGCCACTGTAAGGGGAAGCGGCGGGGCGGCGTGGCCGCCTCGGCGAGGTAACCCCCCCCCGGCACCGCTCCTGCCGTCAAATAAATCCCTGCGAAGCGACGGCGTTTGCGGCAACCCACTCGGTTCGTGGTTTGTGGCAGCCGCGGGGAGCAGCTGTCCGGCAGGGCAGCGGTGCTGTGGCTCAGGTGAACTGCTGTGAACTTCCTCGCAGTACGGCCTGCAGTTTGGTTTTACCTGCCTTCAAATTTGGTTTTCTTTTTTTTCCCCTCCTCCTAAGAAGACTAATTTTGAAAACCTTTTACGTGCAATCAAAGAGTAGTTTTAATTATTACTACTTTTTTGTCGTTTTGTTTTCATGGAGACTATGAAGAGAATATTGGGATTAATGGCAGAAGCATACCTTGGGCTCCCCTTTTCGCTCCCTGCTGTATAGGCGTTTGTATCGGTTATACTGACACGTTTGTATCGGCTCTACTGACACAGCCCAATGTTGACAGAGTCTGGTTTTGCTCGGTGATGCAAAATAAACCGTGCTGGTGTAAATGTCTCTGTAGGGGATATATCCAGTCTCCGGTCTCGCTGCCGTCACCAGCAGAAGCATAACTAGGCCTCTAAAAACTAAAACTGCGGGCTCTGTTCTGGCAGAGACTTCGCTCTGAATGTATGAAAAATAAGTACAGCAGTGAGGAAGACTTTTCCGTTAATGCCCTTGGTGTGGGGTTCACAGGACTGAAAAGTGGGTGCCAGTTGCGGTGGCTGAAGAAAGCAGCCGTGGTGCGTGATGAGCCGCGCATGCTACGCCCCGCTGTTGATTGCTCTTTGGTACCTGAGGAGCAGCTCTGTTAACGCTGCTGGTCTGACTGTCGATGCCACGGATTTAGGAATTCATTCAGGAGGGCTGTGGTGGGGCCTGGGTTAGAATTTACCCCCCAGCTTTACTGTTAGGATATCTTGGTTAGGTTGCAGGAAGGTGTTAGAGGGATTAAACATACGCAAAAAGAAGCGAATGATAACGAAGAAGCATTATGAAGCGTGTCCATAAATGGCCGTTGAGAAGTGCGATTATCCTAGCCAACATGTAGAGCTTCGTTTCGGTGCCTCAGACCTGCTGTAAGAGATCCATGCAGTGGAAGACAGGTTCTCATTCTTCCTATTTTTTATGTCCAGTCCTTAGTTTTAGTTCTTCATTTGCCTTCTGATTTGATGTGTGCATAGGTATGTTAGTTACAATTAATTTCTGCTATGCCATGTATATGTACCATTACAATAACGTGAGAATACCTATTTATTGCTATACAGTTAGAGCAATTCAGTGCTCTACTAGGGAAGATTATATATGCCGAGATTCCAAAATGCAGTAGCTGTATAGCATTTTTGAACACCTATTTTGCTAGTGGTGTTCAAGTGCAACTACTTTTCATGATTGTAGGAGACAGGCATAAAAAATTACTGACCATTTCACTGTGAGTCACTTTACTGTGATTCAACTACATCAGCTTCGCTGGAGTAACTTCCCTATTACTCCTGACTTATGCTAGAGGAGAAATACCTTCCTTTAATTTAGCATTCTTTGACCTTTGTTACATGTTTTAAACAGTCCTCAGTTTGTTTGTTTTTTTTCTTGTTTGTTTGTTTAGCTTTCAGTGATTGTGTAGCAAGAATAGAAGAAATGACAGGCCTGATCAAGAGGCTGTCAACCTTGTATCAACATCCTTTCATTTGCTCTCTGCAACTTGGAATATTTGTATCTCCTTTTTGAAAAAGTTTATCTGACACAGGATTTGCAGTACAGATGCCTCTTCACTTTGCTGGGAAGTCTCTACATGGAACTAAAGACCCCTGTTAATGAGCTTGAAATATGTATATATATATATATTTGTTTAATATATATTTATATATGAGACTATTCAAAACACTTTACATAATTATTTGCATAATTATATATGTTTGCACCTTATTGAGTTGCATAAATTTATTTTTAATCGGTGCTGATTTTAATTCGAATGTGCTTCAAAAAACAAAATGAGAGTTTTGTTACTATATAAATAAAAAATCAATTGTGCATGATTTTACACATGTACTCTATGCAGAATATCCCCTAAATCCTATGCATGCTGTGTTTGCAGGATGAGGGCCATAACCTGTGAACTGGTTTTAATAATTGCATTCAGCCTGGTATCTTTTGTGCCAGATTTTAGTGGGTGGCAAGTTACTGAACTCAAAAACTGATGCTTCTTTTTTAAATGGGGAAAATTACCGTACCTTAATTTTAAATGCAGTAGGATTTGACTTAGGGTCTAGTCGTGTAACTTTTGGGGCGTATTCTGCTGAACAAGTCTGTGCTGAGTATTGCATTACTCACAGAGCAATGTAAGACGCTCCCTACCCTTAGGGCTCTGCAAGGTGCTTTTACAACATTCCCAGTTTCTTCTGGCTTGGGAACTCAAATGAGCTTGGCCTTGAGTACAGATACACAGCTTGACAGTGAGTCACACACTTCAAATCTGCCAATTCATCAGTCAAATATTTATTGGTGTCTTTGCTATGGAGAGATAAAACATAGATACACTGTGGAAGAAGAAAAAATGACCAGAGGTCTGGTCTGCAATTTTCAAACATTTTAAAGTTAGCTTTTTTGCCCTTCCCATCAGTGGTTGCAGGATCCTGACCAAAATGAGTAGTAATGGGGCTGGTGCAATAACCTTGTTCCCTTTAAACTTATCTGTCAGGTGGCTCACTGGACATAAAAAGTGCCCTAGTAACTAATAAAAATACCAGAAGACAGTAAAGAATACACTTGAATTGCCAAATACTTATCATGCTAGCAGAGCATGTATTGTACTTCAGTCAACAAAGTCTTAACAACTGGTAACACTGCAACAAGATAGGAAGAAAACCAAATTGCACCTTTCCTAACTCAACTTTTTAATAGGTGTATCTGTGATGTCCCTTCCATTTCAAGCTGTCCATCTTTGAAAGAATGAAAGCCTCTTAAGTGAAGGGTTTTACTGCATTTCAATACTGCATTCTCTCGAGAGGAGATGTATTTTCTTCCAGGCTGGACTCTGGATTCAGTTCCTTCCTCTTTCGGACTTAGAAATTGGAGAGAGGGTGCTGCCTATGTAAACATTTGTTCAGCCTATTATAATTACCAAGTACTGCCTTTAAAAATGGTGTCATTATTTCTGGTGATTAATATCACAAACCTCACTGATGAATGTGTCCCACTCAAGAGTGTGGGAATTTTCTTGGAAAAGGTGTGGCAGGACTCCTTGTGAAATTGTGGTTCCACTGAAGGTACTTGGCCTCCGTAGTTTTAAGATTCCACCAAAGTTGTTTTTTTTTTTTTTTTTTTTTTTTTTCTTTTTCTTTTTTCCCCAAACGTATTTCTAAGGGTATGAAGAGCCTCATTGTGCAAGATACCTGTAGAGGGGTACTGCCACCATGTCCTAACCCATGTGGGTCCTCAGAAGAGAGGACTAGCTTGCTGAGGCTGCACTGCGCCAAAATTAATACTAATTAATATACAGTGATGTATATAAAGAAAACCTGATTATGACATTCTTGATTTACTGACAGTTGCATTCACATTCTTTGAGAAAGAAAAAAGTTGTTATATAGGATAGGTTATACTCTTATGAATATTGTGATTAGCCATCTTGTATTCATTTCTCTCCAAATATTTTGTATTTGTCATAATCAGCCTATATAAATACCTGTTAAAACCATTTTTCTGATACTTGATTTGAGTGTATGTGTGTATTTGCAGATGCACACAAACAACTAGCAGGCAGCAGAGGGGAGATTAAGCCAGTAATGGATCCGGTCTTTGTGCTGTGAATTTAGAATCCAGTTCAGGTTTTTCTTTTAACTTCTTTACCCTCGGCATACTAGGTAATCCCTTGATGAATCCCTGTCTTGTTCAAACAAGTTTGTGTGGGTGAGGAAAAAAAAAAAAAAAAAGATGGTATTGTTTTACTGGGCTTCAACCTTGCTGTCAGCTGTGGGAGTTGCTGGATACTTTGAGCTTGCAAAAAGACCTTTTTAAAAGCTTACTTTAATTTTTAAATGAAAAAAAATTGCTTTTAATTTTCAAAAGGCTAAATGTTTTGTGGAGCAATCAAAATATTTAACAGGAGTTATTTGTCTTTTGCATATACTCTCTCAAATGAGGTGTTTGGGCCAAGAGGATCCCTTTGGTGCTTTTCAAAGTTTTAAGGTAGTGTGGAGCTGTTGGAAGGCTCCATATAGCTGCCAGGACTACTTCTGCATGGCCCCTTCACCTTGCTTCTCCAGGCACTAATAGTTGCCCAGGTAATACAACAGCCTCCTCATGTACACTAACAGAGGAAGGACTAGAGCAGCCTCCGTGCCACGTTGCTTTGCACTGGGAGCATGCTTGTCTTCAGCAGCACTGGGCAAATGAAAAGGTAGAATGTAGCTTTCTCTCTCATCACTCAAGTTCTGCATTGATAACAACTCAGCAGGACTTTGTAAGGGTGGAAGATAAGTGTTTACAGAGGATATATGATTTATTCAAAAATGTCATTTATGCTTTTTCAACTGCTTAATATGTCAGTAACAGCAGTAATCACCTATGGTGTGTTCTGGGAAAATAGGCACCAATTGTGTTTGGAATACTTATCTCAGCTCTCATGACTCATTGCCTGGCCTTGAGAGCATTTCTCAGCCCCGTTTATAGAAAGCAGGAATAGTTAGTTCTTGTTTCTCTGTAGAGCTGTGGATCTTGTGAGGATCACTGATACTGCTTATGAGTTAGGTGCAAACCTAGCTCAGAAATTGAGGCTTCACCAGTGAAGTCCTGAGTTTAGCTCAGTTGGCATATTGTAGCAGCGAGATGTCTAAAATACCATTCTGCGCAAAGCCTGGTTGTAGCAGCAATGCTGGGCCCTCACCTTCTTTCTCTGGGAAAGCAAGAGCTCAGTCTAGCAAGGCAGCAATGTGTTCTGTCTTACATGGAGCAAGCAGGGTGGTTTCTGTACAAAAAGACCAGAACTTGAAGATACTGTAACTTTTCCTAGTGCTCCTCTAGCAATAGGGAGATACAGGATTTACATTTTAAAATCTGCAGCTCTCTACAAATCGTAAGTGATTTTTCTGTGTTTTGATATATTCTGATAATTTTAAAACAGAGATGCTATCCCCATTTCTTTTTCTTTGCTTTTTTAATAGTTAGTGATGATCAAATAAAGTCCTTTTAATAGTGTCTATTTGAAATTCATGATTTACCTCAAAATAAAGGTTGCAGTCTGAAATTTTGAGTTGTAGGTACAAATAGGTAGTTAAGTTCTGAAGCAGTCCAGGCTTCTTCAGGCATCTGTACTGTTTCTTTGACTTTACAAAACCAAAGCAGTATAGCAATGAAACAGATCCTTGCAAATATGTATAGTACTCTTGTTTTATAAGACCTGTCAAAAGGCCCAAGCTTCAGTTCTTTCCCTTTCTGCCCAGATAGCTAGAATGCTTGAGTATCTGTACTATGTTTACAGGGATACTGTAAAACAAGTGAAAAATTTATACTCATTTTCATTGTGCATACCTGCAGTTGTCCGTGCAGCAGGATCGTATCGATCAATTGAGCTTTAGATACTGCCACAGTTAAAAATGAAAATGAAATAAAAATGTCATCATAAGAGCAGTAGTTATTACAATGACCAAACATTACTTACACTTTACTCTGTTTCATGTAAACAAAATCAGAGTGAGCGAGAGACACACTGACAAAATGCCTTCCATGATAATCCAGTTAGTCTGCGTCAGGTGAGGATTGTCAGAGTTCTGCGTCTTTCTGAGGGACATAAGTGTATTTCTGTTAATAGCATCCAGGTTACATGGTTGCACTTTGAAAATCCAGGTTCTTTCTTGCCTGCACATTATAATGCCACCTACCATGATCATGCATTAGGTTTCTTTGTTCCAGTGTTTTTCTCTCTGACAACCTAATGTATATGGTTTTCTTTCGTCTGGCTGTTTCCTTCTGCTAAAGGCGAAATGTCTGCTTACTGTGCATTGGGCTTTCTGCTTTGATCTATGCATTCCCATTATAGGCCTGTCAGCTTCAGTAAGAGGAAGATTATGCCAAAGCTGAAGGCTTTTGAAACTGCTTATGAAATGCATTCCTATCACGTGGATGAAAAATACTAGATTGTATTTATGTCAGCTTGTGCTAGTGCCATCTTATATGCCGACCAAGATATGTTCAGATATTGTCTTCCTGCAGCTATTTACCTTTTAAATATGCAGTTTGGTTTATGTTCTTTTTGAGTTTATTTGTGCACCTAAATCATCTTCAGATGTTAAGTCTTTGAGTCGCCTTGACTTAGAGGAGCTGTACCATTGTACATCAGCTCCTGTATTGCCCTCTGCTTTCTCTAGGTATGCCCAGTAATGGAGTGTAGCACCATTTTTAGTTGACTGATAGGATGAAAGTCATTAGGTCTCCAAGTGTCATCTGCTGCATTTAACAGGCCATTACCTTTTCACTCATTATCACCCTATTGATCTTTTTGTATTGACAAACATGTAACAACAAAAAAAGATACCTGAAGTGCTAATAGCCTCATTGCTGAAGAATTGTGCCACTATTCTGATTTAAGTTTTTTATTGCTTCAGCTTTTGCCTGTGTTTTTGGTTACGCCTTTATCTACTAGATAAAAGCCTTTAACACTTACTGCTTTTTTATGAAAGTTCTCATCAACTGTAAACAAATAGCTTCTAGATCTTTATTTGAAAATCTAATGCAGAGTGCTCTTTGGTCTCCTGCTGCTCCCATTTGCTCTTGTCAGTGAGTCAATTTTGTACATCAGTATTAAACAATCTTCAGTTGTCTGACTTTTTTACTGTTTGGACAATAATGCTGGATGCAGTATCCTAATATTGTTGGGCTGAACTCAATACTTGTAATTCTGTTTTTTCTGGCTTATAAATTAGTTTAGTAGCTTGATTTATTTGAAAAAAAATATTTCTTCTCAATTTCTTAGTATGTTATCTATGACAGCCACTGTTTAGACCTCCTCTCAGAGTAAAGTGAAGTGGATTTTCTGACATCAGTGAAGTTCCGCTGAAGCCAGTGGAGATATGCTGATTTATTATCATAGAGATCTCATTCTCATCTATAGTTCTTTTGGCTTTAATGGATATCAGACATTTAAAGCTATCAGGAGATGATTAAAAAAGTGACAGAAGAAAAAATACTCTTCTCACTTTCTAGTAAGAGAAAGTTACTTGGAAGACTCCTTTCCCTTCTTTATCATGTTTTACTAATAATAATAATTGTAGGTGTAATTAATGTAAATTTTAGATGCAGTCAGATGGTTCTACGTTCAAAAACAACAGCTATGCCTAATGAGAAGGAATGATTTAGAAAAGGAAGCTGATAGGAAGCTTGGCTTAAAATCCAAACCCATATTTTATTTTTCACAATTGTTTTCTTTCAGCTGTTTCCAAGATACACAGGAGTGCATAGCACAGTGGGGCACAACATTTTTGCAGCTAGAGCGTCACAGTGTAGGTCAGGAGTTACTTGTGGACAGCTTGTTTTAAGTCACCCAATGATATCCAGTCCTGTCTCTGTGTCCTTGAGGGTTAATTCTCTGGCCTTAAAAGGAGCAGGTTGAAAAAGTTGCTAAAACATTTTACGCATGTTCAAGAAGCTGATAGGAAAACTGCACACTGCTGAAGTGCAAACTTACAGGAGCTACATAAGAGCTCTTGAAGTTTATTAGTGAGTGTGTCCCTTCCCTGCAGTGATTATCAGGGAGACAGATCTTCCAGTCTTCTTTGTATTGCCAAAATTCTTATTGCTAAATCTCATCACAGTCTGTTAAACTCAGTGGAAAGACATCCATTGGATTCAGATGATTTGCTGGTTCTGTTGAGTTGGACAAGTTTGCATGGATAGTCTTTTTGATGTTAGTGTTATATTGGAGATTTGTTTTTTTAGTGATCTGTATTGGAAAAGATTACCTCCTGTGAGCATAGGAGTTAGAAAACCAGGCAAGGCTTGGAAGCCTCTTAGTTTCTTACCATCTCTTAGTAGTGGTTTATTCTAGTTTCGCTGGGAAGTGTATTGGTTTGAGAACTGTCTGAGCTTGCTTAGGAACTCTGATCCCATCAGCTAGGAATGGTTGCTAGCTCGAAACAGCTCACCCACGTTCACTGGCTAGCAGTGACACATTTTAGTGACTGAATTCCTGAATGGGCATGTGCTGAAAAAGCAATGACTGGTGGTAAGGATACAGTAGATTCTGTGCAAATCAACAATAATGATCATGTACCTACCTTGGCTTTTTTCCCTACCAGTGTTTTCAGTTCCAGGGTTTTGCTTGGAACTCCCACACTCCCTGTTTTGTTTGCTGGAAGACATGTCTTCCCACTCCAACCACTACATCTATTTTTGTAATGGTTTAGGCATCTTGTAATGCCTTTTTAAGACATTGTGCTAGCTTCACATATTTCTGCTGATAACGAGGCTCTTCATACAGTTGTATAGACTTGTGTGCACATACTCTTGCATAGGGAATCCATCTCTGCTTTCTTTTTATACTCAAACTTCAATGGCTCTTGTGGTAATGTGTAGGATAACATAACATAAAGTGAAGGCTACATACTAATAAATTGACTTTAAGAAAGATCTTTAATAATTTATTCCCACTATATACTGCCAATGTATTCTCAGTCCAAGTTACAAACATCTGTTTTGGAAGAACCCCTTTTTACTTTACCATATGCATTTCTGCCTTCTGCTTGATCCTGTGTTGAAGTCATTCTAAGTCTGCTGTTACAGAATTATAAAATGGTTATGCTGTTGGGGAATCAGCATTAAAACTTCACAGGAAGATTATGCAGAAATGTGCCAGATAAATCTGGTTAAACTTCAGAGAGACAAATATTCTTTGTTATTTTGTATAACTTCCCTTAGCTGTTGGAAATTTGTACTTCTTATTTCTCTTGAAAATGTGTGATTGCTCTGTACTTACTTCATCATATTCTTCTCCCCGTACAGTCAAAATGGTACCTGTACAATTTCCAGACGTCAGAACACCATTCAAGAGCTTTTGCAAAACTGTTCGGATTGCCTGATGCGAGCTGAACTCATAGTACAACCTGTGAGTGCTTTTTGTTCTGCTTATCAAAAGTGATTATGAATATTAGAGGAAATGAATGCTACATTGTTATCTGTACTCAGTGCTGTCTGGTTCTTTTGCTTTCTTCCCTTTTTGCCGTTTACTCTTGCAGTGGAATAGTGTGTCCTTCATAAGGCTCCCTTTCCTGTCAGTACTCAGTGTTCAGTAGAACTGGTTAAAATGCATATGATTAAGAAAAAGGGGACTTTTAGTTAGAACACCTTCTCCCCCAAATTTCTAATATGTCTGACTGGATCTTTTTTTTCCGTTTTAGATCAAAGCCACTGTCAGTGTGAACAGTTTTTAATAATGTTAAGACCACTTACACCCTCTTAGTGTATTCTGTAGAATATCAGCATCATTATAATGAACCTGATTGTAGCAAAACCCTTGAATACATTTGTTTTATTTTACCAAATGATTCCTAAGGAAGTGTATGAAACCAGATTCGAATCTTCTTGACTGTTTCATCTCAAATATGTAAGGATCATCTTTGCTAAATGATGCACTAATATAAACCAATTGTGTTTGGTGGCTATGTTACACAATGGTGCTAGATTAAATCCTGGCAAATATGGAATGTCCTTGGTTTCTGCTGAAGTTGAAGGAAAAGCAGGGTGGTGAGTGCATCCTGCTATTGAGGCTGTTGAGATCCAAAATCCATTAACAGTTTTTGCAGTAGATATGATTTTAATGTACATTTTTGGACCCTCTGTGGACACAGAAGTCCTTCAGGAGTGAACTCTGTGGTTAGCAGTTTATTTCCTTTTTGGAAATGCAGTACATATGAGCATGTTTATATAAAAATCAATGCCAGAGTAAATACTGCCTCTTGTTAAGGATTAATATTACTGCAATGAAGTTAAAAGAAAGCAATGTTTAGTTCCAGCTTGGTTCCACAACATGCATTGCTTACATTTTCTTTTTGAGGGACAAAGTAATGAGGCCTTTGCAAAAGCAGATCATGCTTAGATTGTGTTTGGTTCAGTGTCACTATGTGAGTGGGGGCTGAGGTCAAAAAGTCTTGTTTTCTTGCTCAAAGCATTGTGAACATTTGAGGCCATGGAGAAGGAGCACAGAGCATTTGACTAGATTTGGGGTGACTGGATGAGATGCAAATGTGGCTAGGCATAGAGCTGGTTGCAACCAGAAAGGGTGCATTCTGTATTTTGAAATGGTAGCAGCAGCATCTGTAACTCCTAGAACCTCAGAAAAACTTATGTAAAAATCAGGTGCAATATCCAGAATCCCGCAGTAGGATAGGGTTTCTTTTCCAAGCCTTTGCGCTGAAGTTGTTCCACACACTTGGGTATAACTATAGTTAGACTACAGTTAAAGACCTGATTACAACTAAGTGGGAAATAAAACAGCTGTGAGCAAATATGTACACTTTTCTTAGAAATAAAATGGGTGTTGGTATATTAATTCTTTATGGAAATATTTGATTTGTATTATATTTTAATAATTCCCTCATATATTTTTTTCATAATAAGGACTTTAGAATGAGTGGATCCTTTGTTAATTGTCCTTCTGCCACTTAAAACTGACAATGAAAGACCACAGCAGCTGCCTAATATTTGGAACCTATCACACTTCTTAAAAATAATTACTCTTCATAACATCTCCCTTAATATAACCAAGCTGAAGCTTATGCAAAGAATATTTAATTTAATATCCTTCTCTTTCTTTTAGGAATTGAAATATGGGGATGGTGTCCAGATTAGAGGGAACAGAGATCTGGAAGAGTGTTTTGCTCAGGCAAATGATCAAATGGATATCCTGGATGGGCTCATCAGAGAGATGAGGCAGATGGGCCAGCCTTGTGACATGTATCAGAAAAGGTATGACCAGGGAAGGACTGGAGAAAGGAGTGTCCCAAATGTAAATTTGCAGTGTCTGTAGTGCTCACATTTTCTCGTGTTGCAAGATGTGACAGAGATCAGCAAAGTGAAACTAAACCTGTTTGGTTTGGGTATGCTAACATGGAGAAAGGCCTCATGGTAACATATTTCTCACAGAATTTCATACACAGAGTGTCCTAAATTTTAGCCAATATCATTTCCATGACCTCAGCTTTCAGCGTTTCTTTTTAAATATTTGGTGGTTCGGTAGGAGATAAGAATTGCATAGTTTCTGTGTTTTCTGGGTGTTTTCCTCATAGAAGCTAACTAGTTCCTTCACTTTCAGGCTCCTTCAACTTCAAGAGCAAATGCGTGCCCTTTATAAAGCCATCAGTGTTCCCCGTGCTCGGAGAGCCAGCTCCAAAGGTGGTGGTTGCTACTCCTCTCAGAGTGGCTCAGGCTGGGATGAGTACACAAAACGTGTCACAAGTGAATGTTTAAACTGGATGAGACAGCAAAAGGTAAATCTGTCCAAAGCTCAGAGAAAATGGTACGAACTGATGTTGCTTGTGAATGTTACTTCCCATACAGTAGTGTTTTGGGTGCCAGTAGAACATTAAAGATACACATAGATGCTAATATCTTGTTCTGAGTTTCTCTTTTCTCTTTTACTTGTAGCATTGTACATACACATGTAGTGAATTTCCACAGAAATACAAAACAGGATTTGGAGTCTTCTTTTGCAGAGGAAAAAGTGTGGAAGCCAGATTTGAAAACATAAATGTGACACAGCTGTTAACATAACAAAAGGCATCAGCATGTTTGTATTAGAGATTATAATGCTCAGTATTTCCTTCCTTCCTTCTACAGATACTCTTCATGCTTTGGGTTTATTTTAACCCCTTACATAGTTAGGACCAGCCTCACAGATTTAATCTTCGTTCAGTATTTTGCAGTTGTTCTCCCTCTAATCTATCTTTATTGCAGTGGATGCCAGAAGGTAGAGTTATAGTCACAGGACTAGACTTTCAGAAGTTACTGCCAAATAGGAACTTCAGCATTTTCATATCTATCTGTTGCATGTGCAGAACTAATTTGCCTTTGCACAGCTGTTGATTGTGTACCCTAGGGTAAAAAACACATGTTCAAAGCCTGTAGTCTGGTTTTGTGCTGCTGAAGTGAAAACCTGATGTTTGTGGTTCCTTTGCAAAATGAGTACGCAGTTCTGTCTGAGAGACAGGTAGGGCTTGTGGAGCAAGGTGGTCAAAGTTAAAATTTGCAGACTTCTGTAGTTTGAAATTGCATTTTTTTTAATCTCTCCTTATTAGATTGTTGCTTAGTGATTGTGTCATTATCTGTGTATGGTGTTTACCAGGTGGCTGCTATGCAAAACAGATGAGGAGAGGACACTCTATACAGCAGCTCCCATACTTTTGTATGGGAGTTAGTCGTAGTCTAGTCCTTCAGGGCCCTCCCTTACTGTGACATGTTGCAAAGGAAGAAAGGAAAGTGGAGATGCACTCCTTGAGTGGGAGCGTTTATAGGCATTGTGCCAAGCGAGCAGCAGCAGGTATGATTGCTCTCCTCACACTGTGGGAGAGCAGGCTAACTGTCAGACTAGCCATACTTTGAGGAGTGATGTTTGACAGTGCACTGGGCATGTTTCCAGTGATGAAAGATCATGAACATGTGGCATCTCCCAAAGATGCCACATGACACCCTGCTCAGACACCTCTCACTAATTGGGAAGCATAAGCGAGCACTTTACAGCAGTGTCCCCACACAAAAGTTTCTAGGAAAGAAAAAGCTCACTCTCTCTTCCTTCTTCAATCTAAAGGCAAAGCTGAGTTGAGGCCAGAAAGCACTTAGCTCCCTGTTAGGTTTTTGAATTTTTTAGGGAAAATTTATTTTGAACTTTCCACTATGGCCTTTTCTCTCCACAGTGCAAATTGTGTCTCACTGTCTGCTCATATGGGAGCAAGATAATACTTCCTGGTGTAATGTGATGAGATGTGGGAGAAAGTTTTGAGCAGCTGTGGTTTTCTGTTGCTGTTTTTTTGCTTACCACGATGATTTGCTGACAAGAGAGTCAGGTGGTAGGAGTGCTGGTCAAATTTCCTTTATAGGACTAGAGAAGGTGCACTAAAATCCAGAGAGCCTTTGTTCACATGTTGGCAGTCATCCAAGATTGCTGCTGTTGCTACAGACTCTTTAGTATGTATAAATACAATAAGAAAGGTCGAAGTCCTGTAGCTGTTAGGTGGCTGAATGTAAAATGGTTTTACTTGTTGGAACCTTTTCAGCTCTTCCTTAAAACCCCTTCACTTGAGTGTCATTCAGGCTTTATTGATATCTGTTGAGTCATAAAGATTTGGCTTCAGGCTGATAATTCAGTCCCAACCCAAGGTTAAGATATCTGTCTCTCTGCTGTGCATGTACACACAGAGGCAAACACACAGAGACTGATTTTGATCGTTTCTTTAAGGTATAAAAGAAGATTTGGAATTTGAGCAGTTGAATAATGAATTCAGTGAATTTTAATATTTGAGGAAAATGAAACAACTGTAATCATGTAGATTTCAAGTTAGTCGTTATCTAGATGCATTACTGTTTTTCAAAGACTGTTTGTAGAGATTTTCCCTTGGCACCTCCACGTTAAATGTTGCAAAAATGCCAGACAGACATGTTCTATTATCATTTCAGTTTATGGATTACGTAGCTTTACTTCTGTTTTTTCATTTAGCTTGACTCCCCTAAACTGAGGTCATTGGAATTATGCTAGTGTAATTAAAACGGAAGTGTAGTGTACTGGGCTACAGAGCTTCACTGTACTTACTTTCACATGAATTGCATGAATAACATAGTATGACCAAGTCATAATAAGTTTCTGGAATCACCACTGATGTGAATGAACTATACTGGAGAACGTAAAAGAACAGTTTGGCCCAAAGAAAACAGAGATGGAAGTACACTACTAAGTGTTCTTTAAGCTATTCAAATATTTTCCCTGCTTTGTTTGTTCTACTTTGGGAGCCTCTCACACTGTTTAAGTGATGACAATTTTAAGAAATTTTTATTCCTGTTCTGAACTTTACCTTGTTCAGTTTTACCCTTTGTTTTATAGTCATGCTTTCTTCAGTGCGATTCCTTGATGCTCTGGTTTCCTTGATGAAAAGACAAATACTCTCTGTTTTCTTAGGCTGAAATGGAGCTAGTGAAATGGGGTTTTGATGCAGCATCCATCGAGCAACAAATCAGTGACCACAGGAGAACTCATAATGCCATTGGAGACTATCGCTGGCACCTAGACAAAGTCAAAACAGATCTGGTAATATTTACTCTCTTCCCTTACACATTACTTAGTTTAGATCCATACCTTTGGCTTGTTTGTGTTCCACTGCCACAAGAAATGCTGAATAGCTCAGCTTCTCTTCAGAAAGCACTGATGTCGTGATGGCAACTGCTTTCAATGTTGGTACTCTACTGTTTCATGATTGTTTTATGTTTCCCTTCTTTTCCAAAAATTTTGAAATGAAAACTTAGTGGATATGTAACATTTCATTGCAGTGTACAAAGGCTGGCAAATAAATCTGATGAAATATTTGGTGGGAAAGATGACTAAGAATGATTATTCTTGTTTACTGTCTAGGTATGTTAAAACAACAAAGTGAAAGGATAAGGTGGGTGCTTAGATACAGCTTCGAGCAATGGGGGGATTTCTGTAAGAAACGAGGTCAAAGCTAAGAGCTGAGGTCAGAGCTATTTTGTTCTTGGTTTTATTTGTTTTTCACTGAGGCTTCTGGTCCCATCTGGGTTTTATGATTGGAATAAAGAAGCCACTGAAAATGCAGTGGTTAACTCCCCCTGCTGTTAGGTCTACAGTTAGGGATAGAGGAGAGAAAGCTCTCCTTGTTTTTATTCTTCTTTTCCGTTAATTGCTTACATGGACAAAAGAAAGAGTTGAATCTGAAGAAATGGGACTCAGCTCTGGAGCTCTGATCTCTCAGCCAAGCTGACGAATGAAAGGGATATTACTTCCTTTTGTCCTTTTGCTTGATCAAGTAGGAAAAATAACAGTCTATCTCTATGGAATACCCGTTCCAAGATTGTACAGGTTCACAGTCACAGAAGCAGGAATAAAAGTCAGTCTCCAGCTAAGATTGTAGATTATGCTACTTCAAATCTGTCCAAACTAGATATGGGACTAGTTGGTTGACTGCAGTTGTCTAGGAGTTCAGGATAGAAAGAGATCCAGTTTCAGGGGCTGTTTTTGTGATACAGGGGTTTTGTACAGCCTTGCTTATGTACTGAACATCACTGGGGGAAATAAGTTCATCCAAGCCTTGTTTTTATACTTCTGGTGATCTGCCAGCAGTACAGACCAACTATTTCTCTGTATCCCTTGTAGGCATTTTCAAATTACCACCTGAAGTAATAACATCATGGTACTGACACTGTAGAGCAAATATAAGCAATCAGAAACTTTAAAAAGATATACTAAATATTTACTGTCTTTGTTTCAGCGTGAGAAGGCTGCAGTTCATCAGCTGGAGGAAGAATATGAAGGGCTGCTGGTGAGCACAAGATATGTTCATTTCTAATACCCTCTTATGAATGCTTTTTTTGCTTTGCTAACACTGATCTCATAATCAAGGAACATTTCAGGTTTCACTACAGTGATAATTGCATATTTAAGTAATTCCATCCAGCAGTAAACTGGTAGTGTTTTGTAGTTAATATAAGGCCCAGTTTGAGTTATGAACTTGGGATTAAGTCATTACCTGTTGTAAAATTGACTCATCCTCAAAAGTAAGGTTCTAGTTTGCACCTGAGGAAGGAGGTTGGTCACTAAGCAGATGAAGAGTAGGACTCAGTCTCCTCAATGGGAGTAAATTTAGCAGTGAAGTTAGGCTATATAAGAAGCTTAAAAAATTACACTCAAACCTAGGATGATGACCAGATTATTTGTAGGGCTATGTATCCACATTGAGTCTTTGTGTGAAATGCAGCAAGAGTCTTATGCAAATGGTAAACAGACTTAACCCTTGGGATTGGAAGCTAATCCCTGTGCACATTTCAAGTAATAGGAGGTGTGTTAGATGTGAGGACAGAAAGAATCTTGTCATGAAGAGTGTCTTTTGTGCAAAAGATGCTACCACAACGTCAAGGATATACTGTCAGCAGCAAATGCCAGTAAAAATCAGGTTAGATGATGAATGGTCAGGCATTTCTTGTATTTTTCCCCCATGTCGTTTTGCTCACTGGCTTACATATCTGATACATTTGTGTTTGAAATGAACTTTCAGAAGCTTCTGACCTTAGGTTCCCATTGTTTCATAAATCCAGCCATGTTATCCACTGTCCTTTGCCAGATTTTATTGTGGTATGTTTTTTACTGTTATTCTTAGTTTAAGTAGAATTTGTGTGGGATGCTTTTGACTTCCCCCTCTCTCCCTCACATGGGTTTTTCTGTGTTTATTACTTCTCATTTCTGGAATTCCTTGCAGAAACACTCCTTTGAGAGAATGGATCAGCTCCGTCAGTTCCAGAACCTTATCCAAGCCACTAGCAGAGAGATCATGTGGATCAATGACTGTGAAGAAGAGGAGCTTCTCTACGATTGGAGTGACAGGAACACGGACATTGCCCGGAAACAGGAGGCCTTCTCTGTAAGAGAGCCCAATCTTCCCCTCCTTTCCATAGGCTCCCTTTTAGCATAGTGAGAGAGGACCAGCCTAGCTCAGGAGGCTGATCATGGGATGAGTATTTTACTCTTCCTAAATTTCAGGGGATTTTTATCAACTCTTTTGGAGTAAATACTGTGTGACAACCTTTTTAAATCAAAATTGGATACCTACTAAAAGAGTGTGCTCTTGCTTGTTGTCGTGGTTCATTTTGAGGTTAGGAACTGACCTTTTCATTACAGTTCACTAATAATGATGCATGGCTTGCTAACATAGCCCTTGTATTGGCGTGTTATGCTGAGGGACTTGAATTGAGCAATTTAATTCTCCATGTCAGGACTATGTAGGGGATGAGGGTCACCATATCTCGCCCTGATCTCCACCACAGGAAGTAAAGGTATACTAGAGGGAGCTGCCCTCTCTTCCTCTGCCATCTTGCCAGCAACACACTGAGAATACTGTCAGAGGTGTTTTATGCTGCTACTTCCTATTTTCTGTGAGTATATAGGCAAATTGAGCCTCTATATTCCTATAGCCTGTGTCAGTACTAGTCACCAAGCTAAAAAAGCAATGACAGTTCACGTCATTGAGGAGATACCTTTTATTAGTTCTCTTGTTCTGGATGTTGCGAGATACAGTCCATCAATCCTCTTTGACAGAAAGGGCTGTATTTTGGATGCTCTACTCTATAACTGGTAAGCCTAGAGACCAGAACTGGAATGTTTATGCCTTTTTGATGCTACTGTCTTCGTATTTAACTTTACTAAACTGAATAGAATTAATATTTAATGTTAGCAAAGATAATTTTACACAATCCTATCTATCTGGGAAGTTTCAGTTAAACCATCATATGTGATTTACTGTTGGGGGTTGTTTACTTCTGTGCTTTGGTTCTTTAGAAACGTATGAGTGAATTGGAGCTTAAAGAAAAAGAGCTCAACAAGTTAAAGCAAGAAAGTGACCAGCTAGTGCTCAACCAGCACCCTGCTTCAGACAAAATTGAGGTGAGTTAGATTTCATATGATTTAACTTCACCCTTTCATTGTTATGTGAGAAAAGTTCTCAGTGAGTGTCTGTAAATGAAATGCCTCTTTGGGACCTGGAGAAAGGCTTGTCTGCCAGAGAGCATGTCCATTTCTTTTCCAATTACATAGACTGATCTAATAAATTATACTACCTTCTCCCACAAACCTGGCCACTAATACTGCAAATTTCTTAACAGCTCAGGGAAAAACTCTCATTGCTCTCAAAATTGATCATAGATACATGTAAAAATTAATGTATTGGCTTATGGAGCTATCTAAATGTATTCAGATTGCTTTATCTCCTGTAAGCTGACTTCAGGGTAGCAGAGGTAATGATAGGAATGCATCTCCTTCTTCTTCTGCTCTCTTAGCAGGCATGTTTTGAAGATAGCCGCACCCTTTGCTGAGGGTTTATATTTAATCCAAGTGCAAATACTTTCTGTAACTGAAATTTATAATGCTTTTCTGTGGCTTAGCCAGGATGGTTTTGCTTTCACAGCTTGGTAAACATTCACCTTTCAAATACAAAGGCTTCATCAATTTGAAAAATCTCATTTTACTAGAAAATGCTGTAATTATAGTTTCAAGCATATATAAGAATTCTGAAACTGGAAGAAGTTAATATGAAAAAAAAAAAAACCCACTTGCCTCTGATTTTCAGTTTATTACTGAGTCATCTGGTATGTTGTGTAAAATCACTATTCATATTTTTTTCTGCAGTCAGTGTCTGCCTTAAAGGAAAGATCCTTGTAAACTCCAGCAGTGAAATAAAAAGTCATGTGTATTTTTTTTAAGACTATACATGAGACTGTACATGACTATACATTAAAAGTTTAAATCTAAAAGTCATAATAAACTATCATGCTTGACAGTGTCTCTGGAAGAAGGAGAACACACAATTTGCAATTGAAATATTTTATTTGCACTACTGTTTGTGCTTTTTACTTCCCAATCATCCCCTTTTGTTCATACACTTCAGGCTTTATGCTGATGAAACAAAATTCAAATCATGAACAAATTTCTCGCTGCATCCAACAAACAGGTATTTAACTCTCTTCAGTCAGGTAGATGTTTAGAAGTCATGGAATTATATGCTTGAGTTGTATTTTTCTGGTATGCATGAATTTGTTGTAGCAGATCTTTCATTTGTGTTTATGTGGAGCATAAATAATTGTGCTTGAATCTAGTCACGGGAGAGAGATCAGTGTGATGGTTACAGTTCTTTATTTTGTTATTTTTGTTAGGCTTATATGGATACACTACAAACTCAGTGGAGCTGGATCCTTCAGATCACCAAATGCATTGATGTTCATCTGAAAGAGAATGCAGCATACTTTCAGGTGAGTAGCAGTGTGGAGAATTCACACTCACTTTTGAATTATACAAGTATTAGACAAGTAATTGTTCATAAATTATTACTTCAGTCAAAAACTTCATATTCTGCTAGCATTTACACATTTAAAACATTTGAACATTTTCTTAAAAATTCCTGCATTTCAAAAAGCTCCTTTCATTTGCTAGCAATGTTGAGTAACAAAAAACTGTATTTGCTGTTTTCCATGTGCAAGAATTTCCAGCTGTTGACATGTGTTTTTCTCAAGAAAGAGCTTTAGAATTTAGTGTATAGATTGTGAATATGATCAACAGTTTGTGGTAGTTGTCATATCCCTCATTGCTTTTGTTGAAAGGGTGAATCTCATCACTGAATAACTGAAAGATACTTTTTCTATACCAGAATCTTCCTAAATTTGTGCACAATTATACATAGCACAGTGTTATCTTATACTTGTTAATGCTGCCATTCTTCCGTATGTGAACTGGGATTTCTCATACGGGATTTCTCCTGAAAGAAATCCATTGATTTTAGTGGACTTGTTTGTGAGAGAAGCGTGCAATTGAAATCACAACTTTTTTCCTGTAGTTTTTTGAAGAGGCTCAAGCCACGGAAAGCTATTTGAAGAACTTACAAGATTCTATCAGGAAGAAGTTCATCTGTGATAAGAGCATGTCACTACAAACCTTGCTGGAACAGATCAAAGAGCTGGAGGTACTGTTAGACTCAACTCAGATTAGATGTTAACTTCCATGGAAATCATTTGCCAAGCTCTTATGCTCTTCACATACCAAATGCAAAACCAGTTTCACTGTAATGATTGTATAGAGTTCTGTAAAGAACATGAAACATTAATGCTGTATTAATGGTCATTTCTGAGGATAGCCTATAAATGGGTCAGTGCTGTTGTTTTACTTTGTGTAATACCGCTTGGGACTTGTGCTGGTATCTTTTTCAGTCTGAAATGAGCCTGTCAAATTCACAAGTTTTTGACATGCTAGCAAGTTTAAAAAAGTAAAATACTTTAGTTCATAGGTGCCAGGAGAGATTTTTCCTGAAAGGATAAGTGTGTTTAATAAATGATTCATTATGTCATTTTGTATCACAGTTATCTCTTTGAAAGGACTTTTTTAGCTGAGTTAACTATTTGCTCATCATGAGTCAGCTGCTGCAATTCTGAATTGCATCTACTTGAGGAAAAATGATCAGTGATGTAAAAAGGCAATTGATGAAGTCAAGGCTGCAAGTGTAGTAACACTTGGTGTAATAACTATTAATTGTTTTTGTAGCATTCATGTTGTAATAGAGTTCTTTCCATTTATTCTTGTGTCTCTTAGCTCACTTGAAGCACATCATAGATCTGGAAGGAAAACATCATCTTGTTACAGTTGCAAAGATACTTAGTCTGATGTTTCTCCTCTCTCTCTCTCTTTTTTTTTTCCTTAAACAACTATTTTACATTATAGTCCAGAGACTCATTCTGCTGGAGCCAGAAGAAATTTTATCTGCAGAGACCTCCAGATATATTCCTCTCTTAATTAAACTTTGGGAACTAGATGTGTTTTCTTTTTAGAATGAAGTTTTAATGTACAGTTAATCTTTGCAGAATGAACGAGAGCGAATTCTTGAATACAAGAGGCAAGTGCAGAGTTTGGTGAATAAGTCCAAGAAGATTGTGCAGCTGAAACCACGTAACCCAGACTACCGGAGTAACAAGCCCATTATCCTCAAGGCTCTGTGTGATTACAAACAGGATCTGGTAGGTACCCCTTTCTGACTGAGAGTGAACATCATGTAAATTAGAACATGGCAAATGATTTGAAAACAAAATGTTGAACTAACAGGTTTAACCTTTTTGTCTGATTTTCGTCAGTGTTTGCATTTCTTCAACAAAAGAGCTCTGACTTTTACTGAATTCTGAATAAATAAGAGAGGTGCTGACTGGCTAAGTAAATCTAATCAAAATACAGCAAATGGCTATTATTAGTTTGGTTTAAATAGTATTAATAATCATAGTTCAAATTAATACAAAAAGTCTTATTGATAATACAGTTAAAATTTATACAGACACTTCCTAGCATCTACCCTTCTCTTTGGTGCTATGCTTACCCTTCCAGTGTCCCATCTGTGTCCTAAGGTCAGCACTTTAGGCTTCATCTAGCAAAAGGTGGGGAAATGTATAATGAGTCATTGGCACCCTAAATCCTTTGCTGAAAGGAGTGTGATGATGGCAGTGGCTTCTTCCTTCTCGGTGCTGAGTCTTCTTGGATTTATTTGTGTATTTGTTCTTAACAGTCTGCTTAGGTGCTTCTTCTGCTTATGTGCTCTTTCCCCTCACTGGTTTCCAATTATCCAGTTTTTCTATTCTCTTTGTTATCTCTAAAACTGGTTTTACTGGATTCACAAGGTTGCACTCCTATAGTGACCAGTAACTGACCATTGTGATTTGTGTTTACAGTCTGGGACTTCTGCTGTCTGCACTCTATGTCTACGCTCTTCCATATCACATTTTATTCTACAGTCACAGAAATTCAGCCTACACAAAATAACTACTTGTTATTACTGTAACTAAAGGTAAACAAATTTAGGCAATGGTTACCTGATTGTTTGACAATCGCTATCACAATTAAACAAGCTAAAGTCTACTCAGGCCAATGTATGCCCAGACAAATCTGGAGTTAATGCAAAGCCTGTGGCATTTTACTAGTAATGTCAAAAATGGTATTTGCTGGCTGCAGTGGAATGATACAAGGAGGAATTCCTGTCAAGATAAATGATAGGAAAAGCTTTCCCCCCTTGGATGCAAGTAAGCCTGCACCACAGCCACACTTGCGGCCTCCAGGTGTCAAGATTTCTGGCTGATGTGGTTGGTGAATCTTGCTCTATGGCACTCTCTCTTGGTCCTTCTGCAAATATGGATGCAGCACTGAGCATCCTTACGCCTCCAGGTCACTACATGATGTCTTACAGCCATAATGCACTGTATCATTTATTCTGGCTGTATATCCACACTCAGTATTTGATATTTGTCACAGCAGGCCCCAAGGTTTCATGCTCAACTGGCAACTACTCAGAGCACACTGTGGCTCCCAGTTGGTCTTCCTGGGTTTTCTTTGCAAAGAAACCAGTTTCAGGGGGAAGAGGCCTGTACTGATCTCTTGGCCCAACATGAAACCAGGCTGCACATCCAGACCTGGCAGCTAGGAAGCACTCCCAGTTCTGTAATCTAGATGCATTTTCTTTGTCCATCGCTCTTAGACGCTCAACTTGTTTAACTGAAGAAAACATTCTTGTTCTGTGTTTCTTACAGAAAACAGTGCGCAAAGGAGATGAATGCATCCTGAAGGACAATAACGAGCGCAGCAAGTGGCTGGTGACTGGCCCTGGAGGAGTTGATATGCTGGTGCCCTCTGTTAGTCTTATCATCCCTCCCCTCAATCCATTAGCAGTGGATCTTGCTACCAAGTGAGTTGCCTGGATTTGTGAAATTACAGCTAGCACTGTGAGTAAATGAAAGAGTTTACTCAAAATAGCAGTTGACCACAAAACTCAGTCAGTGCCTTGAGTGGAGTGCCTCTCACTCTTATAGGGTGGAGGCTTACAGATTAGACTCTTGACTTGAAGAAATACAATGCAGTGAAACTTTCTAGGACCTAGGCTGGAATCTCAGAACATTTAAAACTCAGGTTTTATAATGAGGTTCTCATCTCTAATAATGTTCCCTGCCTTGAAACTATACATAACTGATGTAGATTAGGATAGGCACTATGCTGTTGTAAATGTGCAAGGGATCTGCTTGTCACTAATGCTCTAGAAATGCACTTCCCACTGTGTGGAAGGGAACACAGTGCAGAAGATCCCTGAACTAACAGGGACCTGAGCCAGGAAGTCCACACAATGCAACAAACTTAAGAGCCTGGGTGGGGAAGCAGTGGGTCTGTGTTCATGTGATCCAGCTGCTGGACTTGCTGCGTAGGGCACACTATGCTTTGTGAATGCACTGAATTTGCTTGTAGATGTGAGCTGGTTTGTGTGGAGCCAGTTCAGGAATCGTTGTACTCATGCCATAAAATGTGAGTTTGGTCTGAAAGAGACTGGTTTATCCTTTAACTAACACTTCATGTTGCCTTTTGCTAGCTTGAATTACATGCTTAAAATTACTTTAGGTTGTCATATGAGAAGAAAAGTTCGAGTTTGCTCTTTTGCTTTATCACTTTACCAGCTTTTTTAGAAAAAAGCTTTCCTCTTGTTAGCAATATCACCTATGGCCAAAATCAAAATACTGGAGAGAGTTTGGGATTTCAGCTCTAGATTCTTTGATATACTGTTTATTCATTTGAGAGTCATGGATAAATTCATTTGCAGGACATTTTCTAGTGGAAACAAGTCTTAATGCACTCCACGTCTAATGGCTGTTTCTTGAGGTGTTTTGCAGCTGTGCTATGTAAGAGATGCACAAGTTTTGACTATGAAATTTTGTTTTCCCATCTCAGGATTGAGCAGTACTATGAAGCTATTCTAGCTTTGTGGAACCAGCTTTATATCAACATGAAGAGCCTGGTATCCTGGCATTATTGCATGATTGACATTGAGAAAATCAGAGCAATGACTATTGCCAAGGTAAGACTCTAACTAGTCCTAACTGTAGACCAAGGATATCCATGACCTGGCTTCTGCTGTCCTGAGCAGTGCTTGCTGTCTCCTGTTCAGCTGTTATTCTCCAAAACCATGGGCCTTTACTTTGCTGGGTTGCACAAGTAGTTATATTTTATTGAAGGACAAGCAAAATACTATCCCTTTTGAATACGATATGGATTAATTGGAAGATTAGCTAAGGAGACTTACTACATACTTGCTGTAATAGTTCCCACTACACAAAGGCATGGATAGACAGCATAAGGGTGTAGAGTCACAAACTATTCTTAAGCTATGAAATTTTTACAACAGAAGTATATTAGTTTTCATGGCACTTTTCACACCATTCTTTTTAAAGCAGCGTGGGTAAGTTTTGTTCTAAGAAGCACTTCCTCTGTTTTTCCACAGCTGTATTAGTTTGTTCTGTAGTGGTTCTCTTATCGTTAACCTTCTCCAGTTACTTGCTTTTTCAACATTCTCTTTCTTATTTCAGCTGAAGACGATGCGTAAGGAGGATTACCAAAAAATAATAACTGACCTGGAGATCCATTACCAAGAGTTCCTCAGGAACAGCCAGGGCTCAGAGATGTTTGGTGATGAAGACAAACGAAATATCCAGAGTCAGTTCACTGATGCCCAGAAACACTACCAAACCTTGATTATACAATTGCCCAATCAAGCACGACCACCACAAATAGGTTTGTTGTACTCCTGCATTTTGTTCTGATTGTCCTGCTTGAGTTTCTCTGTTTGGGGGTGTGGGGGTTTTTATGTGAAAATGCTTAGTGAGTTTAAGCTTTCGTTCTGCTAAATCACCTCTGAAAAGGAGGAGACATGGAAAAAGAAGAATTTCGCTGGAATGCATCGACATTGGACTGAACATTCTAGAGACCAGAAAATACTGAAAGTATTCCTCAGAAACGTGTCCAAGAATTGTAATTGCTGTCTCCCAAGATAGCAGATAAAACAGACTATACACAAGGATTTTGTTCTTCTTTCCACTTGTGTGAATCTTGGGGATACTTTTCTGAAATTCTTGAAACTTGCTGAGGAAGTAAGAGGAATTTAGTCCATCTGATATGTTTTCAGTTATTAGGAAACAAAAATCTCACTGCTACATTTGGGAAAGCAAGTTTCTCTTTCTGTAAAGGGGAGATTTCGTGACCTGAAACAGCTGCATAAGAACCCATTTCTTCCACTTTTTCTCAGTTCTACAAGTCAAATCAATGCGTAGGTGTTTTTGGCATTGCCTTGGCTTTCCATATGAAGGAGATTTCTTGACAACTGATGTTTACCTCCTAATTTTTACAGTGTAAAAATATATATTAAAAAAAAATTACATTTTACAGTGGTCCCAACTGAGACCTGTACTGTGGGTTCCTCAAACACCGTTATAGTTAATGACAGAAACCGAGAGCATGAGAAGCAGGAGGCCTGGCTACTGATGGAGCTTCAGAAACTTCGACGTCAGATTGAAGCTTCTGAAATTCGGATGGTTCAAAGAGCTCCTCTTGGAGTGGATCAAGGGGCCCTGCATGACTTTTCAGTCAGATTAAAGGATTTAGAGGTAACTGTTGATGTTTTTCATTGAGCTTCTCAAACTCAGCATGATTCTGTCCTGCAGAGCACACTGCAGTTGTATTACTGATCAGCTGTGAAAGCCTTGTTCTTTCTTTTATGTGGTTAATTAGCATGTGTTTTTCAATCAGAAGCTAACTATGATGATTTAGATTGAACTTCTCCTTTGGGGGCCTAAATAAAAAAAGTTGACTCTTGGCTGTTACAAGAATTCTGTCAGGCTAAGAATACAGAAGGCCTGATGTCTAGTGGATGTGAGCTCATGTTAAGCCTCATCCAAGTTAAAACGCTGTTAACATCCTTCTGCACAGACACCACTTCAGCACCCACCACTGAAGTGCTGTTTTTAGTCTGTGATGTGGATGCGTGAGGCCTGTGCACTCTCTTCCCTCCCAGCACTAGAAGTTTGAAGGGGACTGGAGAGTGAAAATTGATAAGGAAAGAGAACAGATTCAGTATATGAGAATTAAATTCCCACAGAGCAATGAGGCTGCAAAGGCCTTCAGAGCAGAAGCACCTTGGCGCTTCCACTGTGTGGAGTAGGCTGCTGGCAGTAAAGTGCTCCGTGGCCTGCTTTCTACAGAGCTGAATTTGCCAGTGCCTAGAGTGAGAGAGCTGCTCAGATGAGAGGTATTACCATTGTGGACTGTGCACTAAGGAAACCACTGAATGTTACTAATGTTATCTTGAAGAAAGCAAGCTGAAGCACTGCTTCTCTCCTCAATTGAGCTAGTTAGATAATAGCAGACTATTTGGATAGAGAGACCAATAGCATACGTGCAGTCGAATGATCATTCAGCCACCAAGAATATGTAAATCAGGCATTCTCTTTCCTTAGGGTGTGCAGAATGACTCTCAAATAATGGCTGAAACCCTCAATAAGCATAAGGATTTGCTGCCTAACTTCAGAGGCTCTGAAAAGTATGTGTACTTGCAGTCAGAGATAAATGCGCTATTTCAAAAACTGGAAAATATTAATGGTGTGTCTGCTGGCTACTTAGACAGGTAAGAAAATCAAGGTTATAGCAATAAGTCATTCTCTTTCTCCCATAATTCTTAGTCCGAAAATATGCCTTTTGATATCAGACATCTTCTTTTCTACAAATGCTGCCGTGTGGGTAGAAACAAACACCTATGTGAATTTCTTCTTTTTTCTGAAATACTGTTTTTTTTTAAAAAAATAGAATCATGAGAATAGCTGAATTTTCTTTTGTATTGCCAGTTCTCTTTGATGATTCACAATGGATTATAAACAGCACTTTCCTGCTTCAGTTCTTAATGGATTTGTTTTTTATTGTGTTATTTATTGTAGCTTGAATGCACTAAGATGTCTACTCCAGGTCATTCTACAAACAGAAGATGTGGTCAGAGTTTTTGAAGTCAGACTCTCTGAGGAGGAGACTGTTCCTTTGGATCTTGACAAAGTGGAGGCTTACCGGGCCTGTCTGAAGGTGAGAGGCTGAGTCTCAAAGACAAAATTCTTAGCTGCTGTCCCTGGTCTATTGAGCTGACTGGAGCCCTTGCAAAAACACAAGAGTTGAAGAGCTGATCCTGTTGTATTTTATAACATAGATGTTCAATTGCTTCTGCAAATTATTAGGAGGAAAGTACAGGTTACCTGTTCTTCCATCCCCTGGTTGTTGCTGCCTCCATAGCAAAGCCAGTGGAATGGAAGGTGGGAGTTCTCCATAATCCATGCTAATGCAAAGTTGTTTGTGTTTATTCGTATCACTTACGAAGGTAGATTTGAAGGCGTTATCTCCTTTCTTGCAAAAAAGGGTTATTAATTACTTGTCATGTCATCTAGTTGTAACAAATTAAATTATAGTGTTATTCTGTGTCCTATTCCTGGATAGCTTGTCCTATTCCGGGATATCCTTTGTCTGACATTGAGCGGGTCCTTTTGTGTACCGATTGCCTTTGACATAGACCTTCTTTATTCTTCCTGCTCTCAGATGTAATAGGGAAAAGGTGTGTGGGTGGAGCACAAGGTTACCTTTTTATCATGTTGAGTCAGAGCTGCTGTTTCAGTTGTTGGGAGTTGTTTTAGCTGATGTAAGTATGAGCGAGACAAAAAAATTGAGCATGTTATCAAAGGATGCAGTCATCCCTGTGACAGGGAATACGAGGGAGAGCTCTACTTGCACTGTGTGCCATTTCATGATATGCGCATGTGAACACACACAAGTGTGTGTGTATGTGCATGGAGAGTAACATCTCTGTGGAAGATGCTTTTACAGATGTAAACAACCCCCCATCCACAAGTAATTCTTTAAAAAAATAAAAACCTATAAAATGTAAAACTTATATGACAATCCAGAGGCTTGATCCTATATTACAATCTGGAGGTGTGATCCTACGGGTTTTTTTTTTTTTTTTTTTTTTTTTTTTTTTGGAACTACTGTGCATAAGTCTGAGAAACTGAAAAACTGAAATGTTAACTAGAGAATATGAGAGCAGAAGGCTTTGGTTCAACAAATTACTTAATTACTTAGGAGTAAGTCTGACTTTAAATATATTCTTAAGGCTATCTCTATTACCAGAGTATATTCTTCACTTCATGTGTATTTAAATCCAGCTGACATCAGCATACATACTTCGCTGAACTAGAAACAAAATGTTTAAATCCTAACACATTATGCATGCTGTTGATGGTGAAATTTCAGTACTCTCTGAAGAATAAAAGGTATGATATCATTTTTGTTTTCCTCCAGAAAATGAAAGCAGATCTAAACATGAAAAAGTCACTGTTGAATGCCCTGGAAAATGAACTACAGAAAACACATCAGATCCATGCACAGTCTTGCCAGTCATATACCCTGTATGATATGGACATTGGAAAATTTTCTGACAAGGTTACCCAACTAATAGATCGCTGGCAGAGAGCTGAGAAACAGATAGATAACAGGTTAGTAAGAATTTCCTAATGGCTTTTTCCTTATTGCTATTGCTGTGGAGATCATCTAATAGTTAATCTAAAAGAATAGCATTGTTGTAATGTAACAAGTTCTCTGAAAGTAAGAGTTCACAAATAATGATCTCATGGCAATAAGACTACAGTTAACTGTGGATAGATTGAACATACTTCAAAGGGATTGTGTAAGACTGATCAAGAAAATGTAATGTTTCATATAATTAAGGAATTGTTTTAAGATTTTCTTTTTTTATTCTTGCTGATGCTCTTGGATTAAGTACTTCGAGCCAGCATTTTGCTCCTCAAAAAAAGCAACCATGTTTATTCCTCAGTACTCTTTATCTGATGGGTAAGAAATTTAAACTAACACACAAAAAAAGAAAAATAAATTAAGATGTTTTTAATGCTTTAATGAACTAAAGCATATTCTAATACTTTTTTACTTCAGCCCAAAATCTAGTTCTAATGATAAAAATTGTCCAGTTTATCCTTGATTTGGTGAAAATTATGCATAAAGTGTACTAAAGTCAGTGGTATTGTTTTTTGTCACATGCGAAGTTTTACTCATCTTTCAGGCAATAGGAGGTTTGCCAATCTCCCTATCTGGTACACTTGTTCAAAAGTGAGGCACTAAAAACCCATATTGTGTGACTGGTAACTGGTATGATTCTCATTTACTGAAAAGTTTTGTTCAGAATCTCATTTCAGAGCCAGCATTGTTTTACCTAGTTTATTGCTGTGCTTATCAAGGTGTCTTGTTTCTAAACAAATGTTTCAAAAGGGAGAAGGAATGCCCTTTCCATTTTGACAGTTTTCCCTGATATTTTTTTTTAAGATCCTGGGATTTAGAAAGGCAGATCAAACAGCTGAAAACTTACCGAGATCTATACCAGGCTCTGAGTAAATGGGTCTGTGATGCCAGACGCAGGCAGGATTCCATTGAGTCCATGAAACTGTGCGATTGCAACACCATCATGAGATACCTACATGAACAGAAGGTATACAGCACCTAACATTGTCCTCAATTAATTGGATTTTAAACTGCTTTACTATTCAGAAAATATCTGTAACAATGTAGTCTGCAATACTGTATCCTGTTTTGAATTACAAAATACGCAAGCTACCAAAAAACCACTGCACATATAGAAGGCAGGAGAAAGGAAGTATTATTCTCATTACTTTCTGATGGTACTGTTACAGATGATGAGTAAGGCCCTGCTTGGCTCCTACCCAGTGACAAACACTCTTACACATCAGCTTTGAATTAATCAAAGGAACTGTATGATGTTGCAGCTTATGGGTCAAATTGTAGCATACGAATAAAAATAAAGAGAGGGTAAATACACCTAAGATAAAGTCAAGCAACTGTCCTGCCCCAGCTCTGATGTTTGTTCAGCTGCTAGGTATTTCTTACTCAGAAAAATCTTCTCATACACAGAAAGTTTGCCTTTTTTAAAGACTGCGCAGCTACAGGCCCTTTCAGGTGTAGGCCTCTGGGGTTGCAGTGGTCTCATACTGGAGACACCTTCTGATGGAAGCAGGATATACAGGAGGAAATACTGGCAAATCAGATGCACTGATTCACAGCTCACTTTTTTCTTGACAGAACTTGCACAGTGAAATCTGTGGGAAGCGAGACAAAGTTGAGGAGCTTCTCAAGCATGCAGATCAGTGCTCGGCTGCAATTAAGGTACTTGGATTTCAGTGTTCTTGTAAGACATGGTTTTTCATGGTGGGATGTATCCCATTGCCTCTGCTCTACTGGTGGGTGAAATGTCAGCTCTCTGTTTTGTGTATGCAGAAATTGCTGAAGTGAAAAATCACAGAAAATCACAGAAGGTTGGAAGGGACCTCTAGAAGTCATCTAGTCCAACCTCCCTGCTCAAGCAGGGTCACCTAGAGCATGTTAGACAGGTTTGCATGCAAGGGGGTTTTGAGTATCTCTAGAGAAGGAGACTCCACAACCTCTCTGGGTAACCTTTTCCAGAAGGGAGGAAGGGGCGGCACAGCTGAAGCACTGGTGTGTAATGAAAGCAATTTGTAAACTTACCATTTGAGGACCGCGAGGATACAGGAGATACCAGTGAGAACTTCTCTTCAGGAGAATCAAAGCCTCCTTTTAGAAAGACCAACCCTTTCCATTTCACATGTTAAAAGTAAGAGAGTAGAGAACAGATTAGTAGCTGAGGAGGTAGAACTGATTAGGTCTAGGAAGCAAGACCAGTGCAGATTAGCAGAAGTGGTGTGCAGCAGCCATGAAAACTAAGAAGATAAACAGAGCGTGGTTTTGTGGTCTTTGGTTTTCTATGTAGCCTTTATTTCCATGCTTTTTCCAGCTCCACCTTACTCTCTGAGACAGAGATTTTGGTATGTCTGGCATGGCATATATAGCATAAAAGAGATACTGAGAAAGCTATTTCTGATAACGTTTGGTTGGTAGTAGTATCTAGATCAATTGCTTCCATGAATTCTTCTACCTCTCTGTAGCCCTCAGCTAACAGAAACACGTATCTCTCTGTTTTAGCAAAATATTTATTCTCTCTCCTTCCCTTTGTCATTCTTCTCCTATGAGTCCCTGCAGTAGTAGCTGGACTGATGAGCCTCTATTTATAACAAGGTCACTAGTACATGGCAGGAAAAAGAAAGTTATGTAGCTTTTTATAACAAGAAAAACATCCTTATTTGCATTTTAGATGTCCAAATACCAGGGAGTTCCTTGGCAGTTGCTAAATGGGTCTTATTTTTCTCTGTTTTGCAGGATTATGAACTACAGGTTGCTTCCTACAGTTCAGGATTAGAAACCTTGCTCAACATACCTATCAAGAAGTCTGTTGTTCAGTCTCCTTCAGTGCTGATTCTGCAAGAGGTATCTTTCTTTTCTCACCCATCATTCTTTTGAATAGGTTTATTAATCCATATGAGACATGGCAAGTTATAGCCAGCTATATTCTAAAAATTAGCGCTGCTATTTGTAAATGTGTACTAAGCAGGTACACACAGGGAATTGATGCAGAATAGTCACTGTGCTGTGAAATTATGCTTGGGCTCATTTAGAAAATAACTCCCTGTGTAGAATAACCCTCAGGAATTTACCTCATTCCTATTCAATATCTATTACATACACATTGTGAGAAAGTAGGATTCATGCCCTAAGTGGATTAGTCACTTTCAACCTAGTTTAAAGTTTAACCTAGGGTACTTGTGACTGTCAGACAGGAAGAATGTGATGAACTAGGGAATGAAGCCTTGGATTTATCACACCTGCTGTGGAAGAAAATAATCTTGAAAAAGAAGGTGTAGGTTTATCAGAAGGGAGAATTTATATTCTGTGGGATCCCGAGAAAGTCATGTGAAGTTATCAAGAGGAGAATTTACTTTTTTCTTTTCAAGTGACATGTTTTCTCAAGTGGTTTGGAATCCTTTAAGTGATCTGAGACCTAAGTGTATTAGTGTGTTCATCTCTAGCTCTTTAGTAGAGGCTGATAACAATTCTCTTTTTCTTTTCAAGGCTGCTGAGGCTCAGTCTCGCTACATAGAACTTCTTACAAGATCAGGAGATTATTACAAATTCTTAAGTGAAATGTTAAAGAGCATGGAAGATTTGAAGGTAATCTACCTTTCTTAATTCTTTTACCTTCCATTTTTATCACAGGCTAGCAAGCTATCATTGGTCCAAAACTTTCTGCTTTAGTGCAGTGCAAAATGGTCCACAAAACTAAATCCTGAGCTTACTCAGCCAACAGAAGACTCAGTGGTGTCCCATCAAGGAGACATATAAGCAGTTTCATGCATCTTCTGTCAAAGAGTATGGTATATTGCAGTCAACTCTGAGGTGATGTGTGGGGTGGAGAACTTCAGCCTTCTTGGTAAACAGGAGGTATTCACCAAAAGTATGAAGCCCTGGTCCGTCTCCTCCCATAAAAGCCTTGACCTTGGAGAACGTGCAGTTATCTTGAGTGCTGAAAATCTCTTTCTCATAGTAAAGAAGCCATGTCTCATTTCAGACTATGTCTGCAATGTTGGTATCCACTGTTTCAAATGTGATAACACTTAATTTGATTCATCTCAGTGGGAACAGAACGAGGTCCCTTTCAGAACTCACATATAGGGCATGTGAATCACCTGTTAGAAGAATGGTGGTGATTCTCTATGAGGCTATTTAATAGTTCGTTGTTGAATTCTTGGTACAACAGATTTTACCATCTGAAGTCCATTTCCCCTCTCCCCATCATATACCTTCTCCCTCTGAAAGTCATCCTATTGATTTCTGAATAATATCTGACTGAATACGTAAGGATTCTAAAATTTACTTTGACATTAAACAAAGGATGGTTTTCAGCTTCCATTGAGGCAGAGAAAAAAAATCTTGACATTACAAGTTTTCAGTGTTGTGAATGTATATTGTATTGCATGTAATCATTTTGAAAAAGTTGTCATATGTGCATTTTTTTCCTGTTTTCATTTTGCAGATGAAAGCCACCAAAATTGAACTCCTAGAAGAAGAACTCAGGCTTGCCAGAGATTCAAATTCAGAGACAAGCAACAAACATAAATTCCTGGAACAAAATTTGCAGAAGTACCAGCTGGACATTTCTCAACTCAAAGCAAAGCTGATGAGTCTGGAGGAGATGAAAAGACAAGCTGAGATGGATGGAAATTCTGCTAAGCAAAACCTGGACAAATGCTACGCCCAAATAAAGGATCTAAATGACAGAATAACCAGGCTGACTTATGAGATTGAAGATGAGAAAAGAAAAAGGAAGCTGCTGGAGGATAGATATGAACAGCAGAAGAATGATTATGACCAGCTGCAGAAAACAAGACAAAACGAGAAAGACAGCCTTGGCTGGCAAAAGTTAGAGTCTGAGAAGGTCATCAAGGAGAAGGAGTACGAGATAGAAAGATTAAGGGTTCTTCTTCAGGATGAAGGCACACGGAAGAGGGAATATGAAAATGAGCTGGCTAAGGTAAGAAACCAGTTTAGCGAGGAGATGAGTAATTTAAAGAACAAGTATGAAACTGAAATTAATATTAAGAAGACCACAATCCAGCAGATAGCTGCACAGAAAGACGATGATGCAAAAGGTCTCAGAGCCCAGGTTGACAGACTGACAAGAGAAAACAGAGACCTTAAGGATGAGATTGTGAGGCTCAATGATGCCATTCTGCAAACCACAGACCAGCGGAGGAGGGCGGAGGAGGATGCCCTTCAACAAAAGGCTTGCAGTTCTGAGGTATCACAGCAAAAGCACCAGTTGGAGCTGGAGCTGAAACAGATCATTCAGCTTCGTGGTGAAGACAGCTCAAGATACAAGCAGGCTCTTGAAGAGGCTGCTGCAACTATACAGGATAAAACTAAGGAGCTAGAAAGGCTAAAGATTCAGCTTCAAGAAGAGGCTAAAAGCCGATGGGAACTTGAAAATGAATTGGCTAAGGTAAGGAACAGTTATGATGAGGAAATTATTAGTTTAAAGAACAAATATGAAACTGAGATTAATATCACAAAGACCACAATTCACCAGGTCACCATGCAAAAGGAAGAGGACACAAATAATTATAGAACTCAGCTTGATAATACCATGAGAGAAAATAGGAATTTGTGTGAGGAAATTAGGAGACTGAAGAATACAATAAGTCAAACAACAGATAATCTACGGAAAGTAGAGGAGAATGCTCAGCAGCAGAAGGCAGCTGGCTCTGAGCTTTCTCAGAAGAAACAGCAGCTGGAGATTGAACTGAAACAAGTTATTCAGAGACACTCTGAAGAAACCATGCGATACAAACAGTCACTTGATGATGCTTCTAAGACCATTAAGGAAAGGAATAAAGAGATTGACAGGCTGAGAAAGTTGTTGGATGTGGAAACAAGTCAAAGGAAAGAACTAGAGGATGAGAACAGTCAGTTAAAAAGAGTTCAGTTTGACTTACAGAAAGCAAACACCAGTGCAACTGAGACAATCAACAAGCTGAGGATCCAAGAGCAGGACCTGGCTAGACTGAAAATTGACTATGAAAGAGTTTTGCAAGAGAAAAAAGGAAGGGATCAAGAAAGTGCAAAGTCCCAAAGCACTATAAAGGACTTGCAGATCCAGAAACATAAGCTAGAGGAGGAACTTTGCAGGCAGAATAAAAACGTAATGGAGGAGACATCCAGGAGAAAAAAACTGGAAGAGGAAATAGAAAGCATGAGGAGATCTCTGAGAGAGCAATCAGTTAAAATCACTAATCTCACACAGCAGATAGAGGAAGTGTCTATTGTAAAGAAAAGGAATGAAGATGATCTTAGACACCAAAGAGAAGCATTAGATGGTCATGTGAGAGAGAAGCAGAGATACATGGAGGAGATAAGAAAATATACATCCGATATTGAGACTTTACGCCGTCAGTTGGTCCAAGAACAAGAGCAATTAAAACAGGCTCACCTACGATATGAGCACTTACAGAAAACCTCTGAGGAGAAAAGCAAAAACTTGAATGAGTGCAAAATAGAAATTGAAAGGCTTCAGTCTCTTACCGAGAACCTAACTAAGGAACACTTGTTACTAGAGGAAGAGCTGCGAAATGTTAGATTGGAATACGATAACCTCAGAATGGTCAGAAGTGAAGTTGATGAGAAAAATACTGCCATTGCTGAACTAAAGAATCAGCTCCAGACGAGCAGCAAGCAAACCCTGGAACTTCAGGGGTTGATTAATGATTTACAGAAAGAAAGGGAAAAATTGAGACAGGAAATTGAAAAATTCCAAAAGCAGGCTCTGGAGGTATTCACACATATTTTGATCCCGACTTTACTGTCTCTCCGATTAATTAATTGCAATGTCCGTTTGAATCAACCTAATTCACACCTTGTTATTTTAAGTTCACTGTACTTGTGACTAATATCCTTTTTATGACCTCTCCCCTTGTTAATTTTTAAAGAATAGGGCAAGTTTTGGCCACTTCCTCAGTCCCTTTATGCCCTGGGATCAGTACTAGGGAGCCATAACTTATCTTAATCACTCAGCTGAGCCTTGCCCTCATGGTCTGCACCAGTCTTCACCACACCATCCTAGGGTGAAATGAGAGTATGTGGTATACCCCTGTGCTTTAGCTGTACCCTGCTAGCTGTGTGCTTCTCAGTGCTGTTTTAACCAGGATAGCTTACAGTAGTCCTTTGAGGCTGATCTGAGTTGTATCATCAACTAAACCAGTTAAAAGCTCCATAATCAACAAGCTGTCAAGGTGCTGTTTAGCTGGGTAAAACGAGTCTTGGCTACATCTAAGAATGAAAGGTGATATTTTCAGCTGTATATAAACCTAAATTTCATTGACTTTTGATGAGATATATGTTCCTAAGACAGACTTGCAAATCTTACCATCAGCCCTCTTTTTCCTCAACTTGAATCTTAGGCGGTAGCCCAGAAAAGTGAAAGAAAAAGTATTTTTTGTCTTTCTTCTGCCTATTTTCTTGTCCAAAGAGCTATTCCTGTATTTATAACTGAGCACTTGTGAAAACATTTCCTTTTTTCTGTACCCTTTATAATCATTTTTTCATTCCAGTTCTCAGATATTCTTTCCTTTTTTTCAGTTTTTATTTCCTTGATTTTAAAAATCTTCATGCTAATTAAAAAATAACACGAATGTTTAGCATTATTTGACATCAGTACATAGATGTATACATATGCATGTATTACAAATACATAAACGCATATTCAGTTTAATCCGGACTGCACGTGTGTATGTGAGTTTGTATAAATGTATACATTATGGAGACATTAAGTGAATTAAAACGTAAAGGAACACAGGTGATATCTTTTGGAGTAACATGGGAAACTGATAGAAAAGGAGAAAAATGAGTCATGCATTTCCTTTTTACACATTTATGGCCTGTCCTTAGCTGGTATAAATTGACCCAGCTCAGTAGGACTATGGCAGTGTGCATCTGCTAGGCATCAGACTTTTAATGAATCTTGAATGCTCTGTGTGGATGTACTATGAGATGTATTGAAAAGTTATCATGAATTAAGTAAATCACCAACAAATCAAATCAAGGCTATAGGTAGTAGAATACAATCTCTGTGATACTAGAGATACTTTAGTGAAGGGACATCTGTCTCTTTGCTGTTTCAAATCCTGTTTCAAATATCCATTGTCTTGGGTAAGACACAGTAATGCCTAGGATGCCTTCCAGTGTCGAGTTTGCTGTAGGTTAAGTGACAGGCTAAATAGCATTGAAATCATTGTGGAGAGTATAACTCTTAACTGTCCTCTCTTGATTTATTTCTTCTTTTAAATTTTAGGCATCCAATAGGATTCAAGAATCCAAAAATCAGTATAGTCACATTATGCAAGAAAGAGAGACCTTGCTGATAAAGATGAGCGCTTTGGAGCAAGACAAAGCAAGGCTGCAGAGATTAGAAGAGGAGCTGAACCGTTTGAAAGTTACCCTGGAATCAGAGAGTCGTTTGAAGCAACGTCTGGAAAGTGAGAAACAACAAATCCTGAATGACCTCAATCAGTGGAAGAGCCAGCATTCCCGGACAGAAGAATCCATTAGAAAGATTCAATGTGAGAAAGAGAAGAGCGAGAGGGAGAAGAGTGCCCTGAGGAGTGAGATTGAAAGGCTGCAGATGGAGATTAAAAGGATTGAAGAGAGGTATCGGTGCAGACTGGAGGAAACTGCCGTCAAGAGCCAGTCAGAGTTGGAGTCTGAGCGTCTGAGGCTGCAGAGAGAGATTGAGAAGCTCAAGCAACGCCCATATGGGTCCCATAGGTCTACACAGACTGAAGAAGACTTTGGTATTGATGCCTCCAAGTTGCTGTTCACTGGGCTTCGGAAGAAGATTACAGCAATGCAGCTGTACGACTGTCAGCTAATAGACAAACTTACACTGGATAAACTGCTGAAGGGGCAGAGGTCAGTGGAAGAAGTTGCTGCTGAGATTGAACCCTATCTCAAAGGAGCAGGCGCTATTGCAGGGGTGTCTCTTTCACCCAAACAGAAGTACTCGTTCGTTGAGGGCAAACGGAATCAGCTTCTTACACCAGAAAATGCAGTCCTCCTTTTAGAAGCCCAGGCAGCAACAGGAGGTGTGATAGACCCACATCGAAATGAGATATTAACAGTGGATAGTGCTATTGCCAGAGATCTCATTGACTTTGATGACAGAGAACAAATTTATACAGCAGAAAAGGCTATTACAGGATTTAAAGACCCCTTCTCAGGCAAAACCGTGCCGGTGTCTGAAGCTATCAAGAAAAACCTGGTTGACAGAGAAACTGGGATTCGCCTTCTTGAAGCTCAGCTGGCTGTAGGAGGGATTGTTGATCCTGTCAACAGTGTTTTCCTGCCCAAAGACGTAGCTTTATCTCGTGGGTTGATTGACAAAGACCTATACAGGATCCTGAACAACTGCCAAGGTTCTACAAAGAACTTCATTGATCCCACCACCAAAAAGGCAGTCACTTATATGCAACTGAAAGAAAAATGCAGGATTGAGCCGCACACTGGTTTGCTTCTCCTCCCAGTGCAGAAGAGAAGTATGTCATTCCAAGGGATCAGGCAGCCTGTCTCAGTTGATGCACTCTTTGAAGCTGGAATTATTATGGAATCAACAAGGAATGACTTGGAAAGGGGGGCAATTACAGTGGAAGAAGTAAGTGAGAGAATTATTGATTTCCTTCAGGGCTCTAGCTGTATCGCAGGTATCTACAATGAAGCTACTAAAGAGAAGCTTGGCATTTACCAGGCTATGAAAATAGGTTTGGTAAGACCAGGGACAGCCCTTGAACTTCTAGAAGCCCAGGCAGCCACAGGGTTCATAGTGGATCCTGTCAGTAATGTGAGGTTGCCTGTTGAGGAAGCTTACAAAAGAGGCCTTGTTGGAATTGAATTTAAAGAGAAGCTTCTCTCTGCTGAAAGAGCTGTCACTGGGTACAAAGACCCAGAAACTGGAAACATCATTTCTCTGTTTCAAGCAATGAACAAAGAGCTCATTGAGAGAGGCCATGGCATTCGTTTGCTGGAGGCTCAGATTGCTACCGGGGGAATCATTGACCCCAAAGAAAGCTACCGCTTGCCAGTAGAGACGGCCTACAAGCGTGGCTACTTCAATGAGGAGCTCAACCAAATCCTCAGTGATCCCAGTGATGACACCAAAGGATTTTTTGATCCCAATACAGAGGAGAACTTGACCTACTTGCAGCTGAAAGAAAGATGCATAAAGGATGAAGCAACAGGGCTCTGCCTTCTGCCACTGAGAGAAAAGAAGAAAGTGGTGCACACTTCCCAGAAGAATACCCTTAGGAAACGCCGGGTTGTCATCGTAGATCCAGAAACAAACAGGGAGATGTCAGTGCAGGAGGCATACAGCAAAGGCCTCATAGATTATGACACCTACACCGAACTAGCTGAACAGGAGTGCGAGTGGGAAGAAATAACTATTACAGGATCAGATGGTAGCAGTAGAGTAGTCCTTGTTGACAGAAAAACAGGTAGCCAGTATGACATACAAGATGCTATTGATAAAGGTCTGGTTGAGAGGAAGTTTTTTGACCAGTACCGTTCTGGCAGTCTAAGTCTTACGCAGTTTGCAGACATGATTTCCTGCCGCAATGGCACCGATGAGGTGTTTCGGCATGAGTCGGTAACTCGGTCTCCCACAGTGCTGAGTGTCAGGAGTTCTTCCTCACTGCTAAGGAGTGGTTCTTTCTCAGAGACCCCAGAGGAGTGCAGTCCTATTGCAGCCATATTTGACACAGAAAACTTGGAGAAAATCTCCATTTCAGAAGCTATACAACGGGGCATTGTGGATAGCATCACTGGGCAGCGGTTGCTTGAAGCTCAGGCCTGCACAGGGGGTATAATATGCCCTACTACAGGCCAGAGGCTTTCGCTTCAGGAAGCCATCAGTCAGGGCATCATTGATCAGGATATGGCCACACGGCTCAAACCGGCCCAGAAGGCCTACTTAGGGTTTGAAGGCATAAAGGGTGGACGCAAAAGAATGTCAGCAGCTGAAGCGGTGAAAGAAAAGTGGTTGCCTTACGAGGCTGGGCAGCGGTTCCTTGAATTCCAGTACCTCACTGGAGGCCTTGTGGACCCCGAAGTGCGTGGAAGAATAAGCACTGAAGAAGCCATTAGGAATGGATTGATTGATGGTCGTGCTGCCCAGAAATTGCAAGATACTAGCAGCTATCCCAAAATTCTGACCTGCCCCAAGACCAAGCTGAAAATATCCTACAAAGATGCAATGAATCGGTCAATGGTGGAGGACATCACTGGGCTCAAACTCCTGGAAGCAGCCTCTGTTTCATCTAAAGGCATATCCAGTCCCTATAATGTCTCCTCAGCACCCGGCTCACGTTCTGGCTCTCGCTCTGGTTCACGTTCGGGCTCACGCAGTGGATCTAGGAGGGGAAGTTTTGATGCATCAGCAACATCTTCATATTCTTACTCATACTCAACGTTCAGCAGTGGGTCTATTGGGCGCTAGCACCAAGCAAGGGAATATGTCTGCATTTCATATGATTTAGATTAGTCTATTTCCCTTTTCCTAAAACAAAAACAACAAAAAACCCAAAGCAAAACCTAAACCAATCTTGTTTATGGTCCTATTTTTATTTACTCATGCAAAGTCACTTTGCTGGGGAAAAAAGAAAAAAAGGCATGGCTAAAACAAATCTCTTGTGGATGTGTTTAAATTCTCTTCTGATAAAGCTGTAAAATGCTTGAATGCAAATTTATAGAGTAAAGATTATGGGACACAAAAGGTCATATTTGTGCATTTTGAGTTTCAGCTGCCATTTTCTTCTGGTGTTTGAATTTTTAATCAATTTCCTGTATATTTTAAATGTTCTATCATTTTCCTTCTGTTTTCTGTAACTGTCAACCTGTAAGATGTTAACTGAGGTTTGTAAGACTTGTAGTAGTTAATTTTTTCCATATAGACCTTTTTCAATTTGCTATTAAGAAGAAAAAAAATGTTAACAATGTGGACAGAAAATATCTTTCCTATGGCTTTGGAATCTATAATGTAACACAAAAAGCTCTGTCTTCTTCCAGAGATATTCTACTTCTTTATGTTTGACTATCCATTTTCTTAAGTATAGTTTAATGGATATTAAGGGCTATTATTAGGTTGGGCTTTTGTTTTATTACTACCTACCTATATTTTCTACTATTTTGCTTAATTTCCATGTAACAAACCAAAACAAAAAACTAACTGCAGCAAGTCAGCTATTCTGGGCAATAAACTTTTAAAGTTTTAAAGTATTTGTTGTGTGCTTACTAAATTTGGCTATGAACACTCTTGGACCTAAGGATTAGAGAAAGAACTCTTACGTTAAAGTACCAAATACTAGTTTTGACTTAAAAAAACACTCTACAAGTACACTGCTTTTCATAATCCATCATGTTTATGAATACAGACATCCAATTCTGCATTTTCTGTAGAAAACTGAGGATAGCACCAATTCTTTAAACTGTGCATCTAGAAGCATAAAGCAACTTTCCAGAGCTGGTTGCAGATGTTTCTTAGCCCAGAAATTGAGAATAGTTTGTGTATGGCACAGACTTTAGATACAGTTCTGATATTCAGAAAACTCTGCAGCTGATTTTTAGATTAGAAGCTGCACTTCAGCTGCTGGAGACAGAATTACCAAAATCCATCTTCTCTCTCACCCCAGTGAGGGGAACACACTGCAGGAATTAGGCAGCATTGGAACAGTGCTTAGCACTTTTGTCTATTAACTTCCTCTTTCTATCTGTAGCTAAAACAGATAGAAATGATAAAATTCAAGATGACAGGCATGGCTAAAAGCATGTATATGCCTCAGGCACCACTCCCAACTACTTACAGGTAGAATTTATTTTGGATATTGAAATTGTCCGAGAAGCTTTTCACTGAAGTGCTGACCTGGCAGTTACCTATAACCACATGAATTCTTGCAAATGATCACGCTGCTAGTAGCATAATGCCTACCCAGAGGTATCTGCACTACCCTGTGAAAGGGGGAGGAGGGCAGTGTCTCTGAATACAAAGCACATTGTGCTCTGGCTGAGGAACACTCAAAGTGGCTGAAGTGGCTTCAGACCATGCTTGTGTCTTCTCTTCCTGTGGCCACTGAGCACTGGTCCATTTCTTAGCTTGGGACAGGCCCCAGATAGAAGGAGCCAGCAGGCTGCCCACTGCCAACTTAAAAAGGTATGGAACTGTTCCTTCCCGTCTTCCAGCTCACCACTCGGGAGGAAACACTGCTAGCCTTTCAGCAAACAAGGGAAATGGCACTTTCTACACAACTTCAAGGAATGCAAGTAAAGTACTGCAGTGAAACCTTTCCAGTAGTAAGAATAAGGTGCTGTTTCATAGGAAGGATGCTGGCAACTTCCAAAAAATCAAAAAAGAGGAAAAAAATCATTATATAATCTTAAAAATAATTTCTAAAAAGCTTTATTTGCTGTTGCAGAAATTTCTGGCACCATTGACTTCAGTGATGTTGGATTGTTTCATACCTTAGACCCATCTTTTCCAGGCTCTCCAACAACTCCTGGATATCCCTATATAAAAGTAAAATTAAAGGAATAGTGCTAGAATTGAGCTGCCTGAAACCTTATGTAGTATGCAGTGCACGACATCAAAAAGACAGTGATCCTTTGAATAACGAGCATTAGAACATCACCTTTGACAAATCATTATCTCATCAGTCTTGGATTACAGAATGGTTATTCCTGACTCCAGTCTTTGCAGAATAACCACTCTGCATAGTAATAATTTGATTTACAGTCATGAATAAAATCTCCTCAAGACTACAGCACGTCTGTCTACCCATACAGTTTTTCACTTGAATCCTGTCCTTTGGCTGATAAGGGGAGACTACCCAACTGCTTTCTACCCTGTCCAAGTAAGACGGACCTTTGAGCTTGTACAGAAACAGCAACCTAAAAGAGCAGATGCCTCTCAGTAGTCCTGTTCTTACAGCTAGGCCTGCTAAAAGTCATGGAATCCTTCCTAAAGTCTGATTATTTATTTATTATTATATATGTATATATTTTCGCCATTTTTCTTGTCCCACATAGGCATTCTTTTTATAGCAGTAAAGCCAGGATGTATATATAGTAAGCAAATAGTAAGTTCTGCAGTTATGGATATAGCACTTAAATCTTCTTCACTATACGATGACTTCGCTGTGTGAGATACCTGTGAACTTAATTGACCGTAAACACAGCAAAGACTTGCATGTTCATGACATTTGTTCTCGGCATACACATCGTGGCTTGTCCTGCTGTAGATTTATTGTCTATCCTTGTTCCAGGGAAATCTTTGGCTCCCTGTGCACCAGCAAAGCCCTGAAACAAACACTGGAGAGCTGTTACTCCAGCACAGGTGTTTATTGTTCACTAAATTATACCTGCACTTCTTCAGCCTAGACACCCAGTCCTCTGTGAGTACATTGCAAGTTCTATGCCATGATCACTTCTCAAAACTGTAATCAGATTTAATATAGTAAAGGAATAGGGCAAGTTCAGTTCAAACTGGGCCCTTTCAAATGCCCCTTTCCCCACCCCATGTCACTCCAAATTCATCTGAAGGCACATGCCAGTCAGTGACACCAAGTTTAGCAAAATCAGTACGTAAGGTTTTCAAAATTTCATTGAACTGCCCAACACAGGACAAAATGTTGTGCTACTGTGTGACGTGTGTGCCTCTAAGGATCTGGGTCCCCTTAAGTGCAAGGACTACCTTAGATTGGCCACCCCTAGAGAAGGGGCTGGCACTTGCACTGTCCCAGTGCAAATCCATCAGGTAAAACTACAGTGGAGATTGATAGATGTATTAAATCCATGGGACTCTTATAATCTTTGCAGGATTAGAACATAAAAACTAGGTGACAGAAAAGTGTACAGCTAGAGATGTGTCCTCATGCCATTGTACTAAGAGGAATAACAACTGGAAACTATCTAGCTAAGCTAAACCTTTACTCAGACTTGTTATTTCTTCCCAAGGCACATCAGGAAGAAAGGGATTGTAATGGTTCTCCATTTACAAGTACTCTGAGGTACAATCATGGAGAAGAGGATCTGAAGAGTAAACTCTTAGTAAAATGTTCGCTTTGTTCTTAATGTCCTACCAAGAGTGTATTTAAAAAAAAAGGGGGGAGAGACAACAATATAAGTATAGGAATAAATTACTTCTATAAAAAAAGAAGACACACTAGTGTTTGAACCGAAAAATTTCTCACGAATAATGGTATTGACAGTTATCATGATTAAATGCCCACTTGCATAAAATGTTACTTTTGACAGTACTTACCTTGCTGGATCTAAGTTTCTTATGAACAATGTAACAAGATCAAATCTCCTAAATGCAAATTGCCATTAGGATGACATTCCATACCTTCTCCACCTTTGTAGATGAGCATCCACCTTCCCCACTCCTATCAACATCAGACTGAAATGCAAAAATACCTATTACTTTTGACTTTAAAATTAGCAGATGCTAACAATGATCCTTATTCAGCTGATTCTAGCAAACAATGTCAAATGAAGATATTCATTGTGTACCATGTCTTCTTTCAGTTTAGATTTACCCAGTGAAATTGGCAAACTAGGATCTCTGTACGACAGAGAATTCAGTCAATTAAAAGTAGATCCATTTAATCGAGTGTGCCTTTTTTCTGCATAATAACACAAACACAGAAATCACTATTCATTATTGACTGTTAATTAGTCAAAACTAATTTTCAAAGGGTTGATGAAGGATTGACATCCTCAACTGCTTGGCTTCGTAGGCTTCATATAAACAAATAACAAAAGATAGTCTTTGCCTGGGAAATATGACACGCTAAATACAAAGCAGGACTCTATAAATAACAAGGATGACATAGTTATGCAATAATTAAATAAGTAAAGTTATTAAAGGTGAGATATGAGGCAATGTAAAATATTGGCTTCCTCACCTTCAGAACCAACTTTACCTCTTTCTTCAGAAAAGCTGAAGGTGTAATGCAATGATTTTTTTTATACAAGTCAGAAGTGGTATTTTTTTCAAACACATACACTTTGTGGGGAAAAGAACCTCTTTTTTTAGAACCAGATAAAACCAAAGCTATTAAAATTCTGCTGATTTGCTTAATGCCTAGTACTTGGCACCTGGTAACAAAAAAGGAGTAGTAGTTAACAAAGGCCAGGGAATAAAAGAACATAGCAACTGGTATTTGTGCTCAGATGACTTTTAGATACCAGCAAATTCTATGTCCAAGGATTAATCTCCTAAGGTATCATTTGCACTTGAGGACAGCTAGGATAGTTAATATAAATTGTTTTGAAATAGGCTATTTGTAACTACATGTACTATTAAAGTTTTGATCATTTACCATAGCTCTTTAGTAGCCAGAGGGTCCTTCAGAGCCTACCAGGTCTGAGTCAACCTGTCAAAAATGAAGAATAAATATGTAATAGTAACTGTTTAGTAGTGGCATCACAGGTAAGATAAAATCATTTTCAAGCTGACATTATGGTACCATAATTACTCATGAAGTATGAATAAGGGATGAAAATGGTTATGTAAAAGGTAATTGTGCAACACTCGGTGCCCATTGGTGATACAAGTCTGCAATAACATGTATGTGCTACATGCTTACATGATTAGTGAATTTTATGTATATGAATGTTAGGTTAGTCTGAAAGCGGTTGTTGTGGGGAAAATTAAATAAGAAAAGAAAGCATCTATTTTAAACCTTAATGATCTTCTAGAGCTTCATTGAGAGGCAGTGTCTGAGTTATCAGTTGTGGATGTTCAGTGCTCAGCCAAGGTACCAGAATTTCCTTCTTAGCACTAACAACCAGAAATATTATAACTGATTAAAATATGTTTGCTTCCTAAACACAGAAGGAATTCTAGAAGAAAAGCTGTCCAAATAAACATCAGTGTAGGTATTAGAGTGGCTGGGAATGTGTGTGCAAGAAATCTATCTATACAGATATATATATATATATATATATATATATATATATATCTTAACTCGGCACTTACTGAACTTTCATGTATTTCACATTCTAAACAGACCCTAAAGCTCTACTGGCTTTTACAGTGGGACTAAAGTTAGAGCACGAGGAAGAAAGACACTTATTCATCAGACGTTTAAAAATGAAATAAGTATTATTTGCTATTACTATATGTGATCATATGGTTGCCACCCCTACAATAGCTAGGTGCCCCCCTCATCCTTCCCTGTCATCCCTTGGATGAAGAGCATAAAGACTTTCACGGGGAATAAGATATGGTTGTGAGGTAAAGCTGAGCAGGCTTCACTTCCAGTGATTCCTCTGACACAAATGTGCTTCAGACACGCTGTGTTAGTCTCATATGGAGGAATGGTCCCACAGTCACACTTAAGTACAAAGAATATAAAGCACAAATCTTTATTTTAATGGCTTGGGACACCATACATCAGTGCTTCTGATGTTTCACTGTAACGTGGTAACACACTATATGTCAGAGAAACGGGAGAGTGGGGTCAAGACTTCAGAGGAGAAATGTTTATGGGTGTTGTGTGACTAAGTTGCAGGTTACTAATATTTTACTGCTTTTGATTTGTATGCACCTTCCCCAACCCAGTGTACATTGCTATTGGTAAAGGCTAACAAACGTGTAAAGAGCATGCTTCTGCGCTGAAATAAAACAAGCTGCCCTGTTCCTGGGGCCCAGACTGGTAACTGCAGATCTGCTTCTAGCAGACAGTATTTCCAAAGGTAGAAGTTGGTGAAGTAATAAATTCCTGCTATCACAATACACAGCCAGAGCTGTGCAAATGATAACTTAGCTGCTGAAGTCAAGTGTGGACCGAGGTTCAGAATAAGGCCCCTGGTACTCACCCACAGAGTAACGTCATCCTGGGGTTGCCTCGCCAGGGCGCTGTCTCCAAGGGCCCTCGCTGCTCCATCGTGATTAATGGGGGCTGTGCTTGTGGGCCAGCAGCACTGAGACACTATCAAAAACCTTCCCCACGTTCTCAAAAATGGTGCTCTTAACTGCTGAACACTTCTCCAGCTGCACTGTAGATATCAATTGACCTGCTTTCTCCATGGAGTTGTAGCCTGAACTGATCAGTCTCCTCTTTGTCCTTTATCTCCCAAAGGCGCATATCATCTTAGAGGTGTCTTCACTCATTCTGAAGGTGGAGACAACAGCATATTCCTTGGGAAAATGAAATCTAGAAACAAAATGCAGTGCTGCATTATGGGATAAAGAAAAGGGATAATGAAATTTATAAGCCAGGTATTTTTTTCTTGGTGAGTGTCTATTGCTTACTGTAAATATAAAAAGTGCATTATTTCTCAGAGAAACAGCAACAAGAATCCTTTATAAAGGAAAATATTGAGCAATTGTAATTTAGAGTTGAACAACAGCACCCCTAATAAGTTGTTTAAGTAGAACTTGCCTGTATCTTCAGTGACTTATCCTATGTCAGCTTTTGGTGGTATATAACGTATTTTTAGAGAAGAGAGGCTGGATTGCCTGTAACAGCTCCCAAATGAATTTGTAAAGCAAATATGACATTCCTCTACTGAGGCAGTTATGGTTCAGAGGTTTATTTAGCTGAAACTAACATCAAATCTTTGCTAGGATTCATTTAGGAGCCCCATGTTTCTTGTAGACATCTCATTCTCAAAATTAGAAGTATGGGGCTGGAAAAGCAATGTTTTCAGATAGCTTTTTTTCGAAAGAGGACTTACTCTTTTGCTCTTTTGCAAAAATATCTTTTGAAAAAATATCAAATGCCTTGAGTCCTGACTCTTAGGGAAAGCTTAAAACACTCACCCACAATATGAGAATGTCTCCTTCAAAGGAAGAAACCTTTTTCCTGTCTTGGTATTAATACCTGGAATCTGTGGAGTTTGGGCATATGCTTCATGGTAACGCTAAAACACCTGAATTGGAATTCTTTTTAAAATCAGTGGTGAACCCTGAAGGCCTCTTACAAAAGAAAAACAAATGTGTGTAATCGTTCAGTAAAGTACTGTGAAGAGGAGAAAGGTGTATACCTCAGACTAGAAGGTTTCTACAAGAGAATAAACTTGGGGGGAGGGGAAGCATTAATTTACATGCTTCCTCCCTCCCTTTTTTTAACACTGTCTAATAATGAAGGTTTTTTGCTGTTTTTTTTTAAGGCATACTTTCAAAGATATTAAGAAAAAAACCATAACATAACCGTAACATAACCGTAACATAATTTTCTCCATGACTTAAGTTTATGCTTGACCATCTAATTTTTGGTCACTTATTCAAAACACCAAAGTTGAAAATACTTCTTACATTTTGAGTAGAAAGAAGGAAAGGAATTACAATTTTTTCCCAGTGTTTCGGAACTGTTAATCCCTGAATCTGATCAGGAATGTGAGTAAAAATGATAAAAGGTCAACAAGACTAGGCATTCCCAACCAGAAGAGAAGATTACAGAGGAGTTTCCATGAGCAGAGATGAACAGTGCCTCACCCTGAAACACTGCACAGACCTGTTTTTTTCTCTGCTCCAGTCTGAGAAATCAACAGGCAAGTGCAAAATGTTACTGTTAGTTTTGCCTTAGCCTCAACACCTTCACTGAAGAGAGTGCTTTTATCTATGAATGGAGATACAGATAAAAATTGCATTTCACAAATTAAAATTCATTTTAAACAATTAAAAAATATAAAATTTAAGAGAAAAGGGCTTCAGTTAAAATACAGTTTGAGGTGTTTCAGTTTGGGACGTGTCATAATTACCAGTGCCAGCTTTTTCTGTCTAGTGGCCTGTTACTTGGTTAGTACACCTAGAAATCCTAATGAACATCCCTTAAGGGTATTATCATAGAATCATAGAATCGGTAAGGTTGGAAGGGCCCTCTGGAGATCATCTAGTCCAACCCCTCCCCGGCTCAAGCAGGGTCACCTAGAGCATGTTAGACGGAGTTGCATCCAGGCAGGCCTTGAAGATCTCCAGAGAAGGAGACTCCACAACCTCTCTGGGCAACCTGGTCCAGTGCTCCGTCACTCTCACAGGGAAGAAATTCCCCCTCACGGTCAGGCGGAACTTCCTGTGCTTCAATTTCTGCCCATTGCCTCTTGTCCTGTCACATGGGACAACTGAAAAGAGTTTGTCCCCGTCCCCTTGACACCCTCCCTTCAGGTACTTGTACACATTGATAAGGTCCCCCCTCAGTCTTCTCTTCCCCAGACTGAAGAGGCCCAGCTCTCGCAGCCGTTCCTCACAGGGCAGATGCTCCAGTCCTCTGATCATCTTTGTAGCCCTATGCTGGACTCTCTCCAGTAGCTCCAGGTCTCTCCTGTCCTGGGAAGCCCAGAAACGAACGCAGTACTCGAGATGAGGCCTCAGCAGGGCTGAGTAGAGGGGCAGGATCACCTCCCTCCACCTGCTGGCAACACTCTTCCCAATGCACCGCAGGATACCATTGGCCTTCCTGGCCACAAGAGCACATTGCTGGCTCATGGTCAATCTGTCATCCACCAGCACTCCCAGGTCCTTCTCTGCAGGGCTGCTCTCCACAAGATCAGCTCCCAGCTTGTACTGGTGCCTGGGGTTATTTCTGCCTAGATGCAGGACTCTGCACCTGCTCTTGTTGCACCTCATGAGGTTCCTCTCTGCCCAGCTCTCCAGCCTGTCCAGGTCTCTCTGAATGGCAGCACAGCCCTCAGGTGGATCAGCCACTCCTCCCAGCTTGGTATCATCAGCAAACTTGCTGGGGAGGCACTCCGTCCCCTCATCCAGGTCATTGATGAAGAAGTTGAACAGGATGGGAGCCAGTACTGAGCTCTGGGGGACGCCACTAGCCACAGGCCTCCAACTAGACTCCACGTCACTGATGACGACCCTCCGAGCTCTGCCTTTCAGCCGGTTCTTAATCCACCTCACTGTCCTGCTCTTATTTACAAAAGAACGTAAATTAAACTAAATTGTTATCATTCATTTATTGGTAGAGATAAAACATTGCAATGAGAGAACACTCAATCCAAAAAATATTTCCTAGAACATTTTTTTCTCATTTCTTAATGTGATTTCAGTAGGAACTAGGCTCTCATGAATGATCAGCTCTTTCTGTAGCTAGTTATAGGTACATAGCAGTGCACGTAGGTTATTTTTCCTGATGAGTATTTCCTGACATTTAATCAATATCATTGAATTTTAGCAGCCCTGGTTCTCCCTGGTCTTTAGTAATGCAAATTCTACAGTGCTCTAATTCTCATTGATATAAATGTTGTTCTATCTGGACATTTTGCCTCTACACTGTTAATCTCCACTTTCTGCTACATCAGTCCTGCTAGACAGGTCTTTGGGAGTCTTTTCTAGTATGCTCTATGAAGTCAAAAAGTGTCTTTCACTTTGCTTTGCATATTTCTTAGCTATAGTTTACTCTTACTGCATGGTCACTTAAATACCTTCTGGTATATGAGAAGGGTGGCTTTGCTTTAATTTTAAAAGATCAAAATATTAGAGTGGGAGAAAGGGTTTGCCTCTTGTCGAAGGCACAATTCAGCGTTATGTTTCCAGGTTTAATTTTGATTAAAACTCTGTGGAGCTTGAAGACATGCTTAAAATTATGTACTTGGTGAAGCGTTTGCTGACTTTGAGCATGAATGAATACAGATTGAAAGAGTGATGAAAACATCATTAATGATTTTCTGATTTTTTTTCTTTAAACAATAGCAAAACGTAACTTAGAGTAATGAATTAATTACTCCATCGACAGCTGCTTGAAATTTTGAAATGCCAACTACTTGTCAAACCTTCCCGTTACCTTGATGTGTTAGAAATCAGGGGTTCTGCTGCAATTTGAAGCAGCAGCTCCTTGTCTCCCAGTTTTTGCTTCAGGAAGAAAATGGTTTTGAGCTATTCAGTAACAGGTTACTCTCTCAAAGCCAGGAGTCCTGAAACTCCTAGCTTTAAAAGGAAACAAGAGTTTACAGCTCTAGGTAGAATTTACTTGATTTGTATAATCTCTTGTTAAGATTGGTAATTATAAGGTATTATACTATGTCATTGTAATCTGTATTATAATAATACCTACCTATCTAGCTAATAAAATAATCTAGCTATTGTAATACATCAGGAGTAACTGCTTAACTGAACAGGATACCCAAGTTCCTCTCTGCAGTTGTCGGATGTGTTGTACTGTAATAACTTTTAAGGTACAGTTTTTGCCTTGCAAATTATCAGTCTGTCTGGGCATTCTCCCTTGAGACATGAAAATATTTCCACCTAATTTCCAACTAATTTTAAATGGGATATTTAGTAGATGATTATTCAAATCAGGCTGTAAAACTCTGCACTTCACATTGATGTGGGAACTCCTGAAATAAAAGTTAAAGGAGCCAGTCTCAGGTGAGCAGAAGGACCTCCAGTGCAGTGGCTTTGGTGGAAAGTGCGTTTGAAATAAATTTTAGTTTATTTCGTACTTGCCAAGAGAGTGAAGAATTAAACAGAGAAGCAGAATCCTGAGCTGGTGACGCTTGGATCATTTCTTAGAGCAGAGAGCATTTTGATGCAGCAGTTTTGTTCCACGGATCACACCTTGCCCACCTGCAGTCCCAGAACAACGCTGTGGCAACCAGAGCAGTGACTGATGTGCTAAGGCAATATTTAGAGAAGAAGCATGTGTTTCCAATGGCCTATTAATGAAAGACTTGTAGAACTCTTACTTTTCATACATACAAACTATTTGAAAAACATTACTATGAGATTTTTTTGACACAGAAAAATGCAACTAAATGGAACATTGTATCAACTTTACTTGAAAAGGGAGAGACTTTTCATAGATGGACAGAATTATTGTTGAACTTCAGGATTTAAACTGAAGGATAGGCTATGTTGTACATCCATTAATTATTGTCTTGTCATCTGTGGTTAATGCTGCTTGTATCTGTAGTGAGTATATTTCTTCAATATTGTCTTTTGCTACCTGATTATATCCTGCTGTATATTCAGATGGAAAGATATAAGGAGAAAAGAAATTAAGAAATAGCTTCAGTGGCTGGGAGGGTGGAGAGGAATAAGGCATTCCAATCACTATTAATAAAAAAAAAACTAGAAAATTGACATGTCATATCATACCCACCAAAACGACATTAACTTTCAAGGACTAAGAAGTTAGTAAATTTTGTTCTTCAGTCTTCTCCATGGCTTTTTGGAGAAGCCATGGAGACTTACTCTAGGACTTACTTTAATTATTCCCACTATTCTTTTTCAAAAGAAGTCTTACCTCATTGAGGGTACAAGGTGCAAATCTTTTATGCAAATAGATCAAGGCTGTGTAATGAAGACATATTGTTATCTGTCTTGATTTGTCTCTTTTGCCCTAGATGTGATGCTAGGAAACCAAGCAGAGGGTTGTGAAAGATGTCCTATAGTTAAGAGGTAAATGCATCTGAGCATCTGAGCTTGTGTGCTTCCACTATTATTGATGCTAATGAGTCACTTTTAAACTATTTTTTCACGACTTCTGTGTGTTTAATTTTCTGCAGGAGCACCAGTAAAGTCCTGCTTGCCTATGTAAGCCAATGCTTAATCCTAAACATGCAAAAAGTCATGTTGTAGGAACTGCAAGCTAAGCAGTCAAAAGGAATGTTCTTAATCTCTCTTTGCCTCCTTTCCCAACTGTAAGATTTCTTGTTGTCTCATTTACCATAAATTTACATGCACATTATGAAAATAATGATTTATTAAGCATTTAGTTATTCAAGTGATGAATGCTGCAGAAAAGTGATGAGCAAATTCATAGCAGGGTTTAAACTATGTGCAGCAAATAAGGCTGAGAGACATACATTGAGTGACAGTAGATAAAATACATGTAACAGTAACAGTCAGTAACAAAATACATGAATGATCAGTTAGTACATGCTGAATAAAACAGGGTTGGTGTAGAAAGAAACACCATCAGCCTATTATCCTGAAATTAAAGCCTAACAGAATTTGTAGACACACACACAAAAAAAACAAATTAATGATCCATATGCAACTTTATTTCTGATAGCTCCTGATGCTAACATGTTCATCTTTACAACTTAAAGGTTCTTTTTATTCATTTATTTATTTATTTGTATATTGATATATTTTCATAAGATCTGACTTTCCTCATATTTGCACAAAGAGATCACCCTGGAAAGCACTTAAAATGCTTCCCTGCTAACAAAAAAGTCCCAAACCCTTGCAGACTAAGCAGACACTGTTAGTTAATGAGGTTTCTATATGCTATCAGAAATGCTAGCTAAGTGAAAAAAGTCTTGCCTGGTTCATGAATACAACCAGCTTCTGCCTCTTTTCTCAACTGTCAAGTTCTAAACTGTGAGACTTTGCCCTAGAGCTTTACATTTCTTATATCTTTCGCGCAAGCAAGTACATAGCACAATATAGGTGCTTTCACAGATCATCTGTTTCGGCATGGTACTGTGCCACTGATGTCAACAGCAGGGAACCTAGCTTTACCATCAGCAGAAAATCCTTCAAGACTTGAGACTGGGACACCCAGAACCATTAAACCTCATCTAACCTTACGCACCATGTGTCCGAAGATCAAAAAAATAGCAAGACTAAAGGACTGAAGTTGTCTATTGACATATGAGTGGCAGGTGTTGTAGTAGACAGGAGTAGTCTATAAATGATGAAAGAAAAAATAAAATTACAATTTTCAGTCTCTGATAGCGAGTTTTTGAATAGTAGCACACAGAGCTAATGATTTCTGTATTTCAGGTGTCCCAAGGTTATAGTGATTTGAAACCCACTTAGAGAGAGGCCAAACAGATTGTTGCCCTCTGCTGCACTGGTTACAGGTTCCCTTCCCTTCTGCCCTGGGGGAAAGAAGTAGTCACTATACTTCTAATGGCTGATTAGCAACATGTTGTGATCTTATATGTTTGGATTATTTTTGATGTAATCCATATTACAGGAGAATTTTGAGGCTTCATTCAGTGTGCACTGCCATGGTGCTGAGCACCACAGAAACGTAAAAAAAAGATGAAGAGCCTTGAAGAGCTTACTGCCTGAAATAAAATTTTTAGTCATCTGTTTATAAAATCAAGCTCTTCGGTCATCATCATCGCCTCTAACACAAGCAGCTCAGAAGAGATGAAATAGCTAAGAAATACAGAAAATACTCTCAAAATACAGTAGCTTTTTTAGTGGCTGGGAAATCTGACCTCTCTAACAGCTCTCAAACCAGAAAAGGTGCTGCTGCTCCCACTACGTCATGAATCTCGTCTGTCATAAGTTTCTCCTCTTACAGATGCTGTAGAGGTTATCTCATGTTACACTAAATATGCCTTGGTTACATACCAATGCCCTTGTATTTCACAGAGAAAGATGCTGGGGCAGCGAGGAGGGCAGGAGAAATTCTGTCTTCAGTAAAAAGGGGGCTTTTACTTTGTCAGCCTCCTGAAAATGTTGGTCGTTTTGGGAAATCCCAGTAAGTTTCAGCGAACAGCATTTATTATACAGGTTTCCCATGCACCTTGTTGTTGCTGTCTAGATGTGCAGCTAGCTGGACAGAGTGTGCAAAACTACGCTTTGAAAGTGCCATCTAGCGGCCCCTCAGCTTGTCCGTGTCGGGAAATGGAAGTTCACCTGGCTGAAAGTCGCCCGCGGCAGAAGGCCAGGCCGGCTTCGGTGTCAGGGCAGCTGGTGGAGACACCTCGGCACCACAAAAGCAACAGCCTGGCCAGGCTAGGACATGTGACTGGGACGAGGAAGCCGGTGCAAATGCCCACAGGAACGTGGGTATGAAATGAAAGCGCAGGCATGTATACATAAAGAACACATAGGGAGGTTTAGTTTTTTGACTGGCAGACCCTCTATTTTTTTCCACGGAGACAACAGTCCCTGAATGCCTTATTTAAGCTGACTAGTAATAGAGATGCTTTTCTTAATTACATTTCTTGAACTCCTTAAAATTAGTCTGCAGACCCCTGGGGGTCTTCAGAGACAGAGGAAGAACCATTGCTGCTCTTTATTCTTTTAGCAAAAGTATCAAGAGATGAAATAACTAGGTCAAAAAGGATAGGGCAGATTTTTTAACAAATCAGTGGTAGTTTTGTGTATACTAATGCAATTTCAAAACGAATTCATTGTTTCCCAAGTGTTGCTGAACTCTCTGCAGGCTCTTAGTACTTTTATTACTGCCATCATTTAGGATTCTTAGTTTGGCATTAGTCCCTTGCACTACTGATCCTTTTCTGAAGCTGGCAAAGGCCTGGTAATTCAATATAAATCAATATACTATTTCACCTTTTTACAGTTTCAGAAGACCACAAGTCGGTCTCAGAAGTTATAATTCTAATTCCTGTTCCACTACTTTGTGACTTAAATTTTCTCCCAGGTTGTTCTCATGTGGCTGGAATCAATGGGCGAACCTGGTTCCAGTTGGGCATCTCTGTTGCAACAACTGAAGCTGTGCAGAAAGACGCAAATGTTGTGAGAAGCAGTTAGATAGGCAGAAATATTATACTCATTTATGACCTACAGGAAATGCATAACTAGCTTGAAACTGGCATAATGTTGTATTTTATTCAATAGCAAAAGGGTTTTGCAGCTCTGCTTTCTTGTGATACTGATAGGAAATTGAATGTAGGATGAGTATATGATTCATAGAAATTCCTTGTTTAACTTTAGTCATCTCCTTAAGGCCTACCACTTCAATGTATTTCCCACAAATGTTTAGTTAAACATATGTTTGTTTGTTTGTTTTCTGGATATACATCCTTTTCTGAATTGGGGTCACAATACTAATGATTGCACTAGACATTTAGATAGATGTTCATATTTTGCTCTATCTGTTTTTAATAATTTGGGAGACACTGAGGCACCATGGTGTTGAGGCCTTAGACCACTTCTTAACCTTCTAAGACCCAAATAAATGATATAACATACAATAAAAATCCCCAAAGAAAGGAAAACAACCCACAGAACCATCAGTGCAGGAATCTTAAAGTCCCATTGAAAGAATTCTATTAGTTTCGTTCAAGATTAAGCATCCCTGATCTTTACAGTTGAAACGAGTTACATCTGGAGCACTAAGAAGGAGTACCAATTTTTCATTTTTGATAAATATTTTGGTATTAAACCAAGTGATGCCCCTTGAAATGAAGAATATGTGAGTGATAAGGGCCCACATGGCCAGAGAAGTAGGCTATTTTTTCCTTAATTCTATTGATGCATAAAATCATGCTAAAAAATTGATGTTTTCTTGCTTCTCCCACATTAGCATTAGCATTTTGTATTATCAAATGAAAAACTCTTCTCAGAAAACATTTTCAAAAAGCAAAGATTTTTCCAGAAAGTTTACAAAAAAGTCTTCGCCTCACCACAGAATATTTGCAAAAGCAAAATGCAGATGCTTCCTCAAGTTCTAGTCTGTGACCCTTAAATTAAAATGTGTTTCTTTTTAAAACATGGCCTATAAACAAGCTTGGGGAGCACAGCACATTTCTTTAGGAAACAGAAACTTGAGACATATGGCTGAAATATGGTAGAGAAAAAAAAATATAGCACACACCAAATTAATGACATCAGGAGTAATTTCAGATGCAACTTTCCAATTCTCTACTTGAATGGGATCCTGGAGAGCCAGGGGACAAAGGCAATAAGGTACAGTGAATTAACTGGTCTTGGAGTTTTAAATGATAAATGCCAAACCTCATACTCTCTCTCTTATTGTTTCTATTCAGCTTTAAGGGTGTAAAATGAACCCTTCTAGAGTGAACCACTGGAATGAACAACTGTCAAATCATTCATCTGGAGGTCTGATCTTCAGGTTGACTGAGAAAATGGTGCTTTAGCCACATACACCCACTGCCTGTAGGTGATCAGTTAGTGAATTGAAGCAGTTTGTTAAATTTGTTGGCGAATTCCACAAAGAAGAAGAAATGTAACCACAAGTATAAAATACTTCTTGAGATATTGCAGTCTGAGTTCCTTCAGCTTGTTGCATTATTTGTCCTTCTCATCAAGGGAAGGACTAAACTGACTGTAAGTCAGGACACTAGAGCTGAATCTCCCACTGTGGAAGAAGTGTTGTGTTTGGAGACCTGCCCCTGCCTGTGACAGTCTGACAGGACAGCTCTTCCGTCCGGAGCCTCCTGTTCCCTACTCCACACTGAGAAACAAGAGAAGGAAATCAGTGTACTATAAAATGCTTTCATCTTTAGTTTTTGCACAGTTCACAGCAGCTAGCCAGCCCAGCAGAGGGGATAAAGTTCCAGATTAAGCTGGTATTTCAAACTTACGACCAAAAACGATGTCCAGGTGTTGCTACTTCCAGTTCTATGGCCAGGCTGTGTTTATGTAAGAGGCCGGCCTCCTACATGGTTCACATAGACTCGACAGATACATAGTGATGAAACACAAGTCTTCTGGCTCTTGGTACATTCACAGAAATGATAATACATTGTGACTTCCAGAAACGGTACATTTTATGGCATACTTTAAACTGCACACAGAAAGGTCCGTGGTAGCAAAGAGGGAGACAAGAAACCAAATGGGAGGGAGGGAATAAAAGGTAGGAGACAGAATATTAAGGCACTATAGACCCATGAGAATGCTTTTTTTTTTTTGTCAACCCAAGTCTGCTGGCACAGCTCCCCTGGATCTCTGCTGATGTTCTCCAGCTCAAGGGTCTGTCTTCACGCACACACACACTCGCCACCTTGACAGGAGCTAGCAGGACTTTTTATCATTTAGCCAACATGTGAGGTAAGGCTATATTGCCTGGGGAGTCAACTGATGAGGGGATTTTTTCCCCTCATTATATTGCAGAATAAGAGGATACCTATAATCTCATGCAACCATCTGGAATGCACTATGCAGCGGGTTGTGATTTGAGAAATAGCTGCATTAACAACCTTTCTGATAAGTCCAGGCTTCTGTCTCTTATTTTCTTTGGAAGGGGAAGTTTTCAGGCCTTCAATGTCAAAATTGTTCATATCTTTTTAAAATAGCACGCTACTGTACATATCTTTCTTGCATCACTTCCCCAAGGTCCAGGTATTAGTCCAAGTTAGATAGGCAGCTGGCTCTTTGCTTTCAGAGCTGTGCTTTGAGTCATGGCCAAACCCCTTGCAAACAAATTGTTGGATGTAATAGTGAAGAGAGGCTACTGTAACCATCCCTGTTATTCGTCAGTTAATTTATTGGAAACCTGGAGACTTCTCTGACTAGCAAAATATGCTTTCTGGAGACACACAATCTTACCTAAATAAAATAATTAAAGAGGCATTAAAATTTGCCATATGGTGTATCCAGACTGATAGTAGTGTAAAGAACAGTCTTTTTATTCTTTTGCCATTTTGGAAGAATACAAATTGTGCCAAAAAGTTATTAAAGGCAGTAGGTGTATTTGGGAATGGCACCAATTTCTTTGCTCATCCTGCAGATCAAAACTCTGGGTGAAATTTTGGCTAGCAAAATGAAGACCATCTATCCCTCCCTTATTAGTTGAAAGTCTTGCCCTCGTGTTTATAGGAGAATGTAGAATAAATAAAAACTCAGAAGGAGAATGTAAATTTAATAAATGTAATATAAAGAGTTTTAAGGGATTCTCCTGTTCAAATTTTTTCTCTCATATTCTCAATACAGAATAAAGGGCATAGAAACATTACAGCAAATATTTGGTGTGTTAAGGACTGGAAATGTACTAGAATTAAGAATAAGACAAGTGAGTATGTGTTCTACAGTAGATATTGGGGTGGTACTTGGAAGTGATATTTCAAATCTAGCCTAGTCTTGCCTACAGACTGTGTATGGATCGCAGACTTTATAAGGAAGAGCATTCATTGAGAAAGCAAACAGGAAACCACATTTTAAAATGATAGCCGAACATATGGAAGTTTTCACATGCATGATGTGAAGTAAGGACTCTCTGTGTGTATGTTACTAACAGGCAGTGCTATAGATGTTTCTGCAACAACACAGGCCTGTATTGTAACAGGCTCCAAAGCGCTAGTCTAGTCTAAACTGTAGTAAAAAGCACATACCCAAATTCAGAGCTCAGCTGCAATAGCTGAGGAGCCATTCGGTAATGATGCGCAGATCATGTGTTTTAACCCAGATTGTTTATTATATGGATGTGCTTGTTTTATCTAGTAAGAGGCTATGGAGAAAAAACAAGCAGGAATATTCACAAATGATCCAAAGAAGGCCACCTACCAACAAACATGAGATTTCCTAAAGGACATTGTTCAAAATATTAGCTTTGAGAACTTTTGCTTCTTCACCAGCTGAGAGCAAAGTCAGATTTGTTCATATGAGCTGAGGCCAGCAGGATTCAAAAGTAAAATGGCTGCTTCTGGAGTAACAAGGAGTTTCAGAGGGATCTCTCTTATGTGGGAGAGGAGTTTGGAAAAATCAAGCTAAGAGGATGTGTAGAAGACATAGAGCTTTTCTTTGCAGAAATATGCTATTATGAGATCTGCAGCTGCACTCATGCACTGAGTCTTAGGTTATCTGCCTACATTATTTTATAGGGGTGATAAAATACTAAATGAAGGGTAAAGTGCAGATTGTTCAAAATCTTCATTACTTGTTCATTCTGGAGACAGAAATTTTGAAAGTATGTAGAAATAGCAATTTGAATTTAATATGAGGTGCCCACAGGCTTTCCATAGGGCTGCATACCTATAGACATTGAAAGCAATGTTTCTGGATTAGTAGCATTTATGCCACATAGCATGTATGGATGCCATGAGGGAATGCATGGTACTGACTGGTAGATTTAATATAAATAAATAAATAAAACAGCTTGCTGTTTGAAATGATTATCAGATGATTATCAAAGGTTTTCTCTCTGCGCTCTTGTGTATTTAATAATCTGTGGCAAGCTGTGCAAATAGCTAATTTAAATGAACAGCCAGGAAGAAACAAGAGTATATTTTCTGCTTTGCCTTGTCAACACCTAAGTCTAATAAAATCAGTTAGGGACAGGAATTTTTTTAGGGGAGGGGGGGACTAGGAAAAATAAATACGTAAGTCCAACCGATCATTTGAACCCAGTTGCCAGTCAAGCACCGCTGGGACAGGAAAGTGTTCGCACAGAAGCTGCGCTGGGGGGCTGAGGAGCTGCAGCTTATACACCGGGCTCGTGAAGCCAGCACGGATAACCCCCGGCGAGCCCAGGCTCTGCGGTGAAAAGCTTTGAACGGAGCCGGACCCGCGGCGCGGGCGCGGGCGCGGCGCCACCAGGGCGCCCCGCGGCGGCGCGGCGCGGCGCAGCAGCAGGTGCCGCGGCGCCGGCGGGCGCCCGGCAGAGGGCGCTGCTGCGCGCGAGTCAGGCGCCTACTCAACGTCCGCGCTGTGTTTGTATAGGAGGGGGTGTGTGTGTGTGTGTGTGTATATATATATATTTCTGTTCAGTGCGGTCTCTTCAATGTATTTAATAGGAAAACCAAAGAAAATTCTGTCTCCTTCGCCCCGCGTTGTACGGGAGCAGGGGCTCCAGCCAGTGCCCCTCAGGCCTGGTGCTGGCCAGGCGCCACGCTGCATTTTCAGGCAATAGTTGGGGTTTCCCCAAGGGGAAGGCGAACGAAAGAAAGAAAAAAAAATGGCTTTTTTGCTTATCTTGCACCAGCTCCAGTGCAGTTTTTATTACAAAAAAAAAAAAAAAAAAAAAGCTCTACATCCAAAATGAATTTGTTTTTTTTTTTTTTTTTTTTTTAAGAGACAAGACTAATGGCAAGGCAGCTCATTACCAAATATTTCATTAAACAGTGAGTGTAATTATTCTGATTGCCTTCAGATTCCGTTCTTTGTGATGGCCGTTGTCCTGTTCCGAAGCTTTCAGTGAGCCAGAGGTAATGCATAGATTTTGTGCTGGTCCGCATGACGTAGGGTTTCACGCAACAGCCTCTCCTCTCAGTTTTCCAGGTTACTGCTAATAGCATGTGAGACTAGCATGTGCCCTTTGTGCACTTTAGGGTTGCTGTAAACTGTCACCACTGTGTTTTACAGAGGCTGATTTCAGTTTTACCACCCAGGAGAGGATTAGTCCCAAAGAAATGAAGTGTCTTTTTATTATTGTTATATATCCGAAGGAAAAAGCCTGGCACACAGCTGGCTGAAAAATAGTAGTGTGATGAGTCAATAACTTTCTATTGTGTAGCTTTCTCTGGGTGAACAATACTGTGTTCTGGGGCAGCGTTAAACAATTAGTTCACATATCGCGCAGACAAGCACATCCTACATGGATACATCTGGGGGTAGTAGAAATTGTTCATCTCTAGCTAATCAGACAGCAGTTTTTATTTATTTCAGTGCATACCAGAATACCTCTCTGGGCTCCAGAAGACCTTGTGAGCAATTTAAAATACAATAACTTTAGAAGGAAAGCCAGCAGTTTTTCCCCATTCTCAATCCAAAATAATAATATATGACAAAATACTCTGCTCCCACAACTATTAGTCTTTCTATTCCCAAACGTCTAAATAGATAGCTGTGCAGTATGGACAGGCCTCTCCACTGAATATATCCTGCCATGGGCCTCTCTGCCCTCTCCTGCTAGTGGAAGAAGTTTCAGCATTAACATTTCTGCTGGTTGCAGCCGTAGCAGTGCAAGGCAGAACAACAGATAAGTCCTCCCCAGCCCTGTCTGAAATGGGTTACAAGGCCAGAGCCTCAGTCTGTGTAAATCCAACTTGCTCTGTTGAGGAAAACAGAATGAAACAGACTTAAAACAGCTAAAAATTAACCATATTGTTTTCTTTTTTTCCCGGGCTTTAAACATCAGTTCCTTACATGCTGTTATTTAAAGGTCAAATACTGCATTTTCAATTATGCATGGTGAAAACATGTAGTGCTTAAAAGGAGTATACATCTTCATGCTCACATGTTACTCACCATTTCACTTGAGTTATTTGGAGTAGTGCTGCGTAAACTCCTGCAGTTATTTTTATTGTTTTGAGCTACAATAGCACCTAGAAATTTGAATCATTTAGATAGATGTTGTGCAGACACATACTAAAAGACAATCCCTTCTCAGAAGGTTTGCAGACTTGCTGCTTACCCTGAGAACAGAATTTAATTCCTACATTTCATGTCTTGGTATATGTGGGTTCTTACATCTCAGGTAAACTTTAGTTTCTTCATTTATCATTTAAGCCCAATCATTGCCTAGTTAGAAGTTAACATTTATTGCAAAAGAGACTGCCTAGAGTGCTTTCAAGGATCTTGAAGTATGCAGGATTCTAAATTAAGTCTTTACAGATGACGTTTGCCTACAGTCCCAAGTAGAACTGTCTGAGGCATTAAGGAAAACGTAAATATTTCTTATTTTGTACAGAGAGATTAGCAGTCCCCAGCTGTGCCTGAGACCATTCATTCTTCACAGCTGGTCATTCTTATTAATCCTCAGAAAATATGCCATGTCCTAATTTATTGATTTTTACATACGAGCTGAGCAAAATCATTTTAAATGCAATCGTGTAAAAATTGAAATCATACTTCATGATGGATGACGTTCATGATGGATGACATACATACGTAGGGGGAAAAATAATGCCCAGTGTTCATCTCTGGTGTTTATTTTTAAATGTCATGGTAAATGTAGTAGGAGAACATAAGCATCTCAGACACCCTTCTTACTGAATGCAAAAGCATTTTTAGTCTGGCTGTTGTTTTTTGTCTTCACACGGCAAGAAGGATGTCATCATATTTCTATGTGCACAGAGCCATTATGACGATTGGGATTAAGAGGCCAGAAGCAGGAGACTGACGCTTTATTTTACCGGACGTTCAAAGCAGCTGAGGAGGAGAACTCGAGCAGTATTGCATGAAATGCATGAAGTCTGTAACAGCTGACAGCCCTAGCAGTGAATGGTCAGCAGTTACTGCGGTTCGAGCTCATTACGGAGCCTGCCTGCTCTCCAGCCAGAGATGCCTGGGTAAAAGCTGGCTGAAGCCTCTGCCACCTCTCAGGGGCATGTTCTCCAGTTGTAGACTCTTTGCCTGGCTGTCTTCGTTGCCATATAAGTCCTCTTAGTTCACATGCCATAGGTCTTAAAACAGGTGCTAAACTAGTCCAGCTTCCTTCCCTGCTGTTTTTTTTTTTTTTTTTTTTTGGGGGGGGGGAGGGGGGACGGACACTTTGGATTACCTGAGTGCTCTGATTTATCATCCTGCAGTTCCAGAACACCTTCTAGTTAAAGAATGCTTGGAAAAGGAACTTGCTAAAATCACACGCTTTTCTTATGAGCAATATAAGACATAAAAGACAGCTCTGCCACAGGGGAATACAGTGTCACAGCCCTCACCCTACTGCCCCAGGAACTTCTGAAGGCTTAGGTCACTATGGGACTTTTTACTGCACCAACTCTTCCTTAGTGACAGCTAGGCAAGGAGTCGGGTGCTAGCAGTGCCGAGTCCCTTCGTTCCCCTGTGGCAGAGCTGTTCAGCTGGCGATCGCCAGCGATGGCCCTGACTGACTTCTCCAGATGTAATGAGCAAGCTATACGTCCGGTGCTTGCTGTCAAGGGAATGGTTTAACCCGCAGTGATTTTTGTAACCGTAAATGATATTTCACCAGGAAAGAAAAATGAAAGGATTATTTTCTAGACAGCATGAGACTATTTTTTTCTACATTTTTTACCATAACAAGATTGAAATATGGCTTTCAGTATAAATACCTCTGTCCTGATCTCCTGAAGATGCTAAAATATTTGGGCATTATGAAATAAAAAGGTCTATGTTAGTTTATTTTACATCTGCACTGTCTCCACACCCTTCCTAACACATGATTACTTAAATAAAAAATGAAATATTATTTGCATCTATATCACAAAAAGATCTTAATCCTCTACATTTTTCAACTATTGAGCATGTACAAAGCTTAGATTAGGAAACACTTGGTTGACCAAAATTTCCCTTAGAACTCTACTCATATATTGAACTTGAATTTGAGGATAGGTAAAATATTTAAAAATCACATGCTGATTTTCTTTGCCGCCTGCCATAAAATATATATTTGAACTGTCCTGAGCTAGCAAGCCTTATTTTTGCTCTCTTTAGCATTGTAGAGCAGCACTGTAATTGGAAAATTCAGTATCAGAGCCTCATCCATTGGAAAACAATGTGGCCACCTTCATTTTCTCTCGCAAAGAGTCTAGTCTATTAATTGTTTTAATTATAGTGCTTAGGGTACTCTGTGACTTTTGAGAATGTTTATAGTCCTTGCATGAAGGTTTCATTTGTGTGTAATGGCAGAAAAGCCCAGTGGCTTATTTCCTTCCATGCTAGCCCATCTGTGAGGGCAAGACATAGGGTGGGTGCATCTCCATTAGCATTTTTGTTTGAAGCAGAGCTATGCTTCTGGTGCATACCTCCAGATCATCCTCTCATACTGTGTCTCTTCCATGTCATGGAGTGTATAAACTGGGCAACTTTCACAAGAAACTGAGCTAGAAGCTGCACTCTAGGAGGGTGATGAATGCACTGTAGCCACTGCCTGTTTTTGCTGCCCAAGGGAGCAGACCAGAACTAGAGCAAAGTAAAATCCCCTTGAAATGGGTCCTTAGCAGCAACAATTTTGGGCTGCAGTACTTGTTAATGTAGACATGGCCACAGGCATGTGAATATGAAATCAAAACTAGGGAAAGGGAGCATGCATATTGTATCTTATTCCTATTATACTCGTTTCTCTTGAAAGTTTAGCAACTAAATAGAGGATGGGTGATATATAAAACCGAGCACTGCAAAATGCTACCCTGCCCTCTGCTTCAAAAAAATATATCAAAGAACTTGTGTAAATTGTCAAACAGAGATAACCGAACATTACTAATTGTAAATTAGATATAAGTGTGCTGCTATTGTCTGGGTAGGGAACATCTGTATCTATTGTTTACCATTAAAGCATTAGGAGTGCTTGCAGCAGTTCCCGCAGTGTTAGTTCAAAGGCAGCTATTTACATTTGTAGGGGAAAATCTTGACAGTGACACCTTCCATTTGGTTCAGTAGGACAAGTGCTTACAACTAATTGCTTCTATTATTATATTAACTTCTTTTTTTTTTTTTGCATGTATGCTTTGTCCTCTGGTTTACCTCAGAAACCATCCAGCATCGGAGCTGATTTTATCGCTGCTGTAAATGGAAAGAGAGTAAACTGAAGGTATGTTCTGCACCCAGTTTAATTAATTCGGTATTTGAATCTCTTGAATGTAATTTAAAATATTATAAAAGATATGCATATGGTCTGTATGTATAATGTATGTAGGTACATATACATAAGCTTAGCACTCTAGAATATCAAACATTGATCATTAGCCTTTTAAATATTGTTGATACAAATGGAGTAATTCATTTTTAGATGATGTGCCTTCTTTAAAAATGCAAGCTAAATGAATGTGACTCACTTGGTGTTTCTGAGCTGGAAAAGTCCAGATCCAATCCTCCTGTAGTTTTGAGAGAAAACAATTACTTCAGAGAAGAAGTAGTTCAAATATCCAACCTATCATTACAGCGCTATGTTTGGAGCTGGCCAGACTTTTGCAAGCCAAGTAGTTAGTCTTCTGTAGTGAAGTTCATCTTGCAAAATTTAGTGAATCGAATGAGAAAAATCAAATCAAAATCTGAACTATCTTTAGTTCAATTTATACCGTAAAAGGATTTAGCTGGCTGTATACTCACTAATTGCCTGGTAACTGCAGATATTAGAAACCTGCTGGGATTTTAGATTTTATATAGCTTTTATTTGAACTGTGGTCATATATGAGACAGTATAGTGATTCATTAGAAGCACTTCTCAGGGATACAGGAAAAAAGATGAGTTTGGCAGCCTTTTGATTTATCGTTCCCTGAGCGTAATACTAGAAAGCATGGGTACATTTCCCTCTTCAGGAAGAACAGCTCCCCTCCCCTGCCATCAATAGAGCAGTTTTGTCTGTTCTCTACAAGAAAAATTTGCTGGGTTAAGTCTCAGTAGAGGATACTTCTATATACCTCAGTAAAGTTACAGCCTCCATGAATTTAGCTCTCTTTTTCTACTGTCCTATCTCATGGTTTCTATAGTGTCATTCACAATTCCTTTTTTCCCTTCAAAGCCAGCTAACCTTGACATTTGAAAAACACTATTTTTTCTCTTATTTGGTATGACAACATATTCTTAGCAAAAATCTGCATTCCTTATGTTACTGGCTGCTGCTAAAAAGAAAGTCATTAAATTGTTCATTTTATCTTGTGGGGAACACCTAGTTTTTGGAGTGCCTAAACTGAGGGCATCTTTACATAGTCTGACACTAACAAATGCAAGGGTGCTCGGCTTGTGTTTTAAACCAGGCAGTAAAGTCCGTTTCCGTTCAGCTGCTTTACAGCTATATTAACAAAGTGCCGCGATGTACACACTGTATTTATTACTCTATACCTCCTCTCCGCATGACCTTTTGGCTCCGGCGGAGCAGTGTTCTCTGTATCTTTGAGACAGGTGCTGGCATCTTTGGAGTTAGATGGAGAAAACCTTTATCCTTTTTTTTTTCTTTTTGCACTCTCTGAATAGATGTACTCTGAAATAACTTGAAGAGGTGTAATTTAAAGGAGCAAAGAAAATCAAAACCCTTCTAAAACATCTCACTGAGCACTCTAAAACAGGAGCACCTGGATCGGTACGTAGTTTCTGAAAACCTCACACTAAGCTTAACTATTCATTTTTTGTGTCCTCAGTTTCCAGACGGCAGGTAGATCTACTTTATAATACTTAGTAAATGATAACCACACTAATATGGGTATAATTACAAGCCACACTACTTCTTGTCCAAAGAGGAAAGGTAACAAGACAGACTTAGAAGCAGTGGTATTATAAGTCCTACAAAATTATGAAAATAGTTATAGCAAACCTTAAAAAAAAGAGAAGAAGAAAAAGAAAGGGATATATGTATGTGATTTATAGTACTATTTCCTTGGGACGTATGCATGAGCTGTGTATAGCACATGAACTGACTAAACAGAGAAAGAGATAACATTGGATTTTGCAGTCTTTCACAGTGGCTCTTTCTACTAAACTGTACAAGTGAAATTTCTGCTTGCCTTTTGTTTTTTGGAAAGGGCCTTTTTTGTTGCCCTACCATCTAGTATTAAATTAAGTGCTGTGACTTTCAGTGTTCTGATTTCTGTCAGTGTAGTTTACTCAGCGGCTGAGTTATCTTGCAGCACTTAAAAATGACAATACCTCAGTCATACAAAAAAAATAATTTTCTCTCTCTAAATGAAGGAGGGATACCCCCAGTGATAAAGGAGTGTGACTGTAGATTTGGAGGGATATATTTCTGGCATACACCATTAAAGCTCTCTGGAAATAAATTATATTAAACTTTTTATTCTGTGTACCGATTCTCATGATGCAGGGCACATGGAAGTCACGTGCCTGCAGTCTTCTTTGGTATTTTGTGTTGTTTACACAGCCTTTAGAAGTATACCCTCCTCCCTTGTCCAAAATGCTCAAGCTGCATCATTTGCCTAGCCTCCCGTTGAGTGTCCCCTCACCTTGGCACTGGCCTTTGCCAGACTAGCTTTGGCTCTTTTCAATGACACATCTTTATGGACTGCAACATCTCTTCAGGGCAGAGTCCATCGAGGCACAAGGAAAGAACATGGGACAGAGTACCAGAAAAGTCAGTGCAACACAGATACTAGGCAAGAATCTTCACTGTCAACATTTTATTTGCATTTCATTTTGTTGTTGTATTTGCTTTTGGGGAAGCAATTTCTTAATTGCAGTGAATGCATGCTATATCACTCTAGCATCATCTCAGCCCTGATGGTTGCAGCACCCAAATATTTGACATCTTTGAATCTTTCAGGGAACCTTGGTTTTGGCATTGATACTCCACTGCAATGGCAATTTCTTCCCACAGCCTTTTGGGGGGAGTATCAAGAATTGCTTACAGTGAAATTGTGCGTGGTGTCATTAGGACTGCAATTTAGATGTTCCACAGAGCAGATACAGATCCTTTGTGCCTTAGAGAGCCTGTCTCCCTGTAACATTGTTCAGGATGCAGAGTAGGAGTTAAAAGGGTTGTTTGTAGAACCCTAGTTCTACCTGGAGATAGTTGGATATCCTGGAGAGGCAGATTTCCATAGTTATTCCAATTCTGGGACTTTACAGTCATTGCTGTTGGTCTACAACTAGAAGAAAATTCCTTCCTTCCTGCCATTCTTGAAATGGATTTTTTTTCTGTAAAATCTGTTTCTGGAGTCCAGCACGTATGGACATCCATGAACAAAGAATTTGGTCTGCCTTTGTATCCTCTGATATTACCGGCTGTTTTTTGATAGCTGTGAGATAAACAGCGCAGTGCCACTGAACTCTGAATTCTACTGTATTAACATTGATCTGAACTGAAGCAGGGGAGGAGTGCACTACAGAGAGCTGTCTTTGCCTCTCATTCACAAAATATTTTGTCCTGGGTGACTGCTAAGTTTATTGGCCAAAATGCTCTAGACCTTCTTTGGTACATTACATTGTTCTTCCCAGTTCAGACAACAGGGTTTAATTTTGAGCACATGATTATTCTACACTTCTTTATGCATTCTGTCTTCATCTCCCCAAACTAAGTGCATTTTGACAGTTACTACCAAGAGATAAAAAATGTTGTACTCCTTGTTTTATTGGACACAATAATGGAAAGAAAATCATTCTTTTCCTTCATAAGTGCTACTATAAGTTGTTGTATTGACTCTTGATTTGGGATATGTAACTGTGATTTGCCTGATTCTGTTAATCCCTATGTATCTCACAAGTTTAGATGTTCTGGGTAGTGCATATACTTCAACACTATCAGGTCTAATCTGCAATGGGTGGCTTAACATCCTTAGAGACGACTACCGCTACCTGTTTAAAACCTGCTCGATAAGAATAGTTGAACCCTCTCTTGTGGCTTTCATAGATAGAGATGTAATACTCATGAACTTTTAGCCAAATATGCTTTATTTGTTTCAACTGTTTTTGAAATGTGAGGGTTTTTTTTCAGATTTCCACACCTGATATTTTTTCACGACATTCATACCGCAAACTTGAATGAAAAGTTAATTTTGTATCAGAATCTTCTTGTACCCGTTAGGGTGAATTTAGCATATATTGGCGAAAAAATCTTGATCATCTTTTAATCTAAATTCAGTTTGGGATGAAGGTAGGCATTTAGGCTTATACTGCTGTTGTCAGCTCAACATTCAGGAAGTGCTCCTTTTTCATGAGAGATCTGTATGAGTATTTATTAATCCTCTACAACACTGGGACCAACTCATATCCTGAAGTATTTTTACCTTCTTTCAAGGTCATTTTGGAACTCTATTTTCACATCTTATGTGTAAAGAGCCAGCTCTGCCTGTTTGTATGTCAGAGCATTTCCACTTCTATATAAGGGCACTTTCCTAATTTTAAGAGAATACATTCTCATGTCTCACAACGTGTCCAAGAAAGGTTCAGAAGACAGTCCAAGTCATGAATTCATTCTTCACTTGTTGTCAGGCAAAATATCTCATTAAAATTCAAGATAGTGTCTTTCCAGGAGAAATCCCTGTGCCAGAGCAAGACATCCCTCCTGATTCATTTTGGGACAATATGACTTTGTATAGGTCCCAGTAGAATAAATTAAAAGCACTATTTCAGCTTCTTGACCTCATATATCCATTGGTAAAGCTACAGCTTCAACCTAAGCCTTGTCCTTCCCTTCCCTTCCCTTCCCTTCCCTTCCCTTCCCTTCCCTTCCCTTCCCTTCCCTTCCCTTCCCTTCCCTTCCCTTCCCTTCCCTTCCCTTCCCTTCCCTTCCCTTCCCTTCCCTTCCCTTCCCTTCCCTTCATTTCCCGCAGCTGCTGGTGCCCTTCTTTGTGACCAGGCTATAGCTGGCCCTGTAAGGTGTTAGCACTGAGTCAGGCCTTCAGTTTTCTCAGCTTGTGTCTTTCATCTTTCCTTTCAACGCCAGTGTCGTGGAAGGGGCGCTTGCTTCCTCAGAGGAGTCTGAAGTACGTCACGCTCCTCTCCCGTTTGTTTGTAGCAGGTTGTAGTAGCAACAGGGATCCCAGCAAAGAGATGGAGCACTGTTTGTCAGTGAGTGAACGTGCACATGCTTTTCCCATCCTTCTTCCATCTCTGCGATGTTTTGGATCATGGATTCAGAGCTGTCTGGTTGTGAAGCAGGGGGCCAGGTCTCCACCTGGTGTAGATTGGCAGGTCTCCTCTGACCTTGAGGGGCTCTGCAGGCTGCTGATGGGGAAGGGCTGGTGCAGAACCGGTCTTAGCCCAGCATGTGGACCTGTTTGCCTGGAGCAAAGTGCTCACTTAAAGGTTTAGGAGCTCCAATTCATGACTCCCATTGCACATGCTGAGGCACAAGCTTATCCAATGAATAAAGCTCTCAGGAGGCAACGAACATCTGGCAAACCCACATTAGGAGGGAGTCCTGTCCCCTCATCGCTGACTTGGTTTAGAGGACACTGAAGAGAGCAGGGGAAAATGTGGAGCATGAAAAGAGGAGCTATTAGGCTATGAGCCAGGAGAATTAAGGTTGGCTGTACAACTTTTTGCTCCGCTTTTTTTAATATCCACTAATGCTTAGAGCTTGCTAAAGTATCGCTCACTAGTTCCCCAACAAAGGATTTAATAAATGTAAAAATATCTTTAGCTTATTGTAGTCTTAAAGAAATGGTTGTTACTAAGCACCTAGTGCTGTTACTGAGAAATGGAGTACTGTTGCGATTTGCTCAGAATATCCCATGACTTTTCACTGCAGCCTTAGCCTCAAAGCTAAGGACTTTTGAATTTCCACAGTGGTATAAACAGGCACTGATGTAAGTAAGAATGCATTACTTTGTCTTCTCTTGGTGATATTTTTATATAGCTGATAAAGACAACTGTATTAAAACTTTTACTTCCTGCTTAAATATCTTAATTTATGAGTCAGATTTTCAGCTAGTTTAATTTGATGTAATCTTAATGGTATGCCAATTAAGCTATTCCAATTTACTGGCACTACGTCTCTAAATACTACTTAATTATAGGGACTAAAGCCCTGCTGAATGTTATAATTCAAATAATTTCTGAATGAAAGTGAAACATCTGAAAGCAGGATACATGATTAACCTGTTCTTATGAGTGTATTTATAGTTGTTCGATTTTTTTTCCCCACTATGTTTGGACAGATCTGTTGAAGTCAACAATCCATTATGAAATACTGCGGTCTGATTTATAGTCCGCTTCAGGGGTGAGGAAGCTGGTAGTAACCCCTTCTGCAAAGAAGCAAATGACTGAACAAAGCTCGAAGATCTCAGTTGGACTAAATGGCACACTCTGCACAGTGATCAGGTTGAGAGTTTGCCAGGCAGAGATCTGAAAGCATGGGAATATCACCCTTGCTCCATCCAGGACTAAAGTTGCTACTGTTGAAGCAAAACTACTTCTTTTGTGTCATGTATTTGAAGATCTTTAAAACTGGGAAAGTTTGACTTGCTATGAATTAAACTGCGCTTTATTGTAGACAGGAGACATCACTGCACTTATTAATTCCTTCTTAGTTCTGTGCTACAGACAGTGAGTTGATTGAAAAAAAGTGATGATTGTCTAAGATTAATACATAAAGTTTTCTAATCCAAATCTGTTGCTTAGAATATTCATACTCCCCCCCCCCCAATTCTGAATTAGGCACTCAAGGCAACATGAATTTCCAAGTAAAAAGCAAGCAGTGTCCCTTCATCCTCCCCCAAAGCAGCTCTTCGACAAGCTCTGAGAAAAAAATGTTAACAATGTTTAAAGCTGCATTGACCCCAAACTGAAGCTTTCCTGGGTTCACTGCTGCACAGTCTAACTCTTCTGCGGTGTTTTGTAGGAGGTAATTTCTGTGCTGGTTATGATTTGAAAGAGCTGGCCCACAACCCAACCTCAATCAAATTGGAACAACATGTCGCCAAAGGTCCTGGTCCTGTGGTATGTACTTGGAAATAGCACTCCCCAGTGTGGCGAGGTTTCTGGCAATTCAGTGAAAGAAAACTCAATTTCCATGGTTAGCAATTGCTGCGGGAGCATTTCATGGAGTTTCAGTCATTTTGCTCAGTATGTTTGCGTGTGCTAGTGTGTGTGAGTGCATTTGCATGTGTGCATTTGTGTGTCACCGTTTTACTTTTTACTGTTAGGACAACTCCAGAAGTTTGATCTGTGGAGAGAAATGACAAATTTCTGTTAAATTATTGATGCAGAGGGGAAAATACTTCCCTTCTTTGAAGTTAACTAAAACCAAATGGGATTGTTTCCCCAAGGGAAAAGTAGGAGTTTAGTTATGATGCATCCCCTCCCAGAAATCTTTCAAATTATACATACTGTACCCTCTGTTTATATAAATATGAATTACATGATTGTGCGTACAGGGTCATTTGTAGTTCAGATGGAAATGCAGTGCTGCTAGGCAGGGACTATTGAGAGATAGACAGGATTGTAAGATATACCATTTAACCCTTTTCTAACATGATCTGCTAACCGGCTTGGAGTAGATCTGGAAGTAAACTATGTCCTTATATCATATGGAGGCACTGTAGTTTTGCTGGCAAATCTGGATTTCCATGAGACTATGGATGGATGTAGAGAGGCTGGTCATTTTTGTTTACATGGTGTGCTCTGGTCATACATTGTTGCTGCTGGTGACAACCAACAGTTTATGTTCTGCATTAAATTTGCTTATGTGTTTTCATCCAGCTGTGAAGTTCAGTTTTTGCAAGGAATGTTTTCCCACATGCAGGATAACAAATTTGTCAGATTGACCTAAGGGTTTTTTTTTTTTTTTTTCCCCAATTTAGCAGCATTTTTTTTCTCTCAGCTAACCAAGTAACAGTTGCTTCAGATGTCATTAAGACAAATAAATTGTCTTCTGATGCTTTTTTTCCTTTGTTATATCCTCATTTTTCTGTATGTCAGTGGAAAAACCTGTTTAGGTTGGGCATCTTTCTGTCTCTTAAAGCTGAGAGTTTATCAAATTTAATTTCACCATAGAACATTCATCTATATTTTTGCTCTTATTGTGTATAACCTTGGCCTTCAGGTCTGGTGCCTTAGCTCTCCTGCAGATTCTCTGAGGAAACTTGGAAGTGATGGAGTTCTTTAACATGGTAGCTCTGTGTATTCCGAATAAGACACACCTAAAGAAGGAATGACGTGACTATTGCTTTATAGACCACAAGTTTTATTCCCAATTTGTTGCTCTTTTCCCAGCCCCAACAATTTCATCAGACTTTCCCCAAAGCCCTGCAAACTTTGAGTAGTCTGGGGTTTACCTCTTTTTGAAGAATGCCTCCTCTACACAGACCTTCCTACTTAGATGAGCTTTCCCACTACAGATGGGAGGTGATCACCACTGGATGTGTGTGCTGTGCCCAGAGATTGTCAGGATCAGGCTGGTGTATATGTTCTGTCCCCTTGTGAGTCAGAGTTGGACTGAAGCCCCTCAAAAGCAAACCATATTGATTTGGAGATAATTCTCAGTGTGGGCAAAGAAGACACCATGTCCAGGAAGAGCTCCTGAACCAGTTCTTCAGAGACTTCTTTCTGCAGTCTCGGTGGCGAGTTGAGTAGGCAGTTTGTCCTGCATGTTAAAACACAGAACTCACTTCTTCACTCTTGTGAGTTGAATTCTTTCCACTGCATCAAATGCAAAGATTTTAGTAGAGCTGTCTCTGTTTCACAGGGGAATGAAGACTGACTGTAGAGCCAAATGGATTATCCTGCTCCTAAGAATAGTGATCCGTGCTTTCCGAGTTGCTGTGGCTGGCAGTTGGGTAGTGGAAAGACTCCAGTTTATGAAAGAGGAGTGGTACAAATTAACCTATTACAGGCAGGGAGTGTTGGGCAAGTGACTTTTCCCACTGTTTGTGACCTCTTTGCTGTTGTATGTCCCCTGAATTGTGCTCAATTCTATACAAACTATTTCACACAGTATTAAGAGACATGTTTACATTTCCATTAGCAGTGAATTTGCCAGAGACACATTCATAATGGCCTGCTAATAAAAAGCAATGCTCGTGGATACGGTTTCAGAAAGCAAATAGTTGAATTAGATACACAGGTATCAGTACTGGATATGCAGGTATCAGTATCTATTGACCCAACACTATATCTCTTCTGGTCTCACCTTATGTAATGTTAGAGCCAGTAAGGTCAGTAGGCTTTTCCAGTTGAAATGGAAACAAGGCAGTTGTATCATCTGAAATTTGTAGCAGCTTCTCTCATTTGGAAATGGTTCTTAGTTTTTTGACCGACAAAGCTATGTAACTAATACAGAGGGCATGCTTCCTGAAAGTTCATTTTCCAGTGGCTTTTGTCATGTAATCCTAAGAACCTTAGCCTCAGCACACTACCACTGAGCAAAATAGCCGTACTGTTTAAAGTCTTGCAGGTTCATTTAAAAACAGCATTTCACCTCTGTTCTTACCTCTTTTGCTAAAAGAAATAACAAATCTGCTGTGGCCTCCTAAAGCAGTTTGAAGTCACCCAGTGAAAGGTGTGACCTGAGAGCTGTATACTGTTTTTAAAGCCCTGGCCTGTTGAGAGTGCGTATTGCACTGTGTGATTCTTCACTCTCCACCTGCAGTCTGCAGCATCGAATGAAAAGCATTAGTACAAACTGGTCATGAACAACTTTAGGCTGAAAATAACTTTCTAACATCAGAGCTCTGGGCTTCTGGAACAGCTTTCGGATAGGAATAATTGCAGCAAGAACAAACTGACTCTAAATACTTTAAAGATGAGTCATGATAAATTAATGAACAGGACAGTATGAAATGAGTATAGAGATGTCACAGTTTGCCAGAAGTGTAGACCTCTGTGGGCTGGTCATGGGGTGCAATCACAAGGGTTATTTCTCTGCTAAGTAATTACTGATGCTCAGTGCTTAGCACTGTCCTTTTATGCCTAATTATTGCAGAGATATTGTGGTGTGAAACTTGAGCACAGTGGGAGAAATCAAGCCAAACTGTTAAGCAAGATGATATTCTGTTAGTTATCAGTCTAGCTTTCCTTACTGTAGTAACAGGGTTATTGAGCTATGATACAAGGGTAAACCATAATGAAGAAGGGAAATTGATAATGTTAATTCAGCCAGTGGTCATATTAGTTTTGGTCGTTATTTTTAGATCATGACCCCATCACGCCCTTTATATTTTGTATAAAGGCTTTGGGACCTTTCTGTACAGCAGCAGCATCGAGCAACGCAGCATTCCTGGCTCCAACCCATCCTCTCCACGTGTCCTTGCACTCAGAGATCCACAGGAGTAGGCATGACTGCATTCAGCTCAAATTCTTTGAAACTCAACATTTATTTCCCCCTTTCCATTTCCCTCGCAGCTTTTCCGGTCCCCTCCAGCCCCAGCAAAGCTCACCAGACCCCAAGAACCAGCCCCACAGCTGCTCATTACCCTGCTCTCCAGAGACCCCACGGTTCTCCCCCTTCACAGCCCCGCTCGCCACGTGGGTGAGGAGCAGGAGGAAACCCAACTCTGCCCTTAGTGCAGCCCCGGCGCTGCGGTACATCCTCTCCCAGCCTGGTGGTGCCCAGCCTGGTGGTCCTACCAGCTCACTGGGTGAGCTCTCCCCCGACCTGCATTGCTGGACGTGCCCGCTCCCCCGGCCCGCTGTTTCACAGCAGAAGTCCCTCCCACATGGCCGGGGACTGCTTTTCAAGCAGGATGATGAAAGACGGGGCAAAAATTACATGAGTCTCTTTGCGAGCAAATAAATGTCAGGAAAAAAGTGGGAAAGGGAGGAAATAGAGAGGGAAAGATACAGGCTTTAAAAGCTAATATCTGAGCATTAAAAAAAATTGTTTCATTAAAGCTATAGAGCTAAATAATGACAGGGAAACCCTGGAAATGACAGGGTTTACATCCAGCGTGCTACTGTGCAAATGTGAAAATCTTTTTAATGAGCCACATCAGAAGAAGTTGTTGCTATTGGCTTGGTATTTATCAATGGCGATTTCAATGTTGTTTTGTCCTTTGTCAGGTTAGTGCATTAATTCTGTTCTAAAGAGTGAATCAATGGACAGGACAGTGATTAGGTGTTCATCTGCGTTGCTCAGTTTACAAATAAAATTTTTTTTTCTAGCTGCTAGCACATAAATATCTTGGGCTGGGAAAATCAGACAGGTTCTTGCTGCTTTCTGCATGACAACCAATAACAAAGTCCCTATTGTTCAAACTACGGTTTGTGCAGCTGCCTTGTCTAAAATAGAGATTTTCAACTCATGATACTCAGATCTTAGGAGCTCCACAGAGGGCTTCTAAGTCTTTATGAAAGATAGCTAAGAAGAATAAGTCTATCAGTAGGCTTAAATTTGCTTGCAGAGCTGCACTTTTCCCACTGGAAAAATTTCAGCAGGTAACAAACTAAAAAATATTCAGAATCGCTTGTCTAAAGTTTATCTTATGGTCACATGGATGTTAATAGCCGAAAGACTAACAGATTTTACACAGCTGTTACAGGGGAGAGATGTGGGCTTGCATAGATACGCCCAAGGATGTATTTGGGCTTGCAGTTCTGCTTAGATAAGCTTCTGTGTTTGAAGTTTAGAAATACATATCTGTTGATTCTTGCTTGAACCTCAATTAAATCCTTGGCACTGAATGAATGTTTGTTGGGATTGCTTTTTCCCTAACACAGTTCTGATTAAATGGGAGTTGCTATCATTCATTTTCATTGCACTGATCAGGTGCTTGTGCAAGGGTCACGCTACAGCAGTCTCCAAGAAATTAAGCAAACTGTACTAATAAAAACATAAATGGATTTCAACAAATCCAGGATAAGCGTGCACAGCGGAAGTCCAAAGACTGCAAACAGAACTACTTTAATACACAGGCTTGCAAGTAGTCCAGGCCAGGCACAGGCCTCACATCTTTGCATCTCCATCCTATTCAATACACTAAAGCATGTTCCTGCAGAATTAGTCCTTGCATACATGTAGTATATAAACACATGTGTATGAATGCATTTTTTTAAAAAAATCAACAGCTTTTTCTTAACTAAAATTTCTCTAACCTGTGGCTATTGCAGTAAGCAGGTATGCAGTGCCGATGGCCCTGGAGAGCTTCTTGGGGTGTTCTTGGTGTACTTTTGAGGAAATCTCTATAGAAAAGGTAAATGCTGAGTGTCTAGAAATGCTGATAGATTCGCTGTCTCTCTTATGTACATATCCATACACAGATTTTACATATGTATACCTTTTTATCTTGTTGCAAATTGCATTTCACTGTCTGATTCATGTACTCTCTTGGTTTGCAAATGTAAGGTTACAAGGCCTTTAGAGGATATGGTCTGATTACTTATGATTTGCCACCCTTGCTTTTTCTTTTGTCTGTTTTTTTAATTCCTCATATTTTAAGACAAATTTGAAAAATGAGAAATCTTACAATGACTTGTGTTACCTAAGTGGTATGTGCAACAAGACTTAATTTGAATGGACAATGTACATGTACTGGTGATATTAGCAAGGGAATTTATTAATATATAGTAATCCAAGATGATTGTAAATAATAATTACTCGGAGTCATCAACAGAAAAAGGAGACAATTTACAAATGCTGTTACGCTGGATTTGTGAAGGGATGTGAGAAAAGACCATCAATTGGTTTTACTTCTTTAATTCTGTGGCGGACTCAGTGAAATCATGATACTGCTTAAAAGGCCAAGTGTATTAAAAGTGAAACAAAAGAGATTTTTTTTTGATCAGTTACATACTCTTACATAATTAGTTTGAATACAGGGATAAAAGTATATTTTAAAGTTAGTATTTTGTACAAACCAGTTTGCAGTGGTAATGAATAAAAAGACTAATTTTCAGAACTCCCTAAATTCTTGTGGGTGGAGACACACCCATATACATGGGTATATTTCTGAATTTCTTAGATTGCCTAATTCCAACTTAAATTGATGGGAGTAGGCCCTGACGTGTTTTTTGGAAATTCCTCTAATGCCTCACAGCATGTTTGGTCCTTAAATATGTTTGAAAATCTGGCCTAAATTACTGAATATTGAACTAACGTTGTTTCATCCGCTTATTTACTGTCTGAGGAGTGTAAATCATAACATTCCTATGGATCTTGTGTCTATGGCTAATATAGATACAGACTGCAGATTACAGATCTCGAGTGCTACTGGGACAGGCGTTGTAGTGAAGGAGGAGTGGCAGACTAGTGGTGGCTTGGCCAAGGACCGTGGGAGTGAAAGGAGGCGGGTCAGGAGATGCTGGACTCCCACATACAAAGGATGGGAACTTCTGGGTCCACTTGTGAAAAGCCAAGGAAGTTGTGAGGGCAGTTTTTAAAAGCTGTTTTGAGACCAGTTGGTTCTATTGAACCAGATTCACAAGCACCCAATACATCTCTGGCTGTGACCACACTCAATTTTTCCTTTTCCTGTGCCTGTCCTTCTTTTTTTCTCCCAGTAATTGCATCTTAATGATCCACTGTAGCCCTTCCCATCTTTTCCACCCTCAAAAGAATTTTAAAGCATTTGTAAATAGTCCATGAGCTATTGGTAGCTTGTGAGCTTAGCTTTCACTGATACCATGATATGAGATGAACAACCTAATAGCCGCTGGAGTAGCTAATAGCTTGTTTCCAAGCTATTGCTCATTAGTTATTCAGCAAGAAACTATAGATCCTACACTGTTTTGCTCTTGAAGAAATAATATTTGATAAGAGCAAGAAAGGCAGAATGGTAAGTTGTCTCCTATGGAAACTCCTCTGCCTGTTGTGATGTCCTTTGGTGGGGAGTTAAAGGGAAATTTTGATTAGCTGTTACTACTACTTACTTAATGTCTTAGTTGAATTCTCTTTAATTCATGTGTGGCTTGAACTAAAGAAAAACCCTTTTGAACAGTTGCCATGCTGCAGCTGCACTTTGCAGCTTGGAGTTGTGCACTCTGACTCAAACAGCCAAAGACTGATTGATGACATTGTAGTAGATTCAATATATGTGCCTCTTTTTAGAGAGAGTAGTTGATTAAGGACATATCTAATTTGCTAGATTTGTTAGCAGCATGGTTTATTCAAACAGTTTCTTGGATCTGACTGCTGGTTAGATATTGAGGACTATGACCACAGAATGTATGGGAATATAAAGCACTTTCACCACACTGGCTTCAGTATGTTGTCATGTTATAATTATTATAGTTTATTCATTGTCATTAACTTGTTTAAATATTTGAGAACAAAGTGGTGTGGTTATATAAAACTTTGGGTGAGAAAAATGCAGCTTTTAAGATCTCTTTTAAGTGCTGCTGTCACATGCAATCATTTTTGATCCTAACCACATATTTGCATAGTAGCTCTGAGGATCTGTGAACCATTTCTCCCTTTTTCCTCATTTCAAATTGCGGCTGATGCTCATTAGTACAGTTTAGAATATCTCTTTGAAGAAATGTGGTGGTGACAGTGACTGATCAAAACCCAAATGCTCAAAACTGTGTGGGGGAAAAAAGCCCATATGGAAGAATCCTGTCACAGCTTGAATCTCTTATTGGAAGAAAATTAGACTAATGTTCAGGACACTGGTTAGAAATCAGAAAAACAGAATTTAGCTCTCAGCTTCCCATTTAACCCTGGAAGAAGTATTTCATTTTCTCTGTTCCTCAGTTCTCCAGGTGCAAATAGGTCTTTTGTTCCTCATGGAATTTTATGAGCATAATCTCATTAAGTGTTGTCTCATAAGTGTTCAGTAGTTGAAGGTCTTTGTAGGAACTCAGATGGGCACTGTTGAGACCTAAGGTGGGGGCATCCTCTGCTGTGTGAGTGCTTCATGTCCAAACAACCACCAATTTGGAGGACAGGGTATGGCTGAGGGCTTAGTGCTTGTAAGCTTCAATGCCCAAGTGAAGAGCAGGGTAACTTATCAAGTCACAAAGTGGACACCTGAAAGACAGCACTGATCCTAGGGACTTATTCCCAGTAACATCAGCTCATCTCAGTGTGTAATTGTAGTACAGTTCTGATCTGGAAAGTTGCAATGGGAGAGCAGACCTTACTCCATGGATTATGCAAAATCCCAACAGGTCTCAGCTGTTCTTTACTTCTCAGCATTTTGTAGAGCCAGCAAGGTAAAGAGGGAGTGAGCTGGAAACTCCTACTCCTTCTACAGCACTGGCCCAATAGTTTACTAAATTACAGCTTCTGTACAATGCTGTTGATGGCAGCAAGTCTACACAAATGTGTTCGAAAGCATAATTTGGAACAACGATGACATATTTTCAGTGATGGAAGGCTATGAAGGAATGAACCCTGTCTGAGTCGAGAAAGTCAGGCTGCATTCATAGTACTGACAAATAGCTGGGAAGTGAGTATCAGGTATCACCCGTGGGAGGAAAACACAGAAGTCAGCACTGTCATTTTCAGAGTTATTTCTATACAATGAACTGGCAACTGACACTTTACATAATTTTTCCCTCTTCAAATGTGAAACTGAAAGGCAAATACTAAAAAAGAAACTTCTAAAGATAGCGCTCATTTGTGTAGGGTATTCCTGGCATTAACCTAATTCAAACGAGGAGTCGATAATATCCATATGCTTTTGTTCTTGGGAAGGATTCCTCTGATTGTTGGGGCCACTGTATGACTGCCCAAACTAAGTGATCCCCTGGGAGTTTTGGATATCAGTCCATGTGGCCTGGCGGTCGTCACCTTGCCAAGCAATGTTCCCCACGGCCAAGGTTACTGCTGAGCAACCTGGGTAAGGAAATAAATGGGTCTTCACGTGAACCTTTCAAAGCTGTCACCTTCAACGCTGCTTTATAAAGACTAGCATATGCAAAAATACTGATTTAGATGCTAGGAATAACGTATCATTTGTATTTATGAAATCTTCATGTTAGGAAATGAATGCTTGTTTGTGGAGTCCAGCCTAGTGGGGCCCTGAATCTAAAACTGAAGCCTCTTGGCCCTTTCATGATGCAAATAATAATTTAAAATATACATCTGGCATGGTACGAAGAGAGAACATCCAACATCTGTCACATTCCATTATCTTGCCTTGCTGCTATTAAGCTATTATCAATATTAAACCAAACATATCTTCCAGCAGGCTGCTAACCATAATACCTCATTCAAGTACCCATTCCTTTTATTGCGACAGACTATTCTGAACATCACAAAAATGAAGCTAGAACATCAGTTAATGGACTGCTATCATATTTTATTAATTTAACTTATTTTAAAGGGAGGAAACAAAATTTGCCAAATGTTGTTGTATGGTTTGAAAAAAAAATGAAGCGGATTTCCCTGTCATTTTGGGTGAGGAAAGTGAACAGAGGTTTTTCTAATGGAGATCAGGTATGGGCACTTGATTCCACACCAGCGAGGGCCCACACACCCTTACTGGTGTATCAGTTTTATCTTAGGAATGTAGGACTCTGGAATGACTGTTTCTTTTCTTTTCTTTTTTTTTCTGTCTTTTATAATTAATTATCTGCCTCCTCTATCTCTTAAAAGCCAAGTGAAATAAAGACGTTGTAAGAGACTAGAATTACCCTAAGCAAGAAGCTAGCTTAGAGATGTTTCCCTCACAAGTTGAGCGCTCTCTTTCCACTCACAGGGAAGATCTACTCGGCCGTTACAAAAACCTGACCAAAACCTGGGGCATCCTTTGGAAAGGAGTTAGTGGTTTTGGTTCCCATCAGCACAGATCCCAGCTCCTGCCTAAGAGAAGCAGCACCCCTTCCTAGGCTGCCGCTACGGCTGCTCGCAAAGCAGCCCGTCCGAGTCACAGCTCCGCAGGTGCTTGTCCCACCAGTGTCCTAGTAACCGTAGGGTGCCCAGGCACTGGGGTGGGATCGTGCGCACTGTTGAGCGCAGAGCTCTTGGGCAGTGTTTTGGCCCGGGCCAACTCACACCAACTCAAACCGTTACCTAGGCGGGTGGAGGCCGCCGCGGCAGGGGGAGAAAACCTGGGCAATGCTACACTAATGCAACTGCACAGCTCTGGGGGCTTGAACTACCTGGTTAAAAGGAATACCACAGAAGTGCCTGGAAATGACCTTTTTCAGTGCTTGCTGCCCAGGCTGCTTTTTGCTGGTCGAGGCCCCTGGCATGAACCTGAACGGGCTGCTGGAAGCTGTCCCTGAGTCAGTCTGCCAGCTAAGCCCACAGGAGCAAAAGGTGCGGAGCGTTCGCTCTGTGCTGCGCAGAGAAGGGAAGGCGGCTGCTGCTGCGGCAGCTCCCCCCTACACCCGAAACTCCTCGCTGCTGAGGTGTCTTCTAAGTGCAGGTAAGTAACTCCGACGCGCCAGCGGTACAGGGCCCTTGTTTTTAAGCTAGTCTTCTTTTCTAGGTGACATAATTTATTCATCATTTTACATTATTTATTATAGAACGGTGCTTGTTAAATGCGAAAGCAGTAACGATACAACATATGTTCCGCTCTCCACCCTGTGCACGTTGCCTGTTAACGTATGAACAAGACCCGTGGGGACGCACAGCAGATGGGCTGCCCGGGGGCCTCCGCAAGGCTCGCGCGGGATGGGGCAGGGAAGGACAGACGTCGTCCCCTTTTCAAGCCGCCGCTGCGGGATGGCATGCGCAGTTGCGCTGACCTGTTTAAGTGCACTAGCTCAAGAGGTAGCAGACGCCCTGCAAAGCAACAGCCCCATGGCGTGGAGGAGCTACATCCATGGGTATAAAATCTTTGCTAGCAGTCTCTAATCATAAGCTGTAGAAAGAAGAAAGAAGACTCTCTCTTCTGAGTTACCTTATCTTGAACAGGCATAAATACTCATTTAACGCTCAATAGCAGCTGTAGCAATAGCAGCTCTTCCACTTAAACTGATATATGACTGCTGCTTACCTTAGCTGGTCTCCTGACTTGCTAACAAAATGACTATAGCAATGCATACCTCTTAAAACTAGATTGTAAAATGGTGTTTGGGAACAACTCATGTCCTTTTTCCTGCTGTTTGAGAACTCTTTTCCCTGAAGAAACAGATTCGTAAGTCCATTAGCTATGATAGTAAGTGCAGGTGTCGAAACATACCCTCTTTTGGGGATGAAGGAGTGTTTAGAATTGGTATTTCAATCATGAAGTATGAAAGAAAAGAGAAGGATCAGTTGTAACATAGTACGTCATTGAAACTTCCTTAAGCTGCTACAGTTCTTCAGGTCCAAAAAATACCTTTGTAGACTTGCTGTCATGTCCTGAGTGCAATGCGTTATCTTAGTTTTTATTAAAAAAATGTGAGTGTTTGGGTTGGCACTGTAAGAGGTGTCTGTTAAGGAGAATGTGAATGAAACTGTGTTTGGTTTACTGAATAGTATGTAACCCATAAAGAACTATAGGAAATGTGTTTTATCCTGAGAGTTTGAGTTAATCTTTTGATTACAGCAGAGAAAGCTCAGTGGTGGCTTTGTGGCACCGGGCGAGAAGAAGGCAAGCTCTGCTGCCACTGCTGTGAGAAGCCCCAGAGCAGGCTGAGGAAGGGAGAAGGTGCAAAGCTGCCCTTCGTGCCCGCCGTGGCGGGAGCCCTGGGGCAGCCCACCGCTCGCTCTGGAGCTAAACGGCACCTCCTGCCAGCGGTGCTGGCCGTCAGGAATGGTGCTGTGGGTGTAAGGCTGCGTGGTAACCACCAGCCACTGAGCCTAATGCAGCAGAGGATGAAGCCTCAGATGCTTATTTTTGAAGGATGTCCTGGGACAGTCATCTTGGGCATCATAACTTTGAAGAATTGGCCCTGCAGGAGAATAGGTGAGCTAAAGGCAGCACAAACACAGCTGCCTCTGAAGTGGGATGTTGCTGGGAAAAGCGTATATATTTTAAAAGACTTAAATCTGGCAGTCAGTCCCTGCTGGGGCCTCATCCTATTTGGGTCTGTCCCAATTTTGTTGAAAAGAGTTGTTAAAAAGATGCATTTTGCACACTGGTCAGAACAGAGCTTGCCAGAGTTATTTTAAATAAGATTTTAGAAAGCTTCCCCCCCCCCTTTTTTTTTTTTTGAGTTTTGACCTCTCTGGGAAATTTTCTCATGTCAATCTTGCAATATTTGTTAGCAATTTTAACAGCTGTTCTTTCCTTAATTATTAGTATTGGTGTTGATTTTTCCCCTCTCTATTTCAAAGGAAAAGATAATGACCAGGCTCTTGTTTCTCAAAATACCTTTTTCCTTCATCGATAAAAGAGTTATATCAGGGGAAACTCCATCCTCATCACATGAAGATAGAAATTATTCACTAATAATTCTAGTAACTGGCCAGTACAGTATGCAATGTCTTGGGCATCTTTCTTAAGAAAATGTGGAGAGTTAAAATGAAAATGCAGGACTGTTGGGCATATGGCTTTATAGTGAATAAACTATTTATATTAAAATCTTCCTACACCTGTGAAGGTGAACTCTAATTTGATAACCTACAGTACATTCAGGTGTTATAAATGATATCTGAAACCATTCAAGGGGTTCCCATTTTCCAGCATTTCTTTACTCACTTCCAACAGCTTTTATGAGCTGACTGATAATTCACTGTCTGAAATATCCACCGGCACAAGGGCAGAAATGGCAGCTTCTGTGAGTTTTGAAAGTTTTGAGTGTTTGAAAGAGGGCTCTCTTACACTATCCCTTGCTGCATTTGCTGCAGTGATCTAACAGAAAAGCTTTCTACTTCCATGTGGCTCTACTTAAAAAAAATAAATTAATTGCTAAACAGAAACATAAGCCAGAGTTAACATTAGCAATATGTGCTCATTAATTTAAGCATTAAAACGTAAATGTAGAGAAAATAATTAACTGAAAGTGGAGAGCCTGGGGTAAAGCTCTGCACTCAGCCTCCTCCTTACTTCTGTATCCTTTCCTAATCTTGACCTGTCATCTAGGGATTTTACATTTCTTCATTGTACTTCATACGAGGTACAGATCATGATCTACCTGCTAAACGCAGACTTTTTCTGCTCAGTTGGCTGGATGATGTTGCTGGACAAACATCTGCTCACAGCTCCCCAGCCGACACCAGCAGAGGATCTGTGAGGACTTCCCTTTCTCTCATCATCTTTTCACAGCACTGAAGTGGCTCCTCTCCAGCTTTTGTAGCCCAGAAGAAAGGCAGTTCTTCCTCTGAGCTTCCACTCAATGACACCAGGCTCTCCATGCGGGCTGGACACGGGCATGACCTCATGTAGTCATGTATTACGCAGCACAGGCGGGCACGTTTGCACAACCAGAGAAGGCATGATTGCAACACAGGTATGCACGCAATCCAGTTTACACACATTACAAGTGCAAAGATAAGTGTTTGCTACTGCTGTTTCCCATGGCAGCTATGATAATAGGAGCCTATCTTTATTAAAATCCTACCTTTGCCGTACACAGGTAGACTCCTACCTCAGGTTGGCTAAATGTGTGTATCAATCCTTGTAAAAGTTTCAGCTACGTTAATCTCAATTCTACTTGTAGAGTAACTACTTTCTAGTTTACTAAGTCTAATTCACAGCCTGTATAGAGCAGATGTCACTATTTTCCCTTATATACTCAATGATACTTTCCTGTGTCTAAAACTGAAAAAAACCCTTGTCTAAATAAAATAAAAAATACCACAAAAAGAGAAAATATATTACACATATGTGTATATATATACATATATATACACATATATATAATATATATAAGAATTACTGACATTTCAGGTCAATTTCTCTTAATACTATTGCTTGGATAAACTTAAAGCTATAATTGTTAGCACATAGGTATATTCCAGATAGGGTGGAGATGGTGGTGAATAGAGCTGGAACAGAGTTGTAATTGTTTGTGAAATGTAAGCTATGACTTACTTCACTTTTAACTGCTTGCTTTTTCAAGGATAGTGGCCCAGTTGTGTTATTGAATTAATATTTACAACCATCTTTTTGAAAGTATTTTGATCTGAAAAGTCGTCATTACATATTTTTAGATGCGATTTCTAGGTAAAGAAAGTAGTGGTTTGGTATGTGCAAATAAGATGATGTTACTATTTTTCAAATGCCTCTACTTGCAGTGGAGAAAGTAAGTTCATCAAGTGAAAGGAAAAACTTGAGCATTCATAGCAAACGCTGTTTTTAGGCTGCTTCAGTCTTTGAACTAAGATTATACTAAACCACTCTTCCCCATTTCACAAGTTGACCTTGGAAACGAGTACACTAAAATTAGTAGGCATGTTTGCCTTTTCAACCTCTCCAAATGCAGCACTGCAAATATGCCGTTCCAGTTACATCGTTATTGTATAACATAAAAGCAAACGTTGTTCTTCATGTTATTAATTATATTTTTTGTGTTTTACTGAGTTGCTTTTTTTTAAAAAAAAAAAAAATCTCTGCCTTTTCTTGGCAATATGAGTGTGGAGATACTAACTGCAGTCGCAATGTCCTTGATGGCCCCTCAGTCAGCATAGTGATGGGACATCTCGATTTTTACAGTACTATTCTTTTCTGAAAACTTCCAATTTAAGATAAATTCCCTGTGTTCCATTTCAGTGCTTTGCCTGCTTGCCTTTTCAGCACAGGAAGAGGGAGGAATTGCTCTCACAGCTTGTGTATCAAACAACTAAGAAACCTAATTTGCTCAAGTAAGATTACTGAATGATTTGCTAACAACTGATTTGAAAACAACTGAAACCCAACTCATTTTGAGACTAGAAATAGGTAGCACAGCTTTAATTGCATACAACCTAAACACTGGTGATTCCAGAAGACATTAACTGCTGTAGTTAATCCTTGCTGGCAATACAACGTATATTGGAACAGGATTCCTGGGGAGTAACAGTTTTGTTCATGGCCATATTTACAATGCAGTACAAACATAGCACTGAGTAGGTGCAAGTTTTCTAACACAGACTGCAGTTTGGCTTATGGGCAGAAAATTGAAGAAGTATTTTTCTGGGGGAGGTAGGATATCTATTTGGATTTTTTCTTTTTTTAAGAGAGAAAAAAAAGGTTTTAGTGCTACCTTGCCTGCAAGGAATGCTTCCAGAAATAGATGCCATTTTCTGCATTTTGCCACCAGATGTCCTTCCATGAGCAGGGAAATAGGATGACTTGAAAGATACCCAGAAGCCTGTATCCGCAACATTTTTGAAGATATGACAGTGAAAGGAAAGTTTGAGTGAAAGTAAATGTTACTGCAGAGTTTTGGATGGCTTATATGCTATGAAGGCTCCTTGGAAAGTGAAAATTTGTGTCAATAGCACTACAATACAGGTATAATTAACTCTTAAAACATGTGTCACAGCTTGCAGCAGTTACCTAATACGTAGCCTTTATGTTCCTCCGGAGAATTAGGTATTCATCTCTCTTTTGAAGTCTTAAAATCCTTTGCAGAAACGTTCACTTTCAGATGGCAAAAATATCTGAAATCTGTAGCTGTAGATAACCTCTGTAAGAAGACTTAACTCTTTTAGCCCTCAGTGAACTGCTGAGTGTAGTGAATTTTCTAGGTGTGATATTAACTGGAATCCCAAGTAAAGCATTCACATCTACATGTGGGAGGTATTTCCAGAGATACGTAGCCTATCTCTCTGGGAAGCACTGCTGAAAAAAGTCAGAGAATTAAGTTAAACCAGCATAACAATAAATGCAATGATTTATTCAGAAGGGTGGTTAGCTTTTTATCTAAACATGAGACTTTAAGAATAAGGTAACTTAACAGAGAAGTACTGGGAGGTTTGTTTGGTATCCGTGTCCCCAGACTGCATCAAGTTCCAATGCCCAAATGTTGCCAACTGTTATTACAGCTGCTATTTAGTGCAGTAACCCCCTATGCAAATGGAAATGTTTCAAATATTTTTCTTTAACAGTAAAAATACCTAGAAGATGCACATTTGCTAATAATGATTGTCAGAGAAGCAGAAAACCAGAGCAGCTGCCCTGAAGCCTAATGCTGTCAGTTGTTAAACATGTATCATCTCTGCTTAAGTTCACGAGGAGCTAGGGACACTTCAGATTGAAGGGTTCATACTTCAGAGATAACCATATAGTGCGACACTTCCCCCTGTAGCTGTCTAAACAGGACGCACAGGCTGCAAAGCTTTGCTGGAGAAAGTGACACAAACTACATCTAAGCATCCTAAGAAACTGGGAGGTGAATGTCACAGAGGAGGCTAATCATTTCCCTGACCACCTTCACAGTAAGTGCCTGCCTGGGAAACCTCCTTTGGCAGCTCCACACTGAAATCAGAGCTCCTACACTGCTTCTTCCCAAGCCTCCAAATAACCCCTCCGAATGCTGCCGTCACAGGCCTTCTTTGCAGGCTTGGGAGGGCTGCAGGAGGAAGCCAGGACAGCTTTTGCACTGGGCTGTCCTGGGAGTGGGGGGTTCCCCACCATCTTGCCCAGCAAGGCGGGTGCTGCTCCCCTTTTCCCTGGGAGCCATCCTGCCTCCCCCCATTTAGTCAAACCAGCTGCTATTGCTCTTCACTGCGAAACGCGGGCAAACAAGTTTCCCTAGACCCTGCCTTCCCCAGGCGGTGGGGGAAGCCTTCCCCACTGCCTTCCCTTCTCTCACAAAGGCAGTGAGGTTCAATATAACAAATGCAGCATGTTGGATCCACACTGCTACATCCACACTCACTTTTAAAATTCTGAGCATCTGCACGAACTGAAAAAAAAAGGGAATGTTGCGGTAGCAACTAGCCTTTCCCCTCCCCATTCTCTCCCCCCACAAAAGGATGGCATGCACAAACTTCCTTAGAGATGCATTTTTTTTCCTTCCAAAAAACCTTTTAAACAGCTTATATCATGGTGTTCCTTGATAGGTGTAGCTAAAACACTCATCTCTAACCTTACTTAAGTAATTGTTTGGTGTAATCTCCACTTCTGAAAGTACCATATTCTGTCTTGAATATTCTCAGCTGTGTCTCTGGGAAACTGAATATGAGCTTAATGCCAGATTCTGATTCTAATAAAGTTAATGGAAGTTTTGCCAGTGACTTCAAATGGTCCAGATATTATTCTCAGAGCCAACTCCTACAAAATTATCCCAGTTTAAACCCAGAACAATTCCACTGATTTCAGTGGGGCTAGCCTGGATTTACTCATGCGACCCAAGCACGATCCATGAAGTCAGAGACCAGTCAGTCAACCCAACAGCTATTCGAAGGGTTTTTTTCCCCTCTCTTTTTGCAAGGGCTGGAATCAGAACTGATCTAAGACCTTTACTGTAAGAACTGGTATGTTATTTTATAGCAACATAACCTTTTACACGTTTCTCGTGGACAAATTCTTACTTGACAGATCGAGGCCAGAGGGGGTTACTGGTACTTAGCCTGGCTGCTTATCCAACACTCTCTGCTCAGTTTTGCATGGCATCCTAGGAAAAGATATATAATGCTGTTATCTATTAGAATGAACTGCGAGGCTCTTTCAGAATGCAGAATAACCATATTTATTTTCCTAACAAGGTACATCGTATAAAAGTCTCCCGCGGTCAGGAGCAGACGAGATGTGGCAGTTTTGACGGCAAAACTTTTTTTTTTTTTTTTTTTTTTTTTTTTGAATAAATAGAGACGTCGGGCTGATGCGCTCGCGGAGCCTCTTCCCCGAGCGCTGCTCCCGCCAAACCCGCGGCGCAGGGACGGCTTCAGCCAAGCCCGCGAGCGGCGGAGCTCGCCTCGCACCTTCCCCGACGGGCGGCCGCGGCGCCGCGCGTAACCGGCTCCGCGCGGGCCGGCGGGGGCCGGCGGAAGCACCGAGGCCCCCGGGCCCCCCCGCGCCGTGCCCGCGGCTCGGCCCCCTGCGCGGCGGCGGAGGCGGGCGCGGGGCCGCGCTACCTGCGGCCGGCGCGGGGCCGCGCTCCCCGCCCCGGGAGGAGCGGCCGCTCGCCCGCCCCGCCGAGAGGCGGGCGCGCTGGTGATTTGCTTTCCCCTGCCACCAGCCCCTCTCCGGCCAGCCCGCGGGGACCGGGGCTGCAGCCGCAGGAGCCGCCAGCTCCCTCGCAGGGACGGCACGCTCGGGGCAAAGTTTGGCTCTTCCTCCTCCTCCTCTTCTTTTTCCTCCTCACCTCGCCTCCTCCCCGCAGCCCACACAGGCACACGCACCCCGCCGCCCCGTCGGCGCGGCGCCCCCGGGCAGCGCCATGCCGCACTGAGCCGGCCGGGCCGAGCCGAGCCGAGCCGAGTGGAGCGGAGCCGGGCCGGGGCCGGGGCGGCCCCGCCGCACCTGAGCGGCGGCGGGTGCCGGCGGGCTTGCAGGGCGCTGGGGGTGCCCGCGGCGGCCATGGGGGGCGGCGGGGGGCAGCTGTGAGCCCCTCGGGACCCGCCGGCCCATGAAGCAGCCCGCGTAGGGGCAGGGCTGGAGGGGAGCGGGCCGCCCCCGGGGACAGGGGGGACGCGGGGACCTCGCGTGCCGCCGCCCGGCCCAGCGCCATGCCGCGGCGGCTGGCCTGGCTGTGCTGCTGCTGCGCGCTGCTGAGCGGCGCCTGCCGCCCCGCGGAGCCGGCGCTGCCCGCGGAGAGCGGCGGCCGCGGCGAGCCGCCGCCCGCCGCCGCCGCCTCGGGCTTCCTCTACCGGCGGCTGAAGTCGCACGAGAAGCGGGAGATGCAGCGGGAGATCCTCTCGGTGCTGGGGCTGCCGCACCGCCCGCGGCCGCTGCCGCGGGAGCCGCCGGCCCCGCCGCCGGGGCGGCTCACGGCGGCGCCGCGCTTCATGCTGGACCTCTACCACGCCCTGGCCGAGGGCGCGGAGGGCGCCGCGGGCGCGGAGCGGCGCGGCCGCCCGCCGCTCGCCGCCCCGCCGCCGCCGCTGCCCAGCGCCCTCGACAGCGCCTTCCTCAACGACGCCGACATGGTGATGAGCTTCGTCAACCTGGGTGAGTGCGGGCTGCGCGGGCGCGCAGCGGCGCCCGCCTTGCGCGCCCCCGCCGCGGGGGTCCCGGGCGCACGGGGGTGCTGGACGGGCGCGGCGCCGCGCGAGACCCGCGTGAAGTCCGCCCGGCCGGGAGGGCAGCGCTGCGCGGCGGCGGAGCGGGTTTCCCTCCGTCCGCGCAGGTGGCAACATCACGAAATACCCCTAAGAAAAAAAACAAAAAAACAAACAAACAAAAAAACACCCGAACTCCCCAACCCCCCAACCCAAAGCGGGCAAAAAGGAGGGTGCGTTTCCGCGGTCGTTTTGCCCTGTGTTTCCGCGGCAGCGCTCAGAGCGCTGCGCTCCGCTTTCCGCGCGGCGCCCGGCAGAGCCGCCCGGCTGCCGCCTGTGGATGCGCGCTGCGTCCGCGCCGCTGCTTTTGGAGCTGGAGCGGAGACTGTCCCGTGAGACTCCATGCCATCCCTTATATTTTTCTTTTATACTTATTTTTTGAGGGGGTCTGAGCTAGTCTGGTGATGCCTGTCTACCTCCGCGTCAGGTACTCCTGTGGCGGAGAACATGGTAAAAATCTGTATCGTGGGAATCCTGAAGTAAGTTCTCTTAGATGTCAACCTGCCCTTCAAACAAATCATGTTGTCAGCTCGTTACTAATGTGACAGGCTCCGAGGTGGGAATTTCAGTGGGAAAGCCATTAAGCTTTTTACTTGAAGGAGCTGTGAGTACTAGACTGCAATTACAAGGAAACAGTGTAATTAGATTCAGCCTAATGTGAAGAATGAAAATATTTCAGTTGGCAAATTGCAGTTCCCTTTTTAGTGAATGCTGGTGAAGTTCAAGCGTCTCAGCAAGTCAGCTCAGAACTGTATCTTCTCCCAGATGATTCTAGACCTGCACATCAGAACTATGATCTCTGTGTGTGGAGACATATCTTGTATTGTTAAAAATTTTGCATTTCATGTGTTTCCTAAAATAGAGCAATGATATGTCACTGCAATTGGAAATCTGTCAGAGCTACTAGCAGCACTGCTGGATGCATTCAGTAACTTTGTACCAAAGTATGGGTTTTTAGAACAAGTTTTGCTTTATTACCCAGGGCTGTGTGATTTTCATACTTGACCAAAACCTGCAATAGGTCAGAAGTGCCCCCCCTTGCACTGCGAATGTGTATTGAAGGGTTTGTCTGCACTGAAATCAGGATGACTCCAATTCCTGCAGACACAGCTAAGCCACCCTGGGTGCAGAGTACTTGCAGCAGTTTGGAGCTACGTGGGTATATAATGTATTATATCCTCAGAATCACAACCTTAATCAGCTCGAGTGTATTTATGTGGGGCTGGCACCCCACAGTGCCATACTTTAGACTGGTATATCCTGAAACTGCCCAGCAGTGAAGCCCGCGGTCTGTGGTTAGCTCAGACACTGAGAGATGTGCAAATACTGTATGGATTTTGAATTCCCAAGCACAGGTGCTTCTGTTCTCCTTTCTACTGTGCTACTCCCCAACTCCGCCTCCCCGAACTCGATTTTTTGGACGAGTGTAAAACTCCTGCTGGCATCTGCCTCTCTCTGCCTTGGGGACTGTCAGGATGTGTACCTGGAGCACACAAATTTAAAAAGTGCTGTGTTGACGGTAGCTTTCTGTAAGCAATCTCCATAGTAAGTTTTATTTAAAGGGTGCTGGGATAGGTGCTTGCAAGGTGCTGGGCAGTTCCCAGAGGAGGTGATTTCGGGAAGAAATTTTTGCATGTCGTGTTTATAGAAAGTGCTTGGCAGCCTATGTATTAAAGTATCTGAAAAGCAGTATTAGACAGTAGACCTGAAAGTATTTTTTCCTTTTGAAAATAAAAACATTCACCAGATTCAAATCAGTTCCAATAGTTTGAATCTAGACACTTACGTAACAACAAGGAAAATTATTCATGTAATGTAGTAAAATAGCATAGTTGAAATGCTGGTTATGAGTTTCAGGAAGTATGAATCAACTTCAGAAATTTCTCATCGACTTCCAAGTGCCGAGTCGTAAGCCGTAATGTCATTTAGCGTGATTGTTACTGAGCTGTTTGCAGATCAACAGACTGAGACCAAACAACTGTTCTGTTGCATTCTGTAGCTTGTCTGACATGTGAGGGATTTTTCTAGGTTCTTCATATGTGTATTAATATTTACTTTTCTGCTAAATAGTAATTCATGCTAGAAGACCTGAGGCTGTATTGCACTACCTGAACTCAAGGTTTGATGGGCGAAAGCCGGCTCTGACTATGCTCTAGTAAAGTGGCTTGTCATGATACCATCTAGAAATCACACACACACACACACACACACACATACACACACACACACACACACACACACACACACACACACATTTTGGATCACGGTAGAAAGGGAAGGCTTCCTGTTCTCAAGGACACTGACTGTTCCAATGAGGCATATGCCAAGCGACTGTTAAAACTCACAGTTGAAGTGTCCTTATAAGCAGACACTGCCAGAATTATTTTATTTTTCAATGTCTGCATGTGATCAGACCTCCTATAAATAACTTCTGCTCTGTCAGAATCAGCTTCCGAAGAGCCTTCTTTGTCCACGTGCAACCTTAAAGAGTTGGCTTTTCATTACTGAGGTGGCAGCTACCAAAGAAATTTGAGTGATTCGTATTTTTTTCCTTAGAATCAGAGGTGTACAGTGTTATTTCAGTATATATAGTTCAGATAGTGTGGAAGATACATGTAAGCATATGCATGTGGAGTAGGTAAATAGATACTCTCGAATAGCGGTGTGCGTGTGTTAAAAAGCTGCGAATGACAGCCACTCACACTTTTTTTTCCCTAATGAGTGGACACTGTGGGCTGCCTTCAGTTTCCCCCATTACTTCTCCTGCAAGAGAGAACCAGAGAAATATTTGAGTTGACACTTTTCTTTGTGCTTCAAAGCCATCATCTAGATTAGCCTTATGGAGAAATCCTGCTTTGTTTTAAATGTTTACAGATGTCGATGTTCCTTTAAAAGTACATTTGATTTTTCCAGCCCTATAGCCCAGAAAAAGTCAGTAGCTTGTAGCTGCTGCTGATTTTAAACATACAGTGCTCCAGTCCTTCCTGACCAACATACACACCTCTTCAGTCTGGGGATACAGTGGATGTGTTTTCTGCCTGGGGAAGACTATGTTTCTGTATATGCTCAGTGCAGAAGTCCTCCTTGTCAAGATCTTGCAGGCTAAGGGACTTGGGTGAGGTCTCTTGTTACTCTGGCAGTTTAGATACATTGTCCCTGTCTCAAAGATGACTTTCTAGGAGACAGTTGCTTTTAAAAAATAAAAATAAAAATGAGGGAGGCACAGAGAAGTGGATATTCTCCAAACACAGGCAGTTGCCATCTTACAGAGAAGACAAGGAATATCGGTCTTCAAAGAGTGGAGTCTGGGATTTGTCTTGCCTACCTAGTGATGTCTGCACTGCAGTATAGTCTAGCAAGGTGTGGGCAATTCCCAGAGTGGCTAATTTCAGGAGAATGTTGACCATTCAGGATTTTTAGAAGTTGTTTTGCCCTCTGTTTATAGAACACCTAGATACAGTACTAGGGAGTAGAAATAAACGTGTTTGTTCCTATTGCAAGTAGAAACACGTCTAAGATTCAAACCAGATAATTTGGATTACAAATTTCATTTGTTGACTTAGACAGCAAAAGAGAATTTGATAGCACAGATATGCTACCCTATGTAAAACCATTTTCTGTTATGGACAGATGATCATAAAAGTGTCTATTTTAGGCATTTGCGTTAGGGGAAGATGATTTACAACCTAGAAGTATCCACTTCTTTCCATTTCCCATATAGCAAGCCTCGGTAACTAGCTCAGATATCAGCATCTCTATAGATGTTTAGATCTCTCTATCTGAGATTTCTCAGACCGGCTGGGGTGCCTGAATTCTGTGCCAATGGAACAGCCGTATGGAAAGGATTATGGTGCCGGCATTATGGGCTAGTGTGTCTCTTCATGGAAACATTGAATTCCTGTGTGGGCGAATCCTTGATATAAGTGTGGCACTGGCATGTTTAATCAGAGTGCTATTGGGAAAACAGCATTTGTTAGCATTTCCCCTTTGACATTGGTTGTATGTCCCTTGTGGTATCAAATAGGGTTTTCTCCTCTTTGACCTCTCAGAGTGACCTGTGTTGGTATGGAGATCCCTCTTTCAAGAGTGACACTGGACTGACAGCTAGACTCGAGCAAATGTCCACATATTTTGCTGCCAAGGCTGTTTTAGTAGGAGATGTATCAAGTACCAACAACAAATCCCTTCTCTCTAAGTCCAGGGAAACGAGGAAAGAGGAGTCACTACTCAAACCAAACTGCAAACTAATCCTGCGGACAGTAACAGAGCTAAAGCTTCTGTGATTCCCTGTGAATCACTCTTGCTGATGGGAAATGAAGACACTCTCCAGTCCGTGTTTCATTAGCTGATGTCTTTAGAGCAATGCAGTGTATGCCATATGTATTGTGGTTACAAGAGAAAGGTAGGCAGGTTCTTGAAGTCTTTGCTACTTTAACCATGGCCAGAGTTATTCTTTGTATAATGAAAGATGCTGTGGAACAGTCCTGTGTCAAAATTAGGAAAAGCTGATCTGGTCTGTTATCCATGCCTTCCTATCCAGACATCCACACTGACCAGAAAATGGTTTTATTCTTCCCCTAAGAATAAAACTGGCAACCCAGTGACAGTCTTTGAGGATTTCTGCTATGACCCAAATCTAGGACTATTGCTAGTTGGATAATAGTGCAGGAAAAGTCTAAACTAAAGAAAAAGACCAGGGTCAAGGATCATAAAAATGTGCTTTTGAGATGCAGTGCCTGATTATCCACATTATTGTGCCTTCTTGTGGCAGATAAGCAGCCTTGATTCACTGTATCTCTATCCTTTTGGGTTAAAGGGTTACTCCCCTTTCTTTCAAAAGACCCACAGGTCTCTAGGGAGAATGTAAAAGAAAAGAATGAGGGAAGATTCAGAGGTTTACCAAGCAGTCCTGAAGATAAAGGACAACTCAGAAAATCATCTGCTTGACTCGAGTTGTGACTGCATGTAAAGCGTCTTGTATTTTAGAATCCCAAAACCAGCAATCCTGATCCTCTTACAAGACCCCAAATATCTGCCAGAGCAGGAGTGCTCCCTTTCATTGAAAGTAAGCTACTCTGAAGTCAATGTAGGGCTAGCTGTATGAATGTTCTCTCCCACTGTGGCCTAAAAAGCATCAGCTTATGCATGTAGGCTCTTCATCTTTTTGGCATCAGTCATCTACCAGATTTTCTTCTAGGAATGATTTTCGTGAATCTGTGTCAAGCACCTATATCCAACCAACATGTCTTCACTCTGCGTGGCTTTTCATAGGAAGAAAGCAATGCTATAGCACCCTGGAGTTCATTTCTAAAGCGGATTAATTTTTTTAAACCTAAAGCATTTGATCAGCGTACCTGTCTTTTTCTGGTATCATGCTTGTTTTCAGGAGATAAGAAATTAGACAACCAAGATGTATCCGGGAAGATTGCCTGATTATATTGACGGGACTGTATCATTCATACTGTCATCCCATCTGTTTATACTCCTGGCCACATGTTGTAAAGGTCAAGACATCTGCTCACAGAGAATATCTAGAGTGTGCGATGCTGCATATCTGACTGTGCTGCCAGCTGGCTGTGGAAAGCCTCGCTCTCTCGGCATGCAAGCAGCATCGTCCGTGTGTGTCCAGATCAGGCCAGTATTAGAAATCACGAAGCTGATGATGGGAATGACTTTACTGACTTCTGCCAAACCTTGTTTACTGCACTACGATGCCAGGATCGATCCCAAATGTTCGAGAGCAGTCTTACATTTGAGGTTCAACTGATGCAGCTCAAGGTCCTGGTTTATTTCATTTTCTTGAAGTAGTCATCACTTTTTAGTCACCTGCTAATGGGCAGCTAACTGATGACATGATTAAAGAAGAGGCAAACAGTTAACCATGGTCCTTGGATGGCTCTCCGCCTGACATTATTTTTAGAAGTCCTCAGCTCCTTTGGACTGTGAATTTGAGGGAAACCATGACTACAGTTATCTTTCTGCCTTTGCACAGGAGCCCTGGAACACATGTGGCTTCAAGAGAAGCTGCTATTTAATTTCATTTCCCCATGCACACATGCAGCCTGAAATGCAGAGAAGACTTGTACGCGTGCACCTACAGCAGAGTACACAAGGACTGCAGCATGTCCATAAACAACCAGTACTGTAGCATAGATCATTGCTCTTCCAGAGACTCTCCAGTGAAATTAATATGTAGAAATACTTTGGAAGCAGAATATGAAATGGTTTGTCTAGTCTTAACTTTAAGTGACCTTCCTCAGCTTGTATTTGTGAGCTGGGAAAGAGAATGAATTGGTTCTTATCCTCTGTATCATGGGTCCCTGTGTGGAAGTGCTGTTAGTGATTATTGTTAATTTTTATACTGCACTATCAAAATCAGTGGAGGGCAAAATTGTAAAAGCTGTGTATCTAGGTATAAGTGTCATCTGGACAATGCTATTGAAACCAGACCATGTGGTATTATGAGGCCTATTCTCTGCATTGTGAAAACTTTTCAGAACTTGAAATTTATCCTGTGTTAAATTTGGATGAAATGTTGAGGTTTTACTCACAGAAAAAAAAAAAAAAAAAAGTCACGATTGGAAAATACTAGTATTGCCAAAGCGGTCTTGATTAATTCAAATCAAATTTTATATGCATAATAAGTAGAAGTTACATTTTGAAATAGTAACCCAGGTATTTTGTTTTAAAAATATAAAAGTAACACTTCCCATTTTCTTCCTCAAAACAAAACAAAGATGAAACCAAGCTGTTTCATATATGAAGATTCTTTTCCAGCAATTTTCTTTCTGGTGAACATTGTTTCATCAGAAAAGCATTCAGCCAGTTCTGTCGGGAGTGTCTTGCACTAAGCTCCTGCAGGGAGCTCCTGTTGCTGGAGGCCTGTTGTGCCTCTGCTTCAGTGATGGTAGGTCCTTGCTGAATCTAACCCAGCGGATCACAGTGGTGGCATTCTCTCCCGAAGTTTTAAATATAAACTTGTAAGTGATGTTTGTGATTTTGGAGGAAGGAAGGTGGTGTTTAGACTTTCCATGCTGTGGAGGCATGATTATTTTTAAGTGATCTTGCATCATTGCTAAGTTGTACAAAGTTAGAGGAAGGTACAAGTTACTTACTTCATAAACATTCCCATTGTGTGTTTTGCTGTTTCCCAAGAGTTGCACAGGAACTCTCCTTTTAGGTACAATTACTGCTAATAATTTAGCACTGCTGTTTTACCATTTATGTAGTGATGTGCAACAGAGAAAAAAATAACATCACCTGAATGGAGAACGCTGTTCTCAAGTGAGAGATTTGCATTCGTTTCAGCAGGCATCACATCAGGGCTTGGGAGACCATGGTTAAGATCTAGAGTCGTCTTCTGTGCGCCTGCTTTGTAAGATGGTGTCCAGTCATACAAAGTGAACCTAACTTCAGGGTGCGGAGAAGGAATGGGTATTTCAGCCTGGGGATCACCAGGCTGGTATAGCTGAGGGTGAGGGGAGAATAGCTGAAAACTGCTCAGCAGGTTCTTTCTTTCAACTTTTTTTTTTTTTTTTTTTTTTTTTTTTCAGTCATGGCCAGAAGAGGAGGAGTGGGGCCTCCTTCCTCCTCCTCTGTGGCTTGCATCCTTCCTCCTTCCTCCTCCTCTGTGGCTTGCATCCTTCCTCCTTCCTCCTCCTTGGCTTGCAGCAGGTGTGGGCATCCCTGCTTGCTGAGGAGACACACTGCTCCCACAGGAGCACTGCGGCCGGGCGCTTTGTGCCCGGTCAGCACCCCGCAGGCCCCTGGGTGGTCCTGCTGGGTAGGGGGATGTGGGGCATGAGGGTCCCCAGTCTCCCAGGATGGTGACTTTGGGGGTAGTCTGTGGCCATAGCTGCCACCAGGGTGTAACAGGCAAACTAGCTTACTTAAAGAAACTAGGTGCTACTGGGATTGCTGGGGTGTCTAACAAATCATGCTGGACTTTGGCATCTAAACTCTATTTCAGATTGGGGGGGGGTCTATATTTCCTTAACTTCCTCTTAGTTAGGCTCCCAGGCTAAGAGACAGCCATTTAGGACTGGGTGATTATTTTTGTTGTCTAGGTTTTTCTTTTTCTTTTTTTTGGTGATGGCATGCAATGTTTTGGTTTTGTTTTTAAGGGCATGAAGATTTTGACAGAACTGCCTGCAGCTCTTCTTTATGTTAAGTGTTCGTCATAGCACAATGACAGAATTGAATCAGTGGTAGCAACAGTGAGAATTTTTGGCAAAAAAGTATAATGTAGACAGAGCTGAAGTGTTCTGCTAACTAAAACAGTAGCTGTATTTTAAGAGAGCTAGACATGACTGTTTTGATCCAATGTGGTGTTAATCACAAGAATACATAACTGCTTTCCTGTGAACTTTCCCATTAAAAATATCCAGTGATATCACCTGATGTTTTGCACGAATGCTCAGTGTAATCAGAATTTAGAACAGCTGGCTCCATATAAACTTGGAATATTCGTAGGTCAAATATTAGTGTATAAATAAAAACATTTTGAAAATGAAAACAGAAGCACAGTATTTGAAATATACTCAGTGTGCAGATGTACTTCATGGCTTGAATAGCTTTACAAATTAATCAAGACAGTGTTAACACTTGTTCTGCAGAAGTCAGATTTCCCGATTGTAAATGAGAAAGTGTTTTTCAAACAGTATTCCAAAGATGTGTTATTCCGTGTTTTCTAATGGTCTTTTGCAGTAAGAAAGAAGTATGAATCAGCTATTGTAAATAAGATATATTTAATCAAACCAGAATCTTGCTACTGGCAAGAAAAGTCACAATTTCTTTTACCAAGTACAAGTTCTAAAATTTACTATGTTTAAACCACATACATAAAAATGTTCGTGGTGTAGTGTGCTACTTTGTGCAAGTGCAGATGCAGTATTCTTATCTTGTCATTTACTGCATTACATTCATGTGGCATATATGGTCAAGGTATTAGACACTGTGTTTGCATAAGGGCTGAAGGGTGACATAATGTCTATTAAAGCATAGTCACTTAGCTCCACACCAGGCAACAAACAGCATTTAAAAAATGAAAAAAAAAAAAAGGATTAAAGCTTGTGGGCTGTGATATTCACGGCCACGAGGAAAGAGTTGTTGGAGAGAAGGGTCTATATAGTTTGTCTGAGACAGAGGTGTGTTATTGCATCGTGTCTCCTGTCTCCCTGGAGTTTCCAGACTGTTTGAGAGATGAATCAGGGAGAATGAAACTGTAAGCAGGCAATCCAGGTCTTCTTAAACAGGAATAAAATCATCCAAATAAGTTGGAAAAAAAGTTGAACTGTAACAAGCGTGATGTACAAGACACAAGATACTTGTCTGCCACATCTTTGTAAACTGTGTTACAGAAGTTATTTAGACACGAACACTTACTGTTGCTTATTTTCTCTATTTCTCAAAGCTCATTAAAAGTATCTGTAATAAGAGGGAGTATTAGGGACTCCCTGTATTAGGGAGTGAAGAAGCAGTGGGTGCTTTAATTCCACCTAAACTTGGTTGAGGTCAGTCGAATTTTGTGTCATGGATGGAAGGGCAAGTTACGTTTGAATGGTTCCAACTAAACACAGTTAAAAGGTATTCTTTAATCGATAGATGCTTCACGGGGGAGAAGAGGAAGGAGAAAGGAATTCTCTCTGTTAGTTTACTGTGGACTTTCCATTAATGTTTCTTCTCTTCTTATGTCCACACTGGTGGTTCAGTCCAGCTCAGGCTGGACAGACAGACCTCTTTGTGCAGTAAGAGAGAGGGATGCAGCATGTAACAGTGATTGATGCCTTGGGAGCCTTTAATCTGTTTTTTCATCATGCCAAGTTCAACATCTCAGCAAACTTGCATGCAAGCCATGTTGAGGCTTTTCCACAAGCATTGTCCTGACCTTTCTTGCCTTAGCCAGAGGCAATTCCTTTTGGATCCCAGAAGGAGGACATCTGCTCTTGCTACTGAATACTGGGGGTGAGACAAGGCGTCCCGCTCTGAAGAGGAGTAGAGAATTCTGGAGAATTAGGGATGAAAATTCTGCACTAAACATGTCTCTAGCCAGTATCACAGAATGCTGAGCTCTGAGATGCAAAGCCAGGCTTTTAAAGTATCAATAACAACCCTGGAAAAGCAGAAAAATTTGAATCTCGGCTATATATGTGAGTGAGAGAAGATGTGTGCTTATTTTTAAGTATCAAGTTTATAATGAACTGGCAGGATTGATTTGGTAGTGATTCTAGTCATTAAATAAGCTTTCTCATGGTAGCTAACATGAAGGTTGTACGCAGTTTTAATGCAAAACAGTAGGAGCGTAATTCTAAAATTTAAGTCTGATATTTGAATATCTTTGCAAAGATTTGATCTACAAATACAGAAGGCAAGTGCTTGACTTAAATGAAGAGGACAGAAAAATAAGCCCTTCATTTCAGAAAAGCAGCAGTCTCTTTTGCCTAACAAACTGTCATCCGGAGACCGTATTTTGAGCTTGCAGACCCTTTTACTTAATTATTGTAACATCAAAAGTCTTTGACATGAAAGAGACCAAGCAGTGGCTATACTAGATAATGACTTGTTTATAAAAATAATTTAAACAGCATATGAAAAGGATAAACATGCATGTCCTGCCAAAATTCACTCTATGTTCTGCAGGCTTTAGTGATTGTGAATCTCTTGGCTTGCCTTTTCAATTTATTTTTTTCACAAAAAAGAAAAAAAAAGAGAAGGAAGAGAGGAAAGAAAATAAAGCGTTCTCATATTTAAGGAGGCTCCAACTTATACTATGGGAGATAACTGGAAAGAATATATATGTTTGTTTAACACAACACAAGAGATATTTTCACTTTGAGATCTGTCTGTGTTTTGTCTCTTGCATGTGATAGTTTTTACACTTTAATGATTGTAGCAGCCGTCCCATCCAAAAATGTTCCATTCTGTAGGATATGGAATGCTCATTACTTATTAGACAATATAAAGATATTACTCTGTCTTTTATCCAGGGCCTCAAAACACTTCATAAATGTTGAAGTCTCCCAACGTGCTTTGACTAATGTAAATCGCTATTATACTCATTTTCCAAATGGCTAAAATGAGGCTTAGAGTGCATGACTGGACCAGGGCTATGATGAGATCCTTGAAATTCTTACTTCCAGTCCTATGATCTAACTGCTAAACCACACTCCACATTACTGTGTTGGCAGGTATCCAAGTGACTTGTCAAGTCAGTGGAACAGTACAATATTATTCAGTAAAATCAGTCTATCTTTGGGTCACAGTGTTAGTCAGTTGGAGGCTGGGAATTCTCACTTGACTTACATTTTAGTTCCTTCCCACTTTCGAGTCTTTCTCATCAGTATTGCAAAACCTGTCTATTCTATTTCACTCTCTGCTAGGGACACGAGTCCTCAGGCATGCTTAAAAGCACTACTTTAATATCAGTAATGCCTCAGATCTTTGTGGATGCTATCCAAATACAAATATTCGCCAGAAGTCCATTTATATGTAATGTCTGCTATTTGCACAAAGCAATGGATTTTGCAAAAAAAGGTATCTATTCTTTTTAAGTCTCTGAAATAATAATAATATAGGAAGACTACAGTGCAGTTGGTCGTAGTATGAGTGTATGTGTATGTAGTATGTGTATTTACGGGGGGGGGGGGGGGGACATTTGCAGAACTATGAGGAACCAGCTCAGTATTATTAACAGTACAGGAGCTACCTGGCATAACCAGGCACTGTCAGAAGTCAGTGAAGTAGCATAAAATACCAGTGGAAAATGTGTACTTGGGAGAAACCAGAAGGTAGTGAATAGAATATTTTCCCTCGATTTGTCTTGCTTTCTGATTTACAAAGTCAAGCAAATTTTTGATCAAATGTAGCAAGTGATGGGGAGTACAGTCTTTCCAAGGCAAACGGAGGGTTGCAGTCATTCACATTGGAGGTGCTAGGCCAGCAGTGGACTTTCAACCTTTGTGAACCGTGGTTGGAAAATACGCTGTTCAGCCACGAAACCAGAAGTACGTCACTGCTATGAAAGCAGCATCAGAGTTAGCGTTGGGGCCAGCTGTACCCTATACATTCCATAGGAGTACATGGCACCGGGGCAGATATGTAGCCGTAGGGTGAGACTTGTCCTCCTAGATTCCCATGCTGGAAAGGAGGCAGTCAGTGACATCTGCCCTGAGCTCTTTCTGCTTTTGATGCTTTTCTCAGTGGATAACGATGTCTGGGGAGCTAAAATATGGGTCTATGTTTAATATAAATCAAGTGAACTGCAGCTTAATATGTTCTGAAAATAGTTCTGTTCTTATGTGTGCGTTGGGGTGCAACGCTTGTATATGACATAAGTTGACATGCAAGAAAAACTGAATGGGACATATGGAAGAGGTCACAGGTTAGCACATTTTTTACTGGAAACTATTAGAGAGGCTAGTAAAGGTTTGGTTGAATTACGGTAATATGAAGGCAGCGAAAGTGATACGCTTAGGTAAAGCAATGTCCATGCTGAAGTGAGACAAAAGGTAGCTGTTCTTCTACATTAAGTTAACTGATAGTTTTGTTAAGAAACTCTGAATAAAAAATATAGTGTAATGGCTGAAGTCAGTATAATGACTGCTTTATGTTTCAGGAGCTATTGGAATTGGGTCTGTCTGATACTTTTGCTATCACTAATCTCAGTAAAAACAATTTTATGGGGTCCCAAAACATTCTGTTGCTTCTGGCAGTAGTGGAGCTGGCAGCTGTGATTCACTAAGACTTAAAGAGATAGTCCATTTATTCATGGCACTTTCCAGAATAAACACGGCAAACCTCTTCTGAAATAACACGCAGTAAATCCTCCTTGTCACTCAAAACTGCACATTTGTCTTCAGAAAGGGATAGTGAAAGAAGCTGCCCACCTCTTAATGAACGATAAAATAAATAGAAGATGGATTGTGCATTGTGTTACGCTTGACATAGCAAAGCTCTGGGTAGAGTAACAACAGACCTTCCCTAATGTGTTATCCATATTAAAGAAGGACATAATATAAATAGTGCCCACTAGGCAGATTATCAGTCGATGTAAACTGTCACAGCCCTCTGGTGCGGATCTGCAGTGGGAGCTACAGCCTCTGCTACCCTTGCTGTGGACCTGCTCTCTTACCCCAGGCACTTTAATTCTTTTGGAAAGATAGATTTCAGCACCTCTCCGCATCAGGTCTTTGAAGACTAGAATCTCTCCTTCTCTGTGCTGTAAGATTTCTGAAGGTTGTTGCAAGTTTGAATTGCTTGGAGCGCACAGATGTTTTGTGAAGCTTGTTATTTTCTGTGTTGGAGGTTATGAGTCAGATTACTGTTACCAAAATGTTTATGTGAAATCATTTCTGAGTCATATATTTGCATCATATACAACCTGTCTGACAATCAAAACATTCAGCACTCAGCTAATGATTATACTAAGTTTTCCAACACTCTGCTCCAGCATAACATAATTATGCAGCAAAGTGCAATATATTACTTTGACAGGGTTCTTCATGTGCACTGTGGTGTCAGAACATCATAATTGCTATTATTTGAAATTATCAGATAAATGTGTACTTTATTGCATGCAACAAAGTTAAAAATAGTGAGAGGCAGTCCCTCAGAAACAAAATGCTCTGAAATTATTCCTGGAAACTTGCTTTTTCAGCCCCCAAGTAAATATATATTTCAAGAAGTTTCGTAGTGATTATAACTCTTTTACCTCCAGATGGGTGTCTGATTAAGGTTTATTACTAGATTCGTGGACAGTTGTGAATATTTGTACGGAGAAATTGTTTGAATACCAGGATTCGGCAGCTGCCTAGCAGGCTCTTTGGTAGTTTCTGTATAATACAGTTCATAAGCTGGAACTGGAGTATTTTTAACAATGTGGAAGACATAAACAGTCTGTAAACTACAACTTAATGCATGCTATGTTTATCTGTTGTAGAACTTCTAGCATAAATAGGGGTCACTTACAAAAATATTCTGAATAAATAAGGCAAACATTTAAAATTATATTTACCTATGGGGTGTGAGAACTAGGGGCAGGACTGTTCGTTGCCTCACCCCAGTAAAACCATGAACTCCTCTTTAATTGTTCTAAAACAGGATAGGGGGAAACACAAAGCAAAACTCCTCAGTTTTGTGTTAAGAAAACAGCCGAGGAGACTAAAAATACACAGGGGCCTAGGGCTGTTCTTGTATTTGTTTTTTAAATAACTTTCACTCCTGAAATGGAAGATGATTTTAGGGCTGACTTGTCTGAAGCCTGATTTACAGTCTTCTGGAATTGGCTTTTGGGAGCTCATTTGCAAGTGGCAGGTCCCTTTAAGTATAACATATCTTCAAATTTCATCACTTTTACTAAACTGGCAAAGTGCAAAGTGCAGGATGGATCGTGATGACATTCTTTATGTTTGCAGTGAAAAAAACGTATGGACAATACAGTAATGGACTTCCCTGCCTGTAAGTGCCTGGACCATGCTTAGTAATTAGCGAGCACTCACTTGGAGTGATAAAAGGCTTCTTCATGCAGTGTTAGTGAGTACCGTCCTTGCTTACCCACTCTTCTTGGCCAGCGTCAATGGCAAATATATCGTTGGATTATGAGGACCAATATATTGTAAAGTGTAGTGGAAAATGAAAAAAAAAGAAAAAAAGAAAAAAAAAAGAGAATTCTGTTGGATGAAGTCCATTTGTCCTGTGCTAATTTCTAGCCCTGTAAACAAACACAGCTGCTGAGCCTAGAATCAGTACTCAGAGTGGTTAAAAACAGTGATGCATTGCTAGTGAGATCACAGCAGAAAAAATATATAGCATATGAGGCTGCATTTAGGATCAAGACTATCCTCAACTCTGATTAATTGTTTCTGTTTGTACATTTGCATCTATTTATGATGCTGTAGGGTAACTTGAATGTAAAGATGGCGTTTTATAATTGGCAGACAAGTCAGCTTAGCCTGTCAAGAGTATTAAGTATTGATGAGCTTTTGTTAAGGGATCTGAACTGGTGAACAAAGGCTTAAAATATGTATATGTGCATATTTCATATATATCTTTCTCATACCAATATGTCATCAGTTTCGTCATCCGAGCTTTGTTACTATTTGTTTATATATATATGTATGCATATGTATATGTATGTATGTAAAGATCCGTGCGGGGGATTTATCTGTCGTTTCACCGTTACTAAAATGTCTTTAGAAGTCCTGGATTTCTTAACAAGGGGCCTGAAGCTTCAAACATAAGAAACCTTGGGGCTGAGCCTGTTAGGTCATTGGCAAATGCTGCAGCACTTACACTGTAATTTGTCTTGTGGCCTAGTTATGTGTTTTGACATCCCTGAGCTGACTAATTGCTCTGGGGAAAAAAATGAAGTAAAGAATGGTCTTGGTTACTGTAGTAGAAAAGCTTCCAACCCCCGATCCATCACATCAATTATTTAGTCACAGTCGTACATTCATCCCGAGACCTAGCACAGCAGGGCTCCTATGGCTTGCCACAATACAATTAAATAACGCATTTGACGTCATACTGTGCATCACCTATCCTAACCAAGGATTAAAGAGATTTCTTTTCCTTTTTGGCTTTGAGAAAAGAGAAGGCTAAAGGAGATAGATAGTTCAGATGGGAAGTAACTGAGAGAAGATATGATAGAATATAAATCACTGCGTACAGTTCAGGCTGGGACCTGAGAAGTTTTTGGGGAACTCTCCAATCCAACTCACATGCGTATGCACGTTTTCTGTTGAGGAAGGCTAGGTTATCATGGTCCAAATGTTCTGTGTGAAGGATTCACTTTTGTCAAAGCTGTGATGGTATACCTGCAGGATTTTTTTTTTTTTTTTGGTCAGGAGTCTTGCCTGGTCTCTGGCCAGCTTGCCCGTATGTGGATGGGAAGCCTTGCCTTCTCCACAGCTTGCTTTGGGCTCTGCAGTTTGCCAGAGGGCAAATCTTCTATGAGATAGACCTGTTTTTGTAAACAACTTTGGTTTGAAAGTCACAGACGTTTCGTAACCATCTGGGTCTTTGCTTCAAGGTGCCCTAGTGAGTCCCTTCCATATTCTGCCACGGCCTGTAGTGGTGCCACCCTGCTTAGAAACTGCGTCGGCCTTTAAAAATAATTGGGTGCCAGAATTGCTGTATACCCTATTGTGCTGCCATGACTTTTGTCCTATCTGCAGAACATGACAAGGCACACGAATGGTCCCAGTTCTGGAAACTCTCTTCGCTGTTAACCCTGCTAAATTATATTCTGGCATGGAGAATTTATTTCTCCAACTGTCACTCTGGCAGTTACCCTAAACACTAAATTGACTCAGAGTGGCTAGATTTAGTGCTATAAAACATACTGTTCAAGTCTTATTGCCAAGAAAAGAAAATTACCTGTAAATAGTAGACATACAGCATAGGGAATCATTTCTGTGCTTATGCTTTTTACATTTCCATTTTTGCACCAGCTTGGCAAGAAGTAACTTAAACGTCAAAATGATTTTTATGTAAATATATGCATTATTGAATTTCTTACTCATAAAGCAAATAGTACTTTAAACCCACACAAAACAGCTGAAGCTATATATATTTTCTCACTACTGAATTTGGCTTTTAATAACTTGGAGCTGACTGTCCAAAATAAAGTTAGGAATCAAGGGCACTTTATTTTCCAGCTAGTAACATATGTGTTCTTGGCTTTGGACTGTAACAATTTAAGATGGAAGAAAACTTGGTTTTGTGCTACAGGTACTCTTAGCAATTAAAAAAAAGAGCTAGAGAGAGAGATAGACCATGATTAGATTAATACATTATTTTTAAATTAGCAAGCTTTTCTAAAATTCTTAAAAGCTGTAGAAAAATAAGAATGAATGGTAGGACACAGTAAGGGCTTTGATATCAAGCGATACATTTTTTAGTGTGTTTCTCCTGGTGAAAATACAGCTTACTGCCAGATTCTGAGGCCATAATTATCTGGAGTAACGGCTGTAGCCTGGAAATAGTCCTGTAAATTGCTTGATGCTGTTTGAAGAGCAAGGACAGCAAAACCTGCACTTGGCAAGAACAACAACAACAACAACAAAAGAAATAGGGTTTAGGTGTTACGTACCAAGCCCAGGTCATAATGACCTAGAAGGGGATGCTTGCTGTCATTCTTGTAATTCCTGGCCTTTGCACACTTCTTCTTGTCCCACTGCCCTCTGCTCTGTGGGCAGTTAGCTAAGGTCAGCATGAATTCCTGAAAATAATGGGAGGGATTCCCCAGAATTTCATGCAAACAAGAACTGATTCCTAAATCCAAAACTATGGTTGACAGGAGTCTGCCACCATTCTCTTGGGGTACCCATCTTATTGTGGCTGCAACAAGAAAGAAGTTAGAGCAGAGCTTGCTATTGATTTTTGCTTTGGCCTCTCCTGAAGGCAGGACTCCCCGGAGTTTATTTTCTGCTAGGGCATTCAGGCTGCCTGCGATCCAAAGAAACAAGGTGGTGGTGGGGGGGGAATCCTCAGCAGAATTGCATATACAATCTGTCAACTCTGATTTCAATTAAGTTTTAAAAGCGATTATCCAGCCATCTGAGGCAAATGAATTTTGATCTGAACTGTTTGGAAACTACCATCTTTGGATTGTAAAATATTTGTCTGTCACTGTCTGTGGCATAGGCATAAAATGTGCACATGGGTAGTTCTGCTCTTTCTTGTTGGATAAACCCAAGCTGTATTCAAGGAGAAAATAATCAGAGTGCTTTTTGAAGCAGGTGGGCTGTGAAAGCAGCCATGGTTACCTGAGGCTGAAGTGTCTGTGAAGCATAACTGGGGAAAGCCTCTGCAAAAGGAAGAAAAAAACTTACAATAATGTCAGATACAGTCGCCAGCAAATTTTGAAATACCTGACCAGTGTCAAAGCAGATGTTGCTGTAAGTCAGAGGTGGTCACGACTTGGGCTGGCTACATGCATGCAGCCTCTAGGCCACAGAAAAGAGGAGAAATACCAAGGCCAGGAGGAATACTGAACTGACAAGGAAGGTGAATGTGCAGGTGTTGCTGGTCTTTCCCATGCAGAATGACTCTGTAAGTTGGCTTTGGAGCAGGAGAAGTCAGCATGCAATTTTTGAGGAGGATGTTTTAAGAGATTTTAGTTTTCTAAAAGTAATGTTTTCAGCTGAATGAAACCATAGCTGTTGGTGCAGTTTTTGATTATTTTACCTCTTCTTTCATGTTCTGTTGTTTGCATGATCCAGACCTCTATAAGCACTAATTATGGTGCCCTGTTGCTGTGGAAGTCTAGATGCATAGAAGAGGCAAGCATTAAGAGTTTTTATTAGACCAACCAATGGAGCTGAGAAAACAGGCCAGCTCTAGCCATAAAAGCCTTTCTGTTGGTGAAATCCTCCAAACCCTCTGCTCTGACAGTAGCAAGTGTGAGTGCATCTGCTTTCAGGGAGCATTGCTGGGAAACCTGTAACGGGGAGAGTGCCCCAGTATTTCGGGGATGCAGCACAGGGTGGTGTCCCTTGGGCACCCAGAGGTGTCCGGGAGGGAGGGCTGATGGAGCTGTCCAGTAGGAAATGATGTTCATATGCTTTTCTGGTGATGTCCCATTCTAGGAAAAGCCATCATGATATTCTTTATTCTTGCTCATTAATACAGTTTGTGTTAACAGACTGTTGAGAGTAGGCTGGTCTGGGTTGCCTTTAAGTGAGCCCTTAGGAAAAACTGAAATAACAGATGAATAAGATGGTTGTGGTTTAGCTTGTGCCACAAATACTGTTTTCCCTTTTAAATATATTTTTAAGGTGAGGGAAACCAATTACAATCAGTTTTAAAGCAAGTAGACTTTCCTATATTTGACTGAGATACGTGGTTTATCTTGACTGGCTTTTTCTTCATTTTAAGTCATTCTGCTTGTGCAGCATTCATTCCATGAGCTTATTTTGTTAACTTTGCCACCTGAACAAATTAAGCGCGTGTCACCATGGGGTGTTCCTTTAATTATGTACCTGCTGGTCACAGTCAGGGCATCTACGTTTTCACCTGTTTTTCTGCATAGCTAGAAGATAATTCATCCTGCAGGTTTTTTTCCAACATTTGAAAAAGGTTTTTTATATTGTATAGATTATGTAAATACACTGAATACCTTTCCATTGCTTTGGTATTTCTATGTGTGTTAAAGGCTTTTAGTGCAAAAATGGCATTTTTATTAGAAGCTGTGGTGCACACAGAAAGCTCTAATCTGGGCAAGAAAAGTAAAAGGCAGCTGGGACTATGAAGGACCCTCAGAGCCACAGAGTCCATTCTTCCTCCATCGCAGACAACTGAGTTGTAGGCAGCTTGTCCAGAAAGCTCCACGGAAATTCTGCCCAATTTTCTCTCACATTTCACAGGTCACAAAATACTTGACAAATTACCCTGGAAAAAAAATGAACAGGAGTAGGAAAACCAAAACCTACAGATGTAAGCTGCCAAGGAAGAGCAGGAGAGATCAGTGAGGTCCTTACAAGAGTGAAACGTTTGCTAGGTGACATTCCCAATGTGGAACACGGACCGTGTTCCATATTACAAAGAGAGGCAAAAAACCCTAAACATTCCCTGTTAGTTTGATTTGAGGAAATTTTCTTTGCTGTTCTTAGACTTTGCAATTCTCATCTCTAGGTGCAAGAGCAGGACTCAGTCACAGGGTCCCAACAGGATCTTGTGCCATGAGGAGCACTGAGGCTCTTGCTCTAGCTGTGGTCAATCTCATGCTTCACAGGAGGATGGAAAAGGAGCCTCAGGCCATCAGTGTCAGTCATGAAACACAGTATTAATACAGTGCGATAAAGGAACACAACAAAAATGATGGTTGCATCTCATTTCATTCCACTTTGGCAATACAAATAAATTTGACACCTCTGAGCTGATTTTATGAGGTTCTAATTCCATGAACTACAGGAGTAGTGGTTAAGTAGGACAAAACATACCCAAATTCCCTCCTGATTTCCATAAGGATTTGTGTCTGCATGTGCACACTGTGTCTTGCCCTCTTGCACATGGTCAGCTTTCTCTTAGGAGAATCTGACATTTGGAGATAGAAGATTTTGGAAGTAGTTTCTGAGAGATGGAAAACAGGTACTGTATGCTAACCTTGTTAGAGGAAACTGCTTTTGTTGAAATTCAGCTTTTTGGTCTGACTTGTGACATCTATACTGGTATACATGAACTAATATTTGGAGAAGTATTGGCTGAAAGTTAGTGTTCAGTAAATGCTCCAGATATGAGCTTAAGTTTAGATAATACTTGAAATTGTATCCTTACAAGTATCACTGAGAATGAACTCAAAGGACCTCTGACTCCATAGAAATTGATTTCAGATGATATGCAGCCAATAGGTACTTTGTATTGGGATAACTGGTTCAATTAGAATATTTTTCTAGAAAATGATGCAATTTAGTGATAATAATAGAAGACTAGAGTTTAAATGAAGCGGCATTAACAAATTACTTGTCTGTTGTAAATACAATCAATGAGTAGTAAGTGATGTTAAATAGATAAAAAATCTAAGTGACTGTACTCTTTTAATAAAGATGTAGCTAAATAAATACTTCAGAGAAGCCAGTGAAGTCAGACTGCAATAAATTTTATTATTTAGTGCACTTCTAAGGCCCCAAGGCAGGAATATATCTATATTCAGGAAAGCACTTAAGCTACATGCTTTCCTGAATAGGGATAGTCTAAGGTTTGTACTTAAGTGCTTTCCTGAACTTGGGCCAAAGTCTTCTAAGAGTTTACTTTAAAGACACTCTTTCCTTAATTAAAACACTTGGTTGAATTTAACAATTAGGTGTCAGCTTGCTTACTGTCACACAGCAACTTTCTGTAACAGCAGGAGGTAGTACTATACAATAACTGAGGTCAGGAAGTGAAGACTACTTCATCAGTTGACACTAGAAGAGGAAACTTAATTTTATGGGCCTCCCAATACTTCCCTCTGGCGAATGCTGGCGGTCTAAAATAAATTGAAGAACTCTGCCAAGAAACGGCCCAAAACTGTTTACAGAATCTGGTACGGAACCAGGCTGAGCTTAAGGCTTTTCCCCATTGTAATAGTTCTGAATAGCATTGTGATTTTTTACTGGTGCAGTTAATACATGCGGCTGGGCCACAGTTGATCCCAGCCAGATGTTTTGTTCTGTTTATGTGGATGTTAAAGTTTTATTTGGTCATTCTTCATGAGTGTCCAGTTGCACTTTTTCTCACTTCTGTGGCTCAGAGCCAATAGTACTAATGGCAGTATCAGATGATCTGAAGAAAGTGGAGTCATTGTAATGTTACTTCCCCCACACCTCCAGGATCCTGGCTGGTCTCTATTTCTCTGAAGTGCAGGATTGGAATATAACTTACTCATTCTGTCCTTCCTCACATTCAACATTCACTGCTTTCTACCTAAAGGAAGCAAGGATTGCTGAAACACTTAGGCAGTTGCTTCCTTGGGAGAGAGGAGTGGGACCTCCATCATGCTTTTAACAGCAATTTAGTATCCAGGTCTGGCTTTAAGTGGTGTGATGATATTAACACTAATAATGATAAGAATTAAGCTTTTCTCTTGAATGCATGGATAAAAAGTCCTTATTCCCAAGGAATTGCCATTCAGGTACTTCCTGAAATGTCAGGCAAACACAGAGGAGAAAAAGTTCGAGCAGCCTGGAGACAAAAGAGCAACTTTTATGGGAGGATTTCCCTACAGAGCCCACCCAAGGTTGTACACTTGGGCATCTCTATGCAAAAGTCATGCTGGTGAAGTGAATTTCGTTGGAAGTGATGTTGGACTCTTGCCTTTCAGTTGACCTAGAGCAAAGGAAATTCACTGTTGGGTTTTCATGGTGAGACAAACTTAAAATGAGGTTTGTGGACTTTGAAGTCCTATTGTATTTTCTTCCTTACCTCATAGGTTTACTGGGTCTATCCTTTACCTCATAAGCTAAGTATATCGATATCTTTTGTCTGTCTTGCTGCACAGAGGTGACTCCATTGTTATTGTGGTTGTCCTCTGTTGCTTATTTTCGTTTTCTTTGCTCCATAATTTGAGATCTGTAGTTGTGGGATAGCACGCAGACGTCTAAACCATTGTTTTTGTGTGGGGGGCCTTCCTCTAAGTTTTCAGCATAGGGTTTTCTGAAGGTTAGAACAATGTTACTTTTTACATCAACATTTGAATTCTGAAGTTGAATGATACACTCATAAATATTAACGACAGCCAGCATTTTCACTACAACATGCCTCTTACCACCAAAACAGAAAGACTCAAGTGTGAGCTAGTCTGTTACATGTTCAAACCTGCTTCAGAAAGATTTTCCTATGCAAAGCTTCATATAATGTTGTTCGCTTTCTTTTCTTGCCTGACAATTGGTTATCTCCAGTACCTGTTACATCTTGCCCTTTAGGTTATAAGCTTCAGACTGAGTAGGGGAAAGAGACATTCGCTTCTAATACCAGTTTTATAGTGTGCCAGCACAATGGGGTCCCAAAGTAGTATGAAGCTTTTAAATGTTATTGCTGTCATGATCTTGGAAGGACCTGAGGCTGTTCTTGGCATTGTCCAAGGCCCAGAAAATATAACTTAATGCCTATCCTGTAACTGCATAACAAACTGGCCTCTGGAATATCGACAGTGTCAAACTGTTGTTGGAGAGTATTATCAGATAGGGCTGCCAGGGCAAGGAGGAGAGGAACAAAGGAGAAAATAATTTTTGTGAAAAAAGAAAAGAAGGGTGTAAGGTTTGGTAAGCAAAGACTGCAAATTGGATCCCTAATAGGTTGAATTTTCTATTTTATGGAAACTGTGCCAAAATACTACAATAAAATACATAATGTGTTTCCTCTGCTTTCCCATTGTAAAACTTGAGAGTCATGGCATATTAACCAAAACCAGATACATCCATCAAGTTTCCATACTCTGAAGCAGTATAGGGTGGGGTGAAGCTGGTATTAATAGGTCTATTCATCACAATAAATTTTCCTGGTAGATGTGGGTGGTTCAGATTCTGTGAAGAAACGGCTCAGAAGCGATCAGTCTCCACCCAGAAAAGCAGGACTTTGTAGCAGGGAGTGTCCTGCATACCGTTAATAAAAAATGATGGTTAACTGAAGTGTTTTCTTCAAGGGTTTTATTTTATATTCAGGTGAGCTGTGATTTAGTTAGCAACAAGATTCATTTTGGATTCACAGCTGTTTTCTGGTGTAAGTTGCTAATCACTGGTCTGTGCTCCATAGGTAAATCTGCATTTGATTAAGAGTCTGCTTTAAGCTGTCATCTTCACACTTCTGTCCCAGTGCACCATAAAAAGCCTTATAAAATATGGAGGTTCCCTAGGGATTTGCCATTCTCACCAACATGAAACCAGCATTTTTGTGAATTCGTGTCATGTAAATTGTACATTCTCTTCAGAATTTTATCTTTTTTTGTGTGGCTTTAATTGCTATTTCTTTTGTAGCAGTGCTTAGAGTTAGTAAAGAGGACTCCACTGAGTTGGATATCGTACCAATACATAACAGAGAAGACAGTGCCGCCCTTGACAACTAAGAGGACATGACAGGATGATAAGAGTAACAATAGGGTGGAGGATAAAGTAACAAAATACACAGAGATTAATGGATAAATATGTGGTAACTCACAGTCACATTAAACTAATTCTTTCATATATAGTGTGTTATATATCAATTATGTGGGAACATACATTTTGCAGTATTTCGTATCAGCTTTGGAGATGTGTTCTTCCTTTTTAAGGAAAAGTCATCAGGAAAAGAATCAGACAAAATTTAAGAGATATTAAGAAATGTTAGGGGATGTTTAGAACTTTTTGCTCAAGGAGAGTGGAGAGATCAATTTTGTTATGAAATGACATACTTCTATTATGACACTCTGCTGTTTGGAGAGCAGAGATGTATAGAGACTCAGATTGGTCAACTGAATGGAAGGAAAGAGAGGACAGATCTCAGTGCAAAGCTTGAACCCAGACAGAAGGAGCCTTTTCCTTTCAAATTAGATTTTTGGGGATGTCAAGAGTTCCTGTGATGTTTGTGGCAATGAGGAGCCACTGGAGCACAAGCCTGTCTGACGTTGCCTTCATGTGTTGCTTGCTGTGGGCATCTTCAGAGGTAGTAAGGATGGCTCTGCATTTGGTGGTAGAGTCTGCAGGAGAATTTATGGGCACTACGCAGATGAAGAGTGTATTCTTCCTGTGTCTGTTAGATGGACTTTGTGGCTTTCCACCTCTGAATAGTTGTTCTGATGTCAACAATTTGAAATCACTGAGACTGGAAGGGTTGAAAGACATACAAAAGCTGTCCAAGGAGATCAGAAGGGAAAATGGACTCCCATATCTTACAGTAAAGTTGATATTAGTCAGCTCTGAGTTTCTTTGCTGTGGGCTATATACAGCAACTGAAGAGCATCCATACCCCGGTGGAGGGACATTATCTGTTTAGCTGGGACATGGTTTGTAATTTGGTGAAGTAATTTCGAGATGGTCACATTTTTGTGGACGAGTGTAGGAGGCTAAACAACAAGTTGCGCCCTTACTGTCTCATGTTATACTGCCTAAGCCTGCCATTTGCTGATTCCATAAATGCTTAAGTTTCTTGCCTAGGTCTGCAGCTTCCTATTCCTCACTCGGAGAAAAACAGCCATCTCTTCTGCAATCCAATCAGCAGTGTTCAAGATGTGCCTTATTAGGCTTGCTTTGTATGTCCTGTGGTTTGTACTGACTAATTGCTGGCCCTTGCGGGTTAGAGATGGTGGATGCCAGGGCGAGTGTGTGGACAGTTCTAGGCTGCTCTGAAATGTGTGCCTCTGACGTGGCAGCTGAGGAATTCAGACAGTAAATCAGGCCCTCGATCCGCAGTGGCAAAAGGAGATCTGGTAAGGCAGGTTGAGGTGGAGAGCGGCCAGAGGCTGGGGGCAGGCACCCGTATTGGTCAAGTAGAGATAGGCAAGTGGTCCCCTGGAGGGGGGAAGCTGAGTTGGTAAAATGGACGTAGGTGAGTAGGTGACAAAAGAGTGTTTTATGAATCGATACCTTGCTGGGCAAGTAATTGACTGCGAGCATGAGGATGGTGATAGAGCAACTCTCTAAGCAGGTTGAATTTCAAAATACTGTGTGCAAGGGTGGTGCTGCACTTCGAGCACTTGGCTATGCGCCATTGCCTCTGTCTGGTGGAAAAAAGATTTTTACACTTTGGGTTGCTACTGTGGGTAGTTTTTCGTCATGTACTTGGCCAGTTCTCGTGGGCCCTCCTTGCACCATGAGTCCCATGCTCATTGCTCTGCTGTGCCACGAGTCCCATGTTCACCTGGCCTCCTCCCTTTCCAAGCACAAGAAGTGCCTGAGGTGGAGGGGAACTGCCTCCTCACTAGGAGCAAAAAATTATTTCAGACCTTTCTGTGGCACACATGTTGGATGGAGAAGGCTCCATCCTTTCCTCTGCTACCACTATGCTCCTGCAAATACTGGGAATTACTAGCTTGCATTTATTTGGGGTTTGACAGAAGAAGTGAAAATGAGGAGCCTGATTTAGCTGCTCTCTGACCCTCTGGAGGAGCCTCTGTTTCTCTCCCTTAGCCTGTTGAGGCAAATCATGGTGTAATTAGTTAATGTTAGCCTTTGTAGCTTCTTTCCCCTCTAACAGGAGTGTTTTATTTGTTTGCTCTGTTTTGAGTTATGGCTGAAGAGAGCATACAGCACATCAACTACACATAGTGCTTGTGATGTTTTCTTATCTACTTCTTTTCTGAAATAATCTAATTTTAAATTCAGATTTTTCAGCCAGTTGTATAGTATTTCTATAGTTTTCTGCCTGTAGATTGGCTCAGGTTTCACAAAGAATGCAGATTGAAACATTATTTACAGAAGAAATCCTAGTATAGTAACTTCCAGCTACTAACTTGGCTTGAAAATAACCATCATAGATGAGAACTATCTTTCTGGTTAGTTCTGGTAAATACTGATTTTGATTTCACAGAAGTATGACTTGCTATGAATCACATGCTAGATTTCAGCAGTATTGTTGGTCAGATATGAAAAAGTTTTTTTAATTAACATTCTAGTCTTTTTTTAACAAGAAAACTAAAGTGTTGTAGTTTGGGCTTTTTAAAGTCATTATTTGTTTTTCTACTAAAAGGGAAATGAAAAGAAAATGGGAAGAGTAGGACAATGAAAAACAAGAGTGTTTTCTGCATTAAAGGAGCTTTTTTCCTCACTTCTGTTGGAATATGTAGTGGATATTTGTAAAAGTTTCTTCCATTTTCTAACAGCCCTGCAAGCAACTTTTTTTTTTCAGAGAAAATATTTTAAACATGAAAAATCTCATTTTCCATTTATTCAAATTTGGAAGTTATTTTGTCTATGAGCACAGTTTAGCAATCCATTTTTTTCAGTGGATTTCTGTGTAACGGTTGTCCTCTTCTTTTTCACAAGTGTAGGATTGTCATGAGAGAACCATCCAAGACATACAGAGGGGACACAGATAATATGTAGTCCAACAGTATTATGCAGAAAATGTGCATCTCATGCACTGTGAGAAACAGCAGGGAAAAAATACCATCTTTTGAAGGTTACTTTGTTAAATACAAAGAAAATGAGGAGGTTACTATAGTTTGGGGTAAATTTCTTGCATCATGTTAAAAATAATTGAAAAATCAGTTCTTTTCATACAGTTATGCATAGCTATTTATTTCACACTGTTGTTCTTGCCATTTCATAGCTTCATTTCTTGCACAGTACTTCTAAAATTCCTTTGCCATCTTTCTCAGATTTTACCTCAGTACATGTGTTTTTTCCATTAATTTCATTCTTAAGCATTCATTGTTTTACTAAGTCTTAGTTAGGTTGCAGTCTATCTACAGGCTGTGTGCATTTTATTATCAGTCAGTGTTCAGTTTGTATTATACGCGCAATTTTTTACCCTTAGAAAGAATCCATTTAAACTTGTGTCAACATAATTATATTACCGAATTCTTTGCCAAAGGATGTTATAGAGGCCAAAAGTATGAGTGATTCAGAAAGGGATGGAGAATACATCTATTGGTGGCTGTTAATGATTAAGATCTGGATGCATTTCCCAGGAAGCTGCTAACTTTTCTGATGGTTAGAAGAGCCCGGCCAGGGTACAGACCCTTCTGGAGCTTTTTCCCTCTTACATTCTTCCCTAAACGTGTAGAATCACAGAATCATAGAATCAGTAAGGTTGGAAGAAACCTCTGGAGATCATTGAGGCCAACCTCCCTGCTCAGCAGGGTCACCTAGAGCATGGTAGACAGGGTTGGATCCAGGTGGGCCTTGAAGATCTCCAGAGAAGGAGACTCCACAACCTCTCTGGGCAACCTGGTCCAGTGCTCCATCACTCTCACAGGGAAGAAATTCCCCCTCACAGTTAGGCGGAACTTCCCGTGCTTCAATTTCTGCCCATTGCCTCTTGTCCTGTCACATGGGACAACTGAAAAGAGTTTGTCCCCATCCCCTTGACACCCTCCCTTCAGGTACTTATACACATTGATAAGATCCCCTCTCAGTCTTCTCTTCCCCAGGCTGAAGAGGCCCAGCTCTCACAGCCGTTCCTCATAGGGCAGATGCTCCAGCCCTCAGATCATCTTCGTAGCCCTATGCTGGACTCTCTCCAGTAGCTCCATGTCTGTCTTGTCCTGGGGAGCCCAGAAACGGACACAGTACTCGAGATGAGGCCTCAGCAGGGCTGAGTAGAGGGGCAGGATCACCTCCCTCCACCTGCTGGCAACACTCTTCCTAATGCACCTCGAGATACCATTGGCCTTCCTGGCCACAAGGGCACATTGCTGGCTCATGGTCAATCTGTCGTCCACCAGCACTCCCAGGTCTTTCTCTGCAGAGCTGCTCTCCACAAGGTCAGCCCCCAGCTTGTACTGGTGCCTAGGGTTATTCCTCCCTAGGTGCAGGACTCTGCACCTGCTCTTGTTGCACCTCATGAGGTTCCTCTCTGCCCAGCTCTCCAGCCTGTCCGTGTCTCTCTGAATGGCAGTACAGCCCTCAGGTTTGTCAGCCACTCCTCCCAGCTTGGTATCATCAGCAAACTTGCTGAGGAGGCACTCCATCCCCTCATCCAGGTCACTGATGAGGAAGTTGAACAGGATGGGAGCCAGTACTGAGCCCTGGGGGACACCACACCCTTGGAGGCCATATCCTGGGCCACATGAGCCTTTGGTCTGCTGCCTTAAGGCCGAATTTACTATTTTGTTAATCTGCACACTGACTTTAGTTAGTGTTCTTGATTCATGGTACAAGTAGCACGGCAGCAATAGGATGATGGAAAGCTGTGGGGAAATGCTGTCTATCCCTTGGTTTATTGAGTACAATATTCACATTTAAAAAAGTGGTGAAACAGAGGCAACCATAAGAAAAGAATTGCAGCTTTGCATCTAGTGTGAGATTACACCTACGAGGACATTACTTGTATATTAAATGATCAGAAGAGCCAATACAATTTCTCCTGGATGCATTCTTAGTGCACCAAAGGGAAGAATTTAGCTGTTGTGTCTTACCCGTTCATGCAATGAACCGTTTCAGTACTCAGCAGAGGTGAAGAGTAGTCTGGTTACATATAACTTCATCTAAAACATTTTACAGATAGCCAGAGACTAAAAAGGCCTAATAAGGAGCTATTTGCTTTACCCTTGGCTAACAGAGGCATAGGAGAAAATAAGCATGAGCAAGTGAGGTAGTATCACCTAAGGAGACAAGGAGCTATGGAGCTGAAGGGTGAGTCTCAGCCTTGTTCAGCAGCCTTCAGTGACAGTGTATTTTGATTAAGAAATCGAAACAGGGCCAGATGCTAGAGCTTTTTCGGCTTGCCATGGAGCAGCACGAGGAGGCATTACCGGAAATTGTCCCTTCCCTCATCTGTTGCTAGTGCTGTTTCTTTGGAGGGTTCCTGGCGGCAATGTCTGAGAGCAGCCTGTCACCATGACAAGAGCTTATCAGCATGCTACCATGGATAGATGACTACATTTTTTTGTGATTTTTTTAATATTCCCCGTAAGCCTTTTTTTCACCTGAAAACTGCAGAGAGTGAGATTGCCAACCTTTGTTTTGTGTGTATTTCAACTGCTGAAGAGCAAACAAAGATCAACCCCTCAGGTCATTGTCTTGGCTGAAAAGCACAGGATAATTGATACTTCTTTGCTCTCTGGGTTTTAGCCTGCAGCATTCTATTTTTTTCAAGCTTCCCTGTAGAAGGCAAGAAAGATACAATTATATGTATAATTTAATACAAAAGCGAGTTGGTTTTAGTTTATTGGCTGACTGAGGATCTGGAATATATAAAAGCATAAATAAATATATTTATTTATATCATGAAGAATCTCCTAGGTTTGGTAAGGGATAAAGTGCAATAGTGATGGTTCAAGTGCATCAGCTGTGCTATGACTGCAGGAAAACCCCTCCTGTTGGTTAGCTGGGCAGATTTTACCATCAGGTTATAATTTTCCTGTATTATACTGGTGAGAACTATGTACCAGTGACCAATATTTCAGTTCTAGATTTGTCCATTAAGGTCCTTTCTTCCCGTGAAGGTATACTTAATGGTAGATACAGACCTACCCCCCCCCCCTAAAAAAAGAAAAAAAAACACCCACACACAATATTGGCTTTACATTATGAGAACACACACAAGTAGTAACATTTTGAGGCAAGATTGTTTGGTTTGGACATACCTACAATTAGGGAAAAATAAAAGTGCAAACAGCTGTTTCAAGGTTTTGTTTTGTTTTGTTTTGAATAAAAGTATCCAGACCTAGTTCAGGCTATTTTATGCCAAGTTCTAGTTCAAGGCCAGAGGGAGATCTCACAGCTGATTTAGAAAGTCTTGAAATGATTCATAAAGCAAATGCCAGCATAAACCATGATGGCACCCGTGGACATAGATGTGGAGTGGCTGGGGGTTGAGGCCGGCCAGGGGGTGAGTGGAGCCTCCCTGGCATGCTTGCGGTGCCCCCCAGCCGCGTGGAGCTGTCCTACCGCCTTTGCAGAGCTGGAGACCTGTGACGGGGCTGTTTAGCCTGGCCTCAGTCCACGCACTGTGCATTGTATTTCAGAGGCAATGCTGTTTTTTGTGTATTTGCTAGATCCTGCAAGAAGTGACTTTTCTGGGGGTGGGGGGGAGGATTGTTTTGGTCACATGAGTTGACAACTGGGATTCTGTACATGAGAGGCAGATACTGGGAGCTCATCAGCAATATGATTATGGAAAGCTGGGGGCAAATGTTGTCTATCCCTAGGTTTATTGAGTGCAAAGTTCACATTTAAAAAAGTGGCGAAACAGAGGCAACCACAAGGTGAAAATAATTGCGATTTTGAATCTAGTGTAGTCTCTGAGATTAAGCCTAAAAGGACATAGTGACTTGAGTTGCTGAGACTTGGATTCCAAATATTTACCTTGGAAAATGTGAATCATGTTGATGCTAGGAACTACTACCAGGAGTGCCTTTTAGTTATGTTGCATCAATTAAACAGAAGGACATAGATTTGGGTGAAGGCAAAACAGTATCACAAATATTCACTTGTTCTTGTAAAATAAATTTGTTTAGCCATATTTATGCCTCCTTTTAAGTTTGTTGTCCACAAATAAGTAAACAAATTGGCAGGAGTATTGGTAGCATGGTTAAAACCTAAATGAGTATGGTATAGCAGAAAGAGAATTTTGAATTAGAAAGTGTTTGTTTTCCTATACAGAAGCCTGCAAAAATTTACTTATTGCTGATGTTGAGCATAAGGGTGTATGATTTTAGTAGGGTTGCATGTGTGAGTGAAATGAAGCTGTAAATTTAGCGTCCACCAAGCAAGCCAGTAGGTCAGGCAGGGAACAGTTGCTGAGAGCTGTCTGCCTGCCATTGACAGGAAATTAGGTGTCAAAAATATCAGAAAGGATTGTTCAAATTAACAGAGCTGAGATAATCACAAACTACTCATAGGCAACCAGCAAGCAGAGACAGGTGAAAGGAAAAAGATGTTTTGGCTAGCTGAATCTTTGTAGGAATCGTCATTCTGAGCTAAAGGCGGGGGGAAGCATTTGAAGCTAAGTAAGAGCATAAGTTCAAGAGATTTTTTTTTCTTTCACAAGTTAAAATTTGGAAAGGCTGACTTGTCATTGTGACTGGCAGGGAAGGTGAGTGTGATATAAGTTGTTACTGCATTAACCCTAATGGGCTGTTTCTAACAGTTACTCTAATGTTTCTAACAAAATTCTAGTACAAGGGAAGCATTTGTCAAGGAGGCATTTCCTGTCCCTGCATGCAAGAAGAACACAAACTGTCAAACTACCAAATTTAGGTGGAACTGGCTCACTCTTACTCTCCCTCAGCTACCTGGAAGTACGCGTACTGTGCCAAGAATGCGTAGTTCCTCCATCCTGTCCAGGCACACTGTGCTCTACAGCCAGCGGGTTTCCAGGTGGCAAGATTTGTTTCTTCCATGCGCTTCTTCTAGGGTGTTTCTGACAATTTATCTCTGACCTTGAATTTTATTTTGGCCATTTATTATTTCTGTGTGCTCAGAACATGTTCTACTTTGTTCTACTTTCTTGTATTTTGTAGTTTTAAAGTATGCTCATTCATTTTTTGTATTATCATCAGGATGAAATTCATCAGAGAACTCCATTGAGAAGTGGGTCTTGTGCCTGCTCTTCACGCAAAAGAAGTGCAAAAGGGAGTTAAACAGGTTTCAGATTAAGAGGGGAAAAGATTGGCGCCATTGCCCAAGACATAGGCGACATGCAAGAGCTGGGCAGTGGGTGAACTATGTGGTTGGAGGGACCTTTCTGTGGGCTTGAAAAGCAAATACTAATGGCTGTGCATTGCTTTTGTGAAGGAGTGAGGAGGAATGTGTGTATGAACTGAGGTGGAAAGCACAGGACAATGCATAGGGAATTTATAATATGACCTGGAGAAGGAAAAAGAGATTCTTTTTGTGTGAGCGGTGAACGAAGGGAGAGGCATAGACTTCTGGGAACACAACGGAGTGCTCTGCTTGTTTGCTTTCTGCTGTACTCAGAGAAATAGGACTTTGTATGTGGATATGCTCTTTGTAAATCAGTTGTATTAGATCGAGGAAATACTTGTCAAGAGCAAGTAGGAAATGCCAGTAGCTGAGCCTGAAATGTTTTGTTTGAAGTATTTTGGGCTACTGAACTGCTACTGAATCAAGAGTCAAGAATGGATCAACATGCTGCTGCCCTCCCCTGTGGCAAGAGATGCGCAGAGTTTCAGGGGTCCCCAGCCTGAGCAGATACAATTGAAGGATCTTAACTGTGGTCCCCAGCTGCAGAAAAAGTGCATCCAACATAGACAAAACCATATTTGAAAGATGAAGATTTCCTGACAACTAGAAATCCTGTTTTTCCACCAGCTCTATACCTGGCTCCGATTTCTTCTCCTAATGAAAACAGCCTGCCTGATCCTAATTATTGGCTGACGACTTCGGACAGACGAGGTAATGGCACTGTTAAACGTAGGAAGCAGATTTCATCGGTGCTTTGTCAAGTGTCCTGCCTGCTCATTGCCTGCTCATTCACTGCAGGCAGTGACTCAGCCCTGCTTCCAGGGTCCCTGCTCGAGGACTCTGCCGGATCATTCTGCAGCACAGATTTGATCTGCATCAGCTGTGAACAGATGACATGGAATTTAATGCTACCTTGGTGCTTTCATGTTGGCTTTATGTTGCCTGCGGGAGGAATAGAATGACAGATGACTTGGCCAGGAGCCTGCCAACATGCAGTCAAATAGGTAGAAAAGAATGGAGCAACCTTAAGCTGCCAGAGGAAATTTTTACTCTATCTTGGTTCTTTGTCACATTTTTGATTTAGTAGTAGGAGCTGTAAAGCTGGATTCACTATACTAACAAACCACAGCATTGGCATGAATACTGATTTTAGATCTGGGACAATCCTTCCCCCCCCCCTTTTGTTTTTTATTTTTAGCCGGGTCATTTTGCAGATTTAATTTTAAGCTTGGCTCTGCCAGTGCTTCACTTGGCACAGTGATGGGCTGATAACAGCCACTGAAAGTGGGAATGTCTGGAATGGCAGAAAGGCAGATAGAAACCTGTAAATTGTTTCTGCTACCAAAGGATAGAGGCCATGGGCCCTCTGAAGCCAGGATCTACCATCCTGTGCTCTCCAAGAGGCCTCAGACGTGTTTCTTCTGTTGCTGGCTATTACTCATAGAAAGTATGGCTTGCCTTTCCTCTTTTTTTTTTTTTCCTTTTGGTACCTCAAAATGTCTTGCATGTATTATTTCTTGCTGAATTCTTGATAATTTATCACTAGAGTCACAATTCATGTATTTGTTTTGAAGTCAAGCCTACGGGTTCTCTCCTGTTTTAAGGAATTTGAAGAAGCTGACACATACAATTTAGTAATACAATATAGAACTTTTACGCATTTTTTGCAGGATCATGGTTTTTGCGATGTATTCGTAAACAATAACCCCAAGAGTTCTAAATTAAATCTGAGTCCCAGAAAATGGTAGGACCTGATGTCCTCCATCCCCTCCAGAATTCCCTATCCCTTTCCATAGGCCTGAACGCATACTCATCTACAGAAACACTTAGCTTGTGTGGTAGCCAAATTGTTATAGGATTTTATCACAGCTCTTGCTTTCCACATTGCCAAAAAATCTAGTTGTCTTTGTCATTTTAAGAAAGGGTTAAATGTAGGTATACCTCATACCTACATATACCTTCATATTGCACATACGAACACGTATGAGTGCATTTATATGCAAATGTAGGAAGGAAGTACAGCTGTGTGGAGGGCACAGTGATGCTTTTTGCATTGGAAGGGCTGCTGCAGTACTTACTTAAAAAATAAAAAAATAAAACCTGTGCAGTTTGAAGACCCTCCAGACTCTGCTCATGTCTCATCTCCAGGTCTGGGTGAGAAGAGGCTCAGAGATTTGTTGTCTCTTAACTTTTTTTAAGAGGGTTTCCTTTAAAAATCTGTTTATGGTTGGGGAGGACATGCCTGAAAAAACATTTGCACATAAAACAGCTGTTAAGTGAATCTCCACACACTGAGATCAAGAGAACGTGAAGAAATATGTACTTCCAAGGACCTCTCTGCCAACTTGGAGCCTCCTTCAGAAAATAAATACAATCTCCCTACAAGTCTCTGGTAACTTAGTTACTGAAAAATAAATTGAGCTACTTAGACCCTTGAACCTTCTTTTTTTTTCCCCCCTTCCTCCCTCCCGCTAAGTCCAAAGCGAACACATAAAATCGCGCTGGAGCGCTGTGCGCCAAAGCCAAATAGACCGATGGGAGCGTCGCTCGGGTGCTCGAGCGCAGGCGGCAGCGGCAGCGCTGGTCCGCGTGTGAACTAGCCGCTTCCAGCAGTGCAGCCTCCTTCTTCCGGCAGCGAATCAGACGCCTTGGGAAGCCTCCTCGGAGCCGAGCGGCTCCGGCTCCACGTGGTCGGGTCTGCGGCGGGATGGCCGCTAGCTGCCTCACGGGGTCACTGGGGACGCCCGGCGCTGGCGGGAGGCTCCTCTCTCCTCTCTGCTTTGGTGTGCGGCGCCTGCGGGGCGAGCGCCCCTCGGCCTCCCCGGGGGCGCTTGGGGCTCCGGGGCACCATGGGGTGCCGGGGGGCCTCTCCTGGGATCCCTCTGCCGGCAGGCCGGGTCCCTTTAAAACCCTTAGCGGCGGCGGCGGTGAGCGAGGGCCGCTGGTGCGCTGCAGATGTTTTTGCAGTTCCCATCCAAGCAGCTGCTTTTCCCTCCTTTAGTCTGTTTTTGCTGTATTTCTCGAGTCCCTGGAGAAGGCGCAGGGCTCGCGGGCCTGGCAGGCGCCGCTGGCGCGGCGCAGCACAAGGCCTTGCACCGGGCCCCGGCTGGGCCCCGCGGCAGCGCCCGCGCCGGTGGTGGGGCCCGGCGGGCGGCATCGCCCTCGGGGCTGGCTGCCCGGCGTAGCGAGCGCGTCGTGAAACCACCCCCGGGAAGGAAGGGACGGGAAAGCGGCTCCTCCAGGAGCGGAGAAGGTGGTTATAGTGAGGCTAGGGGACGCCGAGGCCCCGCGGCCCTGCCCGCGCGTGGGAGCCAAGCTTTTCCGTAAGGGCGCTCTGCGTTAACGGCCCGCGTCTGGCACCGCCGTGGGTCAAAACGTTGGGACGTATCCCCCATCCGTCGCCTCGGCGGACGGCACGCGCTCGCCTGCTGCCGCTGTAAATCCTTGGCTGTTCCCTGGTGTGCAGAGATTTGTCCAGTATTGATACAAAGAGTTTAGCTCGCAGGTAGTAGGAAGCAAGAAGAATGGAAACAAGCCATAAAGCCCTGTTTGGCCAGCTGTCAAAAATCTGAAGGCATTTGCGACTGAACTCTTGGCTCACGAGCAGGATTTTTTCCCATTCATATTCTCTTTCAGCAGACAGTGGATTATTTAAGGGGGAAAAAAAGTCCAAAGACGAAACCTTTCTCCACCCGCTCTTCAGCAAAGTTGTTTGTTTTCAGCTTGTTCACAAAAGGGAAAGAGAATATTTTCCACCTGCTGCTTTGCATTTATTGTCGTTCCTTGGTTTGAAAAAGTGCATTGCAACCGTACTCTCTGGCGGGCTTTTTAATTAGCATAACTCTGGTTGTGTCATGCAAGCCCGATAAACCTGGGCTATCTTTTTCCTAAACAAGGTTTCAAGTTTTGTAACTCCAAGTTTCAAGCACTGCCTGGATCTGAGGGTGTGAAGGGTTTTGTTAAGGGTCAAACTGGGCTCTAAAGAGCCCGTCAGTTATTTTGGTGCCATCGCACTGTCAAGTGAGGATAAATAAGTCTTCATGACAACTTTGCAGCTCTAAGATATAAGGTGAATTTTTCAGAGGAAATTCTAGGAGTGGCAGCTGGAAGATGGAATGCCCAACCGAAATATTTTGCTTAGCTAATGTACCTATACAGTGGATAAAGAAACTGATAAAATGATTTTGCAGTTTGTGTGATTCTTTTGTAGAAGGACTCTCGTAGTTGCACCTCAGGTTGAGTGAAATTAACCATGCAGTCTTGCAAATACAAAACGCTACAATTCTCTTTTAAAAAACTGGCTTGGTTTTCTTGCTTTTTGCACAATATACAGAATATTAAGCTGCATGGGGCGTGAAATAAAACAACACCAAGAAATAGAATTAGAATAGAATAAATGTTATGTATGTTGGCATAGAGGTCTGCAACCTGGAGAGGAGTGACAGGAAGCCTAAAGAGTGTTATTCACTCTTAACCTGTTTCTGGAGATCCTCACAGCATGCTGGGTAGATCCCAGATTCCCTTCAGAAGATGCAGCAGTCGGAATCGCCTGCAGCAGAGCAACAGCAGGGCAGGATGGCAGCGCTCAGACAGTGGGAGGCATCCCCCCTTCCATGGGGTCCTGCCTTTGCAGGGGTGGGGGAAGAGATGAATGGATTTGGTTAGTGAGGAACTAGTCTGAAGACTACTACTCTAGGGCTTTGGTAGCACTCCTCTGCTCCGTCAAATTGTTTTGCCTGAGTTTTGTGATGAAACCTGAAACCAGGAGTCAGTCATGTGACCTCGGTGAGGTGCTGCCTGCTGCTAGTTCTTCCCCTTCTATTGACGGGTGGCAGTCAGGAGTTACTGGCAATTCTTGAACCCACCATGAGCCTTGTGGACATTTTTGCTCTTCCTGGTTTCAGTGGTCAGCAATGTTGCTGGGACAAGTGTGTCCAGCAGCCGCTCTGACACTTTCTCATACAAAAATGGAGAAGGAGGACTTTGGATTTTATTACTGGGATAGCTTATGCTTGTGCAGTAGAAGAACAAGGCAACCATAGGGATTGCTGCATAGGGAGGGTCAAGACATGGCCTCCATCTTCCTGGATTCCTCTGGTCCCTGCACTCTCAGGTCGAGTACCCATGAAAAAGAGAAGGATGTGTGGATGGTCACTGCAGAGGTATCCCTTCGCCTTTCCTCCCTTCCCATGGAAGAGTGTCTTTTACTCAGTTTCCTTTAACTATTAGTTGAGGTGGACATTTCCATTTTCAGAGAGACTTGGACAGGCTGGAGAGCTGGGCAGAGAGGAACCTCATGAGGTGCAACAAGAGCAGGTGCAGAGTCCTGCACCTAAGGAAAAATAACCCCAGGCACCAGTACAAGCTGGGGGCTGACCTTGTGGAGAGCAGCTCTGCAGAGAAGGACCTGGGAGTGGTGGTGGATGACAGATTGACCATGAGCCAGCAATGTGCCCTTGTGGCCAGGAAGGCCAATGGTATCCTGCGGTGCATTGGGAAGAGTGTTGCCAGCAGGTGGAGGGAGGTGATCCTGCCCCTCTACTCAGCCCTGGGGAGGTCTCATCTCGAGTACTGTGTCCGTTTCTGGGCTCCCCAGGACAAGACAGACATGGAGCTACTGGAGAGAGTCCAGCATAGGGCTACGAAGATGATCAGCTGCCCTATGAGGAATGGCTGTGAGAGCTGGGCCTCTTCAGCCTGGGGAAGAGAAGACTGAGGGGGGATCTCATCAATGTGTACAAGTACCTGAAGGGAGGGTGTCAAGGGGATGGGGACAAACTCTTTTCAGTTGTCCCATGTGACAGGACAAGAGACAATGGGCAGAAATTGAAGCACGGGAAGTTCCGCCTGACCGTGAGGGGGAATTTCTTCCCTGTGAGAGTGATGGAGCACTGGGGCAGGTTTCCCAGAGAGGTTGTGGAGTCTCCTTCTCTGGAGATCTTCAAGGCCCACCTGGATCCAACCCTGTCTACCATGCTCTAGGTGACCCTGCTGAGCAGGGAGGTTGGCCTCGATGATCTCCAGAGGTCTCTGCCAACCACATGTAAAGCAGCAAGGGGGAATCATAGAATCATAGAATCAGTAAGGTTGGAAATCTCCAAGTTTTACAGTGGATGGTATTGCTAAATGTAAAAGGCAAGTTTGTGGTTACCTGCAATATTGCACTAAATTTTTGGAAAAATAGCTAAAAGCAAACACTGAACTTTTGGCTGGAATACAGTTGAATTCCTGTTAGATTTGTATTTCAGCTTAGCTCTTAAAAGTGAGGAATATAAACAGACTATAATAACTAGAGATGGGCCGCCTGAAACATCAACTTTTTTACTATCCAAATAAACAGATAAAAATAATTCTGGACATCTCACATGCCTTGCAAGTATACTAATGTCAGGTGATGTCTGCTCTCTCTGATACCTGTTTTCTGCATTTGCATTGGGTCATATGTTTGAGATACTTAGTTGATTATTAGAGGACACAGAGTTGTAGGGTAAAATGGGAAAGGGTGATGCTTTTAGATCTTTTCTGAACTCCAGCAAGATCTCAGAAATTCTCAAAAACCTTGCTCAAGTACACTGTAGAGCTGCATGGGATATTTAGAAATCATTAGCTTTGTTTGACATGAGAAAGGAATTACAGATTTATGTAGTCATGACCTTCTGCTCTCAGCTTTTTCTTTGCTTCTGTGTCTTGTTTATTGGTGTTTGAGACACTTCACTTCTGTTCTTTAACACTCCCAATTGTGAGTTACTATCACAGTGATTTGCATCCCCCTTGCTGTATTGTGTGGGTTCAAGCTGAATATAGCAGGACTCCAGTTGATTTGCCTGCATAGTCTAGAAGGCCAAAACTGAGGATGGTCCTTGCCAGTTACCCCAGTTCTATACATCAGGAATTTGGCAGTGGTCTTCTGCTCTTCCATTTCTCTCCTCTTGTCAGGTAGAATCTGTAGCAGTGTGTTTTTCATAGTTTATCTGCTGCAGATGTCAACTCTGAAGAGTTAGCATGGTGAGACAGTTTGGCATCAGCACCGAGATTATGCAGCAAGTTTTTCCACCTGCAGCTTCTTCAGTATTATGGAATTTACAGTATTAGCAAATGTGATATGAAAACCGTTAGAAGGCTAGGAAGGCACATTTGGGCATATTCATATTTGTGAAGCTGTTTTTTAGAACAAAACCACATGTTAAAGTTTATTGAATAATAGCAGTATTGGTCAGGATTTTTTTGACATTTAAAAGCAAGACACATTTTTTCCCGACAAAAAAGTGGTCTTCTTGCTTTTTCTGATTCATGTGGGCCTACTAGTTTTGCCCAGATGCTAGCTTAAATAAGCTCTCCTTTCTCTTTAAAATCTACATGTTTCTGATTTACCTAGCTTCTGGCTAGCTGTGGGTGCTTAGAGGAGACACCATAACGTTCAGGTGGAATTTATACAGAGTGAAAAATTGTGCACATGAATACCATTCAGGCAGGGATGAGACATTCATTGACTGACAAAGCAAAGATTTGAATATATGTTTCACTGAAGAAAAGAATGATTTTGTTCTGTTTAGCTTGAGAAGGGTAACCATGCATCTTCCTGAGCGCCTCATTCCACAAACCCTGCTCTTAGAGAATTATGACCAACTGACTTCTGTGGGGGATCTGCACTCAGAAAGTTTGTCACCCGTGATATTTGTGTTTCATGACTATAAAAAAGTCACTGCATGTAAGCTCACCCTCAGAGAAAATGATGGGAAAGCAATTAATTTCCCTTCTGTTTAGCATTATTTTTGGCCAAGTTTTTGACCAAAAAGGGCTTAGTTTTAGAATACTAAATGTGAAAATCTGTACTGCATGACTTTGTTATTAACAACAGAAAAACTGTCCCATATGTTTTACTGGCAGAGAAAAGGTATTTTTACATAATAGAATTAGAGCAGAAAATATTATTCCCTCTTGGAAACATTATAGTATATTAAATATGAACTTGGAAGCTACATTTCCAAACAATTGGATTCCAAAAGCTCATTAAAATTTGATGTATGCTGTAGTATCTTTGATTTATGTTGGCTGTACGCAGTCTAATTAGCTAGGAAAACATCAGTTCACAGCTGTAAAATCACAAATGTGTAAATTGTCACTCCTGAGTCTTCAAGCAGCTTTCATGGAATACCTTGACTGTTTTGAAGCTTACAATTGGAAGTGCAGTTTTCCTGGCAAGGTACATGAAAAAAGTGTATATGCAAATAGGCATTTACCCCCTTCATCTGTTCAGTTATTACTGCATACTGGTGCAAACATTTGCATTTGTGAACATTCTGTTTTATTTATGTGACGGTGACACCTGGAAGCCTTGATCAGAATTGGTCTTCTCAGTATGCAGACTTCTCTGTTTAGGGAAGAGTCATGGTCTGGGAGAGTTCACAGTCCAATTAAAACTAGCTGCAATAAATAGCTTTACTCAGCTACACTCAGATGAAGGTTGCGGTGGTAGAAAGGTCTCCTCGTGAGAGCTGGGATGAGTGCAAGGGTTATGGACACCTCTGCTGGTGACCTGGACCTGTACCCCGCAGCCTCTCATGTTATCAGTTTAGTCTGGAAAGAAGCACAGGTAGGGCACTAATGAAAGACTCTGTGTTAGTAACACCTCTACTAGGTATCCTTGACCAGGGATTAAGTACATCTTTCTCTGTTGCTCTTGGCCCTCCATCTCACTTTGATAAAATGCAAATTGCAAATAACGGCATTGGCAGGATTGAACCCTGCAGAAAAATGAACATATTGCCTAATAAAGTAGGAAAGTTGAACAACTAACTGATCCTCCTAAGAGGTCTCAGAAAGCAGGTTCAGTATAGGGAGCAGCAATACCAACTTCTCTGTGCTGCTCCCCTAGTGTTCTCGCCCCTTCACCTGGGGAGAAGGTAGCTGAATCCTGTGCTTGTTTGGGAGCCTTTCTGTGGGGATGGGCAGCACGGACTCCATCTATGATGGTTTTCAGATGTTGACATTTCTTCTCGAACCTGGACTGAAAACAATGACTTCCATTCCAGTCACTGTCCGCTCCCATGAATGGTTACAAACATTTTAACTGGATTTTATTCATTCAAGGCACGATGTACCAGTAAGGAGAAATATTTGTGAAAACTGCTGGAAACCTCCTCATTTCAGCAGGCACACCTGCATCATAGCAAACTATCTGTAGTTAAGAAATGGAAGAAACTTCATGCAGCTCTAGACATATGAACTAAATTCACTCTTAGCTTCTAAAAAACACTTTTTAACAAAGGGTATTACTGGAGGCAGGGGGAGGGAAGAGCTCTTTTCTTCAGAGAGATGCCTCCAGGCAGTAATTGGAGATCAGAAAAATATTTAAAGATCAGTGTAAGCACATTTTAACAATACTAAGAAAAACCAAAGGCAAAAATCATGATGTTTCTTTTGTAACCGCTTTTTTTCTTGGCATGTTAAGTAGTCTTTTTTTTTTATCATGGCTGTCTGGTAAGAGCACTTTTTATATACACATTCATTAGGCAGAGCAAGTTCAAGCATAACTTTTTTTCAGACTGTGTTGTGTAGTATGTGGTGTATTCATCTGTGCTTTAATGAAAGTTCAAGTCAGTATCTCAGCTTGGAATATGAACAAATTAGGATTTGATTTAAGATATTTGACATGAAACAAGAACAGATTAGAACTAATAAATTGCCATGTCTTTTGGGAGCGCAGGACTTCACTGAAAGGGCTTCAGGCACTCTTAAAATCTCCCCCATAAATAATTCTATAAAATGTTTCCTTGCTCCACGTATAACAAAAATCTAGAAAGCAGAGCTATTTGTCACGAGGCTGTTACAGTTCCAAGCTGTCTGTAAATGCGGCAAATTTGGAGGCAGAGGAGTACTCCTCTGCTTTCTCTTGCAGCATTGCGCCTGCCCTAAAGCCAAATCAGACTGTATGTAGAGTGAGTCTAGGAGAGTTCGAATTTGAGCCTTCATGGCTTGACTTGAGGTGGTGGTGAGCTCTTGTGGCTGTCATTGGTGTCAGTAGGGCTTGTGATCAGCCACCAGTTGTCAGAAAATGGCCCAGATGTTTGTAATGAAGCCCTTGCTAAGGCTGTGATCAGGATCTTTTGCCACCAATGGAAATATTTCCATTCATTTTGTTGGTCTTTGGGATAGGCCCTATATTTTGCAGCTGTTACTTAATCATGCTGGCACTAAAGAACAGTGTTTTTATGCTTACCGGTCTTCCCATTACTACCCATGTTTATGGACTGGTGGCAAACATAGTAGTCTGTAAGTCGTCTCTCTGTGCCCACGTTGTCTTCATCACCAGATCTTTCCACAACAGAAAAGGGGTTTAGTCACAGGAGGAAGCAGGTGTGACAGATGTATAGGAAAGAGCATGATTAAACACCAGTATTTTCTACTTAGGCTTCTCCAGTGAACTGCAGTATTCCTTATCCTTTGCACAACACCCACCGTGGTTCAGCTGTGAGGCTCAGGGAAATGACTGGCCCCTGACTAACACCTGATGGGCTCCCAGCTGTGTTTTTCACAGAAGCATGCTTCATTTAATTACTCCCCCGGAAGTTTGCTCCTTTCTATGTATGAGCCTTTGGAGGAAGAAAAATATGACTTCTCCCGTTCACAGAAAGTATGTTTAAATGGTGATTCCTTTGTCACCCTTTAGCTAAAGAGTCTTTCAGTCTTTTCCCATGAAATTGTTATTTTTACTTCAGTGAAGGCAAAACTTAAATTTTGTCACCACTACTGCTGTGATGGGTGGGGATCTGGAAACTCCTGATCTACAAAAGCAGTATGAGGGAAATAAGAAGAACCTGGACTTGCTGCTGTAAGGATCACCAGGAGCATGTGGGAAGGTCTGTCCCTTGCGCCTGTTCTCCCATAGCTCTGGTAGCAACGCCACATTTCTTCATTGTTGTCTTGGTGGAGACAGCAACCGAATGTGTGGTTCTAGAGTGACAGGGTAGTTAGTAGGGTGGTGTTTCCTTTTCCTTCCCAAGGCAGGCTCTTGTTTTAGAAGCAGATATTCTCATATGTCAGACTGCCTGCACTTGCAGAGGGAAGACGATTAACTTGCAATTTTAACTCTGCAAAATAAATGAAGGCTACACCTTAGCATCCTTCCTACTTTTGAATGCATCAAAATAACTGTAAATCTGTGCTTTTCAAATCTTATGACTAGCTTACAATTGCTGTGAAGGAACTTGCTTTGTTTTCTTAATTCCTTGCAAGCTTTATTTCTAGCATTATCCTATGTAGCTAGGCCCAAGTTTAGCTCTTTGTCATTGTTTTTTGACGTGTTGAAACCTGACAGAGAGATATCCGTGAGAACTGACACTGTAAAGTTAAATTTTGCCTGGTTGGATGTGAATGCTTATTAAAGGGAAGCAAATTCAGGTAAACATAGAGGATGTAACACATGGAGCTCAATGAAGCTGTTTGGAGAAGGCGTGGTGAGGTGAAAGGCTGGGTGGCCTGTGGGTTTCCTCTAACTCCCATGAGTCTGAGATTGTGTTTAAAAAGATGTAGCCAAAATATTAGGTCATTGGCAAATAAGATGATTACAAGGAGCTTGAAAATGCACAAATAATGCTGTGGGGAAGTCTGAATGTGGGTAGACTTTGGAGTGTTAGTGTAAAATGAAAAAATTTGTTTATGCTTACAGTGGTAAAGCATAGTTGGTCAGAAAATAGGATGAATGACATTCAAAGGTGATTCTTAAGTTTACTGACAGAAAGAGTATAAAATTACTTATTTGAGAAAGAAACTTAATCCAGTGTGAAAGGGATAGCACTATCCTTCAAGTAAATTTATCCATGACAAAAGATTTTCAAGTGTCAAATGAGTGCAGCACAACTCATCAGGTGCATGAGAGGTGTCTTTAATTCGCCTGAATGGATGATTTCAGTGATAGACATGGAGAGCAATGATGTTAGGCTTGGTTAGTATAGGTTTGTGAGTAGTAATTAACATGTCAGAAATGAGGGAACACTTGAAGGAAGTGCTGCAGCTCTCCTTGCCTCCTATTAAAAGACAAATGGAAGTTCCCTGTAGACTAATGAAGACAATCTGGTAGTGCTTTGGAAAACGTTTTGAGAGAACCTGTTTGTCCTGGACATGACTCAGTTGTTGTCTACTGGGAGATGGTTGTAACAAAAACTACTGGTAGCTATAGGTTCACTCTGCTGAAAACAAAGGAGATAATGCTGTATGCCTGAGGCTAGTTAACACTGCTAGCAGCTGTAAGAATTTCCAAGACTGTAAAAGCAGCTTATCTCCTGAGGAGGAGAGTTCCCCTCCCCTTCACCTCCTACCCCCAAAATTAGACAGATTAACTTCCTAAGAAATGGAGAATTATTCTAGCCCAAATTTATACTGGTCATTCAAGCTAAATTGTAGAGGGCTGAAAGGCCTCTTGTCTATGATTTGAATCATATGATAAAGCCTTGCTTTCTTTCTGTTTTATTGTGCCAAGAAGTTTGTGTTGCTTTTGATCTAGCTGAGAGCTAAAATGGCTTTTAATGTGTGTGTTATGTGGAACATTTTGAGACAGAAGATTGTGTCTTTTCTCTGGGCTGCCAGCATGGGATCTTCTTGCACCCCACCCTCACGTGAGTGTTCTCCTCAGGCATCAACTGTGCTTTGTCCTTCCTCTGATGGCACCTCTGAGGAGGCTTCTCCAGTGATGCCGTAAGGTTTTTTCAGACTCAGGGCAGAATGGTGAAAGTGGACATTTACAGCCTGAACAACTAATGCACCCATGTGGAGGTGAACTGCACAGTAGCGCTGGCTCCTGCAAGTCTTTCAGATTTTTTGAGTGAGCAGAGTCTTGGTCAGCTGTGCTGTGACGCCAGTTTAAGAGGCTATTACATCTTTATATAAAAGGCAGCATTAAGTGGTGATGGCTATCTCCTTATTACTAGAGGCTGAGAGAGATCATGTATGTGTTGCCATGTCTCCAAACTCCATGAGGAAAGCGTCCACAGTGAGAGCAATAGGATGGGTTATAGGCTGGGATGCTATGTAGGCTTCACTGGGAAATATGGTGGCCAGCAACGTTTACTGTCAGTAAGTGTAGGCTGTTGGTTGACATAAATTAAGAAGCCAGAGGAAGGACATACAAAATGTCACATCTCAATATAAAATGTTATTTTACACTTACTCAGCAATAGGTTCCTTCCACTTCTGTGAAGAAGTGAACTAAAGAGGAAATAAAATTGTAATCTTAATTTGTAGACTATAATCTGAAGGCTAAGGAGAAAAGAAAGTTGCAAGCTAATATGGTCTCATCTTCCCCTCTGCATGCTTACCCCTCATTAGGGATGGCACTGATGTTTACCTTTGCTGTTCTTCGCTGCGGTACTCAGGTGTGAAATAATAACTCTAAGTAGCTTGACCTTTTTTTCTTTAAAAAAAAAAAAAATACTAGTAGCAAGCACCAAAGTGGACTACCCACATCAATAGGTGTGATGGATAATCTCTGCCCAGTCCCTCCCCATAATTCACTGGTCCTTGCCTGATGGATGTTAGTTCATTTCTGAAGAGGTCTAGCTTTGGTCACATGCTTTTTCTATAGTTTTTTTGGCCCCCCTCCAAAAAAAAATACTTATTTTCCAATTTATTAAATGCTAGTGAGTCTTTTGGATCAAAAATCTCTTACTTTTTTTTTTTTTCACAAAGAGTGAACACTTTTTCCTCCTCCTATCCCTGTAAGTTTCAAGAAGAAAAATCTTTCTGGTATTCAATATATCAAGACAGTAAAAATGCAGCTAGCCCTTAGCATAGGTAAAATGCTCCCCAGGACTAAATCCTTATTGCTGTGTGGAGCTACAGTGAATAGCATTGCCTATCCATACAAAGCCTGGCATTTCAGAAGGAGGAGGACTTCTTGCACTCCACATTTTCAGTGCTGATGTCTGATGCTGATGTTGAGGCATCCTCCATGTTGTTGCAGCTGTGGGTGGCAATTGTGGGGACTAGTTCCTCATTTTGGCATGAGGAGCCTAGCCAGTGGGCTCATGGCAGGGTCCATATGTGCAAATGCTGGGTTGGTGCTGAGAGCAGCTTAAGAACATTGTGTAGACTACAGATTCCCTCCGCGGTTAGTTACTCTGTGCCTTCCCCAGGTGCAGTAGTTTGGTACCACTCTTGCTTTGTTTTTCCCTGGGAGGGATTGAGGGTCCTGGGAAAAACTTGTCCTTGAAAGCCCTGAGGAGAGGAGCAAAAGAAGAAGAATTGCAGGGCACATGGTTAGTTAAGCACTCCTTAATTTGGGATCCTCAAAGCAGAATCCCAGGCTCTCCTCTGATAAGACCTCTAAACTGTGTCAAAAAAAAAAACTCTGAATTCTGATTGCAGCTCTGACCCTGCCTCCCTTTTGAGCTTGAGTAAATCATGTCATCTCCTCTAAGAAACATTAAGAGGCCTTACCCTTTGAACCTGTGGTCTTGGCTCATCCCTCCTCTGGCTTTATTGTTAAACTCCTGGAAGCCATCCTTGTTTGCGTTCGCGTTGGGAAATGGGCTGCTCAGTCGTTGGAGCACTTATCAGAACAGTGAGGGAAGATCCCTTCATTTGTCCCAAAGATTTGTCATGTTTCTGTCACACTGAAATTTCTAATTTTTGGTTTGTGTTTGTTTTGCTGGTCTAAACTATGAGTGAGTGACAACTCAGTCAAAGCTTCTTTAGCTAACATCCATGTGGAACATTTTGGACTAAGAGGCGCCTTCCGGCACCTGGTAGAGGGAGAGTTGGTATTGTTTTCCTGCACCCTGGGAAAGCACATGATGATCAGCCTGGAGAGCCTATGTGTCTCCCCCTTCCCACCCAGCAGTCCCAGAACTCCCCTCAGCACCAGGAGGGACGTAGAAGAGAGCACACAATCTGCCTCACTCGCTTAATTTGAAAGAAATGGAATTACAATGGAACACACAGCACATATACTCTGCCCCACACATCTGTTCTTATTATGCAAAAGCATGATGTGTTTTAATCTTTGCTTTTAAATCTTTGCATTAACTGATCAGAAATACAGTGATCAGGTTCACTTGTATTGGTTTTGCTTCCTTCACTACTTCTATGAAGGTCAGTGTGGATGTTACAGTGGTTACTATAGGGGAAGCTGTCGCTAAAAGGGCTTCTCTTTATTTTTCTCTCTGTGATGTTCATAAAAACTTCATGTTTCTTAAAACATCTGTAGCACTTAATGCCTTATTGTTTTACTGCTTTGCAAGCAGGAAGGGATAAATGTATATTTTCCTTTACAACAAACCAACCTTTGTCAGTTGCTGAATCACTTGGCCTCATTGTGCTGAACAGCTACAAGTGAGTTCATTGTACATGTTTCTAACAATGCATAGTTCATGCCTCAAATTTTTTTGGATTATAAAATCATATACTGATATACAGGTATGACAACTGCATTGCATCCATTCAGCATAGGTGAGATTGTTATCTGGGCTGGAATTAGGTTGAATGAGAGACTAGCTCTGATTGCTTCCCTATGATAGCTTTGCACAGTTGCAACATTCAGATGGTGATATTTTTTGCATTCCGCAGGTTCTTTTTTTTCTAATAGCTTATCTCCATTTTAAATGGTTCAAAGTAGATGACATTTTAATTGTGTAAATGTATCAGATACTCTGGAATGAAACCAGATCTTTCCCAGTTAGGGTCTTGGAGAAGTTTTCATGTAACAAGAATGACTATGAATCAATGATATGATACTTTATTATGACGAAAGAAAACAAACATGGCATCAATAGTGGGAGCAACAGTCTTTGTTTTCAGAAAAAACTTGCAGAACCATATAAGGCAAAGTAAAACCCCAGAAAAGATCATCAGAGAGCTCAAATGAGAGCATAAAATACTGTACAATGAAGAATGTCACAAAGGCTTCAATGTCTTAGATACGTTAGTATGTGAAAAATTTCAGACTGAGCCTTCCCACACTATGGGAGGTCATCAAGTAAAGCAGAGTTAGCTCTGTTTATCTCCAGTCAAAGCGACACATGACTTCACTTGGGTTTTAGTCTCATTACTGCTGAAGTGTGAAGTGTCAGGTTAAAAAGACTACATGCTTTTCACCCATAGTGATTGCTGTATTTTAATGGGTCAGGTCAGTGCTATGGCTCAACGCTTTGCACACGATTAATGTTTAATACATCTTAAACTTAAATCCTTGAGAATATCAAATTAACCCTGTGGATGTCTGAGACAGGGACTTCATGGTATTCATGCTGTTTCAAGAAATACAGTGTGCCATAACTTCTGGCAATGGAGAGCAGAAGGAAAACCAGAAGAACATATTTTTCCTCCGATCCTATTGTTTTTCACAGAGTAGTCCTGGCAATCTGTGCTCTTGCATCCTCAAAGATTGCCAGGGTGAATTATGTTACACAAACATGTCAGTCCTCAAGTATGAGAGGAGAGCAAGTGTCCAGTCTAGGCCAAGCAAGAAAGTATTGCCCGTCTTTCCCCCCTCCCCGCCCCCTCCCCAAAGGGGGGGGCTTCCCATTTCTTGCTTTTACTTTCTGCCTTCCTCATATTGCACACCAAAATTTCAAACAAAACTTATCCAGAAAGGAGGAGATTTCTGTTCCATATTCTTGCAGTTTTTGTGGAGAAAATTAGCAGACAAAATGCCCTCATAATGCCCACAGGTTGTTAAAATATTTTGTGGGATTTTTACAACATATCACACAAAAATTACTGGTGATTTTTAAATTTTTAAACCTACCATTTGATGTCTAAAATGAGGATTTAAGAAATTGATCTGGCTTTGTATCCTGTCAACAATATTGCTTTCACGGTGTTTTATCATAGCTTTTTGAGTATTAATAATTCAGAAAGGCTCACTGAGTAAGAAACTGTTTAAAAGTAACATACTGCCTTTTTGGAGTGCCTCGAGAACAATTTTAAAGGGATGTAATTGTCTTTGCAGTATAAAATTGGAGAGAGGCAAATTTTTATGGTGGTAATATTATTCATTCAAAACTGCTTTTTAACCTAGAGCAACCAACACATTTATTTTGGAAAGGCATAGATAATGTCAGTGTTGAGTCCAATGGCTGTATAAAACAGTGGAATGATGAGTTAAATTAGTGTATATTGATTTGTAGCTTTCTGTAGTGGTAAAAGGAAGCACAATTAATTAAATGTCTTAAAATTTAAGATTAGCATTATTTTCTGTCTTGATCCTTTCATGGCTCTTGTTATTCATATACTGAGTGCCAGAGGAAGTATTCCTATCAGCAAGGCCTAATGGAGGATGTTTCTGAAATGAGATTATGAATCTCATAAATCTTTATTTCAGAGACCTTTTCAGTGTCTTGAAGCTGAAGCCAGCATGTCACAATCTGTTACTCTGAACTAAATACAACAAATTGCTGAGATTCTGGTTTTGAAATTTTTTTGTTTTGAATTGAACATTTGTTCTTAAGAAATAGAAAGGCTAAGAAATATGTTGATATTTCCCCCTCACTGCCAGCACTAGAGTTGTCTATTTTTATTTACTTTGAGAGACAGGGAGAACTGGACAACTGGCTGAACCACAGTAACCAGCGTCATCCGCTTCTCATTAATTCTGATGCTTCCTTAAACTTCTGAAATCTTGAGACTGTAAAGAAAGCTTACAGTCATTTCTTCTGAAAACCACACAGAATCTGGCAAAAATTTCAGTGCTTGCAAACAATGGCAGGATATACACTGTCATCGTTGATGCGTACATTGGGAAGGACTTTGCGCCCTATCCCATCTGCACCCTCCTCCTCTTTGTAGTTTAAATTGAGCTGTCAGAAGTGGTTTCAGTATATAACCCTTTGCAGACACAAATAGACTGGCAATTCCACAAGCACTAATATGGCTGGCAGTCCCCCCCCCAAAATGCATCCCAGCTTATCTTGCTGCGATGTGAGATGAAGCCCTTTATAGTATACGGGTTTAGCAGCCCATAGGAGAAATGGAAGAGCAGCTCATGAGTTGGGAAAAGAATGTGCAGCATGGCTGTTTTTCTTTGTGGTTGGGTGCAGGCAGAAAAGGATGAAAATGTGGTTCAGAAATCAAATGCAGACAACCGCTGTTCTCCTTGGAGGACTGCGCAGAAAACATGTATGCAGGAGACACTGCTGACCACTGACCACATCCCACTCACCACCCATTAGGGAATTTCAGAATTCATAAGAAAGCCAATGGCAAGAGATTTTTTTCTTTTTTTTTCCTCCTGAGGGACTATTTATTGTGAGCATGTCTTTTAAGCTTTTGCAGCTGGTGAATTTATATCTGAACAAGAAGCTTTATCTGGACTGGTGGGGAAAATAGGAAGAGGTTCAGTAGTCACAGGATGTGGAAAATACGCAGGGCATTTGCAAGCTGTTCCTGGGGATTTAAATTATTTGAAGGCAAACCTCCAATTCAGCTGACCTTACCGAAATGGTTTTGTCTTCTCTGTCTTCACCTCACCTCCAGCTCTTAGAATACAGTAGCATAAAGTTTTGAAAATGCTGTACTGAATATTTGGAGTCTTAAAAGGTGGTATTTTAATTTGTGGGTGGCTATTTCTAGACAGGTGGCTTAAACTTGTTGACCTCCAGAGCATGCTATGTGTGGGAAGGTCTTGGTTGCTTCAAACCTGCATTCAAGAGTTTGAGCTCTGGGCCAGTGCTGACAGTCACTATCACTGTGCTCACAGTGTGCCCCAGGGGTGCACGAGGCCTCGGTCAGAGGCAGCTGCCAATCACCTTGTGACTGTGTGAGAGCTGGTGAGGCAGGTCAGGCCTGTGGAACCAAACTTTTCCATCGAGCCTCTCCTTTGTGCTGCCCAAATGCATAAATGCCCAAAATTTCCATTTTCACTTCCCGAAGCTTTACAGAGCTCCTCTGATGCTGTTCGGTGTGCTTTATAAGTAGCTTTATATATAACATTTAATCTCTTTCCCCCCCCCCCCAGTTCAACTATTCAAAGCTAAATCTACCATGTAAAAGTTAATGTTTCCAAAACTCACTCCTCTTTGATGAGCCTCTGTGCTTGGTAACAAGAAGCAAGATCATGTCACTTCTCCCTGATGCTGCAGGTGAATGTGCTGGGGGTGACCAGAGAACCACAAACTCATAACCTTCACTTAAACCTCGTGAGGTGCTACAGAGAGGCACAACATAACCTCAGTATTTCTCTTGTGATCTGAGAACGCAGTGTATAAAATAAGAGAGATGATGCACTTTAACAACTTAATTAAAACAACTTAGTTAAAGGATGCAAGAATCAGATTCATAAAGGCCCACGGAGCTAAGAGTTTAAGAGCAGAAGTACAAATGTCTGCTTACGTGAAGGCAAACATTGTAATTGATCCTGTCTTGAACGAAGCGGCAAGGCAAGGATTTTCTGTTAAATGTTGAGGGCACTTTAAGTTTTGCAATGGCAGTGGCACCAGTGTTGCTTGCGAAGAGTTAAATAAAGGGCCATCCTCATTAGTGCTCAGGGGCTGCTGAGAAAGCTCTAACTCCAGGTGGGTCATCTGAGTAAAGACAGTCACGTGTGTATACAGTATTTGCAGTTTTGGACCAATGCAAAGATGTAAGTAGATAAACAGAAGAAAGAAATGTAACAGCACAGTTGATCCCCAGTTACGTTATTGCATGTTAAAAATGTGTAGCTAATTTGACTAACTTGCTAAAATATGTTCCTGAGCAGAAGAAATTGTTGAGAGGAAGTTTGACTTGAGGCGGGATTATGTCCTTTCTTGATGTATTAGCAGTTTAAGCCTCTCATTAATGCACTCACTGCTTCTTGAAGATACCATCTACTTCTGAGCTCTGTATGCCCATTTACTGGTTATAATACACAGTTATGGCTACAGTCAAAATTGGGATTTGGTCTCCAACTAGATGTTTATACACTCTTACATTTGTAATGTAGAGTTTAGTAAGTGCATGCATGGGCATGTAAGTGGATGGGCAGGATGAAGAGATTTTTTTAAGAGACTAAATAGATTTTGTGTTGAATAGATTATGCAGCTAGAACATGAGATGTGATTTTATTTTCTGGTCTCTCTGGATGTCCTCTGCTATAACTTGTAATTTAAATGCAATTTCCTGCAAGTGCAAGATTTTGTTACAGTTTTCTGCTCTCTGTAGGAATGCAGAATGAAATCTAAATAAGTGGAAACTTTCTATGATGCTTAATACCTACATAGGTCAAAAAGCAGATGTCAGTTTTTAGTTGTTGGTGCTGAACAGCCAAATAAAGTTCAGCCAATTTTATTGGGAAATCAGGAAAATCAAGTAAAATATTTTCCAGGATTAAATTGCCTTGCTTGTCCAGCATGCTACTGGTATTTAAAATACAGATTTGTTACAGATGCCAGCAAAATATTTCAGCTTATAGAGAGGAAAAGTATTGTGAGGAAGCAGCATGATTTTCCAAGGTCTTAGCATTTTTCTAATACTGAAAGCAAACAGACTTGTGTTTGTTTTTATGCCAAAGGCGAATAGCTGCAACTGGTAAAGTAGCTTGGAGAGAGGTTGCTTTGTGAAAGAGGGCTTTCACTGAACAATGCTTTGATAAAACCGTACCTATTGCACGTTTGTGAAAGGTGTTGCTAGTATATCAGGTAATAAAATAATTTGTTATACAGTGCTTTTAGTTGAGATAGGCAATTTTGACTCCAATACTTCAGACTCACCTATGTCTTCTCTTGTAGTTGGTATCACTTAGGTTAAGCCTTCTTGCCCGAGCGGAAGTGGGCGTAAGACTTCTGGTTTTCTTGTGGCTGCTGCAGTTCAGCTGGACTCTTTGGAGTTAATTGGAAAGTCTCATTTCAAGTGTACTTATGTTGCACTGACAATGTGGGTTCTAGCTTATAAAACAGAAGCCTTTAGTGAAACCAGAGAAGTTTCCCTGTGCTCCTGGCCTTTGCATGCACTGGCGTGCTGAGATCTAACCCAGTACCACCCAGTTCAAATCACTGGAGGATCCCCCCTCTCCTCCCCTGCTTCTCCAGAAGTATTTTTTGAATGTATCCATAAAAGGAAATACCTATGGTGCTTCACTCACTTCCTTATAAATGCCTAATGAGTCTTAATTAAATGATGGTGATGGCGCTTCTATCTGTAATGATACCAGTAGCTCAAAAGCACTGTGATACCACCATGCAGCCCAATGCTGTAAAACTTTTGGGGTAGGGGGAGAAATCAATGCTGTTTTGGGGAAACTGATGGATCTTTCTTCCCCACCCCCCCATGTTTCCTTCTAATGCTCTGTTTCTCTCACAGTCTGAGCTCCCTGTGAAAATGGGAGAAGGGCTGTCATTTTCTTGGTGAAGATGACAGCCCAAGAAGCACCTACCACCGGAATTGGGGTCTTAAATAGAGTTGGAAGGGGATGGGGAGCAGCTCAGGACTAAATTTTGATTCCTATTGAAAAATAATGCAGTGTGGCTTAAAACGAGTATTTTTTTTTAAGAAGCAAGCAGATCTCATTTAAAAAAAAAATCAGTTAAACCCCTTCTGAATTAATTGTAGTGGAAGTGGACAATTTGTATATTTTCATTCAGTGATTTCTATTTTGTTGCAAGTTTGAATTTCTGTGTACTGTTAACATGAAACTTCCTGCTTCAGTAAAACTTTTTTTCCCCAGAATTTCCATTTCACTATTTTTATTTTATGATATTTTGGTTCCAGACTGATTTTTAAACAGCATCTACTCAAAAAGACTTGTGTTTTGGAAGTAGAAATTCAATTTTTTAGGTCTATCATAGTCTTGGATTTTTTAAGATCACTAGATATGTTGCTTTGAACTTTACATTTAGCTTTTAATAAAGAGGCACAAATGCTGAAAATGATTTAGATGCTGTGAAAAAACAGGGTGAACTAGATGCTTATATAAATTATGGACTGTAGGCCTTGTTGCCTCAGTTATTGCTCCTAAGTAGAAAACGGGTGGGAATTGCAGTTCATCAGCACCTATGCAAACTTTGAGCACTGAAATATCAAATCAGGTGTCTCAACATTAGAAAATTTGCTCACAATGTTAAAGAGCTGTTTAGCTTCTTAAGTACAACACTGCTGAAGCTGCTTTACAGTTACCGGTAAGACATTTTAGAAAACTGTAGGAAGAGGCTTTCCAGGGTACCCAGAGATCAAAAACACATGGACTTTGACAGACACTAAGATTCCCATAGCATTTGCACTATGTCAAAGTGGTGGCAACAGATAGTGGGACAGTGCTGGGAGCTGGGACTTGCCGTTGGTGGCTGTACAGAGCAGTGTTGGTAGCTTTGTATTAAATACGGAAAACAAGAAGGTGGTTTAATTTACAGAGCATTAAAATAACCAGAGCACCCATAGAAAGGTGATTTCTTTGGAAAGGGAGAGGTGCTGAGTGAGAGCAGTCCCTGTGCTGGGATGTTTCCCATCCTGACCACAATTAATGGCAGGGAAGGGCTTGGAGGATGGGAACTCCTGTACTAGGATTTGGATTCAAGAGCTGTTTGAAAGTTTTTCCGTGGCACTTTCTTTAGTGTGGAAAGAAAGTTGGCTTTTTCTGAACTGAACAGTAATACTGTTTCAGATACTTGTCTGAAGAGATGGATGTTTACGCTTGGTAATCCCACGTTATCCAAGCAGGATTTAGTTGTGACACATCAAGCCAAATCAAATTTATGACTATAACAAATCTCAGGGAATAATAATAGTATCTTAAATCGCTCAGACTGTGAGTTCATAAGCCCACTACCTGTGCCCAGTGCCTTTTCCATGAGATGTAGCTGGTGTCCGTCCAGAGGGAAACCTGTGCTAAATGCAACGTAACTCTTCTAACTGCTGCTGCATCGCTGCTGCTGTTGGCACCACAAACAGCTATGGAGGGGCAGTGGAAAAGTGATTGGGGGTGAGGGAGAGGGAAGCCCCAACTTTTTGCTAAAATTAAACCAGAAACGCGAGGTTAGAATGCATATACAGTAAGGTTTATATCAGTTTTGTTATTGTTAAGCATTGGCTTTATTTGATTTTTTTTTTTCCCCAATGTCATTTAGTCTTTGAACACAAATAATTCTTCCCACTGAAGGAATCTCTTTTGGTTAAACATCGTGGGGTTTTTGTTTTACCTAACTGGAAAAAAAATTCCAAAATTCTAAGAGAATAATTACGAGAAAGGGATTTTTTAAATTGAAATTCTTATTAGAAAATATATAGTATTTACATTTATTTGTTATATCTCCAGCCTTATCTCAGTGCCTACAGTACAATTCGAGAGTTGTTTCACCCAGACTCTTTCTGACATGGCCTAAAGCAGAGTTGCTCAAGCTTTTATTTTTTTTCCATATGATAAAGGCAGAAACTTCACTTTTGTCCCACAGAAAGGTTTCCTAACACTGGATGGAAAGATCTTCTAACACTTTGAATGGATGCTATCCCCAGTAAGATGATTCTTCATCTAGAATATTTTCCAGCTCAGACTTTGTCTCTGATGAAAAGATACAGTGATTCTTTCCATGCATTTGGGTAACAGGGAGAGAAAAAAATGCTGCTCTTCAGAATCTTGAAGTACAAAGGTGTTATTATGAGCGCTTTTTTTTTTTTTTTAATGTCTTAGGATGAAAAGCATGGATCAGAAAGCATCTAAGAGGTTATATATCAACACCTCATTGAGACATCAAGTATGCGGAATTCAGTATTGCAGTGACTACTCTTTAAAGAATGCCCCAAAGAATTCTCTTAAACTACCTATACAAGTGCACATACATCAGATATTCACAGGTCTTCAAAAAAAGTCTACCAAAAACTCCTTGGAGTTGGCCTATTTCCTGTAGTTTTCTAAATAGCATAAAGTAGCCAAAATTTGTGGTCTAGACTGATTTGTTCTGTTTTTTTTTTTTCTTTTTTTTTCCTTGGGGACTTACAAACCACAGAGTTGGAATGGATCAGAATAAATATTTGCTCATGCACCTACTGATTAGAGTTTTCAAAGTCCCCAATCTTGTTACAACGCACATGTGAGCATTAGCATTCACATAGGTTAGGTAAACACAAGGGTTTTCCTTCCCTCTGCTTCCCCACCCCCCAATTTCTATTTAATGGAGACAACATTTTCAATGTGGTATGTTTTCTTTTTGGTATCCTGCAGTGTTTTCTGACCGATAATTCTCTGAGAGACTGTTATTGTACCAGAGAGCACATTTTTTAGAATCTTTTTTATCCCCCTCCCTTAATATCAAGCATATTATTACTCATCTTGGAGCATTTCATCGGTGCTGTTTCTAAGTTGGAGATTTCTCCAAGTATGATAGCAGCTGCAGCTAATAACATCAATTATACAACATTTAGGTTTGTTTTCTCCTATTTTGACTGGAGGAAGTTCTTTACTGGGACATGCAGTGTAAATGTCTGGCCGCTTTCAATGTGCAAATGTTACATAAAGCTTTAACTTTTCACTCTGTAAGTGAGACCTGCATACAAACTCTCACTCATGCCAACCTGAACCCCACTTGTGCAGGTAGTTTAGCCTACAGAGATGAAACCAATTTAAGAAATGTACATTAAAAATCTTTTTGCTTATCAAAATCACTCCCCTGTCTATACATTGTAAACAAAAGACAGAGTTGACAAGCTGGCCCTGATCCAACCTATTCAATAATTGATAAGTTTCTTATTAAAACAGAAACAAATAAAAAAAACAAGGTATGGTAGCTGTCTCCTTGGAGACTTTCCATGAGTGCCAGATATATAGCACTACCATGCTGCAGTAATTAAAAAAAAAAAAAAAGGGGGGGTGGCAAAAGAACTAAATTTTTTGTAACCAGTGTGCTTGCCACTGAGTCATAAACTAAAATCTGTGTCTGGACAATCCAGCTGTCAACAACATTAAAAACACTTCAAGCTTGACAGCAGATAAAAGGCATATTTTAAGACTAAAGTGGAATTGGTTGTGGGATTTTATATGAATGTATTTCTATATATCTATTTATCTTTACTGAGAGTTGGAAGAATCTTGGATGTTTTTCTCCAAAGATGGCATGTGACCAGTCAAGGCAAGAGAGGAGGGCATTACCAGGAGAGATGGAGCGGAAAAATAAAATCAGTGATGACAAGGCTCAATTGGGTGGGTCAGAAAAATGCTCAGATAGCCAAACAGCCGGGACATGAGTCGCAAAGATATAGAAGCCAAATGTCTAAAAACTAATCTGCAGGCAAGCAGCTCTGGGTGTGAATTTTAACATACTCACTTTTGTAGTTGGAGGCAGTTGTTCATTTTTAATTCTGTCTTCAGGAACTTGGTAATTTAAGGAAAATGAGAAAGATAAACTGAAAGCCAGAAGTATCTACATATTGGGCTGTTTTTTTAAACAAGTGAGGTTTATTAATTTCCTATCAGTTAACCTGATAGGACTTTTTGAGTCAATTTATGTGCTATTACTTGAAGACCATTTGTATGTAACTTTCATTTTAAGTGCCTGGATCCTAAGGATTGCTTTGTGTATTTGGTGAAAGTGAGGGGGGGGAATAAATATATGAATATATAAATATAAATATAAATATATGAGAAAGAACTTGGCAGAGGCTGTCACTTTTCCTGCTGGATGCTTTTCAGGTGAACTACCCAGCTATACTACTGTATTAATGTCAGGCCAACTATGTGGAACTAAAGATCTATTCCACAAATCCTGTTTTAATAGTTTTTTAATGGTGTTTTTCCTCAGCTCTTACTTTTTCCTAGGATTTCATTTTATCTTTCTTGAAGTGTTAAGTCTAACCCTCTCATCAAACCAAGTTGGGAATAGTGAGCTACAGCCAGCAACAGAAGCTGTATATCTTTCAGACTGAGTATCTGAAATAGGGCTGCAGTGTCCAATCTTTTTATCAGATGGACAGAAACATTCCAAGTATTTTTTCTAGTCATTGGGGGATATGAGAATATAAAAAAAATAAAATAAAAAAGGAAGGCTTAGAGAAAAGCTGTTATGCAAACTGGGGCTTTTTGTGAAGGTCTTTTTTGTTTTGTTTTGTTTTCTTTTCTTTTTTCTTTCTTTTTTTCTTTCTTTCTTTCTTTTTTTTTTTTTTAAGGAATCTTTTTGAAGGGTGAAATTTACCCCTATGCAGATCATTGAAGTTTTATGATGTCATTTTCTTTTCTTTTTCAAGACATATTTGAGAAACTGAAAGGCTGCAGGTTAGGTAAAGCTATTAATGACCATTTTATGACCTCTGCTCTAATCACCCACAGCAGTTGCATATTTTTTTGTGTCTAATGGCTGCCTGGCTCTCCATAACATCATTATATTGGTTGACAGCAGACGAGATTTCAGAGGGAATAAAAGAGTCACCTTCCAAATGGCACCCTGTTGGCATACTCAGTGGGCAGATCAAGGATGCAAAAAATTGGACTTCGGCAGTTTGGTAGGTCAAGAGATCTCAGTTTCGCAGTGTAAGACATGCAGTAGGTTTCCCTTTGATTCCCCGGCCACATCCTTCTGTGATTTGTCCAAAGAGAGAAAATACGTGCATAAGAGCTCATCTTGTGCAAATTAGAGTCTGTTTCCAAAGTGCATGCTGTGGGGGCACCCACCTCTCTGGTTGTCTGGAGACTCCTGTAGGATCCTTGCATGGATATTTTCTGCCTGCTGCTGGCAGCAGCTGATGAGCACTGACTTGTTCCTGTGCAAGGCTCCTGCATGCTTTGCAGGAGTCCAGTCCAATGTTTTGGGGTCAAGAAGAAGCAATTGGAATAAATATAATGTATCTAGGAGAGTACTCTAGGGAAGTATCATATACTCTTACCCTGTTCTTCTACTTTTCCATAGGCATCTGCTTTTGGCAAGCATGAGACAGACTGCAAGGATCTTTGATTTGACCCAGCATGGTCACTCCTGTGTGCTTGCATAAATACGGCCCTTTTGGTAAAGTGTGAACTTGGGAGTGTGTTGGATACAGAGTGAGGTTGTGATCCTGCACAAGTTCAAGGGGGAAATCAGAGGGTGTCAGGGGAAAACATGTGACAGGACAATTCATGACATGGGGCAAGCGTGGGGAGAGAGCTTTGCAAGAAGTCACTGCCTTGATAAGTACTGTAGAATAATCTGGGATTTCTATCTAGTGTTAAATTTTCTCCAGTTTCCATAATCACAGTTCTTGAGTGCTTCCCAAATATGTTAGGGTTGTGCAGTGTGATCCCTGAGGGAGTTTACAGCCCTTCTGTCCTTGTTGGAGGAGGGTGGGAATGGGATAAGACTTTCTTTCTTTTTCTTTCTTTTATTTTTTGTCTTCCTTCCCAGTTTTTTAATTTGGCCCTGAAAGAGTGTGTTGGAGAACAGGGTTGTTCACACCTTGCAGTTATTCAAATTCCATGTTAGGTCTTACCTATGGGTATGTGTGGTACTACTACTTTGTAAGTAATTCGGCACAGTGGCAGAAGATAAGCGCATTTGGTGCTGGGGCTCCTCACATCTCCATTCAAGGGAGTTTACTGGGGAAGCATTTTCCTGAGCCTTCAGGGAGGCTCACGGGATAGTCAGGCCCATGGTAGAAGAAAGTTGAAAAAGGAGTAATAGTTAAGAAGGGCAGCAGAAGAAATACTGGATTTAGCAAAGATTGTCCTGGTATTTCTGTGTAGTGCGATGTCTTCCAGGCTCTTTCAATCAGTGCTTGGTGGTTATCCTGGTGGATTGATGGCATGACCTAGCCAGTGATTCAGAGCCTGCAGTCTCGCTTAAGCATTGAGCATTGGAGCTGTTTCCTCCAAATCCTTGTGCTGAACCAGCATGTAGTAAGTGGAGGCAGTGAGGGGATTCACTTCCAAGTTGTGTTACTGCTTAGACAACTATAGATGACCAGGAATAATGATATTCAGATTATTTCACATTTCTTCAAACACTCCACATATCCTCTGTCCTCAGTCTTTAGAGCTGTGATATCTTGTTGCCTTGACTCTTGCTGAGAGCTCTTTGCTCTGTAATTGCATTAAACGTTAAGAACTCGTGACATCTCTGGAGAGCAATTTTACTCTTTCTAATGTCTCCTGTCGCTTTCTGCACTTCTTGAGCATGGTGTTTCCTGACTTTCTTGTATCCCCTCTTTTCTCTTGCTGATACCCATTCTGCTGCCTTTCATACTTTTTATTATAGCCATTTTTCACAGAGCACCCTGCCTGTTCCCCACAGTCTGTGCTCCTCTGTGTCGCATCGAGATGCTTTCTCCAGCTAGACAGTTTAATGCAGCCATTTGAAATGGGAGTCCTGTGTATAATACTTAACACTAAATAGTAATGTTAACTGACAAACAGTGTTTGATGCAGCCTGCTGGAATCACAAGTCAGGTCAGTGAATGCTACAGTTACAGTTTGTGTAGCTGTTAGAACAGTGTGATAAATTGAGGTACACAATGTATTTTCTTTTTCTGTATATCAATGTCCAAAGGACTATTTTTGGGTGCTGGATTAAATGCTTTAAATGATTTATAAATTCTTTTTACACTAGGCAGTATTTTTACAGGGAGTGGCTGCACTATGTCCAAGAGGTGTCTTCCTCAGCTGGGCTATTAAATGAAAAGCTCAAACCTTCCTGTGATGCCAAGAGAATAGTACTCAACGAGAAGAAAGCACACAACTTAATTTGAAAACATTTTTGCATTGCTTTGCTATTTGCTGCTGATTGATTCACAATCTTGCTAATAAATTTTAAAGCTCCCCAGTGAGCAAAGGACAGAGGGAAATGAGCATAAACTTAAAAACAGTTTTCACTTTGCCCAACTTCAGTGCAGAAATTTAACTCAAACATGCAAATGAATTCAAGCGGACTGCCTTAAATTCCTTCTGAAAGGCAGGCAGTTCTGAGAGGCGATGTGAGATAAGCCAGGAAACTGCTGCACTGTTTAAAAATTCCTGAAAATGTTTCAAACTCCAGTTGATAGGACTTGGGCAGCTGTGCGGTTCCAGGGAGCTGCCATTTCAGTGATGCTTCCAAAAGGAAATGCAGCATGACCTGTGGCAAGCCCAAAGGGTGAGAAACGCCAGGAACGGAAGATTTCCACAGATGGCTTGAAGCATCGCGGGCAGTTACTGCGTGGGCACGGGCGCGGAGAAGCGCGGCGAGGATGCCGTCGGCCCTCCCCGCGTTTAGCCGCCAAGCGCTTCCCAGCACGCGGCACCGCGGCTCCTTCACGCAACGCTGCGTCTGCGCATATGAAACCTCGCTGTGAAGCACAAATGGTTTCTGAAAAGCATAATATTATTTTAAGCATAAATTACTTTGAAACTCAGCGTAAAAAGGGCTCGAGATTCCTTATTGCAGAGGAGCGGTTTTTGCAGGCAGGGTCCTTATCAGCTTCTCAGCGGGAACTGCATTAATGGTGCCACAAAAATGCAAGCAGTAGCCCCTTCGATAAAACCCATTTGGCATCTCTCAGACAGTGAGATGTTTTGTTTTCTAAGGATACGACACCATTTTCGTTGCTGGGACCTGCCGCACAGGCCAGCGTACGGAGAAAGAAGGTGCCGGTTTGGTTAGCGTTTGCGGGGAGGAGGAGGCCGCCCGTGCCGTCACGAAGCCACATGGGTTAGGAGGAGGACAGCGTGGGAAGCCCTGCTCCCGGGCGATCTCCTCGTCGTTCAGGACTTACCACCCTCTTCCCCTCATGCGCTGGAGGGGACCTAGTCCCCGGCGCTGCCTGCTTTCCCGTGCAGAGGAGAGGAGCGTTGCTGGCCATACAGTAGGCATCTTTGTGGATATCGTGAAAATGTATCTGAGTGCTTTCTGGTGTCCCATGGGCATTATATATTTGGTTAGTGCATTATTTTGATTTTCAAGCTGCCTTTGGTTCAAAAATCCTGAAAGGAAGCTGTTGTGCAACTGTTTTAATCTGATTTTACAAGCTGATTCCAGCTTGATTCCCAGCACAAAGGAACAAAGAAGAGCTCTGTTGTATTTTTCTTGTCCAAAAGGAGAAGTCCCTCCTCCTTCAAAGATCTGTTATAGAATGTTATGTTTAGAGAGTGATTTGCTATTGTTTAAATTTAATCTCTATAATTACATTGGGATTGGATTAATCACGGGTTATATTTCTGAATCATTCTTTTCTGGCGCTCGCAGCTCCTGAGTATAAAGCCAGGTCTTCATCAGATGTAAACTGGCATGGCTCCACTCAAGTCAGTGGAATAAATCCGCTTTAGATTGTGGCAGCCCAGATGTGATATTACAGCTATTTCTAAGAAAGCACCCTTTTTGGAGTTTGCTGGCCTTGAATCTTTTCACTGTTATTTTTAAGCTGTCATTAACTTCCAATTGCATTATATTTATGGTAGCATAGCTAGCTGTTGTCTCTAGATCACCTCAGCTGGACCCAGAGGAATAAACAAAAGGTGGAAAGCCAAAATCAACTCTAAATTTCTTTGCTTTTTCTGTTTAAAAGCAGTCTGTCCCGCCAAGAGCGTAAGCAGCAGTAAGTGGGGAAAGTTAGTAACTCACCTCCAGGAAGCTTCTTTATGCCTGGAGCGATCTTTGCTGGGTTTTGTGTGCGGGACGAAACGCCTTTTCCCTCCCGATGACTGGGTCGCCATGGGGTGCAAGGGCGCAGCGTCCTCACCGAGGGGGCTGAGAAGGAGGTGCACTCCTCGCTGATTCCAAAGCTGTTTGAAGCATGGTGGGAAGCTCTTCTGTGGAGAACCCCAGGAAGTTCTCCACCTCCTGCCACTGGTACTGTGTTTAAGTGTAAAAACGAGACACGGGTGGTCCTTTCCCTGATGCCTTCTCGCTACTACAGGGAGCCACCAGCTTTACCACTGACCTGCTTTTATGCCGGTGGGTGCGTTCAGTGGCACTTAGCTTTAGTTAACGTGCTAGAAGGAGGGAGGAGGCATGAAGCCTTTTGGATTTCTTTTCTTCCTGTTTTGACTGGTGCTTTGTACTGTTTGGTTCTTTTTAGGCATTTAGAAAACACTGCTTACATGAGTAACAAAAGCCAGCTGTAACGGCGGTGATGTTTCTGTAGTCGTGAGGGCCTACCTGTGCAGCAGGGAGACATGGTTTATTTTGTTAGGTTGACCTGATAGATTTGGAAAAATCTAGACCAGCTTTGAGGCTCATCCTGGGCATCTGCTCAGAGGAGAAAAGACCTGCTGCAGATCCTGTACTTGTAGATGCCTGGGTCTAATGGTCTGGGTAAGCACTTTTTTGACATAGGTTGGAGAATGTAAGACCACCCAGAAGGCTGGGATTTATACTGAAGTTGGATATCCTTCATCTTGGATGACTTGAAGCTTGCCCTCCCTTCCCCCTTGTATCCATTAGTCCAACTTCTTTATTAATCCTGCCTTGTATTTTGATTCTTGCTGCTTTTTGCTGCTTTTTTTACAGCAACTGTGACCAAGGTGGGGTTTGTCTGGTTTTTTAAGCTTATATTAGTTTTGTCCTGTGCAAACTCCTGGTGGCTGTTTTTGAAGAAATCCTATTGATGCAGCTGTAAGGTTGCAGCAGTGGATCAGTCACAGACACAGTGGGTTTGTTAGTGGGGACTGTTGAAGCTCTGGTAATGCTTAAAGTCCTTGGAGTGTAAGTCACTGCTTTGTTGCTCCAGATTTGATAAATACTATTGACTTAAAGCACAAACTGGTAAATAAAATGGAGAAATTACCATGTAGTTTGTTATGTAACTATGCTCCTAAATCCCCTGTTTTTGACTCAAGTTTTCAGGGGCTTTGTCATTTGGTTGAGGAGAGGCTCAAGGAGGCTAAGAAGAAGTGATTAGAACGTTTAAATTGACATCATTTTTAATCAAGCTGAATTCATGAATACATAGAGGAAACTCGCTCTGCATAGGCAGATGATGAACACTGATGACTTTTCCTGGAGCGTGGTAGTGACTGTCCAACAAAACGAAGTCGTTCTTGAAGCTCTTGGAGTACAAAAGAGTCTTAAGTTTCAGACTTGCTGGGACAGGACAGATGCAGAATGTCCCATTTCAAGTTCTTGCATCTCACTTGTTTGCAGCCCCAGTTCTTCTCCTTCCCACCCTGCCCCCTCCAAGGATTGCTGTTGCCATAGAAATCATAATTATTTATATAGATAATAAAAGTTTTTGTTTGTTTGTTTTTGGAGATCTAGGTTTTGAGTAAATATTTAATATTTTTTGGCTTTAGCTCCAAGGGAATGAGCTAAAGACTTTCTTAAAAGCACTACTGAGATTTTTACTCTGCCACCTGACTAGGCACTTCTCACATTTTTACCTGAACACCCAAACTGACACTTTTCTCAAGTTCTGAGAACTTGAAGAAAAGCACCAAGTATCAGAACACTTAAGGCTGTTGTTCTGCATGCGAATTGTGTTTAATCAGGAAAGACTGTTGTCCTATTACTTCTACATAGGAATTACTTGAGATTCAAAGTAATGCTGAAGCGCAAGGAGTTTCTTTCAATGACTGTTATTAGGGTTAGTTTTCTTCAGTCCAAAGTGTAGGTGACACATGCAAATGGAAATATAATGGTATAGTTACCAAAATAGATGTATTGTATTAATTTCTTAATTTCTTATGCATTGCTTTTAAAGTAAAAAGTATTGTGAGCCATATGTTATTTTTAAACCAAGGACATTTTGTGCTGAAATTGGCTGTTGCAACACTGGTTTAGAATTAGAATACACAAAATTCAAAACCACAGTAAGCCTAATTTTGACATTCTTGTCTTTTTAACTTCTCAACAATAGTGTTGTGTTTGCATAGTATTTAAAAATATTTGTTGAGAGGAATGTAAAGGGCTCCTGGCAGGCTTCTCTGTTAACTGTTTATGTGTGCTCAGCTGGTCCTGCTGTTCAGAAACGAGCTGTAATGAAAAACCCGGAGGTGAGAGCTGCCAGAGTCCACAGCTCAGACCCTGCTTTGCCTGTAATGCGAAGGAGCAACGGTAGCCCGAGCCAGGCTGGGGCACAGTGGCATGGCCAGACCCGTGGCCTTTGCCTTGAAGGACGCATGCTCAGTGTGCCATGATGGGCTAAAAAATCTCTCCTGGGGTTTCTGCCTCCCCAAGTTGCCTCGGTAGATGCATGCCTGCATTGGTACTGTCTCTAAGGAGCTACTCTCGCAAGCAAGTACTAATATTGAGAATAATATAATTAGACCATGAGGATGCATTTTATAAAGCAGTAGTTGGTGTTATGGTGCTACAACACCTATTTCTGCCTGGCTTGTCCCTGATGCCCCAGCAAACGTTAGGGGGAGAAAGGCAATGCTCAGGGCTGCTTGCTTTCCACCTGCGGCTGTGAGTGTGTCTTATTTTCTCAGCTGTGTGTTTGCAAAGTTGGGACATGCGTGTGTTGATTTCCAGGCAGAAATTAGTTTTGGATTTAACGTGTCACTGATCAGACTAACCTGAACGAATTCACACAGGGGAAAGAAAAATTGGAAAGCAGCTTGAGAAATGATTTCTCCTTTTTGCTGTTGCCTTGCATTTTTGGCATGCACTGTCTGTATTTTGAATAATAGGTCATCTGATGCGATGTAATGTGATAGCAATACAAACTGGGTAATCCTGGGAACCAGCAGCTCGGATCATGCCTTTCCAAATTTTACTGTTCTAAAACTTGACCTTTTTTGTTAAAAATGGACTGTTTCCAGGGGGTAAAAAGCCTCCAGAGCAGAACTGTTGGCATTTTATATTTTTAAGCTGTCTTGCTGAATGAAAACAGTTGATTATTAGCTTGATGGGGTGACAATGAGCATATAGAACTTAAATATCTCACCACTCCCACAGAGAAAAAAAACCCACCCTCCATTGTATCATGGGAAGATACATAGCCAGAAAAACTTTCCAACTCGTTAAACTTTTATACTTGCTTCATACAAGCTTAATGTGGGCTTTTTTCCATCCTGTGATGTTGTAGGGACACTTCTGAATGTAGCTGAGAGGGACACCCTCAAATTAACAGTATTTTTTTTTCTAAATGTGCCTTTCTTCTATACCAAAAAAGCTAAATTACTTAATCTGAGAGATTAAGAAAGATTTTCTTGCTTGTGTCTTTCAGCTTGCTTGTTCTGCTAATCCTGATAACGAAATCACTTTGAACGTTTCCCCTGTACTCAGTTTAGTCAGCTTCTGTGATTGTTTGGGACTTTCAGACAATGACAAGGATAAAGGAAGAAAGTTTTTAAAAACAGGAAAATATTTTTGTAAACATACTGTAAAAGCCATAAAGTGCAAAAGGGTACTTGGAGTCAAATATACCTGAATCTACTTTTGATGCTTTGTGGTGGATGCTTTGGTGGTGGGGTTTTTTGGCCCCTTAGGAGAGGGATAGAGGAGCATACTAATTTAAAGGACTAGAATTTGACTATATCACTTAAAAGCTCACATTTTTTATTGGATGCAGGGAGGGGTCAGAACACCATTCTGACTTGAAGCCTGAAAGTAACAGAAAAAAAGACTTTTGTTCATTCTGAGCCTCTTGCGCTGTGTTGTGTGTCCCTTTGCAGGTTAGGCAGGACGACTCTTCACTCTCAGTGCTCTGGGAGGCCAAGTCACATCTTGGTGTGGGGCCATGACTGGCAGGAAGCATAGAATATTCCTCTTATTATTTCTCTCCTGTGTAACTTTAGTTTTCCTACACCCTGCCAGGTTTCCTGTTGTGATTCTTGTTCCTTATTGCATTATCCAGGGTCTGTTGCTTGTTCTGATCATGTCCATTTGTTCTTCTTAGTCTTCCTTTTTTGTTCTGCTTGACTGGATTTCTGCCTGCAGGTGCTTGTGCACAGCCTGCTGTCAAATTTTGTGGTGAGTCCTGGGGAGAAGATCCCACGTGCTCTGTTCAGTTGTGGTAGTGCATCTCACCCGCAGGGTGGCTCATCTAGTCCACTGAGCAGGAAGTGGACTTCAGTTTTGACTGGATGTTGCACCCATAAACAAGGACTTCGCAAGTTCTAAATCAAGAATTATTGCTTCCTACTTCTCTCTCCAAAATAGCTGATTTAGACATTCCCTCACCATTAATTACATCCTCTCATCTTGTAGCAACAAGTAAAAAGGCCATTCTGGGCACATCATTCTGCTAGAAGCAGAAAAGCACGTCTTCTTATTGGTTGAACTCCTGCAAGTTTCTGAAGATACGTGACCAGTTTGTTTTGAGAAGTGTGTCCTGCTGCGCTTTCATCAGGATATGGAATAACCAGACAGATTGGTCCCTTTTTAAAGAGTGTGTCCAGCAAGTTAGACCAACTAGTTCAGTGTTTTCAGAGTCATTCCTAATTAAAACCAGAGGCAGATACTTTAAAGGGAAGTGCAGGTCACTGATAAGAGATGGCCAGCACCAATTCAAAACAAAGTAATTCCTAAGTAAGTGGTATTACAAGTGCAGGATACCATTGTTTAATGTGGTGCAATCTGTGAAGGAGACAGTGGGTGGCCCAACCCCCTTTCTGGAGGTCACAGGATCCAGTCACCCACATTTGCCAGTATTTTGACTTCTAAACTCCTCACACAGTTACCATGGAAGAGTACCCAAACTGGTAGCATCTTCTGACTCCAGCAGCAGTTTGCAAGCTTGCCTCTGCACCCCATAGCAGTTTCAAATCAGCATCTTTTAAGTGCTTTGTACCACAAAACGCTCCATGAGAGTCATGCGGAGGTGAAAAGATTTCCAGGCAAGCTTCAAAGAGAAGGATGTGACTAAGTGTCGTGCAGGGCGCCAGGAGACAGTCACAGCTAGATGATGCAGCTCAAATGGAAGAAGTGCTCCCAGCTGCCAGGGAAAAAGGGAGAGGACATGGAGGAAACAGGGATGGGAGGATGGCGATGAATAGGCAGACAGGAAAGGTAGAAGGATACGTCTCCGTGGGCTGTGTTTTGAAATGCCAGAAGACGTGTCTCCTCTCCAGGGGATGTAACCTGTGAGTAAGGCAGTGAAATTCAAGCAAGCTGGCCATAGTTCCTGGCTCTGCCCCAAGCGTCCTATGCCTGTCCTTCAACAAATCATTCTGCCTGTGACTCAGTATCCCATCTGTAAAATGAGGATGGCTGCTTACCTTGTAGGATATTGTGAGTCTAATCTTGTGGATGCTTTTGTAGTTTGATGTATTAAAAAGGCAGAGAAAATAAAAAGCAACAGAAAGTGAGCACAAAATCTAACATGAGAAGGAATCTATGCTTCTCTCGTGTCCACCTCTGAGTTTCATCATGTCCCTAACCATAATATAATGGCGACTTATTCATTATGGAAATATACTTCTTCAGTTGTGCTGGTAGGAACAATTTTTTTTTTGTTTTAGGTTTTCTTTTTCAGGGACCTGAAGGTATAATTATGTGTGTTTATAGAATATACTGTGGTATTAAGCAATTTCTAGTAGAAAATCAGAATAATGAATAACAAATCAAATTCAGACTAACACAGGGTTTAAACAAGTAATCCAAGAGGAATGGGGCAAGAAGCAGAGTTCTTGAGGGGAGCCTCATACAGAGAAAATACAAATCCTAAGGCATGTATTTGCAGGAGGAGTGGTTCTGGCTTGAATCTTTCTTACACTCCACATCCTATAACTTACCTGAAGAGGGCGAAGGCCAGGGAGGATAACTGAAGAAAGCAGAAGAGGTCACTGTCTCTTTGCTCTCTTGTTCTCAAATAAGGTTCTGCAAAAAGAAGGGAACTCTGTGTTTGGGCTTTAACCCTTAAAATAAATGTCATACCAATCTTAGGTAACCAGCAAGCATGTAGCAGCTAAAGTCCAAACCTGGGAGCCAAGAGACAGCAGCTTTTAGGACGTTCTGTGAAATGACTTACAATTGCTAACAATTTACTCTGTCCGTGCCTTGATCTGATGCAAAACGGAGCTCCTCATCCCCTCTCTTAGATGAGGGGTGCAGGGCTTCGTGAAATGTAGTAAAGAACTTGGAGATCCACAGGTGGAAAATGCTTAGGGAGGTCACAGGTTCAGAGTTATCAGGCGTTTTTAACAGGACCAAAATGGTCATGTTTTGCCTGTCAAAGCTGATTTTTCTTTAAGAAATATGAAGCTCTCAAAAGTATTATCTGGAGAAAATGAACCTTATCTTTTCTAAATTGTAGTTGAAAGGCCTGCATTAGAAAGGCTATTGTTGCACAAGCTTTCTTGGCACTTGTCAAGACCATCTTTGGAGGATAAATATGGTTTTTATTTTCTTCAAGAAACAGGTGGCGGTGTTTGGAAACCTTTCGTTGTTAAGTTTTAGTCATGGTTCCTTTTCTTCTTCCCCCCCCCCCTTTCTTTTTCCCATCTGCAGTTGAATATGACAAGGAGTTCACACCTCACCAGCGGCACCACAAGGAGTTCAAATTTAATTTGTCTCAGATTCCCGAGGGCGAGGCTGTCACGGCCGCTGAGTTTCGGATCTACAAGGACTGTGTCCTGGGGGGCTTTAAAAACCAAACCTTCCTTATCAGCATCTATCAAGTGCTACAGGAACATCAAAACAGGTAGGCAAGCGGTCCTTCTGCTTCACTGTCTGCTGTCCCAGGGAAGGGCGAGGGTATGGGTTGGCAGCTGGGAGGTCTGCTAAATAGCTACAACTTTTTTGTTCACATTGACAGGGTGTGTTGTTGCACGCCCTTCCCTTCTGGGAAAGGGACGTGGTAGAGTTCAAAACGGACCTCAGCTGAAGAAACCCTGCAATATATTAGCTCAGGGTGTCACTCGGGTGCAACGCTTTTATTGTCTGTAAATAAACCAAGACTCTGACATGAGGGAATAGAATTTAAAAGCAAGGATATTATATGCTAGTATTGCTCATGCATACTGAATTATACATATCCTCATTCATCTTAATAGTACAAGCATAAAAAACATACCCTGTTTGAAAAATACTAGTAATTCATGCAGGCTTGACCTGTTTTTAACTTGTATCTTTGTAAATTCAAAACATACCAACTTTACCAAACTTTTACTAGACTAAGAAAACTGGGAACTATGATTTTTGTGCTATTTTACCACTTTATACAAAGAGCAGTGGAGATACTTTTGATATGAATGTTAGGTTTTGCTTTACTAGGAAACTTATACAGGTTATCCATCTGCATTTTTTTCCACACTGTGGAAATCCAATGAGCTGTTGCTTGTTGTGTTCTCTGACAGATTAAAGTGCTGTTTAAATCTGGTTTGGGGTGCACCAGTAAGATGCACTGAAAAATGCTGCCGAAAGCAGACTGATGTAAAATGTAGTGAAGTATTTATGCTAAAATTTTGGTGGGCTTTGAATCAGACACTAGCTGCATTAGGTTTTGATCAATTTTGTCTGTAAACAAATAAAACTAGACGTGCCTACTGTCTTATGGGGAAAAACCTGGACTTTGCTGCAATTGGATGTTGAATGACATTTGATAGCAGCATGCTGACCGTAGATAAAAAATACTTCTGGGCTTTCAGTGGCAGTGACATAGGCAAAAGAAGGAGGCTGGGATAGAAACTGTGGCACAGAAATCTGAAGAAGTGAAAACTGTTCATTTAAAAGGGATAATCTTTGTGATGGGGGAATCAGGCAAGGCAAAACGATGGAAATATGTGGTCAATTAAGATATAGTCAATTAATTAAGAGTCCAAATAATGCTGAGGTACACAAGTGTTTTATTTTGATGAAATGTGTTGACACTGTAATTGTTGCTCCTGCTGGAGGCAGAGAAAAAGAATTAAGAAGCATCAGTGTTTAAACAAGTGACACATTCTTTCCTCTATGAAGTTGTGCCTGGTGCTTTCTTTCTGGTGCTTCTTTCTCCAGCCTTCCCATTGATAACTGTTTTGGGGGATCTGCCTTTGATGAATTACTGTTGTGAGTAATTCAAACTTCAAACAGCCTATAGTTGTGCTGTGGGGAGGATGGCCTTCATGGAAATGGAGAGAAATACTGGAAATGGGGTGTCACTGGAGAATTGTTATAAGAAGACAATATTCCCTTAGCACTTTGGGTTGTAAGTTGGTGAAATGTCTTCTAGGTGGTGTGCTTGCTAGATAGTATGCTATGTCAATGCACATTTTCTTAGAGCTGATAGAAATCCCATGGTCATGAGATTTCATAGATCTTAGCTATATTATTCATTTCTGGCCACAAAGACTAAAATATTTGTAAATATTGGTCTATTTTACATTTCACAAATGCAGATCCCATCACCAGAGCTGAAGGAAAATCTTTAAGTGTTACTTGAAGCAATAGCTACAGTGCTCTGTGATAACCATCAAAGCAGGATGTAGAGTTCCATCAGGTTTTAGGTTGTCTCTTCTAAGGAGAAGTGTCAACTTTTATGTGTAGGTGATGTTCTTTTAAAGTAAACTGGTCAAGCAAATAGTGCATTGCAAGAAAGAGAATCAGGTGCAAGGTAGAGCAGCTAAGATTCCCCATTCCTAAGAAGTTTGCAAAATATTTGATCCAAAAATGTCCGTTAGTTCTGTATACATCAATGACATTGACAGCTTATATCTTTACTTCAAACAAAGAAACATGTCAAAAATAGATGGCATTACAAAGCTGGGATATACATCCTTACACACGGTGAACTTCAGCACTCAGTTCTGTATATGCAGAGCAGAGGTGTCATCTGGGATGGGAGTGGTGAGGGCTCTCTGTCTCGGGAGCTGCCAAGTAGTTGGAGTCTCCTGATTCCCTTCTTTTCCTGCCAACTGTGAGTGCCAGAGGGCATCCCACCATTTCTGCTGAGGGTCATAAAGCAATTTCTTCTGGGCCAAATTACTAGGAATGCACAGTCCCTAGTGACATGGACCAGACTTGGACTGGTGACCCAGATACGAGTGTCTCTCGGTCGTTACTAATCTCTGACTCATCTGGTCAGCCCCAAGGCTCTTCTTTTTTTTTTTTTTCTCCTTTATTTATTTATTTGCTAGTGGGAAGGAGGGAGATGTTTTGGCTAAAGAAATTTGCACTTTGGATAAGGTTGTGGGACTTGTCACAAGGATTCTCATCTACACAGATGTGGGCAAAATGCAGCTTGTAGGGTCTTAAAGCTGTAAAAAAGAACATGCCCCCTTTTGCCTTTTTTCCTTTTAGCTTAAAGGACTGTTTTAGACAGGTAGGTTGTATATGTGTATCTATATCTGTATATAAGTATATGTCTCTATGTATGTGAGTATATATGTATTAATTGTCAGCAGTATGTTAAAAACATACAGGTATAAAAAGATAGTTATAATAAGATATTAGAAGCTGCTTATTCTTCTTCAATGTTACCTTTATGTTCTGACTCTATAAGACTGTTATTGATTCAAATGTGCATCCAGGTTGGTGATATGGGTGGACCCTGGGCCTTTGAACATTCTTGAAAACACATATTAAAAGTTGTGTTTGGTTGTTCACTAACACCTTTGCATGGAGGAAAAAACTGACTTCTGTTTCAGAGTCTTCTGGGATGCCATATTCTTCCAGTGACTTTATTTTTTTGATCATCAGTTCACTCATTTGCTTTTACTAGATAAAATAGTTTTAAGTAGTAGGTACTTTTTTTTGTTTTGTCTCAATGAATCAATTTGGAATATAATGTTTTCTTTTCCTTTTGTGAACTCCAAAAGGAACAAGCACAAAAGCAGGGTTTTTTTTGAAAGAACCTTATTAAGTATTTCTGAGACTTCTATTGTGTGACAGACATCTTAAAAGCCAGAAAATAACAGCTGTCTTTGACTTAAAAAAAGTAGTGTTGTGTCATACTTCCTTTAGACTAATGGTTTGAGTAACAGCCTGATATTTCCTGGCATTTGATGACATTGTATTACATAAAGAAGAGTCTGTACAGATTGTGAATTCTTATTAGTGAACTGGCAGGTGAAACATATGGAATTGAAGTAACACACTTTTTCATCTTACTCTGTTGTCATGTGTTTCTTTTGGTCTGGAAAATTCATCCCTGAAGCCCATATAAGATATCTGTTCAGTCAACACTGGCAGTCTCAAGAGCAAGTTCAAAGACACCAAGTTGAGCTTGGCTTTTAGGAGGTTAACAGTTGTCTTGAGACAATTATCTAATCTCTGCGGTAAACCTCCTAAGTCATTTTGGTAGCTAATGAAATATTTTCAGATGTAAATAATTCTTAGTAGGAAGACTGTCAAGTCTGGGTTTAAACCAGTGCTTCACGAGTGAAGGGCAGTGTGTGCCGTTGAGGGGAAAAAAAGATACAGAGGAGAAACCTGCCTGAATGATGTTAGGACAAGGAGGAGGATTCAGTAAATACCAAAGCTCACAGTATGGAAGTTGCCATTGTTTCTGATTAAATGCAATGAAATGGCCAAATTCAGTATTACTTGAGCAGAAAGTGACACCAGTAACACCCAAGTGTGAGACTCCAGTCCAGACGTGAGTGCCATTTAACGGAGTCACAGGGCAGTTCTGACCGTTCCCCAGGGCACAGCATGATGGCGAAAAAACAAAGTCAAACCTGAGCCTAAAATTTCTACTGTGACTGCCTGTTGCTGAATTATCAAACCTATTTTTGCTCTCATAGGCAAGGCTAAAGACAAAGATTGCATAGGCTCATCCAATATTGTCTCCTAGATAGGGTTCTGTGCAGAAAGGATGAGAATAATTATAGATCGATGCTTATTAAAATAGCACAGAAAAACCCTTCAGGGAGTTACTTGACGCTGTTCCTGCCTAAAGCAATCAGAAATAGGAAAATGATACTCGTGGAGTCTGAACGCAATGAAGCATGCATTCAGGACAGTGTGGTCTAAGTACATTCTCTCTTAAAAAAGAAAACATTTTTAATACTGACTCATTCGTGTCAGTAATATTTTCATCTCCCCATTCCTTCCACCCTTTCGTAAGGTAAAAAAATAGTGCCTAGAAACTGCACTTTTGTTTTAAAACCAAACCAGGGTAACAGCCACATTATGTCATAACGCAAACCGCTGGCGTTGTCAGTGGAAGGCTGCAAAGAGATTAATGAAGCTTTTATGATAGGTGAAGCTTTTGGCCAGCTGTGCGTTGCACAGATTTCTGACTGTGTGGAGGAGAGGCTTGCAAAACAGAACCGAGGTGACGCTTGCTTTCCTCTGCGCAGCACGGCTTCAGACTTGAAACAGGTGGTGGACTGGTCCAAGGGGCAATGCGGTGATACGTCCATCCGCTGCTACTTGCCTTCAGCTCCTCACCCTCCAGAGTTTAGGAAACTGCACTGCTTGAGGTCTACGCTGGGGGCTTTATTTATTTATTTGTTGCAGGTGTAGAAAGTTGGGGAGCTTTTGCCAAAACAGCAGTTTCGGGACACACCAGGTGTTAGCTTTGAAGGTCTGGTCCCCTCTTCTGCGTGCTTGAGGGGGCTGTGTTGTCTCAGCAGGTGGCACAGCTGGTGACACTCCAGCCTGTCCTCTCCTGCTTTCCGTGAGGCAGAACGGAGCCAGGGCAAAAGCCTGTGCCTGGCTCGTCTCAAAGGTGCAGTGCTGATACTGTGAAAGACTGCCAAAGCATTCTGATTTCTGATGCTCTTTGGGAGTGGTTTACCATGTAAGTGAGACTTTTAGAAGTGAAGGAAAGAAATGAGTTTCTCTCTGGAAGCAGATCATTAATTTCTTTTTTGAAACTTCCTTGCTCGCACCCAGAGAGGTGTCAGGTCAGGACTAGGGAGGGCAAGCAGTTCGTGGTTGATCAAAGATGTCAGTCCTTGGTTTGGATCATTAGTATGTTTTCAAGTGTAAATATCCTGTTAATGCAGACTTCAGAACACTCCCACACTGTCCAAACAACTAATCTATAAAAAACATGAAGCAGTGGCCTGTGCTAATGATCAAAGGAAGATACGGTACCTTGCTGGTCAAAGTTTATTAAACAGTTTCATTTGCACCCAGAAGGAAATATGAGAACTTGATATGCCAAAAGATTCCTCCTATATGATAAGACATGCACCGACATAGGTGTGCCCTCCAGGCTGACCATCTAGTAAACGTGTTCTTCTAGTGAACATAATTCTTTAAGAGTTAAAGCTGTCATCGTTTTTTAGCTGCCAGTTACAGTGGTAATAAAGTCTTCCTCTCTGCAGCAGGATATTTATACAAATAGGATCTGAGCTTCTAATCTAAAGGGCAAATTGATTTGCCGGCAGTGTTTATAACTTAGAAAATAAATAACTGTCCTCAACTGGATTTTGGAATGAGTTGTGTAATACAAATGGCAAAGCTAGCATCAATCTGTTTCAAGTTAAGGTCAGATTTGTATACAGTGTGCATATATTTGTATATTATAGAGCTGTTTCCATGATGCTATAGAGAAGTGTCTGTCAGCGTTTCAGTTCAACTCCCACTGTGCATATGTGATTTGTTGTGTTTTAGGGTGGTTGTTATTTTTTAGCGGTTTGAAAGTCAAAGTTATTCTGGACGAAGCTTACTAGTTCACGACTGGTTAGTCTTTCTTTCCCAAACTGAAGAATACCATTTAAACGCCTTATTTCTTTTCTTAAATGACAGAGATAAACTCTCTCCCATTACCCTCTCTCCCATCTTCCTGGCTCAAACTGCATTTAAATTCTGATTTATAGTACATTACAGCCAGAATACTCCTCAGGGTGCTTAAATCCTAGCCAAGGAAATGAGAAATACATGTCTTATCCCTGATCCCTGGGCCTTGGGAGTTTTTTTTTTTTTTTTTTTTTTTAGTTCCACCCTACACACAATTCCTGTTGGTAAAATGCTCGTTTCTCAAAGCTGTGAAGCTCAAGACTTTGCACTCGAAGGTGGCTTTGCCGCTAGTTTTGCAGCTTGCTTAGCTGTTTCCCTCCCCCTGTGCCGAATCGCCAAGCCCCTGCAGAGCGTCCCAGCATCTTTTGTCCTGTGCTTAGTCCTCCCCTGGCTGTCAGTCCTCACCCACTAGAGCCCAACTGCTAATCTCCTGTTAGATCTGGAAAGTAGCTTCTTCTGCAGGTTGATATCTCTTAATGTTTCATTCATGGCTTCCAAAGTACTCTTGTAGGGCTTGGTGGTATAGCTTCTTCAAGACTAGCCAGTCAGTCAAACTCAATCTTACTTCTTTCCATAAAATGATATAGTCTCCCTTTGCTTTCCATGGAAGTTCATTCCAGGTGCTGGCAGTCCCTTGCCTGAGGCTCTTTGTGAGGATGAGTGCTAATTAATAAGATTTTGTATAATGCCTTTTAATCTTTGCAATAATGGTAATTCAGGCATTTTAAGTTGTTTAAGATTTTGTATTGTACCTGTTGGCAGTACTTTGTGTTGTGTAAACTCCACAGACAGGGTATTCTATAAATAAAAACCTTCTTCTTTTTTTTTTTTTTTTTTTTTTTTTTTTTTTTTTTTTTTCATTGAAAGCAACTTCTAACTTCTGCTGAAAGATGGAGAATCTACAGTTTTGGAAAGCTATGGTTTCAAAGTTTTATGTGTGTGTAACTATTCAGTTATGTAAGACTGCATGTATTGTGAGTGCAGGTTTTACTCTGTTATTAGTTGATAAGGTCAAATAATCTCGATAGCTCATTATATGCAGAATGATTTTTAGTGAAGGTTGTCATCAGTAGAAACTAAGGAGTGAGATCCTGAGGTATGCAGAGGGGAAGAGTATTTTGAAAGTACATTAATTAAAAATGTAAATCCCATACACTTCTGTTCAAAATTCCCTTTTCAGAAAGTGCTGTTAGGCAGTCTAGACTATTATGTCAACTTGTCTTTGAAGAAAAGTAAACAACAAGGTTCAGCTGAGGAAAGTTTTACAGACTTACAGTAATTAATGCTTTGGTAGATGGCTGTTGATGCGTAACAATCCTCTAAACACCTGGGTAATTGGGAGCTTTGAAGCTGGGCCAAAAAAAGTTGTTGTGAGATCTGCAATTAAAATAAGAGACCTTTAACTTGGACATTTTGAAGGTGAGAGTTGTGTTTGTTCTCACTGCTTCCTTGGAAAATTTCTGCCCCAGTTAAGGGGGAAAAAGTCAAGGAGGATGGGAAAGTATTTTTTTTAAAAAAAAAAAAAAAGAAAAAGAAAAAAAAAGAGGAAAAAAAAGAAAAAGAGAGAGAACTAGTTCAACATATATGTCTTTAAATTTAGCTCTTTATAGTTTTGGTGTTTTTCTTGTAGCAAAGTTCTGTGCTGTAATTTGTATCTAAAACAGAAATTATTTTAATCTGAACATTTCACTAAGTGTAGTAACTAAGATTAACCACTTGACCTGGTTACTAATTTGACTAAATTCTAATCTAATTAGTGTTCAATTAAAGTGAATTAACACCCAGAGATATTTTCTTGAAAGGTTTACACAGATGTTTCAATTAGCAAAATATTTATGTTACAGGGGGAAAAAGCACTGAAATAGATGCAAACTGTTTCTCCTGTAAATGCCCTGAGTACATGATTAAGATGCCAGTGTTAAGAATAGTAGCTGTATATGATATTTATATCTGACAAATCAGCTGGCTCACTGAGGGCACTGGGGCTAAATCCTGCCTTCTGAATCCCACAGGTCGTATTTCTCCTGTAAACTGTGTACTTCTTTCTGTTTATTTCAGCCGCTTGTGCTTGCTCACTTGACCTTAGCTCATCGGTCCTGCTCCAAAGCCTTCTGAAGGCTTTGGAAACGCTTCCATCTATTTCTTCAGCCTTCGGCTTCATGGCTGTGATCCAGAACAAAGAGCTCCTGTTTAGAGGCAGGAATCCCTAACTTGCACCTTCCCATTTAGTCTCTTCTGTGTCAGGGAAATCGTTTCAGCTAATTGCCTCAGTTTCTCGCATTCACTTGCTTCCCTTTAATAATACAAGCTTAATATGTATTATGCCTTCAGCACCCTTTTTATGCAAATCAGTAATTAAACTCATTCAGATAGTGAAGCACATCGAAAATAAAGATGAGACTGTCATCACAGTGACAGTGAGATACGGCAGGAGATGCATAAAAAACTGGAGGCAGGTTTAGACAGAAAATTAAGGAACTGTCTGTTTTGATGATGAAATGTCTCTTGTGTACACTGAATTTGAAAGTCCTCTATACTCTTGTGCAAATGCCTGAGGTCCTATGATATCCTTGAAATGTGGAGTTGGTTGTGCATGAAACCTGTGGTCTGACTCTTCTTTCCCTCAGTCTATGCTAAGGGCAGATAGTCTTTTCTTTTTGGTTATAGTGTTTAGCTCATGCATTTCTTCCATTTTTCTTTTTCTAGTTTTCTTTTTGGTTATAGTGTTTGGCTCATGCATTTCTTCCATTTTTCTTTTTCTAGTTTTCTTCATTCTTCATGCTCCCTTCCTGTTTCCCTCAGGCCCCCCTCTCATCTCTCCTGTTCTCAAATGCCAGAGTTTTGAGATATTTTCCAATTAATTTGTCCATATATGTGGATGCTTCATCCTGGAAGACCACTGCCTGCCTCACTAAACAGGATTGATGTGATCACTTAATGAATAGAAATTCAATACTTTGTTTCATATGACTTGCTCTATATATGATCCACTTATAATCATCTTGTCCACTCCATATTCAGCTTTGAATATGGGCTTTCATCTGCTTCTGTTTAGCACTCTTCAGTCTGATATTCGACTGCTTCTCAAATCATTTATTTTCTTGACATGGCTCTGAGGGGAAGGTGGTGGCGTTATTGTGGTCAAGCAAATGAGAGCTGATGTGCAGTCAGGTGAGAGTAAACTGTCTCCAATTTCAGTTGGATTTTTCTGATGGACTTATCTCACTCCCCAATGTATGGCACTCTATAACTTATTTTACTCAGAATAGACTTCTGCTGACTTTGCTTGCAGTTGTGGGTACTTCTGCAAACCTAGGCCAGGCATTCCAGTTTGGACACTCAGAAAGTGGCAAATGCACTTTTCAGCCCAAACAGTAAGTTTGTTCTGTGGAGAGTTCCCAAACACCAGAGGGGGAACCCTGTGAAATCCACCTTTCTAAGGCTGTTATCCAGCACTGCCAGCTGGCTTGCAGGAGTCCCCTATTCATTTGATCATCCAGCCTTTGCAATACGTAAGGCTGCAGAATATGGGCTTGCCCAAACACTGTGCAAACGCAGAGGACACAAATGATCCCCACCTTAATCGGTCTATGGGCCAGCATCAGGATTGGCAGTATTATAAGACTAAACAGCAACTTTAGCTCTTACGCTTCCTGTCTTTCTTTTGCAGTCTTAGTGGGACAGGAATGGAATAAGTATGATATCCATGGTCTTTAGAAAGCGTAACTGAAAAAGAAAGAAAAGCACACTCAGTCAGGAGGCTGCGATTCGCCATGAACATTACGAGCAGGACTGGAACTGTGGGTTTCACACCACAGACCTCTGACACTTGAGTTTCTTGGCAGCAGTGTCGGCACAAATGGCAGCAATAGTAGGTTGTTATCCTCTGTGAGCCGTCCCCACAGGAAGATGCCAGTAGTTTCGTAAATACTTTCAGAAGCAGAGGAATGCTGAGTCAGGAACAATGAGCTTGATTCACAGAGTGCGTTGTGATCACAGATCCTCCTCTACTCACTTTTCTTCATAGGCTTTCTGTTTTTATATGAGGCCTCTCTGTTTAGTCATTTTATGTCTCTGCCCCCCCCCCCCCAATCACACCAGGTTCAACACCCTTACTATTCTAATTAAATTTTCTTTCCCTTCTGCCTTGGGCCCAGCATGGAAGGTCTCCCAGTCTCTGTGAGAAGACCAGATGCGGTGCGGCTTTTTGTGAGGAACAGCAAGCACATTTCATTTCTACCACGTACCTGTAGGGCAGAGCAAACTCCTCTCAGGTGGTACATGGTATTTGGTTTATCAAGGGGGAAAGGAGGAGGAAGCATGTTCCCTGCAGATGAAACATCTGGAAAATTTAGCTGTTAAACTGAGTCTTTGTTTAGCCTATATGGAGAGCAATTTTCAAGAACTTACTGGTTGGCTAAGTCTTAGGTTATTTTCTTAAAGGAGGAGAAGATATACAACCCTATTCTGCAGGGGGAAAAGTGTAGTGGGGTTAAAGACTCAGCTGAATAAAAGAGATTCTTTTTTATGTGAACAAATTTATATATTTTTTCCTAATATTATCTTTGGAAATATATGGCTAACTTTTGTTTGAAACTTTCATGCCAAAAACATGACCAGTCGGAAGTGATGCGCAATGATGTGCAGACTGGAAAGGTTCCATTGAAGCAGTTATTGTAACTTTATCAGATATTAGCCTAAAGCAGAGACTTGAGCAGAAAGTATTAGGATGTGTTACCCACTGGCACTACTGCTGTGACCTATATATATATGTATATCTGTGGAGTGAATCTTTAACAGTTAGCTTTATATACCTGTAAAAGGGAATAGCCAGTTGAACAGAGGAGCTCATTTAAAAAAATCTAGTACTATAGGAAGCTTTTTGCAAAGAGCTAACTGAAGTGGAAAAGCCAGTTGTCCATTGTTCTGTGTTTTATAAAAGAATTTAAACTTGTCCAAAGTGAGTGTCAAATGTGAGGTTCTTATTTGGTAGTATTTTACCTTGGTCAGGCAGTTTTTACATTTATGGAGGATGCTATGATGGGAGAGGCCCACTAGAAGACAGGTCTGTATTTTAAATAATCTTGATGGAGGTTCAGTCAGAGGAAAAAGAATGTGATTTGGTAGCAAGAAGTGTGAGGTATTACATTTAGGCATGCCAGCTCTCCAAAGGAAATGAATGGGTACTTTGCAGTTCAGGAACATGGATCTAAGGTTTGTAGTAAATCACAAGATGGACATGAGTTAACAGTGTGAGTTTTAGAAAAAAAGCCAAAATACTATTCTGAGATGTATGAGCAGAGGCAGAGTCTGCTAGACATATGAAATTATAGGCTCATAGAATCAGTAAGGTTGGAAGGGACCTCTGGAGATCGAGTCCAACCTCCCTGCTCAGCAGGGTCACCTAGAGCATGTTAGACAGGGTTGCATCCAGGCAGGCCTTGAAGATCTCCAGAGAAGGAGACTCCACAACCTCTCTGGGCAACCTGGTCCAGTGCTCTGTCTCTCTCACAGGGAAGAAATACCCCCTCACAGCCAGGTGGAACTTCCTGTGCTTCAATTTCTGCCCATTGCCTCTTGTCCTGTCACATGGGACAACTGAAAAGAGTTTGTCCCCGTCCCCTTGACACCCTCCCTTCAGGTACTTGTACACACTGATAAGATCCCCCCTCAGTCTTCTCTTCCCCAGGCTGAAGAGGCCCAGCTCTCGCAGCCGTTCCTCATAGGGCAGATGCTCCAGCCCTCAGATCATCTTTGTATCCCTATGCTGGACTCTCTCCAGTAGCTCCATGTCTGTCTTGTCCTGGGGAGCCCAGAAACGGACGCAGTACTCGAGATGAGGCCTCAGCAAGGCTGAGTAGAGGGGCAGGATCACCTCCCTCCACCTGCTGGCAACACTCTTCCCAATGCACCACAGGATACCATTGGCCTTCCTGGCCACAAGGGCACATTGCTGGCTCATGGTCAATTTGTCATTATCCTTCCGTTGTATTCCACATCAGTGAGATCTTGGTTGGAACTGGGTCTGTAGAGAGTGATGAGAATAGCTAAAGTCTAGAAAACATGACTCACGGGGAAAGATTGAAGACCTGATGTTTCTTGAAGAAGGGAAGATTGTGTCATTTCTTCCTCTTCCAGTTTTCAAGCACATGAAAGACTTTTACAATGTTCAAACACATTAGAAAAAAAGAAAAAAAAAAGGAAAGGAACAAAGGAAAAGGGAAGGGATCCTCATTTGTACTTTTTGTTGTGCTCAATGTGAGTAATAGGCTTTAAGTGAAACAAGATTTACATAAGATAGTATGGGGAAAAGCGAGGGAAAAAAATTTTCATTATGTTTGAAGTGAAGCGTATTTCATTTCACGGAGTGACTGAGTAGTTCTTGAGACCAGAAATCTCCAAGACTTAGCCAGACAAACATCTCAGGGATAACATGGTTGTAGCTGACCCTGCCTGGAGTTCAAGGGGGTAGACTAGATGATGCCTTGTGGTCCTCTCTGGCTTTACAGCTCTGGAAGTTCAATGCTGAGCTTTACGTTATTGTAGACCTGTCTAATCCAAAGTGGTCAAATGTTCATGAAAACACATACAGAGCTCCTACCAGCTTTGCAGCTGGGCCTCTTTGGTACCAGCTGAAGCTGTGGTAATCCGGGGGCTCTAGTGGGAGGTTCTCTGAAGCGGGCGATTGTGAGGAAGAACATGGCAATTACAGCAGGGGAGGTGGAACAGGAGAGCAAACAGCAAAGTGCGAGGAGGAGGGGCAGAACAGGAAACCCCTTTTCAGATATAGCGCATTTCAAGCATTGCAGAGGATCAGGCTGTAAGTCTTATTAAGGCATGGGAATGATCTAGCAGTTTCCTCCTCTTAACCTGGAGAGGAGTCTCGGCTGCAGCTGCTGTTTGCAACCTCCTTTAAGCAGTGCTTCAAATTATATAGCATGCCTGGGAAAGCCCAATCTTTCAACCTGGAGGTTTCCAAAACATATAGAAGCTGGCTAGCCCCAGCCCCTCACTGCTGCTGGAGGTGAAGGGCAGAGTCATTCGTGAAGCACTCTTCCTGTTGAGAGTGTGGTGGCAAAGACTTCTGTGGGAAAGGCTGCTGAGTCAACCACACAGCACGTGGCTACCAGCGAGGCGGAGGAAAGCCTCCACATTGTAAAAACAGCCGCACTAGGAGCCCTAATGTACTTAAGTGCTTATTTTTCCATGTGTGATCTCATGTAAACCAAGCTGTTGGGCAGTGTGACATAGCAGCTGGTCAAAAATAAAACGTAACTCAAGCAGAATGTGTGTATTTTTTTTTCCTGTGTGTTTTTTTTTTCTTTTTAAGTTAGCCTTTGATGAGTGGAAGGGACAGGTACTCTGTTTGCTCATTTCCATTAAGTTGTTGTTAGAAAAATATTCCTGGGGAGAGAGAGTGCTGAAGGTGGAATTAGTGCCAGGTATTCATTTTGTAATGTTGTTCACAGATCCAAGAGAGAAGTTGTAGCTCTTCCACACAGGAAAGCTAGGCATGTAATACCATAGGAAAATGTATGCAGGAGGTTTTTCTGGGGTGCTTCTCCAGTCGGATTCACTGAACTGAGTTTTAGTGAGAAGTTGATCCTGCAGAAAAGGTGCAGACTTGAGAGCTTCTGAAGCTGAAACCTATAAAGGAGACCCAGCACAGGCAGCCTTGGAACAAGACTCTCTAAACCCTGTTGATACTTCTCAGCAAAATGTATTTAGAGGCTGTATACCAGTTCATTTTCCTTGACCTATTACTTGATTTATTTTATTTATTTATTTTTGTCAATTGTGGTGGATCCGTGTTTTGGGGAAGGTGGGCTGAAATCTCAGAAACCCTTTGACAAAAGTCATTGAATGGCAGGAAGTGCTGGTAATTTCACCACTGTTCAACCAGGGCTAAAATTACATTCTTCAGGAAGAAATATGGCTTAACAGTCATTTGCCAGTGGAGTAACACCCAAATCTAAGAACTAGGATTGCTTTCCTCAAGCAAAACAGAGAAAAACTTTTGTCATTCTGAATCTAACATGCAGGAGCATTTGCATTGCATGGTAAAACTCTAGATACAAGCAAGTACGTTTGGGGGACTGGTTTTCTAGCTATTAACATCGCTTTTAACAATTGCAGTGTCCATTTTTCCCAGTGCTGTAACAGGGAAAGCCAGCAGAGAAAATTCTAGACAGCACAATTTTTTCATTAATGTTCTCCTCTGCAGAGCTTCTGACCTGTTTCTGCTGGACACCCGGGTGGTGTGGGCCTCTGAGGAAGGTTGGCTGGAGTTTGACGTCACTGCCACCAGTAACATGTGGGTGATAAACCCTCAGCACAACATGGGGCTCCAGCTGAGCGTGGTGACCCGGGATGGTAGGTTATGGGCTAATTCACACATATCATTTCATGAGTCTTTTGGTTCTCTTTGGAAGTGGTGCTAGTAGAGACCAGTGGTAGTGTAGGGGTGTGAGCATTGTACCTTCATGGGCAGCTGAATACCCCAAGCAAAGTATCTGAGGGTACGAGTTGAAGAGCATCAACTTCTCATTTGTCACTAATCCTGTTTGTAGAAGGAAGTAACTATAGATAAATTACACTTAACCCACAAATGAGGTCAGGTATCTCTGAACAGTACCAGGATAAGCTGGCAGAGGTGGGTTGGGGTAGGGCCCTGCTTTCTCAGTTGTTCATAGAAGAGGGCATGGAGCTGGGAGCCCAGCGTGGGTGAGGTTTAGGTGTTAGGGGTAGAAAGGGCAAGTATATGGGTGCACCTCCCCCAGAGCAGGCTGAGAGCTGGCAGCCACCCTCAGGGCTGCTGTAGCTTCCATCACTGCTTGTATCTGAGCAAGCCAAGAGTGGGAGCCCTGCATGGGAGAAGTCACAGGGCAGGGGTGGACCCTCCAAGGGCCAGCTCAAACGGTAGCATTTCACAGCCTGCAGAAACTTTGAAAGGTGGAAAAAGGGCAGCTACAGTGGGAGGCTGGAAAAGGAGAAAAGAGCATGCAAAAGAGTACGGTACTGAGTAGCAGAGGATAAGCAGTGGAGATGGAGAAGGTCTACATGAATGGAAGATGAAAAAGATGAAAATGTCATCCTCCCTCTGTAGGAGCCAATCTCTGATCTTGAATTCATGTTCTATCACTTCCTCCCATTTTTTGGTACGTTTGTGGGGGCAAACAAGATCTGAGAACCACTATTCTTCTGAATAAATGTTAATGCCAGCCTCCACCTCCCCAGATGTGCTGAGAACCCATCCCCCATCCTGCCAAAAGCACCCTATCTCTTTGCCCTCTGCATCCCGGAGGTCTCCTAACTCTGCTCTGGGTGTTTCTCAGGCAGCAAAACTGATTTCCTGACACATCTGGGCTTTGCATTTTGTACATCTCTTATACCTTTTTAATGCCTAAAATGGAGCGGAAATGCTGTAGGAATGAAAAAGGGCCAGGCACTGTGGTGGTGCCTTTTGTCAAGGATGGATATGGTGCTGTCATAAAAATGTCAGTAGGTTGTGGTGGCAGAACAAGGATGTTCAGTGATAAAATAGCATCAGCAAGAAGTGAGAAAATCCTGCTTATGGGAATGTGACAGTGCTGAAAAAGAGTAATCCATCCTTCTCAGTCTTGCTAACACTCACTTTTCTGTTTTGTTTGAAGGTTTCAGTGTAAATCCTAGAGAAGCAGGCCTTATAGGCCGAGATGGCCCATATGACAAACAGCCTTTTATGGTGGCCTTTTTCAAAGTGAGCGAAGTTCATGTCCGGACAACTAGATCAGCGACGAGCAGGCGCAGGCAGCAGAGTCGAAACCGTTCCACCCAGGCTCAGGATGTTTCCAGGGTGTCTAGTGTCACAGGTAATTACGCAATGTCCGTTTGGTCTGGGAGCTGGGACAACATCTTGTGATGTTTCTATTTGCTTCAGTGCGCAAAAGCAAGAAGGGAGGCATGAGGTGGGGTGCTGTTCCTTAGAGGAACAGATGACAACCCCAAGGGAATGGGAGAGGGAGTCTCAGGTAATGTTTGCCTAGAATTACGCCATATGAAATAAGATATTTAGAAGATTCCATTTCGCCATGTGCTGTGATTTATAGTATCGCACATACGCCTTTCCAGCACAGTCCTCTTTCAGTTTTCTTTGGAAAAGTCTTAGCAGAACAGCACAAGTTCTTTTTTTTTCCTTGTAGGAACAGCAGTGTAAAGAGTAAAGTGCGTTTCCAAGCATGCAAGCAGGCTTGCCAGCTTTACTGTGGAAAGGTTGCATGTTGGAGAAGCCGTACGACAACCTTATGCATGCTGTCATGTGCTGGTGTGGTAGCTCTGAAATTTTGATAAAAATTGAGAAAATCTGTTTTCCATCAGCTTTGCCCTGCATCATAGTGCTGGAAGCTCTTTACTCATTGAGTACCTTCTTTCCTCTCAAACGTTTCAGCCTATTCCAAGTTACTTGATTAACTTGCTTATGCTGCCCCCTTCTTTCCCAAAGGGAGCCCTGCTTTTCCTATACCTAGAAATGACTATACTCCGAGGAAGATACGTGGCTGTGCTTTGTTAGTGCATGTTCAGACACTGCCTGGGGAAGTAAGCCAATTCTACCTGAACATCAGCAGATTGTGAATTTATAGGCTGTAGTGTGCTCTTGGTTGTCCACGTTGTGGCTGAGCTGTCCTGCTGGGCAAGTGGCAGTGTTAGCCACCTTTGGGTGTTGCTGCCGTGGTGTATTGGTGTGGTCCATGCCACAGTGTGATTTTGCTTCATGTGTGTTCCCATGCCTGGTGGTGTCTGGATAACAGTGCGTGTGCCTGTGCGTGGTGGCGTGTGGATATTCAGAGCCTTGTTGTCGCCACACTGCTGCAAGCACCAAACTCAGTGGGGGTAAAATGTTGTTTCACTGATTTTAAGGGCAGGAGGAGTGACTTAATGCTCTAGGCTGAGGTCAACCTGTGCCACTGTGGTGGTGCTGGAAGGAGTGCAGGTCCAAAGCATGTCCTTTCTTTAAACAGAAGTGAGCAGGTGTGGGTATTGGTGACAGCAGCTCTCACTGTGTGCGGTGGGAGAAGAGGCAGGAGCTGCCAGCTCGAGGGAGATGTCCTGTGCCAGAGGTTTTCCCCTGCAGTTGGCAGAGGGGTCGGGGAGCCTGCAGGTGGGGAGGAGACATAAGGCACTTTGCCGGTGCTTTGGCAGTAACGGTGCAGGGCTTGAAACCCTTGCTGGCATCATCATGTCCAATCCAGTACAGGGACTGTGATTTTGCCTGCTTGTGGGCCAAAATGGAGCTGCCCTTTTAAAAGGGCTCTGCGGTAGTCGGTGCTGTGTTGCCTACATAAAACCCCATCATCTGTTCCAGTCTACCTTCAATAAAAGTCATGAATTTCATGCACGGAAAATCATAAAAAGGAAGTCAGCAAAGGCAGTGGGGAACCTAAATTCCTGCAAGAAGCAGCTTCTGGTGGCAAAGTTCATTTAAAGGAAGGATTGCATGCTGGGCGTAAGGAGGCTGTACACCCCAAAGCTAGGGAGCTATTGGTCACTGCCCCAGGCTCCCTGGGCCTGGGGGACATCGCAGGGCTGTCCCCCATGGGGAGCGCCATAGCAGTACTGGCACAAGGCCAACCCTCGCTACTGCAATTCGTTGGGGTCTAGCTAACATGCTCACTTCACTTTCCAAAGCATGGACTCAAAGGCTGTGGCCAGTGGGAGAATCATGCAGCAATCCCGCAGGTAAAGCGGTTTGTCTGTCGCGTTCGCTGGGCCGCATTTCTAGTTTTCTCTTTCCTTGGTGGCTTCCAAGCCTCACTTTTAAAAGGAGAGTGTCATGGTTGTTCACAAGGTTACCCCCCTGGTGATCAGTTTGCAAAGATCATAATGGCAATTAATTCATGTAGATGTTACAAGCAATAAGCCCAGCTATTAGGTACACAGCAGGTAATCCTCATATTCAGGTGGACTGAGCTGCTGCGCTCCCGCATCGTGGTGATGTGCGAGCTGATTTGTTAATGTTTTCACAGCACTTGGGGAAAATTATTTGCTGCGTTGCTGTTTTGTGGTGTTGGTAGTGGAGTCAGGATAGACTCCAACTTTCTCTCTCTAGCCCTGCAAGCTTTACAGTGCTAAAAACAAGTTTTCGCTGCTATTAAATCAGAAGATATGACTCAAAGCTCCAGAGGGAGCAGATATATTGGGCAAAAAGGACCATTTTTACTTTGCTTTCTTGACTACAACCACACTTTAGATTATAAAATTATAAAATGACAAAAGGGAAAAAATAGCCAGTCGTTTTGTGGTTTCAACTGCTTTTTTGAGCTCTTCTAGCTCAAAGCCAGCTTTAATTTTAAACCTGGAATTTGGCAGTCTAGTAGTCAACAAGGTATAGTTGAGCCTCTGTGGATTTAAAGGGTGGGGGAAAGGAGGAGAATTTAAAGTTGAGATGTATGTTTGTTTGGTTTTTCTGTTTGGAAAGGAGAGACTGCATCGGCTTATTTTCCTTTCTGAGAGTGACACTCTTAGATTCTACTCTCCTTAAGAAGTGGTTGATTTTACAGCTCGAGAGGCACTGATGACCCATTGGGGATTGCTCTGTGGACCAATGTACATTTTTAGCATTAAACAGATCACAGGGATTTTTTTTTTTCTTTTTTACTTTAGTAGGTTCTTTAAATCCATGCCCAGTGCCGTCTCCCTGACGTGTCAGGGCTGGAGCGGATGGGAGGTGGGTGAGGCAGTTTCTGTCCTGGCGTGCAAGGCAGCTGGCTCGCGTTGGCGCGTGTTGGTGGCTTGACCCTTCACTCCTCTGTGTTAGTGAATACTCAACGGTTTATTCTTGCCTCTGTCCAAAAACGAGCCTCTTTCTGAGAAGGTTTGGGAAATCGGGGTGGGGGTTGCAGGCAATGTTTAAAAAAGCCCAACTGACTGTATAAATAGGGACAGCATCTTGAGGTTTCCGCCCTGCATGAAGGACGGACCTGCTGCCAGATGGGTGCTGAAACCAGTGCGGCTGGGCACTGCGTGGAGTCCTGCTGTTATGTGCAGGACTGGGGCCCGCCGTGTTTTCTTCGATGCATAGTTGTTATTCTGCAGGCAATGCTGAGTGCTCAGATGCTAAGGTTATGGCTGTGGCATAAAAATCTAGATGTAGTCTATATTTTTTTGCGAAGAGGGCTCATTTCCCTGTATTTTAAACACGTAATTATGACTGGCTTATATAAAGCAGAATTGAGTAACCCTCATGGTTATAAACTGCTTTGATATGGAGTCCTGCGTCAGTACATTCTTGGAGCCAATCTGTGCCCTTTCGTAGAAGGAAAATGAACAGGAAGCAAAGGCAGTATTTTTGGCTGTTGAGGCAGAAAATCGTCTCTCAGCTGTAGCCCAGGATGCGGGAGAGTGAGATGGGTGGGAGCAGAGTTATCCATGATGCAAGATTTGGAGTCCATAACTCAATGATTTCTTGCAGGGTGTTCAGCTCGTGCTCTCAAACCCTTTGCCGCCATACCATCGCCGCCTCTGTGACTTGCCCAAACGTGGCTGCACGGCAGGCATGGCACAGTGGGCTCTCCCCATGCCCAGTGGCCATGCACTCTTCTGCTGAGACAGCGTTGAGGCAAATGTGTTCCTGCAAGGCAGAGGTTGTCACCTATAAAAATCTGTCTGTTGGCTACACTTGCTATTCTGGATTTAATTTGCCCAACTTCCCTTTTTGGGCTCTTCTGCTCAGTCCCAGAGGCCCCAGGTAGCTAATGCAAGGTGCTCTCTGAGAAATGGAAATCACCCTTGCAGTGCAGCGCTGTGTACGTGCACAGCGCTTCACCGCGAGAGACATGCCCCTGGCGCCTACAATACCGCAAAGCGCAGCGTGCGCAAACACCGAAGGTAAATAAGGCCAAATGCTTTCATGGTGGCAATGGTCTTGTGAATAAACATCATTATCTTGCAACAAAATCTTCCCGTTCGTAGAGTGTTCAAGCGCAGGCTGGAGCAAGGTGGCCAGGGTGTCCGCGTGCGCGCCTGCGCCTGCCTTCACATGCACGTCCTCTTCAGCCCGACGTCTCCCCGTCTTCCCACCCAAGAAGATTGCTTTCCTGGTAAGAAGTGGGCTGTTGTTAACCGCATGATCAGTTTACACCGGCTTTATCCGGACAAATCACCAAAGTCAAACACCAAGAAAAAGGGGCTGGCCTCGGAGACCTCTGTCAAAGCTATTTTGGACCACCGAAGCAATTAATTACTTTGTGGAATTTGGTAAACTGGCACCCTGAGAGCAGCAAGGGTATTCTCAGACGGATTAAACTCAGTAAATATTTATATATTCTTTGCCAGCACTTAACGTGGGAGAGGTTATAAGAAATCTAAGATTGGTGCGTAAGTATCTGTAGGAGGAGGATCACTAGGGTCAGACTATTCTCTCTCCCCTTTAAGCAACACAAATGCCAGTGTCCAGCCTTAAGGGAAACATCTGTGCTCGCAGAAAGTCGGGTTTTTGCACTGCCTCGGTGAAGCCAGAGAACATCCAGCACAAATAAGCCACAGAGATGAGCCAATGTAACTGTGCTGTTTTAACCGTGCTGTCCTGAAAGCTATTTTTAAATGCAGAGAGGTTGGTTTTTGTTTTTTGGTTTTTTTTTTTAATCTCCATTTTAGATAAACAGTTTGCAATGTGATTAAACACAGAGTCTGGTAAGTGCCGAGCTAGTGCTACTGAATATACCAAAGAGACAATTTTGCTAAAGCCACAGAGGACCTGCAGGAGCTCCCTAAATTTGTGTGGGTTTGAAAGTCTCTGGCAAACGAGTTCTTGCAAACTGTGTTGTGGCAGTTAAAGCTGTTCCTACTCCAGTTGTTTGCTGCGTACCACAGCCTCGGGCTCTGCTTTCGGCCCTTGCTGCCTGCCCGCTATAAATTTGGTGGGGAGGAAAGTGTAGCCGTGCCTCTTGAGAGCTGGGTCATGCAGTGTCCGTCACCTCAAACGGCAGCGTCGGGTAAGACAGTTTGGCCTGCTGGGCTGGAGTAAATGATACTGCTTTCCAGGGTTTGGAGAAAATGTGTTGTGGAGGCCAGTTTCAATAGCTCAGCAAGCTTTAGCTCACTACCTAAAACTCTCCACCTTGTGGATTTGTCTTTCCCAGGCCCGTAATTGAAAGTATGTGGTTCTAGGACGTGCTTAGCCCCGGCCCGTGGAGAACAGGTTGTTATTCTGTGTGTGTCTGTATTGCTGGAATTTTGTCTCGTTTCAGAAAGCCACTGCTAAGAGTTGGTTAAAGGTTTAGAACATTCTTAAAGTTGGGCTAAAGTAGATTCTCCATCAATGCAGAGTCAAAGCACAGCAGACAAGTAACTTGCAAGCAAGGCTTGCGCAGCCTTATGCAAGAATCTTGCATGCCAAACCTGAGAGTAAGCCTAGGAGTGGTGGACCCCCAGGTCTTGTACATTTGTACAAAAGACTTCCGCGGTTTCGGGGTGTTCAGCATAAGGGAAGCGTGGGCTGGCTCTCTGCACCCCCTTGGGGTGGCTTGCTCCAGTTCCTCACCCCCATTCAGTCTGATGTTACAACATTGCAGGAGATTCAGAACCCCCCAGCTAAGGTGTAGCACTGTGACGTTGCTAAAGGGCTTTTGAAAAATCCTTCTCTAAAGTATTTGCAGGACAAGGTATGCAAATGTATAGCAAGTGGGAGGGAAGGGGAATTTGGAGTGACGATTTAACAGAGGAAAATGCAAATCCCAGGAAAGAGGATGTTTCATATGCTGTCATTGAAAAAAGAAAAGACTAGGGCAAGAAAAGAAAAGTTGGGCAAGTGAGGAGGTAGAGCTGTCTGTGTCTGCCTTGGTTGGAGAGTGGGTGAGAGCAAGTTTCTGCAGGGACTTGGAGCAAGGCGGTGAGAATAGCCAGCACTCAATGCTAAACGTAAACCAGGTGCCGTGCGGGGAGCCAGGATGCATTATTGGGGCCAGTTTCACGCAGGACGAAAGGACGCATTTGTAGCACATTCTGCCCCACAGAGCTGCTGAAGCGGCTCGTCTTTATCCCGCTGATGGCTCACAGCCTCTGCTTCCACTCCTGTTTTCTCTGCCTCCCTCACCTTCTCCCCTTTCTCATAGCTGACTTGAGCAAACCATAGCTCTCGTGGAATATGTGATAGTTTTGCCGCCTTGGTCATGAATACATAATCTCCATCCTACGGACCACTCTAACTCCCTGTCTAATACAGATGGTTCTCCCCTGAGCAAACAGCATATTTCTCAGGGAAGAATAGTGCAAGTCCTGTTTTCAGGTACTAAAATGAAAGCCTTTGACTACTAAATCTACTACTCATTTATTTCCTCATTATGCCTGATCGTTTAGAAACTTGCTAGAAGTTTACTCCTTGGCTAAACCAGGGACTGAAAAGCTTAATCTAAACAAACAAACAAAAACAAAAACAAAAAATTTTACTGGATATGTCTTGCTTTCAAAATGGATGGAAAGCTTGAATAGAAAAATCTGCCTCCATCCTTACTGCTGAGGGCTTCTGAAATAGAGTGTTTATGCTGCAGCAGTCTGTTGCCCAGCACTGCTAACTTGATTAAATTCACTATTGAAGTGATTCTGTTGAAAGGCTGAAATGCAATCCTTGAAGTCTAAAACTCAAACTGCTTCTAAAAACAACTCTGTAATCTTTGGTGGTTTGGAGGCTAGGTTTGTTTTGAGATGCAGGGTTTTTTTCAGACCCTCAGTGTTAACTGTACCCAACTGTAATGCTACGCTGCCCTTAATATCAGTTGGATGTGCTTTTAGTATTATAGTTTTTCTTCTGAATAAATATTTGCATTTATAGTTCCCAAACTTTAAAAAAAATATTCAAAGCCAAGGAAAAAGTCACTACAAATATTTCACTCTCCCAGCTGCCACATTTGTGGAAAGCTGCACTGGGCTGATGCCCTTTCCAGCAGTGCTGGGGGCTGGTAGGCTGAAATGTGCAGGGCAGTGGGGGGCACGTGCATCCGTGTGTGGCATTGGACTGCTTATGGATGTACATTTAACTGTAAATGAGGCATACGATAGGCAAGAAGGTCCCTGTGGTTAAGACATGGGCCAAAGACTGGCAACCTGGGTTCAACTCCAGGCTCTGCTAGAGCCTCCCAGCGGGACGAGGGAGCGCAGGAACCTGCGTGTCGCTGAAGACTTGGGACGTGAGCTCCCATGTCACTCCTCCAAATTTACTGCCTTCTCCTTCTCTCTCATTTCCCATTGAGCAGTGCTGCTGTTGCTTTTCCTTTCCCTGTGATAAATGGGAGAACCATTTGGGATGGTGCTGCCTTTTTATCTGGGGGAAAACGCGCTTCCCATGCAGTGCCCCAGCCCGGCGAGGCAAGACCAGCAAGGGCACACTCAACGTGGGTTCACCACCCATCGTGAGCCCGGGCTGCTGTCACCAGCTGCTGGAGAGGTGGGTGGTTTCTGTGGTGGGGACGCTGCTCCACTGAGGTCCAGCAGCCATCGGGAACGTGATGAGATGCAGCCACCGCCTATCAAGGCTGGATTTGTGCAGCCACCTGGAAGTGAAAGGCCCCTCTGTCACGGCCTGAATCCTCCATTCTCCGCGGGGCTGCGGTTCCAGGTGTTCACACGCTGAGCCCTGTTTCTTTCTAAATATAAATGGGAAATTCCACTTGCAGTCAAAAGCTGCATTTTGTAGGGCCATCTGAGAGCACTGGTGAAACATCACCATGAGCTGTGCCATGACCAGGGGAAAGGTCTCTTGTTGGAGCTCTGCACCCCATGCCCACACTTTTATGTATCATGGGCAAGTTAGCATTTGTCAAATCTCAGGTCATTTAAGATGAGAAGCACTGCTGATAAACAGGTTGTGGAGGGGATTGAGGAGGATACGGGAAGGAGCCTCCTGTTTGTCGAGGCATGGCTGAGGGGCTATGGGAGCTGTGTGCGCTGGCTGAAGACGGGCCGGGTGTTAGGCACAGAGAGGGACAGAAGAAACACCTTGGCTGGCTAGAGGACGTAGCTCTTGGCTAACCAATACAGGGGACAAGGCAACGATTAACTTACCTGGAGTTATAATCCATGCAGTAACTGCGTGTGTTGTGAACACACCTCCTTGGGCAGCGCACGTTGGGAACCGTCACACAAGCAGGCAGGGACAGAGTATGTGCTGGGCTGAAAGAAGGGAGATACTTATTTTTAAGAAATTGTTTTACTAGAAGTGTTTTATGAGCACCGCTTGTCAGGTTTTTAAGGGACACTGAAGGAATTACAACCCCGTTACAACCTTGGCTGCCTCCTTTCCTGCAGGCATCTTAAAAACTTCAGCTCAGCTTTGTATGTCCCTCAAGACTGTTCTTGCAGCTGCTGCGGGTGCTCACCGTTTCTCACTGCTGAACCCCCCGTGTACGCAGATCTGTCCAGCTGTGCCCTGCAGTGATGCTCTGCCTCTTTTGCCCTCTAAATCCCTGTTTTGTTTTGTTTTGTTTCAACAGATTACAACAGCAGCGACTTAAAAACAGCTTGCAGAAAGCATGAACTTTACGTTAGCTTCCAAGACTTGGGATGGCAGGTGTGTGATGTTTCCCTCTGGGTAAACTAGACATTTTGTTATGAAATGTTATCTAAACAGTGTCACGGTAATTCCACTCGAGGCTGCCATTATGCTTTAAAATGTCCCTTGTGCCTCCCCACTAAGACCAGGCACAAGGAAGGCCAAATAAATATTGATACTTGTGACATCTGATAAAAGCCAGAGGAAGCTTGGTATTTTATGAGATTTAAATATACAGTAATTCTCTGTCACTCACAGAATCACAGCACAAGCAAGGTCTCATAACTGCGTACCTCTAATAAGAAAGCCTTCTCCCCACTGTCAATGTACAGCCCACCCTGGAAACACTAGTTTTAACCAAATCAAGTTTTTCTAGCCATCAGCCTAACTTTAACCTGATGTAAAATATAGCCCAAAGGCATTAACACTGTCTGAGGTAGGTGTATTGAAGACTGTTTTTTCAGTGCAATACTGCAGGGCCAGCGGGGTGTTTTTAAGACAAGTTATTTTAGGGTCAATCATCTATAGTGTCATCAAATATAGTATATTTCAATGAATGCCCTCATCTTGGTATTTTTTTTCATTCAGCACTTTTGTTAGGGCAGTCCTAGTTCTGTTAAGGATTTTTGCAGATTGTAATTCAAGACAAGATCCTTGGGCTTCCCTTACTGCTTTTTAATACCCAGCACCTGAAGGTCCTGTCCCTAGCTAATCAGATAGCAGCATTTTTTTTGTAGCGGATGGTGAACTGCAGCCTTGCCTCCCCACCAGCCACGATTATGGCTGTGTGCTGACTCCAGACCCCGTTATTTGCTAGTGCTGCTGCCGCCTTTTGCTTATGCACAGTCATTCCTGCTCCTCCTTTCTATTAGCTAACTTGCCCTGCTTGCGGTTAGGAAGTACCTTCCAGTTTTGTAGTTCCTGATTCCAACTGAAACCGAGCCTAAAAAGCACTGCCTTCACCTTTCTAGTGACTAGCTAGAGCAAAAAAAAAAAATGTAAGATGCCGCCAAAGGCAGACCCACAAGGTTTATTGCAGGGGTTTGAGTCCAGGTACGGTGACCATTTGTGGAGTGGAGAAGGAGCCATGAAAGAGGCAGGGCGGCAAACCCCTCCTGTTGTTGGGCATTGCTACCTCCTTCAGCATCGCAACCAATTTTATTTATTTACTTATATAGCAAGCAAATGCTTGCCTCTTTCCTTTCAGTCTGTTCCTAATTTTCCCCATATCCTTAACTGTATTAAACCATAAATTTATTTACACAGTCAGTAATTGCTTCTATATCAGGAGAGTGACTGTTCTGTGAAGAGCTGCCTGGTTAAACGGGAGCAAATGATGAGCGAGCCAGTACCGTAAAATGAATGTGCCTAGGTATAGCCTTGTTAGCCCTCAGATAGTAAACGTGGTTAGCAAAGCTGCAGTGATAGCCTCTAGCTGCTCAGCATTGCTACTAGATTTTTAAACTATCCAAATTCAAGCTAGCCGAGGTGTTTGGTGTCAAGTAAAGGGGAAATACGCTAAGACTTATGTACATACAAGGTGTACCAGTCTTTCTTCTGACAGTGACTAGCCAAGCCTGACGGTGAGGGAGGAAAACCTTCTCATGCTGGTTGGTGATGCAACTTTAAAACCAACTTTCTGGAATAGTAACACAAGAGCCAAGCGTTATTTGTGATTTAAGTTGAGCTCTTTTGTGTCAGCAGGAGAAAAGCTGTAATTTTTTGTGTTATTTTGGGGGGAAGAGGAAGAGGAAGGGGTATCAGGAAAGGCTTCCCCTTCCTCCGCGGCATTGCACGCACCTTGCCACCCGAGGCTGGGTGCCTGCTTGCCTGCGCAGAGCAGGAAGGCTGCTCCCTGACAGGGGCGCAGCTGAAGTGGAGAAGGCAATTAGTTAGTTAGGCAAATTAAACTTGTTACAGTCTCTCTGGCAGGGAGCACCAGCTGCGGCTGCGATACAACCTAGGCAAGGTAGTTCAGCCAAAGGGCCTAACCTGCAGGAAACGGTGCTGCATAAAGGCATCCAAACCACAACTCCCACAAGGCACCAGCGTAACAAGTTTTAGAAATGAATCTGTTTTAGTTCAGGGCCATTAAGCTGTGCACAGAAATGCCCCATTCTTTGGACATTAAAAATCAGTGTCTCCACTGAAAAGTCACAGCTTACCAAAACTTTGTTTCAGTGAAAACACAATTTCACCCTCAAGAAAAGTTAGTGGAAAATTTTCAACTGCTCTTTAATTGCATGCAGTTGTCTGTACACCAGCAATTTCTTCATTTAAATCACACTCCGTTTGTTTCCTAAAAAGGACTGGATAATCGCTCCGAAGGGCTATGCAGCCAACTACTGTGAGGGCGAGTGCTCTTTTCCACTCAACGCACATATGAACGCGACCAATCATGCCATTGTACAAACTCTGGTAAGTCTCCAGCAAGATCTGGGGCAAAGCAAGAGATGTAAACAAGTCATCACTGTACCAATTGTTTCCTTTTTTTGGCAACAGGTTCATCTTATGAATCCTGATTACGTTCCCAAACCATGCTGTGCACCTACCAAACTAAATGCCATATCAGTTCTTTATTTTGATGATAATTCTAATGTAATCTTGAAGAAATACAGGAATATGGTCGTAAGAGCTTGTGGATGTCACTGACGAACAGTCTTCACATGAACTCTGATTCTACCGCAAACTTCCCTTCTACCTTTCATACTTCCACGAACTACCTGACCTTGGAAAAATAATCTTGATGAAACACCCCTGAAAACACCATTTATGTGCCTTGTGAGAGGATGGACTTTGGGGCGAGAAAACTGCTGCAGTTCTTAAAAGCTGCCTCAGTACCACAGCGGCCATTCAGCTCTGCAGAACCTGGACTTGCAAAGCGGTGGCCTGCCTGACCACACTGTACCTAGCTGGGATGATCTTAATCTCACACAGCAGCTTGGCCTTACTAGTTGCTTAGACATGTACTTCAGTTTTACCAGATGGGCATCCAAGACCCCAAACCATTGAGTTGTTTTTTTTTCAGAGATGGAAGGGGAAAGGGGAAACTAGAGTAGAGGAAGTGTTGTTTGTTAGTACTTCAGCCTTAGAGCATGCATCTTGTGCGAGACAATCTGCAATTCTGGCTAAGGTTAGCAATTGCCTTTTGTCCAGAAGGAGCAGTTACTACACCTAATACTGTTAGTCTCCTTCTGACATCTATGGTGATGATAGGCATCTTAAATTGTGCCAAAGCAAGTCCTGAAGTCCCCTTACTCTCCAAGCACAGTTTAAGTCTGATGCTACAATTGGCTGCACCCTGTGTTAGAAGCACTAGGATGGTCATCTTAGTTCATTATTTGACTGGGCAGTAACTTGTTCTTATGCAACTTCCCTCCACTCCCCACCTGGCAGCTGCCTTATCTACTACCACTTTGCCCAGGAAGGAAGGAAGAACCTTCTGTAGCTGTAAGTTAGACATAGATTTTTTTTTAAGGGGCCATTCACTTTCTAGCTGGACATTTATTTACAGGAAGACAGAATGTCAACGAAGTATTCTAGTATTTGGCCAACTTTCCCCCCCCCTTTGACCTAGGCAACTAACAAAGTGGTTTAAGGGATACATTCACATTATAGCCACAGTTTTGGACTTAAAATTTGTCTAGCAGAAGCTAATAGCAAAGTGATTGTTTTGATCAATATTACATTTGTATTAAATGCACTTACCTCTAATTCTTGCATTTAAAAGGCTTCTTGTAAATACAAGCTATAATTTATTGCACTTGTCACTGTATATTCATTGTGCTGTATCATTTATAGAAAGACTGCTTTTTTTAAAAAGTTTTTATTTAGAAAAATCTCAGTGTAAACAATTGTACCACTTTGATTTTTATACAAGAAACTCATGAGATTGTGCTTCACTAAAAAGTTGTTAAAAACATGATAATAAAGGCTTCCTTTAAGGCAGAAGTATATACATTGATCTAGTACATCTGCCAGTACCACACTCAGCTTTCATTGTGGATTTTTTACCCTTACAGTTTTAGATTAAATAGAACCAATGGTTCTTGACAAACAGCCAGTACCAGGATAAACTTACTGATTTAAAAAAAAATTTTTGTTTTTTTCTTTTTTAAAAAAAACCCTACTCCATATGATGGACAAAAATCAGTATCTTGACAGATTTGTCAATACAAATTAGCCTGTAGCCATACTCATTCCATGAGTTTCTGTGCACGCGAGATGGCAGAATTCAGTCCTTGGATTGCTATTGTCATTGCACTCTAACATTATCTGCAGTGGAAATTCTTTGGCTTTCAATTATATCTAACATGAAACATCTTATGCACCAAAGAACAGATCCATAATACAATCCAAGGCAACACAGAGTGCAAGGGTCTACCATTCGAAACATATCAATAGTAATAGCTTGGAAAAGGTTAAGGCTCAAGAGGAATGGGGAACTATTTTAGACTACTGTAAAATAGTTGAATGAAAATTTTAAACATTGTACTACTTGTTGTTCTGTATACCGTGAATAAGGACTAAGTCAGCCCAAAGTCTGGATTCAGGTAAGGGAACTCATGTCATCAGCTCTAACATCTAACTGATCATTTAATATTAACGGAGTAGTTATAATAGCGCATATTCACTTTGGCTCTATATAAATAGCCCATAGTTACTCCTCTAGAGCTGGATGGAGGCAGATGCCAAAAAATCCACCTGACATATGTACGCTATGGCATCAGTAACGTTCAGGCACATGTTACAGTACCATTACTTTCATTATGGCTAGCCCTCCCATGCTGAGAGGATTAACAGGAAACAACCAGCTCATGATCACCTTGTATCTTCCAAAGGTGTGTGTGTTTTCAACCTCCTGTGACTTTGTTTCTTAATTAGCAACTATATTAGTTTCTTAATTAGCAACTATATTAAGACAAATAGGTTATAACAATGCCTGTAGAGACAAGATTTATTTAACACAGCTGCAGCTTTTACCTTTCTAGTAATGGTGGGCAGTTTGTAAGAATTACTTTTTGACCCAATCAAACCAGATGACAAAAATATTCTACTGCTTCCCCTAATGTACTTTAGTCTCAAAAGAAACCATTTACACTTCATTGCAGGAACACAGAACTGCAGTAATACTACTAATGCGGAAAACATTCTCACTTTGCACAGTAAGTACTTGTTTGTTTCCCTTCACAAACAGGGCAGGACATGTCTTTAACACACACACACAGGGAAGATACCAATGTTTAATATATTCAATTTCCCCCTTCAAAAAGAAAAAAAAATGCCCCAATACTCCCATACACTATTTGAAAATCGGCAAAGATTTAAAATCCCTCCACTAATCCCTTAACAAGACAGCCAGGGATGGAGCATCCAGACTTTTATTACAATTCATCCCTTGCCTGACGCAAGACAAAGCTATGCAGTGCTTCCAGATCTCTTGTTCCATTATGTTCACTGACTTTCTTTCCACCTCGGAAAAGCAGAAGCGTAGGATAACCACGTACCTTCAAGACAAAAGAGAAAGAAAAAGAAACAAAAGAGAAACTTGTAACTAATTTCCAAACTCACTAGTATTCTTCATTTGTATTTATTTGATTCTGAAAAACCACCAAACCACTCTAAAAAGCCTTTTTACTTTTTTTTAAAAAAAGAGCTTAAAAAAGAGTCCCTCTTCTATTAGCAGCTGCAAACACCAGCTCCAGCTTTAACTGTCTGGTTACCAATACCAAAAGTCTTTTTTTTTAAAAAAAAAAAAAAACAAAAAAAAAAAAAAAACCACTAAGATAAGAACTTTTCAGTGAGTGCCACAAGACTGCTTTGGTGTTTTCACAGAGGAAAGGTTCTTAAATTAGGGACTCTGTCAACTTTATCCACTAATGTGAATGCGTCTGAACAAACAATCAGGAGGAAAAAAAAAAAATGTGTAACTGTCACCAGCCATGTTCTGGACTACCATTTTCCTGCTAACGGAGAACCCAGCTGCACTGTCACCAGGCAGCCAGCTAGACTGCATGCTAGATCCTCCAGCATTTGGTACAGTATCATCCAATTCAGTTTAGATCTTTCACACTTACAGAAAATCTACTGCAGACGTTACGTTCCACAGTGCAGTCTACTTTTGCTATTTTCACATCAGTCAAACCTGGAAATTGCTCCTTGGCAAGGTTCTCCCAAGTTGGAGCCAAGTTCTTACAGTGGCCACACCTAGAAACAGAGAAATTTGTTTAGCAGATATACCTTCTAGTTTAATCTGTACTATCTTACTGTGATATCTGTAAGTTTAACCAGCTGCCTTTCCTACTTTCGAATGATATGGGCCTCCACCTCCCTTACGCTGTTATGTCAGCAAATGGACTAAGAAAACGGGTGAGTGATTTTAAATAAGTTAAACGCTGAAGTAGTCTGTGGCCTTTATTAGTCTCTTCTGGAATGGTATTTTGGATGCCAGTGCATTAACGTTTTACTCTACAGAGGAATATAAAAGCAAATAAAGAACAACAACAAATATTTAAATAAAAAAATCAGATCGCTCAGAAATGAACATGTCTTAAATAAGATATAGAATGTAGTACAAATTAACTTTATGGGATTAATTAATTTAAATAAGATTTTAATTACCTTGCTGAATTGCTTCAACTGCCTCCTTTAGCAATGTAGCATCTACTGATACTAGAAACTCAATTTTAATAGAGACTTTTTTTTCAACATAGATTCTATTTTTAAGGAACATTCCAATATTATAATATACTTTTTTATTAAGAAACTTTCTGGAAAAAGACTTCACCTTCTTTGAAGTTTAACTACTACCACTGGTAGTGGTAGATAGATCTGCAATTGAAAATTGTTCATTACTCAATAGCCTTTACTTACAAAGGGAGGGAAAAAAAACAGGCCCTATTCTAATTTGTCTAACATATAGAATAAATCCTGTTATATCATCCATAACATCAAAAATCTTATTTCCAGTTTAATCCCTTATGTCCCTACAGTAATGTAAGAATGCAGTCCACAGAGTACATATACCGAAACATTAATGTAAAGACAGAAAATGGTAATACAATAAAACAGCAGAAACCACAAGAAAGTATTAATTTTGTTTGTATTCTGAACTTGGCTTCAAGCAGAATTCCCAAAGCACCTAAACCTACATTGCTCATTTTAGACTAAATGCAGTTGTTGCACCTTAGCTGGGTTATCAGAACAGCCCTTTAATTGCCTTATGGCTGAAACAGGGCATTCACAAAAATAATGAAAGATGCCTCTGCAGAAGTTTTCGTAATAGAGTTGAGTCTATATTTAAGCCATCTTGTTAATATACAGTGACAGGGTAAAAGAATTTTTGACCATGCGCAACAACTACTGGAACAGGATGATTTTATGATTACTATGCAGGTTAACATTAATATTTATCCAAAAATAACTGGAGGACAGAAGTAGCAAGCAACATAATAGTGCTTGCTGATCCCAACACAAGTTAAGCCACTTGGAAGAGGAAAAGGTCATTTATATGCAATGCACTGTAACTGTAAACACAGCGTGCTTTCCAGAGCTAAACTAGGATACCACCTACACAAATATATGAAGAATTTTCCTAAATGGTGGCTTTCTGATTATTGCAGCCAGAGAGAATATACTGGTTAAGAACTTGTTTCTTTGCTACACATCCTGAAGCACTGTTTCTCAGCTTGCCATCGGACACTCTCATACTATTTGTGAGAACCAGCAACACTCCATCAGAATCTCACAAACAGAGGAGACGGTTCAAGTGCAGTACTGTTAAGAAAAGTTGACTAGAAAGGGATCATGTGCTTGATCTCGAACTGTTCCAGGAAAAGATTCTCAGGTAGTGAACTCCTATATCCGCAAAGACGACTTGGGTTCAGAAATCAAATTAGAATCTTTCTGCTTTGTGCAGAGGTATAAACTTGAGTTTAACAAACAATTCTACTGGGAAAGCAGTAGCAGAACAGACACAGAACTCGTCTCAACCTCTGATAGTGCACAGAAAGAATAAACGGAGTGAAGAAAGAGCAGTAAACATGAAGTTGGGGTGGGGGATGAACTGTACACTGGTATTACACGGTGACAACACTGGAGAAAACTGCCATCACTTAGACTATGTGAAATCAGAAATACATGCTTCCTGTCAGAGTTAAGAAGCAATATTTTTATACTGTTGGGCACATTTATATAGAGGCTGCATTTGCCTGTGTTGCTTTGTAATGGCAACCCTTTACTACCTCAGACAGAAGATCCTTCTGTACAGTCAAAATCTTGCATTAACGGGGTGGCCAGTGGTGACACCAGAGATGTGATACCTTTCACACACAGTGAAATACAGCCTCGTTCTCATCTCAGCCCCTATGCTAGCCTTCTTCTAGTGGCTAAAAGACTGGGCAATGGAAGACAAAGGTAGCAAGCAAGTTTATTGGAATTCAGTCTAAAAATAAATAGTATCAAGTCTATTATCCATGAGAGACACACTTTAAACCTTCCTTTTGTCTTGGAAAGGGAATACTAGGAAAAAGGGGGAAATATAAACTCACTGAACAAGTAATACTGGGGTCTTACTGGATCCCAAGCTCTACTGGATATGCAGGTAATGGCTGATGCCAGATAGGACATTACTTTTCTTCCCCAGCACCTTCCACTGGATATCTACATCAAAGCCACCTGCATCAGTCATTTCTACCCGAGCAGAAATGTTATAAAAACACATTCCATGGAACATACTCTTATGAACATCTGGAAATAGTCACTTGTGCAAATTGGCTTTTCTCAGTTATTTGAAGAGTTAACAGCCCACTATCCATAGGTTCAGTCTAACAACTTCCAATGGATCAAATGAGGCTTCCAACAGCAGTTGGTTATGGCCAGTCAGGACCCAAAGCTCAGCATGTTCTCTGTGCTCAACTAGCCTAAGAGGCTCCCCTCAGCTTTCCTTTATCAAGGCATAGCAGCATGCTAAGCCTGCAAAGGAAGTTTCACACACCTTGTTTCCATATGTTACCTGGAGCTTCACACAATAAAGCTTTTCTCTCAGACAGCTTTTCCACAGAGAGGAATCCCAAGGAAGCCAATACGGAGCAAGCCTTTTTGTTGTAATTCCTATCAGCTCACACATTCTCCAATTAACTCACCTTTTAGTTCCAGACAACAAATAGAGTACTACATAGAACTCAAAATGCACAAACAGCTTAGAATAGCAATAATTGTGAACAATAGGTGCAGAGAGCTTACCATGGAGCATAGAATTTAATAAAAGTGATCCCTTTAGCAATCGTTTCATCAAAGTCTTTTTCAGAGAGGGAGAGCACTGAAGCCTGTTGAAAAAAAAATATATATAGTGATGATAAAAAGAGTAGCAGCAGCATATCTCAGTTCTTCCCTCTGAAAGATGTAGATAAATGCCTGTCAAAAGGAACATTATCATACCACACTTGTATGGACATCCTGAATAAGTTTTACTCTGTATGTCAGGAGCAATGATACGGGAGTGAAGAGGGGACAGCATGCTGGTTACAGTCACACATACGTTGTATGAAAGCACAGTACAATAATAAACTTCATTTTTCTGCAAGACTGTTACAGATAGGAGGGATTCAAATAAAAAAAAATCCTCTTCCTTATGAACAGCTTCAGATTCAGACAGAAGGGGAAAAAAGAGCAACTGACAATATTATTTTTCTTTCAATTGACATTTATTAACATTTATTGCAGTAACTGTTAGGAAGAGAAGCCAAAAAGAGTTTCAAAATTATACATTAAAGGCACTGGTTTAAGAGTTTACAGTTAATAATTGTGAGCTAATAAAATAAACTTTTCTATTAAGATGAAGTATTATCTCCTCTAAAAAATTTCAAAGTCAGAAATTACTTTCTAATTATTAAATGGAGAAATTAGAAATTATTTAGTGAAGCAAAAATGATCAGAATACATATTCTTCTGTTCTGAAATTCCTAAATGGCTATTTAAACCAGATATTCTAAACATCATTTACAGTCTAAGATATCAAGTCTGAGAGCTCCATAAATAAGGTCCTCCCAATGATCCACATAAAAAAAACACTTTTTAAAAGATCTGTAGATTACCAGCAGAATAGCACTATGAACTATGTATCTTCTTTTCTTAAGAAAAGGCACTTTATGCAGTCACTTAATCTGAGCATCTGCTAGTCACTCTCCCCTCATACTTCCAAGTCATTTTTGACTAATTTCAGTGATGTTTGGCAGAGCAGTGTAATTCTCAGATATAAAAGTTCCTACAACTTTTGTGAAAACAGATTGCCAGGTACTTGGCCCTTATTAGCCATGGGGGAATCCACAGAGAGGCTCATCACTGGGAGACACATTTCAAGTCAGAACTCACTGCTTTTGCTACCCATGGAACCAGCTGTGGGCTGCTGATGGTAAATAGAGTCAGTGTTTGCTGGCTACATGGGCTAGCCCCTTGTTTCAAAACTCTCCAAAATAAAACCAGAACAAAGGTATCTGAAGATAAGGAACCAGAACACGATGATATCCAATGCTGGGATGTAAAGCTGCAAAGACCTATGTTTACTCCTTCACTGTACCTAATATAATTTTACAAAAATCTCCCCTCAATTCTTTACTGTTTGCATGTGTACTCATACAATCAAGGCATAAGTGGGAATTTATAGCACATGTGGTTTATGTTATATCTCTAAAAATAGAAAGAAGAATAACTAGTCTCTGCATTGTACTAACACAAGCATATCTTCCAACTATGAGGTTAATTAAAAAAACTACTTTTTGAGGGGCATGGAAACTGGAAACCTAACATGACTTTTTGTAAGTCACTTTATGTAAAATAAGTAACTCAACTGGAAATGTGAGAAGGGCAAGGTAATATTCTCTTTTACGAAAGAATATAGCTGCATATAAACTGTATTTATGGTAATATAAGTTCATTCTACATTATTAGGGAGTGTAAATCACTGTCCATTAATTTCTGGGCAGAGGAAATGTGTTTTCCAGACTTGATAACACTTTATGTTTAAAAACTATATAAAAACTATCAAAAACTATTACATTTAAAAACTCCAGAGCTCCTACAAACATGATTAGAACAAGCCTCTAAATCGGCAGAGCATTACTGCCACAATGCACCTGACCTTGACATTTTTAAAACAGTCTATATAATTTTTGGTTGTTTGTCATTTCTGGCGATAAGTCTATAAGCTTAGGATTTTTTTTTCCCTGGGTAATCAGGGATGTGCCATCTTCCTGATTTTAAGTCAGAATCTTGCAAGTAACATTTATCTCCATAGCAACAAATTATGCTATCATATGGACCAAGGTGCTGCAGTTCAATAGACTGAAAAGGCCACATTTATGCCACTATCTAAACAGCTGATTAAAATCATTAAGCAAGAGACAGATTTTTTTCTTTTACCTTTTCCAGTTCTTCAGGTCAGTAAAAAAGTATCACTAAGATTTATGATCTGATTCTACTTATTAATTGCTAAAAGTAACCAGGAAAATATTTAGTATTTTACATTTAGAACTTGTCATGCTACCAAAGATGTAAGTAACACATGGAAGACAGAGACAGACTGCTGAAACAGTCTGAACACATACAGCCACAGAGCACAGGAGCACCTACCTCAGCCCGCGCAGATTCTGCAGGTGGCTGTGGAGCTTCAGTGGGTTTATCGGCTGGTGGCTCTTTCTGAGAGCTCTGTAGTTGGGAATCCACATATTCCTTTAAGGAATCGAAGTCCCTCTTTCCTTTGTACTGGTCACCCTACAATTATCAAATAGTTTGTGCAAGTGCATATATACAGTTAATTTAGCAAATAAATGATTATCAGAAAAATGTAATATTGCTGAGTGTATATATATTCATAATAAATATGATTAACTAGTTTTTAAACCTCTCTGTAGCATTCCAGTCCTTCCAGCTCTCCAGGATTTGCTGGAGGTTCTTCTGTGCCAAAAGGAAACAATCTAAAATTTCCTTTAAACGAAAGATACTTTAGAAGCGAGTATCTAGAAGCAAAATATTTTCATTTTGACCTTTATCTCTCACTTCAGCCCAAGTTCTCAAGGTTCTGTTTCTGTGAACCTAAAGCTACAGCAAAGAGTAATGAAATGCCCATCGCTATTTGAGGCATCTCCTCTGTTACCATGAGAGCTCTGTTCAGTGCTGACAGGGCTTAAAAAAATGACATGCATGCCACCCAACTACACAATCATTCTTCTGGCCCATACATTTGTCATATATCTTTGAAAAACCCATATTCATACAGTAAGGCAATGCTCTCTAGATATGTTAAGTTCACCCTGGGAGCAACAGAGAACAAGCGTTTGCTGTGGGGTACACAACTCCAACAGGATCACTGTGTTGAAAACTAAGTCACCCTTCCAAACCTGCACATAAAGCCTTCAACCAGCCAGATCTTTTAGAAGCCATAGTTTGCCTCAAATGCTTCCCCGTGCCTCAGATATTTATGTGATTCTAGAGGACAAGAAAGGAGAGTCCCTTTGAGCTGTTCATAGTCTCAAATCCATTGCTGTCCATCTCCAAACTGACTCATGAATGATTACCCTTGGCTGTCTTGGTGAGAATGATCATCCATTTCTCTGTTCAAAAGAATGATGATCTCTTTGAAGACACTGAATATCCACTTTGAATGCAACTCAAATTTCAGTCCCATGAGGTGTGGCCTACAAGATACATCCTAAAGTCTCTCAGATGAGGAATAACTGTTCAAAAAACAGCATATAAACTTCCAGAATGAAGAACAGATATACCTCTTCAACTATTTCCTGTATCTTCAAAACTTTCTTCTACAGATCTTCCTTCTTTTTTTATTCGTATGTTACTTATAAATATAGCCATCTTCTCCACAATAGGTCTAAATCACAGAGGAATTAACTTAAAATCACATAAGAAGTCTGTACCTGCTTGTTTGTATCCATTTCAGCAAAGCAGGGTCAATGCCCTTCCTTGTCTTCCATGGGTTTCTACCACCTCTAACCAACACAGATGGTGCGACAGCAGATTTCAATTATGACAACGGAGTGATGGAATTACAGACAACAATGCTGGGTGGCTGAGGCTGTCAGCCTCCTCCTCCCCTTCTTACTAAACAGTACAATAGTAGCTAGTGAGATTTCCAGGAATTTCTGGGTCAGATTATTGGAAAATTGCTGAGTCTTTTTGAGCGTTGGGCTTCTTTTTTTCCCTCTTTTCTTCTTTTCTTTTAAATATATTGTACCAGTCCATGAAGGAATATGTGATTCTAATGGCAGTATGTCAAGGAATACCACACCGCCAATAGAGAAAAGCCAGTTTGATGTCAACAGAAATATATTGCTCAGACTAATGGCTGAGATTCCTCCTTACCAAACACAGCAGTGGTTGACTTTTTTTTCTTTCACTGCATTCTTGATTCAAATAACTCAGAGCAACTTAAACTTCAATAATTGGCAAAGTGTCCAAAAAATATTTATCTGGCTTATCACAAAAATGCACAACTAACTTTTCTACATCAAGATCTTATGGTTCTGGCAAAATATGTTACCATCTATGGCTATTTCAAAAATCCCTCTTAGTACATCATCTGAAGAGAGCAGCACAAAGCAGCTGAACAAGCCATTCTGGAGTATCAGAACATTTTTGTTCTTCAAACTCAAACATAGATAGAAGCTTAACTAACCAAAAATATCTCTAACTCTTGATGTGCCACCTTGTCTGATATGAGCACTCTCTTGGAGCTTCAAGTTCTGCTTCTGACATGTGGCAGGCACAGCTGGTTAAGCAGTAACAAGGCCCCATACCTTCTTTATGAATCAGGTTGGAATACAAAAAACTAGATGCTTCTTCATTACAGTTCCCTAGGTTGCCTGATCTTATAGGTATGCTCAGACCAAACATCACACATGTTTGCATGTACTTATAGTCTCATTTTAGAAGTAGATCTGGGAGAAAAAGAAGCAAACATTTTATCTGATCTCCAAGCAGTTAAAACATCTGCCTCAGAAGAAGCGAAACAAGCTGCAGTGCCAGGTAGAGTGCCTAGAGAATTGTCCCAACCAACAGCTACTAAACTGGACTAAGTGGCAAACCTTAGAGCTCTTGTACTGTAGCTGTGAAAGAAGAAATGCAAGATGGATATGGCAAAAAAAACAAAAAATCCCTGGAGCTTAGTGTGCAAGAGATAAAAGAAGAATCCTGGGTTCTCTACTTGCAGGATGGAATTAAAAATCCATTTACTTTAATAGATACATAGATAACAAAGTACCTTAAAAATGAGAAGTATATGATAAGCAACAATACTATTTAGAATGTTTTTTGCTGCTGTTAATGAATGCAATATTTTAGATGTTTTACTTCCCCAAAACTCTTCTTCAGAATACTGTAATTCTTAGAATTACTATAAGGAAAAAGGTCAGCTAGGGGCACAGGACTTTCCCAATGTCATAGCAAGTGCTCATATTTGTAATACGAATTTGCATTCTCAGACATCAGCAGAGAGGCACCACTTACAGATGTGAACCTTCAGATACATACTGTGGAAGATTATATAACCTTTTATTATTTCTATTTCACATATTTTGTTTGTGTTCCATAGGAGGTAAGGTGTTCAGTTAAAGTATACCCAGAATTCTCTCATATGCCCAGAATTCTCTCCAGTGTACCTAGGACCATTGCTTATAGATTTATGAATACCCTATGGGTATTTGCATACCACAAACATCAACCGTCTCTAAATTCTGTGGATAAACGTGGGTCAAGGAAATCTCTTCCAGTATCAGACTAAGTCTCCAATATCTTCAAACTCTCTTGCAAGACTTTCACATATGCCTACTTCATCTTTTATCCTAGGATGCAAGTAAAGCCTAGGAACCATCTTAATTCAGTAAAAAATGGTCTGACCTTCTGGGGAGCTTGCAGACTCACCTTTTCACCATCCCTAAACCAGAGGAGAGTGGGATAGCCACGAACTTGGTTTTCAGAGCAGACTTCATAATGCTGGGTACAATCAACCTACATTTTGAAAAGAATTATAAATCATTTAGTCCATAAAATAAACAGACAACAAGTATCATACCCTCCCTTAAGATTAAAATCTCAGAAAATACAGGTGCAAGCAATGCATGTCTTGGCAAAAGTCAGTAGCAAGTAATGTCTTGTGAACTATTATGTTTGCCTTCCAAAGAGTGTTTTGGTTGTCTAATTGGGAAGCTGTGTGTGTTTTGGGAGGCAGGAGAACACAGACATGACATGGATAGAAGGAAGCAGAAACAGTAGCAAAAAGCAATGAAGACATAATTAAATACTCCAATTAAAATAAGCGCTGGTGTTTTCAGTGAATAAAATCACTACATAGACAACAAGACACAAAATACTAATATGAGAGCTTCGAAGTAAAGATTTTTTAAAAAAAGAGCCAATAAATAAGTAAGACCACTCTAAAATTAGAAGACATGTCGACAACTCATAAGTTAATTTACTTTACTCCAAGGAAAATTCCAAGTACGTAGCAACATTCAGTTCTAATTTTCCATATACCAATCTGTAAAGTCATCAGTTTATAATCTTTTTCAAAGTGAAGAGAAAAGGTAACTGAAGCAAGGGAACCTTTGCTTGACAAAGCATTTGAATTTTACGCTTGAAACATTTTGTTCCAGATCACTGTAGATCAGCTTCAAAGATTACACAGAATCCTGTCAGTAGACAGCATTGCTATTAAGACACTATTCCGCCAGATTACATGAAGGTCAGCATTCAACCTTCTTAAACAGTTGTGTTTCCTGTTTACTTACAGTCTTACAGTCTTAGTGAAGATGTGTTTCAAATAGTTTCATAAAGTTAACTTTAGGAAAACGATTTTGTTAACAAAATTGACGAGGCATCGGGGCAAATCTTAGTGGCTTTATTAAATAGCAAATATCAGTAACAGTAACCATGCAATGCTTGAACACAACAGAAAACTGAATAAAACATAGATTTTGGAAGTTTTGGGTTTATACTTCTCCGGGTAACAGAGAAAGATAGCTTCAAAGAAGATATGTAAGCTAAACAATGATTTTATCATACAGCAAGCATTCCAGATTTTCAAGAGGTAAATCAGTACAAGCAACATTTCGTCCAAACAGTATCAAAGGAGCAATAACCTCTGATATGTCTTCTCAGAAAGAAAAAAAAAAATCTAATTTTATATCTACCAGGTTTCAAAGTGATGTACATTCCTCTCCAAAGTTTAACCCCTCAGACCTGCTCTGTACCTCTACAGTGTATCTGAGTTAAAGAACTTTCTTTTCATAGAAAAAAGCAGTAAAGCTCATCATCCCCAGTAACAGCTGAAAGTGGTAGGAGGGCAGAAACAGGGAATATTGTAGCTTTTTGTCCCTCTGCAAGACTGACAGCACTGCTAACTGTTATGCTGTCTTTCATATTAGTAGAGCCAATCTGAAGGCTTAAGGATATGGAAGTTGTGCCCAGTAGGTTTTCCACTGTTGGCAAATACAGAGCGATTCACATCATTAGCCACCTGCACTTAGGTATGGGTCAGCAAATAAAGTGAGTAACTGCAATTGCAGGACCACCTCCATACCTCTGCATAGGAGTCACTCCACGTACAAGTAACAAGCTCCCATGGTAAATACACCACAGAATCTGGTTATCATCCCTAAGGAAATAGTAAAGCAGGACAAGATATCAGTTTTTAAGGTGGAAGACTACCTGAAACCTTTAGAAAGCTCTATGGGAGTAAAAAAAAAAAGAAAAGAAAAAGAAAAAGAAAAGAAAAAGAAAAGAACGAACGAACTCATCATTAGGTCCTGTAGGTCTAGAAAGAAATCCAGTGCTGTAAACAGCAAATCAGTATAAGTCACTTTCCCACTCAAATACTGAAATCTATCACGTTTTGACAAAAGGGAAGCATAATAAAAAGTAAGTCTCAAAATACTACTCCCATCTTCCAAAGTACCTGGCTTACTCCTTCAGACTCAAACAGAGCTGTGTTCAACATCTCTCAAGTCCTTGCTTAAAAAGGGAAAGTCCTGTAAATTCCAACAAATTAGCCATCTCTTCAAAATAAGGTGAACTAAGTCTATTGGATATGGAAGAAAAAAAAATCTCCAAATTAAAATAGGAAGTACAAAGGTTAAAGGGCTTACAAAGTGACAGACAAAACAGAACTGTTCTTTGCAGAGCACAGAATGAATAGCGTGATACTTGGCTGAAACATTCATTCACGCAAAATAGATTAAGAAAAAAGCACTTCACCAACCTTGCCAATCTTGACAGTTTCCGAATGTTCAAATGCAAGAGCCAGCTGTTCCCATGTTGGGGCCAAAGCCTTGCAATGACCACACCAAGGGGCAAAGAATTTGATAAAGTGATTACCTTACAAGTCAGGAAAAAAAAAAAAAAAAAAAAGGAGGTTATATTCGACTCATTTAGAATGAATTTGGCTACAATTAAAAGATTAGATAGTAATCGCAGACTGTGATAGGACATAAAGTGGAATAAAGGCAAGGAGAGAAAACTTCAGCAATTCGGTTTTCAATATTGCTTGCAGTATCACAGTACTCCTGATTTCCCTGAAATCCCTCACAATCTCAAGCCAACAAATGAGTTATTAAAATTATCATATTTTTAGCCTAACCAGTTGCTAGAATTTCTAATTTCTACCAAGTCAATTACTTGCACAAATCCGCAGTAGAAAGAACCACAAAGGACTACGTATTTATAACAGCATTAATCAATGTAAATATTAGACTTCAGCTTACACATTTCTAAGCAAACATCACTGCATCAAGTCTCTGAGCTATGCAAATAATTGTTCAGCTTACAAAGGGCAGGGCAGAGGAGGGGAATTGTATTTTCATGTTAACTGTTCAGAAATGGTTGTCACTATTACAGACTCTCCTCTCTATGGGACACCACAAAAATTTACTTTCTTATACTAGTGCTTAGTTTAAAAGCATAAACTCAATTGAAGAGTACCAGAATATGTAATTTCCTTCAATTAAGATTAGTATTAATTCAAGATGTTGCATGCTTTTGCACACATCAAGGCAATGCTCTACTAATACAATACAAAAATAAATGTAATTAAAACAAACAAAAAAATGCATTTGAAGGAAACACCAGCAGCTGAGCAAAGTTCTTTTTAAAAGCATAGCTGCAATCCTTTGAAGACTGCTTTGGGACAGATATCACTAGAATTCTGTTCTAGTTTGAGGTCTTGCTCACAGAAGAAAAGTCAGACAAAAGATGCCACAAAATAACTAGGAAATGTAAACTGCAATAGTAGTGAACTCTAACTTGCCTAACCAGGAATGCTTTCAAGCTGATCCGAGTTACTTCACTTTGGCAAAGTAAACTGCAAATGAAATTTCCCATGAATAATGAGAACATCTACTCAGAAACAACTATTTTATAATTGCATGCTCTGGGCTCCTCCCCGACGGGAAAATAGCCCTAGAGCACCAAAAAGGTAAAGGGAGACTGATTAAGAACAAAAGTCAACAATCCAACTGGAACTCCTAAGCCTAAGGACTGAATTTCTTGTGACAGAAGTCAAGAGGGGACAACAGATTTACAGGTGATCATAAACCTGCTCAACAATAAAGTACAACGGGAAGACCACCTACTCCATGTATGTTCAAATGGCAATGGCTATAGCTTAAGATATTTACACGTGCACTGAACTTAAATTTACAGACTGCGAAAATAGCGCGTGTTGTGGTTTAATGTTCAGTGTGCCCCTGAAGGCTCAGGGAAAAACTCATAAGGAATTGTGATGTAATTCAGTGTTAAGCTATATACAAAGGTAAAATTTAAGTTAGCGGCACAAAACACACTTTTACATCTGAAAATATTTCTAATTAATTAATGGTTACTTTAAGAAGATCTAATATTCATCGCTCTCACTCATGGTACCACACGGCCATAAACAGTTAACTTAGTCTTGTCTTTGCCTTCAAGAAAAAAAGATGGAGACAGTACGGTCACCTGTTATTATGGTAGCCCAAAAGTTTGTAGTGTAAGATCTTCCTCATTTCTTTTAAAGACCCACTGTGTGGAGGTAAGATTTCCCACATTAGGTATCATATTTAGGCTTATTTTTAAAGCTTCCAGACAAAACATTTTCAGAAATGGCCAAACTGAAGCTAGGTGTTTTGTCTACATTAAATTCTGGAGGAAGGAGGCTGAACAGTACTAAATAAGGATCCAGACTGGGGTGCAGTAAGAAGGGGGTATTGTATTTGGCTAGAAAAGCAGCTTGGGAGTACAAACTAGTCAATGCCTAGAAAAAGAGGAAGTGGGACTTGCAGGAACACTCGGTGAGTGGCAAGAATGCAACTGAGCGAGGAGCTCATACAAAAGAGAAGTTAGTCAAGCAAGCTCACTTGCTGCTTCTTACACGTGATTCAGGGCCCTAACATTACTATTTTCTTACTGGATTACTGTTCTTAAACTTTTCTTATAGTATGCAATATGTAATGAAACCAGTGCATTTTACACCATGTATCATTTCATCCCCTTTCAATATGTTGGAAAAGAAAGTCGGAATGGGATACCTTTAAAACTAACATTTCTGTTGCAGACTTCTCACTACTGAATTATCTGTAAGCAGATCTGTCTTGCTTATGAAAAAAGTAATTACCTTCTGCTATGTGCATCTTGAAATTGTCTGCTGAGAGTTCATACAGTCCCTGCTTGGGCTCAGGTGCTTTTGGTGGCTTCACATCAGATTCTAGATCCTATTCATGAGAAAAAAAATAATGTATATTTGTCTCATATAGTAAATACACAGTATATGATTCCTATATCATGCCATTCTGTGACAGTGTTGTTAACCTTACACTCTAACACGGTGTCCTCCTAATTTTGCTTAATTTAGAATATCAAATGTTTCTTAACAATTACTTTAATGCAAAATGTACAAAAAGATTACCACATGGAAAACAGCTATCACAGTCACTGAAATAACAGTCTCTCACCATGCCACAGTACAGTCACAGTGCACAGCAACTACTCAACATTCTTAACGTCATCATATATTCATGCACTTAGACTGCTTAATGGTTTTCCCCCACCGATTCACGGATCAGCTACATCTGCCATCACACTAGTTTTGATGGTCTTTTGGCTCTTTAAAAATAGATAGTGAGAAAGCTGTTTTCTGCTCACCTAATGCAGGGAGGAGGGACCTAATGATGCCATGAGATGAGCAACAACGGAAAAGGAGCAAACACTTAATAGGTAAGTTGCAGCAAACACACTGCATTTTAATTAAAGAGCATGCCTATGCACTAAATGCTAGATCAGAGTAGGAAAAAAAATAAAATCAAAGTATATTTCTTAAAATAGTTTAGCATTTAATGCTTAATTATTAAAAATATCATAACATGAAGTTTATTTAAATATAATCATGTTTTAACTGTGATCAACAATCACTTAAGCTTTGTCCTGATTAAAAAAAAATAATAATAATTTAACTGTAGGTAAGGCTTGGCTGACCTATTTGAGTACTACCCCTAAACTCAGTGGTTTCCCTAGTGATGATGCTAGGTAAACCTACTTGACTGATTATTTTAAACTTCTTTAGGCTACAAAATTATCAGCTAATAACTGAGCTAAAGATAATTTCCTCATAACAACATGGGATGCCAAGACCAACACAAATACAGTTTATACCAATTATAACTAAATCAACTCTCTTCCTCTGAAAACATTATGGCCTCCAGGTATCAACTGAATGGACACAAAATTTTATCTTAAAACATGAAAATGCTAATACTTGATTAAAAATGGCATTATGAACCATAGTTTGAAATACAGGAAACAAAGGGCACGTCATAGGATGTCAGTTTTAATTACTATTCTGACTTATTTGGAAACTGTTCCATATTGTTATTGCCATCTGAACTTTATTCTCAGGAGCAGATTTCCTCCTGGAAAGTGAAACTTAACCTACATAAATGAGAGCAGCAGGTCCAGAAAGAAATATTTCCTTTTCCTATTTCCTTTTAACTTACAGCTGGTTCCTCATTTAGTTTCTCCAACATCCAGTTTTCCAATGCCTGGAAGTCTCTAGGACCTTGGTATTTCAGAGGTTCTTGTCCTGGTTTAAGCAGTTTCAGGCTAAAAGATTAAAATGTAGAAAAGAATGAAGTAAAATTTTTCACACATGAAATATTCTCAGGAAGTTAAAACTCTTTGCTAACTCACAGCAATTCAGCTTAAGCTACAGTAAGATCTCTCCAGATTATTCACATTAGCATCAGGCCTCTCTCTCAACTTTAAGGGTCACAGCTATACCTTAGGACACCTCTTTCATTTCCATATAAACTTTAAAGGGGGATTTTAAAGCTAATGGGCAGAGATACCAAGTTAAAAATCAAAACATTTTAATTCTTTTGATCAGTAAGCATACCCAAATAAAACATTGTAGATTCCAGTTCTGAGGTTAATTATTCTTTATGTTTATGACTCTGTTTCAGTTTGCCAAAACACATCCATTTTGTTTTGTTCTCCCCTCTCCACCCCCAAGGGAAAAAAACAAAACAAAAAAAAAAAAAAAAAAAAAAAAAAAAAAAAACCAAAAAAACCCCAAAGTTTATTTTCTCAGGAATTTCTTTTTCATTTTTCATTCCAAGATTACTCTTGAAACATGACTTTCCACATGGTATTAAATTGACTGAAAACACATTGAAACAAAGAGATAAGTGATTGCTTGTAAGGATCTTTGGACTTCATATAACATTTAGCAATTGCTATCAAATCTTTTCTACAAATTACTTAAAACTTACTATTAAATATTTGATTAAGTTAAAACTGGAAGCATATTTGACAAAGGGACAATATCCACTTCTGATCTGGTCTTAATTTTTAAAGCAAATTAAAATCAGTTATCCATATTATCCAATTATCGACTGTCCATATCAACTTTCCATACTTAACCCTCAGTCCCCCTTGCTAAGATGTGGTATTGCCACATTTTCTTTTCTTTTTTTTTTTTTCCTCCTCTTTAAATGTTTCTCTCTCTTCTGCAAATTGGAAAAAATGAACATATGAAAGTGTTGCAAAACCATATAATTCAAATGCATTCAAAAGGGAAAGAAATTCCTACTGTCTTTTCTATTTATAAATTCCTAAGTATTCATTGTGATGAGAAGTCAAATTTTTTGAGAAAAAGCACAACTTTCTAACAAGAGGAAACAACAAAACAGAAAAACATCTAAAGTACACCTTATGGCAATACTTTTGAAGATTTACGAGAAAAAAAACCCAAGGCATTAGCTTAAAAGCCAGCTGTAACTTTATTTCATCCAAATTAGGACAAGTTTTCTCCAATTCAGTTGAGGGAGTATTTTACAGCACCGAATAACCATGGGACAACTGTACTGACAAGGTCAGCAGGGACCAGCAGGCAGCATCCCAGCCAGCTTCACTCTCAAGAAGGCGGAAGGAGGATGCAGCCTTTCTTTTGACAAGAGTTTGGAAAAGCAGTGTAAGGAACAACACACCCTAGACTTGCAACAGCCCTTCTGTGACTCAGAAACTTGTGAAATCTCCCTTACTGGAGGTTTTTAAGAACAAGTTAGATGGGCTGGTTTATCTTGTCCCCGATTCAGAGAGTAAGAAAACTGAAATTATGAATTCTTCTTCATCTCATTGCTATAACTAGCAGATGACTGCATTCTTATTTGAACTACAAGTAACAGAAACATACACCATTATACTTACGTTGGGTATCCTCGAACACCAAATTCAGAGCACAACGGAATATCTACAGTACAATCCACTTTAACAACGTAGACCTGTGGGTTTTCCATACTGTTGTATTTATCTCCTAAATCATTCCAGGTAGGTTGCAGACGCTGACAATGTCCACACCTGCAACAGAACAAACGAAATATTACCTGATAATTGTTCGTGTTTAGAGGGGAACAAATCTATGGGGGGAAAAAAAATCACACATAGGAATGATCAGAGATTTTTGGTAAATTTCCAAATAGTTCAGTCAGAAATCTTCCATACTCGAGCACTCTTACAGGAAGTATCAGTGAGTACTAATGCAGTATTGTAATTTTATAAAATATAAATGTTGTAACACATAAAACAAATACTGTAAAACGCTGCAAATATTTCATACAAAAATTGTCAAGAAACCAGAACTTATTGCTATTGATCCTTTTATATTACAATACATACATTTCATTGAGGTGCCCACAAACTTTGAGGAAAACCTCTCTCAGTTCTCCAATTTTCTGGAGAAATCAAATGTCTAACTTTCTTCACACTCTTACATTTCAAAATATTCTACTTTTAAGCAGCAAGTAGGAACATTATGGTTTATAGTCTCTTTATAAGGCCACTTGTGCTTAGGTGCGTCACTACAATTGGAGCTCGTGAGCCATGAAACGTATCAAGCACTGAATTCTGAATAGCGTTTATCAAAATCCCCAGATACTGTGGTTTGTTACAACAGCACACTCTAAATTACAATAATATCTCTACAGAAATCTGGCCTAATATAGTTGCTATAACAGCAAAAGTATAAAATGAGTTTTAATCCAACATCAATTTTCTAGTCGCTACAGTAACATCTTTTTGCTGCAAGTATGATGGAGTATTTAATTACTTAAATATTAAATTTCAGACTGAAGTCTCTCCACAGTCAACTCTTAAAGAGACCTTGAATTAGGAGGAAAATTCTAGATTCTCAGGTACTTTCCCCTAACCGCTGTGGAAATTTTAAACACTGAATGAATAGTGATGTTAAAGATCTGAGCATGGAAATCTATGTAAGGAAATCTCAAATTATTAACCCTCTCTTTTTTAAATACTGAGCACAGCTGCCTTGTCCATCTTTATCTTGGCTACAAAGTTCCCCATTTCCTCCCGTCTTCAGATTATACAAGCTGAAATTTAATATATAGTAGGAAAAAAACCTCATATCTCAATCAGTAAGCCTTCTAATAAGTCATTCTTAGTTTTCATAAAGACTGGCAATTATAGGAAAAAATAATCATGAATTCACTGATTAATTATGAGCCCAACTCTGCATCAACCCTTCTCTTCTACATTAGAGCAGCTTTCACGATTTTTGACTACTGGAACATTGTGGGTGGCGATTTAACTCCAAGACCAGGTAGCCCCTGAACTACTTTTACTAGAATTCATAAAACATAGCTGCATGGTATATAAAAATCAGAGAAGCCAAAAACAAAGACAGCAAGATCATCTAATGTCACAGGGCAGCCTCAGCCTCACACACCTACCGAGTCTTTTGCTGCTCTTGCTCCAGATTAAATTAGTAGGACTGGAGGAACAGTTAGTTCTAATACTGGGGATGGTGGAGATCTGAGAGTCAGTGAGGAATCCTGGTATTCCTTCCCTACACGGGCTAGGATGGTGCAGGCATTCATAAGCTCTGCTGACAAACAGAAATCAAGATCCAAAAAAATCCACATTTCTGAAAAATGACCTCTCATAAATCATTAACATCAGGATACAAGAGCGAAGAAGTTATTTACAGGAGTTTGGAGATAGATGGCCAATTTTAACTGAATAACCATGTGCCAGAAGTGATCATGCCTGGAGATTATGTTGCTGTGGCAGTATCTATAAGGTACCACACTGCTTTATCTCATACTGAGATACTGTTGTCCCTATTACAACATCAGTGCCTCTCACCTGGAAAACTGGATGGTAGCCTTATTAGTCTATGAAGAGAAGACAAGTAAACATACACATGGACTACATGTGTTAAAAAAAAATGCTCCGCAGGTAGCAGTGAGCATTCTTGGAGGCAACCAGTACAGCTTGAGTATAATTAGCTAGGGCAGCTTCACAACAAAATACAACTCAAATCATTACCCAATTCAAAAACATCTATGCCCTGGGATAGTCAGGTATACCAATACAAGCAACACGGGACTGGCCTCCCTCGGAACAAAAGAATCCAGCCAAGGTAAATTCCAGTCAACACAGTCAATCCCATTCAACAGCAACGAACTCCAGAGATCACGTTTGTTTCAGCTGAGTGAACTCCATGTTGAAAAGATCTACAGCAGCCAAAATAAAGCACTGGAACTGCTCATTTGAAGTTCCTTCCAACTAAGGAACCTGCAACACCCCACTCCTCTGTAGATGAGCAACTGTCATGGCCTGAATCTCAGCATATCTAGAGTCCACAAGGACTAACCGGTTCACAGTTCTGTCTATAGTTGAGCAAGCTGACAACCAAAAAAAAAAAAAAAAAAAAAAAAAAAACCAAAAAAGAAAAAAACAAACAAACAAAAAAAAACCTCTCAAGACATCCAATAAGCAAATGACCTGGAATGCTCTGTTTTTTGCAGAAGCCCACATTTGAAACAGATGTAGCACTTCATTTGGACTGCTGCTCTCAAAAGAGTGGGGGTGAAGTCCTCAGTGACATTTCTTTCAAGAATCCTGAAGAGAAGGGTTACACTGGCTTGGTCTAACCTAACTCTTACTGTTGGTACTCACAATACAATGTTAGCAGCATCTATAGCAATCCCAAAGAAAATCCTAAAGGAACGCTGTTTGCTGGGCTTCTCCCTTGCAACTACAGGGATCAGTGCCAAAACGTGTGCCCTGGTGAGATGCATTAGCAGGTTCTCATGCTAGAAGCACTTAGGAATGAGAAAGGAGATTCTAATACAAACTCCAGGATTACCAGAATGCAGAGTGATCCTACTGGCAATAAAACTGTTGGAGTATCTAAGCACCTTTCTCAAGCCCTCAGCAGTTCCTTTTCCTTCTCTTTCCCCTTGGACCTGAAATTTGAGGCTGTTAATGCCTGTCAGGAACTGGGCGTGCAGAGATCTGGATAAGGCCTAGAGAGGGTGAGAGTTTTATGGAGAGAAGCAGCAACAAGTCTGGGAAATTATGCAGCTCCCCTCACACCCCACCTAGGCAGAGATCCAGCCCTCCCAAGGGCACGGGGTGGCCCAAGTTTGGAAGGCCAGAGCTCTCCGATGCCAACTCAGAACGTGAAGCATAAGCTGGACTCTGCAACAGCCTATTTGGGACAGGGTCTCCCATAAGCAGTATGCCAAGGCAGAAGTTTATCTGATTTCAGAAAGGACTGTGATACAGTCAATCAAAGCTTGAGGAGACAAAGACATTAACACCTGAAAGCAGAACAGAGAGTGGAAGCACTCCTGCTCTACATGTGAATTTCTGAGACTCCCAAAGCACTCTCAGAGGTCCTTCACCAGAAAATTAAGCTTCCCCCACTTTTGTGATCTTCAGAGGATAAAGGATAACATCTGCTCATGCTTAATGTTTTTGCACTGCATCGAGAAAAAAAAAAAAACTTAAAAAATGAAGTAGGTTTCTCAGTTCTGAAAGGAAATAATTTCCTAGCGTTGATTTCAAAGATTATCACGACACACGTGTGCAGAAATGGCACTATGTACCAACAGACGACTGAAGACGAACACACGTGTTGTGCTACGACGTTGTTCCGTTAACTTTATCCAAATATAACAAAACTTTGGGGAAAAAAGAAGAAAGAAAAAGCCCTCACAATAACCCCCCCCCCCACACACACCTCCCTACTGGATACCCATAGGTCAGAAATAGACTGGAAAAATAAAAGGGGGGGGGGGGCTGAGGGGAAGAGATTACTATATATAAAAAAGAGAAGATTACGAGCAACCACGGCAAGGACCCGGCGCTGAGAAGCGCTGTCCTCCAACACCTACCTAAGCCAGCGGCGCCGCACGGCCCCGGGCCGCTCTCCGCCGCCGCCGGCGGCCCGGCGCACGGCAGCGCCGCTTTCCCCAGCGCAGCGAGCGCGGGAACGCGCCCGCGAGCGCGGGGCCGCGCAGCCGCGGAAGGGCGCCCGGCTACGGGGGCTCCCGCGAGCCTCGGGCGGCCCCGGCCCCGCTCGGCCCCCGGCGGGCTCCTGCGGGCCCGAGCCCCGGCGCGGCCGCTGGGCGCAGCGCCCCCGGCCGCGCCTCCCCCGCGACTCCGCCACGGCCGCCGCCGCCTGCGCCAGCCCGGCGCGGCGCGGCCCGGCCGCCACGTCAACGGGGGGAAGGGGCGGGCGGCGAGGGCGCCGCGCCGGGCCGCGCTGGGCCGAGCCGGGCCGGATACGCACCACGGGGCGAAGAACATGACGAAGTGGGGGGCGGCGGCGGCGCCGTGCCGCAGCATCTCCGCGCTGTAGAGGTGCCGCCCGTGCGGGTCCGCCTCCGGCTCCGCGGCCGGGCCCGGCGCCGGCTGCGGCTCGGCCCGGCCCGGCGCGCCGCAGAGGACGGGGCCGAGCGCCGCCAAGGAGAGGAGACGCCACCAGGCCGGGCCGCAGCGGAGCAGAGCCATGGCAGCGCCGAGGCAGCGAGCGGCGAAAGGCGCCGGCGGCTGCCGCCTCCCCCGCGCCCGGCGGCGGCTCCGCCCCCGCTGCCGCCCGCCCTCCGCTCGGCGCCGCCGCCCCCAAACCCTCCGCGGCCGCCCCGCATCACCCCCCACCATCACCCCCCTCCGGCCCGGGCTTCCCGCGGTGCCGCTCTGCCTGTCCCGGCAGCCCGCAGGCTAGCATCGCTGCAAAGGCAATAAAAGGCAAAACTGACAGGGATGAAACTTTTTTTTTCTTTTTTCAAAGTAAATCTCCAAATCAGTCAATGGAAAAAAGGCAGATTTACAATCAAGGTATCAACCCAGTTAATAACAGGAAGGGAAACACTGGGCTGGGACTCTGAAAGAAGTTCTAATTGCTCCAGTTGTAAATATAAAATCTAAAATTAATTAACTGCAGGTCCTAGAATTTGGGCTAGTGGACTAGATGGAAATGAATGGCTCACACAGTTTAGTGAGCAAATGCATTTTGGCGGAAAGAGCATGAGGGTAAGTACACTTCTCCCCCCCACACCTATACAGGGGCCATGCTGGGTCCTTTAAAAACAAGCTCTTAAGTTCAGACACCTGCATTTTCCCTTAGCTCACCCCCAGAAGCTGTGTTTAAACCTGCGCATACACAACAGCTGCCTATAAGCCAACCAGCCAGCCCATCACCTAGTGTATTACCAAATTACTCCCTATAGCTACAAGCTCTCAGTCTTCTTTGTCAGCGCCAGAAACGTTATTTCTTTTCTCCTGGTTCAGTCTCTCCCGCAGGAGCTGACTGCTCTCTACCAGTATCTCCCTCTTGACGACTGCCAGGGACAAGTTTGCTGTACAGCATGCATACGCATCGTGCTGTAACCCTCCCTTCTTGGCCTGTGCAGGCTTCCAGTTAGAGGAAGCACTGACTCTGCTCACGCAACTCACTTTGGTACTACAGCCTCGAAACAGCATGTTGGCAAGGGTCAGTGGTGGAGTTAACAAGAATCAAGTTATTAAAAAGAAGTGCAGCTTATCTATCCCCTTCAACATATGGGGGAAAAAAATCAAAACGCTTAAATACCAAAAAAAGCAGTATCAGAGAGGAAGTGTAAGACTAATTCTAAGATCTGGAAAAACACTTTGTCCCGATACAACCAGGTGAGTTTTCTAACCACAGAAAGTACCTCCTCTAGCTCAGTAAACTGGTTTCTTTTCAAGGCAAGCATATTTCTGTTCTGTTTTTCTCTGCACATCTAACACATTTAAAATAGCCTTAGCTTTTCTATTAAATTGGAATTTTAAACATTTATAATACCTTAATTGAAATAGTTTTATTAAAAACTATTTTGAAATAATTTTTAAAACATTCATAAAGCCTCCATCCAAGTGCAGTAAGACATAGATAACATAGAAAATCAAATAAGTGTTGCATTACTTTCAAACATAGTAAAAACACAAATATAATTGCTTTAAATTATCAGAATAAACATGTACGTAGAATGGGGGTGGTTAAGCTCTCTTCAGTTAACAAAAGTACTGTCAAATTAGAACTGCCAATAAGAATGAATCTTTAGGAGTACCTCTTTCCTCTCCATAAAATGCCAGTGAGATGAATATTGATTATATAAATTGTTTCCTGCTTGCTGACTGATATCTTAATCAAAATCAAATTACCCTCTCCGCCACCTTGCTCAAGCTCCCTTGGCCTTTGGAGCTAATAAGCTTTCCTTTCAGCTCTCATCCTCCTCATTCTGTTAACTACATTGGGAATAAAGCCAAGGTGGGAGAGGAGAACAGCGGATAAAATTTTGTGGTTAGTCAGTCCACAGCCACTCTCTGTCTGTCTGCATGAGCTTACATGGAAGAACGTCCACCTCAACACAAGCAGTGCTGATGTCTCACCATGCAAGGCAAAAAGAGCACAGTCAGATAAGGGCGTGGTGTGCAGAGGACTTCAGCTGGTCACCATCAACTCATATCCCCCCACCCTGCTCCAGAACCCTCCCTACCTACCACTAACTACCTTTAGCCCTCACTACTGTGCTCCCATGTTCCCTGCCCCCCAGCTTTATACTGCAACATCCCTATTCTCTCTCTCTCACGGTAATTTCACACACTGTAATTCTCTTACCCTTTTGTACACATACTGTCTCATAGTGCAACCTGCCAACATCACCTGGCCTCCTGCTTCTCCAGCAACACATCCTCCACATCCTGTGCTGTAGATGTTTTCCCAGGGGTAGTCAGTTCCTGCTGATCAGCCCCACTAAGCAGGAGTTTCCTCATAGCCACAAACTGATACTTGGGAACTGTTCTTTGCAGATTTCTATCCCAAGGAAAGGGCCTGAGCATCACCACATGGCAGCTGAGCAGGCAGGACTGGGGGCTTAATGCTTCCAAGGACAAATAGTCACCAGCAGCTGCTGCTGGTGGTCAGGAACTGCTTATGGTAACTGTAATTGCTCCCCACTGATCAGCAGTTCACAGCAGCTGGTTCTGGGTGACAATATATCTGGGGCAAAAAGCATCAAAGCCTGTTAGACTGTGTGAGATAGCTGCTGTTCGCAGCAACTGGTCTACAGTAACCACTTACCAAAAGAAAACTGCAAATACATAGCAATTAATCTGCAATCAGAAAGAGCGGCCTATCCTTAGATGTAAACAGTTACTGCTGATTATGACTCCTAGTGAATCCTACAGCTTCTCTACATGCACCCCAACTCCTGTCTCCTGAGCTCCTCCATGTGCTTGACCTCACTTCCAGAAGTATAATCTTGAAATCTTTGCAGGCTGCCTAGTGTGTAGAGGAATAATCCTTGTACTCGAAACACAGGCCACTGTCTCTTAGCTACCCAGGCAATCAGGACTGCCTGGCTGAGAGGCACCAGCTCATTCCTGGCTGCTGCTTTAGTGAGCAGAAGTGAAAGAGTACAAACAAGTTATTTTATCTACATGTTGTGGTTGGCCAAAAAAATACCTGGTGGGTCGTATGTGGTCAGGGAGAATGTACATTGCATAGGAACAAGAGAACCTAGGACTGGAAAAGACCTCATAGGTCATGGAGTTTAGCCCTTGTTCTGCCAGATAAGAGTATCGTACAATTCTGTTTGTAAACTTTCTTAGCTGTATTTTAAACAAACGAGAGCTTTTTGCCTACACTACTCTAAAAGTAATCCTTGTCCTAAGGATTACAATTTTTTTTTCACTGCCAGCCTACATTTATTCATGGTTAATTTATACCAGGTCATTCCAGTGCCAACATTGTCCTTTAGATTAAATACTCTTTTCCTCTCACTGATAATATTTAGAGGTAGCAACGGCATCCTTTCTCAACTTCTGTTACACTAGACTAAACAAGCTAACAACTCCCATTCATTCACAAATACTATCCCACAAATCTTCTGCACAAACCAGACTAGGAAATAAAAAATAAATCATACTCTCATCTATTCAGACCCAGCTTAATGACAAATGTTTTTTAATGCCTGTACGTCTTAGATGTCTTATCCCCAATGTTAAATGTGTCCCTTATCATGGATTTAAAAATGTGAATAGTGTTTTATCTAAGAGTTTATCTATTTTGCTGATGTTTCCAGTTCTCATTCATGTCACAGACAACTACTTTTGGTTTGTGGACATGACATGAAAAGAGGATTATTATGGATGCATTCATTTTGTTTTCTTCTAACATGATTTGCTTACTAACAACCAAAGCAATCTACAGCAAATGATATAGCTCAGAAATAGTTGCTCTGCAAACCACAGTGTAAGCCATACACCACCGTTCTGTACTGTTCCTTCTGTTCTGTATTACTCAAGTAGTACAGTACTATCCCAAGTGGTAAAAAATTTGTTCCTTAGAAGCGGTTTTGTTGCTATATTTTTTTTCTCCACTTCTCATTCCTCACTTATATTTTCCCCAGTTTCAAGGATTTCGCTAGAACCAGGCTTGTTTTCCTAAGAGCTTCCTCTTCCTGATAGGTATGTTACAATAGCTGCTAAAGTTGTGTCAGCAGGGGATACTAGTATCTGGAAGAAGAGAAAGAAAACAAGGAGCTGCCTGAGACCCTCAGGGAAGTAACACTAGATGCGTCATCCAGTCTAGTTAACTGAGTTGTCTGAGCAGGAAAAGCCAAGCCTTGAGGTTTACTGTTTTACTGTTTTAAGATTTGCACTGGCCATGTTTAGCTTTTTCTGCCATCTGTCATTTAGAAATGTTTCAACTAAATCCTTTCTGTCTTATGAAAACAGTATATGCAGTGATGCAGACATTTCTTCTTTGTGAGACTCTGTTTTAGAAGAAATAAAAATAACCTTTCTGGAGTCACCATGGCTCTTGCTTAAAAAGTTACTCTATTCTGTTCCATTCCTTCAAATGGAAATGTGGTACCTATCTGACTTACCCAAACCAAGATATTTTTATATTTTTTCCAACATTTTCCTTTTTTTTGTTTGTTTGTTCTTTGACAAAATATTCTACAACTATATGAGTCTGTCCCAATCATATTCAAAGACTGCACTGAAACTCTTGGGTGGAATGCCTTGTCCTAATAGTTGGCAGGTACTCAGAGCCAGCATACAGCACTGGAGGGTATTATACTACAGCTGACTTCAAGACATAGATGAAACCTGGAACATCAAAGAAGCTTTTACTACACATTGTATGATGTGATAGTGTATAAAATAAAGGGAGAAGGTCAATTTTACTATGGGCTACCAAACTCCGTTGAGTTAATATAGCACTGCCGTTTGGGTTAGCCCTGAATTTGGCTGCTGTGATAACACGGCACTAGTTATTTTAGCGTGCCATTCATATCTCAGATGTATCAGTTAACTTGTTGTGTAAATGCAGTTTTCCAATTTACATTCCACAGTTAACTTTATCTATAATCCACAAATAAAAAATAGACATGTTCATACGTATAGCCCTCTAAGAGACTTCCAAAGCTCATACCAGAGCGTGGTGTATTTTGACAGCTGTCCTTTGAATCCCAAACTATAACCTCTCAAGGGACATAGCATTATGTAATTTTAGTGACAGCACAATTGTCATTCATCTAGAAAGAAGGATATTGTGATCTCAATGGAAAAGAAAAGTGATACTGCCATCTGTAAGCTTATAGCCCTTTTTCTTTGGTAATTTGTACCTCTCATGAAGGGTTGGGAGTGGAAATTACTACAAGCTGTTGAATAAAATGACATCATTTTGCCACCCACAAAATGTTATGAGTTTGACAGCTTAGAAAATGGCACAGCAGTAAGGAAAGAGCAATCTCATGGTAAGCAAGTACTCTTTGTTTCTGGAATAAATGTAGTCTCATTGTCATGGATGACCATTATCTCTGTGGGACTCTGACCACTATGCCCACAAAATCCAGTTTCAACATTTGCTCTCTTCACTGGCTGCAGGACAGGAAAGTATAATTTCTACTCTCTCCATG